>NC_079192.1:162789567-164032067 GCF_029499605.1 Hyla sarda
TGTATATAAGGTGCTATAACCTCGTAACACATAATTACAGAATGCAATTAAGCCCCAACCAGCTTTATTTCTCTCTCCGATCTGGCCTAGTCCATAAAAGCCCTGGCACAGCACATCTTCAGCTCATTGTACCTGTTTCATTAAACAGGATAAATGTCTTTAAGGTCTTTAAAGGATTAAACATAAATATCTGTAATAAGCAGAACATAATTCTAATGCAACTCAAGAGAGGATGGGAAGAGAATAACTGATTAGAAAGGTTCTGTAATTTAAGCAGTGTCACCGAAGACAACAAAGATAATGCGACATGATATGATTAGGTGTAAGTGCATTAGCTGTGCCTGCAGTCCTCAGGGACTACACCATGGTATTGTGTTCTGATTTAGGAGTGGAATCATGAATTAAAGGGGAGAGAACTGAGTTTTTATCTCATTATCTAAACACTCATGTGACTGGGAATTGAAATAGTCTTTCAAACTTAGCAAGTCATTTATCAAGTGGCAGACATATCGTAGATGTCTCCAACCAGCAGAATGACAGGTGACTCTGACGGATGGCTGAATTGAGGATAACGGTGTTGTGTAAAATGATATGGTCATTGCATATTTGTAGCTTACTGAATTTCTTCAGGTTTATGCATAAAATTTTAACATAATGGTGTAGAACAGTGAAGGATATATTTATCGACGTATAAACAGTAATGGTCTCCTATAACTTGCAAAACTTCAACTAGACAATTAAGGGACCTTTAAAACTTCACTTTTATTTATGAGCAATTTGTAAATAAATTATTACAAAAACATTAAATCACACATTTAAAACGGCAGCCACCGGATTACTAATTTTCCTAAAGCCGCACCTAAAAATGTTCTTGTCCACATTCATATAGGATTTATATTCCAGTTGCAGGTGATATATACACAGTCCGTCACCAAACACTTGATTCCACACTCACTGATTCAACCAGCTGTTATTGAATGAGTTCACTATTATACACATGCATCAAGCAGGACATCCTGTAACATTGTTTTGACTTTCAGATTGTCCAAGACATTAGACATTAGCTGCAGACAAACGGTCACCATTAAAGGGGTACTCTGCCCCTAGACATTTCAATATAAGCGCATGCTCAGTTTCACCTAAAAGAAGGTAGGCATCAGTGTCCAGTTGGGAAGTGCCGATATTCACATAAATATTTGAATACAAAAAGAAAAATAAATAAAAAAAGAATATTCGTCATTACGAATATATATCACTATATCATAAATCTTAGCGAAATCGCGAAGAGACGATATTTGCGGTAAAAGTTAGCATTTTGAATATTCGCGCTCAACAATAGTGTAGAACACTTTGCCTTGCTGTAACACGCATAGGGTGTGTGCTGGGTTAGTGAAATAATACTGTTATTCAGTATGACATGCAGATCAGAGGCGTCGCTATTAGAATCACTGTTGCAGAGTGGCACAATGACAGGGCCTGGGGCATGAGGAGACCATATAGTGGCTGAATTACACAGTGTGAAGTTGAAGGTAGCATGAGGAGACCATATAGTGCCTGGATGACACAGCGTGGAGGTCGAGGCAGCATGAGGAGACCATATAGTGGCTGAGAGACACAGTGTGGATTTGAAGGTAGCATGAGGAGACCATATAGTGCCTGAATGACACAGCGTGGAGGTCACGGTAGCATGAGGAGACCATATAGTGCCTGAATGAATGACACAGCGTGAAGATGACGGCAGCATGGGGAGACCATATAGAGGCTGAATGAATGACACAGCGTGAAGATGACGGCAGCATGGGGAGACCATATAGTGGCTGAATGACACAGCCTGGGGTTGGCGGCAGAATAAGGAGACCATATAGTGGCTGAATGACACAACGTGGAGGTGGCAGAAGCATGTGGAGACCATATATTGGCTGAACGACACAGCGGGGAGGTAGCGAAAGCCTGAGGAGAACATATAGTGGCTGAATGACACAGCCTGGAGTTGGCGGCAGCATGAGGAGACCACATAGAGGCTAAATGACATAGCCTGGAGTTGGTGGCCGCATATAGTGGCTGAATGACACAGTGGAGTTTGCGGCAACATGAGGAGAACATATAGTGGTTGAATGATGCAGCCAGGAGTTGCCGGCAGCATGAGACCACGCTGTGTCATTCAGTCACTATATGGTCTCCTCATACTGATGCCACCTACAGGCTATGTCATTGCACCTGGACGTGGCTGAATGACAAAGCTGGGAGTTGGCGGCAGCATGAGGAGAAAATATAGTGGTTGAATGACACAGCCTGGAGGTAGCGGAAGCATGAGGAGACCATATAGTGGCTGAATGACACAGCCAGGAGGTGGCTGAATGACAAAGCTTGTAGTTGGCAGAAGCATGAGGAGACCATATAGTGGCTGAATGACACTGCCTGGAGGTGGCAGCAGCATGAGGAGAACATATGGTAGCAGAATGAGTCAGCCTGGAGGTGGCATCAGCATGAGGAGAACATATGGTGGCAGAATGAGACAGCCTGGAGATGCCATCAGCATGAGGAGAACATATGGTGGCAGAATGAGACAGCCTGGAATGAGCAGCATCAGGAGTCCCGAAAGTGACCCAGTGACAGAGTGGTGCGGTGGGTGGAAATACCAGTACCTGGTGACGAAGGTTGGTGAAAGAAGGAGAACTTGGCATCAGATGTGTGGCAACAGGCGGGTGGCAGGATCAGAATAATAGCTGAGGCAAGTAGGCAGAAGAAAATGGTCTCTTTTTTAAAAGTGTTTCTGTGCACAAGTAAGTATTGAGGATATGCATTACGTAAAACTTAACTTTTAATAATATGCTTAGGATAAAATATATGGACCCATTTTTTTTTTTAAAGTCAAACAAAAGGAAAGGTGTGCATAAAACACCATGTGATGCAAAGACCTCTAAAAGGTGGAAGGGAACAAAGTATGGTCCATTGGAAACGGTGGGGGTAAAAACTTCCCCTGTAAGGCCCTACACTCGCATTAATTCCCTTCTTGGCAAAATTAACTCACCCTAAAAAGGGTGGCCCCACACAGGAACCTCTCCCTATTTCCACCTACAAACACTGTCATTTCCCAGGGTTTTTAGGTGGAAATAGGGATTGGTTCCTGTGTGAGGCCGCCCTTTTTAAGATGAGTAACACTTTACTCAAAAAAGGTGGAAGGGAACAATGTATTGGCCATTGTAGCAGGGCGGGTACAAACTTCCCTTGTAAGGCACTACTCTCGTCCTATTAATTCCGTTCTTGGCAAGTGTTTCTCACCCTAAATAAGGCGACCCCACACAGAAAACTCCCTCTATTTCCACCTAAAAACCCTGGAAAATGGCAGTGTTTGTAGGTGGAAATAGGGAGAGGTTCCTGTGTGGGGCCGCCTTTTTAGGGTGAGTAACACTTGCCAAGAAGGGAATTCATAATGAGAGAGTAGGGCCTTACAGAGGACATTTTTACCCCCACTGGTTACAATGGATCATACATTGTTCCCTTCCACATTTAGAGGTCTTTGCATCACATTACTACTTGGTGGTGTAGGTGGCACATGGTGTTTTTTGCACACCTTTCCTTTTGTTTGATTTAAAAAAATATTTTGGGTACATATATTTTATCCTTGGAATATTATTGAAAGTTACTTTTTACGTAATGCATAACCTCAATACTTTCTTGTGGTCTGATATGGAGGAATGTCTGTAACTGGGGAGCAGTGCCTTAAATATGTTTAGCACTATCCATATTTGTGAAGTGTTGGTTTGGCACCATGGTCAATCTACTCTGATGCATCAGGCATTGGTGGGTGAAATTCTGGCTGATCCATGCCTGATACATCTTGACAAAGGTCAGTCTCTCCACATTTTCCGTGGACAGAAAAATTCTCCTTGGGGTTACTATGGCCCCTGCCACACTAAATACCCACTCTGATGGCACAATACTGGCCGGGCAGGACAGCTTTTCCAGGGCAAACTCTGCTAGTTTCAGCCACAAATCAAGTTTGGCTACCCAGAAGTCCAGCAGATCTTCAAGGTGTGTTGGCAGGGTCATGTCAAGGTATGCCACCACCTGCTGGTTCAGGTCCTGCTCGAGGGCTACCTGCTGATGAGTTGCTTCACTATGCGGGTGAAGGAATCTACTCATCAGCGACTGTAGACTCAGGCTTCTGCTGATGGAGCTAGCACTGCGTCTGAGACCCCACCCCTCCCCAGCAGCCATGGCAGCGGATGGTGAGGGCAGAGGGCAGAGACCTGCGAGAGGATGGACGATGGCGCAGATAGGCATTGGCCAACTGACTACGTAGGATGTCTCTGTACCCCCTCTCAGTGGGTGTAAAAAGGCCCCCAATTTGTGCCGGTAGCAAGGGTCCAATAAGATAGAGAGGCAGAAGTCATCCTGCTGCCGAATGGTGACAATTTGGTGGTCACTATGCAAGCAAGTGAGCATGCATCATGCCATTTGCCATGCCATGCATCATGCCAAGTGACTCGGAGGGACTCCCTGCCTCCATCTCCACTGCATACTAACACAGTGGCCCTCATTTACTAAGAGTGAAGTGTTTTTTGTGGAGTGTTTTCTTTATCACTCCATTTTTTTCCAGGCTTATTTACTAATCTGTTGCACATGTCGGTTATTTTTCTGTCACACGTTTTTTTTGTGTCGCACTAGTCAGTTGTGTCGCACAAACTCCAAACACGTAAAAGAAACAAATTTTTGAACCTTAAAGACCATTTATAAATAAAAATGTATTTGTGTGAGTCAAAAGGTATTGGACTAGTTTGTTTAAAACAGTTTCATTAATTAAAATTATTCAGGTGTTATAATGTAAAAAAAAATTTTTTTTTAAAATATCACCAAAACATTAAATACTTTGTTCATAAAAGTGTTTAACTGTACAAAATGTTTTCCGGTTATAAACCAAGTTACTTTCACACAAAACCCAATGGTAAACAGTCCCTTGTTACAAATCACTCCCTTTTTGGAATTTCAATCGGCCTCTTGGCTGTCGGTTATTGTGTGAGGCAAACTCACACTTTTTCTCGAGTGATTTTGGAAGTACTCCGAGTATTTTTTGGTTTTTGTCTGTAAAACGCCCATTTTTGCATGAAACACACCCATTTCAGAGTGAAAAAAAAAAAACACTCCGAGTGTTTTCTAAAATGTCGGTTGTGCGACTAAAATTTGGTCGCAAAATTAGTCACACAGACGTTGCGACCAAAATTTAGGTGCAATAACCAAGAAAAAGAGTCGGTTGGACTTTAGTAAATGAGGGCCAGTGTGTCTGGGTTCTCTGTCTCGCCTTCCTCATAACCCTCTAGCTCCTCTAGCTGCTCCTGCTCCTCCTCTTCTGTCAGATGACTAGAAAAAACTCCCAGTTCTCATGTGACCGTGAGATGTAGGCGCCACGTCTCCAGTGCCCTGACCAGCCAATGGTTTCCAGCATGTGTTGTAGTAGATGAAGCAGTGGAATGGCGTTGTTCATCCCGTAATCCTGGTGACTGATTAATAATGTGGCTTCCTCAAAGGGCCTGAGCAAACGGCATGTGTCACGTATGAGCTACCACTGGTTGACATTGTGGACAGACGAGTTCCCTATCCGCTTGGATCATAAGAAATCAGTGATGGCTTTTCTCTGTTCGTATAGTTGGTCCAACATATGGAGGGTGGAATTCCAACGTGTGGAAACATTGCAAATAAGACTATGTTGTTGGATACCGTTCTGATGCTGCAGCTCAAGGAGGGTGTGCTTTGCGGTGTACGAGTGGCTGAAGTGCATGCAAAGTTTCCTTCCCATTGTTAGGATGTCTTGCAGATGAGGGGAGCACTTCAGGAACCGCTTGACAACCAGATTGAACGCGTATGCCATGCAGGGCGCATGTCTCAGGCTTTCTTGTCGCAGCGTAGACAAGATGTTCTTTCCGTTGTTGGTCACCATGGTTCCCATTTCCAGTTTTCGTGGAGGAAGCCATGATTCAATTTCTTGATGAATGACTTTAAGCAGTTCCTCCCCTGTGTTACTCCGTTTTCCAAGGTAAACTATGTGAAGAACTGCGTGACATCGCCGTGCCCTGCACACATGGTATGCTGGAGGGGCACTGAGACTTGTCCGTGAAGTGGAGGATGAGGAGGCGGAGTCAAACACTGTCACAGGACCAACAGCCTGAGAGTGTGATGGCTGAAGCGACGTGACCTGTCAAGTTCCTGTTGTGGCTGTGAAGGAACTACAATTAGAGGGGCAAAGGTTTAAAAGTAATATCAGGAAGTATTACTTTACTGAGAGAGTAGTGGATGCATGGAATTGCTTTCCTGCAGAAATGGTTGCTGCAAATACAGTGAAGGAGTTTAAACATGCATGGGATAGGCATAAGGCTATCCTTCATATAAGATAGGGCCAGGGACTATTCATAGTATTCAGATTATTGGGCAGACTAGATGGGCCAAATGGTTCTTATCTGCGGACACATTCTATGTTTCTATGTTTCTATTCACCCAGTGGGCCATAAAGGGCATGTTTTGTAACTGACCAATGTTACAGCTCCACCCGTCTGCACTGCCATGCACTTTAGTACACACCGACAGGCTCGAGGACTGGCCCACATTCTGTTCCACAAAATTGTGCAGGGCTGGTACTGCCTTCTTTGCAAAGAAATGACAGCTTGGGACTCTCCACCTCGGCTCGGCAGAAGCCATCAGTTCTCTGAAAGCTGCGGAGTCCACCAATTGAAAAGGGAGGGACTGCAGCACCAGCAACTTGGACAGGAGCACATTCTGCTTCTGCGCCGTTGGATGAGTGGGCGCATACTGTTGTCTCTTGGACATGGCTTCGCCAATGGATTGCTGGCGGAATGACTGACTCGAAGTAGGAGGAGCAGGAGCATTAGGAGGGACAGAATATATGTATGAAACACAGATCCCTTCTGCTGAGGTGGTGGAGCTTTGGCTGGCTGAAACAGGGAGCGGCGAGCCACTGGGTGTGGCAGCAGGCTGGACCACTACATTGGAGCCACGGTTCTCCCAGGCCGCTTTATGGTGTCGCTGCATATGTTGACGCAGAGCTGTGGTGCCAACATTGGGACCCTGGCCACACTTCACCTTCTGCCGACACATCTTGCATGTGGCCAGGTTAACATACTCTGGATGCTTGATAAAAAACTGCCTCACCACCGAGTAGCTGATTTTCCCACCAACAGTCCGCCCTGATAGTCAGCAACCCCCCCTCCCCCTCCCTGTGGCACACAGTGAATTTTATCAGAGTATCAGGTATAAAACAATACCTCCACTCCAGGACAGCATATTACTTCCGCAGTGGCTTTTATAATACAATCATACTGTAAGGAAATAAAAACCACTATACACAGACCAGTATCACCACACCACTATACAACGGACAAATAATTCTGCCTCACCATGACCACTACCTTTTCCACTGACTGTTACTGCTTTATTGTTATTGAATAAAAACCATTATACAAAGACCAATATTCCCTCATAGAATGGCCACATAAAATAAATACCAGCTGTACACAGGTGCTATAGACTGTATAAGTGATTCCATATAAGCGATTACAGTTACATACTCATGGGGCGTCATTTCTGATCAGAGTCATTAACTTTTATCTTTCTTCACCATCTGTCCTGGATAATCATGAAGAAGTCTCCCGACCACAACTTGTCTCCACCGAATCTGCCAGACAAACAAATTAGGCTTTTCGCTGCAGCACAATTCTCCCCTCACAATACAAACCCCCTATAGGTATTACAATACCCCATATAGTATTAGGCTTCAACCTAATAGTCCCCCATAAAGTACTATGCCAGAAACATTGCTCCCATAGTATATTATGTCCCTCATTTTGTCCCCATAGAATATTTTGCCTCCTCACATTGCCCACCATAGTATATTATACCCGTCACATTGCCCTATAGTATAATATACCCGTCACATTGCCCCACAGTATATTATGCCCCAAACATTGCCCCCATAGAATATTATGCCCCTTAAATTGCCCCAATAGTATATCATTTCCCCATTGTATATCTTGCCCCTGACTTTGCCCCCATAGTATGTTATGCCCCTCCCCATTGTACATAATTTCCCTCATATTGGCCCCCGTTGTACATTACTCCCCTCATATTGGCCCTGTTGTGCATTACTCCCCTCATATTGGCCCCTGTTGTGCATTACTCCCCTCATATTGGCCCCTGTTGGGCATTACTTCCCACATATTTGCACCCGTGGTGCATTACTCCCCTCATATTTGGCCCTGTTGTCCATTACTCCCCTCATATTGGCCCCTGTTGTCCATTATTCCCCTCATATTGGCCCCTGTTGTCCATTATTCCCCTCAAATTGGCCCCCATTGTCCATTATTCTCCTCATATTGGCCCCCATTGTTCATTATTCCCCTTATATTGGCCCCCATTGTCCATTATTCCCTCATATTGGCCCCCATTGTCATTATTCCCCTCATATTGGCCCCATTGTCATTATTCCCCTCATATATGCCCCCATTGTCATTATTTCCCTCATATTGGATCCTATTGTCATTATTCCCCTCTTATTAGCCCCATTGTCATTATTCCCCTCATAGTGGCTCCCATTGTCATTAGTCCCCTCATATTCCCCACCCATCCCATTGTATATTACTCCTCACACCATGGGATTAAAAAAAGTCACCTCTCCATCATTCCCCAGCAACTCACATCACTCCTCTTGTCTCTTTTTCTTCTTTCTCTTCCTACACGGACAGCCTCATGCAGAGCTGCTGCCACGCAGGAAGTCCGGGCTGGAGTGACAGGACGGAGCTGCTGGCTTCTTCCTATCACGTCCGCTGCCGCAGCTGAACGCATGCTCAACACTGTGTGCGTCTTAAAGGAGCTCACAGTGTTGAAAGTTGCGGTCGCTGGGGGATTCGGGACAGGTATCCTGCATCCCTTAGCGGCACTCACCCTTCACCTGCGGGCCCGGTCTCAGAGGGTACAATGGGGCTCGCAGGTACAGGATCCGTTTATGCCACTGCAGAGACCGTGACGGTCCCATCATTGCAATTGCTGGCGAATGGCAGCCTTAGGGTCCGGGGCCCCTTACTGGGGTACCACCTGTACCCCCCCCCCTAATGGCGGCCCTGCCCCTGGGCACGTTTGGCTCCAGAATTTCCACTTCTGCCTCCATGCGGACTGCCAACCATGCTGCCACCTTGCTGGCTCAGCTGCTGCCTCATGGGCAACCTGTACCCTCTTCTCCTGATGATGATGAAGCTGCTTCTGCACCTAGCTCCCAAGTGCGATCGGCTTCTTCACCATCGAGTTGTGTCTGCACATCACTGATGTCCTCCTCAGGTTCCTCAACAGTGTCTGCTTCAGAAGCCTGAACGCTCGCAACACCACCTCCCATGCCACTCTCCTCATGAATACTTGCCAGCCTAGCGGAGGAAGCAGAAGATGTCTCCTTCACTTTTTGGCTGGGCAGTAGCTCCTGGCTGACTTCTAGTAGATCGTCCTCACTAAATTGTGGAGCTGAACCCACAGCATAAGATACTTCTGTGGGGGAGGGAACAGCATAGGACAGAGGCAATGGGAGGACAGGGACTGCTCCCGGGCCATGCCAACTGAGGGTTGTGTGTGAGGAACCACTGACTGTTGACTGGGGGTGTCAGATGTCACGTGTGATGAAGTGGATGACTGTGTTAACCAATCAATGATGGCAGATGGGTTGCTGGTAGAGACACGACCGTTAGCTGATACTGGGAGCCAAGGCCTCTCACTGTGACTCCTGCTGCCACTCCCCCTTAGTCTGCTGAGACCTCTGCCTGATGAATTTAGGCCTCTGCCACTCCTCTGTGCACGTCTGGAACTTCTCTGCCTGACATATTCAGTGCATATATGAGCGGAGTTAAATAAGCTCCACTACGCTTAAAACAGTATTTCTCTACAACACTAGCAGGTGTGTACTTTTGCCTGGCCTTTCACTGTATTGAGGCCCTTAAGACTTTAACAGGAACAAAATGATACACCACTTAGATGTACGTATATGGTATGCACTTATGAGGGGAGGACAATGCGCTCCAGTACACTTAAAACATCATTTGTCTACAACACCAGCAGGTGTGTACTTTTTTTCTGGCCTTTTATGGTATTTAGGCCCTTGATACTTTAACAGGAACAAAATGGTACACCACTTAGATGTACGTATGAGGTATGCACTTATGAGGGGAGGACACTGCGCTCCAGTATGCTTAAAACAGTATTTGTCTACAACACCAGCAGGTATGTACCTTTGCCTGGCCTTTCACAGTATCTAGGCCCTTTAGACTTTAACAGGAACAAAATGATACACCACTTATATGTACGTATGTGGTATGCACTTATGAGGGGAGGACAATGCGCTTCAGTACGCTTAAAACAGTATTTGTCTACATCAGCAGGTGTGTACTTTTAGTATCATAGTAACATAGTTCATAAGGTTGAAAAAAAAGGTCGTCCATCAGAGTCCCTACTGAGTTGATCCAGAGGAAGGCAAAAAATTCCGTCCCAAAAATTCATCCAGTACCCTTTTAAATTCTTTTACCGAGTTAACCATGACCACCTCAGGCAGAGAATTCCACAGTCTCACTGCTCTTACTGTAAAGAATCCCCGTCTGTGCTGGTGTAGAAACCTTTTTTCCTTTAAAGGTAGAGGATGCCCCCTTGTTTTGCCTGGCCTTTCAATGTATCTAGGCCCTTAAGACTTTAACAGGAACAAAATGGTACACCACTTAGATGTACGCACAGGTTACACTTAATAGAGGACAAAATGCTTTTAATGCTCTGGTCACCCTAACTGGCTGGCTACTATTAGCTTTTCAGTTGTTGTACACACCAGTGCTGCAACACACATTCACTGTGTATTACACCCAAAATTGCACTTTCTCTCTCAATCTCACTCCTTCCCTATCAGTGCTTCTAGGCTGGATTTGGGCTTGAGGTGAATCGATGCTATAAAAAAGGTTTTCTGTGCAACACACTGCTCTCTGTCCCTCTCTGCAATATGATGCTGATGTGACTGGAAGGTGAATCATTGCTGTTAAAATGCTTTTCTGTGCAACACACACTGCTGTCTGTCCCTCTCTCTCTCTCCGTAATAAAAGGCTGAAGTGACTGGCCGCAAGATGGCTGCCGATTATGTAGGACTGTGACTTCACAGGGGTGGCTGACTGCTGATAGGCTGCATGATTCAGGGTCATCCCGCCATCAACTCTTGTTTCCGGCTTCCTAGGATTCCTTGCCCCATGTCCTCACATGTGGATCCGCCATTTTAGATGCCCTGGAGCCTGGACCGCACTAAATGGAGTTTAATGAAGCAGTGATATTTGCATTCATTGCAAATCAAATTTTTCCTGAAATTCGTAACGAATTTGTATACATCAGATTCGATTTGCTCATCCCTAATACTTATCTTTCTCGCTCCCCTGTCAATTCACAGCGCCCCTCTCTTAATGTGCAGCACTTTCAGGGTTGAGTGGACTTATCCAATGTGCGGTTGAGGCAGGACACTACTACAGCAACTGAATGGCTGAGCAGGAAATTTCACTGCTAACTCTAGTGACGTGCAGCGGGACTGGGCCTCTGGAGAAAGACAGTCATGAGGGAGAAAGAAAGTTAAGTATAGCATTTTTTTTCTTTTAAATATTATTATATTCAACAGCTCATGTAGAAGTGTATACCAGAATGACTTCTAGAAGTTATGCAGCTATAAGTAGCGTATGCTTAAAATACGAACTCTTTTGGGTTCCAGTCCACAACTACTACCATGAGTATGATGTATTATACCAACATAATTAGTATGTTCTTATACTTTTTTAGACATGTAGTTTTTTTGTGCTTTTTAATACATTTTTATTTTAGCAAAGCCAAAAGTAGACCAAAAAGATAGCAAAAGTGCAACACATTACATAGTACACAGTATAATGTTCTTGAAAGAATTTATGGTAAAGTTTCATCTGTAGGATTGTATTGGTGGCATTGCCATCTGACATTGCATGTTATCCTCTTTTTGTGATTTGTAAAGGTGTCTGTTGGATGAATAATTAGCTTAGGATATCCTGATCACAGATCATTTTACAGCATCTTGATATGTCCTTTCATTCCTGAAATAAAGTGGGGAGAATAAGTATTTAATACACTGACAATTTTGCAGGTTTTCCTACTTACAAAGCATGTCGAGGTCTGTAATTTTTGTCATAGATACTTTTCAAATGTAAGAGACAGAATCTAAAACCAAAATTCAGAAAATCACATTGTATGATTTAAAAAAAAAAATTAATTAGCATTGTATTGCATGAGATAAGTATTTGATACATCAGAAAAGCATAACCAGGGCATTCGCGAAATATCGCGAATTCGAATATGGCCTATGCCGCTCAACACTAGTAGCTAGCTCCTTTTGCGGCCGAGGCAAGAACAGAAGATTGCTCCCCTCCCCCGTTTTGGCTCAGGGCACCCCTCAGAATTTTTTTTGCTTTCGCGGGGCACCCCTACCAAATTATTTTTTTTATATGTTTCTTGTATATGCAGCGACTAACAAATGATGCCTTCACTGATCAGAGTCGTTCTCTTTTTCTTTTCTTCCCCATTTGGCCCAGGACATCATGATGATCTCTTCCAGCCATAACTCTTCAGGGCAGACCCTGCCACACAAACATATTATGCTCAGCACTATTCCAGCATTATTCTGCCTTTTTCCCCACATATGCCTCCAGCCTCCTCCAAACACAATGCCACCACCGTTCCCAAAATGCACAATGTTTACAGCCTCACTCAAATGCCTCCAGCCCCCCCACAAGGCTTCCACCCCCCCACACACACACGCACAATGCCTCCTGTCTTACCCAAATTCCTCCAACCTTCCCCACACACAATGCCTCTAGCCTCATCCAGTATAGGAAAAAGAGTCGGCACTTCTGTGGTGGGTGGTGCACGTAGAAAATACAGGCATATAGAACCAAAAGTCCCAGCACTCACTACGTTGCAAGCCAATTTGCATTTATTGTACACAGGGAAACAGGACGCGTTTCGGCAAAGCCTTCTTCTGCTGTCTAGCTAGAATGCGCACAAGCAGTCAGCTATATACATGAGGGGGCGCCCAGTGATGACTTCACCCGTTGGCCGGCACGCCAGGTGTGACGTCAAAATTGTCATAGTAACAGTGTAAACAAAGAAAGCAACAACAAACAAAACAAAACATATGAGCCGATCGAGCTCCCCGGCAGGGGAGTTGGCGCGGCTGATGCGCATCACAGCATGCGTTAGTGAAGCAGTTCACGGAGAAAAGGCTGTGCATCTAATGTCCTCAGTGTTCCCAGCCGGGAACTACAAGGCTGTGTACTCCTTGTCAAACATAGCGAAAAGTCTCATGGTTCGTAGAGAAGTAGTTCTGGATCAGCACATCGGCTATAAGGTAAATCTGATAGTCCGGAGTCCAACAATCCGGCATGTGGATGAAACTTTGTATGGGATGAAGGCGCATGTAGCGCTCTGGAATCAATGGAAGTCCGTAATAAATACCAAAGCCGATCTCGTCGGTATAATAGATATTGGAATGCTATGATAGTATCAAAGAGTAGACTCCGCAAGGGGAGCTGAGTCGGCAGAGCACCCAACGTGCTAAAAGGAGACAAGATTCTCCACTCCCAATCAGGAAGAGCATACAAAATAAAGGGGTATCACACATGCCTGAGTAAAAACGTGGTCTATTCTATAAAATGCCCATGTGGATTACTGTACATAGGCGAGACAATGCAGACCGTCAGGGACAGAGTGTGTAAGCACAAATCCATCATTAGATGTGCCAATCTCCTGCTACCTTTTCCCTACCATTTTACTCAAAAGAAACACTCAACAGGGAATATGAAATTTCGGGACTTTTATAACCATGTACAGATTTTTTCTCATACTATTTTTCTTCCTGTTATCACAGGCTTGATCAGATCCCAATATTCAGGGAGGTGGGAATGTATAGTCTTCTTTTCATCCTGCAAGATGGGTATGTTATTTTCCATTGTGTGCCGACTGTGTGCTTAACATTCTCTTTCTGCTCACCTAGCCCAGGCGGCTGCCTGGATGCCTCTGTAGCTGTCTTAAACTGTCTAATATGACTAACCATTCAGGATCTGATATATATTACTGTGATTACTATGGTTATAGATGTATATTGATAAACATTGACACTGTTGTCTCTCCTTTAGGTGACACGCTTGACTAAATTGTACTGTATTCACAACTTTATTTACATGTTTATTATTACCCCCTGCTGATCACAAATTTCATTATACTTTATTTATATCATGACCTGCTATACCCTGTCACCCTCGGAATAGCCCCTATTTGGGTGCTCTGCCGACTCAGATCCCCTTGCGGAGTCTACTCTTTGATACTATCATAGCATTCCAATATCTATTATACCGACGAGATCGGCTTTGTTATTTATTATGGACTTCCATTGATACCAGAGCGCTACATGCGCCTTCATCCCCATACAAAGTTTCATCCACATGCTGCATTGTTGGACTCCGGACTATCAGATTTACCTTATAGCCGATGTGCTGATCCAGAACTACTTCTCTACGAACCATGAGACTTTTCGCTATGTTTGGCAAGGAGTACACAGCCTTGTAGTTCCCGGCTGGGAACACTGAGGACATTAGATGCACAGCCTTTTCTCCGTGAACTGCTTCACTAACGCATGCTGTGATGCACATCAGCCGCGCCAACTCCCCTGCCGGGGAGCGCGATCAGCTCATATGTTTTGTTTTGTTTGTTGTTGCTTTCTTTGTGTACACTGTTACTATGACAATTTTGACATCACACCCGGCGTGCCGGCCAGCGGGTGACGTCATCACTGGGCGCCCCCTCATGTATATAGCTGACTGCTTGTACGCATTCTAGCTAGACAGCAGAGGAAGGCTTTGCCGAAATGCATCCTGTTTCCCTGTGTACAATAAATGCAAATTGGCTTGCAACTTGGTGAGTGCTGGGACTTTTTGTTCTCTAGCCTTATCCACACACAATGCCTCCAGCCTTACCCCACACAGAGGGGTGTACATGAGAGACAGGCTTGTAGAGGGGCATACAGGGGTGTAGAGGGGTGTCAGACGGGTGTACGGGGAAACAGTGTGGTGTACAGGGGGGACAGAGGGGTGTAGAGGGGTGTAGAGAGATGACAGAAGGGTGTATAGGATATCAGAGGGCTGTCCAGGGGGTACAGAGAGGTTACAATGGGTGACAGAGAGGTGTAGAGGAGTGAAAGAAGGGTTGGGGTGCAGTACCTGAAGCTTAGTAGGCCTCTGTCAGCACCACCCTTGCTCCTTCCCCCCATCGCCATCATTCTGCTAAGGGACCAGGGAGAATCCAGAGTCCACAGCTGCTTCATAGGAGGAGGATACACTAAGACAAGAGCTGCAGCATCATGTCTGGCAGTGCGCATAGATGTCTCTTCCACCTGGCCTGACTCGCAGCGATGCAGGCCCTGCCATGCCATGAGGGAGTCACAGGTGCGCAGGCTGGGATGAAAAATTCAAAAACATTTTGGTGTCATCTTTCCCACTGAAGTGTCCCGGCACCCTGGTTGGCAATCAAGTGTAATGTGTGCCGGACTCTCTGTGTTGGACATCCTTAGACAATGTGCCCCCTTGCAGCAGCACGCCTGAGGCACTCGCCCCAGTTGCCTTATGGGAGTTACCGCTCTGAGCATAACTTAATATTTAGTACAGAAATCTTGTTTGCAATTACAGAGTTCAAATGTTTCCTGTAGTTCTTGAGCAGGTTTGCACACACTGCACCAGGGATTTTGGCCCACTCCTTCATACAGACCTTCTCCAGATCCTTCAGGTTTCATGGCTGTTGCTGGGCAGTGTGGACTTTCAGCTCCCTCCAGAGATTTTCTACTGGGTTTGGGTCTGGAGACTGGCTAGGCCACTCAGGACTTTGAGATGCTTCTTATGGAGCCACTCCTTAGTAGCCCTTGCTGTGTGTTTCAGGTCGTTGTCATGCTGAAAGACCCAGCCACGCCCCATCTTCAATGCTCTTACTGAGGGAAGGAGGTTGTTGGCCAAGATCTTGTGATACATGGCCCCATCCATCCTCCCCTCAATACGGTGCAGTCATCCTGTCCCCTTTGCAGAAATGAAGCCCCAAAGAATGATGTTTCCACACCATGCTTCACGCTTGGAATGGTGTTGTACTCATCCTTCTTCTTCCTCCAAACACAGCGAGTGGAGTTTAGACCAAAAAGCCCTATTCTTGTCTCATCAGACCACATGACGTTCTCTCTTTCCTCCTCTGGATCATCCAGATGGTCATTGGCAAACTTGAGGCGGGCCTAGGCATACACTGGCTTGAGCAGGGGGACCTTGCGTGTTACTAATGGGTTTCTTGGAGACTGTGCTCCCAGCTCTCTTCAGGTCATTGACCAGATCCTGCTGTGTAGTTCCGGGCTGGTCCCTTGCCTTCCTCATGATCATTTATGCCCCACAAGGTGAGACCTTGCATGGAGCCCCCATTTTCTAGTAATTGCACCAACCGTTGTTGCCTTCTTACCAAGCTGCCTGCCTATTGTCTTGTAGCCTATCCCAGCCTTGTGCAGGTCTACAATTTTATCCCTGATGTCCTTACACAGTTCTCTGGTCTTGGCCATTGTGGAGAGGTTGAGTCTGTTTGTTTGAGTGTGTGGACAGGTGTCTTTTTCTACAGGTAACAAGTTTAAACAGGTGCAGTAAATACAGGTAATGAGTGTAAAACAGGAGGACTTCTTAAAACAAAAAGAAAAAAAATAAGAGTCGGAATTCTTACTGGTTGGTAGGGGATCAAATAATTGTTCTCCCACTCTATGTAGGTTTTTATGTATAAGGCTAGGTTTCCACACAAATTTTTTCTGGAGTTTTTCTGCCACTGCTGATTTTGAGCCAAGGCCAGAAGTGGATTCAAAAGTAATAGGAAATATAAAAAAGGGATTTATACTTCTCCTTCATGCTGGATCCGCTTCTGACTTTGGCTCAAAAACTCCAGTGGCAGTTTAAAAATAACGCCAGAAAACTGTAAACCCACATACATTGGGGCAAAAAAGTATTTAAAGTATTTAGCCAGACACCAATTATGCAAGTTCTCCAACTTAAAAAGATAGGAGAGAGGCCTGTAATACAACTATGGGGGACATAATGAGAAAAAAAATCCATGAAATCACATTGTCTGATTTTTAAAGTATTTATTTGCAAATTTTGTTGGAAAATAAGTATTTGGTCACCTACAAACAAGCAAGATTTATGGCTCTCACAGACGTGTAACTTCTTCTTTAAGAGTCTCCTCTGTCCTCCACTCATTACCTGTATTAACGGCACCTGTTTGAACTTGTTATCAGTATAAAAGACACCTGTCCACAATCTCAAACAGTCACACTCCAAACTCCCCTATGGCCAAGACCAAAGAGCTGTCGAAGGATACCAGAAACAAAATTGTAGACCTGCACCAGGCTGGGAAGACTGCTGCAATAGGCAAGCAGCTTGGTGTGAAGAAATCAACTGTAGGAGCAATTATTAGAAAATGGAAGACATACAACACCACTGATAATCTCCCTCGATCTGGGGCTCCACACAAGATCTCACCCCATGGTGTAAAAATGATCACAAGAACGGTAAGCAAAAATCCGAGAACCACACGGGGGGGGGACCTAGTGAATGACCTGCAGAGAGCTGGGACCAAAGTAGCAAAGTCTACCATCAGTAACACACTATGCCGCCAGGGACTCAAATCATGCAGTGCCAGACGTGTCCCCCTGCTTAAGCCAGTACATGTCCGGGTCTGTCTGAAGTTTGCTAAAGTTTCTGGATGATCCAGAAGAGGATTGGGAGAATGTCATATGGTCAAATGAAAGCAAAGTAGAACTTTTTGATAAAAACTTAACTCGACCATACTAACTACGTAACACGTCATGTTTGGAGGAGAAAGAATGCTGAGTTACATCCAAAGAACACCATACCTACTGTGAAGCATTGGGGTGGAAACATCATGCTTTGGGGCTGTTTTTCCGCCAGGATAACTGATCCGTGTAAAGGAATGAATGAATGGGGCCATGTATTGTGAGATTTTTAGTGAAAACGTCCTTCTATCAGCAAGGGCATTGAAGATGAAAGGTGGCTGGGTGTTTCAGCATGACAATGATCCAAAGCACACACCCGGGCAATAAAAGAGTGGCTTTGTAAGAAGCATTTCAAGGTCCTGGAGTGGCCTAGCTAGTCTCCAAATCTCAACCCTATAGAAAATTTTTGGAGGGAGTTGAAAGTCTGTGTTGCCCAGCGACAGACCCAAAACATCACTGCTCTCGAGGAGATCTGCATGGAGGAATGGGTCAAAATACCAGCAACAGTGAAAACCTTGTGAAGACTTACAGAAAACATTTGACCTCTGTCAACAAAGATGAACTTTTGTTATTGACCAAAAACTTATTTTATGGATGGATTATGGATGGATTAGAGGCCTCTCTTATCTTTTTAAGTGGGAGAACTTGCACATTTGGTGGCTGACTGAATACTTTTTTGCCCCACTGTATCTCCAAATATATCATTAATTTGTAAAGTTGTGTGAAATCACCTAAAATATTATTTTATTATTATTATTTTTTTTTTATATAGCACCCTTGGTTCAAGGAGACTTTACATTTGATAAGGGTTAAAATATAAACATGTGTACAGTTAACAAGTAAAATGCGGACTGAAACAAAGGGAGAGAGGGCCCTGCCTGCAAGGGCCAAACTAAAATACTATTTAAGCATAATAAATAGAGATGAGGAAACTTTTAAAAAGTTCAGCTTTGCTGGTTGGCCCAACTTAAACTAAAATATTTAATTCTGAGCGAACTAGTACTGTCCTAATCTGTACTTCACCAATTGCAAGAAATGTGTATAACACTGTATTAGAGCCTTAATAGCCATGTACCACACTGTTACCTATGTGTGTTTCTAGAAAAAGAAAGTAGAAGCGGCACTCCAACTTATAGTGAAATTCAAAAGATTTATTCACACATCTGTGCAGGCGACATTTCGGCTAAACAATAGAGCCTTTCTCTAGCATGTTAAACATTGTATCATAGTGTATATATATCAGCCCCCTAATTACATATGTAAATGAGGGGGGGTGGCATCCACAACAATAACAACAGTGTACATTATACTCAAGAGACCGCAATCGGTCATATATACAGTGTATGGAAGAACAGTCATATGTTCTCCTAAATAGTGCAGACATCATCATAGTGAAAACGTGTATACAAAAAGTGTAATACAAATATAAATAATAAAAGTCCACAATGGTTCCAGTTCCAAGGGCGGTGCTCATCTGGTGATGGGAACATTGTGGTCCAATAATCATCCAGCTTCTTTGGATCACATTGTATTTGTAAACAGCAGCACTGCGCAAGTGCCAGATCGCTGTATCCGGTTACGGGTTCTTGCGTGGGGCGCATCAATAGTGTAACTCAAGCAGCTACAAGCAGCCCCTAAACAAGAACAGTTAAATAGAATACCTTTCATTTCTACATACAACACTTTTAGTAGTGACAAATCCTGCATAATCCATAGACATTGGACGGTACTGTCACATTTTTTATACCAAGGTTCCAGAGTTGAGGTCTCCACACCTTTTTTCCTACAGGAGGGCAACTAATCTAAAGGATAGCTTGGTCAATTCGAACATCACCCCAATAAGACTGAACTTAGCATCACAGCTCAGACCAGGATGCTACCCGTGTCTGAACTGTGAGAACTACAATCTATCGCTGAAAGGGAAATACTTTGAGCATCCACAGACGTTACAGAAATACAGAATTAGACAACCCCGAACATGTAAATGGATTATGTCATATATGTAATATCATGTCCCTGCAAACTAATTTACGTTGGTGAAACCAGCAATGAATGTAAGACCAGGTTAAACAACCACAAATCCTCTATTAGGACTAAAAAAACAGAGTTCCCATCCCGAGACACTTTATCGAGGGTGGACATAGGATCAACCAACTCCAATTTTCTATCATTGATCATATTCCTAAGAGAGGGGGCAACAGGATTAAATTATTAAAACAAAGAGAGGTTACATGGATACACAGGTTAAGCTCACTCTATCCAATCGGCCTCAATATGAATTTTCCAGTCCGGGTCTTTAATTAATTGGGATCTTCAATTGATAGGGATCTTGAGCGCATTATATGCATCTATAATTTAATATTTGATAGTCCGGGGTATTACAGAATCCATATTGATCCTCTTGTTATTATGATGTCAGCTAATCGATAGAAGGGATTATACTATTTTTCCTTGTATCATTTATTGTTTTTTAACCCAATTTTTTTTCTCATTACAGATATGGATACAAGTGGGGGTCTCACCTATGACTGGAAGAATATGTGATTGATCTGGAACAAATCCCAATGCTATATACAACTGGATAGCATGCGGGAAAACCTAGTGGTTAGTTATATGTATTTTTTTGGGCAAAGTGAATTTTTCATTTTTTATTGTATGATGGAGCCACCAGACGCATTAAAGGGGAGATATGCTTCACACCTATGCAGTAATCAAAAGGGGTAGGAGAACATCGTTTATGAGCCTTTATATGACTAAGAGTCCTGGAATGGGACCATAATTTTGGGGCTCTAGATGTATATCTCTGTAACCTGAGTGATGTTGGACCATTGTGAGACCATACAACCCACAGGGTGAACCCCACATAGCAACACTGTAAATAGGTGATTATTCCGTCCACAGGACAGTTCCCCAGGATTTAATGTGGGGCAAACCTCATACAATAATATCTTTACTTTTGCTATTGTTTTTAGTTGTAATATTTAGTTTCTTATTGAAGATCATAACACTTGCCCGCATTATAATGGATTAGTATGGTTATCCTATGTGCTTTCCATGATAAGTCAGTGCTCGATATTATGCCATTACCTAATATGGGGAAATGTATGCCCGAGAAGCCACGACGCATGCGTACTACAGTACATTGGGAATTACACCATTGATGCGCTCCTACGCAAGAACCCGTGACCGCTGACAACTTCCAGTTGAAACCGGATACAGGCACTTGCACAGTGCTGCTGTTTACAAACACAACGTGATCCAAAGAAGCTGGATGATCATTGGACCACAACGTTCCCATCACCAGGTGATCGCCGCCCTTGGAACTGGACCCATTATGGACTTTTATGATTTATATTTGCATTACACTTTTTGTATACACGTTTTCCCTATGATGATGTCTGTACTTTTAGGAGAACATATGACTGTTCTTCCATACACTGTATATATGACCGATTGCGGTCTCTTGAGTATTATGTACACTGTTGTTATTGTTGTGGATGCCACCCCCCTCATTTACATGTGTAATTAGGGGGCTTATATATATGCACTATGATACACTGTTTAACATGCTTGAGTAAGGCTCTATTGTTGAACCGAAACATCGCCTGCACAGATGAATTTCACTATAAGTTGGAGTGCCGCTTCTACTTTCTTTTTCTATTGATTGGGAACTGGTCTATTCCCGGAGCTGAGCAACCACATGGATCTGGAATCCTATATCACGCTGCTTCTCCATACTGCTTGGCTATATGTGTATTTTTATGTACTTCTGAGCTGTGGTCTAAGGCAAGGTTAATTTCAAAGTTGTAGCAACATGCCCTGTCATGGTTAAATGGAGGGTACCAGTGGTAACTAACAGATTGAATAAAAACACACTCTACTAGTAGATTTTATATATTAGTAGCAACAGGTTTTGTGCCTGGAAAGCAAAGAAGCAATGGCTTTTTAATCCCTTAAGGACCGGAGGTTTTTCCGTTTTTGCATTTTCGTTTTTTGCTCCTTGCCTTTAAAAAATCATAACTCTTTCAAATTTACACCTAAAAATCCATATGATGGCTTATTTTTTGCGCCACCAATTCTACTTTGTAATGACGTCAGTCATTTTGCCCAAAAATCTATGGTGAAGCGGGAAAAAAAATCATTGTGCGACAAAATTGAAAAAAAAACGCTGTTTTGTAACTTTTGGGGGCTTCCGTTTCTACGTAGTACATTTTTCGGTAAAAATGACACCTGATATGTATTCTGTAGGTCCATACGATTAAAATGATACCCTACTTATGTAGGTTTGATTTTGTCGGACTTTTGGAAAAAATCATAACTACATGCAGGAAAATTAATACGTTTAAAATTGTCATCTTCTGACCCCTATAACTTTTTTATTTTTCCGTGTATGGGGCGGTATGAGGGCTCATTTTTTGCGCCGTGATCTGAAGTTTTTAACGGTACCATTCTTGCATTGATAGGACTTATTGATCACTTTTTATTCATTTTTAAATGATATAAAAAGTGACCAAAAATGCACTATTTTGGACTTTGGAATTTTTTTGCGCGCACGCCATTGACCGAGCGGTTTAATTAATGATATATTTTTATAATTCGGACATTTCCGCACGCGGTGATACCACATATGTTTATTTTTATTTTTATTTACACTGTGTTTTTTTTTTATTGGAAAAGGGGGGTGATTCAAACTTTTAATAGGGGAGGAGTTAAATGATCTTTATTCACTTTTTTTTTTCACTTTTTTTTTGCAGTGTTATAGGTCCCATAGGGACCTATAACACTGCACACACTGATCTTCTATGTTGATCACTGGTTTCTCATAAGAAACCAGTGATCAACGATTCTGCCGCATGACTGCTCATGCCTGGATCTCAGGCACTGAGCAGTCATTCGGCGATCGGACAGCGAGGAGGCAGGAAGGGGCCCTCCCGCTGTCCTGTCAGCTGTTCAGGATGCCGCGATTAGCCGCGGCTATCCCGAACAGCCCGACTGAGCTAGCCGGGAACTTTCACTTTCACTTTTAGCCGCGCGGCTCAGCTTTGAGCGCGCGGCTAAAGGGTTAATAGCTATTAGAGGCGGGTCCCGGCTTCACTATGACGCCGGGCCCGCCATGATATGACGCGGGGTTACTGTGTAATCCCGCGTTATATCAGAAGAGCAGGACCAAGGACGTACCGGTACGTCCTTGGTCCTTAAGGGGTTAATTAAGAGCTGTGAAAAATGATTACCATTTTGGGAATAAGCAATAGTGTTGAGCGGCATAGGCCATATTCGAATTCGCGAATATTCGCGAATATACGGACGAATATTCGTCATATATTCGCGAATATTCGCATATTCGTTATATTCTCGTTTTAATTTCGCATATGCGAAAATACCCGTATGCGAAAATTAACATATGTGAAAATTCGTATATGCGAAAATCCGCATAGGCTAATTTTCGCATATGCGAAATTTCACGTGCCAGTCTCACACACTAGTATTACAGCCTTCTTTACACCACACAAGCTGGAAACAGAGAGGGGTGATCACTGTGATGTGTACTGTGAAGAAAAAAAAAAAAAAAAAACGAATATTCATAATTACGAATATATAGCACTATATTCGCGAAATTCGTGAATTCGCGAATATGCGATATTCGCGAATAATATTCGAATTGCGAATATTCGCGAGCAACACTACTAAGCAACAGGATTAGCATTCACAAAGGTGACACAAAACCCTCCATGTACGGCTTTTTCACAAAAAAAAAAAACTGTCACTCTTCGAATTTAAACAGATTTTGCAGAACACTCTCTGCAGTGCTGCTTTACTACTGCTAATTGTCCCTCTAATAATTGTCCCTTACATAGATCTTCACCTAATACCTTTTATCTCTAAAATGGCTACTGAAGCTATGTGCATAGGCTTTTATAGTGGCTCTGACGTGACCCCTTTAATGGCTCCTGATTGGCTGGAAGATCTGTTTGAAAGGCATTACGGGATTCCCTTTGGTCAAGAAAATATTTTTTTCTTTCTCCTGATGCCATTTAAGCAGATTCTGACTAAACTCAAGTTCTACCGGTTTGGTTAGCAAATCTCTAATATACCAATTGTGAGGTTGAACACTACATTGTTGGTAAAGGAAAAATATCTGATAAGATTGCTTACAATTTATGGGACATTATCTCAACAATGAACTGTAATATACACAACTAGACAACTAGAGAACACAAACCCTGTTCAGCATTGTATGATTACTGGATTATTCTTTTCTGCTGATTTGTTTTTGAATCGGGAGAAAAAAATCACCATATAATTGAATCATTTTGGCAGCAAATAAAGAAGAGAAGCTTGTATATCATATAATAGTTCATTTAAATCAGTGTTCATTAAGAAGCATAATGGTTGGTGCAATATTAACACTCAACTTAACCCAATGTATAAAATTATACATTTTCTTATCGTTAACCCCTTGCCACAAAACGCCGGGTTTATACGGCACTGCGGCATGGCAGGGTTATGAAGCAAGCTCAGGGGCTAAGCTCACATCATACCCGCACGGTCTCGGCTGCTATCAGCAGCCAGGACCCGTGGCTAATGCCGGACATCGCCGTTCTTGCAGATGTCCGGCATTAACTCTTTAGACGCGGCGATCAAAGTTGATCACCGGGTCTAAAGTGAAAGTGAAAGCTTCCTGGCTGCTCAGTCGGGCTGATCGGGACCATCGCGGTAAAATCGTGATGTCCTGATCAGCTAGGACGCAGCAGGAGGGTGCCTTACCTTCGGATCAGCGATTGATTGCTCCAATAGTGTTGAGCGGCATAGGCCATATTCGAATTTGCGATATTTCGCAAATATATGGACGAATATTCATCATATATTCGCTATATTCACATATTCGTAATATTCGTGTTTTATTTTCGCATATGCGAAAATTAGCATATGTGAAAATTAGCATATGCAAACTTTCGCATATGCAAATTTTCGTATATCCGAAAATTTGCTCACCAGTCTCACACAGTAGTATTAGAGCCTTCTTTACACCACACAAGCTGGAAGCAGAGAGGTGTGATCACTGTGATGTGTACTGTGAAAAAAAAAAACGAATATTCGTAATTACAAATATATAGTGCTATATTCGCGAATATTCGCCAATTCGCGAATATTCTATATTCGCGAATAAAATTCGGATTGCGAATATTAGCGAGCAACACTATGCTCCAAGCCTGAAATCCAGGCTTGAGCAATCAACCGCCGATAACACTGATCAATTCAATGCAATGCAAAGGCATTTTTCAGTGTATTGAGTCAATGTACTGCATGTTATAGCCCCCTATGGTAGCTATAACATTGCAAAAAAAAGTGAAAAATAAGTTAATAAAGGGGATTTAACCCCTTCCCTAATAAAAGTTTGAATCACCCTCCTTTTCCCATAAAAGAAACTGTGTAAATAAAAATAAACATAGGTGGTATCGCCGCATGTGTAAATGTCCAAACTATAAAAATATATTGTTGATTAAACACGGTCAATGGCGTACATGCAAAAAAAATTTCCAAAGTCCCAAATAGTGTCTTTTTGGTCACTTTTTATACCATAAAAAATGAATAAAAAGCAATCAAAAAGTCAGATCAAAACAAAAATGATACAGATAAAAACTTCCGATCACGGCGCAAAAAAATCTGCACCCATACCTCATTTACCAATCAGAGACAAAAATGTGTTTGCATTTTCGCACTACTGTGCATTTAGAGATGCATACTGTACTGCAGATATCTTCATGAGTAGGGATATCTTAAATGAGTAGGGAATCTGCACCTTGGGGTAATTTATCAAAACCTGTAAAGAGGAAAAGTTTACCAGTTGCCCATAGCAACCAATTAGATTGTTTCTTTAATTTTTTAAAAAGCCTCTGACAAATGAAAGAAGAAATCTGATGGGTTGCAATGGGAAACTAGTCAGCTTTTTCTCTAGATAGGTTTTGGTAAATCTCCTCATTTGTCTCTACCCTTAAATTAGTCAATTTTTTGTAAGCCATGAGCAGTAAGCCCTTGTGAATACACATTTTATGTATGAGGGTAAGACATTGTCCTAAACCTTCTAATTATACTGGTTAAGATTTATTACTGTGGTTTATAGCCCCTTTACTATCTTGGTTGAATTGCAAGTCAAGAGTTAGACAAGAATCATACACTATAAAATCTATTCCTGCTTAGTATGTGCCTTGTCATGATGAATCAGTGTCCCATCACATCATAAACTTGGCAGATAAAAGGCACGTGGTGTGGGCAAAGCGTGCTGGGCATTTTAAACAAACTTCAATTGACTTTCACACAGCTCCAGGGAACTTTGGAGTGTGCAATAATTCATACTACAGTTTTATCAGGTCAGCCACCTTATCAATCGTAAAATTCTTCATCTCATAATGTTTTAATTTTTTTAATGATTATGTTTTAGAGTAATACATTAGCCAGTGGCTTAAAAAAGACATTTATAGTGTAAAATACTTACACTATAAAGTTTACAAAGTTTTCTGCAGTATAATGGCTTCACAGCTTTTACATTCAAATCAATAGCAAGTTTCCAGATAATTTATTTAGACACTGCAAGGTGAGACAATAGCAATGGGCTTTGTTTCCTTTTTTTCGATGTAGACTTCTTTAGTTATGTGCACAAAGAAGAGTATAGACCAGGATAACACACAAATGTGAAAACTGTTTGCACTGCTTCACAACTATGAGCCTGCTATGACATTGGCTATTACACACTTTCTGGAATGTTAAAGAGACTAGAATACAACAAGAAGATCTTCCCTACTTATGTTTATTGTCTAGCCATGATGCTGATGAGTACTACCATATACTGTTTGCCTTGTTATAAAATAAATCATGTTCACTGGTACATACAACAGGCTAATGGACTGCAAAGAACAAGGGAAGGCATTGGGTCTAAATTGTAATGAAGTATCATAGTTTGTAAGGTTGAAAAATACCTGTGTCCTTCCAGTTTAGTCTATTCTCCTACAGTCTTGATCTAGAGAAAGGCTAAATAAATAAATAATTTCCTCACTTTAGAAAAAAAATCTGGAATGTGGAATAATCTGGAATAAATCTCTAAATTAAGAATCTAGTAACTATTATTGTAATATTGTTATGCTTAAAAAAAAAAGTATCCATGCCCCTTTTAAACTCTTTTAGTGAGTTCACTATGAAAACTTCAATAGTCTCACTGCTTTTACAGTAAAAAAAAAAATATCTTCTATGATCAGCCCTTTTATAGAGGATACCCTCTTTGTTATGGATATATAGAGAATGAATATAAATAGATCATGGGTGAAATTATATGTGTGTATATATATATGTGCATATATATACATATAATCAAGAATGTTAGAATGTTCCTTCTCAGGGGGCTATGTGATATAGGTGATGTAATCTCATGTCATTCTTATAGTACATGATGTCAATACCTTGTGTGCATCCACAAGATTCATGTACTGTAATGTTATCAGGGGTCAACCTTTATGTAGTACAGAGGTAACAGAAGCAAAATGTAAATACAACAAAAAACTGCTGTCCAAGAAATGTATCATGTCAATTGTACTTTTTACTCTGTTGTCTTTTCAATAGAAAGACAATAAAGATGTATTTTATTCAAGTGGTTTCCCAGGAGTGCTGGACCTTCTCCTGATGCAGTTTCCATTGTCTCTAAATATAAAGTAAAATTATCTGCTCAATGGAAGATCTGAGAAAGGAGTGAAAGCGCGCTCTGGGTCTAGGCACATCACCAGTTGTACATATGGGTAAGCATCAAAGCAGCCTCAAATATTGACTTTGGTAGTTGGTGGAGCATGGTGGTAACCCCTATTATGGGAATGAGATTGTGCCATACAGTGTCTCTAATTGTACCCAGCCCTAGTGCAATACTGATAACTACTGTTGTTGCTTTCTATGCATTTTCTCTTGGACTTGTATATTTTTTAGCAACTGGTATTATTCCTGGTATGTTTTATGGCTGTATTCTGGCAAACATTATTACGTAAATGATACACTGATCTTTTTTAATGGTATTTAATAAAAGCTAATTTAAAAAACATTATATAGTTTAAACTTGGTTCTTTGTGTAGTATTCAATGCAAGATCTGTGCTGTGTGAATATATTTTACAATCCTTATTTCTATTGAACTGTTTGCTGTTATTTGTCATTTACTTGCAATTTAATGATTCCAGGATTTTTCTTTATTTAGTTTTTTGCCATACCCTTTTATTTTATCAAATTCTAATTTGTCCTTCTATTATATTTAGTTTTATCAAACACGGAAGAAACATAAGCAAGAAATGACGGAAATTAATTTTAATAACTTGAAAAACTAATTAAAAGTTTTTAAAGTGCCATCAATTTCATCTAGGTGACTGAATACGGCAAGTCTGCACCATCCTGAAGTATTCTTCTAAAGTATGTATTGCAATTTGTCACTTATCAGCGCTGAGCTTTATTAACAAGAAGCCAGGTCAGCTTTGAGAAATAAGTAATTAATCAAATGAGACACTATTTGAGATAACATTTCTAATCAATAATTTTAATTTATTTTTCCTCCCTGTTAAATACAGCTACCTCCTATTATATAGTGATTTATCTCAACCAAGGTCCCTCATACACATATGAAAAATGAGTTTTTAGTATTGTGATTCTCCATAGTTAAGGTTGTAATTTTTATTTTTTTTCTTAAAACTTTGTATTGTTCATTTGCTTGGTGCCTTTTAGGACTAATTCTGGTCATTGCTTGATTGGATGTAGAGGCTCATTGGTTAGTGGAAGCTACCACAGTCCATGTCACTAATGTTTTAAAATCAGGAGGATCAAGATAAACAAGTAGTTTTGTAGGATTAATTTTGTCTGATTGGGGGGGTTGGGGTGACAATAGAGGGGTGGGGGGGTTCTAATATGAACAAGAAAGGAAAACTAGAAACATGAAACTGCGAGACAGGAATGCAGGGAATGAACAAGGCTAAACTGAAGTCAGACACTATAGCTATATAGCTCAAGCATATACAAATACTGGATAACAAGAACAGACACAAAAACGCTGAAGACCACCACAGGTCTGAACATGGACCAAAATCCTAAACAGATAACAGGGAAATAATATTGCAAGGAAATATCACTCAGACCTACAGTTCAGGAACCAATGCAAATAAACAGCAGAAATGAAATGATGACCAGGAAGTGACCAGGAGATAGAATGGCAAGAATATCCAGGGATAGCAGGAATGAATGGAATAACTGAGTTCAGAGCACTATTTGAGGGTATAAGGCTTAGTTGCTAGACAATATATACCATATATGAGTTATAGTGCTTTAAATTCATAATCTACTAACAGAGCACAACACTATTTCAGTACATATGGATGGTGGGGTGAATACTGCTTGGGAGGCAAACCAGATAAGCACACAAAGGTAAAAGGATACACCTACAATCTAATATAGACTATGCCAGCCCAAAAAGAAGGAGGATTATACTTATATTCCACATATGTGTATATATGAACACTCTGACACTTCCTCAATTGTAATTGACACACCCATGACTATAGTATATAAATATATAGTATATAAATTCAGACATGAGAACATTAAAGGCTGCTGCCATCTTGGAAGGAGGAAGCAAAGTCACCCTCTTAGAAAATAGATCCACCATTTTGGAAGAAGTACACAATAAGCATCCATTTAAAAAAATAATAAAGAATCTGTTCTGAAATCCTTCCACTATCCTGAACCTGAATATTATAAATAATATAAGGTTTTTATCAGTAGTTCAGAAGAAATAATATCATTGTACTCATGCAATATGTTTTTCTACCTGAAATTGGAAATTAAATCATTGCAAAAATTGGTTTAGTGTAGAGTAGGACTTAAAACTTTAAGGTGGGGTGTCTTTAGAAAAAGACCTATCATTTAAATCAAGTTATTTTGTTAACCCCTCAAGGACGAAGGGCGTACGCCCTTACTACCTGGTACTTAAGGACCGAAGGTGTACCTGTACACCCTGGTCCCGTTACCGAGGTTACTCACAAGTTGAGCACGCTTCATATCTGGTGGGTCCCGGTTGCTAGGAGCAGACAGGACCCATGGTTTATGCCCGTCATGGCCAATTGGGTCGATGCCCAGCAATAACCTTTCAGATGCCATAGTGAAAGTTGATCGGGGTGACTAAAATAAGGGGTTAACAATGTTGGTTAGCTCAGGGTCGCTGATCAGGACATCCACAGCGAAATCATACCTGTCGCCTCTCTGTCTGATCGGTGCTCTGAGGCTCTGGCCAGCTATTGCAGGCTAGAGAAGCATAGCAATAATAACACTGCTCAATGCTATGCTTTGGCATAGCATTGGACAGTGTATGCAATCAAAAGATTGCATGTTATAGCCCCCTATGCGGACTAAAAAAAAAAGTAAAACGTGTAAGCGTAAAAAAAAAGAGTTAATAAAAGTGAATTAACCCCTTCCCTAATAAAAGGTTAAATCACCCCCCTTTTCCCATTTTTTAAATAAAATAATGTAATAAAAAATAAACATATGTGGTACAGCCGTGTGCGTAAATTTCCGAGCTATTAAAATATAAGGTTAGTTAAACCATACGGTATAAAAAAACATACCATAAAAAAAATTATAAAAGGGGATCAAAAAGCCACATCAAAACAAACATGCAACCGATAAAAATTACAGATCACGGCGCAAATAATGAACCCTCATATAGCCCTGCATGCAGAAAAATAAAAAAGTCATAGGGGTCAAAAAAGGACAATTTTAAACCTACTAATTTTGGTACAGAATAAAGATAAGGTGTAATTTTTACCAAAAAGTGCACTGCCCCTAAAGTTACAAAATTGTGTTATTTTTATTTTTTTTCCAATTTCACTAATATTTTTTTTTTGGGTTTTGCCATAGATTTTTAGAAGGGGGGGCGGAAAGAACGAAAGTGCAAAAAACGAAAATTGGCCTGGTCCTTAAGGCCAAAATGGGCTTGGTCCTTAAGAGGTTAAACATCATTTTTAAGAATTTTTGTTGATCTATTTAAAAATTTTCCCTTTTACTATCAATATGATAAGATAATTCAGAAATCTTTCAGTGTTTTTTAGGCCACTGAGCCTGACAACATACTGACATTCCAGCAGTCTCCTAATTATCATCACAGGAGTACAATGAAAGATAGCAGGATATAGATAACATAGGATCTACATTATTTTCCAGCATATAAGACGACTTTTAAATCCGTTCAAATTTTTTCAAAAGTCACGGGTCATCTTATACGCCGCATGCTGCAGTCGGCCGGGAGGCCCGAGGTATTATCCATACCCCGGGCGCCCCAGCCAAGATTAATTTCCCCTGTCACATTCGGGACATCCCTGTGTCCCGAAAGATTTTTTTGGGACACAAGGATGTACCTTTCTGTGGCCCCGCTTTAACTTACGTCCGTGCATGCGCCCATAGAAATGGCAGAGCGGAGCAGCGAGGACGCACGACCATGATAAGTTACCAGCACGTCATGTTTGGTGCTCTGACCAGCGCTCCTCCGGTCCGGGGACCTACTGCTATGGCCTATAGGCCATAGCAGTAGATCGTGACCCCGGACCAAAGGAGTGGAGGTCGGAGCACTGAGGTGAGGCAGTACATAGGCATACAGCCTGCAGCCATATACTGTGTATGGTTGAAGGCTGTTTGTCCGTGGGGGGCCTATGCCTGCCAAATGTGGGGGAACTGCAAACCTAATGTGGGGGAACTATACTGCCATGCTAATGTGGGGGAACTACAACCTAATGTGGGGGAACTACCATATACTGCCAATCTAATGTGTGGAACTACAAACTAATGTGGGGGAACTATACTGCCTACCTAATGTGGGGGAACTACAAACTAATTTGGGGAAACTACTGTATACTGCCAACCTAATGCTGGGGAACTACATCCTAATGTGGGGGAACTATACTGCCAACTAGTGTTGCGTGCAAATATTCACATTTCAAATTTTTATCGTGAATATAGCAAATTTGTGAATTTGCGAATATTGCGAATATATTCGCTATATATTCGAAATTATGAATATTCACTTTTTCCCGCATATTCGCATATGGGAATATTTGCATATTCCTACTTTTCACTTGTGGGCCAATTAGAATGATGCAAATACACTTGTCAGAGGTTATCAACAACTTCCCTAGCAACCAATAGTAAAGTTGCCCACCCCCTCACTGTTTTCTTCCTCGAATACGCGAATATGCAAATATGCGAATATTCAAATATGCGAATATAACGAATACGCAAAATTTGCGAATATAGGACGAATATTCGTCTATATATTCGCAAAATATCTCAAATTTGAAAATGGCCAATGCCACTCATCCCTACTGTGATCCTACTGTGGGGAAACTATAACCTAATGTGGGGGAACAATACTGCCAACCTAGTGTGGGGGAACTACAACCTAATGTGCAGGAACTATACTGCAAAACTAATGTGGAGGAACTATACTGCAAACCTAATGTGGGGGAACTACAACCTAATGTGGGGGGAACTACCGTACACTGCCAACCTAATGCGGGGGAACTACAACCTAATGTGAGGGAACTATAAAGCCAACCTAATGTGGGGGAACTACAACCAAATGTGGGGGAACTATACTGCTAACCTAATGTGGGGGAACTACAACCTAATGTGGGGAACTACAACCTAATCCGGGGGAACTATACTGCCAACCTAATGTGGGGAAGCTACAAGCTAATGTGGGGAAAATATACTACTAACCTAATGTGGGAGAACTACAACCTAATGTGGGGGAACTATACTGCCAGCCTAATGTGGGGGAACTATGCTGACAACCTAATGTGGGGGAACTATGCTGTCAACCTAATGTGGGGGAGCTACAACCTAATGTGGGGAAACTATACTGCCTACCTAATGTGGGGGAACTACAACCTAATGTGGGGAAACTATACTGCCAACCTAATGTGTGGGAACTACAACCTAATGTAGGGGAACTATACTGCCAACCTAATGCGGGAGAACTACCATATACTGACAACCTAATGTGAGAGAACTACAAGAACTACAACCCAATGTGGGGAAACTATACTGCCTACCTAATGTGGGGGATTCACAACCTATTGTGGGGGAACTACCATATACTACAAACCTAATGTGGGGGAACTACAACCTAATGTGGGGGAACTATACTGCCAACCTAATGTGGGGGAACTACAACCTAATGAGGGGGAACTATACTGCCAACCTAATGTGGGGGAACTACAACCTAATGAGGGGGAACTATACTGCCAGCCAACTGTGGGGGAACTATACTGCTAACCTAATGTAGAGGAACTATGCTGACAACCTAATGTGGGGGAACTATGCTGACAACCTAATGTGGGGGAACTATACTGCCAACCTAATGTGGGGGAACTACAACCTAATCTGAGGGAACTATACTGCCAACCTAATGCGGGAGAACTACCATATACTGACAACCTAATGTGAGAGAACTACAAGAACTACAACCCAATGTGGGGAAACTATACTGCCTACCTAATGTGGGGGATTCACAACCTATTGTGGGGGAACTACCATATACTACAAACCTAATGTGGGGGAACTACAACCTAATGTGGGGGAACTATACTGCCAACCTAATGTGGGGGAACTACAACCTAATGAGGGGGAACTATACTGCCAACCTAATGTGGGGGAACTACAACCTAATGAGGGGGAACTATACTGCCAGCCAACTGTGGGGGAACTATACTGCTAACCTAATGTAGAGGAACTATGCTGACAACCTAATGTGGGGGAACTATGCTGACAACCTAATGTGGGGGAACTATACTGCCAACCTAATGTGGGGGAACTACAACCTAATCTGAGGGAACTATACTGCCAACCTAATGCGGGAGATCTACCATATACTGACAACCTAATGTGAGAGAACTACAAGAACTACAACCCAATGTGGGGAAACTATACTGCCTACCTAATGTGGGGGATTCACAACCTATTGTGGGGGAACTACCATATACTACAAACCTAATGTGGGGGAACTACAACCTAATGTGGGGGAACTATACTGCCAACCTAATGTGGGGGAACTACAACCTAATGAGGGGGAACTATACTGCCAACCTAATGTGGGGGAACTACAACCTAATGTGGGGGAACTATACTGCCAGCCAACTGTGGGGGAACTATACTGCTAACCTAATGTAGAGGAACTATGCTGACAACCTAATGTGGGGGAACTATGCTGACAACCTAATGCGGGGGAACTATACTGCCAACCTAATGTGGGGCAACTACAACCTAATCTGAGGAAACTATACTGCCAACCTAATGCGGGGGAACTACAACCTAATGTGGGGGAACTATACTGCCAACCTAATGAGGGTGAAATACAATCTAATGTGGGGGAACTACTATATACTGCCAACCTAATGTGGGAGAACTACAAAAACTGCAACCTAATGTGGTGGAACTATACTGCCAACCTAATGTGGGGGAAATACAATCTAATATGGGGGAACTACTGTATACTGCCAACCTACTGTGGGAGAACTACAAAAACTGCAACCTTATGTGGGGGAAATATACTGCCTACCTAATGTGGGGGAACAACAACCTAATGTGGGGGAACTACCATATACTACAAACCTAATGTTGGGGAACTACAACCTAATGTGGGGGAACTGTACTGCCAACCTAATGTGGGGGAACTACAACCTAATGTGGGGGAACTATACTGCCAACCTAATGTGGGGGAACTACAACCTAAGGTGGGGGAAATATACTGCCAACCTAATGAGGGGGGGAACTACAACCTAATGTGGGGGAACTATACTGCCAACCTAATGTGGGGGGAACTACAACCTAATGTGGGGGAACCATACTGCCAACCTAATGAGGAGGAAACTACAACCTACTGTGGGGGAACTATACTGCCAACCTAATGTGGGGGAACTAAAACCTAAGGTGGGGGAACTATACTGCCAACCTAATGTGGGGGGAACTACAACCTACTGTGGGGGAACTTTACTGCCAACCTAATGTGGGGGAACTATGCTGACAACCTAATGTGGGGCGAACTACAACCTAATGTGGGGGAACTATACTGCCAACCTTATGAGGGGGAACTACAACCTACTGTAGGGGAATTATACTACCGACCTAGTGTGGGGGAACAACCACCTAATGTGGAGGAACTATACTGCCAACCTACTGTGGGGGAACTATACTGCCAACCTAATGTGGGGCGAACTACAACCTAATGTGGGGGAACTACAACCTAATCTGGGGGAACTACAACCTAATGTGGGGGAACTATTCTGCCTACCTAATGTGGGGGAACTACAACCTAATGTGGGGGAAGTATACTGCCAACCTAATGTGGGGCGAACTACAACCTAATGTGGGGCGAACTACAACCTAATCTGGGGGAACTACAACCTAATGTGGGGGAACTATTCTGCCTACCTAATGTGGGGGAACTACAACCTAATGTGGGGGAAGTATACTGCCAACCTAATGTGGGGGAACTACAACCTAATGTGGGGGAACTATACTGCCAACCTAATGTGGGGGAACTATACTGCCAACCTAATGTGGCGGGAAATACAACCTAAAGTGGGGGAACTATACTGCCAACCTAATGAGGGGGAACTACAACCTACTGTGGGGGAACTATACTGCCAACCTAATGTGGGGGAACTATGCTGACAACCTAATGTGGGGGAAATTATACTGCCAACCTAGTGTAGGGGAACTATGTTGACAACCTAATGTGGGGGAACTACAACCTAATGTGGGGGAACTACAACCTAATGTGGGGGAACTATACTGCCAATCTAATGTGGGGGAACTACAATCTAATGTGGGGGAACTATACTGCCAACCTAGTGTGGGGGAACTTCAACCTAATGTGGGGGAACTATACTGCCAACCTAATGTGGGGAAACTATACTGCCAACCTAATGTGGGGGAACTATACCGCCAACCTAATGTGGGAGGAACAACAATCTAATGTGCGGGAACTATACTGCCAACCTAATGAGGGGTAACTAAAACCTACTGTGGGGGAACTATACGGCCAACCTAATGTGGGGGAACTACAATCTAAGGTGGGGGAACTATACTGCCAACCTAATGTGGGGGGAACTACAACCTAATGTGGGGGAACTATACTGCCAACCTTATGAAGGGGAACTACAACCTACTGTGGGGGAAATATACTGAAAACCTAATGTGGGGGAACTATGCTGACAACCTAGTGAGGGGGAAATTATACTGCCAACCTAGTGTGGGGGAACTACAACCTAATGTGGGGGAACTATACTGCCAATCTAATGTGGGGGAACTACAATCTAATGTGGGGGAACTATACTGCCAGCCTAGTGTGGGGGAACTACAACCTAATGTGGGGTAACTATACTGCCAACCTAATGTGGGGGAACTACAATCTAATGTGGGGGAACTATACTGCCAGCCTACTGTTGGGGATTTATACTGCCAACCTAATGTAGGGGAACTATGCTGACAACCCAATGTCGGCGAACTATAACCTAATGTGGGGGAACTATACTGCCTATCTAATGTGGGGGAACTACAACCTAATGTGGGGGGACTACACTGCCAACCTAATGTGGGGGAACTATACTGCCAACCTAATGTGGGGGAACTACCGTATACTGCCAACCTAATATGGAGGAACTACAACCTAATGTGGGGGAACTATACTGCCAACCTAATGAGGGGGAACTACAACCAAATGTGGGGGAACTATACTTCCAACCTAATATGGAGGAACTATGCTGCCAAACTAATGTGGAGGAACTACAACCGAATGTGGGGGAACTATACTGCCAACCTAATGTGGGGGAACTATGCTGACAACCTAACGTGGGGGAACTATACTGACTTCCTAATGTAGGGGGAACTTTGCTGCCTACCTAGTGTGGGGGTACACTGTTATGGTACCATACATTGCGGTAGAGGGGTAGTCTTATACGGTTAGTATATCCCAAATTCTATATTTTAACTGTTGAAGTTGAGGGTCATCTTACATGCCCAGTCGTCTTATACGCCGGAAAATACAGTACCACATTTGACAATAGGTGATTCTGATGCATGTTGTCACCACTTGTGGCATCAGTTGCATCGAGATTTAAAGGGGTACTCCAGTGGATTTTTAATCAACTGGTGCCAGAAAGTTAAACAGATTTGTAAATTACTTATATTAAAAAATCTTAATCCTTTTAGTACTTATTAGCTGCTTAATGCTACAGAGAAAATTATTTTCTTTTTGAACACAGAGCTCTCTGCTGACATCATGACCACAGTGCTCTCTGCTGACACCTCTGTCCATTTTAAGAACTGTCCAGAGTAGGAGAAAATCCCCATAGAAAACATATGCTGCTCTGAACAGTTCCTAAAATGGACAGAGATGTCAGCAGAGAGCACTTTGGTCATGATGTCAGCAGAGAGCACTGTGTTCCAAAAAGAAAAACATGTTCTCTGTAGTATTCAGCAGCTAATAAGTACCTGAAGGATTAAGATTTTTTAATAGAAGTCATTTACAAATCTGTTTAACTTTCTGGCACCAGTTGATTTAAAAAAAAAAGTTGGCCACCAGAGTACCCCTTTAAGCTGAGCTCAGGTATGCTGGAGGCTGGATGTATGTGAATCCAGCCAAAGAGGTACTAGCAACAGTTGGCTTAAATGTTATTTTACCCTTAAAAGCTGCCTACTCTGCCCACCCCTTGTGCCATCCCTGGCTACACCTTATTTGATACCCAACATCTCTAGCCAATGAACAGCCTGCTCTGGCTCCAATATGGCCTCAACAAGTATCTCACTGCCACAGTCCTACGTAATGTAAGGGGCCAGAGGAGTTAGGTCACCATAGTAGTAGCTGACCGCACAGTGTAAACATACAAGTAATAACAAATAACTAGATAATAAAACCTCTATCAGTTATGTAAAATTAGAGTCAGTACAATCACAGTTCAATCAGTAAAACGATTCCATTCTTGAAGGATATCATCATAACTTGACGGTCATCATTAAGATAGTTGTGGTGTTACTAACAGAGTCCACGTCATTGCAGACCACATTGATAGTAGTGTAGTTAGATATTATGTGAACCAGCTGCATCCAGATAAATGTTAAAATTTAATGACAGCTTAAAAAGCCATTACAATCATGGTGAAGAAGACAAGATCAGCAGGATCACAGCCGACATGTGATTGCTTCAGACCTATTATACACTGGGATGATAAAGGCAAAAACCTGCTGCATAATACAACTGTTATAGCACAATAAATGTAAGAGGCTGCAGCATAATACCACTATTACAGGGCAGAGACTGGAAAGTCATGAATTAAATCTTATCAATGCAATGCTGGAACATAGGAGGTATGTACATAAAGCAGCTATATAGCGGCAGCTGTTAAAGTCACACTGCCAATGTCAGCCCCAACATAGTCATCTTAGTCACACAAATGGTACTTACAGTTTTTGTACCAAAGTGATTAAGTGAATTTCTTATCGCGAAAAATATAAAAGGCATACTGAAGGTAGTTACAGGATCATTACCAATACATGCCGGTAACCAATGTGTGAAATACTCAAGATAGAATGAGAGCACTTGTCTCCAATCATCCTATAAATGAACGTGTCTTATTATTACCCATCTTAGTGATTTGTTAAACCCACAACAGGAATAGTCAACAGAGAACAATTTGTAACAATGTTAAATAAAGCAATCGCTTGCAAATATTAAATAGGTGTGAACAACAACTACAGGTATATGTTATGACAAGTAACAGATACTGTGCAAAAGCAACGCAATAAGGAGCTGCACTATAAGCAGATATTCTAGTTTTATTTGGGGATGCTACAAATGGTGCTTAATATGTAGTTTTCATTCAACCAGTGTGGAATAATTGTCACCATTGGTCGGTAATTATCTCACTAGTTAAAAACTTTGAAATTTCAGACATACTAGATTACTACTATGGCTTTCATTAACATGTCAGGACATGGATGTATTAAGATGTTACTGTGTTTAAGTATCCTTCACCTGAGTTGTCTAAATCTCTTTCTTATTTGCTGAAATTATAGGCTAAAACCGAAAGCAAAGAAGACAATTTAGGGTTAGTACTTTAGAAAAAAAAAGGGGATATAAAAGTCTCAATACCAACAGATGCAAAAACACTCAATTCAGGAGCGCTACTGCAAACATACATTGACGTCCACTTCTATGCCGCTTACCAAAGTTACATCCTCTTCTACTCCGATGCCACTCACCAAACTCCTCACATCTATAATTTTGTATTTTAGTAAAACACCAGCAGGTGATTACTTTTACCTTGACTTTCACAGTATCTTGGCCCTTGACAGATTAACAGCTACAAAATAGTACACTACTTAGATGTGCATATGTGGTATGCACTTATCAGGGCAGGAATATGCGGTACAGTACGCTTAAAAGAAAAGTATTTTTGCACAACACCAGCAGTACACAACAGTGCTGCAGCACAAAAAAGCTGTGTACTAAACACAAAATTGCACTCTGTCACAGACTATTAGGAATTTGTTATGGAACAAAGACACAGAATTGCGGCGAAAAAATTTTTCTGCCCCCTCTGCTAAGGTTTATGAAGTTGAGGCAGCTTGTTGAAATGTATGAGGCAACAAACAGCTGTCAGCCCCTCTCTGTAATACAATGCCAAAGAAAGTGACAGGAAGGTTAATGGCTGCAGTGAAAATCCTTTTCACTGAGAAAAAAACACTCTGTTCACCAGTAGTGTTGAGCAACATAGGCCATATTCGAATTCGCAAATATTCGCGAATATATGGATGAATATTCGTCATATATTCGCTAAATTCGCATATTCGTAATATTCACGTTTTATTTTCGCATGTGCGAAAATTAGCATATACGAAAATTAACATATACAAAATTTACATAAGCGAAAATTCGCACGCCAGTCTCACACAGTAGTATTAGAGCCTTCTTTATACCACACAAGCTGGAAGCAGAGAGGGATGATCACTGTGATGTGTACTGTGTTAAAAAAAAAAATAATAATAAAAAAATTAATATTCGTAATTACGAATATATAGTGCTCTATTCGTGAATATTCGCGAATTCTCGAATATGCAATATTTGCGAATAAAATTTGCATTGCGAATATTCGCGAGCAACACTATTCACCAGAACGCTGATGTGATTAGGATGTGAAACGCTGCTGGAATGAGCTTTTCTGTGTAACACACACACAGCGATGTCCATCCTATCTCTATGCAGTTTAATGAATGATATGATGAGCCACAAAATGGCTGCCGAATATATAGGGCTGTGACATCACAGGGGTGACTGGCTGCTGATAGGCTGCATCCTGCATGTGATTCAGGGTCATCCCGCCTACTTCACTTTCTGCCTTGCCTTCCCACCTTCCCAGCATTCCTTGCCCCATGTACTGACATGTGGATCCACCATTTTAGATGCCCTGGAGCCTGGAATGCAGTGAATGGAGTTTAATGAAGCGATTTGCGCGATAGAATTCACATTCGTCTAATCAACATTTCTGCACACAAAAAAAAGGTCAACTTTTGAGAATTTTGGATATATCTTACATTACGACCTGGATATTGCTAATAAACCAGATGTTTGGAATATGTGTCTTTCTGGTGAGTCCTTTGCACCTATCCATCTGCTTCAGTATTCCATGTTGCTCTGCTATTACTTTAGTTGACATGTAATGAGAAACACAATAATCTGCCATTTACAGATTTTAAAAATTGTGTTAAAATTATAAATAAAAGTATTTGCACATATTTTTTCTACATATTAAACCTATAAAAAAAAACATGTTGAAAGGGTTTCTACCCCTGCTAAATATTACAATATGAGTGAACAATAACATGAATAGGTGTGAAGAAATAGAATAGAATGCAAGGGTCATGTTTGGGAGGAATTCCTTACATTATGAGGTAATTTATTTATTTGTTTTTATTTTTAGCTTATAACTTAACACGCATTTTAGTTATTTAGTTTAAAAAAATCACTTTTTATTGACCCTTTTCATAAATGTTATAACAATGCCCTCTATATTTAAAAAATAGCACTGCATGGAGGCTAGTTTTCCAATTACGCAATGACCCCTATACCCTATTATAAGTCAATTCATTTTGACTGTCTTTAATTTCAGAAATGAACTATGTGCCTGCTACGAGCAGACATAGATGTGCACTACAATTGTGTTTTTCAATGAGGTTATTTAAAATTAAGTCTGAGCTTAAATAGAGTAGTTGAAGACGCATACAAATACAGTTTTTAAGCAGTTCCTTCCTATCCGATCCTATCCGGAATGTAACAGTTCATCTATTTATCAGTAGAGACCCAGAATTTTATCACTGAGAACCAACCAGCAATGTCAAATTCACCAAACCTTGAGAATGACAGTAGTCAAGCTTGATAAATCCAGATATGTCATACCTGGCAGCAGCAAAGGTCAGACAGTTGGTTAAAAACTGCCTCTGAGAGCCTATATCATTTTGAATATATATATTATTTTGCAAAGTCAGATACTGGCTTCCAGCTCACTTTAAGGAATGGCATGTAGAGATTTAGCAATACCACTATGTAGATATGCCAAGGATTCTAAATTTGCCTTCTTCATATTCATCTTACTACAAATGACAATATCTCTTCATTTTAGCAGCTGCAAGTTTTTGCCATCATTATGATTAAAAGTTTAAATGTGTGTCAAGAGGCACATGGGGCCTATATCTACTGTATGAATATTTGTATTATCAGCAGGGTTTTTTTTCTTCTTTTTTTGCTTAGCCAGTAGTGGATCCTTGGACCCTTAAAATGCATATAGTTGTTATCAGCTGCTGTATGCTCCACCAGAAGTTCTTTTCTTCTTGGATTTTTTTTCTGTCTGACCACAGTGCTCTCTGCTGACACATCTGTTAATGTCAGGAACTGTCCAGAGCAGGAGCAAATCCCCATAGGAAACTTATCCTTCTCTGGACAGTTCCTAACTAATGTGCAAGTTGAAGGACACCTAGGAAATAGTGATCATAATATAATACATTATAACTTGTTCTTCAATAAGGGAATCTCTCGAGGGGCCACAAAAACAATAAACTTTAGGAAGGCAAAGTTTGACCAACTCAGAGAAGCCCTTAACAATATAAAATGGGATAATGTTCTCAAAAACAAGAATACTGACACTAAATGGGAGACTTTTAAAAATATCTTAACCCCTGTCACGATGCCGGCTGGCAGGAGGTGGATCCTCTGTGCCAGAGAGGGATAGCGAGGACCGTGCTAGTGGACCGGTTCTAAGACACTACTGGTTTTCACCAGAGCCCGCCGCAAAGCGGGATGGTCTTGCTGCGGCGGTAGTGACCAGGTCGTATCCACTAGCAACGGCTCACCTCTCTGGCTGCTGAAGATAGGCGAGGTACAAGGGAGTAGGCAGAAGCAAAGTCGGACGTAGCAGAAGGTCGGGGGCAGGCGGCAAGGTTCGTAGTCAGGGGAGATAGCAGAAGTTCTGGTACACAGGCTTTAAACACACAAAACGCTTTCACTAGGCACAAGGGCAACAAGATCCGGCAAGGAAGTGCATGGGAGGAGGATAGATATAGTCAGGGACCAGGTGGAAGCCAATTAAGCTAATTGGGCCAGGCACCAATCATTGGTGCACTGGCCCTTTAAGTCTCAGGGAGCTGGCGCGCGCGCGCCCTAGAGAGCGGAGCCGCGCGCGCCAGCACATGACAGCAGGGGACGGGAACGGGTAAGTGACCTGGGATGCGATTCGCGAGCGGGCGCGTCCCGCTGTGCGAATCGCATCCCCAACGGCCATGACAGAGCAGCGCTCCCGGTCAGCGGGACTGACCGGGGAGCTGCAGGGAGAAAGACGCCGTGAGCGCTCCGGGGAGGAGCGGGGACCCGGAGCGCTAGGCGTAACAGTACCCCCCCCCTTAGGTCTCCCCTTCTCTTTATCCGGTAACTGCCTCCCCTGGGATGAGGACACCGGGAAAGGATGGAGGGATTCCTCAACGGCAGTCAGAACAGCAGGAGTAGGAATGGGGAGAGAGGGCAGAGGGCGAGACCTGGCACGGGGCAGTGTGACACCAGGACGAGGGCCATGCGGGGACACAGGGGCTTGCCTGATGGGACTGGGAGGGGGGGAGAGGCATTTCCTGTGGCAGGCAGAGTCCTTAATGACCTTAGGGGGACCGGATACAGGAGGAACCACAGGGTCACGGCAGGGAGTACTGGGAACCGGTTGAAGGCAGTCCTTGGAACAAGAGGGGCCCCAACTCTTGATCTCCCCAGTGGACCAATCCAGGGTTGGGGAATGGTGTTGAAGCCAGGGTAGTCCAAGGAGAACTTCAGAAGTGCAATTAGGAAGGACCAAAAATACAATTTCCTCGTGATGAGGTCCGATGCACATTAGGAGGGGCTCCGTGCGGAAACGCACGGTGCAATCCAACCTGGCTCCGTTGACCGCGGAAACGTGGAGTGGCTTGACAAGACGGGTCACCGGGATGCGGAATTTATTCACTAAGGACTCCCGAATAAAATTCCCAGAAGCTCCAGAGTCCAGGCAGGCCACGGCTGAGAGGGAAGAGCTGGCTGAAGTAGAAATCCGAACAGGCACCGTGAGACGTGGAGAAGCCGACTTAACATCAAGAGACGCCACACCCACGAGAGCTGGGTGCGAGCGTGCGTTTCCCAGACGTGGAGGACGGATTGGGCAATCCACCAAAAAATGTTCAGTACTGGCACAGTACAGACAAAGATTCTCTTCCTTACGGCGATTCCTCTCTTCCAGGGTCAGGCGAGACCGATCCACTTGCATGGCCTCCTCGGCGGGAGGCCTAGGCGCAGATTGCAGTGGAGACTGTGGGAGAGGTGTCCAGAGATCTAAGTCTTTTTCCTGGCGGAGCTCTTGATGCCTCTCAGAAAAACGCATGTCAATGCGAGTGGCTAGATGAATGAGTTCATGCAGGTTAGCAGGAGTCTCTCGTGCGGCCAGAACATCTTTAATGTTGCTGGATAGGCCTTTTTTAAAGGTCGCGCAGAGAGCCTCATTATTCCAGGATAGTTCAGAGGCAAGAGTACGGAATTGTATGGCGTACTCGCCAACGGAGGAATTACCCTGGACCAGGTTCAGCAGGGCAGTCTCAGCAGAAGAGGCTCGGGCAGGTTCCTCAAAGACACTTCGAATTTCCGAGAAGAAGGAGTGTACAGAGGCAGTGACGGGGTCATTGCGGTCCCAGAGCGGTGTGGCCCATGACAGAGCTTTTCCAGACAGAAGGCTGACTACGAAAGCCACCTTAGACCTTTCAGTAGGAAACTGGTCCGACATCATCTCCATGTGCAGGGAACATTGCGAAAGAAAGCCACGGCAAAACTTAGAGTCCCCATTAAATTTGTCCGGCAAGGACAGGCGGAGGCTAGGAGTGGCCACTCGCTGCGGAAGGGGTGCAGGAGCTGGCAGAGGAGATGGTTGTTGCTGCTGTAGCTGTGACTGTACTTGCTGTAGTTGTGACTGGAGTTGCTGTGTCATGGTGGTCAAGTACGACAGCTGGTGATCTTGTTGGGCGATCTGACGAGCTTGCTGGGCGACCAGCGTAGGGAGGTCAGCGACAACTGGCAGAGGAACTTCAGCGGGATCCATGGCCGGATCTACTGTCACGATGCCGGCTGGCAGGAGGTGGATCCTCTGTGCCAGAGAGGGATAGCGAGGACCGTGCTAGTGGACCGGTTCTAAGACACTACTGGTTTTCACCAGAGCCCGCCGCAAAGCGGGATGGTCTTGCTGCGGCGGTAGTGACCAGGTCGTATCCACTAGCAACGGCTCACCTCTCTGGCTGCTGAAGATAGGCGAGGTACAAGGGAGTAGGCAGAAGCAAAGTCGGACGTAGCAGAAGGTCGGGGGCAGGCGGCAAGGTTCGTAGTCAGGGGAGATAGCAGAAGTTCTGGTACACAGGCTTTAAACACACAAAACGCTTTCACTAGGCACAAGGGCAACAAGATCCGGCAAGGAAGTGCATGGGAGGAGGATAGATATAGTCAGGGACCAGGTGGAAGCCAATTAAGCTAATTGGGCCAGGCACCAATCATTGGTGCACTGGCCCTTTAAGTCTCAGGGAGCTGGCGCGCGCGCGCCCTAGAGAGCGGAGCCGCGCGCGCCAGCACATGACAGCAGGGGACGGGAACGGGTAAGTGACCTGGGATGCGATTCGCGAGCGGGCGCGTCCCGCTGTGCGAATCGCATCCCCAACGGCCATGACAGAGCAGCGCTCCCGGTCAGCGGGACTGACCGGGGAGCTGCAGGGAGAAAGACGCCGTGAGCGCTCCGGGGAGGAGCGGGGACCCGGAGCGCTAGGCGTAACAACCCCTTAAGGACCAGGCCAATTTTCACTGTAGGACTAGAGCGTTTTTGCACATCTGACCACTGTCACTTTAATATGTCAAAAGAACAGAAAAAATATAGGTGTTCAGGGTAGTGCATAAAAATTTACTTTTATTTGGATCATTAAAGTATCACCCAAAAACGTGTTTGATTCCAACACCATTAAAAATTGAATAGATGTAGACCATCAGGAGCAATAGCCTTCCAGAATCGGACGAGACGCTCAAACTGTGCCACAGCTAATTAGTAACTATGAGTTACCAAAATGAGCAGCATATCATACCACTATTATATTGTACCACCGACGCGTTTCTGCCATAAATTTATATGGCATCCTCAGGGAGGCATATAATATGTACAGAGAAGATATGTCAGATTGACAGGTTTTATGTATATGCAATCGGTATATCAAATCAAATCAAAAGTATTAAAGAGGTCCTTGGCGTAGGGAACAGGTCATCCATCTGCAATAAAAATATTCTCTTATCCCTATAAATCCTGTAGGGAAAAGCAGCAGGTATATATAAATAACAAGACTCTGTCCCTGTATTATAGGCCAGGACTCTATCCGTTGGTCCACCTGTAAGAAAAGCAAAAATACACTATTCAAGGTTGCGCCCTGCAGGAGAAAGTCTGGACCACGTATCATCATTGATCCAAAGTTTACTCACGCATCCCTGGTTCGCGGGGCGGGCGCGACAACCTGCTGTGGCGCAGGGAGCTGGCTCCGTCCAGCTCTGTTCACTCCGGTGTGTGAACTGTCGGCGTCTGTCGTCACTTCCGGCAAGGGCCGGAGGTTATATGCGCGCCACTGCGCCCGTTCTCTGTGACGCGCTGAACAGAGGGGGCGTGTCCAATAAGGATATACAGTGGCGTTCATTCTGAAGCCTCCGTTCCGGAATATAACGATTTTAAAGTTAGGGCTTATAGGCCGTTTAGCCGTGCATCAATTTCTACATTCATGGGCACGGAGATTATTATTACATTACTGCATTGTCGCAACCAACCCCAGATTTTTCATCTGAGATAAGGTTACTCTTATGTGAATGTAGCTGTCAGCATTGTGCATATAGTGCAGCATTAATACAGTAGAGAGAGGCGCCTAAATCTGTCATGAGTAAGGGGTGTATTAAATAGTGTTGCTCGCGAATATTCTCAATTCGAATTTTATTCGCGAATATCGCATATTCGCGAATTCGCGAATATTCGCGAATATAGCACTATATATTCGTAATTACGAATATTCGTTTTTTTTTTGTTTTTTTTCCCAGTACACATCACAGTGATCATCCCTCTCTGCTTCCAGCTTGTGTGGTGTAAAGAAGGCTCTAATACTACTGTGTGAGACTGGTGTGCGAATTTTCGCATATGCGAATATTTGCATATGCTAATGTTCGCATTTGCGAATTTTCGCTTATGCTAATTTTTGTATATGCTAATGTCCGCATATGTAAATTTTTGCACACGCGAATTTTCACATATGCGAAAATAAAACGAGAATACTGCGAATATGCGAATATTTGCGAATATATTACGAATATTCGTCCATATATTCGCGAATATTCGCGAATTCAAATATGGCCTATGCCGCTCAACACTAGTATTAAAACCAAGGGCAGGGTATGTATACAAATAAAGTCCTGAGTAAGAGTGGAAGGTATTGTAGAACTGGGGGGGATAATTATAATTCACCCCCATCTCCACAACAGCCCAAACTGAGCAGGGTGAATGGTAGTAGGTGGTACAGTCCCTAAAAATAGGGGGTCCCTATAGGTAGGGGGGGGCGGAAACAAGGCGTGGGCCTAAAGGATCTACATTGTCCCTAAATTGCCCTATTCTTTAACCCTAAAACCTAGGCGGGGTGGCCGCCCTAAAAAGGGCGGTCCCGCTCAGGAACCTCCTATTAGGTGACTATATACCCTATAGTAGATAAGGGGTGACTACTAACTCCTGTCGACCCTCTAAGGTACACATTTATAAGAAACACCCGAAATGTAAATGTTCATTTAGACCTTTGGGGGCCACTGAGTCAAGTTGATAGATCCAGCGTCATTCCCTTTGGAGTAGAAGTGTATCTATGTCTCCACCCCTCTGAGAGGGAATAATCCGGTCAATCCCCATGAATTTGATTGATCTTAGATCACCCAAATGCTGTTGGTTGATATGGGTTGCCACAGATGTTTCTCGATGGTTTCTTATGTCCCCAATATGCTCCAGAATTCTTTTTCTGAATTCCCTCATAGTCTTCCCCACATATATGTGGGGACAAGTGCATATTCCAATATATATGATGCATTTGGATGAACAGTTAATGAATTCTCTAATGGGTATCACTTCTCCCTGTATGTTGGGTACCTTGTCACTCTTCTCAACATATTGGCATGCTCTACAATGGCCACATCTAAAGCAACCTGAGATATCTGAGTCTATTGAGCCAGTTTTGTGATGTCTGTTCTGGTTCAAGATGGCTTCGGACCACCAGATCTCCTATGCTCTTGCCCCGTCGATATGTAATTTGTGGGCTCGGGCCAACAATATCCCGGAGGTCCGGGTCCATCCCTAGGATATTCCAGTGATGATTGATAATTTCTCTCACCTAAGGTGCCCTTCTGTCGAAGGTGCCAATGATTCTAGCACTTGTGGATGTGTCAGTCCTAGTTCTTGGTACAAGAAGCTCATTTCTAGGTGTTCTAAGTGCTGACTGGTATGCCCTGGACAGTATGTGGTCCGGATACCCTCTATTGGTGAACCTCTGCCTCATGACAGCCGCCTCTCTCTTGAAATTTGTATGTGACGAACAGTTCCTCCTGAGGCGGAGGTATTGCCTTTTGGGGATCCCCCTTTTCAGGGGGCCCGGATGGCAACTCTCCCCCCTCAGGAGGCTTTTCGTTGCTGTTTTCTTCCGATATATTGTACTCTGGACTATGTTATTCCTATCTCAATAAATTTTTACGTCCAAGAAGTTAATTTCTTTGTCCTGAGTTTCATATGTGAAAAAGAGACCCAATTGATTTTTGTTTATAGAGTCTAATAGACTTCCGAATTCCTCCCTACTGCCACTCCAGATTATGAACACATCATCTATAAAACGGAGCCACGTCAGGGCTCGCTCACAGAAATGCTCCCTCTCATTATTGAATAGGCAGATTGCCTCCCACCATCCTAATGTCAGATTGGCGTAACTGGGCGCACAGGGGGACCCCATGGCGGTCCCCCTGATCTGATGATAAACATGCCCATTGAATAGAAAATAGTTCTTAGTCAAAACAAATTCCAGTAGTTGGAGGACAAATGCATTATGTTCTTGGTAGCAGATGCCACGTGTACTTAGATAATATGGTACTTCTTGAAGACCTACTGTGTGGCGAATGGAGGAGTACAATGCCTCCACATCTAAGCTGGCAAAAATGATGTCATTGCCAATGGAGATTCCTTCAATTCTTTTTAGTAGGTCCATAGTGTCACGCAAGTATGACGGGAGGGTAAATACAAATTGTCTCAACACTCTGTCAATGTATATCCCCACGTTTCGTGACATGCCACCTATTCCAGATACAATAGGTCGACCTTTCAAAACTTTGGATTTCCCAAAAGGAGGTGGCGTATTGCTTATAATATTGTGTAAGGTCCTTAAAAGCTGAGCGCATAGATGGTGTGTATTTGGATTGGGTGAGGGTCTTCTCTGAAAAAACCTCTCTAGCCTCAGTAAGCCATCCTTCTGTATTAGGTGCACTGGCTATAAAACTCGCCATGCCCGTATATATCAAATCAGAAATAATCAACTAGACGTAAATATGTTAGGTCCCACGTCAGACCACTTTTAAGCGTAATTCCACCCAGCATTCAAATATGTCAAAAGAACAGAAAAAATATAGGTGTTCAGGGTAGTGCATAAAAATTTACTTTTATTTGGATCATTAAAAAATCACCCAAAAACGTGTTTGATTCCAACACCATTAAAAATTGAATAGATGTAGACCATCAGGAGCAATAACCTTCCAGAATCGGAGGAGACGCTCAAACTGTGCCACAGCTAATCAGTAACTATGAGTTACCAAAATTAGCAGCATATCATACCACTATTATATTGCACCACCGACGCGTTTCTGCCATAAATTTATATGGCGTCCTCAGGGAGGCATATAATATGTACAGAGAAGATATGTCAGATTGACAGGTTTTATGTATATGCAATCGGTATATCAAATCAAATCAAAAGTATTAAAGAGGTCCTTGGCGTAGGGAACAGGTCATCCATCTGCAATAAAAATATTCTCCTATCCCTATAAATCCTGTAGGGAAAAGCAGCAGGTATATATAAATAACAAGACTCTGTCCCTGTATTATAGGCCAGGACTCTATCCGTTGGTCCACCTGTAAGAAAAGCAAAAATACACTATTCAAGGTTGCGCCCTGCAGGAGAAAGTCTGGATCACGTATCATCATTGATCCAAAGTTTACTCACGGATCCCTAGTTCGCGGGGCGGGCGCGACAACCTGCTGTGGCGCAGGGAGCTGGCTCCGTCCAGCTCTGTTCACTCCGGTGTGTGAACTGTCGGCGTCTGTCGTCACTTCCGGCAAGGGCCGGAGGTTATATGCGCGCCACTGCGCCCGTTCTCTGTGACGCGCTGAACAGAGGGGGCGTGTCCAATAAGGATATACAGTGGCGTTCATTCGGAAGCCTCCGTTCCGGAATATAACGATTTTAAAGTTAGGGCTTATAGGCTGTTTAGCCGTGCATCAATTTCTACATTCATGGGCACTGAGATTATTATTACATTACTGCATTGTCGCAACCACTGTCACTTTAAGCATTAATTACTCTGGGATGCTTTTACCTTTCATTCTAATTCCGAGAAAGTTTTTTCTTGACATATTCTACTTTATGTTAGTGGTAAAATTTTGTCGATACTTGCATCATTTCTTGGTTAAAAATTCCAAAATTTTATGAAAAAATTTAAAATTTTACATTTTTCTAACTTTGAAGCTCTCTGCTTGTAAGGAAAATAGACATTCCAAATAAACTATATTTTGAATCACAAATACAATATGTCTACTTTATGTTTGCATCATAAAATTGACATGTTTTTACTTTTGGAAGACATCAGAGGGCTTCAAAGTATAGCAGCAATTTTCCAATTTTTCACAAAATTTTAAAAATCCTAATTTTTCATGGACCAGTTAAGGTTTGAAGTGGATTTGAAGGGTCTTCATATTAGAAATACCCCATAAATGACCCCATGATAAAAATTGCACCCCTCAAAGTATTCAAAATGACATTCAGTAAGTGTGTTTACCCTTTAGGTGTTTCACAGGAATAACAGCAAAATAAAGGAGAAAATTCAAAATCTTCATTTTATACACTTGCATGTTCTTGTAGACCCAGTTTTTGAATTTTTACAAGAGGTAGAAGGAGACAAATCCTCTCAAAATTTGTGACCCAATCTCTCTCGAGTAAGGAAATATCTCATATGTGTATGTCAAGTGTTTGGCGGGCGCTGTAGAGGGCTCAGAAGCGAAGGAGCGACAATGGGATTTTGGAGAGTGAGTTTTTCTGAAATGGTTTTTGGGGGGCATGTCACATTTAGGAAGCCCCTATGGTGCCAGAACAGCAGAAAACCCCCACATGGCACACCATTTTGGAAACTACACCCCTCAAGGCACGTAACATGGGGTCCAGTGAGCCCTAACACCCCACAGGTGTTTGATGACTTTTCGTTAAAGTCGGATGTGTAAATGAAAAAAAAAAAAAATTCACTAAAGTGCATTTTTTCCCCAAATTTACAATTTTTATAAAGGGTAATGGGAGAAAATGCCCCCCCCCCCCCCAAATTTGTGACCCCATGTCTTCTGAGTATGGAAACACCCCATGTTAGGACATAAAATGCTCTGCGGGCAAACTACAATGCTCAGAAGAGAAGGAGTCACATTTGGCTTTTTGAAAGCAAATTTTGCTGAAATGGTTTTCGGGGGGCATGTCGCATTTAGGAAGCCCCTATGGTGCCAGAACAGCACAAAAAAAAAACACATGGCATACTATTCTGGAAACTACACCCCTCAAGGACTGTAACAAGGGGTACAGTGAGCCTTAACACTTCACTGGTATTTCACAACTTTTTGTTAAAGTTGGATGTGTAAATGAAAAAAAAAATGTTATTGCGTTTATGGCAGAACCGCTGTAAAATCAGCCACCCCTGTGCAAATCACCAATTTAGGCCTCAAATCTACATAGTGCGCTCTCACCCCTGAGCCTTGTTATGCGCCCCTAGAGCATTTTACACCCACATATGGGGTATTTCCGTACTCAGGAGAAATTGCGTTACAAATTTTGGGGGTCTTTTTTTCCTTTTACCTCTTCTGAAATAAAAAGTAAAGGGCAACACCAGCATGTTAGTGTATATTATTATTTTTTTTACACTAACAGGCTGGTGTAGACCCCAACTTTTCATTTTTCATAAGGGGAAAAAGGAGAAAAAGCCCCCCAACATTTGTAGTGCAATTTCTCCCGTGTACGGAAATACCCCATATGTGGCACTAAACTGTTTCCTTGAAATACGACAGGGCTCCGAAGTGAGAGAACGCCATGCGTATTTGAGGACTAATTTAGGGATTGCATAGGGGTGGACATAGGGGTATTCTATGCCAGTGATTCCCAAACAGGGTGACTCCAGCGGTTGCTAAACTCCCAGCATGCCTGGACAGTCAGTGGCTGTCCGGAAATGCTGGGAGTTGTTGTTTTCCAACAGCTGGAGACTCCGTTTTGGAAACACTGCCATACAATACGTTTTTAATTTTTATTGGGGGGGGGGGACATTGTAAGGGGTGTATATGTAGTGTTTTACCCTTTATTATGTGTTAGTGTAGTGTAGGGTAGTGTTTTTAGGGTACATTCGCACTGGCGGGTTACAGTGAGCTTACCGCTAGGAGTTTGCGCTGTGGCAAAAAAGTTGCCGCAGCTCATACTTGAAGCAGGAAACTCACTGTAAACCCGTCCGTGTGAATGTACCCTGTACATTCACATGGGGGGGCAAACCTCAAGCTTTTTCAAAACTACAACTCCTAGCATGTAATGACAGACCGTGCTTGTTGGGAGTTGTACTTTTTTGTACTTTTCAGTTAGGTTATGTTACCTAACTCAGTATTTTCCAACCAGTGTGCCTCCAGCTGTTGCAAAACTACAACTCCCAGCATGTACTGATCGTCGAAGTGCATGCTGGGAGATGTAGTTATGCAACAGCTAGAGGTACGCAACTACAACTCCCAGCATGCTGAGACAGCTGTTTGCTGTTTGGGCATGCTGGGATTTGCAAGATCTGGAGGTCTACAGTTTAGAAAGCAGTGCACAGTGATTTCCAAACTGTGTCCCTCCAGATGTTGCAAAACTACAAATGCCAGCATGCCCAGACAGCAAACTTCTATGTGGGCATGCTGGGAGTTGTAGTTTTGCAAGATCTAGAGGGCCACAGTTCACAACACAGTAATCTCCAAACTGTGACCCTCCAGCTGTTGCAAAACTATAAATCCCAGCATGACAGCTGTCTGGGCATGCTGGGAGTTGTAGTTTTGCAACATCTGGAGGGCAACAGTGTAGAGACCACTGTATAGTGGTCTCAGACTGTAGTCCCCTAGATGTTGCTAAGCAACTTACCGGCTTCCGTCGGATCCAGGGAGCCGTCCTTTTCTGCCGCACGACATGCCGCCCGCGCCGGTCTCCGACACTGATCGTCGCCCTCAGCCTCGCCCGCAGGGTAAGTGGATCTTTGACGCCGGTCCCCTTCATTTCCCCCTCCTGCCCCGCCTATTGTGGGTGGGCAGAATGGGGAAAACAAAAGTTAACCCCCCCGCCCCCGATCTGCTATTGGTGGTCGCGTCTAGACCACCAATAGCAGGGATAGGAGGGGTGGCACCCCTGCCACCTTACTCCTATCCATTCAAGGGGATCGTGGGTGTCTTGGACAACCGCGATCCCCCTTTTATTCCGGGTCGCCGGGTCACCATAGACCTGTAATGACCCAGAATCGCGCAAATCACAAGTGTGAATTCACTTGCGATTTGCGCCAATCGCCGACATGGGGGGGTCTGATGACCCCACTGGGCATTTGCGCGGGCTGCCTGCTGATCGATATCAGCAGTCACCCCGGTCCGGTCCCCACCCGGCGGGCACCGAAATTCCCTCGGGCATACAGGTACGCCCTTGGTCCTTAAGTACCAGGGCGCAAAGGCGTACCTGTACGCCCTTGGTCCTTAACAGGTTAAACTCTCACTGTAAGATGCATATACATTATGGGAATAAAAGGGTCAGAAATAAAAGAAAACCAATATGGATGAATAAAAATGTTAAGGGGCAATAAATGACAAAAATAAAGCATTTAAACTACTAAAAGAGGACGGCAGTGAAAAAGCATTAAAAAGCTATAGAGAAAAATTTGAAATATGTAAAAAAAAGTTAAAAGCCGCAAAAATAGAGACAAAAAGAGTCATAGCCAAAGAGAGTAAAACTAACCCCAAAATGTTTTTTAACTATTTAAATAGCAAAAAGGTCAAAAATGAAAGTGTAGGCCTGTTAAAAAATGATAAAGAAGAAATTATAAATGGGGATCAGGAAAAAGCAAATATATTAAAAAAAATTATTCTCCACTGTATTCACCGAGGAAAATTAAATGCCAGGTGAAATACAGCGAGATAAGGCAAACTCCCCTTTACAGGTCACCTGTCTAACCCGGGAAGAAGTACAGTGCCACCTACAAAAAATCAAAACAGACAAATCACCAGGTCCAGATGGCATTCACCCCCGTGTTCTAAATGAATTGTGTAATAGACAGACCTCTATTTTTTTATATTCATGGACTCTATAGTAACAGGGACTGTTCCCCAGGACTGGCGCATGGCAAATGTGGTGCCAATATTTAAAAAGGGGACAAAAGGTGACCCCGGAAATTATAGGCCTGTTAGTTTAACTTCTGTTGTATGTAAATTATTTGAGGGTTTTTAAAGAGATGCTATTTTGGAATATATTGATACAAATAAATGTATGACTCCATATCAGCATGGCTTTATGAGGTATCGGTCCAGTCAAACTAACCTGATCAGCTTTTATGAGGAGGTGAGCTCCAGACGCTGGATGTCATATATCTGGATTTTTCCAAAGCATTTGATAGGGTTCCACATAAACGGTTGGTGCATAAAATGAGAAGGATGGGGCTGGGGGAGAATGTATGTAAGTGGGTAAGTAACTGGCTCAGTAATAGAAAACAGAGGGTGGTTATTAAAGGTACTTATTCTGATTTGGTGACTGTAACTAGTGGGGTACCACAGGGGTCAGTATTGGGTCCTGTCCTATTTAATATATTAATTAATGACCTTGTAGAGGGGTTGAATAGTAAAGTAGCAATCTTTGCAGATGATACTAAACTCTGTAAAGCGGTAAACACAATAGAGGACAGGGCACTGTTATAAATGGATCTGGATAGGTTGGAGGCTTGGGCTGGGAAGTGGCAGATGAGGTTCAACTCTGATAAATGTAAGGTAATGCACATGGGGAGGAAAAATCAGGCCTTGGATTATGTATTAAATGGTAGCACACTAGGGACGACTGACGTGGAAAAGGACTTGGGAGTTTTAGTTAACAGTAAATTTAGCAGTAGTGACCAGTTTTGGGCAGCTGCTGCCAAGGCAAATAAAATGGGGTGCATCAATAGGGGCATAGATGCCCACGACAAGGAAATAATCCTACCGCTGTGCAAAAGACTAGTCAGACCACACATAGAATACTGTGTACAGTACTGGGCACCTGTGTACAAGAAAGATACAGTGGAGCTGGAGAGGATTCAAAGACGGGCAACCAGGATAATACGGGGAATGGGAGGACTACAGTACCCAGAAAGATTATCAGAATTAGGGTTAATTAGTTTAGAAAAAAGAAGGCTTAGGGACGACCTAATAACTATGTATAAATATATCAGGGGACAGTACAGAGATCTTTCCCATGATCTATTTATACCCAGGACTGTATCTATAACAAGGGGGCATCCTCTATGTCTAGAGAAAAGAAGGTTTCTACACCAGCACAGACAGGGGTTCTTAACTGTAAGATCACTGAGACTGTGGAATTCTCTCCCGGAGGAGGTGGTCATGGGGAACTCTGTAAAATAATTTAAAAGGGGTCTAGATGCATTTTTGGAGAGTAAGAACATTGCTGGTTATGTATTTTAGAATTATAGGGACAGAACGTTGATCCAGGGATTTATTCTGACTGCCATATTTGGAGTTGGGAAGGAATTTTTTACCTCTAGTATGAGTTTTTTTTTTTTTCCTCTGGATTAACTCGGTAATGACTCATTAGGGATATAGGTTGAACTTTTTTCTTATGAACTATGTTACTATGTTACATGGACAGAGGTGTCAGCAGTGAGAAGTATGGCCAGACAGAAAAGAGCAACTCAACTTCCTGTGAAGCATACAGCAGCTGATAAGTACTGGAAGGATTAAGATTTTAAACAGAAGTAATTTACAAATCTGTTGAACTTTCTTGCACCATTTGATCAAAAAAAATAAAAGTTGTTTTCCACCAGAATACCCCTTTAAGTATCTCTGTTTAGCAGAATGCTCTGCCCCCCCCCCTCCCAACTTAAAAATGTTAAATGTGCTGCAGAGTACCAGATGTTTTATGTGCATGTTCACCAACTATCTGCTGAATATAAAAAATTGTATTTTAACTGTTCTGCGCACACAACATTCTAGTTTTTCGTATCTGTTCCATGTACAGAGTACATCGTGACTGGTTGCCTATTTTTCATGCATAACAATAAATGGATGAACTTGTGTATCACACAGAGATGCTTGTAGTGCAGGCTCTTAGGAATGAAGATGGTGATGTCACATGGCAGGGTCGTATGGCTATCCTCTTATGATCCCTTGGGGGCCCAAGTACTTTGTTGTCAAAGTAAATTATCCTGTAGTGGGATATGTGGACACTTGTGTAATGCGTAAACTTTAGTGAATGTTCTGTTCAAATCTAGTTATAACACAGTCTTGTAAGCCAAGAGCAGTAGGTTATTTGTTTTAAGCAGTAAAGTGAAGATTTGGCCACTGTCCCTTTAAGAGTTGCACTAGCAGATAAGGTGACTGGAAAGTCTTTTGTGTTCTTTTCCCATGTGGAAGTGAGATTACTAGCGTAAACCCAATTGCACATATAATACAGGAATAGTCCAATTAGATGCTCTCTAATGCTATAGACCTACACAGGTTGTCATACTGTGGTACAGATACTTTTTTTTTTACTCAAAAGTTTTTTGCACAATACCCTATCTGAAGAGTATATGCTGTGACGTGTTAAGACTTACATTACTAACTCCAACCATAGGTTACTGCAGTGTATGCAGAGGGATTCTTGTTCATATTTTTACTTCCCTGGTAGTAGATACTCTTTCTTGTAGCAGGAAACCTGAAGAACAATGCCCTCGCAGCATGGACTGGAGACAACCTTTAGGGTGAAATACTCCAAACTCTGTACAGTGCTGTGACCACTGCTCATATCACCCAGTTCTGTCTCAGGTGGGATGTTACTTGCTTGAAGACGGCTTTGACCTAAACAGAAAACAGGATGCTGAAGAGGCTTGAACATGTCCCAGAAGGTAGTTATCTTTTTCTTCTGGTCTCAACTTTACTGGAGCTAGGAGAAACATTCTAGACCAGTGCAAAAGTATATTGATAATCTGGCACTACTAAACCCCTAAGTAACAGCCTCAGCAGCACTGGAGATACATGGTCCGGATCCCACTCACAGCCTGATGGTGCTCAGAGTGAAGCAAAGCCACGTGAAGTGTGTATGACGACAAAGAAAAAGACTTGGTGACTCACCACTGCTGGTAACAAGCAGGCTTTAATCTGTGGATCAAATCATGACGAAGTCCTTCATGGGGAAGGGTGGCTGTTACGCCGAGCGCTCCGGGTCCCTGCTCCTCCCCGGAGTGCTCCCGGCGTTCCTCTCTCTGCAGCGCCCCGGTCAGACCCGCTGACCGGGAGCGCTGCACTGACATTGCCGGCGGGGATGCGATTCGCATAGCGGGACGCGCCCGCTCACGAATCGCATCCCAAGTCACTTACCTGTCCCGGCCCCCGGCTGTCATGTCCTGGCGCGCGCGGCTCCGCTCCTTAGGGCCCGCGCGCGCCAGCTCTCTAAGATTTAAAGGGCCAGTGCACCAATGATTGGTGCCTGGCCCAATTAGCCTAATTAGCTTCCACCTGCTCCCTGGCTATATTACCTCACTTCCCCTGCACTTCCTTGCCGGATCTTGTTGCCATTGTGCCAGTGAAAGCGTTTAGTGTTGTCCAAAGCCTGTGTTTCCAGATCTTCTGCTATCCACATTGACTACGAACCTTGCCGCCTGCCCCGACCTTCTGCTACTTCTGACCTTGCCTCTGCCTAGTCCTTCTGTCCCACGCCTTCTCAGCAGTCAGCGAGGTTGAGCCGTTGCCGGTGGATATGACCTGGTTTCTACCGCCGTTGCAAGACCATCCCGCTTTGCGGCGGGCTCTGGTGAATACCAGTAGCAACTTAGAACCGGTCCACCGACACGGTCCAAGCCAATCCCTCTCTGGCACAGAGGATCCACCTCCAGCCAGCCGAATCGTGACTGTAGATCCGGCCATGGATCCCGCTGAGGTGCCGCTGCTAAGTCTCGCTGACCTACCCACGGTGGTCGCTTAGCAATCGCAGCAAATTGCCCAACAAGGACAGCAGCTGTCGCAGTTGACCACCACGTTACAGCAACTTCTGCCACTGCTACGGCAGCAACCATCTCCTCCGCCAGCTCCTGCACCTCATCCGCAGTGACTGGCCGCTCCTAGCCTCCGCTTGTCCCTGCCGGACAAATTTGATGGGGACTCTAGACTCTGCCGTGGATTTTTGTTTCAATGTTCCCTGCATATGGAGATGTTGTCGGACCAATTTCCTACAGAACGGTCTAAGGTGGCGTTCGTAGTGAGTCTTCTATCTGGAAAGGCTTTGTCTTGGTCCACACCGCTCTGGGACTGCAATGATCCTGCCACAGCTACAGTCCAGTCCTTCTTCGCTGAAGTCCGTAGTGTCTTCCAGGAACCAGCCCGAGCTTCTTCTGCCGAGACTGCCCTGCTGAACCTGGTCCAGGGTAATTCTTCAGTAGGCGAGTACGCCATCCAATTTCGTACTCTCGCTTCCGAATTATCTTGGAATAACGAGGCTCTCTGCGCGACCTTTAAAAAAGGCCTATCCAGTAACATCAAGGATGTGCTGGCCGCACGAGAGATTCCTGCCAACCTGCAAGAACTTATCCATTTGGCCACCCGCATTGACATGCGTTTTTCTGAGAGAAACCAGGAGCTCCGCCAGGAAAAAGACCTTGATCTCTGGGCACCTCTCCCACAGTATCCTTTGCAATCTACGCCTGTGCCTCCCGCCGAGGAGGCTATGCAAGTGGATCAGTCTCGCCTGACCCATGAAGAGAGGACTCGCCGTAGGGAAAAAAATCTATGTCTGTACTGCGCTAGTACTGAACATTTCTTGGTGGATTGCCCTATTCGTCCTCCACGTCTAGGAAACGCACGCACCCAGCTCACGTGGGTGTGGCGTCCCTTGGTACGAAGTCTGCTTCTCCACATCTCACTGTGCCCGTGCGGATTTCTCTTTCTGCTAACTCCTCCCTCTCAGCTGTGGCCTGCTTGGACTCTGGTGCTTCTGGAAATTTTATTCTGGACTCTTTGGTGAATAAGTTCTGCATCCCGGTGACCCGTCTCGTCAAGCCGCTCTACATTTCTTCGGTCAACGGAGTGAAGTTGGACTGTACTGTGCGTTACCGCACAGAACCTCTCTTAATGTGCATTGGACCCCATCACGAAAAGATCTAATTGTTCGTCCTTCCCAACTGTACCTCTGAAGTCCTCCTCGGTCTGCCATGGCTCCAGCATCATTCTCCCACCCCTGACTGGACCACCGGGGAGATCAAGAATTGGGGTTCTGCTTGCCGTAAGAAATGCCTCACCTCTGCTCCCAGTCCCGTCTGTCGGGCCTCAGTGTCTCCTCCTGTGCCTGGTCTCCCCAAGGCCTATCAGGACTGTGCCGTGCCTCCTCATAGCCCCCGTCCTGGTGACACCCTGCCCCGTGCCAAGCTTCACCCTCTGCCCTCCCTCCCCATTCCCACTCCTGCTGTACTGCCTGCCTTTGAGGAAACCCTACAATCGCTCCCAGTCTCCTCGTCCCATGTGAAGCAATTGCCGGATAAAAAAAGGGGGAGACCTAAGGGGGGGGTACTGTTACGCCGAGCGCTCCGGGTCCCTGCTCCTCCCCGGAGCGCTCGCGGCGTTCCTCTCTCTGCAGCGCCCCGGTCAGACCCGCTGACCGGGAGCGCTGCACTGACATAGCCGGCGGGGATGCGATTCGCATAGCGGGACGCGCCCGCTCGCGAATCTCATCCCAAGTCACTTACCTGTCCCAGCCCCTGGCTGTCATGTCCTGGCGCGCGCGGCTCCGCTCCTTAGGGCGCGCGCGCACCAGCTCTCTAAGATTTAAAGGGCCAGTGCACCAATGATTGGTGCCTGGCCCAATTAGCCTAATTAGCTTCCACCTGCTCCCTGGCTATATTACCTCACTTCCCCTGCACTTCCTTGCCGGATCTTGTTGCCATTGTGCCAGTGAAAGCGTTTAGTGTTGTCCAAAGCCTGTGTTTCCAGATCTTCTGCTATCCACATTGACTACGAACCTTGCTGCCTGCCCCGACCTTCTGCTACGTCTGACCTTGCCTCTGCCTAGTCCGTCTGTCCCACGCCTTCTCAGCAGTCAGCGAGGTTGAGCCGTTGCCGGTGGATACGACCTGGTTGCTACCGCCGCTGCAAGACCATCCCGCTTTGCGGCGGGCTCTGGTGAATACCAGTAGCAACTTAGAACCGGTCCACCAACACAGTCCACGCCAATTCCTCTCTGGCACAGAGGATCCTCCTCCAGCCAGCCGAATCGTGACAGTGGCGAGTGAAGCAGGGAGTACAGGTGGAACAGCGCGGTTTCATGCCAGACAGACATTTCTTCAAGCCACACAAGGTCCACTCAACCGACACACCTAGCTAATAAGCCAGGTGAGTGGAAGGGGAAGGGCAGGGAAAAGGGAGGGATCACATACACAGTGAATAAGGCAAAGACAAATCCTAGTACAGGGAAATATACACAATTACATTATAGAAAGACACTCAAATCCTGTCTATCATTGAAACCAGCCGGTCCCAACTTAATAATCCAATAAGATTCTTTCTGCATTAATATGCAGTGATGATCACCTCCCTGTTTCGGAACTCTTACGGCTTCTTAACCAGCAAATCTGATACACCGACCGTTGCTCCCGTGGACCTCATATGGGAAATAAATCTGGGGGCACCTTGTCCTGTGACAAGGGAACAAAGGTGCTCTCTAACTCTCACATAGAGGTGTCTCTTTGTTTTCCCAGTCCACAGGGGCAAATAAGAACTTACACAACGTATGTCGTGCGACAGGTGATCAGATAGGGGTTCCCTTGTTCATGACCTCCTAGAAATGTTACTCTTCTGTTGATGTTAAAAGGGCAGAGCGAGCAGTGCCCACATGGCTTATTGCCTTTTGGGGCTGATTGGGTTAACCAGTTTTCTTTCTTATCCCTACCTGACTCTGACATTTTTTATTTGTCCCCTAAGGTGATATTTTTTCTGTAAGCATTAATGGGCTTGGAAGTCACTAACTCTCTAAGATCGGGATCTTATCCAAAATGAACCATTTTATCAATATAGCAGTCTTGATAGTTAGGTTCATGTTGGAATTAGAGAACAAAAACATAAGGTAATTTTTCTCACTTGCGGGCTTTGGTTGTTTCCGTGCTACAAGAGTACCACAATCAATGGACTTGACTTTATGGAAAGCTCTGTTGACAACATAATTGGGATAACCCCTATCTCTAAAGCTAATTTTTAGTTATTCAGCCTGTCTTGAAGAGTTAGCTTCTTTGCTGTTATTTCATTTCAATCTTAGAAACTGTAATAATATTCTTACTTTGTACCGGGTGAGAACTGATGTAGTGGAGGATGGTGTTTTTAGCAATACTTTTACGGAAGTTGGATGTAACAACGATGTTATTAATAATAGAGATATTAATCTTGAGGAACTCCAGGGTGTGTCCCCCAAAATTGTCAGTAAACAACATATTCTCCTGGTTAATGGTATTGAGATGCTGAACAAAATCTTTAAAGGTATTCTCTGAGCACTCCCATATTACAAGAACATTGTAGACATAACGAGGGAATAATTTAATATTACTGACAAAAGGGATACGTGCAGGAGACCAGCTTGCCCATCGCAGTGCTGGTATCCTGCCAATACCATTTGTCCTTGAACCTGAAGTTGTTATGAGTCAGGATGAAATGTAGGCCCTGTACACCAGCATCATGTGGGGTGTGGGTGTACAGGCTTTAAATATGTATGGAGGCTAAACTGTATGTCTTCTGCCAGTGAAAGTCACACAAATGGCACAGCAAAGCACCCAGTGTCCTTTATATATGTGGTAGTGCAGTTGAGAAGGGGGCGAAGTAACCAATCAGTGTACTTCGATAGAGCTTCGGTCGCAGAGCCCATCCCCGCGACAATGGGTCGGACTGGGGTCTGCTCTGCGACTTATGGATCTTGGGCAAACAGTATCATCTAGGGAATCAAGGGAACTCGGGGAATAGCCTTTCTGCTAGTCTGCATTAGATGGTGCTGTTCTCTGTGTGTTTGCGCAAGAGGGAACAAAGGTGTTTAATGGTAGCAAAGGTGGGATTAGAGGATAACCGTGTATATACATCTCTGTTATTAAGCTGTCTGAAAGCTTCTTCATGGTAGTATTCTACAGACATGACTACTGTTGCTCCACCTTTTGGATGTGAGCCAGCATTAAGCTTTCCTTTCTTTACTGCATAGGTTATCCATTTTGGAGGGGTATTTCAAGGACTTGACCTCTTTGAGAACTGTTTTCCCAAACAGGTGCAAAAGGCCGCCCGGAAGAACAGGATGACTGAACCTAGAAGTGTCCTATGAGTGGAGCCACTCCAGCATTACAAACATTTATACCTTCAGTTGCACTTTCTGCTAAACTGCCTCCAGTAGATCAGAGATAACCTGCCTATCGCTGTCACTGGCGTTGAACACTGGACTGAAGCCCAATCGCCCTATGTCTGCAGGGGTCTCACCATCCGGTAAGGCACTGACCACACTTGTTTTTTTCTGATTTTTAAAGTGTTTATGCAGACTCCTTTTTCTAATACCCTTAAAGAGGTCAATTTTAAACTGCACGGGGTCAAAAGACTCCATCAGACTGAGATTCAATCCCTTTGAGAGAAGAGAAATACATTCAGGAGGGAGAGTAACGTCCGAGATGTTAACGACAGACTGTTCTACTGGTCTCTCCAAGTGACAGTCTTTCTCTTCCTGTATGGGCCTCTCTGTGGCTCTCTTCTTCTTACATCGCCCTCTCCGTGTTCCACATCTAAAGGGGTTGCCTGTTCCATAGATGGTGGATTCACAGTGCCAGCTCTTCTTGGGCCCATGTCGTCAGATTGACTGGACTCTGAATCTGTGGTCCAAAAGTCTGAAACAGGTCGGCGACGATTGCGTGGGTATAGTTTATTACTTTTGGTGGTTTTCTTTTGACTCCATTTGAATATGGAGCCATAGTCGTTATCAAATTTATATGGGATAAATTTGTCTCTTTTCCTCTCTTTGACATTCACCTGTACTATCTGCATTTTCTTTTCCAACTTTTTGAAAAAAACTCTCATATTTGCTTGTTGAGACTCTGGTTTTGTAGACTGTTTTGTTTTTTCATAGTTCTAGTTTTTATTTTTGTTGAGGACTATTTGTAGCAGTCCATTGTCGTGATCAATGTGGCCATCGCCCCATTCATTCAAGAACTCAGGGTCTTCTTGGAACTGGGAGGGGAATTTGTAAACTCGTAATCCCCGTGGGACTCATTCGCTCTCTTTGTACGACTCAAGTGAGTTTGTCTTCATACACACATTCTAGACTAGGTTTATGTCAGCCTAGCAGGAGCGTAACAAGAAGAAATGTTACTCTTGCAAAGTCCAGACTAGAAATAACTTGTTTTGGGTCTAGCCTTCTGGGGAGCAGGGTTGTACCAGGGACACTTCCTTCAGCGTCCTGAAATGTATACAGGGCATACAAATAAACAACTATGCAGGTCAACTCACCCCATTCTAAAATTTAAGCTAGAGATCGAATCGAAGCTGACAAACTCGAATTTGTTAAAAATTTCATGAAAAATTTGATTTGCTACGAATATCGCCGCGATTCGATCGCGCGAATAGCTTCATTAAACTCCATTTTACAGCGTTCCAGGCTAAAGGAGACCTAAAATGGCGGATCCACATGTCAGTGTGGGGATTATGGGAGGGCGGGAAACTGTGGCGAGAATGAAGGTAGGTGGGATGACCCTGAATCACATGCGAGATGCAGCCTATCAGCATTCATTGACCCCTGTGATGTCACAGCCCTATATAATGCGCAGCCATCTTGCCTCTCTTCATTCCGTGCATGCACTCATACAGAGAGAGGACGGGACTGCGTGTGTGTGAATTGCATATACCACAGCGATACACTGCAACTGCTAGTCACATCAGCATTGCAGACAGACAGGAGAACAGTGCTTTGGTCTTCTCGATGAGAAGAATCTTAAGATACATAAACCTCCTATTCACGTTATTGAGTATTGCATCAGAGAGGGGCAGATAGCTGTTTGCTGCCTCATACAGATCAACAAGCTGCCTGAACTTTATGAACCATCTCATCTCCTCATTTTTAGCGCAATTCACAGCTTTTTTTGCTCCACAAATCATCTGCTGCTCAAAATTGTGTGTAGACTGTATAAAAAACCAGTGCACACCATTCCTAACACTCTGTGACAGAGTGCAATTTAGGGTTTAATCCCTGTTTTCTTTTTTTTGTGGTTCTGCACTGTTGGGTCCTGCTGCTGTTCACAAATAAGTAATTTTTCAGCGGACTGTAGTGCATTTGTCTGCCCTCATATGTGCATACCACGTGCCTACAACAAAGCAGTCTACTATTCTGTATCTGTAACAAGTCTAGATACAGGGAAAGTCCTGGCAAAATTAATCACCTGCTGTTTTTTTTGTTTCAAAAATACAGATTTTTTCTGTGTATTGTTGCGCATTTTTCTGCCCATATCAGTGCATACCACATACGTACATCCAAGTAGTGTACCATTTTGTACCTGTTAATCTGTCAAGGGCCTACATACTGTGAAAGTCCAAACAATAGTATTCACCGGCTGGTGTTTTACAAACATTACAGAGTTTTTTGTAAACAAGGGCCTACATACTGTGAAAGTCCAAACAATAGTACTCACCAGCTGGTGTTTTACAAAAATACAGATTTTTCTCTGCGTAATGTTATGCATATTTCTGCCCTCATTAGTGCATACCGCATACGTACATCAAAGTAGTGTACCATTTTGTACCTGTTAATCTGTCAAGGGCCTACATACTGTGAAAGTCCAAACAATAGTACTCACCGGCTGGTGTTTTACAAAAATACAGATTTTTTTCTGCATATTGTTGCGCATATTTCTGCCCTCATCATTGAATACCGCATACGTACATCCAAGTATTGTACAATTTTCTACCTGTTAATCTGTCAAGGGTCTGCATACTGTGAAAGTCCAAACAATAGTACTCACCGGCTGGTGTTTTTACAAATATACAGATTTTTAGTGTGCATATTGTTGCGCATATTTCTGCCCTCATCATTGAATACTGCATACGTACATCCAAAGAGTGTACCATTTTGTACCTGTTAATCTATCAAGGGCCCACATACTGTGAAAGTCCAAACAATAGTACTCACCGGCTGGTGTTTTACAAAAATTACAGAGTTTTTAGGCTCATTGTAGCACATTTTTCTGCCCTCATCAGTGCATACCGCATACACATCCAAGTAGTGTACCATTTTGGACCTGTTAATCTGTCAAGGGCCTACATACTGTGAAAGGACAGCCATAAGTATTCACCTGCTGCTGTTCTAGACAAATACTGTTTAACCCCTTAAGGACTCAGCCCATTTTGGCCTTAAGGACTCAGACAATTTAATTTTTACGTTTTCATTTTTTCCTCCTCGCCTTCTAAAAATCATAACTCTTTTATATTTTCATCCACAGACTAGTATGAGGGCTTGTTTTTTGCGCGACCAGTTGTCCTTTGTAATGACATAACTCATTATATCATAAAATGTATGGCGCAACCAAAAAACACTATTTTTGTGGGGAAATTAAAACGAAAAACGCAATTTTGCTAATTTTGGAAGGTTTTGTTTTCACGCCGTACAATTTATGGTAAAAGTGACGTGTGTTCTTTATTCTGAGGGTCAATACGATTAAAATGATACCCATTATTATATACTTTTATATTATTGTTGCGCTTAAAAAAAATCACAAACTTTTTAACCAAATTAGTACGTTTATAATCCCTTTATTTTGATGACCTCTAACTTTTTTATTTTTCCGTATAAGTGGCGGTATGGGGGCTCATTTTTTGCGCCATGATCTGTAATTTTTTTTGATACCACACTTGCATATAAAAAACTTTTAATACATTTTTTATAATTTTTTTTTAAATAAAATGTATTAAAAAAGTAGGAATTTTGGACCTTTTAAATTTTTTTTCGTTCACGCCGTTCACCGTACGGGATCATTAACATTTTATTTTAATAGTTCGGACATTTACGCACGCGGCGATACCAAATATGTCTATAAAAAATGTTTTTTACGCTTTTTGGGGGTAAAATAGGAAAAAACGGACGTTTTACTTTTTTATTGGGGGAGGGGATTTTTCACTTTTTTTTTACTTTTACTTTTACATTTTTTTACATTTTTTTTTACACTTGAATAGTCCCCATAGGGGACTATTCATAGCAATACCATGATTGCTAATACTGATCTGTTCTATGTATAGGACATAGAACAGATCAGTATTATCGGTCATCTCCTGCTCTGGTCTGCTCGATCACAGACCAGAGCAGGAGACGCCGGGAGCCGCACGGAGGAAGGTGAGGGGACCTCCGTGCGGCGTTATGAATGATCGGATCCCCGCAGCAGCGCTGTGGGCGATCCGATCGTTCATTTAAATCGCGAACCGCCGCAGATGCCGGGATCTGTATTGATCCCGGCACCTGAGGGGTTAATGGCGGACGCCCGCGAGATCGCGGGCGTCGGCCATTGCCGGCGGGTCCCTGGCTGCGATTAGCAGCCGGGATCAGCCGCGCATGACACGGGCATCGCTCCGATGCCCGCGGTTATGCTTAGGACGTAAATGTACGTCCTGGTGCGTTAAGTACCACCTCACCAGGACGTACATTTACGTCCTGCGTCCTTAAGGGGTTAAAGAGTAGTGTAGCGTATTGTAATACCCTCATATACGCACTAAGTGTGTCAGGCAGAGAAGTGTCAGGATGTGCACAGAGGAGTGGCAGAGGCCTAAATACTTCAGGCAGAGTTGGTAGCAGACTAGGGGTGATTGGTTAACACGCTCATCCACTTCATCACAAGTGACATCTAACACCCCCGGTCAACAGTCGGTGGGTTCCTCAGACACAACCCTCAGTTGGCATGGCCCGGAAGCAGTCCCTGTCCTCCCATTGACTTTGTCCTATGCTGTTCCCCCTCCTAGAGACCTAGAGAAGTATCTTATGCTGTGGGTTCAGCTCCACTATTCACTGAGGACGATCTAATAGAGGACAGTCAGTAGCTACTGCCCAGCCAAGAAGGGGAGGAGACATGCGCCACATGCTCCGCTAGGCGACCAAGTAGTGATGCGGAGAGTGACGTGGGAGGCGGTGTTGCCATGGTTCAGGGTCCTGAAGCAGACACTGTTGGGGAACCAGAGGAGGACATCAGTGACGTGCAGACAACAGTTGATGATGATGAAGCCGATCGCAATTGGGAGCTGGGTGCAGAAGGGGCTTCATCATCATCAGAAGAGAGTTGCAGGTTGCCGTCGAGGCAGCAGCTGACCCAGCAAGGCGGTAGCACGGTTGGCAGTCAGCATGGTGGCAGGAGTGGAAATTCTGGAGCCAAACGTGCCCGGGGGAGACCACCTGCTTCGCGTCAGCCTACCTTTCCGGGAGGTAGTGGAACAGGGGTTCCTGGACACGGCGCCAGTAGCAGTCAATTAGTGCGGACTGCATGTGGGAAAATAAGCTACTCGGCGGTGTGTAAGTTTTTCATAAGGCATCCGGAGGAGGTTCACGTAGCCACATGCAAGATCTGTCAGCAGCAGGTCAAGCGTGGCCAGGGTCCCAATGTCGGCACCATGGCCCTGCGTCAACACATGCATCGCCACCATAAAGCGGCCTGGGAGAACCGTGGCTCCGATGTAGTGGTCCAGCCTGCTGCATCACCCAGTGGCCATCCGCTCCCTCCTTCATCCAGCCAAGGCTCCACCACCTCAGCCGAAAGGAGCTGTGTGTCAAACCCTCCTTCTGTCGCTCCAGATGCTCCTGCTTCTCCCGCTTTTAGTCAGCCATTCCGCCAACAATCCATCGGCGAAGCCATGTCCAAGAGACAACAGTATGCGCCCACTCATCCAACAATAAAGAACTTGAATGTGCTCCTGTCCAAGTTGCCGGTGCTGCAGTCCCTCCCTTTTTGAGTGGTGGACTCTGCACCTTTCAGAGAATTGATGGCTTGTGCCGAGCCAAGATGGAGAGTCCCAAGCCGTCATTTCTTTGCGAAGAAGGCAGTACCAGCCCTGCATAAGTTTATATAAGAGAAGGTGGGACAGTCCTTGAGCATGTCAGCGTGTTCAAAAGTGCATGGCGGCGCTGACGTGTGGAGCTGTAACGAGCAGGGACAATACTTGTCTTTTACGGCCCACTGGGTAAATGTGGTTCCTGCACAGCCACAACAGCAACTTGGACAGGTCACACCGCTTCCTCCTCCACGCTCTCGCTCTCAGGCAGTTGGTCCTGTGTCAGTGTGCGACTCCGCCTCCTCCACTGTGTCCTCAGCCTCCACTGCACGTAGACATCTCATTGGCCCTTCATCGTACCATGTGTGTAGGGCCCGGCAGTATCAAGCTGTTCTTCATATGGTTTGCCTTGGTGAACGGAGTCACACAGGGGAGGACCTGCTAAAATTCATTCTTAAAGAAATCCGAGTATGGCTTACTCCACGAAATCTGGAAATGGGAACCATGGTGACCGACAACGGGAAGAACATTGTGTCCGCGCTCCGACAAGGAACTGTGAAACATGCGCCCTGCATGCACGCGTGTTCAATCTGGTTGTCAAGCACTTCCTCAAGTCTTCACCCCATTTGCAAAACATCCTGACAATGGCAAGGAAACTGCGAAAGCACTTCAGCCACTCGTACACCACAAAGCACACCCTCCTTGAGCTGCAGCGTCTGAACGGTATCCCACAACATAGTCTTATTTGTAATGTTGCCACACGTTGGAATTCCACCCTCCATATGTTGGATAGACTATATGAACAAAGAAAAGCCATCACCGATTTCTTGATGATCCAAGCAGAAACAAGTACTCCCCTGTGTAACTTCAATGTGAACCAGTGGCAGCTCATACGTGACACCTGCCATTTGCTGAGGTCCTTTGAGGAAGCCACATTATTTGTAAGTCGCCTGGATTACGCCATGAACGACGTAATTCCACTCCTACATTTCATACAACAAATGATTGAAACGATGGCTGGTCACAGCAATGGAGACGTTGCGCCTACATCTCAAGGCTATGTGAGCCCTGTGGGGGCTGAACTGGAGGAGGAGGATGAGGGGCAGTTTGGGGCACAGTTTTGCTTGGATGAGATGGCCGGTGTTTCTAGTCATCAGACAGGAGAGGAGGAGCAGGAGCAGCCAGAGGAGCTGGAGGGTTATGAGGAATGCGAGACAGAGGACCCAGACACACCGTGGCAGTATGCAGTGGAGATGGAGGGAGGTAGTCCCTCCGAATCACTGGCGCAAATGGCACGATGCATGCTCAGTTGTTTGCGTAGTGACCCCCGAATTGTCAAAATTTGTCAGCGGGATGACTTCTGGATATCCACCTTATTGGACCCTTGCTACCGTCCCAGAATGGGGGCCTTTTTTACACCCACTGAGAGGGAGGACAAACTGACCTACTACAGAGAGATCCTACATAGTCACTTGGCTGATGCCTATCGGTGACATGGTCCATCCACTCGCAGGTCTGACTTGGGGGGCCCTCTGCGCTCACCTTCCACTTCCATGGCTTCTGGGGAGGGGAGGGGTGGCAGGAGCAGTACCAGCTCAATCAGCAGCAGCCTGAGTCTACAGTTGCTGATGAGTAGCTTTCTTCACCCGCATAGTGAAGCAACTCATCAGCAGCAGGTAGACATGGAGCAGGACCTGAACCAGCAGGTGGTGGCATACCTTGACATGGCCATGCCAACAAACATTAAAGATCTGCTGGACTTCTTGGCAGCCAAACTTGAATTATGACCGCAACTAACAGAGTTTGCTCTGGAAAAGCTGTCCTGCCCGGCCAGTAGTGTGCCTTCAGAGCGGGTGTTTAGTGCGGCCGGGGCCATAGTCACCCCAAGGCGAACTCGTCTGTCCACGAAAAATGTGGAGAGACTGACCTTTGTCGAGATGAATCAGGGATGGATCAGCCAGGATTTCCAGCCACCAATGCCAGATGCCTCAGAGTAGATTGACCATGCTGCTACACCAACACTTCCCAATTATGGTTGTGAAACCCTCTTGGGTTATCAATTAGGGTTATGAAACCCTCTTGAGTACTGTGAATGCCTGCTCCGTACTCATCCTGTGTGTCTTTCAGGAACTACTTTCCTCACAGATGCTTCGGGCCTTGGCCCTTTAATTTTTGGATGTTCAGCAGTAGCTAAAAACATGCTTATTGCAAATTTCAACATTGATCTTTAAATGTAAGGGGCTATGAAACCCTCTTGGGCACTGCGAATGCCTGCTCCTGACTCATCCTGTGTCTTTCAGGAACTACTTGCCTCACAGATGCTTCGGGCCTTGGCCCTTTAATTTTTGGATGTTTAGCAGTAGCTAAGTACATGCTTAAAGCAAATTTCATCATTGATCTTTATTGAAGGGGTTATAAAACCCTCTTGGGTACTGCGAATGCCTGCTCCTGACTCATCCTGTGTCTCTTTCAGGAACTACTTGCCTCACTGATGCTTCGGGCCTTGGGCCTTTAATATTTGGCTTTTTAGCAGCAGCTAAATACATGCTTAATGCAAATTTCAACATTGATCTTTATTGAAGGGGTTATAAAAACCCTCTTGGGTACTGCGAATGCCTGCTCCTGACTCATCCTGTGTCTCTTTCAGGAACTACTTGCCTCACTGATGCTTCAGGCCTTGGCCGTTTAATTTTTGGATGTTTAGCAGTAGCTAAATACATGCTAAATGCAAATGTCATCATTGATCTTTATTGAAGGGGTTATGAAACCCTCTTGGGTACTGCGAATGCCTGATCCTGACTCATTCTGTGTCTCTTTAGGAACTACTTGCCTCACTGATGCTTCTGGCCTTGGACCTTAATTTTTGGGATGTTTAGCAGTAGCTAAATACATGTTTAATGCAAATTTCAACATTGATCTTTAGTGAAGGGATTAAGAAACCCTCTTGGGTACTGCGAATGCTTTCTCCTGACTGATCCTGTGTCTTTCAGGAACTTCTTGTCTCTCTGATGCTTCTGGCCTTAGGCCTTTAATTTTTGGAAGTTTAGTAGTAGCTAATACATGCTTAATGCTAATTTCAACAATGATCTCTAAATTCTCGGCGCTCTGCCAGGGCCATCGCCTACCCACTCCGGGGCTGATCTGAGGACCTCACTAAACCATCCAATCGGTAGTAGAGACAGGCGGTGTATACAAAGGTCAGGGACTTAATGAACCCGAGCTTATGACCGGCACTTAGTTGGAATTCTTTCATGGCAAATAATTGCAATCCCCGATCCCTATCTCGAAAGGGGTTCAGCGGGTTACCCACACCTGTCGGTGAAGGATAGACACACGCTGATCCTTTCAGTGTAGCGCGCGTGCAGTCCCGAACATCTGAGGGCATCACACACCTGTAATTGCTCGATCTCGTGATTGAATGTAAGGGGTTATGAAAGAAATTTCAGAAATTGTTGTTTTTTTTTCTTAGGGATTGTGTAGCCCTGGTGTGAAGTCATGCATCAGCCAACTCCAGGCTGTGTCATTCAGGCAAAAAATAGGTTGCACCCGCTATCCAAAATCTTTTTCAAAGAATCTAAAATTGTTGTTTTTTTTTAGTGGGGATTGTGAAGCCATGCTGTGTACTCGCACATCAGCCAACTCCAAGCTGTGTTATTCCGGCAATATAGGGTTTACTGATGGCGCTGCTGGGCCTGGGTCTGGGAATTTCAAATTTTCTCATAGGTAGCACCCGCTATCCAAAATCTTCTTAAAAAATTGCTAAAATTGTTGTGTTTCTTGGGGGAGATTGTGAAGCCCTGGTGTGTACTCGGGCATCAGCAAACTCCAGGCTGTGTCATTCAGGCAATATATGGTTTACTGAAGCTGCTGTGGGGGCTTGTTATATTTGGTCCTTCGTACCCACACGCAGGGGTCCAGGACACAAAAAGTTTGATTTAAATTTCAAATTAAAAAAATCAGACATTTCAATGCTCTCCTCAGGCATCAGCCAACTCCAGGCTATGTCATTCAGGCAATATATGGTTTACTGATACCGCTGCTGGGCCTGGGTATTTCAAATTTTCTCATAGGTAGTGTTGCTCGTGAATATTCGCAATTTGAATTTTAATCGCGAATATCGCATATTCGCGAATTCGCAAATATTGCGAATATAGCACTATATATTCGTAATGACGAATACTAGTTTTTTTTTCAAATATGCAAAAATATATGCGCATATGTGCATATTCGTGAATATTGAGCCCTCCCTTCTTTAATGATATAGGAAACTATGACTAGTGCATTAACTCTGTGATTTTTTGCCAATTGAAACCAATAGGCCCATTGTGGTCTATGGGGATCTCATGGCATGTAAATCAGTAAGATAAGCAGGATCATCTTGGCAGCACAGTGGAATGGGAGACCACCACTGCACCATTGATATGGGCAACTCAGAAACTTTTCCTCTGGACAGGTTTTGATAAATCTCCCTCTATGGGGGAGATTCATCAAAACCAATACAGAGGAAGAGTTGTGCAGTTGCCCATAGCAACCAATCAGATTGCTTCTTTTATTTTTGAAAAGGCCTCTGAAAAATGAAAGAAGCAATCTGTTTGGTTGCTATGGGCAACTCAGCAGCTTTTCCAGAAAAGCAAAGTTTAACCCCAACACTGTAACACACTGTCCCACCCTGGGACTCAAACAAGTGGTGGTCTCCCATTCCACTGTGCTGCCAATACAATCATGCTTATCTTACTGTTTTACTTGATGTGAGATCCCCATAGACCACAATGGGCCTATTGGTTTCACTGGGGAAAATATCACAGAGTTAATGAACTAGTCATAGTTCCCTATACCACTAAAGAAGGGAGGGCTCAATATTCACAAATTTTTCATTTTCACAAGGGAAAATGGGAAAAAATCCCCCCAAAATTTGTAACCCTATATGTAAGAACATACCCCATATGTGGATGTAAAGTGCTCTGCGGGTGCACTACAATGCTAAGAAGAGAGGGAGCACCATTGGGCTTTTGAAGAGAAAATTTGTCTGGGATTGAAGGCCACATGTGTTTACAAAGCCCCCATAGTGCCAGAACAATGGAACCCCCCACATGTTACCCCATTTTGGAAACTAAACCCCTCATGTAATGTAATATGGGGTACAGTGAGCATTTACGCCCCATTTATGCATTTACGTCCGTGAAAATGAAAAATGTAATTTAAATAGTACATTTTGGAAAAAACTACACTTTAGTGAAAAAATTTTTTTTTTTCATTTACACATCCGAATTTAACGGAAAGTCGTCAAACACCTGTCGGGTGTTAAGGCTCACTGTACCCCTTGTTACATGCCTTGAGGGGTGTCGTTTCCAAAATGGTATGCCATGTGGGTTTTTTTCTGCTGTTCTGGCACCTTATGGGCTTCCTAAATGCGACATGCCCCCCAAAAACCATTTCAGCAAAATTCACTCTCCAAAATCCCATTGTCGCTCCTTCCCTTCTGGGCCCTCTACTGCGCTCGCCGAACACTTGACATACACATATGAGGAATTTCCTTACTTGAGAGAAATTGGGTTACAAATTTTGTGGGGCTTTTCCAAAAACTGGGTCTACAAGAACATGCCAGTGTAAAAAATCCTTCAATTTGCTGCTGTTCCTGTGAAACACCTAAAGGGTTAACAAACCTTTTGAATGTCATTTTGAATACTTTGAGGGGTGAAGTTTTTTATAATGGGGTCATTTATGGGGTATTTCTAATAAGAAGGCCCTTCATATCCACTTCAAAACCGAACTGGTCACTGAAAAATTTGAATTTTGAAAATTTTGTGAAAAATTGGAAAATTGCTGCTATATTTTCAAGCCCTCTGATGTTTTCCAAAAGTAAAAACATGTAAGCTTTATGATGCAAATATAAAGTAGACATATTGTATGTGTGAATCAATATATAATTTTTTTTGGAATATCCATTTTCCTTATAAGCAGAGAGCTTCAAAGTTAAAAAAAAAAAAGACAACATTTTAAATTTTTTCATCACATTTTGGAATTTTTACCAAGAAATGAAGTATCGACAAAATTTTACCACTAATATAATGTAGAATATGTCACAAAAAAACAATCTCGGAATCAGTATCAAAGGTAAAAGCATCCCAGAGTTATTCATGCTTAAAGTGACAGTGGTCAGATGTGCAAAAAATGGCCAGGTTCTACAGTGAAAATTGGCTGGGTCCTTAAGGGGTTAAGGGGTTAACAGAGACATCTCCTCATGTATAGCTGTGTCCTGAAGGAGAATATTACTCCTGTGATATTACTTGCTAGGTAAGCTAGGTGATAGATTGTCACCTAGCTTTTCAATGCTCCTAAATGGTATACGTGTTTATAATAGCTATACTAATGTGGAATGTACCTCTTTGGAAGAGAATCCTTGGGTCTGTTCAAATGCCTCATAATGACCACTGCCGGGCGGACAGCTGCAGGAGACACATGCATGTTCACCGGACCGTAAGTGGAACAGGGCCGGCCTGGGAGATCACAGGGCTAGCCCTCTTATATGACATACTGATAATTAATTAGAACTCAACCTCTGGGCCTAAGCCCCTGGTCATTGCCACTATTGCCTCTTGAGAAAGCCGCAGGTGCAGCGAAACATGTAGAGGCGGCAAAAGAGTTTGCATTTTAAAGCGATACCAATATAATCCCTCTCTCTAGTGGCCACTGCAGGGCCAAGTGAATTATTTTTGGAGATTGCTCTCCTGTTAACAGTTGTACTCACATTGGATCATCTGGTTATCATTTTTATCCATTTGTTGTTGGGATAACATTTAATAATATTAAGTAAAAGTTACATTTTAGGGGTAGTTTCATAACGGGTTTTATACCCTGGGCTTAGGCCCAGGGGTTGAGTTCTAATTGGTCAATTGGCCCCTTACTGCCCTAGGGTAGTTTGTTTGTGTTCATACTGATAATTGATCACAGGTAGACGGGTGGTCAGACAGGCAGGTGGCCTAAGCGGGTGCCAGGTGGCCTATGGCGACACACGGCCTAGTTACAGCTGCAGTCCCAGCTCCGTCCACCACTACATGAATCCAGCCCTGACCACAGATTACTGATTTAAAGTGGGCGCAGCGCCGTTTCTTGTTCAGCTGCTCGGGCCGTGGCCACTCTAAATCTGTGACCAGTGGAGGCTGCTACCTCCAGCTTCCTGCCCGAAAAATTACTGGCCTTTGTGTTGCCGGTATTTTTAATATAACATTACCGGCAGCATGGCCAAACTAATGGCTGTGCCGGTGGCAACCCTAGATATTACTATAGGAGAAACCTGCAACGGATGGAACAATTCCCTGCATTACTAGGGAGATTTATACAACCCGTGCAGAGTAAAAGTTGGCTTTTTGCCCAGAGCAACCAATTAGAGGCCTTTGCTTCAGAGGCCTTTGTTAAAATGAAAGAACCAACCTGATTGGTCACTATGGGCATCCAGTCAACTTTTCCTTGGTACAGGTTTCGATAAATCCCACCTCAAAACTCTTTACTGCACGTACAGTAGGACTCAGTGTCCTAACATGGCCAAATATACCTGTAACTCCAAACCTGTGCCCACGTACATAGGTGGAACTTGTAGCTTCTGGACCCCCAGTGCAAAGTCTGTGACAGGGCCCTATGTCTACCATGTGCCATTTCAAATACTGGTGTCTTTTTAAGGGACAGTGGAGCCTTGGGGCCCTTCTGAAACCAGTTCCCCTGCGTGACTGATACATGTGTATTTAAACTAGGTGAGTGGGGGGAGGATAATAAAGCAAAGAAAGCAGACAGTGGGATGGATAGGTTAGAGAGGGGTCAGGACATAATGGCGGGTGGAGAGGAGTCCTGTGGGGGGAGGTTAAGAACAGTGGATAAGGAGATTCATGCGTTACAAACCAGCTGTAAAAATAAATGTAGCCCGAAAAATTGTAATCCCAATAATTCAAAAAATTCCATTAGCCCCAATAACTCAATAACTACAATAAGCCCCATTAACTCAAAAAATACCGTTAGCCCCAATAACTTAAATAACAACGTTAGACGCAATAACGCAAAAAATCCCATTAGCCCCAATAACTTAAATAATAACGTTTGACCCAATAACTCAAAAAATCCCATTAGCCCCAATAACTTAAATAGTACAATTAGCCCTTATAACTCAAAAAATGACATTAACCCCAATAACTCTGAAAATCCCATTAGTGAGACTATATGTGTAAAACTTAATGGAAATGTAAAGTGTATGTTCACAAATGCCAGAAGCCTAGCAAATAAAATGGGGGAGCTTGAGGCCTTGATACTGGAGGAACATATTGATATAGTTGGGGTCACTGAGACATGGCTGGACTCCTCGCATGACTGGGCTGTTAATCTGCAGGGGTTTACATTGTTTCGCAAGGATAGAATGAACAGAAAAGGTGGTGGAGTCTGTCTGTATGTAAGAAGTGGTATTAAAGTCAATGTGAACGATGCCATAGTGTGTGATGATTCTGAGGAGGTTGAATCACTGTGGGTAGAATTACAAAAGGAGGGAAATACTGAAAAAATAATATTTGGTGTAATCTACAGACCCCCTAATATCACTGAAGAGATAGAAGGTCGGCTGTATAAACAAATAGAGAGGGCCGCCCGGGCAGGTACAGTGGTAATAATGGGAGATTTTAACTATCCAGATATAGATTGGGGCCGGGGGTTGGCTAAAACTACAAAGGGGAGAAAATTCCTAAATTTATTGCAGGATAATTTTATGTGCCAGTTTGTGGAGGACCCAACAAGAAGTGATGCCTTGTTGGATCTGATCATTTCCAACAACGCAGAGCTGGTTGGTAATGTAACTGTGCGGGAAAACCTTGGTAATAGCGACCACAATATAGTTACTTTTGACTTAAAATGTAGAAAACAAAGACAGACGGGGAAAGCAAAAACATATAACTTTAAAAAGGCAAACTTCCCTGGGTTGAGGGCTGCACTACAGGACATAGACTGGGGGGAGGTGTTCTCAAATGCTGATGCAGAAGGTAAATGGGACATCTTTAAATCAACTCTAAATAACTATACAGCTAAATATATACCAAAGGGGAACAAATATAAACGATTAAAACTAAATCCTACATGGCTGACAAATGAGGTTAAAAGAGCAATAAACAACAAAAAAATAGCCTTCAAAAAATACAAATCTGATGGGTCAGCTATAACATTTAAAAAGTACAAGGAGCTTAATAAAATCTGTAAAAATGTAATAAAAACAGCAAAAATTCAAAATGAGAGACAGGTGGCCAAAGAAAGCAAAACTAATCCTAAATATTTTTTTAGATATATAAATACAAAAAAACCAAGGACAGAGCATGTAGGACCCCTTAATAATGATAATGGGGAGGTTGTCACGGGCGATCAAGAGAAGGCGAAGCTACTGAATGGGTTCTTTAGTTCTGTATATACTATGGAAGAAGGAGCTGACATTGGTCAGGTCAGTGCTGGTAACACATCATATAATGTATTGAACTGGCTTAATGTAGAGATGGTACAAGGTAAGTTAAGTAAAGTAAATGTAAGCAAATCTCCAGGGCCGGATGGACTACACCCAAGAGTTCTTAGAGAGGTAAGTTCAGTAATATTTGTACCCTTGTTCATGATATTTAGAGATTCTCTGGTGTCTGGTATTGTGCCAAGGGACTGGCGCAAGGCTAATGTGGTACCAATCTTCAAGAAGGGCTCTAGGTCTTCGCCAGGCAATTATAGACCGGTAAGTCTAACGTGCATTGTGGGTAAATTGTTTGAAGGACTTATAAGGGATCACATACAGGAATACATAGGGGATAATAGTATTATAAGTGATAGCCAGCATGGGTTTACTAAGGATAGAAGTTGTCAAACCAATCTAATTTGCTTTTATGAAGAGGTGAGTAGAAGCCTTGACAGAGGAAAGGCTGTGGATATAGTGTTTCTGGATTTTGCCAAAGCGTTTGATACTGTCCCTCACAGACGTCTGACAGGTAAGTTAAGGTCCTTGGGCTTGGAAACTTTAGTTTGTAACTGGATTGAACACTGGCTCATGGATCGTACCCAGAGAGTGGTGGTAAATGATTCGTACTCTGATTGGTCCCGGTTATTAGTGGTGTACCCAAGGTTCAGTACTGGGCCCGCTGCTGTTTAATTTATTTATCAATGATATAGAGGATGGTATTAACAGCTCTGTTTCTATCTTTGCAGATGACACCAAGCTTTGTAGCACGGTACAGTCTATAGAGGATGTGCATAAGTTACAAGATGACTTGGATAGACTAAGTGTCTGGGCATCCACTTGGCAAATGAGGTTCAATGTGGATAAATGTAAAGTTATGCATCTGGGTACTAATAACCTGCATGCGTCGTATGTCTTAGGGGGGATTAAACTGGCAGAGTCACTGGTAGAGAAGGATCTGGGTGTACTTGTAGATCACAGACTACAAAATAGCATGCAATGTCAGGCTGCTGCTTCCAAAGCCGGCAGGATATTGTCATGTATAAAAAGAGGCATGGACTCGAGGGGCAGGGACATAATAATCCCCCTTTATAAAGCATTGGTACGGCCTCACCTGGAATATGCTGTTCAGTTTTGGTCGCCTGTTCATAAAAGGGACACTGCGGAGTTAGAAAGGGTGCAGAGACGCGCGACTAAACTAATATGGGGCATGGAACATCTTAGCTATGAGGAGCGATTAAAGGAGTTACAATTGTTTAGTCTTGAGAAGAGACGTTTAAGGGGGGATATGATAAACGTATATAAGTATATAAATGGCCCATACAAAAAATATGGAGAAAAACTGTTCCAGGTTAAACCCCCCCAAAGGACGAGGGGGCACTCCCTCCGTCTGGAGAAGAAAAGGTTTAGTCTAAAGGGGCGGCACGCCTTCTTTACCGTGAGGACTGTGAATTTATGGAACGGTCTACCTCAGGAACTGGTCACAGCAGGAACAATTAACAGCTTTAAAGCAGGGTTAGATACATTACTGGAACAAAATAACATTAATGCTTATGCAGAATTATAAAACTACATCCCTTTCCCTTATCCCCTTACATCCTTCCCTTCAATCCCCTGGTTGGACTTGATGGACGTATGTCTTTTTTCAACCATACTAACTATGTAACTATGTAACTATGTGCACCCCTATAGTTACACCCCTGTCCACATGTATCAGAAGTGATCTGTAATGAGGTCAGGTATAGCATGTTTTTGTACCAGTGTCTGTGTGGAGGAGTGGGAAAACTTTTTTTTTACTTATTTTTATAAATAGACATTTCATAGATATCTCTAATTCATGGAAAGACAGCAAACCATGGGCACTTTCAGTTTAAAGGAGTAGTCCAATGTAGAAAATGTATCCCCTATCCAAAGAATAGTGGATAAGTGTCTGATCACGGGGGTCCAACCGCTTGGACAACCCCCTCGTCCACCCCTCTCCAGTCTCCTGTACTGCGTCAGGCTCTCCTCGCGTAGAGAGTGGGGGTTGGCACATGCCCTCCATGGATCTGTATGCAAAGTTTTTTGAAGGGGCAGATGCCAAAATAAATCTTTGCCGTGGGTGAAAATAAGCCTAGATACTCCTTTACCTGTTTGATATACTTATTTATTTTATTATTAACCAGATAGCACTGCAAATGATAGCCTCTAAACCCATTGAAGACCACCTTACACCTTGTCAACACCTTCTTGTTCTTTCTTGATACACCATAAAAAGCATTCTTAGTTCAGCCAAAGTTCAGCCAAATTTTGTCCACTGTGTATGGCCACCATGAGACAAAATATGCATCATACATGAAGCAGACGCTTCAATGTGCAAGGACCCCCAAACCATCCTGTGCCATTCATAACACTTCATGGACCCCCTCAGGCATCAGGGCCCTTGTGTGACTGTTACCTCTGCATCACTATAGCTAGGGTTCCAAGCATGCAATTAAAAGGGGTACTCCACTGCCCCATCGTTCTGAACATTTTGTTCAAAATGCTGGGTGCAAGCTGCGGGGGTCATGACGTAATGGCTACGCCACCCGTGACATTACGCCACGTCCCCTCAATGCTAGTCTCTGGAAGGGTGCTTGGCATGTACCACGCCCCTCCATAGACTTGCATTGAGGTGGCGTGGCATGGCGTGACATCACGAGGGGCATGGCCACGACGTCACAACCCCAGCAGCTTGCACCCAGTGTTCAGAACAAAATGTTTGAACGCTGGGGCAGTGGAGTACCCTTTTAATGTGACTGCAAAAAGTTAACCGCATACGTTTTTTCTACTTTACTATTTACTAGGGAGAAGGAAAAAACCTCTGAAGGTTACATCAGAGCATTCGGGTCACACACCTATCATCATCCACACTTTGTTACAAATTCTAATAGAAGAATTGACTCAGACAAGGTAAATAAATGTAATTAGTGTGAAGTTTATTATTATTATATTTTATATGTATTTTTAATGCATTGTAACCTCCCATCACTCACGAAGAGCGTACAGCAGCGCTCAGGACAGGAAAAAACCCCTTAGGGGAGGAAACCTGTAGGGAATCCATGGCTGCTGTATGGCCCTTCCTCTGGGCATACTAAGGGAGGATTGCATAGTTCATAGTAACATCGTAACATAGTTCATAAGGTTGAAAAAAGACCAGAGTCCACCTAGTTCAACCTATATCCCTAATAAGTCCCTACTGAGTTGATCCAGGGGAAGGCAAAAAACCCTCATGCTAGAGGTAAAAATTCCTTCCCGACTCCAAATATGGCAGTCAGAATAAATCTCTGGATCAACGTTCTGTCCCTATAAATTTAGTATATATAATCGGCGATGTTATTACTCTCCAAAAATGCATCCAGACTCCTTTTGAACTCTTTTACAGAGTTCAACATGACTACCTCCTCTGGGAGAGAATTCTATTCTATGAATAGTTATTAGGTCGCCCCTAAGCCTTCTTTTTTCTAAACTAAATAAACCCAATTCTGATAATCTTTCTGGGTACTGTAGTCCTCCCATTCCCCGCATTACCCTGGTTGCCCGTCTTTGAACCCTCTCCAGCTCCACTATATATTTCTTGTACACTGGTGCCCAGTACTGTACACAGTATTCTATGTGTGGTCTGACTAGTGATTTGTACAGCAGTAGAATTATTTCCTTGTCGTGGGCATCTATGGGCATCTGTGCCCCTATTACGCTATAACATGACTGCAAATGTGTATGTTGTGATAGTGTGTAGGGGATGAATGTGTATGTAGTGATAGTGTGTGGGGGATGAATGTGTATGTAGTGATTGTGTGTAGGGAATGAATGTGTATGTAGTGATAATGTGTAGGGAATGAATGTGTATGTAGTGATAGTGTGATGGGGAATGAATGTTTATGTAGTGATAGTGTGTAGGGGATGAATCATTATGTAGTGATAGTGTGTAAGGGATGAATGTTTATGTAGTGATAGTGTGTAGGGGATGAATGTTTATGTAGTGATAGTGTGTAGGGGATGAATGTTTGTGTAGTGATAGTGTGTAGGGGATGAAGGTGTACGTAGTGATAGGGTGTAGGGGATGAATGTTTATGTAGTGATAGTGTGTAGGGGATGAATGTTTATGTAGTGATAGTGTGTAGGGGATGAATGTTTATGTAGTGATAGTGTGTAGGGGATGAATGTTTGTGTAGTGATAGTGTGTAGGGGATGAAGGTGTACGTAGTGATAGGGTGTAGGGGATGAATGTGTATGTAGTGATAGTGTGTAGGGGATAATGTGTATGTATTTTGTGTTTGTGATTTGTGTACAGTGATTTAGTGTGTGCATTATGTGTAACAATAAATATACTATAAGGGCATGTTCCCTCTTGGCGTGTACGCAGAATATTTCACGCTGTGCAAAATCTGTAGCAGCAGTGGGAGATACGCTACGTATCCCTCGCTCACCATACACACAAGGCTTTCTTGCGGCAGCCCTATGTGTGCAGTGAGTTTTGGAGGTGGAGCCCCGCCTCCAAAACTCACTGCGCACATAGGGCTGCCGCCGGAAAGCCTTGTGTGTATGGTGAGCGAGCGATACGCAGCGTATTTCCCGCTGCTTCTGCAGACTTTGTGCAGAATGAAATACGCTACGTATAAGCCAAGTGGGAACGTGCCCTTAAGAATACTTCTGGGGCGGCTTGGTCTTCATCCATTCTGTTCTTCTTTCTTCGTTCTTCTTCGCTTGGTGTTCTCTTCCCCGGCACAAGGCTGCAGATCGGTGATACAGACGGAGCAGGTGGGAGGGATCCACCATGGGCCTCTCGGGATGTATTCTCCAGGATCCCTCCGGTACCAGCGTATGGCCCAGCCATGATGTTCCTTCCGCTCTCTCTTCCATGCCCAGTACTCGGAGTCTTGTGCCATGATCTAGAATTAAACACAATATAAATTGTTATAATAAACACAGACTTTCATTCCTAGTGTATAGTTTTTATTTTATGTCACTGACCCGATCACAGGTGTCTCTGGTCACCCAAGCGTGGAATCTCATCCGGAGGAGCAGCAGGTTCCGCAGGTGTAGCATCCAGGTTTTCATCGCAGTCCACATCGGTCCGAGGGCCCAGGGGTAGATCTCGCGTCGAAACATCTCATCCTCTTCAAACTGGTTGGCAAGAAACCTAAAAGGAAGAAAAAATAAATAAAAATTATACAACATTTCACAAGAGGAAGAAGAGAAGAACCATTGGTAGTAATATTACAATATAGAGTGCCTGGTATATATATTTGCTTTGGACTTGATAAAGGGAGGAATCCCGAAAGCTTGTCTCTACAAAATGCTGTTAGTCCAATAAAAAAGGTATTACAAGATACTGCAACATTTTATGATTTGCATCTGCATCACTGGACTTATATGGCTACTCAAATTTACTATATATGTATATATATATATATATATATATATATATATATATATATATATATGTATATTAATGTGTACAAATATATATTTATATAGATGTTTGTGTGGATATATATATATATATATATATATATATACACACACACACACACACACATCTATATAAATATATATTTGTACACATTAATATAAATACATACATATATATTTATGTAGATGTGTGTATATATATATATATATATATATACACACTCACAGCGCTGGAAAGAAGTAGGTATTATATTCCTCCGTACGCAGGTTGGCTCTTCGGAAGTAGATGAGGACCATGGCCAGGAGATACTAGAGGGATGAGAAGAGTTAGAGGCTGGTAATACATTACTTATCTGAATACATTCTATTATACAGTACCTGTATGTCTCCAGTATATCCCTGTATTTACTACTATCTGTACAACATCTACTCTTTCCCTTTATATACTACCTTGTCTGCGATCTTATAGCAGCTGTCCCTGCCTAGAAATAGCTGGATGTGTCCTTCATCTACAAAAATAACCGAAATATCATTATTTTTATCTATTCAATCAATGTCTTCTAAGTAGTAATCTATAACAATTCTACATATAAATACATGTGTGTATACAGTCACTGACACATTATACACTATATTCCATACTATACATTGCACAGAAGCACCAGAGCAGGAGAGAAGATTCTATAGAGGGAACAGTATCTTTACTGGAGAACATGGACCTCAGTATTAGGGCTATGATAATACTGATCTTTATTTACGATATATATGTCTGTTTCATAGGGCCAAGATGGGGGATTGGCTGAGTAGGCACCTGCCTAGGGAACCACCATCTTCCTAGCCCGGCAGGGTGGCAGAACTGCTGGAGATCTCTAGGGCACTTTCCCTGGTTGCAGGTTGGGAGAGGTGCAGGACCTCTGCCCACTGTCTCCGGCTCAGACACACACTGGGTAACATCACTCTGTGTGCACCAAGGGATGTCCATGTTGGTATGGCAGTAAAGAGAACATAAATATGTATTTTTTTATTTATTTAATTATGTTTGGGGGAAGCTCATCTACACTGGAGGCAACTACCTGCCTCCTGGAGGGCACCTGTCTACAATGGGAACAGCTATCTACCTCTGGGGGGGGGGGGGGGGGGATTTATCTACACTGGAGGCAACTACCTGCCTCCTGGAGGGCAGCTGTCTACACTGGGAACAGCTATCTACCCCTGGGGGGGAATCTATCTACACTGGAGGCAACTTCCTACCTCCTGGAGGGCACCTGTCTACACTGTGGGGCAACTGTGTACTAGTATTGAGAGCGAATATTTGAAATGTAAATTTTTACCGCGGATATCGGCACTTTGCAATTTTGCGAATATTTAGAATATAGTGATATATCCGTAATGTCAAATATTAGTTTTTTATGCAAATTTATGCAAAGATTTATGGAAAGATTTATGTGAATATCGGCACACTGGAGATATAATTGCACATGTGCACTATGCGAATTTCAGATACGAATTTTCACATGGAAAAAACAAAAGAAGGAACATCGTGAAATATCACAAATTTGAATATGTCCCCTGCCGCTCATTACTACTGTCTACCTCTGGCGGAAACCTATCTACACTGGAAACTACTATCTACCTCCTGGAGGGCACCTGTCTACACTGGGAACCGCTATCTACCCCTAGGCAGAATCTATCTACACTGGGGGCAACTATCTACCTACTGGGGGTGGGGGGGGGGGGGGCACCTGTAAGGGGATAAGAACACTTTATTTCATCATGTGATAAAATATTATACTTTTTGTCATTGAAAGAAAAATGTATTGTTACCCAGGAGTCTGTAAAAAGCGGCCCGTTCCTCCGGCTGTAGAATGGCGTCATCAGTGGTCTCCCTTCGGTTGTCGTCCGTCTGCTCCCTCTTCTTCTTGGGCTCGCCATCCATCTCCTCCTCCTTTGGCTGGTCCTCCGTCTTCTCCGGCTCCTCCTGGGTGGCAGGTGCTGAACTGTGATAGAAGAGATAACATCTATAGTATTGGGCCTCATGCAACCGACCAAATAATGGGCCATCCTGGTTATAAGGAGCCATAATATGACACCATGGAAGTCTATGAGACCATATGGTACAACATTTTATTCTTGTTACATCAAGCTACGCCCCCTCCATTCATGTCTATGGGAGGGGGCATGGCAGAATGCCAGGTGTCTGCACAGATCAGCGGAGTACCCCTTTAAGGGTCCCTTGTCTTGCCCACCATATTTTCAGTGCTATCATAAGGCAATGCGGGTCTCCCGTGCAGGGATCAGTATGAGAGAGCTACTAGCCTCCTGAGCGGTATTCCCGAGCGTGACTCGGGGTTAATTTTCCCTGCCAGGATCGGTAACCCCGAGTAACGCTCGGGGCAGAATTGCAGAGTTGCCGGCCGGGCTGCACGATATATCGCAAAAGCAATGCGATATAGCAATACGGCCCCTGGGAAAACATGCGATTATCTTTTCGGGTCGGCTCCTGTGGCAGGGGCCGGCCAGAGCAGGTAAAGAAAAATACTAAAAGTCAGTGTTTCCCTACCAGGGGGCCTCCAGCTGTTGCAAAACTACAACTATCAGTATTCCCGATCAGCCAATGGCTGTCTGGGCATGATGGGAGTAGTAGTTTCACAACAGCTGGAGGCACCCTGTTAGAAAAACACTGAGCTAAGTGTAAAAAGAAAAAGGAGTAAAATAAAACAAAACTTTTGCTTACCTAATCCCGTTCCCCGCATATGCCGTTCCCCTCCGTGCCATCCGGTCCCTGCCCTCTTCACTATTCATCTTCTAGGACCTTTCCCTTTTCAGCCAATCACAGGACGCAGTGGTGTCAAGCCAGTGATTGGCTGAAGGGGAAAGGACTTGTTCTGCAGCAAATACACTAGGTTTGAAATCTGCCTGGCAAACCCATTTTGGAAACTACACCCCTCAAGGCACATAACAAGGGGTCCAGTGAGCCTTTACACCCCACAGGTGTTTGACATCTTTTCGTTAAAATCGGATTTGTAAATGAAAAAAAAAATTTCACTAAAGTGCAGTTTTTTCCCCAAATTTACCATTTTTACAAAAGGTAATGGGAGAAAATGCCCCCCAAAATTTGTAACCCCATCTCTTCTGAGTATGGAAATATCCCATGTTAGGACGTAAAATGCTCTGCTGGTGCACTACAATGCTCAGGAGAGAAGGAGCTTTTGGAAAGCAAATTCGTTTGGAATGGTAGTCAGGGGCCATGTGCGTTTACAAAGCCCCTGTGGTGCCAGAACAGTGAACCCCCCCACATGTGACCCCAATTTGGAAACTACACCCCTCACAGAATTTAATAAGGGGTGCAGTGAGTATTTACACCCCACTGGCGTTTGACACATCTTTGGAACAGTGGACTGTGCAAATGAAAAATTTAATTTTCCATTTTCACGGACCACTGTTCCAAAAATCTGTCAGACACCTGTGGGGCGTAAATGCTCACTGCACCCCTTAATACATTACATGAGGGGTGTAGTTTCCAAACTGGGGTCACATGTGGGTATTTATGTTTTTGCGTTTATGTCAGAACCGCTGTAAAATCAGCCACCCCTGTGCAAATCACCAATTCAGGCCTCAAATGTACATGGTGCGCTCTCACTCCTGAGCCTTGTTGTGCGCCCACAGAGCACTTTACACCCACATATGGTGTACTTTCGTACTCAGGAGAAATTGCGTTACAAATTTTGGGGGTCTTTTTTTTCTCTTACTGCTTGTGAAAATAAAAACTATGGGGCAACACCAGCATGTTAGTGTAAAAATGTTTTTTTTTTTTTTTTTTTTACACTAAGAAGCTGCTGTAGCCCCCAACTTCCCAACTTTTCCTTTTCATAAGGGGTAAAAGGAGAAAAAGCCCCCCAAAATGTGTAGTGCAATTTCTCCCGAGTACGGAAATACCCCATATGTGGCCCTAAACTAAAATATGACAGGGCTCTGAAGTGAGAGTGCCATGCACATTTGAGGACTAACTTAGGGATTGCATAGGGGTGGACATAGGGGTATTCTACGCCAGTGATTCCCAAACAGAGTGCCTCCAGCTGTTGCTAAATTCCCAGCATGCCTAGACAGTCAGTGGCTGTAAAGAAATGCTTGGAGTTGTTGTTTCGCAACAGCCGGAGTCTCCGTTTTGGAAACATTGCCGAACAATACGTTTTTAATTTTTATTGGGGGGGACAGTGTAAGGGGGTGTATATGTAGTGTTTTACCCTTTATTATGTGTTAGTGTAGTGTTTTTAGGGTACATTCGCTCTGGCGGGTTACGGTGAGCTTCCGGCTAGGAGTTTGCGCTGCGGCAAATAATTTACCGCAGCCCAAACTTGAAGCATGGGGGGCAAACCTCCAGTTTCAAAACTACAACTCCCAGCATGCACTGAGGAGTTGTACTTTTGCAACAGCTGGAGGCACACTGGTTGGAAAACCTTCAGTTAGGTTCTGTTACCTAACTCAGTATTTTCCAACCAGTGTGCATCCAGCTGTTGCAAAACTACAACTCCCAGCATGTACTGACAGACCGTGCATGCTGGGAGTTGTACTTTTGCAACAGCTGGAGGCACACTGGTTGGAAAGCCTTCAGTTAAGTTCTGTTACCTAACTCAGTATTTTCCAACCAGTGTGCCTCCAGCTGTTGCTAAACTACAACTCCCAGCATGTACTGATCGCCGAAGGGCATGCTGGGACATGTAGTTATGCAATAGCCGGAGGTACGCAACTACATCTCCCAGCATGCCGAGACAGCTGTTTGCTGTTTGGGCATGCTGGGATTTGCAGTTTTGCAACATCTGGGGGGCTACAGTTTATAGACCACTGCCCAGTGATCTCCAAACTGTGACCCTCCAGATGTTGCAAAACTACAAATCCCAGCATGCCCAGACAGCAAAGAGCTGTTTGGGCATGCTAGGAGTTGTAGTTTTGCAAGATCTGGAGGGATACAGTTTAGAGGCCACTATATAGTGGTCTCAAACTGCAGTCCTCCAGCTGTTGCAAAACTACATATTCCAGCATGCCCAAACAGCAAACAGCTGTCTGGGCATGCTGGGAGTTGTAGTTTTGCAACATCTGGAGGGCTACAGGTTAGAGACCACTGTAGCCCTCCAGGTGTGGCTAGGCATCTTACCGGCTTCCGTAGGATCCAGGGAGCCATCCTCTTTTGCCGCACGAGGTCGCCGCGCGCCGATCTCTGCCTCCGGACGGGTAAGTGGACGTCGGTGTTCGGTCCCCTTCTGTTCCCTGTCCTGCCCCGCCTATTGTGGGTGGGCAGGACGGGGAAAATGAAAGTTAACCCACCCGCCCCCGATCTGCTATTGGTGGTCGCGTCTAGACCACCAATAGCAGGGATAGGAGGGGTGGCACCCCTGCCACCTCACTCCTATCCCTTCAGGGGGATCGTGGGTGTCTTAGACAACTGCGATCCCCCTTATATTCCGGGTCACCAGGTCACCATAGACCCGTAATGACCTGGAATCAATCGGCGCAAATCGCAAGTGTGAATTCACTTGCGATTTGCGCCGATCGCCGACATGGGGGGGTCTGATGACCCCTAGGCATTTGCGCGGGGTGCCTGTTGATCGATATCAGCAGTCACCCCGGTCCGGTCCCCGCCCGGCGCGTGGCAGGGACTGAAATTCCCACGGGCGTATGGATACGCCTTCGTCCTTAAGTACCAGGACGCAAGGGCGTATGCATCCGCCCTTCGTCCCCAACAGGTTAAGGGTTTAATGGCGTAAATGTAAAAAAATATCAGAATTGCTGATTTTTGGTCACTTCATGTACCAGAATTTTTTTTTATAAAAAGCGATCTAAAAGGCCTAAAAATACTGGCATTATCGAAAGAAAAATAGTGGCATTATCACATATAACACCGGGTGTCAGAAATCACATTTACCATTGAAGAGGCAGTTATCATATATATTAAAGAGATTTCCCAGCGGTTTTCTGGTACATTTACATTTATGGTCTATCCACTGCTGTCAAATCTTAGTTCCTTTAAATTGAATGGGGGCTGTGCTGCAGTGTCCTGGCACCAGCATTTCAGAATGACCCAAAATCTCTTCTCTATCTCCCGTCATTGGAGGAGATTTATCCAAACCTGTGTAGAGGAAGAGTGGTGCAGTTTCCCATAGCAACCAATCAGATTGCTTCTTTCATTTTTAAAAAGAAGGAATCTGATAGGTTGCTATAGGCAACTGCACCACTCTTCCTCTGCCCAGGTTTGGATAAATCTCCTCCATTGTTTATATGTGAAAACCATCATGGGGGGAGATTTATCAAAACCTGTCCTGAAGAAAAGTTGCTGTGTTGCCCATAGCAACCATTTAGATTGAGTCTTTCATTTTTCAAAAGGCCTCTGCAAAATGAAAGAAGCGATCTGATTGGTTGCTATGGGCAACTCAGCAGCTTTTTGTCTAGAAAAGTTTTGATAAATCTCCCCCCATGGCTCTGCCAAACAGCTGTAGGGCAGGGGTGCGGTGCCTGGTGTTGGTCCACCACCAACAACACATTAATAGCCAGTCCTGAGGATGGACCATAAATGGAAAAGTCCCAGAAAACTTCTTAATCTAAATTCCTCTGGTGGTATGATACATATAGCTGCCCGACTATAATAACGTTGGGGGCAGTTATCACATATAACATTAGGGGGGCAGTAATCAGATATAACATTAGGGGGGCAGTCATCACATGTAACATTAGGGGGGCAGTCATCACACATAACATTAGGGGGGCAGTCATCACATATAACATTAAGGGGGCAGTCATCACATATAACATTAGGGGGGCAGTTATCACATAAAATTAGGGGGCAGTTATCACATATAACATTAGGGGGGCAGTTATCACATATAACATTAGGGGGGCAGTTATCACATATAACATTGGGGGGCAGTTATCACATATAACATTGGGGGCAGTTATCACATATAACATTAGGGGGGCAGTTATCACATATAACATTAGGGGGGCAGTTATCACATATAACATTCGGGGGGCAGTCATCACATATAACATTAAGGGGGCAGTCATCACATATAACATTAGGGGGGCAGTTATCACATATAAAATTAGGGGGGCAGTTATCACATATAACATTAGGGGGGCAGTTATCACATATAACATTAGGGGGGCAGTTATCACATATAACATTAGGGGGGCAGTTATCACATATAACATCAGGGGGGCAGTCATCACATATAACATTAGGGGGGCAGTCATCACATAACATTAGGGGGCAGTTATCACATATAACATTAGGGGGGAAGTAATCACATATTACATTGGGGGGGCAGTTATCACATATAACATTAGGGGACAGTTATCACATATAACATTAGGGGGGCAGTCATCACATATAACATTAGGGGGGCAGTCATCACATGAAACATTAGGGGGGCAGTCATCACATATAACATTGGGGGGCAGTTATCACATATAACATTGGGGGCAGTTATCACATATAACATCAGGGGGGCAGTCATCACATATAACATTAGGGGGGCAGTCATCACATAACATTAGGGGGCAGTTATCACATATAACATTAGGGGGGAAGTAATCACATATTACATTGGGGGGGCAGTTATCACATATAACATTAGGGGACAGTTATCACATATAACATTAGGGGGGCAGTCATCACATATAACATTAGGGGGGCAGTCATCACATGAAACATTAGGGGGGCAGTCATCACATATAACATTGGGGGGCAGTTATCACATATAACATTGGGGGCAGTTATCACATATAACATCAGGGGGGCAGTCATCACATATAACATTAGGGGGGCAGTCATCACATATAACATTAGGGGGCAGTTATCACATATAACATTAGGGGGGAAGTAATCACATATTACATTGGGGGGGCAGTTATCACATATAACATTAGGGGACAGTTATCACATATAACATTAGGGGGGCAGTCATCACATATAACATTAGGGGGGCAGTCATCACATGAAACATTAGGGGGGCAGTCATCACATATAACATTGGGGGGCAGTTATCACATATAACATTGGGGGCAGTTATCAAATATAACATTAGGGGGGCAGTTATCACATATAACATTAGGGGGGCAGTTATCACATATAACATTAGGGGGGCAGTCATCACATATAACATTAAGGGGGCAGTCATCACATATAACATTAGGGGGCAGTTATCACATATAAAATTAGGGGGGCAGTTATCACATATAACGTTAGGGGGGCAGTTATCACATATAACATTAGGGGGGCAGTTATCACATATAACATTACGGGGGCAGTTATCACATATAACATTAGGGGGGCAGTCATCACATATAACATTAGGGGGGCAGTCATCACATATAACATTAGGGGGCAGTTATCACATATAACATTAGGGGGGCAGTAATCACATATTACCTTAGGGGGGCAGTCATCACATATAACATTAGGGGGCAGTTATCACATATAACATTAGGGGGGCAGTCATCACATATAACATTAGGGGGGCAGTCATCCCATGAAACATTAGGGGGGCAGCCATCACATATAACATTAGGGGGGCAGTTATCACATATAACATTAGGGGGGCAGTTATCACATATAACATTAAGGGGGTAGTTATCACATAAAACATTAAGGGGGCAGTCATCACATATAACATTAGGGGGGCAGTTATCACATATAAAATTAGGGGGGCAGTCATCACATATAACATTAGGAGGGCAGTTATCACATATAACATTAGGGGGGCAGTTATCACATATAACATTACGGGGGCAGTCATCACATATAACATTACGGGGGCAGTCATCACATATAATATTAGGGGGGCAGTCATCACATATAACATTAGGGGGGCAGTCATCACATATAACATTAGGGGGGCAGTTATCACATATAACATTAGGGGGGCAGTTATCACATATAACATTAGGGGGCAGTTATCACATATAACATTGGGGGCAATTATCACATATAACATTAGGGGGGGCAGTTATCACATATAACATTAGGGGGGCAGTTATCACATATAACATTAGGGGGGCAGTTATCACATATAACATTAGGGGGCAGTTATCACATATAACATTAGAGGGGCAGTTATCACATATAACATTAGGGGGGCAGTTATCACATATAACATTAGGGGGGCAGTTATCACATATAACATTAGGGGAGCAGTTATCACATATAACATTAGGGGGGCAGTTATCACATACAACATTAGGGGGGCAGTTATCACATATAACATTAGTGGGCAGTTATCACATATAACATTAGGGGGCAGTTATCACATATAACATTAGGGGGCAGTTATCACATATAACATTAGGGGGGCAGTTATCACATATAACATTAGGGGGGCAGTAATCACATATAACATTGGGGGCAATTATAACCTATAACATGAGGGGCAATTAGCATATACACTAGTAGCAGTTGTACATGGAGGCTCAGTAGTGTGGTTTCACTTCACATGCCAGTTTATGGGACATGCTCAGTGCAAACGTTAGAAAAGAAAAAAAAAACATCATAGACAGTACTGGGGGAGATTTATCAAAATGTTTGGCTGAGAATAGTGTTGCAGTTGCCCATAGCAACCAATCAGATTGCTTTTTTTTTTAAAAGGCCTCTGAAAAAAGGGAAGCCGATTGGTTGCTATGGCAACTGGTCAACATTTTCTCTACATTTTTGATAAATCTTCCCCTAGTGGATGGCAGAAAAACAACTCTTAGTTTTTGAAGACTGTCTGCAAATGTACCCCTATAAAATGGTGTAGTGATGTGTCCTTTATACTTACCACTCCTCCTCATAAAGGGCTGTCACTTCTCTCTTCCTCTTCCTCATGGTGTTGCCTCTTCTTTTCTTCTCTTCCTTGCCGCCTCCTTCTCTCCTCCACCGCCTCCTCCTCTCCTTCTCTCCTCCACCGCCTCCTCCTCTCCTACTCGCCTCCTCCTCGCCTCTCCTCCTCTCCTCAAAATCTGTAGAATTTGATGGGGGTCGCTGTCCAAAAAAGTCACTTCTCGCAGAGAAATAAGGAGCCGGTCACAACTCTAGAAGAGCAATCGCAGACTGGCACCAACTGTCATTTTCTGTTGTTGTTTATTTGTAAAACCTGCGATCCTATTGGTCGATGGGTCTGGCTATTGGATGGCAGTTGGAAATTTAAAGAGACAGTACACTCTAATAATATAATAGTGCAGTACAATATGTTACATGAGCCTGCGCTATGATTACATTGTCCCAATGAACTGACGTTTGAAAAACAGCAACATTGGAAGCCAAAGTTAAAAAAGACATAAAAACCTCAACATAAAAGTCATGATAAAAATTTGATATATGATATGTTATCCTGAGCATTCAATGTATCTGTTATAAAGGACACGAGATGAATGAGATTCATTATTTCATAGTAAAATAAACTAGAAGTAGCATTTCTTACTTGGGATGGGAAAATCTATATAGCTTTACCCATTCCCGCTATAGGTCATATGGGGATGTCCTGGGAAGGAGTAACCAGTATCGGAGCGAGATTGTGATGACATCCCATTTCATACCATGGGGGGAATCTTCAGCATTGGGCCAGATAATATCCTTGTTACGCCTATGAACCCTTTAGATCCCGAAATCATAGTTGACCGTGGGACCTAAAGCCGTTCACAGGATTGAACTTTGTTAGCGATCCAGTGATTGCATGTTATAGTCCTATGGGAACAAAAAAAAAGTGTAAAAAAAAAAATTATAAATCTGAATAAGCCCCTCCCCTAGTGTGAATCAGACTGCCCCCCCCCCCCCCCCCACACACACACACACACACACTTTTTTAAAAATAAGAGCATGTAAATGTGGTGCCGGGAGCGTAATGGTGTCTAGGGTGTTGCGGTAATAGTGTTGGGTCTGTTGGAATTAACCCTTGAATTTCGTGACGCCATGGTGAGGTTTCCTCAATAGTAATGCTCCTACTGCCAACTGTCCCACAAACGGCACGGGAAAAAAACTGAATGTCCACAGCAGATTTTATGAAGTAAACTGAAGAAACTTTACTCTCAGATTTTATGCAACAGTATTGAACATAACAATCTTTTCAAGAGTGAACCGGGATACAGGTTCCTCACAGGTTTGATGGGACTTGGAAGCAATGATCTTTTGATGCTAGCCCCTGTGCTACTATTTTAGAATATTTGAGCTGATAGTAGTAACACAGGATTAAGTAGTTTGAGCCTTGGTAACTTACGTTTTGTGATTGATGTTAGGCTTCAGGCGTAGCTTGAATTGATGCTGATGCTGAGATGTTGTGCTTGCTTGATAATCTGGAACTAAGAGAGTGAATTTAGTGGCTGCAGCCCCTTATATATTAAGAGAGCTGGACAAAGCTCATTGGTCAGCAAACCTGTAAGTTTTGAACCCAGTGAACTCTGGGTACATCACATGACCTTAAGCATTTTATACATTACAACTGTGTATCACATGACCACTAAGTCCTATACATATATTTCCTCTACATTAAATTAATATGTACACACTTTACTTAAGACGACTAGGGGTAAGCCCTACAGGAGAGCCCTATAGACATGGAGAGACTCTAGCTGAGGGGACCTTAGACAAGGGACAGGACCAGGTCCTGTACCGGGACACCAGATAAACAAAAATAAATGTAAACATTTGTGGTATTACCTAGTAAACTAGTAAAATATAATTTTTATAAAACCACTTGGTCAATGATGTACCGTATATACTCGAGTATAAGCTGACCCGAATATAAGCCGAGGCCCCTAATTTCACCCTAAAAACCCAGGAAAACGTATTGACTCGACTATAGGCCTAGGGTGGGAAATACATAATCCCGACCCCGTCATCATCACCCTGTTATCATCCCCCCTTCATCATTACCCTGTCATCATCCCCCCCTTCATCATCACCGCCTATCATCACCCCCCTTCTTCATCACCGCCTGTCATCATCCTCCTGTCATCATCCCACACCCCCGCCTCATCATCACCGCCTGTCATCATCCCCCTGTCATCATCCCACCCCCCCTCTTCATCACCACCTTTCAATCCAGTGGTCTTCAACCTGCAGACCTCCAGATGTTGCAAAACTACAACTCCCAGCATGCCCGGACAGCCATCGGCTATCTGGGCAGGGCTGTTTGAAGGAATTTGGGGTCCCAAGGAAAATGGACATGGAGCCCCCCCCCCCCCCCCACCTTGATGTTCACGCACGTCACGCTCTAGGGCCGGCGTCAGGACGTAGTATCGCCGGCCCTTGAATGCTGGGAGCGCGACGTGAGCGAACGTTGATACGAGGCCCGCACATTAGGTGCAGCACAGTTCCCCCCACGTTAGGTGCGGCACAGTTCTCCCCACTTTAAGTGCTGCACAGTTCCCCCCACATTAGGTGCGGCACAGTTCCCCCCCCCCCCCCACATTAGGTACAGCAGAGTTCCCCCCACATTAGGTGCAACAGAGTTCTCCCCACATTAGGCTTGCAGTATATTAGGCTTGCAGTATAGTCCCCACATTAGGTGCAGTATAGTTCTCCCCACATTAGGCTATAGTTCCCCCACATTAGGTGCAGTATAGTCCCCCCACATTAGGGGCAGTATAGTTCTCCCTACATTAGGCTATAGTTCCCCCACATTAGGTGCAGTATAGTTCCCCCCCACATTAGGTGCAGTATAGCTCCCCCACATTAGGTGCAGTATAGTTCCCCCCACATTAGGTGCAGTATAGTTCCACCACATTAGGTGCAGTATTGTTCCCCCACATTAGGTGCAGTATAGTTCTCCCCACATTAGGCTATAGTTCCCCCACATTAGGTGCAGTATAGTCCCCCCACATTAGGTGTAGTATGTTCCCCCACAGACATACAGCCTCCAACCATACAGTGTATAGCTGTAGGCTGTAGGCCTGTGTACTGCCCTACCTCAGTGCTCCGACCACTGCTCCTCTGGCCCGGCCACCATAGCAGTAGGTCCTGGGACTGGAGGAGCGGTGGTCGGAGCACTGAAGCTGATGTGCCGCTGGTCACTTACCATGCTGGCCAGCGCATGTCCTGTACACTGCTCCGCTCCTCCGCATTGCTTTCCAATGGGCGCACGCACGGGACAGGGCAATTGCCCTGTTTCCCCCCCTGGATCCGCCACTGCATGCATTATATACACACACAATACACATTACATACTGTACATGCATGCTTCATATATACACAACATACTGTACACATTACATACTGTACATGCAAGCTTCATACACACACATAATGTACATGCATGCTTCATACACACACACACTGTACACATTACATACTGTACATGCATCATACACACACACATACTGTACACATTACATACTATACATGCATCATACACACAACATACTGTACACAATACATAATGTACATGCACCATACACACAACACACTTTACACATTACATACTGTACATGCATCATACACACACATACTGCACACATTACATACTGTACATGCTTCATACACACACATACTGTACACATTAGATACTGTACATGCTTCATACACACACACTGTACACATTACATACTGTACATGCATGCTTCTTAGACACACACATACTGTACACATTAGATACTATACATGCATCATACACACACACTGTACACATTACATACTGTACATGCATCATACACACACACTGTACACATACATACTATACATGCATCATACACACACACATACTGTACACATTACATACTGTACATGCATGCTTCATACACACATACTGTACACATTACATACTGTACATGCATGCTTCATACACACATACTGTACACATTACATACTGTACATGCATGCTTCATACACACAACATACTGTACACATTACATACTGTACATGCATGCTTCATACACACATACTGTACACATTACATACTGTACATGCATGCTTCATACACACATACTGTACACATTACATACTGTACATGCATGCTTCATACACACAACATACTGTACACATTACATACTGTACATGCATCATACACACAACACACTGTACACATTACATACTGTACATGCATTATATACAAACAGTGTACACATTACATACTGTGCATGCATCATACACACACATACTGTACACATTAGATACTATACATGCATCATACACACACTGTACTCATACATACTATACGTGCATCATACACACACATACTGTACACATTACATACTGTACATGCATCATACACACATACTGTACACATTACATACTGTACATGCTTCATACACACACATACTGTCCACATTACATACTATACATGCTTCATACACACACACACACACACACTGTACACATTAGATACTATACATGCATCATACACACACAGATAGAATAGATCAGTGTTTCCCAACCAGGATGCCTACAGAGGTTGCAAAACTACAACTCCCAGCATGTCCAGACAGCCTTTGGCTGTCCAGGCATGCTGGGAGTTGTAGTTTTGCAACAACTGGAGTCACCCTGGTTGGGAAACACTGGTATAGATACACACATGCACTTTACATATAGTCATCAACAGTAGTAACACATACACAGTACATAGACATACACATATGTACACATAGACATACACATATGTGCAGCGGGGGTGGGGGGAGCATGATTGTGGTGAGGTGAGAAGAACTCCAAAGCTCTGGGGCCCGGAGCTAAAACTCCAAGAGCACGATTGTTAATCCGGCCCTGGTGATGGGGGGAATTGCCCTGTCGCTACAGGACTGGCAAGCACTGGCTGTGCTCGGGGCCCCCCAGCCAGCTCAGGGCCCCAAGCAATTGCTTGGTTTGCCTGTCCTGTATCTGGGCATGCTGGGAGTTGTAGTTTTGAAACATCTGGAGGTCCGCAGGTTGAAGACCACCTCGGCCTTCGTCATCATCCAGACCCGCCCCACCCTGTTTAGTTTTCTACTCACCTCCCCTCGGTGGGAAGGAAGGGTGAGCTGGTTCGGGCCATCTGTGCTGCAGGGACCATCCGGTGGGGAGAGTTAGTCAGCTGTCCATCTTCACCGGGGGGTGCCCTCTTCTCCGCTCCGGGCCTGGCCCTGCTCTAGTGACGTTGCCTTGACGACCCTAACCCTCCCCACCGGACGGTCCCTGCAGCATAGATGGTTTGGACCCACTCATCCTTTCTTCCCACCGAGGGGAGGTGAGTAGTGTTGCTTGCGAATATTCACAATTCGAATTTTAATTGTGAATATCGCATATTCGCGAATTCGCAAGTATTGCGAATATAGCACTATATATTCGTAATTATGAATATTCGTGTTTTTTTGTTTGTTTTTTTCCCCGCATATGCGAAAATGTATGCGCATATGCACATATGCGCATATTCGCGAATATTGAGCCCTCCCTTCTTTAATTGTATAGGGATCTATGACTAGTGCATTAACTCTGTGATTTTTTGCTCATTGAAATTAATAGGCCCATTGGGGTCTATGGGGATCTCACAGCATGTAAAACAGTAAGATAAGCAGACCCGTCTCAGCAGCACAGTCGTATGGGAGGCCACCACTGGTTCAAGTCCCAGGGTGGGACAGAGTGTTACAGTGTTGTGGTTTAACTTTACTTTCCTGGAAAAGCTGCTGAGTTGCCCATAGCAACCAATCATATTGCTTCTTTCATTTTTCACAAGGCCTCTGCAAAATGAAAGAAGCGATCTGATTGGTTGATATGGGCAACTCAGCAGCTTTTCCTGGAAAAGTTTCTGAGTTGCCCATAGCAACCAAATTGCTTCCTTCATTTTTCAGAGGCCTTTTCAAAAATGAAAGAAGCAATCTGATTGGTTGCTATGGGCAACTGCACAACTCTTCCTCTACACTGGTTTTGATGAATCTCCCCCATAGAGGGAGATTTATCAAAACCTGTCCAGAGGAAAAGTTTCTGAGTTGCCCATAGCAACCAATCAGATCGCTTCTTTCATTTTTGCAATGGCCAACTCAGAAACTTTTCCTCTGGACAGGTGACAGGTTTTGATAAATCTCCCTCTATGGGGGAGATTCATCAAAACCAGTGTAGAGGAAGAGTTGTGCAGTTGCCCATAGCAACCAATCAGATTGCTTCTTACATTTTTGAAAAGGCCTCTGAAAAATGAAGGAAGCAATCTGATTGGTTGCTATGGGCAACTCAGCAGCTTTTCCAGAAAAGTTAAGTTTAACCACAACACTGTAACACGCTGTCCCGCCCCAGGACTCAAACCAGTGGTGGTCTCCCATTCCACTGTGCTGCCGAGACAATCGTGCTTATCTTACTGTTTTACATGCCGTGAGACCCCCATAGACCACAATGGGCCAATTGTTTTTGCTAGGCAAAAAATGCACTAATGTTAATGCACTAGTCATAGTTCCCTATACCATTAAAGAAGGGAGGGCTCAATATTCGCGAATATGTGCATATATTTTAGCATATGCGTGAAAACAAAACAAAAAACAAATATAACAAGTATGTGAATTTCGCGAATATATGACGAATATTCGTTCATATATTCGTGAAATATCGTGAATTCGAATATGGCCTATGCCGCTCATCACTACTCATAGGTAGCACCGGCTATCCAAAATCTTTTTCAAAAATTTCTAAAATTGTTCTGTTTTTTGGGGGAGATTGTGAAGCCTTGGTGTGTACTCATGCATCAGCCAACTCCAGGCTGTGTCATTCAGGCAATATATGGTTTACTGATGATGCTGCTGGGCCTGGGTCTGGGAAATTCAAATTTTATCATAGGTAGCACCCGCTATGCAAAATCTTCGGTTTAAATATCTAAATTCATCTTTTAATCTTAGGGCTTGTGAAGGCCTAGTGCCTACTCATGCTGCTGGCAACTCCAGGCTGTGTCATTCAGGCAATATATAGTTTACTGATGCCGCTCCTGGGCCTGCGTCTGGGAATTTCAAATTTTCTCATAGGTAGCACCCACTATCCAAAATCTTTTTAATACATTTCTAAAATTGTTGTGTTTTTTTGAGGGGGGATTGTGAAGCCCTGGTGTGTACTCAGCATCAGCCAACTCCAGGCTGTGTCATTCCGGCAATATATGGTTTACTGATGCCGCTGCTGGGCCTGGGTCTGGGAATTTCAAATTTTCTCATAGGTAGCACCCGCTATCCAAAATCTTCTTCAAAATTTTCAAAAATTGTTGTGTTTTTTCTTAGGGATTGTGAAGCCCTGGTGTGTACTCATGCATTAGCCAACACCAGGCTGTGTCATTCAGGCAATATATGGTTTACTGATGCCGCTGCTGGGCCTGGGTCTGGGAATTTCAAATTTTCTCATAGGTAGCACCAGTTATCCAAAATCTTCTTCAAACATTTCTAAAATTGGTGTGTTTTTTCTTAGGTATTGTGAAGCCCTGGTGTGTACTCATGCATTAGCCAACTCCAGGTTGTGTCATTCAGGCAATATATGGTTTACTGATGCCGCTGCTGGGCCTAGGTCTGGGAAATTTAAATTTTATCATAGGTAGAACCCGCTATCCAAAATCTTCGGTTTAAATTTCTAAATGTATCTTTTAATCTTAGGGATTGTGAAGGCCTAGTGCCTACTCATGCTGCCAACACCTCCACGCTGTGTCATTCAGCAACTATATAGTGTCCTCATGCTGCAAACACCTCCACGCTGTGCCATTCAGCCACTATATGGTCTCCTCATGTTGCCAACACCTCCACGCTGTGTCATTCAACCACTATATGGTGTCCTCATGCTCCAGCCTCATCCAAGCTGTGTCATTCAGCCACTATATAGTGTCCTCATGCTGCCAACACCTCCACGCTGTGCCATTCAGCCACTATATGGTCTCCTCATGTTGCCAACACCTCCACGCTGTGTCATTCAGCCACTATATTGTGTCCTCATGCTGCCAACACCTCCACGCTGTGTCATTCAACCACTATATGGTGTCCTCATGCTCCAGCCTCATCCAAGCTGTGTCATTTAGCCACTATATAGTGTCCTCATGCTGCCAACACCTCCACGCTGTGCCATTCAGCCACTATATGGTCTCCTCATGTTGCCAACACCTCCACGCTGTGTCATTCAGCCACTATATTGTGTCCTCATGCTGCCAACACCTCCACGCTTTGTCATTCAGCCACTATATGGTGTCCTCATGCTGCCAACACCTCCACACTGTGCCATTCAGCCACTATATGGTCTCCTCATGCTGCCAACACCTCCATGCTATGTCATTCAGCCACTATATGGTCTCCTCATGCTGCCAACACCTCCATGCTGTGCCATTCAGCCACTATATGGTCTCCTCATGCTGCCAACACCTCCACGCTGTGCCATTCAGCCACTATATGGTCTCCTCATTCTGCCAACACCTCCACACTGTGTCATTCAGCCATATATAGTCTCCTCACACTGATGCCACCACCAGGCTCTGTCATTGTACTGCTGTGCAGCTGTGATTCTAAAAGTGATGCCGGTAATTTGCATGTTATTCTGAATAACAGTATTATTTCACTACCCCAGCAGACTCCATATGCATTTTTTAAACACAGCAAAGTGTTCTATATCCCTATTGAGGCTGTCTGTAGGCTAGAAATAGCCGCAAAAAAATTTGGGTTGAAACAAACTTTTTCGGAAAATTCGGCGAATCGGCCGAATCGAATTCTTGAAAAGTTCACTCATCTCTAAATGTTGTATTAGAATTTTTTTTAAACTTTTTTAAAAGTGGCATAAGAACAAAATACCTTAGGGTTCTGAGATCACTGCATCTCCAAACATGGTGATCGGGCCAAGATGGCTGTTTATAACAGCTGCCGGAGACCCGCCACTAATGCGGACATAAGTGATCAAAAAGGCGAGGAGGAAAAAACAGAAATGTAAAAATGAAAATTGGCTGTATCCTCAAGGCTAAAATGAGTGTCCTGAAACGGTTAAGGCATGCTGCATCTTTAAAGGAAATCTGTCACCAGTGTAACCTGCACTAACCTGTCAGTACCAACAGATAGTGTAGGTGACACTGATGACAGCGGTACTCACCTTGTCCCGTTCTTTGGCGGGGAATCTTCAGTAATCTTCTCCGTTAGCTCCGCTCCGGGCACCCTGCTTGGGGCATGGGCGGAGCTTACTGATGTCACCCCTGCTGTGAGACCCAGCAGGGAGCAGCAGCGGTTTGGGGCATGGGTAGAGCTTAGTGACATTACCACTGCTGCTCCCTGCTGGGTCCCGCTGTGAGAGAACAGCAACAGTGACGTCAGCAAGCTCCGCCCGTGCCCCAAGCAGGGTGCCCGGAGCGGAGTTAACAGAGGAGATTACCAGAGATCCCCTGCATGGAACGGGACAAGGTGAGTACTGTTGTCATCAGTGTCACTTGCACAAACTGTCGGTACCAACAGGTTAGTGCAGTTGACACTGGTGACAGATTTCCTTTAAGGGGCTAAGCAAACTAGTAGATATTACCACTAGCTGGCACATATATGTAGTAAAGTAAACTTTAGTTATTTTACATAAATATAGATAATTAACCCCTTCCCGCAGAATGTCATATATAAACGCCGGGTTGTGCAGTGCGTTCGCGCATCCCGGCGTTTATAAATGACATGCAGTTAACCCGGCGATGCGCAGCATCGCACGGGTTAACTGGCAGAAGTCCCGCTGTTTCCAGCAGGGGACAACTTCTGCTTCACCCCCAGGACCATCAATTGATGGTCCTGGTCAGCGATCACTGTGATTGGTCCCTGTGGACCAATCACAGTGATCTGGGGTGAAAGTTCAGATCCCCCGCACTGCCCGCCCCTGGAAGTCGGGCAGAACGGGGGACGATGGCTGCGGGGACCTGCGGCATTCGGGGGGAACACGTGGGGACCGGCGGACTTACCTGATCCAGCGGCGGGACCGAGGAGCAGCGCGGGACCGGCCACGTGGACGAGCAGCGACGGGTGAGTATATGGTCCTCAGAAGCAGCAGTGAAGATCTTCACTGCTGCTTCTAGGAGTCTGAAAACTACAACTCCCAGCATGCCTAGACAGCCTTTGGCTGTCTGGGCATGCTGGGAGTTGTAGTTTTGCAACATCTGGAGGGCCTCAGTTTGGAGACCATTGTATAATGGTCTCCAATCTGTGCTCTTCCAGCTGTTGCAAAACTACAACTCCCAGCATGCACTGACTGTCCAGGCATGCTGGGAGTTTTAGTTAAGCAACATCTGGCCCTTCAGATGTTGCCAAACTACAACTCCCAGCATGCCCTTCAGCTGTCTGGGCATGCTGGGAGTTGTAGTTTTGCAACAGCTGGAGACACACTGGTTGGGAAACATTGTTTCTAACTCAGTGTTTCCTAACCTGTGTGCCTCCAGCTGTTGCAAAACTATAACTCCCAGCATGCACTAAAGACCATGCATGCTGGGAGTTGTAGTTTTGCAACATCTGGAGGGCCCCAGTTTGGAGACCATTGTATAATGGTCTCCAATCTGTGCTCTTCCAGCTGTTGCAAAACTACAACTCCCAGTATGCACTGACTGTCCAGGCATGCTGGGAGTTTTAGTTCAGCAACATCTGGCCCTTCAGATGTTGCCATACTACAACTCCCAGCATGCCCTTCAGCTGTCTGGGCATGCTGGGAGTTGTAGTTTTGCAACAACTGGAGACACACTGGTTGGGAAACATTGTCTGTTTCTAACTCAGTGTTTCCTAACCTGTGTGCCTCCAGCTGTTGCAAAACTATGACTCCCAGCATGCACTAACAGACCATGCATGCTGGGAGTTGTGGTTTTGCAACAGCTGATGCAAGCCCCCCCCGCCCCGCCACCCCCGTGAATGTACAGGGTACATTCACATGGGCGAGGCTTTTACAGTGGGTTTCTCGCATCTTGAGATGCAGCAAATTTTGCGCTGGGAAACTCGCTGTAATCCCCCGCCCATGTGACTGTACCCTAAAAACACTACACTACACTAACACAAAATAAAATAAAAAGTTAAAAACACTACATATACACATACCCCTACACAGCCCCCCTCCCCCAATAAGAACGTCCGGTACACCACTGTTTCCAAAGCAGAGACTCCAGGTGTTGAAAAACAACAACTCCCAGTATTGTCGGACAGCCGTTGACTGTCCAGGCATGCTGGGAGTTTTGCAACAGCTGGAGGCACCCTGTTTGGGAATCACTGGCGTAGAATACCCCTATGTCCACCCCTATGCAAATCCCTAATTTAGGCCTCAAATGCACATGGCGCTCTCACTTTGGAGCCCTGTCGTATTTCAGGGCAACAGTTTAGGGCGACATATGGGGTATCGCTGTACTCGGGAGAAATTGCGTTACAAGGTGTGGGGGGCTTTTTCTTCTTTAACCCTTCATGAAAAGGAAATGTTGGGGTCTACACCAGAATGTTAGTGTAAACATTTTTTATTTTTTACACTAACATGCTGATGTTGCCCTATACTTTAAATTTTCACAAGAGGTAAAAGGGAAAAAAGCCCCCCAAAATTTGTAATGCAATTTCTCCCGACTACAGAGATACCCCATATGTGAGCGCAAAGTGCTCTGGGGGCGCACAACACGGCCCAGAAGGGAGAGTGCACCATGTACATTTGAGGTGATTTGCACAGGGGTGGCTGATTGTTACAGCGGTTTTGACAAACGCAAAAAAAACAAAACCCCACATGTGACCCCATTTCGGAAACGACACCCCTCACGGAATGTAATGAGGGGTGCAGTGAGAATTTACACCCCACAGGTGTCTGACGGATCTTTGGAACAGTGGTCCATGAAAATGAAAACTTGTACAGCCCACTGTTCCAAAGATCTGTCAGACACCAGTGGGGGGTAAATGCTCACTGTACCCCTTGTTACGTTCCTCAAGGGGTCTAGTTTCCAAAATGGTATGCCATGTGTTTTTTTTTTTGCTGTTCTGGCACCTTAGGGGCTTCCTAAATGCGACATGCTCCCCGAGCAAAATTTGCTCTCAAAAAGCCAAATATGACTCCTTCTCTTCTGAGCATTGTAGTTCGCCCATAGTGCACTTCAGGTCAACTTATGGGGTACCTACATACTCAGAAGAGATGGGGTTACAAATTTTGGGGAGTATTTTCTGCTATTAACCCTTGCAAAAAGGTGAAATTAGGGGGGAAACACACATTTTAGTGGAAATTATTATTTTTTTTTTTACATATGCAAAAGTCATGAAACACCTGTGGGGTAATAAGGCTCACTTTATTCCTTATTACATTCCTCAAGGGGTCTAGTTTCCAAAATGGTATGCCATGTGGGTATTTTTTGCTGTTCTGGCACCATAGGGGCTTCCTAAATGCGACATGCCCCCCGAGCAAAATTTGCTCTCAAAAAGCCAAATATGACTCCTTCTCTTCTGAGCATTGTAGTTCACCCATAGTGCACTTCAGGTCAACTTATGGGGTACCTCCATACTCAGAAGAGAAGGGGTTACAAATATTGGGGGGTATTTCCTGCTATTAACCCTTGGAAAAATGTGAAATTTGGGGGGAAACACACATTTTAGTGAAAAAAAAATATTTTTTTTTACATATGCAAAAGTCGTGAAACACCTGTGGGGTATTAAGGCTCACTTTATTCCTTGTTACGTACCTCAAGGGGTCTAGTTTCCAAAATGGTATGCCATGTGAGGGTTTTTTGCTGTTCTGGCACCATAAGGGCTTCCTAAATGCAACATGCCCCCAAAAACCATTTCAGAAAAACGTACTCTCCAAAATCCCCTTGTCGCTCTTTCCCTTCTGAGCCCTCTACTGCGCCCGCCGAACACTTTACATAGACATATGAGGTATGTGCTTACTCGAGAGAAATTGGGCTACAAATATAAGTATACATTTTCTCCTTTTACCCCTTGTAAAAATTTAAAAATTGGGTCTACAAGAACATGCGAGTGTAAAAAATGAAGATTGTGAATTTTCTCCTTCACTTTGCTTCTATTCCTGTGAAACACCTAAAGGGTTAAAATGATGACTGAATGTCATTTTGAATACTTTGGGGGGTGCAGTTTTTATAATGGGGTCTTTTGTGGGGTATTTCTAATAAGAAGACCCTTCAAATCCACTTCAAACCTGAACTGGTCCCTGAAAAATAGTGAGTTTGAAAATTTTGTGAAAAATTGGAAAATTGCTGCTGAACTTTGAAGCCCTCTGGTGTCTTCCAAAAGTAAAAACTCGTCACTTTTATGATGCAAACATAAAGTAGACATATTGTATATGTGAATAAAATTTTTTTTTATTTGTAATATACATTTTCCTTACAAGCAGAGAGCTTCAAAGTTAGAAAAATGCAAAATTTTCAAATTTTTCATCAAATTTTAGGATTTTTCACAAGGAAAGGATGCAAGTTACCACAAAAATTTACTACCATGTTAAAGTAGAATATGTCACGAAAAAACAATCTCGGAATCAGAATGATAACTAAAAGCATTCCAGAGTTATTAATGTTTAAAGTGACAGTGGTCAGATGTGCAAAAAACGCTCTGGTCCTTAACGCCAAAATGGGCTTGGTCCTGAAGGGGTTAAATAGAAATACTAAGTGAATAACAATGCACATCATGCATAAAATGAAGAGATTACATATGAAAAGCATTATTCACAGCCACACTGCAGTCACGTACCTTTTCCCTGGTACAAGGTATAGTTTACATTTTTTAGACATTTTTATAATTTTATGCTTTTATGACTCAACCACTCTATCACAAATCTGTTATTGTCAGTTACTGTCAGAAGAATATAAGGTGTCTCTCTTGCAATGGTTATAAGTTGCACAGTTGGGCTTTAAAGGGGTTATCCAGGAAAAAACATTTTTTTCATATATCAACTGGCTCCAGAAAGTTAAACAGATTTGTAAATTACTTCTATAAAAAAAAAATCTTCATCCTTTCAGTACTTATGAGCTTCTGAACTTGAGTTGTTCTTTTTTGTCTAAGTGCTCTCTGATGACACCGGTCTCGGGAACCACCCAGTTTAGAAGCAAATCCCCATAGCAAACCTATTCTTCTCTGTGCAGTTCCTGAGACAAGCAGAGATGTCAGCAGAGAGCACTGTTGCCAGACAGAAAAACTACAACTCAACTTCAGCAGCTGATAATTATAGAAAGGATTAAGATTTTTTTAATAGAAGTAATTTACAAATCTGTATAACTTTCTGGAGCCAGTTGATATATATAAAAAAAAAGTTTTTTCCTGGAATACCCCTTTAAGTCTATGAGGTGATATTTAATTGATGGAAATGTCCATGTAATGATAAACCATCAATACACTGCTGTATTCTGTCCTTTCTCTACTCATGCATGCCTAGCTGGAAACGTTGTCCCTACAATTCCATGATTACATTGCAGGCTAAAGTCCACGAAAGACTCGTAAAATACACTATGAGCTATTATTTATGTTCTGCCTTGCATGGGAATAGGGAATGGATAGCCGCATTGAAATCTGATTTTCAATCAGCGGCTTTTGGCAGGCTGTAAATCAGCTATGCTTTACAAACTGTGAGCCGAAACAATGGATAGACCCTAAGTAAGATAAGTAATTGAATTCATTCTTCATGCCACACATAGTCATCTGTCTGCAAATTATGATGTGTTACTGTACCTGATGTCAGGAGGAAGTCAGAGGGCAAGACCTCTTAGAATTTACTACTAGCTCAGATATTACAGTCACACGAGCAAGAAAATGCTGAATCTATTTCTCAGTTGTATTACAAAAATGAAAAGACTTTTATTGTATATTAAATAAATAAAATGAAATAAACACATATAAACCAGAGATATTATTTATTGGATTTTAGCTCTTAGTTTTTAGATTTTTCTTTGTCTGGTGTCATAATGTGCAATAAAAAGCAGTAAAAAGCTCCTGACACAAACTTTAAATAGAAGCTGCAACAGACAGTGGTATCAATTGCCCATAGATTAATATGTGACCGATTTAATGGATACATTGTAAGCTTTATCTTGACATATCTGGTAATCAGATGCCATTATATCCTATAGGTGATGTATGCCACTGTTAGGCCTCAGATTATTGCATGTTTCACAAATAAGTTTTTTTCATCCTCACTTTCTAAAAGTCATAATGCATTCAATTTTGTACCTTCAGACCCATATAAGGACTTGTTTTTTTGCGTCACCAATTGTACTTTGTAATGACATTACTTATTTACTTATTATATTTATTTCATAACATAATCTGCGGTGAAACGAAAAAAAAAATATTTGTGGGGTGAAATGAAAAAGACAACTCCATTTTGCAACTTTTTATGACTTCCCTTTCTACACAGTGCACTTTTTGGTAAAAATGACACCTTATATTTATTCTGTAGGTCCATACAATTACAGGTATACCCAATTTATGTAGGTTTTATTTATTTTACTACTTTAAAAAAAATTATAACTAGATGCACCAAAGTTAGTATGCTGAAAAATTTCATCTTCTGACCCTTTTAACTTTTTTATTTTTCCGCGTACGGGGCTATATGAGAGCAAATTTTTTTGTGTCGTGGTCTGTAGCTTTTATTGGTACAATGTTTTGATGGGACATTGTGATAGCTTTTTATTAATATTTTTATGGTATATGAAGTGACCAAAAATGCATAATTTTGGACTTTGGTATTGTTTTACATGTACACCATCGACTGTGTGATTTGGCTAACCTTATTTAATAGTCAGGACATTTTCACATGCAGTGGTACCACATATGATTTTTTTTTAATTACATTATTTTATTTAAAAGATAGGAAATGGGGGGCGATTCAAACTGTTGTTGGGGGGGGGGGCGTTATTCACATTTATTTTCTTCTTTTTTTAAACAATTTTAACTTTTTTTTTTTTTTTTTTAGCCTCCACAGGGGGCTATACCATGCAATCATTTGACTTGGCTTTGACAGGCTTGGAGCAATAGATCACCAATTGGACAACAAGGAGGCAGGTGAGGACCCTCCTGTCATCCAGTAAGCTGATTGGGACATCGCGATTCTTTCGCGATAGTCCCGATCAGCTCTGCTTAGCGGCCAGGATAGTTTTACTTTCCCTTTAGACGTACAATCAACTTTGATCATGGCATCTAAAGATTTAATGCCAGGCATCGTCCCGATTGCTCAGTATTAACCCTGGATCCTGGCTGCTGATATTGATCGGGACCACAGGGTTTGAAGCGTTATCCGCTCGTGAGAGCGTTTTAAACCTCCGGTAATGGGACTCAGGGCATACATGTGTGCCCTGAGTCCATAAAGGGGTACTCCGCCCTTAGACATCTTATCCCCTATCCAAAGCATAGGGCATAAGATGTCTGATCTCAGGGGTCCCACCGCCGGGGACCCCCGCGATCTCTTCTGCAGCACCCCTGTTCCTCAGCTGCACACAGTGAGGATCACTCTGTAGCTGATGATAGGCGATGCAGTGGACGGAGTATCGTGATGTCACTACCCTGCCCCCTCGTGATGTCACACCCCGCCCCCTCAATGAAAGTCTATGGGAGGGGGTGGGGCGGCCACAATACTTCATCCCCTGCATCGCCTGTCATCAGCCACAGAGCTATCCTCGCACTGTACAGCTGAGGAACAGGGGTGCTGCAGGAGAGATTGCGGGGGTTCCCAGCTGTGGGACCCCTGCAATCAGACATCTTATCCCTTTGGATAGGGGATAAGATGTCTAGAGGTGGAGTACCCCTTTAAGTACCCTGATTTCAGTGCGTACATGTATGCCCTGCGTCCTTAAAGAGGTACTCCAGTGGAAACTTTTTTTTTTTTTTTAAATCAACTGGCACCAGAAAGTAAAACATATTTGTAAACTACTTCTATTAAAAAATCGTAATCCTTCCAGTACTTATTAGCGGCTGTATACTACAGAGGAAAGTCTTTTCTTTTTGGATTTATTTTCTGTCTGTCCACAGTGCTCTCTGCTGACACCTCTGTCCATGTCAGGAACTGTCCAGAGCTGGAGAAAATCCCCATAGCAAACATATGCTGTTTTGGACAGTTCCTAGAATGGACAGAGGTGTCAGCAGAGAGAACAGAAAAGAAATCCAAAAAGAAAAGAATTTCCTCTGTAGTATTCAGCAGCTGATAAGTACTGGAAGGATTAAGATTTCTTAATAGCAGTAATTTAAAAATCTGTTTATTTTATTTTTTTTACATCAGTTGAATTAAAAAAAAAAAAAAATTCCACCGGAGTACCCTTTTAAGGTGATAAATAACATATGAGCTGCATAGTAAAGTCCCTAGGGAGAGTAAAAATGTAATTAAAGAATGAGAAAATGTTGTAGAAAAAAAAGTTTGCACTAAACCATCACTTATACATATAAAAGTTAACATTTACATAGTGTTTTATCAGATGAATGATGCATTGGTCACATGTTGCTCCTTAGCCTTTGGCATCAATGTACATTTATTGCAGGCCCCCAGGAACAATTAATGCAGGCTCCCAGTGGGGATGCTGGGGGAGTGGCATATTTGTAGGTGAGCACATTACCAAGTTTTCTAAAAACCCTGGAACTGTGAACATTTAAAATGGCAACTCAAGTAAGGTTAACTGTTACTAAATTTGGACTATTTGGACTATATCCTTATAAGCTAGACAGGAGTGGCTGTTTCCCCATAATCCTCATATTAAGGTCTATGAGAACTGTAGATCATTTTCTGTCCAACTTGACAGTTATAACAAGAAATTGTATGCCCACAATGTTATATTATTGATGATATAATCTTAGAAGATATAACAACAGCAACTATTTCTCAATTAGAAAACAATATAGAAGAAAATGCTAGGTTTAAGCAAGAAGTCTAATTTCTTCAGTTTATGTATCACAGGTATCATAGAGCATAAATCTATAAATACATGCTGTGGTATACATACAGTAGATAATCATCATACAACCTAGAGCAATTCAGCAGGTACATACAGCTTGTATGCCAGGTATACTGTGTATGTGATATTTGTTCTGCCTCTATCAATCTTATCTATCTCATTTACCCTGGAAAGACAGGTTGTGAATATTTAGCATTTGGCCCTGTTAGGTGAACAAAACATTTATAGAGATGCACAATGAGGACACTAGGGGACATGTATGAAAGATTTTACCCCTGCTTTGTGTGTATTTTTTTGCGCAAAATTTTGCGCAAGCCCTTTTTTTGCGCAATTTTTTTGCGCACGTTTTGGTCCTCCAGCATGTCCTCCAGATGTGGCTGAATCAGGGTACCTTGGAGTGACATCTATAGTACACATGGATTTATTAACTACATACATTTTTTTTACACCAAAAGCTGTTTTTTTTGCGCAAGTATAAGCCATCTTGGACTTAACGTAGCAAGATGCTCTAAATCATTGATTCTATTTTCCAAAGAGTGGATTTAGGAGATTACTATATTTACCCGCAATTTATGAAGCTCATTGCACTTGATTGATAAATTTAGCGCTTCTGCACATAATTTAGAATTCGGGAAAAGGGGTAAAATGCTTCTACCATACACAAATAATGATACATTTCCCCCACTGACCTTAAACATCCCAATCATTTTGCCTGAAGATAAGAGATTTATAAATAGAAATGTTTTTAGCTGAATTTCTCTGACAGAGTATCCTCTAGCATTCATAGCTACCTATACACTCATACACTTTGACTTATGTCATATAACACGCTGTACCTTTCTTATTTCCATCTTTTTATGCAGTGTGTTATATTCACTCACTGGTCACTTTATTAGGTACACCGTTTAATTGCTTGTTAACACTATTAGCTAATCAGCCAATCAGAAACTGCCGATCTACTGGGATTTTACACACACAACCATCTCTAGGGTTTACAAAGAATGGTCAGAAAAAGAGAAAATATCCAGAGAGTGTCAACTGTGTGAGCCAAAATTCCTTGCTGATGTTGTAGGGGAATGGGCAGACTGGTTTAAGATGAGAGAAAGGCAACAGTAATTTAAATAACCACTGGTTACAACCAAGGTATGCAGAATACCATCTTTAAGTGCACAACATGTCTAACCCTGGAGCAGATGGGCTACAGTAGCAGGAGACCACACCGGGTGCCACACTGGGTGCCACTCCTGTCAGCCACAGGAAACTGAGGCAGCAGGATATTCCACCATATCTGTTAGGATTCGGCAGGCTGGAGGTGGATCCTCTGTGTCAGAGAGGGATTGGCGTGGACCGTACCGGTAGACCGGTTCTAAGTTACTACTGGTATTCACCAGAGCCCGCCGCAAAGCGGGATGGTCTTGCAGTGGCGGTAGCAACCAGGTCGTATCCACCAGTAACGGCTCAACCTCTCTGACTGCTGAGACAGGCGCGGTACAGAAGGACAAGGCAAGAGCAAGGTCGGACGTAGCAGAAGGTCAGGGCAGGCAGCAAGGGTCATAGTCAGGGGCAACAGCAGAAGGTCTGGAACACAGGCTTGGGAGATACACAAAACGCTTTCACTGGCACAAGGCAACAAGATCCGGCAATGCAGGGAAGGGGAAGAGAGGTATTATAGGCGTGAAGCAGGTGGGAGCTAATTAGACTGATTGGGCCAGGCACCAATCATTGGTGCACTGGCCCTTTAAATCTTAGAGAGCTGGCGCGCACGCGCCCTAAGGAGCGGAGCCGCGCGCGCCAGGACGTGACAGCCGGGGACCGGGACAAGTAAGTGGATTGGGATGCGATCCGCGAGCGAATCGCATCCCCGTCGGCAGTGTCAGTGCAGCGCTCCCGGTCAGTGGGTCTGACCGGGGTGCTGCAGAGAGGGGAATGCCGCGAGCGCTCCGGGGAGGAGCAGGGACCCGGAGCGCTCGGCGTAACAATATCACAAAGCTCACATCATCTCAAACTGGTTCCTTGACGATGACAATGAGTTCACTGTACCACAATGGCCTCCACAGTCACCAGATCTCAATCCAATAGATCAACTTTGGAATGCAGTAGAACTGGAGATTTTCTTAATCAATGTGCAGCCAGCAAATCTGTAGCAACTGCATGATGCCATCATGTCCATGTAAACCAAAAATCTCTAAGGAACGTTTCGAACACCTTGTAGAAAGTATGCTACAAAGACAGTTCTGAAGGGGTCCAACACGGTACTAGCATGGTGCATCTAAAAAATGGACCTGTAAGTGTATATACTCATTGCCATATACTTCAGGCAGCTGAAGCACAGGATATTGCAACCTATGTGATCAGTTTAGATTTAAGTTCAGATTCCAACAGTATCTTAAATAAACTTGTAAAAAAAGATTTAAAAAACACTGGTTTGTGATGTCCTATAAGACATAATATTTATTATTTTTAAGTGTTCAATTTCAATGTTCTTAATTGCCTTTGACTTGATCTAAACTAGGCTATCACTATCAGATAGGAACATTCTGCAATGTATAGAAATACGGTAACTTTATTTGACACACCTTGCTGGTTGGACCTTTTCACACAGAGTCTTGTAGTGTCCATCGGAGGTGTCCAAAGTCTAATGTATACCTTTGATGAATGTTAACATTTCCACCTAGGCTCCCACTGTATAAAAATATTTGTTACATGATAAACTTTTTTACTGGACAGCCTGCTGAACAGTTCCATACAACAAATAAACTTAAACTCCAAAGTACTGTATACTTTTTAAATAAAAAAACACACTTTTGGCTTTCCTTTGGCAATAGGATGCTATGGATGTGTTCACCATACATGCATACCATATATTGCTAATGCAGTACAAGAGGCAAACAATAGACATCTGAGGAGAGTTGGCATGGCTTTTTTTAATGTTATAAAGGCATATATATGCAGTAGTTACTACAAGTTCTGTTATGAATCATGGCTGGAATTTATTTCTCTTTGTCTCGTTGATTTTCTCCAAGTACAATGCTTTGTTGCCATAATCTAAAACATTCATATTGGTTCCTTGTCTCCTAAAAAATTGTTCCAAGTATATATGTATTTGTGAAAAGGAAATGAGGATTAAGAGCCCCACTGGAGGCAGAGACTAAAGTGAGTTATGACAATGTCTGATCAGTGCTATGGGATATTTTGGTGCTATATAAGCAATCATACATAGATTAAGGCTAAAGACAAAATTATCAATTTGGTTGTCAACAGTATCTGTCCGTCAGTAAATTGTAAATGCTGAAATTCTTGCTTATCAAGAGTATCCCAGTAATTTATTGTTTTCTTCAAAAGCTAGCAAAAGATTTATCTATTTTGTTGAAGGCCAAACAGTATTTTCTGCAGTTTTCAAATCTAACAACAAGCTATCTTTCCCAGTAGGAACATGTGTCATCAGATAAAAGAATAACCTTTTCAATATCTTGTTCAGTCTTTTAAAGAACCAAAGGCAAAGGGCTAAAGGGAACAACAGGGTTTTATTGATGGTGATAAAATACACTCATTAGATAGTAGCTATTGCCAAACCCTGCATTTTATTTATTGATCTTTGTGTTATTTAATACTTTTATAGTAAAACTGGAGAAAGTAGATGATTTTAAAGAAAATTTTGACAGACTGCTTAATATATATTGCTCTTTAGGTTAATTACGGAATGATATCTCCCTCATTATGACTACGCAAATACGTTTTATTATTTTATTTTGGAGCTGTTTACAAATAACACATATTAACTATTTATGATGATTGCTTTGCTGTATTATGGAAATATTATTTTTTGCTTATCTGCTTAAAACTGTTTCAGTAGTTAGGGTCTATTCACATGGCAGATTTTCCGCTTGCGGAATTCCGCCTCAAATTAAAGCCAACAGACTTCTATGGGATTCCACACTACCATTCACACTTCTGAATTCCTGCTTGAGGAATTCTGCAAGTGGAAATTAAGAAATGTGAATGGGAGTGCAGAATCCCATAGAAGTCTATGGGTTTTAATTTGAGGCGGAATTCCGCAAGCAGAAATTGTGCCATTTGAACGGATCCTTAGTCTTCATGTTAACAACTTTGCTCAGCAGAGAGTTTTTGCCATTTAATCCTTAGGCTAGGTTCAGACTACGGAATCTCCGGGCAGAAAATTTCCGCCCGGAGATTCTGAGTTCCGCCTGCGCCGACTGAATAAGTCGGCGCTAGGACCGCAAGGACACTGCAGTCTCCCATAGACTGCAATGTGTTCCGCGAGGAATTACGCCTGAAGAAAGAGCACCGCCTTTCTTCAGGCGGAAATTTCTAATTTACTAAGCGGATTTTCCGCTTCACAAATTCCGAAGTGTGAATTTGTGAACGGAAAACCATTCACTACACTAGACATTTTGGCAAGTGGAATTTCTGACGGAAATTTTACGACTGAATTTCTGTTGGAAATTCCGTAGTCTGAACCTAGCCTAATACCAGGATCTGGTCTTCAGAGAAGGGAGTTTGCCGTTTGTGTTTGTAGAGTAGTTGATAGAGAACTGATAGTGGTCAGAGATGGTATCTCAGTATGCACCACATGAAAAGTTTGGGTTCAGTGTATTTAAGCTAATTAAATTATTTTCCTCACTTTCTATCTCTTCTGTCTGCCTTCACCAATTTGCTTTCATGTTTCCCACCTGGCATTACTGAGTAGCTGGCACACTATAAATTGAATAGCAGTGGTCATCTTGTGCTGTTTATCTATGTGGTATTAGTTAAAGTGAGACAGCAGAATTAAAACCAGACTGTAAAATTATTCAATTATCATGAAAAATTGACACTTCTCCTTCACCCACATGTATGATCTGGCTCCTTTGGAACCCCTGCCACTACTCTTCTAATCTTCCCAGCATTCACAGTTCCATATACTGCCAATATCTGATTGTATTAATGATAAGTGTGAGTACATGTATTGCTCTTTCTTTAAAGCATTGAACCCAAATTGTTTACATTCTTTTCCTTACTTTCTGTCTCCACCCATTCTGTCTTCACCCATTTTCTTTCATGTTTTCCCCACCCTAATTTCTCACCTGGCATTACAGATTAGCTGGCATAATCACTATATATTGAATAGCACTGGTCATCTAATGCTGTCAGTTTAAATGGTGTTAGTCAAAATGAGATTGAAAAAAATAAAATTCATAGTCAGAATAGACCCTGAAAGGAACTGAATGTAACTAATCCAAATCCAAATGTCTACAAAATGTTCTTTTAAACCTTACATTACCCAATTTTTAAACCTTACATTACCCAATTTAATATTGTTTAGTTTGACCATCATTGTAACCTCTCTAGTCCTCAACCTCTCTGACAAACCACAACACCATGTAAGAATCTTTTAATCTATGTATCCCCTTTTACCCACTCCTCTCTCTCCTACTGCATTAGTTTTTCCATATGTCAAAACCTTCCTTCCCAAATGTTGTTAATCATGTCCCACATTATCCCTGTCCCTGTTTCACCATACTGCTGGGGACATATCTCCTACCCATGGGCCCTCTCATCAAATCACCAAATATGACACCCTTTTGTCACCAACCAGCTCCCTGAATATAGTGTAACCTCTTTAACCTCATCCACCCCTCATCTTGCTCCTCTTCTGCCTCTACCCTCTGTCAATCCCCTTACTGGCTACCCATTTCCTAACTAATTCATTTTAACACCTTAAGGACCAAGGACATACTGTTACGCCCTCGGTCTTTGGTGCTTAAGGACCGAGGGTGTATCTGTATGCCCTGGTCCTATTACCGATGATTGAAGCATGCTCACAAGCTGAGCACACATCATACCCAGTGGGTCCTAGTTGCTATCAGCAGCCAGGACCCACGGTTAATGCTGGGCATTGCCGAACGGGCCGGTGCCTGGCATTAACCCTTTAGATGCCGCGATCAAAGTTGGGCGTGACGTCCGTCACGCCCCTTCCCATAGACTTGCATTGAGGGGGTGGGCCATGACATCGTGAGGGGCGGAGCTATGACGTCACGATGCTCTGTCCCCTGTATTGCCCGACATTATGCACAGAGCAAGTTTGCTCTGTGCAGTAATGACAGCGGGGTGCTGCAGACAAGATCCTTGGGTCCCCTGGGGTGGGACCCCCGTGATCAGACATCCTATCCCGTATTCTTTGGATAGGGGATAAGATGTCTAGGGACGGAGTACCCCTTTAAGGACTCAGCAAATTTTATTTTTACATTGTCTTTTTTTCCTCCTTGCCTTCTAAAAATCAAAACTATTTTATATTTTCATCCACAGACAAGTATGAGGGCTTGTTTTTTTCACGACCAGTCGTCCTTTTTAATGACATCACTCATGTTACCATCAAATGTATGGTGCAATCAAAAAAAATACTATTTGTGTGGGGAAATTGAAATGAAACCGCAATTTAGCAAATTTTTTGAGGAGACCATATAGTGGCTGAATGACACAGTGTGGAGGTGGTGGCAGCATGAGCAGACCATATATTGGCTGAATGACACATACTGGAGGGGGCATCAGCAATGAGGAGACCATACAGTGACTGAATGACACAGTGTGAAGGTGGTAGCAGCCTGAGGAGACCATATAGTAGCTGAATGACACAGCCTGGAGGTGGCAACAGCATGAGGAGACCATATAGTGGCTGAATGACACAGCCTGGAGTTGGCGGTAGCATGAGGAGACATATAGTAGCTGAATGACACAGCCTGGAGGTGACGGCAGCATGAGGAGACCATATAGTGGCTGAATGACACAGCCTGGAGTTGGCGGCAGCAAGAAGAGACCATATAGTGGCTGAATGACACAGTTTGGAGTTGGCGGCAGCATGAGGAGACCATATAGTGGCTGAATGAAACAGCCTGGAGGTGGCGGCAACAGAAGGAGACCATATAGTGGCAGAATGAGACAGCCTGGAGCTAGCAGCAACATGAGGAGAATATATGGTGGAAGAATGAGACAGCCTGGAGCTGGCATCAGCAAGTGAAGAACATATGGTGACAGAATGAGACAGCCTGGAGCTGGCATAAGCATGAGGAGAACATATGGTGGCAGTATAAGACAGTCTGGAGCTGGCATCAGCATGAGGAGAACATATGGTGGCAGAATGAGACAACCTGGAGGTGGCATCAGCAGCATCAGAAGTCCTGAAAGCAATACCAGTACCTGGTGATGAAGGTGGGTGAAAAAGGGAGAACTTGGCATCAGATGTGTGGCATCAGGAAGGTGACAGGATCAGAATAGTATCTGAGGCAGGTAGGCAGAAGAAAAAGGTCTCTTTTGTAAAAGTGTTAGTGTGCTAGTGTTAGTATTGAGGATATGCATTACGTAAAAAACACCATGTGCCACCTACAGTATTGATGTGATGCAAAGACCTCTAAAAGGTGGAAGCAAACAAATTCCCCTGTAAGGCCCTACTCTCGCCCTATTAATTCCCTTCTTGGCAAGTGTTACTCACTTAAATAAGGGCGGCTCCACACAGGAAACTCTCCCTATTTCCACCTAAAAACCCTGGTAAATGGCAGTGTTTGTAGGTGGGAAAAGGGAGAGGTTCCTGTGTGGAGCTGTCCTTTTTTAAGTGAGTAACACTTGCCAAGAAGGGAATTTATGGAAGAGTAGGGCCTTACAGGGGAAGTTTTTACCCCCACTGGTTACAATGGACCATACGTTGTTCCCTTCTAAGCTAATGCATATCATCAATACTTACTTTTGGTCTGATGCGGAGGAACATCTGTAACTGGAGAGCAGCACCTTAACCACTTAAGGACCCAGGGTGTACCTGTACGCCCTGAGTCAGCTCCCATTTTACAAAGCGGGGCCACGTCATAGCCTCTAACAACGGCCAGAACCCGTGGCTAATAGTGCGCAGCACTGATCACATTGCCGTGTGCTATTAACCCTTTAGACGCAGTATTCAAAGTTGATCGCCGTGTCTAAAATGAATGACTGCTCAGTGCCTGAGATCCAGGCATGGGCAGTCAAAAGGCAGAATCATTGATCAATGTTATCCTAAGGGATAACAATGAACAATGTAAAAGATCAGTGTGTGCAGTGCTATATCCCCCTATGGGGGTTATAACATTGCAAAAAAAAGTGAAAAAAAAAAAGTTAATAAAGATCATTTAACCCCTTCCCTAATAAGAGTTAGAATCACCCTCATTTTCCCATTTAAAAAAAAAAACTGTCAATAAAAATAAAAATAAACATATGTGGTATTGCTGCATGCGGAAATGTCCGAATTATAAAAATACATTTAGTTAATTAAACCGCACGGTCAATGCATATGCACAAAAAAAATCCAAAGTCCAAAATAGTGTATAGTGTATCACGGCGCAAAGAATGAGTCCTCATACCACTCCGTACGCGGAAAAAGAAAAAAGTTATACGGGTCAGAAGATGACTATTTTAAATGTATAAAGTTTCCGGCATGTAGTTATGATTTTTTCCAGAAGTACGACAATATCAAACCTATATAAGTAGGGTGTCATTTTAATCGTAGGGACTTAGAGAAAATGTACTACGTAGAAACTAAAGCCTCCAAAAGTTACAAAATGGTATTTTTTTCTTCAATTTTGTTGCACAATAATTTTTTTTTACGTGATTTTGGGGTAAAATGACTGATGTAATTACAAAGTAGAATTGGTGGTGCAAAAAATAAGCAATCATATTGATTTTTAGGTGCAAAATTTAAAGAATTACAATTTTTTCAAGGTAAGGAGGAAAAAATGAAAGTGCAAAAATTGAAGAACCACGGGTTCTTAAGGGGTTAAATATGTTTAGCACTATCCATATTTGTGAAGTGTTGGTGTGGCACCATGGTCAATCTACTTTGATGCATCAGGCATTGGTGGGTGGAAATCCTGGCTGATCCATGCCTGATTCATCTTCACAAAGGTTAGTCTCTTATTTTTCCTGGGCAGATGAGTTCTCCTTGGTGTGACTATGGCCCCCTGCCGCACTAAACACCCGCTCTGATGGCACATTACTGGCCGTGCAGGACAGCTTTTCCAGGGAAAACTCTGCTAGTTGCGGCCAAAAATCAAGTTTGGCTGCCCAGAAGTCGAGCGGATCTTAAAGGTGTGTTGGCATGGTCATGTCAAGGTATGCCACCACCTGCTGGTTCAGGTCCTGCTCCAGGTCTACCTGTTGCTTATGAGTTGCTTCACTATGCGGGTGAAGAAAGCGACTGTAGACTCAGGCTGCTGCTGATGGAGCCGGTACTGCTCCTGCTACCCTACCCCTCCCCAGCAGCCATGGCAGTGGAAGGTGAGCACAGGGGCCCCCCGAGTCAGATCTGCGAGATGATGGATGATGGCGCAGATAGGCATCGGCCAACTGACCACGTGGGATGTGGTATGCACTTATAAGGGGAGTACAGTTCTCTCCAGTACGCTTAAACCAGTATTTGTCTCCAACACTAGCAGGTGTGTACTTTTGGCCGGCCTTTCACCGCAGATGTATGTACGTTGTTTGCACTGATAAGGGGAGTACAATGCGCTCCACTACGCTTAAAACCGTATTTGTCTACAACACCAGCAGGTGTGTACTTTTGGCTGGCCTTTCGCAGTAACTAGGCCCTTAGGACTATAACAGGAATACAATGGTACACCACTTAGATGTACGCACGTGGTATACACTTATGAGGGGAACACAATATGCTCCAGTATGCTTAAAACAGTATTTGTCTACAATACCAGCAGGTGTGTACTTTTGCCTGGCCTTTCACAGTAACTAGGACCTTAAGACTTTAAGAGGAACAAAATGGTACACCACTTAGATGTACGTATGTGGTATGCACTTATGACGGGAGTACATTGTGCTCCAGTACACTTAAAACATTATTTGTCTACAATACTAGCACGTGTGTGCTTTCGGCATGCCTTTCACAGTAACTAGGCCCTTAAGACTTTAACAGTAACAAAATGGTACACCACTTAGGTGTACATAGATGGTATGCCCTTATGAGGGGAGTACAATGCACTCCAGAACGCTTAAAACCGTATTTGTCTAGAACAGTAAAAGGTGTGTACTTTTGGCTGGCCTTTCACAGTAACTAGGCCCTTAAGCCTTTAACAGGAACAAAATGGTACACCACTTAGATGTACACACAGGTTAGACTTAACAGAGGACAATACGCTCTGCTACTCATCCAGTATTATGCACTAATAACAGGTGATTGTGGCTTTGGGCTTGAGGCGAATCGCTGCTGTAATACACCCACAATTGCCCTTTCTCTCTCTATCTCTCTCCCTTCCCTATCAGTGCTTCTAGGCTGGATATGGGCTTAAGGGAAATCACTGCTGTAAAAATGCTTTTCTGTGCAATACACACTGCTCTCTGTCCCTCTCTCTCAGCAATAGAAAGCTAATGTGAGTGGCCGCAAGATGGCTGCTGATTATATAGGGCTGTGGCATCACAGGGGTGGCTGGCGGCTGATAGGCTGCATGCTGCATGTGATTCAGGGTCATCCCGCCTACCCTTGTTCCCGCCTTCCCAGCATTTCTTGCCCCATTTCCTGACATGTGGAGCTGCCATCTTAGATGGGCTGGAGCCTGGACCGCACTAAATGGAGTTTAATTAAGCGATTTGTGCAATCGAATCGTGGCGTTATTTGCATTCGTTTCCTGAAATTCGTAACAAATTCAGATTCATCAGATACGATTTGCTCATCCCTAGATAGGACGATTGCATCAGGTGTCAGGAGTGACACCCGGGGCGATATGTCTATTAGTACAGGTACTACTACTCCCATCATGGAACAGTCTGTTCCATGCTGGGAGTAGTAGTACTACCTAAAAAAAATTAAAAAATAGAGGAAAAAAAGTGAAACACACTTTATTAAACACATTATTAAAATACATTGCTAATAAAAAATAAAGAATTATAAAAAATATATATTATTTACATGACCCCTTTCTACATTTTTATTATTGTTGGCTACATTTTTAGTTCCCTGCCCGCCCACATAAATTGGTCCCTGTTAAAAAAATGTATGAAAATTTCATTATAAAAAATTAAATTTCCCTATAGCTATATTTAGCTATACCTAGCTATTATTTACTTGGTACAGTGCATCATTGAACTACTCTATATTTTTACCATGATTGTACATAATTAATTTGAATGCCTTTTTGCCACTGATTTACATCAGATTCATTCTGACCATTTCAATAGAATAACACAAAAACTATAGAGATATAAATGGGAATAGGCTTGAATTAATAACAGAACACTTGCATAGGGCTGCAAAATTGTGTTGACACATAAATTAACAGGACAAATAGCAAAGCAATTTCATCCTTGCTGTGAAGAATCAGCATTTTCTAAACAGGTCTTAAGGGATATGTTTTAAAATAGAAACATTTATCAAGCTAGTAAAAAAAATTGATAGGTTTGGCTACAGGAAATCTCTCCTGTCTAATGGACATTACCCATCAAGTGCCTTTGTAGTGTATGTTTTTAGAATATCCAGGTGTGAGAGTTGTACATTCTCAAGTATAACTGAAAAAAAAAAATAGCTAAAAAATTAATAATTTACAGTAGATACACTAGATGCTTTAGCTGTAAAACAAACACAGAAAGGTTACATTTTAACATAGAGATAGATAAATAGATAGATAGAGTTCAAACCTATTCGCTGGCAGAAGGCAGAGAAATACAATACCTGATCTTAATGAACAAAGAATAAAACTGTTCTTGAACCCAAATCTGGCAATCAGAATAAATTGTTGGATCAACATCCCCTCCTCCTATCTCGACCTCCTAACTTGAACTCCTATCCTGACCTCCTATCCCGGCCTCCTATCCTGTCCTCCTATCCTGTCCTCCTATCCCGTCCTCCTTTCCCGACCTCCTATCCCGTCCTCCTATCCCGACCTCCTATCCCGACCTCCCATCCTGTCCTCCTATCCGGTCCTCCTATCCCGTCCTCCTATCCCATCCTCCTATCCTGTCCTCCTATCCCTTCCTCCTATCTCAACCTATCTCGACCTCCTATCCCAACCATCCCATCCTCCTATCTCGACCTCCTATTCCTACCTCCTATCCCGACCTCCTATTCCATCCTCCTATCCTGCCTCCTATATCGACCTCCTATCTTGACCTCCAATCCCAACCTCCTATCCCGACCTCCTATCCTCTCCTCATATCTCAACCTCATATCCCATCCTCCTAACTCGACCTCCTATCTCGGCCTCCTATCTTGACCTCCTATCCTGACCTCCTATCACGGCCTCCTATCCCAATCATACCGTCCTCCTATCTCGACCTCCTATTTCGATCTGCTATCTCAACCTCCTATCCCGACCTCATATCCCGACCTCCCATCCCGTCCTCATATCCCGACCTGTAATATGTGTACCAGGTATTGAAATACCTCCAGCCTTACGGAAGTTATGTGGGAACATACATTTCCCATTGATTTGCATGGGACTTTAAACATAAAACCCGACCCTCACAAATGGGGGTAGTTAAGGGTTAAATTAACTTTCCTATATTTTAAGTGGACATATAAGTAACATGTGACTGTCAGCACCAGCAGGGTTAACAGGTGCTGACAAGGTGTTGTTGCAAGGTTGCCGGGTTACGCCCTGCTGTATGAGTGGCTAGCTACTGATTGACCACATGTGCATCTCCCTATATTACCAGGCATCAGACACTGGGAAGATGCCTGTGTAAGCGGTCATTACCTGAGTAGCTAGCATTCCCTTATTTCCTTGTATACCCGGCAACTTGACTTCTGGCTTCATATCTGACTTCTCTTTGGTTATAGCGATTCGGCACCTCTTCCCACTACTGGCTTGACTCGGTTTGACTGACATCGACTTTATGTGAGTATGTTTAGTTTGTCTTTGTTAGTTGCTTGTTTCCCTGTTGCTCCTGACAACTGACAGGATTGTATTTTATTGTGTTGACATTTGACTCCCCTCACTAATTTAGGAAGGTATTGTCGACCAGTTGCCGGCCTATCATGGACAGGGGTGCGGTTGAGCTTAGCGGGCACTCCTTCCCTGCCCATACGTGACAGTGACCAAGTATTATTGAAATATCTCCAGCCGTTTGGAAGTTATGCAGTAACATATATTTCCCATAGACTTGTATGGGACTTTATAAACAACACCTGTGCAAAAATTCAGGTTTCCAGGTCAAGGGTTTAGGCAGAGTCAGTGAGTCAGGTCTTCTCCTTTTCTATATAAGATTAATATGTCTTAACCAGGGAAATACCTATAGGAGCTGCTAAGGTAGCAGTCGTACCCAGACCACAATGCCCCTTTTCCATGTAAGAAAACAATATGGTACATGATAGCTGGTGGTCTTCCTAAAAATCGTGAACTTCAGGGTTACAATTATGGTTACAATGGGTTGCAGAGATTTCCTAAATCTCACTCCTGTTACAGAAAAGAATATGTCTAATCAGGTGTATATTATAATTGATAGTGCTGAGCTATGTGAGATGTGTCACTTCATTCCCCTTCATTAGCTACAGAAGCTCCTATAGAAGACACATCTGAGGACCTATCGGCTCTGAGAAAGACACAATAAATGACAGTATATGAAATTACAAGACTTTCCTTAAATACATCATATTAGCTCATATAATTTTATTAAAGTGAGGTAAAAAAAAATCTAGCGTGATTCTTTCCTGACTGTGCTTTCCTGGAAGTTATCAACTGTGGCTTGTACCCAGATCATGTCAGGCTTCGAGATTAACAAATCAATCTGCCTGTTTTCTATTTTATCATGTTACTAGTTGGTGGAATACAAGAAAAAAAAAGTCTATTTCCAAATTTTTCTTGTAAAAGTGAAACACAACCCTGGTGAATGAATTCACCAATAGATCCCTATGGGCAAAAAATCAACAAACTGACAATTATGTGAATAATTTACTCTATATTTTAACTATTGCTAAGAGCCTCAATTGCTAGACTAGGGTTAAAGCAGACCTGTCAGCAGGTTTTTAGGGTATAAATTAAGGACATAGATGTATAGGACTTTTACCCAGAAGTTGAATGACCACTCCAGCTTAGATATATCAGAGATATATCAGAATGAAACACAGCAGTACCCTGTGTTTACAGTATCATTCCTTTTAGTAGACTTTTCCAGCTTAGAAGCAGGAAGTCTAACAGTCTGAAAAAATTGTGATCCTTTACCGCTGACTCCAGTTGCCCTTTCTTAAAGATAAATACATAAAGGTTTATATTGTATTCTTCAATTTTTCCAATTATCAATTGTTCATGTTCCTGGTGGCATTTTTTTTATTTATGTTTTTTTGTGTTACATTTGGTTTTTGTTTGTTTTTTTGTTTAGATTTTTTGTAATCTCCATACTTACAAAGGAGTTGTACTTTAATATATATATATATCTACATATGCTTATTTTTACTGTTTATGGCCACATCCATTAAAAGTTTTCTGGTAAGACCAAAATCCCATAAATGCAATGACTATGATGAATATGTTATTTTACAATCATCTTTTGTTTTTAGTTAGAATGTAATCTGGTTAATCACAAATAAAGATCTCTATACAAAATAAATAAAGAAATAAACTTCAGTGAAGCTTTCTGGTAGACAGCAGAGTTCAGCTTAATTGTATCATTACTGATGTTAAATTGCTTTATTGATATTTGTTCTTCTAATAACTTAAAGAAGTCAGGTGGATAGCTTTTTTCTATAGACTGTCTGGTGAGATATAAGTTCTTCCAAGCTTCTGGAAATGGAACAATGAGTGTGCAGGATATTGATGGTGCTATAAAATCTAAGCAAATCTTATTGAACCGTCAATGTTTTTCTAGTAAAATACTAAAATATATATATTTTTTCTTTTAATGATTCTTTGCTGCTAACCTTATATACAGAGAGATCTTACTGTTGTTGTCATTTCTTTGCATTTCTTAACTATTTGGCTATTGTGAAACTGATACCAATAGGCCGGATTCACACAAGGGAAAGATAATAAAACCTGTGCAGAGGAAAAGTGGTGCTGTTGTCCATAGTAACCAACCAGATTACTTTTTTATTTTTAAAAAGGCCTGTGAAAAATTAAACAAGTAAGCTGATATTAAATTTTTTAGCCAAGTGCCAAGGGAGTAGAGCTGTTTTAAGTGTCACAGTCTGGTAGACCTCCTTGTTTGTGCCCATCTCCCACCTGCTCCGTGACTGATGTACAGGGCTAAGATTAACCCCTTAAGGACTCAGGGTTTTTCCGTTTTTGCACTTTCGTTTTTTCCTCCTTACCTTTAAAAAATCATAACCCTTTCAATTTTCCACCTAAAAATCCATATTATGGCTTATTTTTTGCGTCGCCAATTCTACTTTGCAGTGACATTAGTCATTTTACCCAAAAATGCACGGCGAAACGGAAAAAAAAATCATTGTGCGACAAAATCGAAAAAAAAACGCCATTTTGTAACTTTTGGGGGCTTCCGTTTCTACGCAGTGCATATTTCGGTAAAAATTACACCTTATCATTATTCTGTAGGTCCATACGGTTAAAATGATACCCTACTTATATAGGTTTGATTTTGTCGCACTTCTGGAAAAAATCATAACTACATGCAGGAAAATTTATACGTTTAAAAATGTCATCTTCTGACCCCTATAACTTTTTTATTTTTCCACGTACGGGGCGGTATGAGGACTCATTTTTTGCGCCGTGATCTGAAGTTTTTATTGGTATGATTTTTGTTTTGATCTGACTTTTTGATCACTTTTTATTCATTTTTTAATGTTATAAAAAGTTACCAAAATACGCTTTTTTGGACTTTGGAATTTTTTTGCGCGTACGCCATTGACCGTACGGCTTAATTAATGATATATTTTTATAGTTCGGACATTTACACACGCGGCGATACCACATATGTTTATTTATTTATTTTTTTACACTGTTTTATTTTTCTTATGGGAAAAGGGGGGTGATTCAAACTTTTATTAGGGAAGGGGTTAAATGACCTTTATTAACACTTTTTTTTTACTTTTTTTTTGCAGTGTTATAGGTCCCATAGGGACCTATAACACTGCACACACTGATCTTTCATCCTGATCACAGGCGTGTATTAACACGCCTGTGATCAGCATTATCGACGCTTGACTGCTCCTGCCTGGATCTCAGGCACGGAGCAGTCATTCGTCGATCGGACACCAGGGAGGCAGGTAAGAGCCCTCCCGGTGTCCGATCAGCTGTTCGGGACGCCGCGATTTCACCGCGGCGGTCCCGAACAGCCCGACTGAGCAGCCGGGATACTTTCAGTTTCACTTTAGAAGCGGCGGTCAGCTTTGACCGCCGCTTCTAAAGGGTTAATACCGCACATCGCCGCGATCGGCGATGTGTGGTATTAGCCGCGGGTCCCGGCCGTTGATTAGCGCCGGGACCCACGCGATATGATGCGGGATCGCGGCGTGATACCGCTTCATATCGCGGGAGCCGGCGCAGGACGTAAATATACGTCCTGCGTCGTTAAGGGGTTAAAGGGGTACTCCGCCCCTAGACATCTTATCCCCTATCCAAAGCACCCCATGTCCAGAGCAACTTAACTCCGTGCCTGATGATGAGCGATACAGGGGCCGGAGTATAGTGATGTCACGGCCCCGTCCCCTCATGACATCACACCTCAACCCGTCAATACAAGTCTATGGGAGGGGGTGTGGCAGCCATCACACCCACTCCCATAGACTTGTATTGAGGGGGCATAACATCACGAGGAAACGGGGCCATGATGTCATTATACTCCGGCCCCTGTATCGCCCATCACCAGGCACGGAGTTTTACTCATGAGTATACTGACAAAAGTCACTGGCCCTGATTTACTATTGTAAACCCGACATGTTTTGTCGGGATATGGGCCAGATTCTGGCGCATTGCGCCAAAAATTCTGTCTGAGTCAGAATTTGCACCAGAATTGGTAAAACAACAGACTAACTCTCCATTTTACTGAGAAAACCTGAAAATGGGTGTGGCCATCAGGAAAAGTAGGCATGGCTGCAGAAAAGGAGCTTGTCCCTGACATTTTCACAAAAACCCAACATATTTACTAAGGTTCCAACTGAAAATGTGATGGATTTGAGCTGAGGAAAACCAGACAGATCAGAGCATGTGTAAAAAAAAAGCAAAGTGTAGGGAAAAGTGCAAAATGTAGGGAAACCTTGGTAAATACTTTAGAAAAAGAAATTTAGGGAATTAAAACCCACAAGGAAACCTACACTCCACTCTTAGTAAATCAGGACTACTGTCTTTTAAAATTAGATTATGGCCCTGATTTACTATTGTAAACCCAACATGTCTTGTCGGGTTGTGCGACTGATTCTGTCTCATTTCGCCAGAATTCTGTCTGTGCCAGAAATGGAAAAAAAAAAACAACCAACTCTCCAAAATCCAAAAAAGGTGCATGGCTGTCGAGAAATGGGGCATGGTCACAGAAAAGACTCATGACACCGACATTTTCACAAAAACCCAACATACTTACTATGGTTTCCACAGGAAATGTGGTGGATTTCAGCTGAGAAAAACCCTACAGGTGAGAGCATGTGTAAAAAAGGAAAATGTAGGGAAAAGTGCAAAATGTAGGGAAACCTTAGTAAATACTGTGGAAAAAAATGGTAGGGAATTAAAACCTACACTCCACTCTTAAAATCAGGGCCAATGTGTAATGCTGCACGATCTTCAGCTCTAGTGTGGGGAGATGCAGACCACGCTGAGCAGTGTGGTTCTTGAGGTTCTGTGTATCAGAAAAGGGGTCATGCACAGAACTCTTACTGAGAATATTATGGCTGCTTTTTTCCATCGCACTGCCCAGCAAGGCCTATGTCTCTTCATGCAAGATCAAAGTATGGGACTTATACTTTAAATGTCTACCCTCCAACTGGCATTTTTTTAATGAAATATATCTTTGTTGTCACATTAATAAATAGCAGAGTCTGAGTCACTACCCTATTGCCCAAAGAAATATAGTAATTCCCAATCATAGCTGTCATCTATTTATTTCTTGCATGTAAGGGTGTAAAGTCTTTTAACCTTGCCGTAATCTTTAGCATTCCAAACCCTTATAATAGAAAGCAAGGTCTTTTTTTGCACAAATTATTGGAATAAAACACACTCTGAATTTTTTCATAATGTACACGAGGGCATAAAATGAATTAACCAGCCAATATGTACTTAATAAAACCAGAAAGGTATTTAAAGATCCTATACAATTCCCCAACATCCACTAAGTCAATATTAAAATGATGAAAGACAAGCAGGAAAAATGATGATAAAACACCAGTTACAGTGACTGCTTAGCTGAGCAAACAATAATTCTCTCCACAAAGTTTCGTGAGTAATATCTGACTCCAGTTGTCTCTAAATGAATGCATGCCAGAGCACACCTTCTACTATAAATGAAGATTAATCATGTTTTCTCACTATTTCTCTCAGTGAAATAACAGAAAGCCCCAAAGCTTGAAGCAAATGTATGAGTGAAGAGTTTTCATTACATTAAAAAGGATGATACAAATAAAAGCAGATAGGTCAAGCACATATTTAGTTTCTGCCTATTAAAGTGTAACCGCACTGCAAGTAAAGAGACATTTGCAAAGGTATTCTAACACATTATTGTATTAAGATGCAATGTTTAAAGAGTTATGTAGGGCATGTGATGTTGTTTTTACATGACCCCTGTATAGCTGCTCAAACAATAACTAAAGAAATATGTTTCTGACTTGTAGACACTCACATGTACCACATGCTACCTCCTTGTAGAGCCATAATTTTTCTAGAAACAATAGGGAATATGATGTGATGATGATGTACTTATTCTCATGAGCTCATATGGCATGTATGAAAGAAAACCTTCATGTTCCTCTAAATAAAATTGAAGGTACATGACGGGCTATGAAATGCTACAGTTGTCATATTACTTATATTTGGGTATATTTGTGTGGAGGCATTACCCTGTCCAAAAGAACAAGCGATCAGTCGCTCACTTCTAGGCTTATTGTTGGAATTGGGGATGTGAACAAAAGTACCAAGTATCCAGCAATAATTCATGCAGTTCTTCCCAACAATAATTGTTCACTGCTAGGAATCTATTTAACCCCTTTACTCCTTAGCCTGTTTTGACCTTAATGACCAAGGCAAATTTTCTAAATCTGACATGTGTCCACTTATTTGGTAATAACTTTGGAATGCTTCTACCTATGAAAGTGATTCTGAGTTTGTTTTTTCATGACATATTGTACTTTACATCAAACATTATGCAAAAAATAATAATAATTAGCATTTTTCTAGGTTTTACGTTTTCTGCTCGTACGACAAATAGTCATGCCACACCAAATGAATGATTCATTCACATGTACAATATGTCTACTTTATGTTCCCATGATTTGATAAACATTTTTTTACTTTTTAGAATGTTAGAAGGTTTATAAGTTTAGCAACAATTTCACAGATTTTCAAGAAAATTTCAAAATCAGATTTTTCATTGCCAGTTCAGTTCTGAAGTGGAATTGAGGGGCCTATTTGCAGCCCCATAAATCACCCCATTTTAAAAACTTAAAGTAGCCAGAATGACATAAAAAGAAGTTTATTAACCTGTCACGATCACACCCTATCGGTCCAGCCAAGACATTAGAGAGAGTGGGATGGTGCAAGGGTTAAGGCCACCAGACCTCTGGGTATCCACTACTAGTCCCAGCAAGTCACCAAATTAACCCTTAGATAAACATGTTTAACCAGAGCTTCTTTCAGAAAGGTGAGCTCCTATATTTAGAGATCAAAGACCAGAGCTGATTAATTAAACATTTAATCTGATAAAAAAGTATCACAGTGCTATGCATAAAAATAAACAAATGACAGACAGTTACAAAAATATGAAAGCGTTTAGCAAGGCAAGTTCAGAAAACAAAAGATGAAGTTCTTACAGCATGATGATATAGCAGTCCATGAGAGTGCTGTTCTTAGGATGGTCTTGTCAGCTTTTGGCACAGCATTGAACACCAGTTGAGTCCAGCATTTTAAATCTTATCCCTGCTTCATTGGAGGGAAACTCCATTCCCCCCCTCCCCTCTGATCCCACCAGGTGGGGCATCTCTCTTCCTGAGCCCTTATCTGTTTGATTATATGATGGGACCAGAGACCCCTTACATCCTGCTGCTTCAAAGGGCCTTTGACTTCAAAAGAGCAGACAGACCCCAATTGACTGCAATACACAAACACACAGTCTGAATGACCCTCACCCCCAGGTCTTAGTTTATACACAGATACAATTATAAAGCACATGTATGTTTCCATAATCAGGCCTTGGATCGGACATAACCCTTTAGACATTTCACAGAAATGAAAGCAAAGTGGAGGCAGAATTTAAAAAATTTAATATTTTTGCAATTTTTTAATTTTAATTTAACACAGTAGGTGGTGACAATGAAATGCCACTCAAGATTTATTCCCCGAATTCTGACATATTTAGAAATATCCCATATGTGGCCTTTGTGCACTATATGACTTACACACAGGCCTCAGACATGAAGGTGTGCTGTGTGGATTTTGGGGCCTCCTTTTAGTTAAGGATATTTTATTGACATCATATAAAGTTGCAGAGGCCTTGGGGTGCAAAAACATTTTTGGGAGACAAGTTGATGCTTGCATTGGTACCATTCTAGGGTACTTGTGACACTGATCATTTTTTTTTTTTATGAGGTGGTATACATAAAAAAAATAAAAAAAATTTACATTTTTAAAAAAAAATTCCGCATTTGTTTTCACATTTTACTTTTTTAAAACTATTATACACATAATTCAATGAAGTACACATCAGTACTCCATTGAAGTATGCCTATGTCTGTAAGTTTTACACTGACAGGCATAGGATAGATCAGTCCCCACCTTAGGTAGAGACTGATCTGCTCCTGTTGCCATGGCAACCATCGGTGCTCTGCTTTCATTTTGTAGAGTGACGATCGGTGGCAGAGGTAGCTCCCTCCCTACTTAACCCTAATAGACGCTGAGGTCACAGTTACCAAAGCGTCTATAGGGTTAACTCAGGATTGGAGCACAGATGGCTGACCAGCTTCAGGGAGGCTCGGCTGTGCAGCACAGCCAAGCTCAATAAACTGTCACAGTGCCCGCATGTACATGGTGATGCGGGAAAATATCCCTATTCACTACGTACACGTACAAGAAGCCTTAGCTACAAAAAATTTGTATTATGTTTGTAGCATGCCCATGGATTCACTGTGTAGAAGTTTTTATAACATAAATACAGTGGGGATCAAAAGTTAGGGCACCCCAGGAAAAAAATTGTATTAATGTGCATAAAGAAGCAAAGGAAAGATGGAAAAATCTCCAAAAGGCATCAAATTACAGATTAGACCTTTCTCATAATATGTCAACAAAAGTTAGATTTTATTTCCATCATTTACTTTCTATCATTTACTTTCAAAATAACAGAAAACAAAAAAAGGGCGTCTGCAAAAGTTTGGGCACCCTGCAGAGTTAATATCTTGTACTGCCCCCTTTGGCAAGTATCCCAGCTTGTAAACGCTTTTTGTAGCCAGCCAAGAGTCTTTCAATTCTTGTTTGAGGTATCTTTGCCCATTCTTCCTTACAAAAGTCTTCCAGTTCTTTGAGATTTCTGTGCTGTCTGTCACGCACTGCCCTTTTAAGGTCTATCCATGGATTTTCAATTATGTTGAGGTCAGGAGATTGTGAAGGCCATGGCAAAAGCTTCAGTTTACGCCTGTTGATGTAATCCCCCGTGGATTTCGAGGTGTGTTTAGGATCATTATCCATTTGTAGAAGCCATCCTCTCTTTACCTTCAGCTTTTTCACAGATGGCATCAAGTTAGCATCCAAAATGTTCTGAAATTTTATTGAATCCATTTTTCCTTCTACTCGTGAGATGTTCCCTGTGCCACTGGCTGTAATACAACCCCAAAGCATGATTGATCCAGCCCCATGCTTAACAGTTGGACAGAGGTTCTTTTAATTAAATTCTGTTCCCCTTCTTCTCCAAACGTACCTTTGCTTATTCCGGCCAAAAATTTAAATTTTAACCTCATCAGTCCACAGAACTTGTTTCCAAAATGCATCAGGCTTGTCTATATGTTCATTTGCAAAGTTCAAACGCTGATTTTTGTGGTGAGGACGTAGAAGAGGTTTTCTTCTGATGGTTCTTTCATGAAGAACCATATTTGTACAAGTATCTCTTTATAGTAGAATAGTGTACCACAACTCCAGTGTCTGTCAGATCTTTCAGATCTTTGTACAGTCAAACGTGGGTTTTAAATTGTTTTTCTCACAATCCTGTGAGCTGTTCTGTCTGATATTTTCTTGGTCTTCCAAATCTTGCTTTAACTTCCACTGTTCCTGATGACTGCCATTTCTTAATTACATTCCAAACAGAGGATATTGACATCTGAAAATGTTTTGCTATCTTCTTATAGCCTTCTCCAGCTTTGTGAGCGTCAACTGCTTAGAAGAACCTATGGTGCTGATTGTTGGGGCAAAGTCAGATGAGCATTTAAAACCTTTGAGATTGACATCCCCTGGTCTTCCCAGATGATGATTGAGAACAATCCATGATGCTGGCAGGTATCAGCTTTGCAAAGGGGGCAGTGAATGCTATAAATTCCCAAATGCCCAAACTTTTGTAGATGCCATTTTTTTGTTTTCTGTTATTTTGAAAGTGTAAATGATGGAAATAAAATCTAACTTTTGTTGACATTTTATAAGAATGTCTAATCTGTAATTTGATGCCTTTTTGAGATTTTTCCAACTTTCCTTGGCTTCTTTATGCACATTAATACAAATTTTTACCTGGGGTGCCCAAACTTTTGATGCCCACTTTACATATTATTGTCTAAGATCACAAGTTTATTTATGATGCAATTCTATCCCTTGGTATTTTCATCTCTAAATAACACAATGAGCTAAATACATATACTATATACACTGATCAGCCATACTGGATAATTATTGATTATCTCATGACATTGGAGCCTGAGAAGGGTGGTTTATTTTAGAAAGTAACTAACAGTCAGATCTTGAAGTTGATGCATTAGAAGCAGAAAAAGTTGGCAAACATAATATAGGCCAAACTGTTGACTGGTTCAGAGTATGGACAAAATGCTTATATTTCCAGTATGCAGTGGTTAGTACCTTCAAAATGGTCCCAATAAGGACAATCAGCAACCGGGGATTAGGTGGCCAAGGTAAGTGAGAATTAAAAACTTACCTGTCTGGTCTGATCCCACTACTGTAGAACAAGTTGATAAAAAGGTAAATGCTGGCTATGATGAAAAAATATTTGAACACATGATCACAGTGCCCATATTTCCTGTCCATGGATAAAAGTACCTTAAATGGGCATGAGGACATCAGAAATGGACCACAAAGCAGAATAATGTGTCCTGCCACACTGCAGAAATTGTTCAGGAATGGTTTAAAAAACATGACAAAGAGCTCCAGGCCTCCAAACTACCTATACCTTAAAGGGGTACCCAGTTGCTAGACATCTTATCCCCTATCCACGACCATGACGTCACGACCATGGCCGCCTGAACACAGCGTTCTGAACACAATGTTCAGAATGCCGGGTGTCTGCACGGAGATCGCGGGGGGGGGGGTCTCTGCAGCCGGACCCCCGCAATCAGACATCTTATGCTCTATCCTTTGGATAGAGCAACGGAGTACCCCTTTAATCCTGGATCATCTGTGGGAGATGCTAGATAAACAAGTGCAGCCAATTGAGGCCCTAGATTACAGAACTGAAATCGTCTGCTAATGTCTTGGTGCCAAATACCATAGGACATTTCAAATCTTGTGGAGTCCATATCTTTGTGGTTGAAGGGGGAACTACTATACAGAATTCATCAGTTGTAAAATAGTATAATTAGAATAGCAGGTATCAAATAAAATGAGGAAACTTGTTGCATTTTCTTCTTGAATACGGTCAAGCTATTTCAGGAGTTATGAATAGCTGATAGGAATATCTTAAATATGATTGAACACTGTAAGTAGCTTTTGTTTCACTTTTCATAAAATATAGGCACATAATTCTCCAAGTTTCTAACTAACCAGACAGCATGAAAGAAAAGCAAGAATATATGTGGGAAACTAACATGCAGAACCATTTGCTGTCATTGTATTGGGATTGTCTATGCTGTTCTCACCTAACATTATACATGCAGGGGATAGGCCTATATGACTGCCAACTAACATGTTCAGTAATTGGTCTTTTATTCAACAGTGAAACATTATGGGGAAATCCCACAAACATTATTGTGTCACAAAATGGTATTTTATAACATGGAATGTTATTGTGATGCAAAAAATAATTGCTCAAATTACTATTTGACTATGTATACAGTGAAACCTCTTTGAGAAGACCACATTAATATGCATTAATAAATGGTCATTTATGAGGGTAATCTAAAAAAAAAAAAAAAAAAAAAGGTCACTATGCACAATGTATGGCAGACTCTTATGAAACTCTTTCACACAAAATCTGGTCTGGATAGTGTCTAGTTTCATCCAATTTGAGTATTTGTTGTTTTGAGTCTTTGTCCAGTCCATTACCTTTACCCTCAGCTTCTTTAGCACGTCAGTGGATGTCATATACATGTGTTTGGGGTCATTGTCATGTTGGAATACTGCCCTGTGGCTCAGTCTCCAAAATGAGAGGATCCAGCTCTGCTTCAGTAAGTCATAGTACATGTTGCCATTTATGGTTCCCACAATAAGCAAAAAACTAATTGAAACAAATTGTGCGGCAAGTTACTCAGACAATAGCATAGCTACACACATTTTGAAAAATCATCTCAAACAAAAGTTTAAATGAAGAGTCTCTAAACATCAACTACGACATATCGTGCAACTAATCAACACCCCAAAACAGGGTTTAAGTAATAATAAATGCTTCCCAATCAACTGCCACAAGTAAAAAGTAATACAGAACATGTAATACTGCAAACTACTGTAGGGAGGATCTTGTAGCTATTGACACATATTGTGGATCCAGATTGCCTGTTTGTAGGTGATGAGTATGCTTTTTAATTACAATGGTGCAGAAAAGAACATTGTATGTTAAAAATATAGTAACCTCAGTCCTTTGTTTATTCCAAACACATAGTCTATATACATACATATTCCATGCACATGTTCTATATACACATGGCTATTCCATACATGTATTCTAGGTGCATGCACATTTATTTCACATACTGTACATAGTTGTGACAACTCTAAAGTATTCTAAACTGCAGTGTACAATCTAACCCACCATCTCATTCTATCATCTCCACTAAGGATTAATAACAAATAGATTTTAGTACCAAAACTCAGCAGATTGTAATTCAGCATCCCCATTGCTTAATCCTCCTTTATGGGTGTCCTTATGGCTTATGTGAAAACATTTGATAACTTCTGAGTATAATTGTTACCAAACACTAGGAAAATGGTTGTTGTTGCTGCTGCTGAGAATTGAGTTAAACTGCCTTTCGGGAATTACTAAATTGTGCAATATAAACCACAAGGTTGGATGATTTCCCTGGTTACCACTCTCTTATCTCCTCTGCAGACTGGACAGTAGTGCCGTGGTGCAGTCATATCTGACAACACCATTACAAGCCCATTTTACTCCAGCCCTGGGCTTCAGGATTATTTTCTCTGCCACCATTCTCTGTTAGGTGTCACATTAAAATTTATCTCAGCACAGCCTGTCTTTAAATGAAATGTACCAATAGCTATTTTTTCTATTAACTGAGACCTACTTTCTCACCATGGAAGCTGAGCTATAATCACTTTTTTGCAGAATGGTTAAAAGGTTCTAGAGTTTGTTGGAACAAATATTTACATTTTCTTTGATCTTTTGTTTGTAAACATTCATATTGAGCCTTATCATTTGTGTCATATGTAAGATGTTTTATATATTTGGTAAACTTGAATGTAGTCTGTTATTTTTTATTTTTTTTGCAGATAAATAACTATTTAATTGGTTAAATCAACAAGCTTGAATGTTCATAATGTTCATAAAAATAATTTCTAGTTTCTGCTGCAGGTTGCACTCGTTCATGGCCAATTGGCAAAGTGCTGTTGACATTTTTTTTTCCTCTGAACAGGTTTTGATAAATCTCCCCCCTTTGTGTTGCTCCAACTCGTATAAAATAAAAATAAAGCAACTCTGCAAACATTCTTGGTTGAAAATCTGTTACTATTTTGTTTTTACAGTCTCTTCATATTTTTGTTGCAATGAAGCAATACAAATAATTGGTTGCAAAATTGGACATAAGAAGGGTTTTAACTTAAAGAGCAGCAGGCTGAGCAATGGATATTAGTCTCAGCATGGTATATATAATAAAGTTCACATCCAGATAATCTACTGTACACTAGGTTACAGTACGGAAGGAGTGGTCCTTACTTGGTCACATCTGGCTGCTACAGTGAAAGGGGGGGGGGGGGGGTTGCTTTTAGTTGATGACGGTAGTGGTCCCCTTGGAGCACTCCTTGTGTATGTGTCCTGGTTCATGGTTTTTGTAATGCCCGGACACAGGTGCAAAATTACACACAGTTCACTTTAAGACTAGCACGTTTCACATTAAAGATGGAGGCGTGAACCGTTGGACAAAAGTTCATGTAGGCTTGACTTTGGCTGGAGCAGGGTTTAAGAAGGTATGTCTTTTCCTTAGGAATTCTAGAACTGTCCCTCTCTTTAGCGCCAGCCCGTGTTCACCAGTCCTATTGCATTCTCTCTGGTGCAGGTGATTAACATATGTGCTTGGCTTACATTTTCTGTACCCAATTGTTGTCTAAAACTTGTACTGTTTAAGAGCTTTCCACAAAAGCTATAGCAGTTGGATCTGCTTATTAAGAATGGATATAACTTGAAAGTTAACAGATAAAATATAACTGAAGGGAAATTTTTATATTTGCTTTTGATTGCTTGTGATCTAAAACACTGTTAACATTGAGCTATTTTGTTTTAACCTGTCTAATAGATGTTTGGGGAAGTTGCTATGCAACTGGTTTACAGCTGATCCATTGCTCTGGATCAGCTGTTTTGACTGTCAGCCCTGGATTTTTTAAAGTTCCTTTTGGCTCTCTTTAAATCCCTGGCCTGTGCAGTTCTTTGTAGATAACAGTACATGATCTGTGATTCTGTACCTAGTTTTTCTTGTAGCACTTCCCCTTTATACCCAGTTCCTTACAACTTTTGGGGTTCTAATTTGTTTAATTATGGTATTTGTATTTGGTGCAGTTTTGCTCAATTTGTTTTATTGTTAGCTTTAAAATTTTAGGTCATGCCCAATTTTGTTTCTTTGGGTCATAAAATATTATTTTTATTTCTGCTAGGGAGAGTTAGTCCAGGGTTTCGATAGGGACACTTTAGGTACAGTGAACATTAGTTGATTGTGAAAAGAAATAGGTCTGGAGAAACATTAGGGACAGTTAACGTGGGCCAGTACTTGAATTTGTTCCTGTTTTTGGCAAGGTCTTGTCCAACAATTATACCTTCCTTTGTGACTGCCTGCTCAACATTCTGTTCACTTCTTTCATAAGTCCTATGACACTCTTAGAACCCCAAAAAAGGTGACTACTGTAGGAGAAACCTAATTATACCATTAACCCCTTAAGGACATAGCCCATTTTCATTTTAACATTTTCATTTTTTCCTCCTCCCCTTTTAAAAGCCCATATAAAGGTTTGTTTTTTGGTCAATCAACTTTGCTTTGTAATGACACCTTTCATTTTTCCATTAAATGTACCACCAAAATAAATAATTATTATTTGTAAGTGGAAATTTATAAAAAAAAAAAAAACGAATAAAAAAACTGCAATATAGCAAATTTTTGATTGGGTGTTTTTATGCAGTGCACTTTATGATACATGATATATTTATTCTGTTGGTTAATTCAAATAAAACAATACCCAATATAATTTTTCTATTATAGTATTATTACAAAAAAAATGAAACTTTTTTTTTAACAAAACTGGTATAAATAAAATTGTCTTGTTTATATATATATTTTTCTAAATACAGGGATGTATGAGGGCTCATTTATGGTACCGTGATTGAGTAGCCAGGCTATATAATTGGATGAGGCAGTTAAGAGCACTGTCCTCCTGCATTTTAGCTCACCGAATCCCTGCAGTTACGTCACAGGGGTTTGGTGAGCTCCACTGAGCTATCGGCAACTTTCATTTTAGACACCGTGATCAGCAATAATCACGGCATCTAAAGGGTTAAATGTCTGTCATTAGCAGTGAATGTCTGGCTACTGATAATAGCTTGCTTCAAACCTGCTTAAGACATCAGGGTGTACAGGTACGCCCTTTGTCCTTACGCACTATTACACAAGTTCATACCTGAATGCTCGATGTCCTGAATGGGTTAAGTAGTTAGTTAGCATTGATACAGATACCAACTATCGGCCCTATACCTTTTACTTTATTTTACAATTGATGTCGTTTCTGTAGTATTTTCTCTGTTTGTAATTTTTGGTTCTAATCTTGTTTTGTGAAGGTATTGATACAGTGGCTTTTTATATCCTTGCAGTTTTGTTGTCAAAGGTGTGAGGTTCAGCAGCCTAACCATTTCATGTTACATCTTCAGCCAGCCTCTAAATTTTATAGAATGTGAATATACAATAACTTGGATGAAAACAGGAAAAAAAAAAACAGCTGCTATGGAATTAGTATATAGGAAGGGACTTAGCTTAGGTTAGATATCTGCTGGCTTTGCTTTCTGTTACAAGATGCTGCCTCAAATCCTCTGAACATGTGAACTTTATGTAACCTTGCTTAAAATGGCCCCCAAAGTCAAACAAATAATTGGTATTGTGGCTGCACAGCTAGATGCAAGAGTATAAAAGAACAACAGCTGGGATTCAGCACTCTACATTTCATTTCTGGCAAGTTATCCACTACAAAGGGCACTATAAGGACACAGGGTGACCATTTGTCTCCTGCAATCTTTGAAATCAGGCACATTGTCCACAACTGGACTTACATTCTCTATAACATAGCTTTACCACATAAAAAACAACACCGGTTTTATTGCTAAATCATGAATAGTCAGCAAATTTCCTTATCCTTGTGGTCTAATTTTTTGGGATTCATGGGCACCATAAAGTGATAAAATTAAAAACCCTAAATCTGCCTCAAGTCCACTATCTTTCTTCGAGCTAGAGCTTATAAAGGCCTGTTTTTGTAACATATTGATTATTGTACATTGAAATATGAGTTAGCCGGAAAAATCTGAGTACATACCAAGCTAAATGTTTCCTCTAGGAACCTAGGTGGTTTATATACACCACCTGGCATTGTTCAGAGCAATGCAGAATTTAATTTGAATGGTGCTGAATGGCCCTTTAAACTGTTTGACCTATAACTTTGTAATCAATATCTCGTGTGGGACAGTCTCTTCAACACAAAAAGTCCTTAAAGGGCTTTAAAAATAATAAAATTACAAACAAAACACTACTGACGTTTCCATTTCGATGAACATTCAGCAGCCAGCACGTGACAACTGCAGAAGATTGGCTGCTCAGGAATGGAAGCCATTATGCCAGCAGTGCAGTACATGACCATTGAGATCACTGCAGTGGCCACATGACAGTCACAAGTAAAAAAATAAGGCTTGTTTACCAGCTCTTCTAGACAATTTTTTTGTTGCTCTATTACATTTAAAGTTCTTTATTATTTTTATTTATTTTTTTATTATTACACATGGATAGCCCCCACTTTCAGCAAATTTTTTATTAAATTTGACATGTTATTTGTGTAAGAAGTTATTGATGACATTCTTTTAAAACAATGCTAGGGTTACTGCAGAGGCCACATGCCAGAGAGATGAGTGAACCAAACCCACAGAACCCAATTATGGTCATAACTTTGCTAAAAGTTTGGTTCTGCTACAGCTCAAACTTCAGAGGGTTCGGTTTCACAGAAAATGCTAAAATTACATCAGCCACATGGCAGAAAGAAGAGTCATATGACCTCAGGGAATCCTACAATGCCTTTCAGACATACTTATTCATTTTCCAGGCAAAAAAAAAAAAAACTTGTAACAAGCTGCCACTGATCCGACTGAAGGCCTCATATCAGCAAAACTCCGAAAGATCCTTGTTCAGCTTCATCCCTTCTGGAAAATGGTCCTCTGGGAGGTTAAAACAATGTAAACATATGTATCCGTGCAGCAGGACTGGAATTAGACTTAAAGAGTACCTCTCATCAATTTTTTTTTAATATGTTATAGTTTATTATATATATAGAACAATTTAATAATAGGGTCCTGTAAAAAACATATTCTATTTTTTTGGGGTGTTTTAACTTTTGGCCCCTAGGGGTGTCCCTAAGAGTCCCTTTTTTGGTGATTTCGGACTAACGCCAGCCTGGCAGCTGAATCCGAAATCTCATACTCAGCGCAGCTCCCGCTCAATCAGACAGGCGGGAGTGAGCGCATCCCTGCCAGGTGTGCTCCTGACTCTGCTGGCCAGCGTTGTCGTCAGGCTCCTCCTACTGACATGCTGGCCCAGAGTCAGTTGAGCGCAGCTCTTCAAGAGTGAAGAATGCAGGAAGAAGGGCTGAAGCGGCCCCGCAAGGCTTCAGATGATGTCGCACCTGCCGGGCCCCGCCCACTTCCTCTGAGCTACCGAAGATGAACCTAAAAAGGTATTTTTAGGTGGTTTAGAATTAAAATAAATGCTAGGATAGATAGAGTTAGAGACAGGGAAAGATGGGGAGGGGGATTAGGGAAAGTTTAGTTCATACTAGGTACTCTTTAAGGAAAGCATATCATGGGTACATGTTGTACTGACTGGAGCTAGATTAAGTAGGTGTGACTCTGGTCAATGCTATCAAGACTTGTCTTTTCATCAGAAGCCACGCTGAGAGGCATGTGGTAAAGACCAGGATCTGACTCCCTAGAACATATTTAGGTCCAACTCTCTCCCCAGGAGAAGACTGTTGGATTTGGGACTTTCTTCTGAAATTATTGGCTAGGACACTCCAAGTGCCCAAATTAACCATTCAGCTGTACAGTGAAATGCAATGCATGTGACAAAAGGAGAATATTCAGATCTATGAACTTCTATAAAGCTGGAGTGACACTATACTAACACTTTGATATGCAGCTGCTACAAATGAGGGGTGCACTTACACTTCTTTCTATGTCCAGCTACCCTTGGAAGGTATTTGTACTCCTTGCAGAAACCCAGGCAGTCTAACAAGCAATTCTCATTTGGCAAAAGTACCGTATATACTCGAATATGAGTTGAGGCCCCTAATTTCACCCCAAAAACCCAGGAAAAGTTATTGACTCGACTATAAGCCTAGGGTGGGAAATACATCATCCCCCCTGTCATCATCCAGACCCCCGTCATTAACACCCCCATTATCATCACCCTGTCATTATCACCCCCTACATCATCACCCCGTCATCATGCAGGAACCGTCCGGTGGGGAGGGTTAGTCGTTCCGGGCTGTCCATTGCCTTGACAACGACGCACAGGGACGTTCATGCTGTGCGTCGTCGCCATGGCAATGTCACTAGGCCGGGGCTGGCCTGGAGCGGAGAAGAGGGCCTCCAGGTGAAAAGGGACAGCCCGGAACGACTAACCCTCCCCACCGGACGGTTCCTGTAGCATAGATGGCCCGGACCAGCTCACCCTTCCTTCCCACCGAGAGGACATGAGTAGAAAACTAAAGGGGGGTCTGGATGATGACGAAGGCCGCAGTGGTCTTCAACTTGCAGACCTCCAGATGTTTCAAAACCACTCCCAGCAGGCATGCTGGAAGTTGTAGTTTTGCAACATCTGGAGGTTCGCAGGTTGAAGACCATTGAGAAGGGATTGACAGGCGGAGAGTTCACCCGAGTATAAGCCGAGGGGGCCTTTTCAGCACGAAAAATCATGCTAAAAAAGTCGGCTTATACTCAAGTATATACGGTAAGCATAATATCTCACCTTCAGAAGTAAAAAGAAAAATAATTCTAATGTGTCCTATAAGTAGCTGTTCTGTACACCGACATTCAATCCGTAAAAGGGCCTTGATACATGACTATTATGGTTAAAACACTGGCCTATAGGATAGCTACCTGGTTTTCTTATTTTTGGACAAGAGCTATTTTGTAGATTAACCCCTTAAGGACCAAGTCCATTTTAACCTTAATTTTATTTTTGCATTTTGGTTTTTTCCTCCTCGCCTTTTAAAATCCATAACTCTTTTCTGTTTCCATCTACAGAGCCATATAAGGGCTTGTTTTTTGCATGACCAATTTTACTTTGTAATGCCTCTCATTTTACCATAAAATGTATGGCAAACCCAAGAAATTATTTTTTTAGGGAGGAAATTTAAATGGAAACCACAATTTTGCACATTGTGGAGAGTTTTGTTTTCACACTGTACACTTCATGGTAAAAATTACATGTGTTCTTTATTCTGTGGGTCAATACGATTAAAATGATACCCATGGCTAGATACTTTTATATTTTTGTACCGCTTAAAAAAAATCTAAAACTTTTTGTACAAAACCAGTAATCTAAAATTGCCCTATTTTGACCACCTATAACTTTTTAATTTTTCCGTATATAGGGTGGTATGAGGGCTCATTTTTTGCGCCGTCATCTGTACTTTATATTGGTGCCACATTTGCATATATAAAACTTTTAGATAATTTTTTATTAATTTTTTTAGGGAATAAAATGTTTGGGATCATTGACATATTTTGTAAGTTCGGACATTTTTACTCATGCGGCGATACCAAATATGTTTATTTAAAAAAAATTATGCTTTTTGGGGGTAGAATGGGAAAAATTGACAATTTTCATTTTTTATTGGGGAGGGGATTTTTCACTTTTAGTTTTTTTCTTTTTAAATTTTTCAACTTTTTTTTTACACTTTTTACGTCCCCATAGGGGACTATCTATAGCAATCATTTGATTGCTAATATTGTTCAGTGCTATACATAGGGCATAGCACTGATCAGTGTTATCGGTGATCTTCTGCTCTGGTCTGCTTGATCGCCGGGAGACGGACTTAGGCAGGTGAGAGGACCTCCGTCCGCCATTACAGATGATTGGATCGCTGCGTCAGCACTGTGGGCGATCCGATCATCTATATTAACATGCGCATTGACGCATATGCCGTCATTTGTACTGATCACGGCATCTGAGGGGTTAATGGCTGACATTTCGGCCCTTACCGGTGGGTCCCCGGCTGCTACGAAACTGCCGTGTATTACGCGAGCACCGCTCCGATGCTCGCGGTCATAGAAAGGATGTAAATATACGTCCTGGTGTGCGAAGTACCGCCAAACCAAGATGTACATTTACGTCCGTGGTCGTTAAGGGGTTAAAGGGGAACTCCGGTGGGGGGAATTCTAATCAACATGTGCAAGAATGTTAAACAGATTTGTAAATCACTTCTATTTAAAAATCTTAACCCTTCTAGTACTTATTAACTGCTGTATACTGCAGATTTACTCCAGAGAAATTTGTGAAGTTCTTTTCTGTCTGACAACAGTGTTCTCTACTGACACCTCTGTCTGTGTCAGGAACTGTCCAGAGCAGGAGAGGTTTCTATGGGGATATGATTCTAATCTGGACAGTTCCTGACATGGACAGAGGTGTCAGCAGAGAGCACTGTTGTCAGACAGCAGTTAATAAGTACTGGAAGGATTACGATTTTTTAATAGAAGTAATTTACAAATCTGTTTAACTTTCAAGCACCATTTGATTTGAAAACAATTGTTTTCTACTTGTTTCCACCGGAGTTTCCCTTTAAACTCATTTCCAGAAGAAAGATCAGTAACATTACTGCATGACAAAACAGGGAAGATTTGTTTTAAAGATAACAAGTACATTTAAATGAAGCTGGACAGCAGCCACCAGATAATGCCATTTTACCTGTTATAAACATGTGCTATAATTCTTTCTTCAGCTGAGAACTGGTATACAAATCTGGTGTGACCGCACTATGGCATAGAGATGTTATCCATGTCAGAGCTGATAGCAAGCTGTGCTTAGCATAAAGTTCATGTATAGCTTGCCTAGATGATGTCTGATTTAAAATACATGTTTGATGGCTTTAGAAGTCCTGCAGTGACAATTCTGCAAGGCTAAAACTGATTGATGACAACAGGAAGAACGTAATTGTAGGTATCTGTCTGGAGAAATAAAATAAAGAATATTTGTCCCTATATTTAGATTTGCTTAACACTATGAAAAACTATGGAATATTGCATCTGACTGTCCACTGCCTATTATTTGGTTTGTATTTATTTATCTGATAATTTAATTGGTAATAAAGATACAATCTGTGCTTATATGGTTAATTGTATTTCCCTTCTTTTCAGCATGAAGATATGGCTGTCAAACTCCGAATTTTACCTGAGAGGGACATATAGGAAATGTCAAGCTGTCTTTTTAAATACAGAATCTAATATCTCAAAAAACATTCCTCAGATCTTTGGAAACTTGCACAACAGCAGCATTGTGTCTGCAAACTGCAAGTTATAAAGGATAAAGAACATATAAAATTAAGACAGGAGCTATGAAAACTTCAGTTTCTGCTTAGTACACAGCAGTTTTCCATTTAATGCACTCTAATTTCTTTAAGCAACTTAAGGCACATGTATCAAGCAGCATGATGTTCCATTGCTTTAATTATTTCTTAAAAGCCAATTATTGAGTCTTCTACCAGAAGGAATACAGGTATTTATAAGGATTTCAAAACTTAGAACTGTGCTCAAACATTTGCATAAACGGAAATCTTTAAACTGTACTGAATAATAATATTTCGATTGTTACAGAGAAAATACACTATACAAAGACATTACTAATATTACAATTATAGATGACCCAAAAGATACTGCTACACCATGACCGATATTGCTACTACCATATAGTAGCTTAATAACACTGCTATACTGTTATGAAATAAAAACATGTGACATATGTGTAGGGTCACACGTGACGTATGTTGCTGAGCATTTGCTGCTGCATATTTTCCTATTCATTGAAGTCAATGCGTAGCAAAATATGTAGCTGATTGTGCTACCCATTGACTTCAATGGGTAAGAAAATAAGCAGCAGCAAATATGCTGCAAAATACAGCATTTGAGATCCTATCTTTAAAGAGTAATATTACCGTCATGAAATATTAAATATAGACATTTACTAGTTCTACTTAGGCAGCCTGCAGAATATATAATTCAATACAGTTAAATTCATTCACTCACAGGCTGTTTTTTGCTTCCCCCATTTTACACACTGCTCCCCATAGCTCCCACAAAGTGTTCTCAATGCCTAATCTCACAATTTTCAACCAACAACCCTATCTGTTATACAGACTGCTCTCTATGTCCCCATCTCTCTCACAGACTGCTTCCTATACCTTCTTTAGTTTCATGTTCCCAATTCTCAAACAGATTGCTTCTTATGCTGTAATCTATTACACGGTCTGCTCTATTTGTCTCCTTCTGTTACACAGATGTATCCATATGTTCCCCTCACAAACTGCATGTTATATACAGCCATAGCATAGCATTGATCAGTGTTATCAGCCTAACTAGACCTTCAGACCAACGATCGGACAGCCCTCCCGCCGTCCTCTAAGCTGATTGGGACACTGCGGTTTCACCGCGGTGGTCCCGATTAGCTCCTTTGAGCTGCCAGGATAGATTTTTTTCAATTTTAGATGCCGCAATCAACTTTGATCGTGGCGTCTAAGGGGTCAATGCCAGGCATCTCTTGGATCGGTGTTTTCATACCAAATGTGTTTAAATACAAAGTGCGGGACTTAAGATTCAGCGACTTTTGTTTAGAGGAGAGCCCATGGTATTCATTGTGATATTTACTGTCTAATTCTGTCTGTTTGATATCTGTGCTATCTCCATCACTAAAATGTCCTCCATGTTTGACAATCTTGTCCAGTGTAATTCTTGCTTGATGTATACAATCCTTGAACAGTGGTTGGAAGGTGCATATTTCTGTGTGACATGTGTGCAAGTATTTGCGTGATCCTGGATCTAGAGGAGCAACCGGCAAGACTGAGGGGACTGTGGAGACGGGCTGCACCTATATGGGGAAGGTGTAGCTATGATCTTGGGGAGAAGATGGCCAAAAGAAGGGGGACATAGGTGGACCATAGCTATGATTGGGTGGTTACTTTACAATCAATTCAGGAAGGATCGTAAACATTGGCAAGGGGGTTGAGTTTGTCTTCATATAAAGTACAATCTAAAAGCTACACAGCCGGAAGATACATGTGAGGGAAATGATAATGTGGAGTCATTATGGGTAGACATATATGGAGAAAAAAATATTATGGAGTTTGCAATAAGTCACCAAATGTAATGGAGACGGCAGAAGATCAGTTATTGAGACAAAAATCCCAATGAGGTGGTTATTATGGGGGACATAACCCCTTAACCCCTTAAGGACCGGGGTTTTTTCCATTTTTGCATTTTCGTTTTTTGCTCCTTGCCTTTAAAAAATCATAAATCTTTCAATTTTGCACCTAAAAATCCATATGATGGCTTATTTTTTGCGCCACCAATTCTACTTTGTAATGACGTCAGTCATTTTGCCCAAAAATCTACGGTGAAACGGAAAAAAAAAATCATTGTGCGACAAAATAAAATAAAAAACGCAGTTTTGTAAATTTTGGGGGCTTCCGTTTCTACGTAGTACATTTTTCGGTAAAAATTACACCCTATCATTATTCTAGGCCCATACGGTTAAAATGATACCCTACTTATATAGGTTTGATTTTGTCGGACTTCTGGAAAAAATCATAACTACATGCAGGAAAATTTATACGTTTAAAATTGTCATCTTCTGACCCCTATAACTTTTTTATTTTTCCGTGTATGGGGCGGTATGAGGGCTCATTTTTTGCGCCGTTATCTGAAGTTTTTAACGGTACCATTTTTGCATTGATAGGACTTATTGATATTGATAGGATTAAATGATATAAAAAGTGACCAAAAATGCACTATTTTGGACTTTTGAATTTTTTTGCGCGCACGCCATTGACCGAGCGGTTTAATTAATGATATATTTTTATAATTCGGACATTTCCGCACGCGGTGATACCATATATGTTTATTTTTATTTTTATTTACACTGTGTTTTTTTTTTTATTGGAAAAGGGGGGTGATTCAAACTTTTAATAGGGGAGGAGTTAAATGATATTTATTCACATTTTTTTTTACTTTTTTTTTTGCAGTGTTATAGTTCCCATAGGGACCTATAACACTGCACACACTGATCTTCATCATTGATCACTGGTTTCTCATAGGAAACCAGTGATCGACGATTCTGCCGCATGACTGCTCATGCCTGGATCTCAGGCACTGAGCAGTCATTCGGCGATCGGACAGCGAGGAGGCAGGTAGGGGCCCTCCCACTGTCCTATCAGCTGTTCGGGATGCCACGATTAGCCGCGGCTATCCCGAACAGCTCGACTGAGCTAGCCGGCCACTTTCGGTTTCGCTTTTAGCCGCGCGGCTCAGCTCTGAGCACGCGGCTAAAGGGTTAATAGCGCGCGGCGCCGCGATCGGCGCATCGCGCTATTAGAGGCGGGTCCCGGCTTCACTATGACGCCGGGCCCGCCGTGATATGACGTGGGGTTACTGTGTAACCCCGCGTTATATCAGGAGAGCAGGACCAAGGACGTACCGGTACGTCCTTGGTCCTTAAGGGGATAAAGGGGTAATCTGCCCCTAGACAGCTTATCCCCGATCGCAGGGGTCCCACTGCTGGGGACCCCCCGGGATCTCGGCTGCAGCACCCACCTGTACGGCTTCCGGCAACGCTGGAGGCTTTGGATCCCTACCACAATGGCGGAAGAACGTGATGTCACCACTCCGCCCCGTGTGATGTCACGCCCCACCCCCTCAGTGCAAGTCTATGGGAGGTCCGTCACGCCCCCTCCCATAGACTTACATTAAGGGGGCGGGGTGTGACTTCACACGGGACAGAGTCGTGACATCACGCTCTTCCACGATTGTGGTCGGGATCCGAAGCCTCCAGCGTTGCCGGAAGCCGTACAGGTGGGTGCTGCAGCCGAGATCCCTGGGTTCCCCAGCAGCGGGACCCCCGTAATCTGACACCTTATGCCCTATCCTTTGGATAGGGGATAAGATGTCTAGGGGCGCAGTACCCCTTAAAGCACTCAGCCCATTTTCCCCTTAAGGACCTGAGCATTTTTTGCACATCTGACCACTGTCACTTTAAGCATTAATAACTCTGGGATGCTTTTAATTTTCATTCTGATTCCAAGAGTGTTTTTTCATGACATATTCTACTTCATGTTAGTGGTAAATTTCCATCGATACTTGCATCATTTCTTGGTAAGAAAAATCCAAAATTTAAAGAAAAATGTGAAACTTTGAAACTCTCTGTAAGGAAAATGAAAAACTTTTAACTTTGAAACTTTCTGCTTGTAAGTAAAATAGACATTCCAAATAAATTATATATTGATTCCCATATACAATATGTCTACTTTATGTTTGCATCATAAAGTTGACATGTTTTTACTTTTGGAAGACATCAGAGGGCTTTAAAGTTCAGCAGCAATTTTCCAATTTTTCACAAAATTTTCAAAATCAGAATTTTTCAGGGACCAGTTCAGATTTGAAGTGGATTTGAGGGGCCTTCATATTAAAAATGCCCCGTAAATGACTCCATTATAAAAGCTGCAACCCTCAATGTATTCAAAATGACATTCAGAAAGTGTGTTAACCCTTTAGGTGTTTCACAGGAATAGCAGCAATGTGAGGGAGAAAATTCTAAATCTTCATTTTTTACATTCGCATGTTCTTGTAGACCCAGTTTTTGAATTTCTACATGGGGTAAAAGGAGAGGAATCACCCTAAAATTTGTAACCCAATTTCTCTTGAGTAAGGAAATACCTAATTTGTGGATGTTAAGTGTTCTGTGGGTGCCCTAGAGGGCTCAGAAGGGAAGGAGCAACCATGGGATTTTGAAGAGCGAGTTTTTCTGAAATGGTTTTTGGGAGGCATGGGGGAAGCCCCTATTGTGCCAGAACAAAAAAAACAAAACACATGGCATACTATTTTGGAAACTACACCCCTCAAGGAACGTAACAAGGGGTACAATGAGCCTTAACACCCCATAGGTGTTTGACAAATTTCCAGTAAAGCTGGAGTTTTTCTGAAATGGTTTTTGGGGGGCATGTCACATTTAGGAAGCCCCTATGGTGCCAGAACAGCATAAAAACACCACATGGCATATTATTTTGGAAACTACACCCCTTAAGAAATGTAACAAGGGGTGAGCCTTAACAGCCTTAAAGCCCATCTCTTCTGTGTATAGAAATACCACATGTGTGGACATCAAGTACACTGCGGGCGCACTACAATGCTCAGAAGAGAAGGAGTCACATTTGGCTTTTGGGAAGCAAATTTTTCTGAAATGGTTTTTGGGGGGCATGTTGCATTTAGGAAGCCCCTATTGTGTCAGAACAAAAAAAAAAAACACATGGCATACTATTTTGGAAACTACACCCCTCAAGGAATGTAACAAGGGGTACAATGAGCCTTTACACCCCATAGGTGTTTGACAAATTTCCGGTAAAGCTGGAAGTGGAAATTAAAGTTTAGATTTTTTTTTCACTAAAATGCTGGTGTTACCCCAATTTTTTTTTTCACAAGGGCCCCCGAAAATGTTTATTCCTGTTTCTTCTGAGTATGGAAATACACCATATGTGGATGTAAAGTGCTCTGCGGGCGAACTACAATGATCAGAAGAGAAGGAGCGCCATTGGGCTTTTGGAGAGAGAATTTGTATGGAATGGAAGTTGGGGGCCGCACTGTGGTACCAGAACAGTGAACCCCCCACATGTGACCTCATTTTGGAATCTACATCCCACTGGCATTTGACAGATCTTTGGAACAGTGGGCTGTTACAAAACTACAACTCCCAGCATGCCCTTTGGCTGTCTGTGCTGTCCACTGTGTGGTGGTGTTTAAACTGTAGCCCTCCAGATGTTGCAAAACTACAACTCCAAGCATGCTCAGACTGCCCAGGCATGCTGGAAGTTGTAGATTGGCAACATCTGAGGGGCCACATGTGCCGAACTACAACTACCAGTATGCCTGTGCAGTCTGGGAATGCTTCGAGTTGTAGTTTTGCGACATCTGGAGCGCTACAGTTTGGGCACCACTGTATATTGGTCTCCAAACTGTGCTCTTCCAGATGTTATAAACCCGCAACTCCCAGCATGTTGAGACTGTCCAGGCATGCTGGGGGTTGCATTTCTGCAACATCTGAAGGGCAAGATGGTACAGAACTACAACTCCCAGCATGCCTGGACTGTCTGGCACCCCTGCCACTTCGCTCCTATCCTTCAGGATGATCGGGGATGTCTCTGACATCTCTGATCATCCCTATTTTCGGGGGTATTGAGTCATCAGAGAGCTGATCAGCCCGGAAGCGCCGCAAATCGACGATCTGAATTGATCTGGTCTCAGGACCCCCCAGACATTGTGACGGGATGCCTGCTGAATGATTTCAGCAGGCATCCCGGTCCGGTTACCACCCGGTGAGCGGCGGGGACCGGAAATACTCAGGGCGTACAGGTACGCTCTATGTCCTTAAGGACTTGGGAATGGGGGTGTTTTCAAACAACCTGCATCCTTAAGGGGTTAAGGACCAAGTGTTTTTCTGTTTTTGCATTTTCGTTTTTTCCTTCTTACTTTTTAAAAATCATAACCCTTTTAATTTTTCACCTAAAAATCCATATGAGGGATTTTTTTTGCACCACCAATTCTACTTTGTAATGACATAAGTCATTTTACCCAAAAATCTACGTTGAAACAGAAAAAAAAATCACTGCATTACAAAATTCAAGAAAAAACGCCATTTTGTAAATTCCATTTCTACGCAGTACATTTTTTGGTAAAAATTACCCTTTATTCTGTAGGTCCACATTATTATATTGATACCCTACTTATATAGGATTGATTTTGTCGTACTTTTGGCAAAAATCATAACTACACGCACCAAAATTAATACATTTAAAATTGTCCTTTTCTGACCCCTATAACTTTTAAATTTTTTCACGTACGGGGCTGTATGAAGGCTCATATTTTGCACCGTGATCTGAAGTTTTAATTGTTACTATTTTGTTTTGATCAGACTTTTTGATCGCTTTTCATTTATATTTTTTATGGTATAAAAAGTGACCAAAAATAAGCTATTTTGTACTATGGAATTTTTTTGGGCATATGCCACTAATGATATATTTTTATAGTTCGGATATTTGCGCACGCGGCGATACCCCATATGTTTATTTTTATTATGTTTATGTATTATTTACATGGAATTTGGGAAAAGGGGGGTGATTTAAACTTTTAATAAGGAAGGGATTAATGTGTGTATTTTTAACCTTTTTTTAAACTTTCTTTTTACACTTTTTGATTCCTCATACAGATCAATGGGGTTCCATAAAACCACATTGATCTGTGTGCTCTGCAATCGATTGATAAAGCCTGGTCCTGCCAGGCTTTATTATTTTTAGTGCAGGAGCCGGCATGGAAGGAGAGGTAAGCCCCCAGGCTACCTCAGCAGTGGATTGTGCTGCAGGCGGGTGATCCACCCCACTTGCCCACCAGGGTCGGGATAAAGGCACCTTTAGACGCTGTTGTCAGCTTTAACAGCGGCAATCTGAAGGGTTAATAGCTGGCTAAAGCGATTGTTGCATGTCAGCTATTAACCCCAGCTACAGGAATCACTGTGGGCCGGCCGGTATGACGAGGGCTCAAGTCGGAAGCCGGTGCCATACCTTGTTAATGTCACATAGATGAGTATAGACGTCCATGGTCATTAACAGGCTAAACTATGCCAATATTAACTGGGAAACTAAGACCTGTGAAACTCAGGAAACAAGCTTCTGACTATAACTAAAGATAATTGTTTGTCCCAAATGGTGCAGGACCCGACTAGAGGGGGCACTCTGTCATGTCAGGTCTGTTAGTTAATACTTAGTTCTGTAGAGTAACTAATGTGCAGGTAAGAGGACACCTAGGAAATATTGCATTATAAATTAAGGTAAATATGGGTCTAGCCCTCACATGGCATAATTAAGTATTATGTGCAGGGGCTGACTGACAAAACTCAGGGCCCAGGACCAAAAAAAAGCCAGGGCGCCATGCGATGCTCTGCCGCTGGTCACACTTTTGCCCCTATTCTACCAAAATCTCTCCACCAGCCCTACACACAAAATAAACTAAATTTTATATATAAAAAACAATTTAAGGTAGGTAAAATAAATTTCCATGACCAATAATACCAGTATACAAGGAGTAAATATATACCACCACACAATAATTAATACCTCCACACTGTACTGAATAAAAGCACTATACACAGACCAGCATAATATACAGGATCTGTATACAATATAAATGATTATGTACAGGACCATATAGCGGTAGATATCAGTTGTACAGAGATCTGTATACAATATGTGATTATACACAGGATCATATGGCAGCACATATCAGCTGTACACCGGATGTGTATACCATATAAGTGATTACAGTTACAGCAAGGGACTCACAATTATGTATTTTCTGATCGGCATTGTCGTCTCTCCTTTTCTTCTCCGTCCGGATCAGACCACCATGTCGATCTCATCTGCAGGACAAACATCTTTTTCCAGTGCCATCCCCTCCTCTACACAATCTTTCCATCTATAAGCCCACAAACTGTAATAATGCCCTCCTTGGTGTCCTGTACAGTAAAAGGGTAGGTAGCTAGGTAAATAGTTAACTAGGTAGGTAAATCAGGAAACCAGATATGTAGGTAGGTAGTTTGCTAGCTTGTTAGTTAGGCAGCCACGTATGAAGGCCAGGTATGTACATAGTTAGGTAGCAAGGTATGTAGGTAAATGAAAGAAAGAAGAAAAATATATGGCGCACTCACCCGGTTTCATGCAAAAAGAACAGTTTCTGTATTCCATCATGTACATGGGAAACAAGGATTTGGGTCGGGGAGAAAAAAACTTGAGCTCAGCTGAGCTTGTGGAATGAGGGAGCTGTGACCCCGCATCACTTCGGGTCTGTCCCGGCTGCTAGTCATAGCCGGGACCCTGGGCTAAAAGCGCACAACATCAATCGTTGTGCTGCGCGCTGTTAACTCTTCAGATGTGGCAATAAAAGTTGACCGCCGCATCTGAAAGCAAAAGTAAACGCTTCCAGGCAGCTCAGTCGGGCTGATTGGGACATCGCGAAAAAATTGCGATGTCCAAATCAGCTAGGACGCAAGCGGAGGGCTCCTTACCTGTCTCCGCGACGTCCGATCGGCGATTGATTGCTCCAAGCCTGAGCTGCCGTCGAGCCCCTATCTCACTGATCCGTGCAAAGCTATGGCTTTGCAGGGATCAGCATAGGAGATCAGCGTGTGCATTGCTATAGGTCCCTATGGGAGCTATAGCACTTTAAAAAAAAGTTAACAAAGGTCATTTAACCCCTTCCCTAATAAAAGTTTGAATCACCCTCCTTTTCCCATTAAAAAAACGGTGTAAATAAAAATAAACATATGTGGTATCGCGGAAATGTCCAAACTATAAAAATATATTATTAATTAAATCGCACGGTCAATGGCGTACGTGCAAAAAAATTCCAAAGTCCAAAGTAGTGTATTTTGGTCACTTTTTATATCATGAAAAAATGAATAAAAAGCGATCAAAAAGTCCAATCAATACAAATATGGTACTGATAAAAACTTCAGAACATGGCACAAAAGAGTCCACAAACCGACCCGTACGAGGAAAAATAAAAAAGTTATAGGGGTTAGAAGATGAGAATTTTTTACATATAAATTTTCCTGCATGTAGTTATGATCTTTTTCCGAAGTACGACAATATCCAACCTATATAAGTAGGGTATCATTTTAACCAAATGGACCTACAGAATAAAGATAATGTGTTATTTTTACCGAAAAATGCACTGCATAGAAACAGAAGCCCCCAAAAATTACAAAATTAAATTTTTTCTTCAATTTTGTCGCACAATTAATTTTTTTTTCCGTTTCGCCGTGGATTTTTGGGTAAAATGACTAATGTCACTGCAAAGTAGAATTGGTAAGAAAAATAAGCCATCATGTGGAATCTTATCTGCAAAATTGAAAGCGTTATGATTTTTAGAAGGTGATGAGGAAAAAATGAAAATGCAAAAACGGAAAAACCCTGCGTCCTTAAAGGGGTACTCCGGTGAAAACCTTTTTTCTTTTAAATCAACTGGTGGCAGAAAGTTAAACATATTTGTAAATTACTTCTATTAAAAAATCTTAATCCTTCCTGTACTTATTAGCTGCTGAATACTAGAGAGGAAATTATTTTCTTTTTGAAATGCTCTCTGATGACATCACGAGCACAGTTCTTTCTGCTGATGTTATTATAATAATAATGCTTTATTTATTATCGTCCTTAGTGGGATTTGAACCAAAGTTCCCAGCACTGCAAGGCAGCAGCGCTAACCACTGAGCCACCATGCTGCCCTTAGCATACATCTGCTATGCATCTGCTATGCATGGCTGCTAAAATGGACAGAGATGTCAGCAGAGAGCACTGTACTCGTGATGTCATCAGTGTTCCAAAAAGAAAGGAATTTCCTCTGTAGCATTCAGCAACTAATAAGTACTGGAAGGATTAAGATTTTTTAATAGAAGTAATTTACAAATATGTTTAACTTTCTGTCACCAGTTGATTTAAAAGAAAAAAGGTTTTCACCGGAGTACCCCTTTAAGGGGTTAAGGACCTGCACCCTATGAAAAATCACAAGTGTGGGAATTGCTCTTTTTTTTTTTTTTCCAAAATAAGTTTTTATTTGTTTTAAGGCACAAAGACCAAAAGTAACCAAATATCAAAGTCAAATTACTTCCAGCTGAAAACGCCCACTGCTTGACAATGCAGTACAATTCGTGGGTTCCACATACATCCAAATGAAGAACATGGGGTAAGTAAAACAAACTGTTAAGAATACAAGCATGGCAGTGCATCACAATGTGGCGTTTCAGGTTCAAGAAATACAACACACAACATAACGGTCTACAATCTCTCATGGCATACACAGGATGTAGTTTACCAGACATCAACAGGCCCAAGTCAGGCAAAGGAATTGCTCATTTTATGGCCAAGTGAAACAAGGGCAAAATTACCATCTAGTTGGAGAGAATGTGCATGTTACTGATCTCATGATATACAGAACTAAGTTTGTTGTTTACTGTATACAGTGCCCGTGTGGCTATTTCTATGTTGGTTGCACCATCCGCCCGATGTTCATGCGGTTCAGGGAACATGTCCGACTTTCCAGGGAAGAAGGGGTGCCCAGACTGGCTGAAAACATAACGGGAACCCCGCATCATTAACTTTCTTTGGTCTGGAAACTGTCACGAACTCTCCTACAGGTCTTACCAGACAGACCTTTCTGCAACAAAGGGAAGCACGCTGGATCTTCCGGCTGGGAGCCACTGGACCTCTAGGATTAAATGAACACAATGAATTCAGTGCATTCATATGAGGACTAATGTCTATGCATTTGTTTGCCTTCTTCCTGACATTCTCTCTTGTTCATATCTCTCCTTATCTCCCCTGTCTTCTCCCTACCTCTCTCTTTCTTGCTCCCCCTCCTTCATTTCTGTGCATACAGAACCACTCCTGTGGTTCTTCTTTTACCAAATCTCATTGCAGATGGATGCTACGCACCAGGCACAGCTGGAAGATGTAACTGCTCTCGGCAGAGGTGGAGGGCACCATTTAGCAGCTGTCGGACTGTATCGTCAAGTTGCCCGGCAACAGTACATCAGCTGATCCCAGGCCACGGCGGTAGGTTACTTAACCAAGATCATGAGCATCATCTGTGGGCGTGACCAAGCAGATAACCAGCGAAACAGGACCGTCGTTTCACGAGCTCAACTGAGCTCGTTTTTTTCTCCCCGACCCAAATCCTTGTTTCCCATGTACATGGTGGAAAAAAGAAACTGTTCTTTGGCATGAAACTGGGTGAGTGCGACATATATGTTTCTTCTATCTTTCATGTTGAACACTGTTTTCCATGTAAGCGCACCCCCGACACTTCTGCATCACCCGTCTTCCATCATCACAGTCAACCTCAGCATTTATACAACCCCAAAGCATGATTGATCCCCCCCATGCTTAACAGTTGGACAGATGTTCTTTTCATTAAATTCTGTTCCCCTTCTTCTCCAAACGTACCTTTGCTCATTCCGGTGAAAAAGTTTAATATTAACCTCATCGGTCCACAGAACTTGTTTCCAAAATGCATCAGGCTTGTCTACAGTGGCGTTGCGACCCAGGAGCGCTACACCCCTGCCCACAATCATTTCTTGTATTGGAATTATGTAGGAGGCCTTCTGGTGTGCCAAGTATGCCTTATTTTCTGTGTGTGTGTGACTCTGTGTGTGTGTGACTCTGTGTGTGTGTGACTCTGTGTGTGTGTGTGTGACTGTGTGACTCTGTGTGTGTGTGACTCTGTGTGTGTGACTGTGACTCTGTGTGTGACTGTGACTCTGTGTGTGTGTGTGTGTGTGTGTGTGTGAGACTCTGTGTGTGTGTGTGACTCTGTGTGTGTGTGTGACTCTGTGTGTGTGACTCTGTGTGTGACTGTGACTCTGTGTGTGTGTGTCTGTCTGTGAGTGTGTCTCTCTGACTGTGTGTGTGTTTGTGTGTGTGTCTCTCTGTGTTGTATGTGTTTTTTTTGTGTGTGTGTGGGGGGGGGGGATAAACAGCAATCTAATGTGGGGAGAATTTGACCCATTGTGGGGAACCTGCAAGGGAACCTGCGGCCTAATGTGGGGTAACTACTACCAAATGTGCGGAGTCTATGCTACCTAATGTGGGGATGCTATGCTACCTAATGTGGGGAGTCTATGCTACCTAATGTGGGGAAACTGCTACCTAATGTGGGGAATCTGTGCTACCAAATGTGGGGGGTCTATGCTACCTAATGTGGGGAATCTGTGCTACCGAATGTGGGGAATCTATGCTACCTAATGTGGGGAAACTGCAACCTAATGTGGGGAATCTGTGCTACCTAATGTGGGGAAATTGCTACCTAATGTGGGGGAACACGTACCAAATGTGGGGAATCTATGCTGCCTAATGTGGGGAAAATATGCTACCTAATGTGGGGGAACTGCTGCCTACCTAATGCTCCCCCCTGGCAGTAGCACCTTCATCATCCACCAGCAACACCCCCCACCCCCAGCAGTAGCACCTCCATCAGCAGATCCTGATGGTGGATGATGGCGGTGCTCCTGCCGGGAAGATGATCCTGCGGATGGATGATGGGGGTGATACTGCCAGGGGGGATGGCCAGTTGCACCCTCATCATCCTCCAGCAACACCCCCCCAGTAGTAGCACCCCCATCATCCACTAGCAACACCACCAAAAAAGAACTCCCGTGGTAATGACATCAGCTAAAGGATGTTGAGGGGTGTTACTGCGGTTGTGGTATTATATTCAGAGGGTGCACTGTATGGCAACGTCATATTCAGAGGGCGCAGTTTGTGGTAGTATTATATTCAGAGGGTACAGTGGGTGGTAGTATTATATTCAGGGGTACAGTGTGTGGCGGTATTATATTCAGGGGTACAGTATGTGGTAGATTTATATTCAGAGGGTACAGTATGTGATGATATTATATTCAGAATGTACAGTGTGTGGTAGTATTATATTCAGAGGGTACAGTGTGTGGCGGTATTATATTCAGAGGGTACAGTGGGTGGTAGTATTATATTCAGAGGGTACAGTGTGTGGCGGTATTATATTCAGAGGGCACAGTATGTGGTAGATTTATATTCAGAGTGTACAGTATGTGTTGGTATTATATTCAGAATGTACAGTGTGTGGTAGTATTATATTCAGTGGGTATGGTGTATGGAAGGTTTATAATCAAAGAGTGTAGTGTATAGTAGTATTATATTTAGAGGATACAGTGTATGGCAGGTTTATAGTAATACTTGTTTTCATATAGAGGATGAGAATGCGCTGACATAGTGAGGAGACGTCTGGGCATCACATTCTACAGACAGAAGTTTTAGCTGGACCAGGCGGTATGTACCATCTGAATTAGATAAGGGAAGACTATAGAGAGAATGTCACCTGTAGTCACTGATATCATTTTGTATTCTCCTCACTATAGAGAAGACGTCACCTGTAGTCACTGATATCATTATGTATTCTCCTCACTATAGAGAAGACGTCACCTGTAATCACTGATATCATTATGTATTCTCCTCACTATAGAGAAGACGTCACCTGTAATCACTGATATCATTATGTATTCTCCTCACTATAGAGAAGACGTCACCTGTAATCACTGATATCATTGTGTATTCTCCTCACTATAGAGAAGACGTCACCTGTAGTCACTGATATCATTGTGTATTCTCCTCACTATAGAGAAGACGTCACCTGTAGTCACTGATATCATTGTGTATTCTCCTCACTATAGAGAAGACGTCACCTGTAATCACTGATATCATTGTACATTCTCCTCACTCTAGAGAAGACGTCACCTGTAGTCACTGATATTGTGTATTCTCCTCACTATAGAGAAGACGTCACCTGTAGTCACTTATATCATTGTGTATTCTCCTCACTATAGAGATGACGTCACCTGCAGTCACTGATATCATTGTACATTCTCCTCTCTATGTCCTATCAGAGCTGTAGTCGCTTGTCAGTTCTACAGTTATGGTGAGTGAAACTACAACTCCCAGCATAACCTCACCACTGCTCAAAGGGGTACTCTACTGGAAAACATTTTTTTTAATCAATTGGTGCTACAAAGTTAAACAGATTTGTAAATGACTTCTATTTAAAAATCTTAATCCTTCAAGTACTTATATAATAATATATATAATATATATAATAAGTGATTCACAGGAAGTTCTTTTCTTTTTTAATGTATTTTCTGTCTGACCAAAGTGCTCTGTGCTGACACCTTTGTCCATGTCAAGAACTGTCCATAGTAGGAGAAAATCCCCATAGCAAACCTATCCTGCTCTGGACAGTTCCTGACATGGACAGAGGTGTCAGCAAATAGCACTGTGGTCAGACTGGAAAGAAATACACAACTTCCTGTGGAGCATACAGCAGCTGATAAGTACTGTAAGGATTAAGATTTTAAATAGAAGTAATTTAAAAATCTGTTTAACTTTCTGGCACCATTTGATATAAACGTAAATGTTTTCCAGTGGAGTACCCCTTTAAGTAATTCTGGGAGCTGTATATTTAAATTGGGAAAACTTCTTTAACACTTTCCTATTCTGTGGCAACTGGTATATCTGATTATTATACTGGAATTTCTTACAATGCGCTACAACAGTGGTGTCTGTCACAACAGGCTAAAAACTTACTGGGGGAGGGGGGAGGTATGGGGGTTACACAATTTTCTACCGCACCGGGTGACACCAACCCTAGCAACGCCACTGCTTGTCTATATGTTCATTTGCAAAGTTTTTCTTCTGATGACCCTTCATGAAGACCATATTTGTACAAGTATCTCTTTAGAGTGAAATAGTGTACCACAACTCCAGTGTCTGCCAGATCTTTCTGGAGGGATTGTGCAGTCAAACATGGGTTTTGAATTGTTTTTCTCACAATCCTGCGAGCTGTTCTGTCTGATATTTTTCTTGGTCTTCCAGATCTTTCTTTAACTTCCACTGTTCCTGATGCCATTTCTTTATTACATTATGAACAGAGGATATTGACATCTGAAAATGTTTTGCTATCTTCTTATATCCTTCTCCAGCTTTGTGAGCGTCAACTATTTTCAGTTTCAGATTTCTAGACAACTGTTTAGAAGAGCCCATGGGTCTTATTGTTAGGGCAAGGTCAGATGAGTCTGGGCATTTAAAACCTTTGAGATTGACATCACCTGGTCTTCCCAAATGATGATTGAGAACAATCCATGACACTGGAAGGTCTCAGCTTTGCAAAGGGGGCAGTGCATGCTATAAATTCTGCAGGGTGCCCAAACTTTTGCAGATGTCATTTTTTTTGTTTTCTGCTATTTTGAAAGTGTAAATGATGGAAATAAAATCTGACTTTTGTTGACATATTATAAGAATGTCTAATCTGTAATCTGATGCCTTTTGGAGATTTTTCCATCTTTCCTTGGCTTCTTTATGCACGTTAATACAATTTTTTACCTGGGGTGCCCAAACTTTTGATCCCCACTGCAGGTCACAGACGCGGCTCACAAGAGGGGACGCCTTCTCCTTTATGTGCGTGAACCGCACATACAGGAGAAGGTAGCACTGTCTGCTGGGGATGCGGGACGAGTGCCCTGGATCCTCAGTAGTGGTGGCAGCAGCAGGCCCCATACCTGGCCGGGCCCTCGGACAACATCCGATTAGACCGACCAGTCAGTGTGACCCTGATTGTGTGTTTTTTTTAGAGTGCTAGATTCCTTTTTGAGGTATTTGCTGATGGCCTGTTATTATACAATGTAGGTATCTGTTCTGGTGCCCTATGTAACAGCCATAGCAGAAGTGGTATTTCTGTTTTCTGCAACCCATGGTACAGGGCTTTGCCCATGTATATTTCACTATGTGTGCTGGAGCCATATTAATAAATGTTTGTTGCAAAATTTTTATGATTTTGATGTCAATAAAGATTACAGTGTTTTACTTCTACTTTGTAGTCAGTGTACGTTCTTCTTTGGTGTATATTCTAGTTATTTGTACACTAATTTTCCACTTAGACATGTAGTTGTGAGTTTCTATCAAGTAACATGATACTAAACAGTGTAAAGCAGCTAACACAATAGAGGACAGAGCACTGTTAAAAATGGATCTGGAATTAGGGTTATTTCATTTAGAAAAAAGATGGCTTAGAGGCGACCCAATAACTATGTATAAGTATAAGGGGGCAGTGCATGATCTATTTATACCCAGGACTGTATCTATAACAAGGGGGTATCCTCTATGTCTGGAGGAAAGAAAGTTTCTACACGAGCACAAAAAGGGATTCTTTACTGTAATAACAGTGAAACTGGAACTCTCTCCCAGAGGATGTGGTCAAGATGAACTCAGTAAAAGAGTTCAAAAGGAGCCTGGATGCATTTAAGAGCAGTAATAACATTACAGGTTATGAATACTAGATTTATAGTCCCTATCAATAGTCCCTGGCCCTATCTTATATGAAGGATAGCCTTATGATTATCCCATGCATGTTTAAACTCCTTCACTGTATTTGCAGCTACCACTTCTACAGGAAGGCTATTCCATGCATCCACTACTCTCTCAGTAAAGTAATACTTCTTGATATTACTTTTAAACCTTCGCCCTTCTAATTTAAAGCTATGTCATCTTGTGGTAGTTTTTCTTCTTTTAAATATATTCTCCTCTTTTACTGTGTTGACTCCCTTTATGTATTTAAAAGTCTCTATCATATCCCTTCTGTCTCTTCTTTCTTCCAAGCTATACATGTTAAAGTCCTTTAACCTTTCCTGATAAGTTTTATCCTGCAATCCATGTACTAGTTTAGTAGCTCTTCTCTGAACTCTCTCTAGAGTATCTATATACTTTTGGAGATGCAGCCTCCAGTACTGCGCACAATACTCCAAGTGAGGTCACACCAGTGTTCTGTACAGCAGCATGAGCACTTCTCTCTTTCTACTGTTTATACCTCTCTCTATACATCCAAGCATTCTGCTAGCATTTCCTGCTGCTCTATTACATTGTCTTCTTACCTTTAACCCCTTAAGGACCCAGCCAATTTTCACTGTAGGACCCGGCCATTTTTTGCACATCTGACCACTGTCACTTTAAACATTAATAACTCTGGGATGCTTTTACCTTTCATTCTGATTCGGAGATTGTTTTTTCATGCCATATTCTACTTTATGTTAGTGGTAACATTTTGTCGATACTTGCATCATTTCTTGGTGAAAAATTCCAAAATTTGTTGAAAAAATTGAAAATGTTGCATTTTGTTAACTTTGAAGCTGTCTGCGTATAAGGAAAATGAATATTCCAAATAAATTATATATTGATTCACATATACAATATGCCTACCTCATGTTTCCATCATAAAGTTGACATGTTTTTACTTTTGGAAGACATCAGATGGCTTCAAAGTATAGCAGCAATTTTCCAATTTTTCACAAGATTTTCAAAATCAAAATTTTTCATGGACCAGTTCTGATTAGAAGTGGATTTGAAGGGCCTTCATATTAGAAATACCCCACAAATGACCCCATTATAAAAACTGCACCCATCAAAGTATTCAAAATGACATTCAAAAGGTTTGTTAACCCTTTAGGTGTTTCACTGGAATAGCAAATTGAAGGAGAAAATTCAAAATCTTATTTTTTCTTACACTGGCGTGTTCTTGTAGACCCAGTTGTTGAATTTTTACATTGGGTAAAAGGAGATAAATCTTCCTAAAATGTGTAACCCAATTTCTGTCGAGTAAGAAAATACCTCATGTGTATGTCAAGTGTTCGGCGGGCGCAGTAGAGGGCTCAGAAGGGAGCGACAGTGGAATTTTGGAGAGTGAGTTTTTCTGAAATGGTTTTTGGGGGCATGTCACATTTAGGAACCCCTATGGTGCCAGAAAAGCAAAAAAAAAAAAAAAAACACATGGCATACTATTTTGGAAACTATACCCCTCACGGAATGTAGCAAGGGATATAGTGAGCCTTAAAGGGGTATTCCAGGTAAAACCTTTATATATATATATATATATATCAACTGGCTCTGGAAATTTAAACAGATTTGTAAATTACTTCTATTAAAATTTTTTAATCCTTCCAATAGTTATTAGCTTCTGAAGTTTTCTGTCTAACTGCTCAATGATGATGTCACGTCCCGGGAGCTGTGCATGATAGGAGAATATTCCCATAGAAACTGCACAGCTCCCGGGACGTGAGTCATCAGAGAGCAGTTAGACAGAAAACAACAACTCAACTTCAGAAGCTAATAACTATTGGAAGGATTAAGATTTTTTAATAGAAGTAATTAACAAATCTGTTTAACTTTCCGGAGCCAGTTGATATATAAAAAAAGTTTTGGCCTGGAATACCCCTTTAACACCTCACAGGTGTTTGACGACTTTTCGTTAAAGTTGGATGTGTAAATGATTTTAGTTTTCCCTAAAATTTAAAATTTGTACAATTTGTAACCCCATCTCTTCTGAGTATGGAAATACCCCGAGTGTGGACATCAAGTGCTCTGCTGGTGCACTACAATGCTCAGAAGAGAAGGAGCGCCATTGAGCTTTTGGTAAAAAAAATTGTTTGGAATGGAAGTCAGGGGCCATGTGCGTTTACAAAGTCCCCGGTGCTGCCAGAACAGTGGACCCCCCACATGTGACCCTATTTTGTAAACTAAACCCCTCACAGAATTTAATAAGGGGTGCAGTGAGTATTTACACCCCACTGGTGTTTGACAGATCTTTAGAACAGTGGGCTGTGCAAATGAAAAATTACATTTTTCATTTTGACAGACCACTGTTCCAAGAATTTTCATTAAACACCTGTGGGTGTTCAGGCTAACTATACCCCTTGTTACGTTCCGTGAGGGGTGTAGTTTCCGAAATGGGGTCACATGTGGGTATTTATTTTTTTGTCAGAACCGCTGTAAAATCAGCCACCCCTGTGCAAATCACCAATTTAGGCCTCAAATGTGCATGGTGCGCTCTCACTCCTGAGCCATGTTGTGTACCCGCAGAGCATTTTAGGCCCACATATGGGGTATTTCCGTACTCAGGAGAAATTGCGTTACAAATTTTGGGGGTCTTTTTTTCCTTTTAACGCTTGTGAAAATAAAAAGTATGAGGCAACACCAGTATTTTTTTTTTTTTTTTTTTTTTACACTAACAAGCTGGTGTAGCCCCCAACTTTTCCTTTTCATAAGGGGTAAAAGGAGAAAAAGCCCTCAAAATTTGTTGTGCAATTTCTCCCGAGTACGGAAATACCCCATATGTGGCCCTAAACTGTTTCCTTGAAATATGACAGGGCTCCGAAGTGAGAGAGCTCCATGCGCATTTGAGGACTAAATTAGGGATTGCATAGGGGTGGACATAGGGGTATTCTATGCCAGTGATTCCCAAACAGGGTGCCTCCAGCTGTTGCTAAACTCCCAGCATGCCTGGACAGTCAGTGGCTGTCCAGAAATGCTGGGAGTTGTTTTGCAACAGCTGGAGGCTCCGTTTTGGAAACACTGCCATACAATACATTTTTCATTTTTATTGGGGGGGGGGGGGGGGACAGTGTGAGGGGATGTATATTTAGTGGTTTACCCTTTAATATGTGTTAGTGTAGTGTAGTGTTTTTAGGGAACATTCGCACTGGCGTGTTACGGTGAGTTTCCCGCTAGGAGTTTGCACTACGGCGAAAAATTTGCCACAGCCCAAACTTGAAGCAGGAAACTTACTGTAAACCTGCCGTGTGAATGTACCCTGGGGGCAAACCTCCAGCTGTTTCAAAACTACATCTCCAAGCATGTACTGACAGACCGTGCATGCTGGGAGTTGCATTTATGCAACACCTGGAGGCACACTGGTTGGAAAACCTTCAGTTAGGTTCTGTTACCTAACTCAGTATTACCTCCAGCTGTTGCAAAACTACAACTCCCAGCATGTACTGATCACCAAAGGGCATGCTGGGAGATGTAGTTATGCAACAGCTGGAGGTGTGCAACTACAACTCCCAGCATGCCGAGAAGGCTGTTTGGGCATGCTGGGATTTGCAGTTTTGCAACATCTGGAGGGCTACAGTTTTAGAGAACACTGCAAATTGATCTCCAAACTGTGACCCTCCAGATGTTGCAAAACTACATATCCCAGCATGCCCAGACAGTAAACAGCTGTTTGAGCATGCTATGAGTTGTAGTATTGCAAGATCTGGAGGAATACAGTTTAGAGACCTCTATATAGTGGTCTCAAACTGTAGCCCTCCAACTGTTGCAAACAGCTGTCTGGGCATGCTGGGAGTTGTAGTTTTGCAACATCTGGAGGGCTACAGTTAGAGACCACTGTATAGTGGTCTCAAACTGTACCCGCTAGATGTTGCTAGGCACCTCACTGGCTTCCGTAGGATCCAGCCGCACGACGTTGCCGCACGACGATCTCCATCGCCCGCAGCCTCCAGATCGGTAAGTGGATCTTCAGCGCTGGTCCCTGTCTGGTTTCCCCGTCCTGCCCCGCCTATTGTGGGTGGGCAGGACAGGGAAAACAAAAGTTAACCCCCCCCCCGGCCCAGATCTGCTATTGGTCATCGCTTTTGACGACCAATAGCAGGTATAGGAGGGGTGGCACCCCTGCCACCTCACTCCTATCCCCTCAGGGGGATCGTAGGTGTCTTAGACAACCGCGATCTCCCTCATATTCCGGGTCACCGGGTCACCATAGACCCGTAATGACACGGAATCGCGTAAATCGCAAGTGTGAATTCACTTATGATTTGCGGCGATCGCCAACATGGGGGAGTCTGATGACCCCCCTGGGAGTTTGCATGGGATGTCTGCTGAATGATTTCAGCAGGCATCCCGGTCCGATCCCCGCCCGGGTGTCATGACGTACGTGTACGTCAAGGGTCCTTAAGGGGTTAAGTCTTCTGAAAAAATTTCCTCAGATACTGAGGTCAGGACTGTGTCAAATATTCTATATTCTGCCCGAGGGTTTTACCGCCCCAGGTGCATTATCTTGCACTTATCCACATTGAATTTCAGTTGCCAGAGTTCTGACCATTCTTCTAGTTTGCCTAAATCCTTTTCCATTTGGCGTATCCCTCCAGGAACATCAACCCTGTTACATATCTTTGTGTCATCAGCAAAAAGACACACCTTACCATCGAGTCCTTTTGCGATATCACTAATGAAGATATATATACAATATTGGTCCCAGTACAGATCCCTGAGGTATCATACTGATAACAAGACCTTGCTCTGAATATACTCCACTGACTACAACCCTCTGTATTCTGTCACTCAGCCACTGCCTAAGCCAGTCAACAGTATGGGAGTCCAAGCTCAATGACTGTAGTTTATTGATTAGTCTTCTATGTGGGACAGTGTCAAAAGCCTTACTAAAATCTAGATGTGGGATGTCTACTGCCCCTCCACCATCTATTATTTTAGTCACCAAGTCAAAAAAATGAGTAAGATTTGTTTGATATGATCTCCCTGAAGTAAACCCATGTTGTTTTTCATCTTGCAATCCATGAGGCATCAACCTCATGAGGGTTTTTTGCCTTTCTCTAGAGCAACATAATAGAGATACAGTAGGGATATAGATTGAACTCTTGTTTCTTACTGTCTTTTTTCAACCTTATTGACTTTTTAACTAGTGTTGAGCGGCATAGGCCATATTTGAATTTGCGAATATTCGCAAATATATGGACGAATATTCGTGATATATTCGCGAATATTCGCATATTCGTAATAATCTCATTTTATTTTGAACATATGCGAAAATTAGCATATACAAAAATTAGCATAAGCGAAAATTTGCACACCAGTCTCACACAGTAGTATTAGAGCCTTCTTTATACCACACAAGCTGGAAGCAGAGAGGGATGATCACTGTGATGTGTAATGTGAAGAAAAAAAAAGAATATTTGTAATTACGAATATATAGCGCTATATTCGCGAATATTCGCGAATTCGCGAATATGCGATATTCGCGAATAAAATTTGCATTGTGAATATTCGCGAGCAACACTATTTGTAACTATGTAAAAGTAAAATATTTTAAGTTAAGTTATACACAAGTACATGTAGTGTTTATTGTGTTGTTAGAAGCCAATATTTCTTTAGGTAATGCAGATTTCCCACACTTGTTTAATTTATCATCTACTTTTATTGGTTATAATGATATATTTAGCCGCATATTTTTCTTTTCCAATACCAGGTATATGTGAAATAATAATATAGTTTTTTATTTTTAGTTAATGGTTCAAACCATCTCATGTATAAAATACCATGTCCTCAAGTATGTGCTGAAATTAATTGACTAGAAAAACAAAAATGTTCTTTAACATAGTTCTCAATTAAGCACTGTGGTTTGTAACAAATACTATTTGTGAAGATGGGATTTCTTTTAGCGCTTATGAAAATGGTGCCTATGGCCACATTCACACCTCAGTAATGTGGTCAGTATTTTGAATTGGTAATTCTAAGTCAAAACAAGGAGTGGATTCAAAGCACAGAATTGCAGATCTTTCCATTACAGTCTTTCTCTGTGTAAATTTAACTCCTGGATTTGGCATACACATATCTGTGCAAAATACATGCCAAATTAGTACTATGTAAAAGTGGTGTAAGTGTCCTGTCATTGGTGTCTGGTTATATTGAGGCATAATTTTACAAACATTTTGAGCATCTTCAAGGTTTTAGTATGTAATAGATTCAGAATACACTTAGTACCTGATGTTCACAGATTATTTTTATTTTTTTAACCAGTTTCTAGTGTCCAATACTTTTATTACCGACTGATGGTCTCAGGCAACGTTTTCTTGTCAATAATACTTTGTAGCATGGTATGACAATGGTTAAAACTGCATTATTTCTAATTATTCAAATCTAGAGTTTCCTATTTTAAAGGGGTTATCTACCATAAAGTCATTTTAGTACGTACCTGCCAGACAGTAATGGACATGCTGAGGAAAGATCTGCGCTTATCTTGGGGCTAAATGGCTATGTTGTGAGATTACCATAATACTGCGGCTAGCTTTTTGTGTACTATTTCCTGATTGAGTTCATTCTTTCAAACTACAAATCCCATAGTACCTTGTTTTTAAGTCCGAGGTTATTTTATTTCCTCCCACACATCAGCAACCCCACCCATTTGAAACACACCTGTGCTGCCTTTAATGCCTTTAATGTTTTCTGACCAGGATGCCTCCAGCTGTTGCAAATTATTGCAGAATGATCTCCCACCCAGTGGTCACTCCACCCATTGAAGACAGGCTCCCTCTGAACACCTGACTAGTGATTTAACAATGTAACTTTGTATGCTGATAAAAATAAATGTGGGGTCAAAAATCACAGAAGATTTGTGAAACCACCAGAAAACACAGATTCAAACACTATATTATGAACTAGACAAACTTTTCAGCCCCTGTAGCATAGTCCAATAGTCCAAAAAAAAAAATAATAATAATAATAATCCCGGAATACCCCTTTAAAATGTACTTACTATGAACTCTTATCCTCTTTTCACATCTCCTACTTGGAATTATAACTTTTTGCACTGTTTGCCTGTATAAACATGGTCTTGATTATTTATGTTGTTTAATATATATATATATATATATAAATATATATATATATATATATATATATATATATATATATATATATATATATCTTTTTAAACACATAAAAATGGAAGGGTGTGCAAATTTTGATGCCTCAGATAAACATACTAAAACATTTAGCTAAAAATGTGCTGGCTAAGTTGGATATAGGTGGTAACATTAAAGATTGCCTGACGGTTATATTGCTGCTTATCCAGAAATGTGAAAATAATTCCATTCTCTTCTCATACAATAACTAATGGATAATTTTTGTGTATAAAGGCAAATCTTTTGTGTAAGAACCATTTAAAGCATTAAAGAGTAAGAAATGTTTTATATATATATATATATATATATATATATATATATATATATATATTGCCAGCCTGCCTTATCTCCCGAGTCTTATATAAAAAACAGCTTAAAGGGGTACTCCACTGGAAAACTTTTTTTTATTGAAATCAACTGGTGCCAGAAAGTTAAACAGATACGTAAATTACTTCTATTAAAAAATCCCAATCCTTTCAGTACTTATCAGATGCTATATACTACAGAGGAAGCTCTTTTCTTTTTAACCTCTTAAGGACCAAGGACGTATGAGTACGTCCTTGGTCCCGCTCCCGTGATATAACGCGGGGTCCCACGGTGACCCCGCATCATATCACGGCGGGCCCGGCGTCATAGTGAAGCCGGGACCCGCTGCTAATAGCACGCTGCACTGATCGCGGTGCAGCGCGCTATTAACCCTTTAGCCGCGCGCTCAAAGCTGAGCCTCGCGGCTAAAAGTGAAAGTAAAAAGTGCCGGTTAGCTCAGTGGGCTGTTCGGGATAGCCGCGGCGAAATCGCGGCATCCCGAACAGCTTGCAGGACAGCCGGAGGTTCCCTACCTGCCTCCTAACTTTCCGATCGCCGAATGACTGCTCAGTGCCTGAGATCCAGGCATGAGCAGTCAAGCGGCAGAATCATCGATCACTGGTTTCCTATGAGAAACCAGTGATCAATGTAAAAGATCAGTGTGTGCGATGTTATAGGTCCCTATGGGAGCAATAACACTGCAAAAAAAAGGGAAAAACAAAAGTGAATAAAGATCATTTAACCCCTCCCCTATTAAAAGTTTGAATCACCCCCCTTTTCCCATAAAAAAAACACAGTGTAAATAAAAATAAACATATATGTTATCGCTGCGTGCGGAAATGTTCGAGTTTTAAAAATATATCGTTAATTAAACTGCACGGTCAATGGCGTACGCGCAAAAAAATTCCAAAGTCCAAAATAGTGCATTTTTGGTCACTTTTTATATCATGAAAAAATGAATAAAAAGCGATCAATAAGTCCTATCAATGCAAAAATGGTACTGTTAAAAACTTCAGATCACAGTGCAAAAAATTAGCCCTAATACCGCCCTATACACAGAAAAAAAAAGTTATAGGGGTCAGAAGATGACAATTTTAAACGTATTAATTTTCCTGCAAGAAGTTATGATTTTTTCCAGAAGTACGACAAAATCAAACCTTTATAAGTACCTATATAAGTATAAGTAAACCTACAGAATAAAGATAAGGTGTCATTTTTACCGAAAAATGTACTTCGTAGAAACGGAAGCCCCCAAAATTTACAAAACAGTGTTTTGTTTTCAATTTTGTCTCACAATGATTTTTTTTTCCATTGCACCGTAGATTTTTGGGCAAAATGACTGACGTCATTACTAAGTAGAATTGGTGGCGCAAAAAATAAGCAATCATATGGATTTTTAGGCGCAAAATTGAAAGAGTTATGATTTTTTTAAAGGCAAGGAGCAAAAAACGAAAGTGAAAAAACGGAAGAAACCCCGGTCCTTAAGGGGTTAAATTTCCTTTCTGTCTGATCATAGTCTGACCACAGTGCTCTCTGCTGACACATCTGTCCATTTTAGGAACTGTCCAGAGCAGGAGAAAATCCCCATAGCAAACCTCTATTGTTCTGGATAGTTCCTGACACGGACAGAGGTGTCAGCAGAGAGCATGTTGTCAGAAAGAAAGGAAATTCAAAAAGAAAAGAACTTCCTATGTAGTATACATAATCTAAAAAGTACTGGAAGGATTGGGATTTTTTAATAGAAGTAATTTACAAATCTGTTTAACTTTCTGGCACCAGTTGATTTAAAAGAAAATGTTTTCCAGTGGAGTACCCCTTTAAGGCTAAGTTTCCACTTGTTTTTTTCCTGGCAGTTTTTGGAAAGCTGCCACTGCAGTTTTTGAGCCAAAGCCAGAAGTGTATTCAAAAGGAACAGGACATTTATAGGAAGGACTTACACTTCTCCTCCCTTATAGATCCACTTCTTACTTTGGCTCAAAAACTGCAGGGGCAGTTTTCCAAAAACTGCCAGTAAGAAAAAAAAAAGTGGAAACGTAGCCTAAAGGCAACTACTTAGAGGGCATTTGTTTTATTTAATGTAGTTTGTTATAAAAAAAAAATCCAATAAGGTTTGTTTTCAAAATTTCAAATGTTCTTCTATTTGAGGCTCATATTAAGGCTTCCTCTCCAGCCACTACTGCCTTTTCCTGAATGGTCATCTAAGCTTAGCTGTGCTACTGGGGCACACAATCACTCAGTTCACTTCCCTGCCCACCAACTGGTTGCTTATTGACCAACCTTATTCTTATTTTATCACTATGGAGTACAACAGAAACCTGATCCAGTTTCACCGCAGAGAAATGTACGGATGTCTCGGCCAGTCAGGGAGTGGAGCGCAATGCGCCTAATTCCCCCAGATAATAATTCATAATCTCATCGAGCCTCAGGAGTGAGACCCAGTGAAAGCAGTGGTCTTCCTACTTACATTTTCAAAGGTCTTTTGTGCTTTAAAAATGTGAAAATATGTGAGAGTTCATTTTCGTGCCACTTTTGTTTTTTCGTGCCAAAATTACCAAATTTGGCAGCAATTTTTTTTTTTACGACATATTGAATTCTTCAGCAGTCTAGTTACCAAAATCAGCAATTTTAGCACCAACATTTATGATTCTGGTGCAAATACCAAAAAATTCTTGGTGAAGCATCTCATGTAATATAACTGTATGAATAAAACATATCTGGGGTTTAAAAGCAAGTGCAGGTGCAGTGACCATGAAGAAAAAAAAGTATTTACATTTGCCAATAATTAATATTTATATTTCAATAGTTGATTAAATAACACATTTTTTCCCCAAAAAATTCAAAATATAGAAAGAAAGAGAAAAAAAAATACAACCATTTCTGTGATTTCTTCACTAGAAAAGAGCTGGTGTGAAATTTTTGATGTAAATTGAACTTTGACATTTACATAGCCACACCCACTTCTGCAGAGCTAGCATGAATAGTGTAAACCTTTGACCATTCTCATGTAAAACATCAATATCTGATGGAAACTTTTTTGTACCAAAATTTTGGCACAAAATGCAACATTTTATCATGTGAAGAGTTTTGAATATGACTCAATTGTGTACAGCTTGGAAGAAGGAGGAAATGAGGGGGACCATGCTCAAAACCTATAAAAGTGTTAAAGAGATAGAAAAGGTTCAAGAGAAAATCTTATTTTACTAAAAGGTAAGCAGATGCTTGGAACCAATTTCCAGCAGATATGGTTAGTGAATCAACAGTACGTGAATTTAAACATGTCTATTTATTCAAAAAAAAAATTTAAAAAATGCTATTTTAAACACAGAATAGATGTCATAATGTAAAATATGTGTAAAAAACAAACAAACACATAAACAAATAGTGCAGTACAATATAAGACAACAAAAAAGATTGTGTGTAGGCACAAATCTGTAGAAGGGTACAAAAATGTATGCTGCACCAAAAGCTACTGTGATAGCCTGGGGATGTAGGGTATGGGGAGTTTAGCTGTGCGGTAATTAAAGGGTGCTTGTTAACCCTTGCTATTCGTGACGCCAGGGTGAGGGCTCCTCAGTAATACTTGTCCTACCGCCACCCTTCCCAAGAGCAATAAGGAGGTAGAGAAGAATAGATTGTCCACAACCAAAGAGTTTTCTGAAACAGCATTAACTTTTACTGAAGGTTTTCTGCAAGCTTCAATAACACTACAGTCTTTAAGCATAACAACGGCTTTCCTTGGAGATTGACAAAGGTGGGGACTTTAGCATTTAGAGTCTTTTAGTACTGTGCGTTGTTCCACTGGAAATAGGGGATTTAGTTGTGGTCCAGTAGTCACGCTAGCATTAGCGGGGATTTAGATTTCAACTCACGGTTTTAGTTCTGCTGAGGCCGGCAGGTTTTTGAGGCCTAGCGTGTCTTTGAAAGTTGCGTAGATCCGTTCTGCTAGTCCAGCACCCATGAGAGCAGCAACCCAAGAGAGCGATAATTGGACGCAGATCCCTTATATGGGCAGGGGCTGGACTAGTGCTAATTGGTCCATACTGATGTCAATCACCATTACCGAGATTTGTGGGTAACATGTGACCCAATGACCTCCTAAGGTCCTACAACATACCATAGAGGTGACTAGCATGGTCAAATGACCGAAGGTCCTGCGACGCTAATCAAGGTAAGTACTATACATTACTATAAAATATATATAATTATTAAATATATACATATATTATTATTAGAGATAGACTTGAGGAGAGGCGACTAGGGGCTGTCCCATCTGAGGAACCCTACCTGGACGTAGTTACTCTGACTTTGGGGACCTCTACACTAGGTACGGTATGTAATATGGTACTGGGACACAACAAACCCCCTTACTTAAAGGAGAAGTCCCATGTAGAAAAAGTATTGTGTTTTAAATGCAGAAGCAAAAGTTATATCACTTTGTAAATCACTGAGTTTACCCATCTTGTAAGTAAAACCTGTTTTTCTAGCTTCTTTGTTCAGAGAGGAAGTTCAGCAGCTCCCTGTTCTGATGACTTGCGACCCCCCATTGAGCTGCATTATGCTGGGGGCCGTGATGCCACAATTTCCCATAGTTCTGCAGCTTAGCCAGCTCTGTGCACGGCAAGGGAACCTCCCATGTGCAGCTTCAGCCAATCATAGAAGTCCCAGTTAGCTGAGCAAGCGTCTTCATCTCCTCGGCAGGGAAGCATCTGACAGCCAGCTCAGTGTTTATAAGAGCAAGAACGATGTTCCAATGTCCCGAGAAGAAGCAGAGGGGGAGGGGGAGATCCCTGCTTTCCCCTGCACTGATCGCAATCTGACAGCAGGTCAGTCTGAAAGAACAATGTCCTGAGAATAGAAGCAGGGGGAAGGGAAACACTGAGCCTGCTGTTAGGAAAGTGATCAGTGTCTAGGTCAGTGTATCCCAATCAGGGTGCCTTCAGCTGTTGCAAAACTAAAACTCCCAGACACGCTGGGAGTTGTAGTTTCACAACAGCTGGAGGCACCCTGGTTAGGAAGCACTGGTCTAGGCTGGGCTACTTCTATGATGAACTGAAAGGCATTATGGGAGACAGGAAGTCAGGGACCTCCATGGACCAGGAAGTACCGATCTTTAAGAGGGGATTGCAGGAGAAGGGAGAGGGTGAGATACATGAGGAGCAGATTGTCAGAATGGTGAACTGATGCACTTTCACATGATATAAAAAAAATTGTGACTTGGTCCATGATACTTCTTCTTTAAGATAAGTTGGCCTCGACGTCAGTCCCCTAAGACAGAGGGACGAAGTGAAAGTCGGGTACAACATTATAAAGCTACTTAACATTTTCTTTAATGTTCATACATTGGTTTGGGTAAATTCCCGAACAGGATTGGTTGGTTCATGAATTTAGTAACAGGATGATATTATGCACATGAGATACATCCTACTTAACATTTTTTTCCTAAGCTCACTAGACAATTTAAATCTCACCATATATTTTTGCCATTTAAGCTACCTGTTTAGTACTCTGAGGGTATATTGGCTTGCCCGATGCTTTCTACCAATAAGACTGGCTACTAGGGTCCATTGGCTATACACTCCTATCCCTAGAACACAACAGATAAACCTTACCTAGGTTACCTTTAATTACGTGTATTATTTTTAGCTTGCAAGAGCACCTACTGGCCAGGCAGGACATCTCGCACACGTAAAAGAGAAGAGAATTAGTGTACATAACAGTGGCAGGAATTGGAAAATGACATTAGCTACAATTCCCAAGGCATTTACTTTAATGTGAGACATTTTTGTTTGTTTATTTTTGGGTGTACTAAGTTTAAGTGAGGTAAGTACACTTAAGTGATTGTTTTTTTTTCTAGGTACTATGTGTGTAGTACTAAGTGTAAGGTCAGTCTTGATACCTTAGGGGTAGTTTCCCTTGAGTGGACCTTTGAGAAGGTGTTAGTGACGGGTGACAAAACTGTTATTCCTCAGAGGAGCCGAGGAAGCCACCTACTAGCAACTACTACAACACCTATTATTTACATTTTTTTAACCCCTTAAGGACCAGGCCATTTTACACCTTAAGGACCAGAGCGTTTTTTGCAATTCTGACCACTGTCACTTTAAACATTAATAACTCTGGAATGCTTTTAGTTATCATTCTGATTCCGAGATTGTTTTTTCGTGACATATTCTACTTTAACTTAGTGGTAAAATTTTATGGTGACTTGCATCCTTTCTTGGTGAAAAATCCCAAAATTTGATGAAAAAAATGAAAATTTTGCATTTTTCTAACTTTGAAGCTCTCTGCTTGTAAGGAAAATGGATATTCAAAATAAAACATTTTTGGGTTCACATATACAATATGACTACTTTATGTTTGCATCATAAAATTTATAAGTTTTTACTTTTGGAAGACACCAGAGGGCTTCAAAATTCAGCAGCAATTTTGAAATTTTTCACAAAATTTTCAAACTCGCTATTTTTCATGGACCAGTTCAGGTTTGAAGTGGATTTGAAGGGTCTTCATATTAGAAATTCCCCATAAATGACCCCATTATAAAAACTACACCCCCCAAAGTATTCAAAATGACATTCAATAAGTGTATTAACCCTTTAAGTGTTTCACAGGAATAGCAGAAAAGTGAAGGAGAAAATTCACAATCTTCATTTTTTACACTCGCATGTTCTTGTAGACCCAATTTTTGAATTTTTGCAAGGGGTAAAAAGGAGAAAAATTTTACTTGTATTTGAAACCCAATTTCTCTCGAGTAAGCACATACCTCATATGTCTATGTTAATTGTTCGGCGGGCGCAGTAGAGGGCTCAGAAGGGAAGGAGCGTCAAATGGTTTTTGGGGGGCATGTCACCTTTAGGAAGCCCCTATGGTGCCAGGACAGCAAAAAAAAACACATGGCATACCATTTTGGAAACTAGACCCCTCAGGGAACGTAACAAGGGGTAAAGTGAACCTTAATACCCCACAGGTGATTCACGACTTTTGCATATGTAAAAAAAAAAAAAAATGTTTTACCTAAAATGCTTGGTTTCCCAAAAATGTTACATTTTTAAAAAGGATAATAGCAGAAAATACCCCCCAAAATTTGAAGCCCAATTTCTCCCGATTCAGAAAACACCCCATATGGGGGTGAAAAGTGCTCTGCTGGCGCACTACAGGTCTCAGAAGAGAAGGAGTCACATTTGGCTTTTTGAAAGCAAATTTTGCTCTGGGGGCATGCCGCATTTAGGAAGCCCCTATGGTGCCAGAACCGCAAAAAAGAACCACATGGCATACCATTTTGGAAACTAGACCCCTCGTGGAACGTAACAAGGGGTAATGTGAACCTTAATACCCCACAGGTGTTTCACGACTTTTGCATATGTAAAAAAAAACATTTTTTTTACCTAAAATGCTTGGTTTCCCAAAATTTTTACATTTTTTAAAAGGGTAATAGCAGAAAATACCCCCCAAAATTTGAAGCTCAATTTCTCCCGATTCAGAAAACACCCCATATGGGGGTGAGAAGTGCTCTGCTGGCGCACTACAGGTCTCAGAAGAGGAGGAGTCACATTTGGCTTTTTGAAAGCAAATTTTGCTCTGGGGGCATGCCGCATTTAGGAAGCCCCTATTGTGCCAGGACAGCAAAAAAAAACACATGGCATACCATTTTGGAAACTAGACCCCTCGGGGAACGTAACAAGGGGTAATGTGAACCTTAATACCCCACAGGTGATTCACAACTTTTGCATATGTAAAAAAAAAAAAAAATTTTTACCTAAAATGTTAGTTTCCCAAAAATTTTTGATTTTTAAAAAGGGTAATAGCAGAAAATACCCCCCATAATTTGTAACACAATTTCTCCCGAGTACGGCGATACCCCATATGTGACCCTAAACTGTTGCCTTGAAATACGACAGGGCTCCAAAGTGAGAGCGCCATGCGCATTTGAGGCCTAAATTGGGGATTGCATAGGGGTGGACATAGGGGTATTCTACGCCAGTGATTCCCAAATAGGGTGCCTCCAGCTGTTGTAAAAGTCCCAGCATGCCTGGACAGTCAGTGGCTGTCTGGTAATACTGGGAGTAGTTGTTTTTCCATTTTGGAAACAGTGGCGTACCAGACGTTTTTCATTTTTATTGGGGAAGGGGGCTGTGTAGGGGTATGTGTATATGTAGTGTTTTTTACTTTTTATTTTATTTTGTGTTAGTGTAGTGTAGTGTTTTTAGGGTACAGTCACATGGGCGGGGGATTACAGCGAGTTTGAGCTGCCGCGCAAAATTTGCTGCATCGCAAACTTGCAGCCTGATACTCACTGTAAGCCCCTGCCCATATGAATGTATCCTGTACATTCACAGTGGGGGGGACCTCCAGCTGTTGCAAAACTACAACTCCCAGCATGCACAGTCCATCAGTCCACAGGATTTCAGCAGGCATCCAGTTCCGATGTCTGCCCGGCGAGCGGCAGAGACCGGAAAATGCCATGACGTTGTGGAACGTCATTGGTCCTTAAAGCCCAGGGTGCCATGACGTTCCACAACGTCATTGGTCCTTAAGAGGTTAAGGACTCGGAAACGGGGGCGTAGGAGTACGTCCATTGTCCTTAAGGGGTTAATGTACATGTGTACAAGGCTAATTTTTCTGTGTACAGTAACCATTTAGATTTAGTTACTCTAGCATATACATTTATTAAACACTCCAACAGGGTTCAGGTGCATTCACCTGATAAGTGCAACTTTCGCAAAGAATGTCACGTTACTATTGAGGTATATACACGTAAACAAGTGTGCAAGGATCAGTAGTCCATCTGCACTAAGAGTCTAAACTTCATGGCTACCAGCTCTAGCCTGGCACACACTTATGAATCTCCTACCGATAGGAGTCTCTTGGTCTGAGGACCAGGCACAAAAGCTTGATGGTTACGTTACAACTCGAACAGTCTTAGCATAGTCCTGCTAGGCACACTTCTTGAACTGTTGCAGAAAAGTCTGTGAAGACAACAAAAAAAACTTGAAAGCAAAATGGGTGTCACAGCTCAGATGAAACACTTGCGATGTCATCCTGCTCCTCGCCTAGAGCCTCTACTCCTCTCAGAATCACGAGCAGGCAAAGAGTTAATGTGGCTCTCCCACACCACATTAGTAAGGGTAGAGTGGCACACTGTAGGATTGAGGCTAACAGTTGGTGCTGGTGGATTCGGCCCCACCTCCTCATCGGAGTGGGCTGCAGCACATCCGTTGGTACCTGTTGAACAGACCAAACCTCCTTGTTGGGAGTAGGCATAGGTACTTCAGTTGGTACCAGCGGTTGAGGTCAAACCTCGGAGTAGGCCAGGGTACTTTGTTGAAGACAGAAGAAAGTGGCTGCTGCTGTAGAGACTCCACCTCCTTGGGTATGTTGGTGGAGGCATCAGGAGCAGGCCATTTCGGCCTCAGCTGGAAGGGGTCCGCTTCCCAATCATCAGAAGGAAAGTACTTGAAGGGCAACTGGGTTGGAGCGGCTGGCCTGGTGACTGCGGCCACACTCTCTCCTCACAGGCCCCAGACGGGGGTGTATTCCACGATCTCACCCACCTCCAGGGAATGGAACTTCTTGTGAAGATATGACCTCTGTACAGCTCGCCGGTTTACAAGGATGGTATAGCTGGTGTGGCAATCAATGAGGGTACCATAACCTCTGACCTTGTCGAACTTGGCCACTGTTGCTCTGCGACGTTCCAAGGGCTTCTCCCCTTCTCAGGGATGATCCCACTTGCGAATGAAGAGTGCCTCCATCTCCTTGGTGTTCTCTTGGTAGCGGATCCTCTCCTCAAGAGGCAGATGTACGTGCTTGGGGGCATGAAGTTCTCGGTGTCGGGCCTTTAGCTTGTCCATCAAGTTGGCTATTTCGGCTTCCTGACGGGCCCTTTCTTGCTGTGCCTTAGGAACCGATGGAAGGGGTTTCCCAGGCAGGGGTTGAAGCACATCATGCATGTGTTGAATGAAGTCAGGTTCATCCCCAAAGACCCATTGGGGAAATTTTGGTGAGCACGGTCGTGCACTCTGCAGGGCGGACAGGGGTATCTCTGGCTCAGGGCTGGTGGAGGAAGAGAAAGCCGCCTCTGATGGGATGCTTACAGAGGATTCCTCCGTCTTGATCTCAGCCCACGAACCCCAAGTCCGGTGATGAGGGGACAGTCTCACCAGTGAAGGAGTTCCAGGTGTCCCTGCAGTGTCCCCTGGAGGTGTATCCTGCCAGTCGTCGTCATCATCGGGCAATGGGGGAAGATTGCAGGCCCCCTCTTCATCCAATGACAACCGCTGCAAACGGTCGGCAAGATCCAGGAAAAGTTGAGCTGCGACTGCTGCAACTTTCCTTTGTTCCAGTGCCATCTTAGTGCGCATGCCACATGGAACGTTGCTCTCCGCAATGTCTGTACCTTCCGGCTCCCCTTTGTGCAGACTGAAAAGGTCGCTGTGCAGGGTTCCCATTATACTGGGCTTTGCCAAAATGGCTGCCGGCCGGAAGAACGTCATTGGTGGAGCCCCGACTTCCTGTCCTCCCGGAAACAACAACTGCGATTTCAAGTTCCCTTTCGGCTGCGATACACGCGCTTTTCCGGCAGCGGGTTAACTCTTGCACTACTGACCGGACCAGAGGATCGTAGAATACATTCACTCCTTACTTTACACATTCCTGCAGCAATAAAATGTTTGCCTCCCCCTTACTTTTTGGGTGTGCTCTCTTCACGCAGCACCATACGCAATCTTCCGTACAATTATATGGTGCTCCGTAACACATTGGTACAGTCTTTTATACAGGGGGAGTACACTTTACTTGGTGGCAACAGCTGAAGGCACACACCCGTACCCTGTTCGCCAGACGCCAAAAAGCTATGTGATAACCTGGGGGATGTAGGGTATGGGGAGTGTAGCTGTGCAGTAATTAAAGGTTGCTTGTTAACCCTTGCTATTCGTGATGCCAGGGTGAGGGCTCCTCAGTAACACTTGTCCTACCGCCACCCTTCCCAAGAGCGATAGGGAGGTAGAGAAGAATAGATTGTCCACAACCGGAGAGTTTTTTGAAACAGTATGAACTTTTACTGAAGGTTTTCTGCAAGCTTCAATAACTCAACAGTCTTTAAGCATAACAACGACTTTCCTTGGAGATTGACAAAGGTTGACTTTAGCATTTAGAGTCTTTTAGTAATGTGTGTTGTTCCACTGGATTTAGGGGAATTAGTTTCGGTCCAGTAGTCACGCTAGCATTAGCGGGGATTTAGATTTGCACTCACGGTTTTAGATCTGCTGAGGCCGGCAGGTTTTTGAGGCCTAGCGTGTCTTTGAAAGTTGTGTAGATCCTTCCTGCTAGTCCGGCATCCACGAGAGCAGCAACCCAAGAGAGCGATAATTGGACGCAGCTCCCTTATATGGGCAGGGGCTGGTCCATACTGATGTCAATGACCATTACAGAGATTTGTGGTTAACACGAGACCCAAGGACCTCCTAAGGTCCTACAACATACCATAGATATGAATAGCATGGTCACATGACCGAAGGTAAGTAAACAAGGTAAGTACTATACATTACTTTAAAATATATATTATTATTAAATATATAAATATATTTTTATTAGAGATAGACATGAGGAGAGGCGACTAGGGGCTGTCCCACATGAGGAACCCTACCTGAACGTAGTTACTCTGACTTTGGGGACCTCTACACTAGGTACGGTATGCAATACGGTACCGGGAAACCACATTACCAAGAGCACAGTGGCCTCCATAATTCTAAAATGGAAAAGGTTTGGGACCACCAGGAGTCTACCTTGAACTGGCTGCCCCACCAAACTTTAGAGCAGAAAGGTAAGATGACCAGTAACCCATTTGTCACACAAGCTGGGCTCCTGTGTGAGGATCATAGAAATGTTCAGAAGATCAACCATCAGTGCAGCACTTTTCCAATCTTGGCTTTTTGGAAGAATGGCCAGAAAGAAGTAAAATATAGTAAAATATGCATGCCCACCTGGATTTTACAAGAAAGTATCTAAAGGACTCTTCTGATGACTAAAGTTTTTTTTTTTTGTAATCTTTTCCCATAACTAAGATGCTCCATGCCCTTTATTAGTTTAGTTGCACATCTCTGTACCTGCTTCCCCTCCAGAACATCATTTTTTTTTATAAATTAGTGCCTAGAACTAAACAACATATTGCAGGTGAGGCTGCACCAATGCTTGATAAAGGAGTACTATTTTGTCCCTGTACCGTGAGTCCATGCCTGGTTTAATACATTACAACATCATGCTTGCCTTAGGACATATTTAATGCATGCGGGTTTTTAGTACCCAGATGCATATTTTTTTTTTTCGATTTGTCCACAGTGAACCTCATTTGACAAGTGGATTCCCAAGTCAGCTTGTAACTTATGCACATCTTCCATAGACTTTACTCTACTACAAAAAGAAATACAAATGATGGAAGCATTAAGTATAGGAGCGTACAGTTACTTCTCAACTTCTAAAGTTTTTATCAAGTACTGAATCCCAAGCCCGTATGATTGCATGAATGAAGTATGAAGTGTGTTCCTTCTGTATTTGATCTGCAAACCAGTAAGGAACAAGTAGTTATCTATAAATCCTGGCTTTTAACATATTCATTTCCCAGGCCCTTGATACAGATATTTTTTGAATAAGTGGTTAGTGGGAACTGTTTATAGGGTTTCAACACTTCTGCCACTTGACACTACAACCCTCATCATACACTACAATCACAACCCTACTTCTGGCATCAAGAACCTGACAACCTGACAGCTAAGTATCCATAACATCATCATAGTCACCCTCTTCCCGCCATACCACACATACAGATAAGGGTCTGGAAGCAGCCAGAAGACATCTGATAGATGTTTATGCCATTTTGTAGTCCACTAGAGGTCAGCTTACCTAGGACAGACTACTTCCACATTATAAACTTAGATTTTCTGTGGGTTAGATTTGTGATGATCCAGTTACAGTTATCAAGCAGCTGTGCTGGAATGAAACAGATGGTGCTGTAGAACTAAGAACTAGTGATAAAGGCTACTACTGCCGAAACGTTGCTCTTGATGTGGGGATAATAAAGACCACCCAGTTTTCTTTGAAGATCCTTGGCCTGTCTTGTGCTGTGATTTTGGACTGTCTGTACAAACTTCCTGGGCTAGCTGCCTGGGCAACCACGGGCACAGAGGTCGAACTCCGGTGCTGTCCCACCACTTTCATATATACATATATAAATAATTTTTTTAACTTGTAAAATAAACCTGTTGAGAAAAATAGACTTTATAGTATGATAAATTCTTATTTCATGCTAGGCTGGCTTTTGCTCTTTGCTCCATGATGTATCTATAGGCAGTAACTATGCCCTACTTCTTGATGTGATGTACTATTGTTTAATTAGTTACTAATGAAGCTTTAATATACTCATAGCATTAAGCACAATGAGTCTACAAAGCAATTGGCATTGCCTTTCTAATGAGTCGCTAATAAGGCAATAATTAAAGCACTTGTTTAAGCTGATTCATTGCTCTCCATAAATAAAATACCAGTTTTTCTTTTTTTGTATCTATATCTTAAATAGGCTGTGTACCTGTAAAAACAGTGACAGACAAGTTCTCTAATTTGGATTGAAGCCTCTAAATCCTCATCTAATTTAGGAAGAGTAGTTACAGTGGCTCAGTGGCCTAATAATGAGTTCAATGAGTTCTTCCCTAGGCAGGGCTAATATATTCTGAATATAGTGGTCACTATCCAATTACAGTAAATTTCTAAACAGCACATTTGTTCCAGAAATGTATGTGACTATCTGACTTCTCTGATCGTGGTTTGCAGAAATGTGCTTGTCGCAGAAACAACCTTATCCAGATGTATGAGAAGTTTTCATTCTCAAAAATGTCTGCAACTAATCTGTCATGTGTAACCAGCCCTTAAAAAAAGGATTTCTTATACAATTGATAAGGGATAAATAACTGATCGGATAGGGAATACATTTTAAGTGCTGGAATGCATTTAGGGTAGGGTCACGTGCCTTTTTCTGCTGCGTATTTTGCTGCCTATTTGCTGCTGCATATTTTCCTACCCACTGAAGTCATGGGGTAGCAAAATCAGCTGCAGCAAAATATGCAGCAGCAAATGCACAGGAAAATGCGGCACATGTGACCCTAACCTTTAGGGTGGTCCTGGCAGCAATCAGCCAGGTCCCGTGCTTAATGCCGGACATTAGGGATGAGTGAATCGGCTCTGAAAAATCCTAATTTGTTACAAATTTCCAGAAAAATTCGCTTTGCAACGAATCCAAATATTGCCACAATTCGATTGCACGAATCACTTCATTAAACTCCATTTAGTGTGGTCCAGGCTCCAGGGCATCTAAGATGGCGGCTTCACATGTCAGGACATGGGGCAAGGAACTCTTGGAAGGCGGCAAGCTGGGTAGGCGGGATGACCCTGAATCACATGCAGCATGCAGCCTATGAGCAGTCAGCCACCCCTGTGATGTCACAGCCCTATATAATCGGCAGCCAGCTTGCGGCCAGTCACTTTAGCGTTTTATTGCAGAGAGAGAGAGAGGGACAGAGAGCAGTGTGTGTTGTACAGAAAAGCATTTTTACAGCAGCGATTCGTGTCAAGCACAAATCCAGCTTAGAAGCACTGATAGGGAAGGGAGAGAGATTGAGAGAGAGTGCAATTTTGGGTGTAGTACACAGCAACTGAGTGCTGCAGCACTGGTGTGTACAGCAACTTAAAATCTAATAGTAGCCAGCCACTTAAGGTGAGCAGAGCACTAAAAGCCATAATCATCTGGTATTAGTACCTAATACAGGTTGCGTAGCAGAGATTATTGTCCTCTATTAAGGACATAGGTGCGTACATAGGTGGTGTACACTTTTGTTCCTGTTAAAGTCTTAAGGGACTAGTTACTGTGAAAGACCAGCCAAAAGTACACACCTACTGCTGTTCTAGACAAATACGGTTTTAAGTGTAGTGTATCGTATTGTACTCCCCTCATGTGTGCATACCACGTACGTACATCTACGTGGTGTACCTTTTTGTTCCTGTTATAGTCCTAAAGGGCCTGGTTACTTTAAAAGGCCAGCCAAAAATACACACCTGCTGCTGTTCTAGACAAATACTGATTTAAGTGTAGTGGAGCATATTGTACTCTCCTCATAAGTGCATACCACATGCGTACATCTATGTGGTGTAACATTTTGTTCCTGTTATAGTCCTAAGGGCCTAGTTACTGTGAAAGGCCAGCCAAAAGTACACACCTGCTGCTGTTCTCGACAAATACTGTTTTAAGCGTAGTGGTCCGTATTGTTCTCCCCTCATAAGTGCATATCACATACGTACATCTAAGTGGTGCACCATTTTGTTCCTATTATAGTCATAAGGGCCTAGTTACTGTGAAAGGCCAGCCAAAAGTACACACCTGCTGGTTTTGTAGACAAATATTGTTTTAAGCATAGTGGAGATTGTTGTCCTCCCCTCATAAGTGCATACCACGTACGTACATCTTTGTGGTGTACCATTTTGTTCCTGTTATAATCCTAAGGGACTGGATACAGTGAATGGCCAGTCAAAAGTACACACCTGCTGTGTTCTAGACAAATAAAGTTTTAAGTGTAGTGGAGAGCATTGTACTTCCCTCATAAGTGAATACCACGTACGAACATCTATGTGGTGTACCATTTTGTTCCTGTTATAGTCCTAAGGGCCTAGTTACTGTGAAAGGCCAGCCAAAAGTGCACACCTGCTGTTGTTCTAGACAAATACTGTTTTAAGCGTAGTGGAGTGTATTGTCCTCTCCTCATAAGTGCATACCACGTGCGTACATCTAAGTGGTGTACCATTTTGTTCCTGTTATAGTCCTAAGGGACTGGATACAGTGAATGGCCAGTCAAAAGTACACACCTGCTGTGTTCTAGACAAATAAAGTTTTAAGTGTAGTGGAGAGCATTGTACTTCCCTCATAAGTGAATACCACGTACGAACATCTATGTGGTGTACCATTTTGTTCCTGTTATAGTCCTAAGGGCCTAGTTACTGTGAAAGGCCAGCCAAAAGTGCACACCTGCTGTTGTTCTAGACAAATACTGTTTTAAGCGTAGTGGAGTGTATTGTCCTCTCCTCATAAGTGCATACCACGTACGTACATCTAAGTGGTGTACCATTTTGTTCCTGTTATAGTCCTAAGGGCCTAGTTACTGTAAAAGGCCAGCTAAATGTACACACCTGCTGTGTTGTAGACAAATACTGATTTAAGCATAGTGGAGATTGTTGTCCTCCCCTCATAAGTGCATACCACGTATGTATATATTTGTGGTGTACCATTTTGTTCCTGTTATAGTCCTAAGGGACTAGTTACAGTGAAAGACCAGCCAAAAGTACATACCTGCTGATGTTCTAGACAAATACTGTTTTAAGTTTAGTGGAGCATATTGTACTTCCCTCATAAGTGCAGACCACGTACATACATCTATGTGGTGTACCATTTTGTTCCTATTAAAGTCCTAAGGGTCTAGTTACTGTTAAAGACCAGCCAAAATTACACACTTGCTGCTGTTCTAGACAGATACTGTTTTAAGTATAGTGAAGCGAATTGTACTCCCCTCATAAGTCCATACCACATGCGTACATCCAGCCAAAAGTACACACCTGCTGCTGTTCAAGACAAATACTGATTTAAGTGTAGTAGAGCATATTTTACTCCCCTCATATGTGCATACCATGTGTGTACATCTACGTGGTTCACCTTTGTGTTCCTGCTATAGTCCTAAGGGCCTAGTTACTGTGAAAGGCCAGCCAGAAAAAGCTGTCTGGCCCGGCCAGTAGTGTGTCATCAGAGCGGGTGTTTAGTGCGGCAGGGGCCATAGTAACCCCAAGGAGGACTTGTCTGTCCACGAAAAATGTGGAGAGACTGACCTTTGTCAAGATGAATCAGGCATGGATCAGCTAGGATTTTGACCCACCAATGCCTGATGCATCAGAATAGATTGAACATGATGCCACACCAACATTTAACAAATATGGATAGTGCAAAACATATTTAAGGTGCTGCTCCCCAGTTACAGAAATTCCTCAGCTTCAGACCACAAATAAGTATTGAGGATATGCATTAGCTAAAACTTAACTCTTCTTAGGATAAAATATGTGAACCCCAATTTTTTTAATATCTAAGAAAAGGAAAGGTGTGCAAAAAAAAAACATGCGCCTCCTGCACCACCAAGTATGGATGTGATGCAAAAACCTCTAAAGGGTTGAAGGGAACAACGCATGGTCCATTGTAATCATTGAAATTATCCCCTGTAAGGCCCTACTCTCACATTATTAATTCCCTTCTTGGCAAGTGTTACACGCCCTAAAAAGGGCGGCACCACCCAGGAACCTCTCCCTATTTCCACCTTCAAACACTGACATTTCCTTGGGTTTTTATGTGGAAATAAGGAGAGTTTCCAGTGTGGGGCCAACCTTTTTAGGGCAAGTAACACTTGCCAAGAAGGGAAATAATTCGTAGAGAGTAGTGCCTTACAGGGGAAGTTTGTACCCCCACCTGCTACAATGGACAGCACTCGTGTTAAAAAGGGCAGCACCACACAGGATTCTCTCCCTATTTCCTCCTAAAAACCCTGGGACATGGCCGTGTTTGTAGGTGGAAATAGACAGAAGTTCCTGTGTTGGTCCGCTCTTTTTAGGGCGAGTAACAATTGCCAAGAAGGGAATTAATAGTGCGAGAGTAGAGCATTTTTAAATCCACTGGTGCCAGAAAGTTAAAGAGATTTGTAAATTACTTCTATTTAAAAAATCTTAATCCTACCTGTACTTATTAGCTGCTGAATACTACAGAGGAAATAATTTCTTTTTGAAACACAGAACTGTCTGCTGACATCACGAGCACAGTGCTCTCTACTGACATCTCTGTCCATTTTAGGAACTGTCAAGAACAGCATATGTTTGCTATGGGGATTTCCTTTTACCCTGGACAGTTTCTAAAATGGACAGAGATGTCAGCAGAGAGCACTGTGCTCATGATGTCAGCAGACAGCTCTGTGTTTCAAATGGAAAAGAATTTCCACTGTAGTATTCAGCAGCTAATAAGTACAGGAGGGATTAAGATTTTTTAATAGAAGTAATTTACACATCTGTTTAACTTTCTGGCATCAGTTGATTTAAAAAAAAAAAGTTTTTCACCGGAGTACCCCTTTAAAGGGAAAGTTTTTAAACCCCACTAGTTACAGTGGACCATAAGTTGTTCCTTTCCACCTTTTAGAGGTCTTTGCATCACATCAATACTTGGTGGTGTAGGTGGCACATGGTGTTTTTTTTGCACACCTTTCCTTTTGTTAAATAAAAAAAAATTGTGGTACATATATTTTATCCTAAGAATATTATTAAAAGTTAAGTTTTACGTAATGCATATCCTCAATACTTACTTGTGCACACTAACACTTTTACAAAAGAGACCGTTTTCAACTGCCTGCCTGCCTTAGCTACTATTCTAATCCTGCCACCCCCTCATGCCACACATCTGATGCCAAGTTCCCCTTTTTTCACCCACCTTTGTCACCGGGTACTGGTATTGCCACTCACTGCCCCACTCTGTCATCAAGCCACTTTCAGGACTGCTGATGCTGCTAATGCCACCTCCAGCCTCATTCTGCCACCTTATGGTCTCTTCATGCTGATGCCAGCTCCAGGCTGTTTCATATTGCCACCATATGTTCTCTTCATGCTGATGCCACCTCCAGGCTGTCTCATTCTGCCACCATATGTTCTCCTCATGCTGATGCCAGTTCCAGGCTGTCTCATTCTGCAACCATATGTTCTCCTCATGCTGATGCCACCTCCAGGCTGTCTCAAATTGCCACCATATGTTCTCCTCATGCTGATGCCACCTCTTGGCTGTCTCATTCTGCCACCATATGTTCTCCTCATGCTGATGCCAGCTCCAGGCTGTCTCATTCTGCCACCATATGTTCTCCTTGTGCTGATGCCAGCTCCAGGCTGTGTCATTCAGCCACTATTTGGATTCCTCTTGCAGCCGCCAACTCCAGGCTATATCATTCAGCCATTAAATGGTCTACTCGTGCTTCCGACACCTCCAGGCTCTGTCATTCAGCCACTATGTGGTCTCCTCTTGCTGCCGCCAACTCCAGGCTGTGTCATTCAGCCACTATATGGTCTCATCATGCTTCCCCCACCTCCAGGCTGTGTCATTCAGCCACTATATGATCAATGAAAAATAGCAAACATGGATCTTTGCAGGCGCATGGACAGCAGTGGATAAAAGTTCATGGAGTCTTCAATACATATAGATGTTTATTTTAAGCACATAAAAGCAACGCGTTTCCTGCCCGTAGCGAGCACTTCATCAGGCAAGTGTGCATGTATACAGGTATCAGAGAAAGCACAAATGTGCTTTCTCTGATACCTGTATACATGCACACTTGCCTGATGAAGTGCCCGCTACGGGCAGGAAACGCGTTGCTTTTATGTGCTGAATTGCACAGCCTGGAGGTGGCGGCACCATGAGGAGACCATATAGTGGCTGATGCAAAGACATCAGCCACTGGTCTCCTCAGGGTGCCGCATCCTTCAGGCTGTGTCATACGGCTACTACAGGATCTCCTCTTGCTGCCGCCAACTCCATGCTGTGTCAAGCTGCAAGAGTATGGTCTCCTCATACTGCTGCCACCTCCAGGCTGTGTCACTGTTCCGCCATGTGGTCTCCTGATGCTGCTGGAACATTAAATACAACTTTTTAGATTCATTTATTTGAAATCTTCAATTTAAATTTAAAAAAATCTTTAATCTTTTCAATTGTGAGGCCCCATGGTCTCGTCAGGCTGTTGCCACCTCCAGGCTGGGTCATTCAGCCACTATATGGTCTCCTCACGATGTGTTATATGCAGATAAATATGGTAGTTCACTCATATTATGTTGGCAAATCCTGTCCCAGTGGCAGGTCTTATTAACTAAACTAGCAGCTTTACAGGTCTTCATGCAGCCCTAATAGTAGCACAGTAATGTACTCATATTAGGCTCATATGTAACATATAGAAGGTGCTATTAGTTTAAAGGGGTACTCCCATGGAAAACTTTTTTTTTAAATCAACTGGTGCTAGAAAGTTAAACAGATTTGTAAATCACTTCTATAAAAAAAATCTTGATCCTTCCAGTACTTTTATCGACTGTATACTAAAGAGAAATCCAAAAAAGAAATGCATTTCCTCTGATGTCATGACAACAGTGCTCTCTGCTGACCTCTACTGTCCTTTTTAGGAACTGTCCAGAGCAGCATATGTTTACTATGACATCAGAGGAAATGCATTTCTCTTTTGGATTTCTCTTTAGTATACAGCTTCTAAAAAGTACTGGAAGGATTAAGATTTTTTAATAGAAGTGATTTACAAATCCGTTTAACTTTCTGGCATCAGTTGATTTTTCAAAAAAAAGTTTTCCACGGGAGTACCCCTTTAAGTGGTCAGGCAGGGATTTGTGGCTGCAGTGTAGGCATACAAGAGTTTCCATATACACTCGTACAAACAGACCTATAGGAAATATGCCTTTAGACAGAGGTTAAGTATCCAAGGGTTAAACCAATGTTTAACCAGTTAGTACATATTTTACAAAGTTTACAAATAGGTATATCTCAGAAAATAATTGCTATGTGTTAGATAACTATATGACAGTCTTCAGAGTATTGATCCTTTGTTAAATGTGCAAATGTGTTCAGCAATTTGATCCCCTGATTCCTCCACTTTTCTCTTGTCTGCACTGTTCCCTCAGGGTTTGGGGAGGTGTAACGATAGTTTACGATGCCAAGCAGCATTACCCTCTACATGAACCATGTAAGAACATAATGCGAATGTCTGCTGTAATTTCAGAGGTGTACTATCCATGAATATAAATTCAACTTTGGGAGTTCAAGCTGAAAACAATACTTTAAGATGCTTTTGTAAGATACATATTATATTTGTTTAGTTATGAAAATGAACATATCCTTTGAAATGTAAATAAGTTACCAGATGGGGTTTATTGTAATCGGGAAAATATGCAAACAAATATGCAAACAAGTACATTTAATTATTTAAAGGCGCATTTACAGAAAAAAATCCAGAATCCCTGTTTAAAGACAAATGTAAAATTGTAAGAAACAGAGTGAAAAACTACTAAATCGTTATTTATTAGTTATTATTTTGCATATGAATATAATGAGGCTTAATATACATAAATCTGTTATATGTACAATGATCAAGCCACAGCTTTAAAATACAATTGCATTAGCAAGAGAGAATGCATTTAACATGGGACCAGTACTATCAATATTTAATGATGAAGAAGCATGTTAGAAAGCAAATCTCTTAGAGTGTTTTCTGCTTAGTAAAAGGTAAAGTAAAACTTCTAGAATTGAGGTAACAGCCAGCTAAATGTACATTAAAAATAAAATTATGAAATCCAGCAGTGCTCTTTTTTTATTTGTTTTATTTTCTGGGTCAGCACACATGGGTACTTTAACATTTGCCCTTCAGTTTTTTTTTTCCCTAAAAAAACAACCTCTTTTGTCATTGCTTGCAGCCCTCCACAAGAATGCAGACTACTACAGTTTTCATGACAATTACCTGTGTCACGTGACTGTGACATTTTTTTTTTTTTTATAAACCATTTTCTTTTATTGGAAAAAGAACTGTATAAACATAGTGTAATGTTTAAACGGTACATAGTAATTAGTACACATGTGAAGAAATCGAATACAGGCACGCAGGCCGATGTGCAAGGACATATATACTAGAAACATATGTGTATAACCAGGTGGCCCAATCTGAGTCCATAACAACTGTCAGAATGGAAACACTGATAGTATAGCGTATTCAGTCACATTGAGGTCTTCTGGCCACAACATAAGCCGTTCATTATATCCATAGCTGTGTGACCCAGCAATATGATCTCTGGGATTAACCCCTTAAGGACCTAGGGTTTTTCCATTTTTGCATTTTCGTTTTTTCCTCCTTGCCTTTAAAAAATCATAACTCTTTCAATTTTGCACCTAAAAATCCATATGATGGCTTATTCTTTGCGCCACCAATTCTACTTTGTAATGACATCAGTCATTTTGCCAAAAAATCTACGGCCAAACGGAAAAAAAAATCATTGTGAGACAAAATTGAAGAAGAAAAAAAAACGCTGTTTTGTAACTTTTGGAGGCTTCCGTTTCTACGTAGTAAATTTTTTGGTAAAAATGACACCTTATCTTTATTCTGTAGGTCCATACGATTAAAATGATAACCTATTTATATAGGTTTGATTTTGTCGTACTTCTGTGAAAAATCATAACTACATGCAGGAAAATTAATACGTTTAAAATTGACCTCTATAACTTTTTTATTTTTCCGCGTATGGGGCGGTATGAGGGCTCATTTTTTGCGCCGTGATCTGAAGTTTTTAGCGGTACCATTTTTGCATTGATAGTATAGTAGTAATGTATAGATGCGGCGGCCGCTCTTGTATGGTCCCCTGCACTGACGTATATATACACATATTCATATTTCCCGCAGAGCTGTGATTGGCCAGATGGTTCCAGCCAATCACAGCTCTCTGTGAGAAATAGGAATATGTGTATATATACGGCCGTGCAGGGGACCATAGGAGAGCGGCCGCCGCATCCATACATTATACAGGAGGGTCACAGCGGGTTTCAGGAGTGATACCCACAGTGATCTTTCCTTAAAGGGGTAGTCCAGTGGTGAAAAACGTATCCCCTATCCTAAGGATAGGGGATAAGTTTGAGATCGCGGGGGGTCCGACCGCTGGGGCCCCCTGCGATCTCTCTGTACAGGGCCCCGGCTCTCCGCCGAGATAGCGGGTGTCGACCCCCGCACGAGGCGGCGGCCGACACGCCCCCTCAATACATCTCTATAGCAGAGCCGGAGATTGCCGAAGGCAGCGCTTCGGCTCTGCCATGGAGTTGTATTGAGGGGGCGTGTCGGCCGCCGCTCGTGTGGAGGTCGACACGCCCCCTTCCCGCGGGATGTCGGGGCTCCGTACAGGAGATCGCAGGGGGCCCCAGCGGTCAGACCCCCCGCGATCTGCAACTTATCCCCTATCCTTAGGATAGGGGATAAGTTGCTCACCACTGAATCACCACTGGACTACTCCTTTAACTACAAGTACTACTACTCCCAACATGGAGTACACTCTGCTCCATGCTGGGAGCTGTAGTACCTGCATTAATAGACAGATCGCAGCGGGTGTCAGAAGTTACACTTGCTGCGATATGTCTATTAATGCAGGTACTACAGCTCCCAGCATGGAGCAGAGTGTGCTCCATGTTGGAGGTAGTAGTACCTGCAGTAAGGGACAGATCCCAGCGGATGTCACTCCTCCTTATACCCGCTGCGATCGTCCTTATGTGAATGTCGGGATCAGCTGTTCTCAGGGCTACAGAGCCAGGAGAATAGCTGACTCTGAGCCGTTGGTATACATCGTATATCTACTGCCCAGCAAGAACTTACAGTGAGCCTGCAATGTGTATACAGTATACACATTGCTGGCTCACTTAACCCCTTGCTGAGCTGTGCGCTATGCGAAAGCCCAGCAAGGAAAGAGTTAACTTACACTGCTGGACAGTGTAGGTTAACCCTTTGGGCGGTATACACTATATACAGATATCTATAGATAGCTGTATATAGTGTATACAGGAGACGAAGTCCGCTTACTTGCCTCGAGTCCCGGGCAGGTCTGTGTAGCTCCGCCCCTAGTGATGATGTCATTAGGGGCGGAGCTACAGATGGGATTCAGGCTAGTCTGAAGCTCTGTTCACATTGTTTGCTTTGTTTCACAATGTTTTTATAGAATTTTATAAACATAAGAAATGTACCATATAACATATTATGACATCAGATGTGTCAGAGTTTACATATGAACATGCATAATAACCTTGACTGGTGGAGCATAACAGACCCTTCTGCTAGTGTCTACCCAGACAGGGAGACTCTAGCTGTTGCTAAACTACAACTCTGCACCAATTGGTGACTCCCTGTTTGGGTAGACATTGCATAATGGGTGCTCTCCCCAGCGGACGGCGCCAAAAATGTCATAACCAATTTTTTGTTTTTTTTCTTCTTGTTTCAGATCCGTGTATGCAGAGGATTACGGTGGATTCGATGGATTACGGCAGATTTCTTTTCTTCTTTTAATAAAATGGTTAACGAGGGCTGTGGGGGAATTTCCAGGCTTAGTAGTGGAAGCTGGTGTTATTGACGGAATCCATTACTAAGCCAGGGCTTAGCGCTAGCCCCAAAAACAGCTAGCGCTTACCCCCAATTATTACCCCGGTACCCACCGCCAAAGGGGTGCCGGGAAGAGCCGGTACCAGCAGGCCCGAAGTGTCAAAACTGGAGCTCCTGGGCCTAGGCGGTAACAGGCTGACGTTATTTAGGCTGTAACAGTACGGGGAACCCTATGCGTTTTTTATTTATTTATTTGAATTAAAAAAATAAAAAAACATATAGGGTTCCCCGTATATTCATTCTCAGCACAATACCAACCAAACAGCAACAGCCTGGCGTTATCAGGGTGGGCGAGGACCATTGTTACTGGCCCTCCCCAGCCTAAATAACACCAGCCTGTTACCACCTAGGCCCAGGAGCGCCATTTTTGACACTCAGGGCCTGTTGGTACCGACTCTTCCCGGCTCCCCTGTGGTGGTGGGTACCGTGGTAATAATTGGGGGTTAGCGCTAGCTGTTTTTGGGACTAACGCTAAGCCCTAGCTTAGTAATGGATTCCGTCAATAAGACCGGCTTCCACTACTAAGCCTGAAAATTCAGTTTAAAAAAACACAACACATTGGAAAAAAAAATTTATTTAAAAAAACACTCCCCCCACAACCCTCTTTAATCATTTTATTAAAAGAAAAAAAAATAATTCTTCATAATCCATCGAATCCTCCGTAATCCTCTGCATACACGGATCTGAAACGAGAAGAAAAAGAAGACAAAAAATTGGTTATGACATTTTTGGCGCTGTCCGCCGGGGATAGCACCCATGATGCAATGACTACCCAAACAGGGAGCCACCAATTGGTGCAAAACTACAACTCCTAGCATGCCCAGATAGTCTTTGGCTGTCTGGGCATGACGGGAGTTGTAGTTTAGCAACAGCTGGAGTCTCCCTGTCTGGGTAGACACTGGCAGAAGGGTCTGTTCCCATTATCCAAAGCGGACAATGTGAACAGAGCTTCAGACTAGCCTGAATCCTGTCTGTAGCTCCGCCCCCTAATGACGCCATCACTAGAGGCGGAGCTACACGGACCTGCCCGGGACTTGAGAGAAATAAGCGGACTTCGTCTTCTGTATACACTTTATACAGCTATCTATAGATAGCTGTATATAGTGTATACCGCCCAAAGGGTTAACCTACACTGTCCAGCAGTGTAAGTTAACTCTTTCCTTGCTGGGCTTGGGCATAGCACACAGCTCAGCAAGGGGTTAAGTGAGCCAGCAATGTGTATACTGTATACAATGTGTATACTGTTCTTGCTGGGCAGTAGATATACGATGTATACCTACGGCTCAGCGTCAGCTGTTCTAATGGCTCTGTAGCCTTGAGAACAGCTGATCCCGACATTCACGTCAGGAGGATCGCAGCGGGTGTCCGGAGGAGTGACATCCGCTGTGATTTGTCCCTTACTGCAGGTACTACTACTCCCAACATGGTGTACACTCTGCTCCATGCTGGGAGCTGTAGTACCTGCATTAATAGACATATCGCAGCGAGTGTAGCTTCTGACACCCGCTGAGGTCTGTCTATTAATGCAGGTACTACAGCTCCCAGCATGGAGCAGAGTGTACTCCATGTTGGGAGTAGTAGTACTTGTAGTTAAGGAAAGATCACTGCGGGTATCACTCCTGACACCCGCTGTGATCCTCCTGTATAATGTGTGGATGCGGCAGCCGCTCTCCTATGGTCCCCTGCACTGTCGTATATATACACATATTCCTATTTCTCACAGAGAGCTGTGATTGGCTGGAACCATCTGGCCAATCACAGCTCTGCGGGAAATATGAATATGTGTATAAATACGTCAGTGCAGGGGACCATAGAAGAGCTGCCGCCGCATCTATACATTATACAAGAGGATCGCAAGGGACCCCGGCGATCTGTCAATTAGTACAGGCACTACTACTCCCATCATGAAACAGTGTTTTCCATGCTGGGAGTAGTAGTACTACCTAATAAATGTTTTTAAAAAAAAAAGTGAAAAACACGCACACACTACATTTTTATTATTGTCGGCTACATTTTTAGTGCTTTACCCTCTCACATAAATTGATCGCTGTTTAAAAATGTATAAACATTTCATAATAAAAAAGATACAATTTTTTCCATCACTACTGTATGTTTTTTATTATTATTTTTTTTATGGAACCCTACGAAATTTTAATAAAAAAGGTATCTCCATAATTTTTTAGGATCGCTAAAGTCCAAAAAAGAATAAAAAGATTTACCCGAATGTACCCAAATACCAAATGTATCCGAAAGAAAATCAAAACCCGAATACCGAATGAATCCAAAAAATCAAACCGAACACCCGAATACCGAATATATCCGAAAAATCAAAACCGAAAATATTACCGAACCGAAAATTTTATCCAAAACGAAAAAACTAAACGAAACAAAACATTTTCTTGTGCACAAGTCTACTGGATATTGCAGGCTAAATCTGAGGCCTTTCTTGTATAGGAATGTGCAGATTTGGCTAAAGGTCTTCCTTTTCTTGGTAACCTCAATGGAATAGTCCGCAAATAATTTTTTTTAAAGCCTATAAGCAGGAGGGGTTCCTTTGCGGGCTCTGAAGGTGCGCAAAATTTCCTCTTTGTCGTTGTAGTCCAGGTAGGGAATAATTACTTGTCGTGGACGGGGGTCCTTTTGTATGTGACTGTCCCCTAGGGTCCGAGCTGGGGGGCCGACTCTGTGAGCCCTTTCCACTCTCCTCCGCTGTGTGAGACCCAACGCCTCTGGCAATTCCAATTCACACAGTTGTTGCAGTTGTTGAGGCTTTATTATTTCTAGTAAGCCCACCAGTTATTTCACCTGGACCTATTTTCCAGGTCTAAAATACGGTCTTTAACCCCTTAAGGACGCAGGGCGTATGCATACGCCCCCGTTTCCGAGTCCTTAAGGACTCAGGGCGTATGGATACGCCCTGCGTTCTTCCGGTCCCTGCCGCTCAGCGGGCAGGGACCGGGATGGCTGCTTATATCGTTCAGCAGGCATCCCAGCATATCGCCCAGGGAGGTACTGAGGTCCCCCCATATCGGCGATCGCCGCAAATCGCGCGTCAATTCAGACATGCGATTTGCGGTTATTCCGGGTCAATCGGGTCTCTGGTGACCCGATGACCTGGAAAAAAGGGTGAAAGGGGCTGTCCGAGACAGCCCCATTCACCCTTACTCAGCAGGAGTGAGGTGGCACGGGTGCCACCTTGCGATCACGTGATTGATCGGTTGGAACAACCGATCAGTCACGGACCTGCTGGGGATGGTGATCAGAGCGGAGATCAGCGCCGGAGGGGGTCTCCTACCTTGCCCTTGCCCTACACTTCCCCTCTGTTGCGGTGGCAGCGACAGGAGCAGCAGGATCGGCTGCAGCAGCGACGGCGTCCCGGGGCAGGATACAGCAGCAGGTAAGGCCTCTTCACTTCCTGTTGTTGCTTAGCAACAACTCTCTGCATGCAGAAGCCAATGGGCATGCTGTGAGTTGTAGTTTTGCAACTGCTGGAGTTCCAACTACAACTCCCAGCATGCCCTTTGCTAGTCTGTGCATGCTGGGGGTTGTAGTTATGCAACAGTTGGAGGCACTTTTTTTTCTATGAAAAAGTGTGCAGCCAGCTGTTGCATAACTACAACTCCCAGCATGCACAGACTACCAAAGGGTATGCTGGTAGTTGTAGCAGTGTGCCTCCAGCTGTTGAACAACTACAACTCTCAGCATGCCCTTCGGCTGTCAATGCATGCTGATTGTTGCAGTTTTGCAACAGCTGGAGACATGTTGGTTGTGAAACAGAGTTTGTTACCTAACTCAGTGTTTTGCAAGCAGTGTGCCTCCAGCTGTTGCAAAAATACAACTCCCAGCATGCACTGACAGACTGTACATGCTGGGAGTTCTAGTTTAGCAACAGCTGGAGGCACACTGGTTGCAAAACACTGAGTTAAGTAGCAAACTCTCAGTGTTTCGCAACCAATGTGCCTCCAGCTGTTGCATAACTTCAACTCCCAGCATGTATGGTCTGTCAGTGCATGCTTAGAGATTGAACAAAACGAAAAAGGCGTGTACAGATCAATTTATAAAGCTTTATTGAGAAATCATACATAAAAGCATACATTTAAAAAAAGATCCATGGTTCACCATATAATGGAGAACATGGAGTGGAGACACAGACAGGATACTGAAAAATATGGCAGTGGGCTCTCAATCAGCTTAAGATAATACAGAGTATAAAAGACAAAGTGTGTACAATATGTAACATTAATTAAAGTGCTGATATGCTGTAAATACAGTCCTGTACCAGGAGGCAAACAGCCCTAAACCTCTGGTCCATTGTAGAGACAAAGTGTATAAGCGTCACAAACATCAAAGCAAAGTGCATTACATAGTTACCAGATAGTACAGGAGAGCGTCGGGTTGTGGCAGTGTGGATACGCTCTCCTGTACTATCTGGTAACTATGCAATGCACTTTGCCTTGATGTTTGTGACGCTTATACACTTTGTCTCTACAATGGAGTAGAGTACGGAAATACCCCATATGTGGGCGTAAAGTGCTCTGTGGGTGCACAACAAGGCTCAGAAGTGAGAGCGCACTATGTACATTTGAGGTCTAAATTGGTGATTTGCACAGGGGTGCCTGATTTTACAGCGGTTCTGACATAAACGCAAAACAATAAATACCCACATGTGACCCCTCACAGAATGTAACAAAGGGTATAGCGAGCCTTAACACCCCACAGGTGTTTGACAAATTTTTGTAAAATTTTAATGTAAAAAAAAAATTCACTAAAATGCTGGTGTTACCCTACATTTTTCATTTTCACAAAGGAGAATAGGAAAAAAAAGCCCCCCCCCCCAAAATTTGAAACCCCATTTCTTCTGAGTAAGAACATACCCCATATGTGGATGTAAAGTGCTCTGCGGGTGCACTACAATGCTCAGAAGAGAATGAGCGCCATTGGCATTTTGGCAAGAGAAGGCGTCTGAAATTGAAGGCCATGTGTGTTTACAAAGCCCCCATAGTGCCAGAACAGTGGACCCCCCCACATGTGACCCCATTTTGGAAACTACACCCCTCAAGTAATGTAATAAGGGGTGCAGTGAGCATTTACTCCCCACAGGTGTCTGACAGATTTTTGGAACAGTGGTCCGTGAAAATGAAAAATTTTATTTTTCATTTGCACAGCCCACTGTTCCAAAGATCTGTCAAACGCCAGTGGGGTGTAAATGTTCACTGCACCCCTTATTAAATTCTGTGAGGGGAGTAGTTTCCAAAATGGGGTCACATGTAGTGGGATCCACTGTTCTGGTACCACGGGGGGCTTTGTAAACACACATGGTCCCCGACTTCTATTCCAACCAAATTCTCTCACCAAACGCCCAATGGCGCTCCTCCTCTTCTGAGCATTGTAGTTTGCCCGCAGAGCACTTTACATCCACATATGCGGTATTTCCATACTCAGTAGTAATGGGGTTACAAATTTTGGGAGGCTTTTTCTCCAATTTCCTCTTGTAAAAATGAAAAATTTGGGGTAACATCAACTTTCTCATTTTTCTTCTCATTCTTTTTTCATTTACACGTCCAACTTTGTCAAACACCTGTGGTGTGTTAATGTTCACTGTACTCCTTGTTACATTCCTTGAGGGGTTTAGTTTCCAAAATAGTATGCCATGTGTTTTTTTTTGCTGTTCTGGCACCATAGGGGCTTCCTAAATGCGACATGCCCCCCAAATACAATTTCAGCAACATTTGCTTTCCAAAAGCCAAATGTGACTTCTTCTCTTCTGAGCATTGTAGTGCGCCAGCAGAGCACTTGACGTCCACACATGGGGTATTTTCATACTCAGAAGAGATGAGGTTGCATATTTTGGGGGGCATTTTCTCATATAACCCCTTGTAAAAATGTAAAATTTGGGGGAAAACCAGCATGTGGGGTGTAAAGGCTCAGCGGACCCCTTGTTACGTTCCTTGGGGGGTTTTCTGCTGTTCTGGTACCATAGGGGCTTCCTTAATGTGACATGCCCCCCAAAAACCATTTCAGAAAAACTCACTCTCCGAAATCCCATTGTCGCTCCTTCCCTTCTGAGCCTTGTAGTGCACCCACAGAGCACTTGGCATCCACATATGAGGTATTTCCTTACTCATGAGAAATTGGGTTACAAATTTTGGGGGGCTTTTTCTCCTTTTACCCCTTGTAAAATTTCAAAAACTGGGTCTACAAGAACATGTGATCTGGGTCTCCTTTACCTTGCTGCTATTCCTGTGAAACACCTAAAGGGTTAACACACTTTCTGAATGTCATTTTGAATACTTTGGGGGGTGCAGTTTTTATAATGGAGTCATTTATGGGGTATATCTAATAAGAAAACCCCTCAAATCCACTTCAAACCTGAACTGGTCCCTGAAAAATTCTGATTTTGAAAATTTTGTGGAAAATTGCAAAAATTGCTGCTGAACTTTGAAGCCCTCTGATGTCTTCCAAAAGTAAAAACATGTCAACTTTATGATGCAAACATAAAGTAGACATATGGTATATGTGAATCAATATATCATTTATTTGCAATATCCATTTCCCTTACAAGCAGAGAGTTTCAAAGTTAGAAATATGCAAAATTTTCAAAATTTTCATGACATTTTGGGATTTTTCACCAAGAAAGAATGCAAGTAACGATGAAAATTTACCACTATCATAAAGTAGAATATCTCACGAAAAAACAATCTCGAAATCAGAATAATCGGTAAAAGCATCCCAGAGTTATTAATGCATAAAGTGACAGTGGACAGAATTGCAAAAAAGGGCTGCGTCCTTAAGGTGAAAAAGGGCTCAGTCCTTAAGGGGTTAAGGAAAGCAGTATCATGGATGATATGTTTAATAGCAGGGATAGATTCCTCTAACTTCTGTACTCTCCCCTCCACTTCAGCTACCCGTTGCGTAGTTTGTGAGATTTCCATCTGCATGCTATGCAGAGTGGCTGAGAGGGTCTCTATCATGGCCGCCCGGAGCTCTGGGAATAGGCGCTCCGCCACCGCTGCGGCGCGCAGCTTGAGGTTCACACCAGTGAAAGTCTCTTCCTGCTTACCTCCGGTGCCTGAGGGCGGAATGTCAGATTCGTGTTCCGGCGATATCAGGTACCGGTCCGGGGTGGATGGTATTGCAGTGTCCATGTCTGTCGGGCGCTCCTCCGTCACATCGTCGTATGCTGTGAGGACTCAGGGACTGAGCCATCCTCCTTCTCTGCCCCCATCGCGTCCATCTTGGAGCTGCAGTGCTCTGTGGTTGCGAGAGCTCCGCCGGGTTTACACTGGCTGTTAGCCGTCTTAGTGAGGAAACGGTCCATAAGGCAATGGACAGGGTGTTCCCTGTTACTGTTCCCAGGTCTGGCAGGGCTTTAATGCGGGAAGGAGTACGGTGGCGGGGTGTGTGACAATCGCACAGGCAGGAGCTGCTGAAAGTGCATCCTCACATCCCCGCGCCGTAACCGGAAGTCCGTGACTGTGACATTTTATTTCAGTTGTAAATGGAATGGGCATTGGGGCTGGAAGTGCATGAGGGTCATACTGTGGCTGGCATTGTATAACATCAGGACACACTGTGGCTAGTAATGTATGAGATGGGGGTACTCTTTGGCTGTGCTGGCAGTGTATGGGGTGGCTGTAGATAGACCTGTAAAATATAAGGGGCACATAACTACTGGGAGTGTATGAGGGGCTTAGTATAACTAAGAATGTATGGAGGAAACAATTTTGTATGACATAAGGAGTACATTATGGGGAAGATTTATCAAAACCTGTCCAGAGACAAAGTTGCTGAGTTGCCCATAGCAACCAGATTGTTTCTTTCACTTTCGAAAAGGCCCCTGAAAAAAATGAAAGAAGTGATCTGATTGGTTGCTATGGGCAACTCAGCAACCCGATGAAATTTCATGTCTGGACCAGGGCTGCCATTAGAAATTTTGGGGCCCCTTACACAGTTAATAGTCTGCCCCCCCCCCTCACTGGCACATGCTAGATTTTATCGTAGTATTGGGCTTAGAAACATAAAAATACTTTTGCCACTCCATATTAATTCTGCAGTGACTAAATAATACCACCATACTGTAAGGAAATAAAAGCCACTAATCGCAGACCAGTATCACTAATATCACCACAATACAAAAGATCAATAACCCCTATATAGGAGTAGATTTCAACTGTACACAGGTGCTGCAGACCATAAAAGTCATTATAGTTACATACTCACAGGGGCGTCTTCTCTGATCAGAGTCGTTAACTTTTCTCTTTCTTCTCCATCTGTCCTGGGTCATCGAGAAGATTTCTCCCAATCACAACTCGTCTCCACCGACTATGCCAGACAAACATTTTAGGATTCTCACTACAGCAATGTCCTCACCTCTATACAAACCCCCTATATTTATTACACTGCCCCATATAGTAGTCCCTTTTGGGCCCCTGTATAGTATTAGCCCCCAACATTGTTCTCATACATTATAATGCTCCTGTACATTGCCCAACACATTATAATGCCCCCGAACATTGCTCTGATACATTATAATTCCCCCTCACATTGCCCCCATTCATTATAATGCACCCTTGCATTGCCCCCATACATTATAATGCCCCCTCACATTGCCCCCATATAATATAATGCCACCGTGCATTGCCCCATACATTATAATGCTGCGTACATTGCCCTCATATATATAATAATGCTCCCTCACATTGCCCCCACGTATAATTGTGTCCCCGTACACATCCCCCATACATAATAATGCCCCCTTACATTGCCCCATACATGATTATGCCCCCTCAAATTGACCCCATATATAATAATGCCTCCTTACATTGCCCCACACATAATAATGCCCCCTCACATGGCCCCCATATATAATTATGCCCTCTCACATTGGCCCATATATACTAATTTCCCCCATACATAATAAATCCTCCTCACATTGCCCCCAAATATAGTAATGTCCCCTCACATTGCCCCCTATTTAGTTATGCCCCCTCACATGGCCCCCATATATAGTAATGCCCCCTCACATTGCCCCCATATATAGTAATGCCCACACACACAGCTCCATATAAAAAAGAAAACACTCACCTCTTCCTCGTTCCCCTGCAGCTCCTGTCACTTTTCTTCTCTCTCTGCTTACTGTGCTGACAGTCTCCGCAGAGCCGCTGCCACACAGGAAGCCCAGGCTAGAGTCACAGGACAGAGCCGCCGACTCCTTCCAGTCACATCATCCACCGCAGCCGAGCCTAAACTCAACACTGTTTGTGTCTTAAAGGCACAGTCAGTGTTGAAAGCTGAGGTCACTCGGGGATTTGGGACAGGTGTCACCTGCTGGCCCAGTCGCAGGGGATACGATGGGGCCCGCAGGTGAAAGGTGCGGTTATGCACATGCAGAGATCATACCAGCATCGGTCTCACTATGTTGCAGCCCTAGGGCACGGGCCCCTGGCTGGGACTTTAGTAAATTAAGGGTAAGCAATGGCTGGTATTGTGTTATGTGAGCGATGCACTATGGCTGCCATTATATGAGATGAAGGGTACATAATGGCTGTTACTGCATAACATGGGATCTGGCTAGTGATGTACATTAATGTAGGGGTCTTCTCTGAGGTGTAAATTAAATAGGAGTCTGATCTGTGGTCTAAACTTGTGTAGCTATAGAGGCTGGAAATGGCTGCAAATGTGACATAAAGTGAGTAAAGATCTCTGAGCCAAATGGAGAATTTAAAGGAAAGATAATGGGAGAATTCATCAAGCTGTGCTTACGTACACAACTTACGTACACTTTTTTCCATGGTATAAGTGTTACTTACGTGTGCCACATTTATCGTTTGGTTGATAAATTTGGCATACATAAGCAAAAACACTTTTTTAGCATACTTAAGAAAAAAACAAGAAATTACTTCAGAACACAACCATGTAACACATCCTCTTGTCCTGACTTTTCTGCTCTAAAGCTGCATTTGTAACAAAAATGTGTGATATATATGTATTTATTTCATTTTTTATGCTTTTTCCCCCTAAATGTACTAACCAATTTTTAGTGTTTTTTTTCTCATTTCAGTTCGGTGTATGAAAAGGACTACTTTAGGCTTAATATTAATAAAATGGTTAACAAGTGCTAGTGGGGGAGTGCTTTTTTGGAATAAAAATATTTTAACCCCTTGGGGATGGAGGGTTTTTCCATTTTAGTTTTTTTCCCTTCTTACCTTTTAAAAATAACCCTTTCAATTTTGCACCTAAAAATCCATATGATGGCTTATTTTTTGCGCCACCAATTCTACTTTGTAATGACATCAGTCATTTTACCCAAAAATCTACAGCGAAACAGGGAAAAAAATAATTGTGCGGCAAAACTGAAGAAAAAATGCAATTTTGTAACTTTTATTTTGTCATACTTCTGGAAAAAATCATAACTATATGCAGGAAAATGTATACGTTTAAAATTGTCATCTTCTGACCCCTATAACTTTTTTTATTTTTCTGCGTACGGGTGGTATGAGGGCTAATTTTTGGCGCTGTGATCTGAAGTTTTTAGCGGTACCATTTTATATTGCTCGGACTTTTTTATCACTTTTTATTAATTTTTTCATTATATAAAAAGTGACCAAAAATACACAATTTTGGACTTTGGAATTTCGCATATGCCATTGACCGTGCGGTTTAATTAACAATATATTTTTATAATTCGGACATCTACGCATGAGGCAATACCACATATGTTTATTTTTATTTACACAGTTTTTTTTATTGGAAAAGGGGGGTGATTCTAACTTTTATTAGGGAAGGGGAACCTCATAGGAAACCATTGATCAATGATTCTGCCGCTTGACTGCTCATGCCTGGATCTCAGGCACTGAGCAGTCATTCGGCAATCGGACAATGAGGAGGAAGGTAGGGACCCTCCTGCAGTGCTGTAAGCTGTTGGGGATGCCGCAATTTCATCGCAGCGATCCCGAACAGCCCCCTGAGCTAACCGGCAATGGTTTACTTTCACTTTAGACGCGGTGTTCACCTTTCAACACTGCATCTAAAGGGTTAATAGCGCGATAAGTGCCGCGCTATTAGCCACGGGTCCCGGACGTTGCTAGGTGCCTGGCCCAACCCACTATGACGTGGGGCCAGGGAGACAGGAAGTGACGGGGAGCGGGCGGAGGGTGTACAGGTACGCCCTCCATCCCCAACAGGTTACACGTGTGTTGTTTTTTTTTGTTCTTTTTTTAGTTTTCTTAACAGGGTTAGCAGTGGAAGCTGTCTAATAGATGGAATCCATTACTAAGCCGGGGCTTAGCGTTAGCCACAAAAATAGCTGGCGCCAACCCCCAATTATTACCCCGGTACCGACCGCCACAGGGTTCTGGGAAGAGCCGGTATGAACAGGCCTGGAGCGTCAAAAATGGTGCTTCGGGGTCTAGCCGGTAACAGGATGGCATTATTTAGGCTGGGGAGGGCCAGTAACAATTGTCCTAACCCACCCTGGTAATGTCAGGCTGTTGCTGCTTGGTTGCTATCATGCTGAGAATGAAAAAACGGGGAACCACACACATTTATAAAAAAAAACAAAAAAACGCATAGGGTTCCCCCTATTTTCATTCTCAGCACAATACCAACCAAGCAGCAACAGCCTGGCGTTACAAGAGTGGGCGAGGACCATTGTTACTGGCCCTCCCCAGCCTAAATAATGCCATCCTGTTACCGCCTAGACCCTGAAGCGCCATTTTTTACGCTCCAGGCCTGTTGATACCGGCTCTTCCCGGAACCCCGTGGCGGTCGGTACCGGGGTAATAATTGGGGTTTAGCGCTAGCTATTTTTGTGGATAACGCTAAGCCCCGGCTTAGTAATGGATTTCATCTATTAGACAGCTTCCACTGCTAATCCTGTTAAAGGGGTACTCCGGTAGAAAACTTTTTTTTTTTAAATCAACTGGGGCCAGAAAGTTAAACAGATTTGTAAATGATTTCTATTAAAAAATCTTAATCCTTCCAGTACTTATTAGCTGCTGAATACTACAGAGGAAAATTATTTTCATTTTTGGAACACAGTGATCTCTGCTGAATGATGAGCACAGTGCTCTCTGCTCACATCTCTGTTCATTTTAGGAACTGACCAGAGTAGCATATGTTTGCTATGGCGTTTTTCTCCTACTCTGGACAGTTCTTAAAATGTAAACAAATAAAAAAGAGAAGGCCCAAGGAGGCGCCTAGTGCATTACCCTAAAAATTATTACAAAGACCCACGTAAAGTGGAGATACGTAAGGGGTCTAATGAATGGCCGCTCACCTGGAGCGTATGATAATACGCATATAACCTCAATCTGAGGTAATGAAGGAATCCGTGCAAGCCTACAGGTCTTCAGGATGGATCCAAAAAGGAGATCCTGTTGGTGAACTTAGTATTGGAAAATTTGACCTAGCATCAGGCGCTCGGGGATCCAGAGAGATCTCACAACCAGGTCATGGAGGTGGATAAGAATTCAAGCTTTATTAGTATACAACAACATGTTTCGGGGTTAGCATACCCCTTCTTCAGATTGACAGATTTGTACAGTACAGTGCAACAGAGAGCTTTTTATACACACATTGATTGAGAAACAAAATGGTGGCAAGGTCATAGGTTCAGGATGGGAGGTACAGCAATAGCAATAAAAATGCAAAAAAACTGGGAACTTTATATTTAGATTAACTCTTGTACTTTATACCTATATATAGGGATGACAGTAACTTCACATAAAGAGAAGGAAATGTGCTTTATTAGGTAATGTAAGGCAAAGGTGTAATACTTGATCCGGTTCATGTGTTGAATGGAGGCTTGATGCGCACTCGTTGTGAACATTGCCGTGCGTTCCACGGCATGTAAACAACGGCCGCATGTCGCCGCTCTGTTTATAAACAGAGCGGAGATGCGGCGTGTGGGTTACTACGGACGCGTCGCTAAGGAGCGGGTCTTTAGGATATCTGCCATAGAACAGATCAATAAAGATGTTCCCCAGCGTTTTAATACGGTTAGGCAACGTGAACATTTTTGGATATTTAAATTACGCACACTTCAGCCCCTTGGTTTAAATGAATTTATTGAGAGTAACCTGTGAGTATAGCTGTGCGGAAGTAGATACATAAAAACCATCTCTGTTTTTCCCTATCCTATGTGATATATATTTTTTGGACTAATGTGTGGTGTCTATAGAATTTTATATTTTTATATTTTCATATTATTATATTTTCATACATTCCCACATGAAGTCTCTTTTATCATCCATTTATTTATTTATTATTCATTATTTTTTATACATATTTATTCTTATATATTAAATATATTACAGTATTTATTTATTTATTTGCATGTATATCATCCAGTCCTTGTCATCCTATTAACTGATTCATCCAAGTTTCATTTATATATGCACCCTTTTGATTTTTGTTGATACAAACTTATTCTATAACAGTATATTTTGTTTAAAATATTCATGTACTATATTCATCTCTAAATATCAAGCAAACTGTGCCGTTAAAACTTCGTTCCACACATTAGCTATATAGTTTCCTTCTACCTGATATACACAGAGCAGCGCTAAGTCGTGCACCCGCTCCGTAACACATCATCTTCACGGACCCGCTCCTTAGCGACGCGTCCGTAGTAACCCACACACCGCATCTCCGCTTGAACCGGATGAACCGGATCAAGTATTACACCTTTGCCTTACATTACCTAATAAAGCTTATTTCCTTCTCTTTATTTGAAGTTACTGTCATCCCTATATATAGGTATAAAGTACAAGAGTTAATCTAAATATAAAGTTCCCAGTTTTTTTGCATTTTTATTGCTATTGCTGTACCTCCCATCCTGAACCTATGACCTTGCCACCATTTTGTTTCTCAATCAATGTGTGTATAAAAAGCTCTCTGTTGCACTGTATTGTACAAATCTGTCAATCTGAAGAAGGGATATGCTAACCCCGAAACGCGTTGTTGTATACTAATAAAGCTTGAATTCCTATCCACCTCCATGACCTGGTTGTGAGATCTCTCTGGATCCCCGAGCGCCTGATGCTAGGTCAATTTTTCCAATACTAAGTTCTTAAAATGGACAGAAATGTCAGCAGAGAGCACTGTGTTCCAAAAAGAAAAGAATTTCCTCTGTAGTATACAGCAGCTAATAAGTACTGAAAGGATTAATATTTTTTTTAATAGAAGTAATTTACAAATCTGTTTAACTTTCTGGCACCAGTTGATTTAAAAAAAAAAAAAAAGTTTTCCACTGGAGTACCCCTTTAATAAAACTAAAAAAAATTTTTTTTTAAACACCACGCGTTTAAAAAAATGTATTCCAAAAAACACTCCCCTACAAGCCATCGTTAACCATTTTATTACTATTAAACAAAAAAAAAAAAACGCTGGTCAACGATATAATCCACAGAATCCGAAGAAGTCTTCCACGTACACGGATCTGAAATGAGAAGAAAAAAATACGGAAAATATGTTAATAAATTTATGGTGGGAGTTGTAATTTAGCAGCAGCGAGCCTCCAGTTTAGCAACTGCTGGAGGCACCCTGTTTTTAAACTACAACTCCCATCAAGAGAGTTGTAGTTTAGCAACAGCTGGAGGAACCCTGTTCTTAAACTACAACTCCCATCATGGGAGATGTAGTTTAGCAAAAGCTGGAGGCACCCTGTTCTTAAACTACAACTCCCATCATAAAGTATGGCAACAGCTGGAGGCACCCTGTTCCTAAACTACAACTGCCATCATAGGAGTTGTAGTTTAGCAACAGCCAGGGAAGCTGCTTATCTCTCACTGCCTGCGACACAGGACTACAGCTCCCAGCATGATCTCACTGTAAAGGCATGTTGGGAGTTGTAGTTGTGAGGTGCAGCCGGGGAGCGGAGCACTTGTCACTTGCCTGCAACTCACAACTACAACTCCTAGCATGTCCTTACTGTAAGGGCATGCTGGGATTTGTAGTCATGTAGCGCAGGTGACAAGCACTCCGCTCCCCGGCCGGCTACCATGAATATGATTGTCCAAGAACCCTATGAAATTACAATGTTGTAGTACTATATTCCAGGTTCCCTGCCAGCCAGCTCCACTCCCCATTGCCCCTCTCATATACCACCTGCCGCCCGCAGTATGTCACCACGTCGCCGTCCACATATACCACTCGCCGCCCGCAGTATGTCACCACGTCGCCGCTCGCATATACCACCCGCCGCCCGCATATACAACCCACTGCCCGCAGTATGTCACCATGTTTCTGCCCGCATATACCACCCGCTGCCCGGCCGCATTCAACACCCGCCAGCTAGCAAGACTACAACTCCCAGCATGTCCTCACTGTAAGGGCATGCTGGCAGTTGTAATCTTACAATAGGGGGTGGTATGTGCGGGCAGCTAGTGATAGATGCGGGCGGCGGGTGATAGATGCAAGGCGTTAGATGCGGGCGGGACTTTACGCTACTTTTTGTAAGCCATGTTTTTTTGGCGTAGATTTGTGACTTTTTAACCCACCTGCGACTTTATTTTTAAAAGTCACAGTTAGTAAATAGCTGCCTACAGCTAAGCAAAAAACAGAACTTGTGTAATACAGCTGGATTGGGAGAAATCGCGCAGGCCGGTATACCACTAAAAGTAGCACGTGCAGATTTTTTCCGCCAAATATACACCAAAAAGCCAGTGTAAATCCCTTGATGAATTCCCCCCCAGTGTCTTCAATAAGGGAAGATGCCACCCGTAAATCAATGAATTAATACTGTAATGACTTATATGGTCTAGAATCACTTTTACAGTATTTGTAGAATTGGCATCTACCATTGTACAGTCATTCCTTTGTGGTATCATGAAATACCTAACCATAGCACCTGTTTGCATAACCGCATACTTTATTTTCATGACCATGCCATTGCCAACAATATGATGCTGGGCAAATTACTCTTCTACTGTTGCTAGTGGGATCTCTGTCGCTATCTCCATCTCTGACAACAGCTTTGTTAACCATAATTACTCTGTGTGCTGCTTTACTGCCTTAGCCTCAGAGCCCTGTCCCTTCCTGTCACTAAAGCAGTTGCTCTTTACTGTACTGCATAGCTATAACAACTATGCTTATGGTCATATCTAAGTGTAATTTATATTCTGGGTGCAGTGTGGGTTATTTATCATTGTGTTCTATTGCTTTTTATGGTCTACATTTGCAAACTTCTGTTATTTTTGTGCTAATTGCAGGTTTTTTTGCATCTTTTTTTTCAAAGTTCTAAAATCCATCATTTCTACCTTTTGGTGTTGCTAGACCATTTTTTAAAGTGACAGATGCAGTGGTCACGATTTTATTATCTGCATGTTTGTTTGTTTTTGCGCAAATTTTGACGCAACTGGCGCAAAAAAACTCTGCAAATCTAGACCACCTCCTGACTAGTGTTGAGCGGCATAGGCCATATTCGAATTCGCGAATATTCGCGAATATATGGAACTCGAAACCCCTAACGAAACTCAACACAAACCAAAACAAAAAACACAATATTCGTCATATATTCGCGAATATTCGCATATTCGTTATATTCTCGTTTTATTTTCGCATATGCGAATATTCACGTATGCGAAAATTAGCATATGTGAATATTAGCAAATACAAGATTGGCACACGCGTATGCGAAGTTTCGTATGCCAGTCTCACACAGTAGTATTACAGCCTTCTTTACACCACACAAGCTGGAAGCAGAGAGGGGTGATCACTGTGATGTGTACTGTGAAGAAAAAAAAAAAAAAAAAAAAGAATATTCGTAATTACGAATATATAGCGCTATATTCGCGAAATTCGCGAATTCGCGAATATGCGATATTCGCGAATAATATTCGAATTGCGAATATTCGCGAGCAACACTACTCCTGACCAGGTCTAAAAAAGATTACTACTCCTGTCTGTTTGCAAAAACTGAGAGAGAGAGAGAGAGAGAGAGAGAGAGAGAGAGAGAGAGAGAGAGAGAGAGAGAGAGAGAATAAGGTAGAGAATAAGAACGTTTAAAGACAAAAAGTTAAAAATTAAAAAAAACTTGCAAATGAAAAGTAAAGCAGTTGTCCATATGAAACAAACAGATATATTTTTTAAGGTATAAAAAAAGGAATGGTAAAGACCTAAGAAACAATAAGATTGTTAGCAATGGACAATGATCTGGCCAAGACCATTATTGATAAATAACCCCCTTTGTCCTCAAGAAGTTAAATCACAGTTGGGCTATATTTACATTTTTGAAGTATGATGGTGCACAAACCTCCTAAGGACCTCCTAAGACATCTCAAGCTTGTGCTGGAAACAATGGGGAAATTCCTAGATAGTTAATGTTATGGTGTCTGTCCAAAGTCCTTTTCTCGTGCTTTCCTCAAGTTCAATATATTTATAATGACAAACCCTTAGATTGTGTTAGTTACTAGTATTATATCCACCAGTGCCTGCATTGAGACTCCTCAGTAGTTGACACCATTTAATGCCTAAATAAAAAGATACATTGCAAGCTTTTAACCCCTTAAGGACACATGACGTACTGGAACGTCATGTGTCCACTCCCGATCTATAACGCGGGGCCACGGCGTGGCCCCGCGTCATAGCGGTTCGGGCCCGGCCTCTAACAACGGCCGGGACCCGTGGCTAATAGCGCGCGGCATTGATCGCTGTGCCGCGCGCTATTAACCCTTTAGACGCGGCGTTCAAAGTTGAACGCCGCGTCTAAAGTGAAACCGAAAGCATGCCGGCTAGCTCAGTGGGCTGTTCGGGATAGCCGCGGTGAAATCGCGGCATCCCGAACAGCTGACAGGACAGCGGGAGGGCCCCTACCTGCCTCCTCGCTGTCCGATCGCCGAATGACTGCTCAGTGCCTGAGATCCAGGCATGAGCAGTCATGCGGCAGAATCATCGATCACTGGTTTCTTATGAGAAACCAGTGATCAATGTAAAAGATCAGTGTGTGCAGTGTTATAGGTCCCTATGGGACCTATAACACTGCAAAAAAAAAGTGCAAAAAAAAAGTGAATAAACATCATTTAACCCCTTCCCTATTAAAAGTTTGAATCACCCCCCTTTTCCCATAAAAGAAAAAACACAGTGTAAATAAAAATAAAAATAAACATAAATGGTATCGCCGCGTGCGGAAATGTCCGAATTATAAAAATATATCGTTAATTAAACCGCACGGTCAATGGCGTGCGCGCAAAAAAATTCCAAAGTCCAAAATAGTGCATTTTTGGTCACTTTTTATATCATGAAAAAATGAATAAAAAGCGATCAATAAGTCCTATCAATTCAAAAATGGTACCGTTAAAAACTTCAGATCACGGCGCAAAAAATGAGCCCTCATACCGCCCCATACACGGAAAAATAAAAAAGTTATAGGGGTCAGAAGATGACAATTTTAAACGTATTAATTTTCCTGCATGTAGTTATGATTTTTTCCAGAAGTCCGACAAAATCAAACCTATATAAGTAGGGTATCATTTTAATCGTATGGACCTACAGAATACATATCAGGTGTCATTTTTACCGAAAAATGTACTACGTAGAAACGGAAGCCCCCAAAAGTTACAAAACAGCGTTTTTTTTTAAATTTTGTCGCACAATGATTTTTTTTCCCGCTTCACCATAGATTTTTGGGCAAAATGACTGACGTCATTACAAAGTAGAATTGGTGGCGCAAAAAATAAGCCATCATATGGATTTTTAGGTGTAAATTTGAAAGAGTTATGATTTTTTAAAGGCAAGGAGCAAAAAACGAAAATGCAAAAACGGAAAAACCTCCGGTCCTTAAGGGGTTAAGACTACCAATCTCTTTATAAGGCATTGTCCGATTTCCTGTGAAGATTTTTCCCAAAGATGTGCTAAATTTATACTCTTATGGGGGCATTTATCATTGTCTTTAGAGCTGTTTTTGTGTGTAGATTTGTCTCTATTTAGGCGCAGCATGCGCCTCAGGCTATTTTTTTGCGCCTTTTCGATTTACACCTTTTTTTTTTTTAAGAGCATACAGGCCAGATGTTAAGGGTTAGACTTGTGCAATTCTACACCAGCCCAGACCTAGTGTAGCTTTTTGGTGTATGTGTAGAGCAGTGTTTCCCAACCTTTTTCGGGTCGGGGCACACCTCGGAAATTTTTTTTTCCACGGGGCACCGCTACCGAGGTTGATGAGCAAGAAAAAAAAAGGAAAAGACGGTAAAAAACGCAATGCACTATATCTATTTATCAGTGGGTATGTAGTTTAAAGTGCTGCTTTATACAGCAACTCACCAATGATGTCTTCTCTAATTTGCATCGTTGCCTTCTCTTCTCCATCTGGTCTGGGCCATCATCACGATTTCTTCCACACACAATTCTTCACCGTTAAACCTGCAAAACAAACCTATTAGGCGCCAAGCTTTTTTTTCTTTTTTTTTTACATGGGTGACAGAGGGGTGTAGAGGGGTGGACATGGGTGACAGAGGGGTTTAGAGGGGTGTAGAGGAGTGTACAGAGGGGTGTAGAGGAGTGTACAGAGGGGTGTAGAGAAGCGTACATGGGTGACAGTGGTGTAGAGGAGCATACATGGGTGACAGGGGTATAGAGGAGCGTACATGGGTGATAGGGGTGTAGAAGAGCGTACATGGGTGACAGGGTGTAGAGGAGCATACATGGGTGACAGGGGTGTAGAGGAGCATACATGGGTGACAGGGGTGTAGAGGAGCATACATGGGCGACAGGGGTGTAGAGGAGCATACATGGGCGACAGGGGTGTAGAGGAGCATACATGGGCGACAGGGGTGTAGAGGAGCATACATGGGCGGCAGGGGTGTAGAGGAGCATACATGGGCGACAGGGGTGTAGAGGAGCATACATGGGCGACAGGGGTGTGGAGGAGCATACATGGGTGACGGGGCATAGGGGTGACAGAGGGGTGGACAGGGGGTGGACATGGGTGACAGGAGGGTGGACAGGGGAGACAGGGGGTCAGAGGGGTGGACAAGGGGGTAAAAGAGGGACAGGAGTGACAGAGAGGGGTGGACTGGGGTAACAAAGGGACAGATGGGTGAACAGGAGGGTGGACATGGGTGACAGAGTAGACTATGGGGGTAGACAGGGGGGTAAATATAAGTGACAGGGATGGACAGGGGAGTGGACAAGGCAGACATGGATGACAGGAGGGTGGACATGGGTGACGGGGATGATAGGTGGGGGGACATGTGTGAGTGCGGGTGGACAAGAGTGATGGGGGGTGGACATGGGTGACAGGAAGGTGAACATGGGTGACATGGGTGACAGGCAAGGGTGGACATGAGTGACAGGGAAGGGTGGACATGAGTGACAGGGAGGGTGGACATGGGTGACAGGGGGGGTTGACATGGGTGACATGAAGGTGAACATGGGTGACATGGGTGACAGGCAAGGGTGGACATGAGTGACAGGGAAGGGTGGACATGAGTGACAGGGAAGGGTGGACATGAGTGACAGGGAAGGGTGGACATGAGTGACAGGGAAGGGTGGACATGGTTGACAGGGAAGGGTGGACATGGGTGACAGGGAAGGGTGGACATGGGTGACAGGGAAGGGTGGACATGGGTGACAGGGAAGGGTGGACATGGGTGACAGGGAGGGTGGACATGGGTGACAGGGAGGGTGGACATGGGTGACAGGGAGGGTGGACATGGGTGACAGGGAGGGTGGACATGGGTGACAGAGGGTGGACATGGGTGACAGGGAAGGGTGGACATGGGTGACAGGGAAGGGTGGACATGGGTGACAGGGAGGTGGACATGGGTGACAGGGAGGGTGGACATGGGTGACAGAGGGTGGACATGGGTGACAGGGAGGGTGGACATGGGTGACTGGGGGGGTAGACATGGGTGACAGGGGGGTGGACATGGGTGACAGGGGGGCTGGACATGGGTGACAGGGGGGCTGGACATGGGTGACTGGGGGGCTGGACATGGGTGACTGGGGGGGTGGACATGGGTGACTGGGGGGGTGCACATGGGTGACTGGGGGGGTGGACATGGGTGACTGGGGGGGTGCACATGGGTGACTGGGGGGGTGCACATGGGTGACTGGGGGGGTGCACATGGGTGACAGGGAGGGTGGACATGGGTGACAGGGAGGGTGGACATGGTTGACAGGGGGGGTGGACATGGGTGACAGGGGGGGTTACATGGGTGACAGGGGGGGTGGACATGGGTGACAGGGGGGGGTGGACATGGGTGACAGGGGGGATTACATGGGTGACAGGGAGGGATTACATGGGTGAAAGGGAGGGATTACATGGGTGACAGGGAGGGATTACATGGGTGATAGAAATGGACAGGGAGGTAGACAAGGCAGACATGGCTGACGGGGGGGGGTGGACATGAGTGACGGGGTCGGGGGGGGATAGAGGGTGGACCTGGGTGACGGTGGGGGGAGTTAGACAGGGTTGAGAAGGTGAACAGAGGGGTGGAAAGGGTACGGTACCTTAAGCAAGCCGGCCCGCGCAGCTTGCAGTTCCACAGGAGGCACTGGAGTCCGGCGCAGGTGCAGCTCGTTCCGCCCCAGGGCACCATATCCGGCACACTGCGCCGCAAGGGAGAGGGGGACGGAGGGGGACGCAGGAGATGGAGAGTGAAGGAGGGGGACGCGGGGGACACAGGGAACAGAGGGGGAAGGAGGGGAACACGGGTCACGCGGCAGACGCAGGGGACGGAGGGGAACACAAGAGACCCAGGGGGACACTGTGCACGCAGTGCGCACGCAGACTTCCCTTCCCCTCTGTGCTGTCAGGCCGGGGGGGACATTTAAAAAAAAATAATAGTAAAAAATAAAAAAATCACGGCAAAATCCCGCGGCACCACGGGCAGTGCTGAACGGCACACACGTGTGCCGCGGCACCGCGGTTGGGAATCACTGGTGTAGAGTGACATTTCAGAAAATGTGTATCCTCCACAAAATTTATCACATGCCCTGCAACCATGTAATAAATTTGGCAGAGTCACGCAAAAAAACACGAAAAAAAAGAACTAAAAAATTAATGAAATCACACACACCTTAGTAAATGCCCCCCATGGTGCACAGGGGAAATACATTTCTGAGACTGACATTATAAAAATGTATCACTATATGAAGACATATATAAACAGAGTAACACACTACAATGACATAGGGGTCTGTAAAGAGATTGATGAACATTTTTCTTATGGGATGATAAGGAACTAATATCCCAATTTCAAGGTTGCAGTGGGAACAAACATACAATATTTTAGTTATACAACACTTACTGTACAAATACAGATAATACAAATATTGTTTATAGAATTACAAGACAAGTAAACATATATTGCAATGTAATGAAATGAACATTCAGGAAAAATTGCAATGACTTACAGTATTTAAAACATAAACACAATAATTAGATGCTTGTAGAATAATTAGATTGTAAGCACCAATGGTTCATGGACTTATGAAATGAAGTTCAGGATGTCATATCTATGCATTTTACTATTACAATTTGAATCATGCTGCACTTGTGTAAAAGTACAGTATGCCCTAGAGGACACAGGGCGGACATGTACACCTTATGTCCCCTTCCTTTATATAACTGAAAAAAATTCTAGTGATCAAAAAGTGATCAAAAAGTCCCATCAAAACAAAAATGGTACAGATAAAAACTACAGATGGTGACATATTCATTTGCATACAAGCTACACCAGCTATATTTTATGAAAAGTAGTAAAATAAAAACAAAAAACTTTTATAAATTGGGTGTTGTTGTAATTGTATGGACCTACAGAATAAAGATAATGTGTAATTTTTACCAAATAGTTCACTGCGTAAACACAGAAGCCCACATTTTCCCCAGAAATATATGTATATATATATATATATATATATATATATATATATATATATATATATATATATATATTGTGGCAGTGTGGCAAGGAAAGGGTGTATTTCCTTGGATCACCCTGCAGAAGCTCTCACCTGCTTCTTAAGTAATGAGGCAGGAAGGAAGGGAAGTGTATATGAGATGGAGACTCAGTCTAAGGCTGGGTTCACACTACGTTTTGTCCCATACGGGAGCGCATACGGCAGGAGGGAGCTAAAACCTCGCGCTCCCGTATGTGACCGTATGCGCTCCCGTATGCCATTCACTTCAATGAGCCGACCGGAGTGAAACGTTCGGTCCGGTCGGCTCATTTTTGCGCCGTATGCGCTTTTACAACCGGACCTAAAACCGTGGTCAACCACGGTTTTAGGTCCGGTTGTAAAAGCGCATACGGCGCAAAAATGAGCCGACCGGACCGAACGTTTCACTCCGGTCGGCTCATTGAAGTGAATGGCATACGGGAGCGCATACGGTTACATACGGGAGCGCGAGCTTTTAGCTCCCTCCTGCCGTATGCGCTCCCGTATGGGACAAAACGTAGTGTGAACCCACCCTAATCTAGGCTCTTCCTAGGAGACAGCATGTGGGCTGTATGGTAGAGACAGAGCCTGCTGAGGAGTACACAGCCCGAGCTATGAGGGGCTCAAAGAGACTGCCATGAATTGTGAGTAGAAGGTTGCAGGGGACATAAGTTTAACCGGCTGAGGGAAGCTCAGCGGTTGTTAGTCAGGACAAGCTGATCTGTTTAGTCAGTGACCAGACGGTCTAGGATTTTGTTTTGTTCCTGTTTTTTTGTTTATTTCTTTCCCTGCAACCTGTCTAATAAAACTGGCAAGGTGCCAGATTTGCATTATAAGCATTTGTTTGCTGGTTTATTGAGAAGAAACGCATCCGGTGGCGTGGTCCAGGACGATCCCAGAGCTAATCCCCAAGACGGATCGTCACATTTTGGTGGAGGATGCGGGCACGCCGTTGCTAAGGGCAACCCGTTGCTAAGGGCAACCAACGGGCGAGTTGGAGAGGAGCTGTTGCTAGGAGCAACCCCCTGCAAGATTGCAAGTCGGAGGGACCCAGCAGAGGAGTTCAAGCCCAGTTTGGTGTCTGTGGAGGAGCGTTGCTAGGGGCAACGGATCGAGAATTTTTTTTTCAAGAAAATGGGACAACCTCAAAAGGCTGTTGCTGGGAGCAACCGACGTGGGCCACAACCGGTGGTCGCCAAGAAGAAGCCGAGGTCCCGTGAGTTGTCGGTGGGCGGAATCCCACTGTGGGTGGACTTGGATTGTTGCCAGACTGTATCTCGGATTATGCCAGAAATAATTCCATTTGTGAAGTCCCGCCCGGAGCCCGGTAAGACTGTTCAAATTACCTTTGATACATGTTTTGGGACAGTAAGCTATATGATGGAGGTATGTGCGGAACTTACAGTGGAAATTGTACTGGGCAGAGACTTTCCGTATTTCTGGCAGCTGTGGGATGCTGAGAGTGCACCTGAGAGTTCGCACACAAAGGTTCCGGAAGGAGTGAGGACTGGGGGGTCTCTACTGGACTGTGTGAATGGTGCTGTATATTGTGAACCCATGCAGGCTGATAATGTTTTTCTTGAAACACTTATGTTAATGTGTTCTGATGTAAAGAGTTCTATTCCCACCTCTCGCAGGACAAAAGAAAACCTGTGTGAGCTGGAAATAGAAGGTAAAAAGATGACGGTTTTGTTAGATCCAAAATGTGTAATAAGTCTGGTAAAGACCAGCTGCAGAAAGCCAGACCCCGCTATAGTGTCTATACAAGCCGGTATTTGGGGTTATAAAACAGTTAATTTGTGTATTTCTACTCCCTATGGTACCATAAGTCACAAGGTTGCAATAGAGCCTACCTTAGAGTATGAAGTAGTGCTGGGGAAGGATTTTCCGTTTTTTCAGCAGTTGTGGGAAGATAGTCAGGTGACTAGAGCAGGAACACCTGATAGGCTCACAACACTTGGTTTTTACCACATAGCAGGGGACAGTAACTCAGCTGAGGACAGAGAGTGTCAGCAGACCCTAGGTATATGTCAGGTGGGAGTGTGCCAGACCACTAGGGGAGCTGAAGAACAGTCCGCGAGTCAAGTTAAAGTGATGACTGGAATAGAAGCTCCAGAGATGGCTGTGGAAAAACCAAAACTCCAGAAAAGAGTACCAGTGGAGCTGGGGGCTGCACTTACGGTCACAGACAGAGTCCTAAGTAAAGGAGACTGTGACAAGACAAAAGAAAAGTCTGCCAAGAAGCTGAGAGACAGTTCAGAGGAACTGATCAGGAATCTCCCTGACTCGCTGGTGCCAAGAGCCATTGAAGTTGTTGCTAGGGGCAACAAACTTACCGCCAAGGGATTGCCGTTCCGACGGGAGTGTTTAGAGAGAGTATCCAGAGTTGCCAATGTGGTGGGAGAGGAAGAGTGCCAGGTGTCAGTGGCACCTGTTGTGGATGATAATAATGAGGCACAAGTGGCCGCAACCCCGGAAAAGGGGGAGACTTCATCTAGAGAGGGAGAAGAGCTGGGTCGAGTGTCTGACAGAGGACCAGAGGATATCTCAAGGTCTAACAGCGAGAGTGAGGAGACCGCTGTCAGTAAAAGGTCTCGGAAAAGACGAGCTGGCCTTGGGGAAAAAACTGGAGCAGATCCAGAATCTGGAAGAAACCCTGCAGATGGTTTCTGTGAAGTTGTTGGAGAAAGAAAAAGAGGTACATCGCTTGACAGAGGAGAGGGACAAATCACTTGCTGACTTTAAAAAAGAGCAAGAAGGGAGGCTTCAGCTGGAAAAAGTCACGGAGCATCACAGAAGTGAGTTTGTGGCTCTGCAGGATGAACTGTCCCGCTCCCAGGGTCTTGTGACCAGCAAGGAGAGTGAAGTGCAGAGTCTGGCCAAGCGGATGTCATTCCAGGAAGAAGAAGTGAGTCTTCTGCATGGTGCATATCAGGCTCTGCAGAGTGATCACAAGGCTAGCCTGGTAGCCATGGAAAAAATAGAAAAGGAGAAGAATGAGGTGAAGATGGAAGCTTGGGCTCTTGCCAGCAGTCTGGAGAGTGTCTCTAAAGCTAAGAGACAACTTGAGGAGGAAGTCAAGGTGAAGAATGCCCTTGCACATGCTCTTCAATATGCTCGTCATGACAATGTCTTGCTCCGTGAGCAGTATGAGGAGGCCCTGGAACAAGTTGAGACTCTGCAACATGAAAACAAGAACTTGCAACAGATCTCAGATCTATCTCAACTGATTGGTGAGAGTGGAAAATCTATCAATGAGTTAGTGAAGTCCAAGAAACAGTTGCTGGACAGTGAGAAGGTAATCTCCGCACAACTCAAGAGTGAGCAGCTGAGATATATAAAGCTGGAAGATGACATGAAGATCTTAAAAGAGAGCCTGGAAGCGCAGAACGAAACGTGCAGAAGGTCCCACGTAGCTGCCTTGGTTTTGCTGGGAGCGCAACTCTACGAGCAGGTGGCTGTGCTGGCGGACAATGAACAATTGAGGAAACAATTGCTGTCTTCGGAAGATACTGTCAGGGACTTGACAGAGTTACTTGACAGTGAGAGGATGAAGTCCGCTAAGCTCCAGTGTAAGCTGCGAAAATGTGAGAAAAAGGAAGAGGACCAGGAAGTCCTAAAAGAGAGCAGAGACCAAGATATGGCGGAATTGCCTCAAGAAAAGCTTCTGGGGCCGAAGTTACAGGATACAGTTATGCTTTCTCTGATTGCGAAAAAGTCCTCTAAAGTTGAAACTGAGATGGACCCGTGTCAGAGGTCCTCTGACGGTACAGAGAACAAGACCGTGGTTGGTGAAGCCACTGAGGCCGAAAGATTCTCTGAAGCAGAGGCAGAGGTCCGACAAGCCAGAAGAAGACAAAGGTTAGAAGCATCGGTCCTCTCACTCCTTAAATTAAAGAACCCTGCCCGCACCAGGGTGAAGAACCTGGTACTGGGGAGGTGTGACCGAGAGACTTGCAATTGGTGGCTGGTAAAAGTCCGGAAGAAAAAAGTCAAGGACTTCAGAGACTGTGGGACAAAAATTGTCCAAGAGAAAGGAAAGGCAGATGGTTTCTGCCTTTTCAAATACATGTGCTCCTTCCCGGTGGTCTGAGCAAAGGAGGGGGATATGTGGCAGTGTGGCAAGGAAAGGGTGTATTTCCTTGACTCACCCTGCAGAAGCTCTCACCTGCTTCTTAAGTAATGAGGCAGGAAGGAAGGGAAGTGTACATGAGATGGAGACTCAGTCTAAGCTAGGCTCTTCCTAGGAGACAGCATGTGGGCTGTAGGGTAGAGACAGAGCCTGCTGAGGAGTACACAGCCCGAGCTATGAGGGGCTCAAAGAGACTGCCATGAATTGTGAGTAGAAGGTTGCAGGGGACATAAGTTTAACCAGCTGAGGGAAGCTCAGCGTTTGTTAGTCAGGACAAGCTGATCTGTTTAGTCAGTGACCAGACGGTCTAGGATTTTGTTTTGTTCCTGTTTTTTTGTTTATTTCTTTCCCTGCACCCTGTCTAATAAAACTGGCAAGGTGCCAGATTTGCATTATAAGCATTTGTTTGCTGGTTTATTGAGAAGAAACGCATCCTGTGGCGTGGTCCAGGACGATCCCAGAGTTAATCCCCAAGACGGAACGTCACAATATATATATATATATATATATATATATATATATATATATATATATATATATTTTTTTTTTTTTTTTTTTTGCTGTAGTGATAAAATGGGTGATGTCTCTACAATGTACAATTAAAGGAGCAAAAAACAAGCACTCTTATGGGTCTGTAAGTGAAATATTTTAAATCCTACGGCTGTTAGAAGACGAGGAGGAGAAAACAAAGGTGCAAAAAATGAAAAATTGCTGTGTTATAAAATTCCAAATGTTCCTCTTCACTTGTTTAATGGGTTACTGGAAAGATTTTACTTCTTTACCATCACAGAAAATCTTTGCTGCATGCAAAATCTGCAGAAGTAAGCATTTAATGTATCTTTCATTAAACTAGTTAAATATCCTGAAAATTGCCCCTTTGGCCAGCAACTCCTTTCCTTATTAAATTATCATTACATGTCTTGGCTGAGATGATTTTGTTTTATTGAGTCACACTTTCATATTATTAAGAAAGTCGGATTCTGTACTGTGGTAATCTAATAACAGGTTCATGCTATGATCACAACAGTATTGAAGCTTGTGCACTGTAAATGTGGGTTTATTCAGGATAAATCATTTCATGAACACTCTTAGAAGTGTTACAAAAATTCTTTAGGATTTGATGATTAGAAGAAAAAGAGGTTTCTTAGATACTACGAAGTTCAAAATCTGTAAGATACATTTGCTACAAATGGGGCTGCTGGTCTGGTCTGTGCTTCATGCAATTCAAAATAACAAAATGAATGTTATCTTAAAGGGGTACTTTGCTGCTAGATTTCTTAACCCCTATCCAAAGGATAGGGGATAAGATGTCTGAAAGAGGGATTTCCGCTGCTCGGGCCCCCCGCTATCTCCCGCAACACCCATCGTTCTAAACAAACGCCGGGTTCCTGCAGCAGTGGTCATGATATAATGACCACACCTGCTTGTGACATCACATCACGCCCCCTCCATTAATGTTTATGGAAGGGGCGTGTCGGCTGACACGCCTCCTCACATAGACATGAATGGAGGGTGCATCGCCATGACGTCACGATCATGGCATCTCACTACAAGCGTTCTTAATAAAATGTTCAGAACACTGGGGCACCGAAGTACCCCTTTAAAGAAACATTTCCTTCTCATGCATTAGTAAGTAATTCTATTACTTGTTTGTTTTTTAGAGGCCACATAGTTGGCCCATCACATGCAATGATTGATCATCTGGCCTCTAAAAGGCAAGCAGCACTGACAGCAGAAAAGGTGGAATGGTGCTCTCCTAGTATCCCAGCTATTTTGCTTTAGCAATTTGTAAGGGTCAAAATGGTCAACACTCAATAATTAGACATTGATGAAATCCCAAAGCAATAAGCAATCATATGTTTGTCATAAGACTACTTAAGAAAAGGTCCACCTGTTCATCAACCTATGGCTCTCGTGTAAATATATGACTTTCTGTAGTAGCAAACCATGTGTTCTCCTACTGTACTTCTCATTTACATTGGGTAGGTTAGAAAGAAACACTTGTTATTTACACAGGTGATGATAAATGATGGTAAAGATTGATCTATCAGTATAGATTAAAAAAAAATATAGGAAATCTTTAATTAAAATTAGGGATATGTGGACAATATACAGGCACATATGGTGGCATTGCTCCAAAAACAACCCTACTGGAAAGCTATAAATACAATATACTCTAGCAACTTTGAAGTCTTCAATAGATTATTTTTTCTCTTGATGACATATGACAACCTTATTCCTACTGTTACCTTGTTAAACAATTGTTTACAGTGGCTTATGACTTTGATATGTAAAAGAACTGACCCACCCCCAATAATATTTTGGAAAGACAAAATCCAACAAATATATAGGACTCTGAAGGGATGGGAGAATATGAAAAACATAATAATATCCTCCAAACTTTGCAAACATTGTAAAACTACATAAACAATCAATTTCTTTGGTTTAACATAAATGTAACATAATACAGTAGTTCTACCAGTTTCAGTCCCACCTCTGCCCGCTTTTAAGATGTAGCTAATACTCCATCCTGTTCCTAAGTTGCAGAGCCTAAGTTCATCCTTGGGTCTTCCCCAGATCCTTTTAAAAGATCGGATGGTCTTAGCTGCCACGGACACAGGTTGTTGTTGTAGAGCCTTAAAGAGATGTAAAGTTACAGATTGGTTTGTTGAAACTCACACAAGTACTCCCATCTAGGATGACCCCTGTTACCAGTGATTGGTTAAATAAATCTGTTAACGGTTTTGCTAGTACACCGCTAAACAATTTGGGTATATTCCATCAGGCCCCTGTGACTTATCTGTCTTAAATTTAGACAGATGACATAGAACCCTTTTCCTCTGTAAAGACATATGCATCAAAAGATTAATAAGGCTGGGTTCACATATGTCTGGCGTCCGACATAGTTTGCATCAGAGAGAAACTGATGCTAGAACTGATCCCGTTCATCTCAAGATGATCCCTTTCATCTCAATCATCCGGTGTCTCAATTTTGTCGTTGGATGGTTGTACACGCCGGACTGCACCGAACAGGGGAAGAAAGGCTTTGGTGATGGAGATGACAAAGAACCCAATGGTCCCTCTGACTGAGCTTTACAGATCATGTGTGCAAGTAAGAGAAATTTCAGAATGTAAGCTATCACTGTAGCACTCCAACCTATGGCAGTGTGACCAGAAAATGTCCTCTCCTAAGTAAAAGACACATGAACGCTCAATAGGAGCTTATAGAAACAGCACCTAAAGGACTTCTATACTGATATAACCAAAATTGAACATTGGGGTCTCTATTCTAAGCGTCATGTCTGGACAAAAATAAGCACTATTCATCACTTTCCCAATACCTTTTCTACAGTAAAGCATGATAGTGGCATGAAAACCTAATCCAGAGTGCTCTGGAACTTAGACTTGGCTGAAGGTTCACCTTTCAATAAGACAATAACCCAAAGCACACAGCCAAGACAGCAAAGGAGTGCATTAGGGACCACTTTGGCTGCCCACTGTTTTACCCCATCTAGCTTGACATAGCTTTAGACGATATGCAAAGAATAAAAGCAGAAATTCCCCAAATCCAAGTGTGTAAACTTTGTGGCATCATACATAAGAAGCTTGGAGTCTGCAATTGCGGCTTGACACTATTCAGGCATGATGGGGCCAGTGATCCCTATCTGCCCAGTAAGATAGGGGCTGATGATGTCACTGGCATGACGTGTGAACTGTGAAAAAAACTAACAGCAGTAGCCTTGGTTACCTCGATGGTAAGGGCCATCTATGTTGGCCATTGCCAGCCTAATAATTTCAGCCTGCTATAGCCCAGTTCTGAAGCTTCATTTTTTTTGACACACACGGCCTGAAAATACTCATCTCTTCCCAGTGAGTACTAGATAATATCAGTGAAGGTGTTAGCATTAGCTCTTTTTATGTGATAACACTAAGCCCCAGCTTAGTAACAGGGCTTATTTGTGAAAATTAGGTATGAAAATATATATATATATATATATATATATATATATATATATATATATATAATTTTTTCTTTTTTTTTTTTTTTTAAGAAAACTTTATTAAAATGGATAAATTCCCTCATTAACCCTTTGAGTGAAAAGGGTATTCTTTCACCTACCCTTGTCCTGAACTGTTGTTTTTCCTGTATAAAAAAGAAAAGAAACATACTTACCTCTTCAGCTCCTTCTGAAGGCAGAATCAAAAAGTGTCTGCTGCACTGTCACGTATGGGCAGTAAAGGAGTGCAGCCCTGTTCTCAGCCATTCCCTCTGACCCTGCCTATTGCCTATCCACCCTTAATAGCGGATCAACAACCACGGCGCTGGTCCCTTCCTAAATAAGTGAAGGAAGGCACTGTCAACAAAATAAACTACAAAAACAGACACAGGTTGGGATACAGTCAGAAAGTACTCAAACTAACAGAAATGATATAAAACAAACACACACAGTGGCCCTGATTTACTAAGCTAAAACCGACCAGTTTTTGTCTGGTTATTTTTGCGCAGAGTGTCTGTGACATGTCTGCGCCAGTAAAATTCGACAAACCCTACATTGCATGGTGAAAAGCTAAAAATGGTGCGTGATCTCTAGCAAAGGGGCATGTCTGTAACAAAAAGGGGTGTGGTTTTACAACCCAACCTATTTACTATTGAATTCACAGAAAATCATGTGGATAAATGGCTGGAAATTTCCACCTAAAAAAAACTGGTCAAAATTTTTTTCCAATTTTTCCCCATAGTAAATACAGAGGAATTCTGCAAGTCTAAAACAACATTTCCCACTAGTAAAAACCTGACACTCTTTGTAAATGAGGCCCAATAAGTCAAAGTCAGCTAGCGGAGTCTTTACCAGGATATGTCAAAGGTGCCAAATCGCAAATGCAAGAGAAAGGTCAGAAAGCCAAGCCGAAAAGTCAGGAATACTAGAAGATCAGGAATACAAGATATAAATGCTAGCTACATGAGATAACCTCTTTCGCAGGTGAGGTCTGATAGCACACTGAAGGTTTATATAGGCAGCTACACAGGTGAAAAGCCAACAAGGTCAGCTGACCAACCAGAAAGCCATGCGTAGCCCAGCAACAAAAATACAAACTCTCTCAGGTATGTTTAACCCTTCGGGTTCTTACATGAACATTCAGAAAAACTTTTAGCTTCTGCTGGAGAAACCCCATATCTGTCGGCAATAGGCAGTAAGCCAATGCTGTATATAGCAGTGTTGGCTGATGTGTAAGACAGAGGGGTGTAGAGGAGTGTACAGAGGGGTGTAGAGGAGCGTACATGGGTGACAGTGGTGTAGAGGAGCGTACATGGGCGACAGGGGTATAGAGGAGCGTACATGGGTGACAGGGGTATAGAGGAGCGTACATGGGTGACAGGGGTATAGAGGAGCGTACATGGGTGACAGGGGTATAGAGGAGCGTACATGGGTGACAGGGGTGTAGAAGAGCGTACATGGGTGACAGGGGTGTAGAGGAGCATACGTGGGTGACAGGGGTGTAGAGAAGCATACGTGGGTGACAGGGGTGTAGAGGAGCATACATGGGTGTCAGGGGTGTAGAGGAGCATACATGGGTGACAGGGGTGTAGAGGAGCATACATGGGTGACAGGGGTGTAGAGGAGCATCCATGGGTGACAGGGGTGTAGCAGCATACATGGGTGACAGGGGTGTAGAGGAGTGTACAGAGGGGTTTAGAGGAGTGTACATGAGTGACAGATGGGTGTACATGGGTGACAGATGGGTGTACATGGGTGACAGAGGGGTGTGGAGGAGTGTGCATGGGTGACAGATGGGTGTACATGGGTGACAGATGGGTGTACATGGGTGAAAGAGGGGTGTAGAAGAGTGTACATGAGTGACAGAGGGGTGTAGAGGAGTGTGCATGGGTGACAGATGGGTGTACATGGGTGACAGAGGGGTATAGAGGAGTGTACATGGGTGACAGAGGGGTGCAGAAGAGTGTACATGGGTGACAGAGGGGTGCAGAAGAGTGTACATGGGTGACAGAGGGGTGCAGAAGAGTGTACATGGGTGACAGAGGGGTGCAGAAGAGTGTACATGGGTGACAGAGGGGTGCAGAAGAGTGTACATGGGTGACAGTGGGGTGCAGAACAGTGTACATGGGTGACAGGGGTGTAGAGGAGAGTACATGGGTGAAAGGGGTGTAGAGGAATGTACAAAGGGGTGTATAGGAGCGTACATGGGTGACAGGGGTGTAGAGGAGTGTACATGGGTGACAAAGGGGTGTAGAGAAGTGTACATGGGTGACAGAGGGGTGTAGAGGAGTGTACATGGGTGATAGATGGGTGTACATGGGTGACAGAGGGGTAGAGAGGAGTGTACATGGGGGACAGAGGGGTAGAGAGGAGTGTACATGGGTGACAGGGGTAGAGAGGAGTGTACATGGGTGACAGAGGGGTAGAGAGGAGTGTACATGGGTGACAGAGGGGTGTACATGGGTGACAGAGGGGTGTTGAGGAGTGTACATGGGTGACAGAGGGGTGTAGAGGAGTGTACATGAGTGACCGAGGGGTATAGAGGAGTGTACATGGGTGACAGAGGGGTGCAGAAGAGTGTACATGGGTGACAGAGGGGTGCAGAAGAGTGTACATGGGTGACAGAGGGATGCAGAAGAGTGTACATGGGGAGTGTACATGGGTGACAGAGGGGTGCAGAAGAGTGTACATGGGTGACAGAGGGGTGTAGAAGAGTGTACATGGGTGACAGGGGTGTAGAGGAGTGTACATGGGTGACAGGGGTGTAGAGGAGCATACATGGGTGAAAGGGGTGTAGAGGAATGTACAAAGGGGTGTATAGGAGCGTACATGGGTGACAGGGGTGTAGAGGAGTGTACATGGGTGACAGAGGGGTGTAGAGGAGTGTACATGAGTGATAGATGGGTGTACATGGGTGACAGAGGGGTGTAGAGGAGTGTACATGGGTGACAGAGGGGTAGAGAGGAGTGTACATGGGTGACAGAGGGGTAGAGAGGAGTGTACATGGGTGACAGAGGGGTGTAGAGGAGTGTACATGGGTGACAGATGGGTGTACATGGGTGACAGAGGGGTGTAGAGGAGTGCAAATGGGTGACAGAGGGGTGTAGAGGAGTGTACATGGGTGACAGAGGTGTGTAGGAGTGTACATGGGTGACAGCGGTGTGTAGAGGAGTGTACATGGGTGACAGGGGTGTAGAGGAGTGTACATGGGTGGCAGAGGGGTACAGAGGAGTGTACATGGGTGGCAGAGGGGTACAGAGGAGTGTACATGGGTGACAGAGGGTTGTAGAGAAGTGTACATGGGTGACAGAGGGGTGTAGAGGAGTGTACAGAGGGGTGTAGAGAGGTGTACAAGGGTGATAGATGGGTGTAAAAGAGTGAACATGGGTGATGGGGGCATAGGGGTGACAGAGGGGTGGACAGGGGGTGGACATGGGTGACAGGAGGGTGGACAGGGGAGACAGGGGGTCAAAGGGGTGGACAAGGGGGTAAAAGAGGGACAGGAGTGACAGAGAGGGGTGGACTGGGGTAACAAAGGGACAGATGGGTGAACAGGAGGGTGGACATGGGTGACAGAGTAGACTACGGGGGTAGACGGGGGTAAACATGAGTGACAGGGATGGACAGGGGAGTGGACAATGCAGACATGGATGACAGGAGGGTGGACATGGGTGACGGGGATGATAGGTGGGGGGACATGTGTGAGTGCGGGTGGACATGAGTGATGGGGGGTGGACATGGGTGACAGGAAGGTGGACATGGGTGACAGGAAGGTGAACATGGGTGGACATGGGTGACAGGAAGGTGAACATGGGTGGACATGAGTGACAGGGAAGGGTGGTGAGTGACAGGGAAGGGTGGACATGAGTGACAGGGAAGGGTAGACATGGGCGACAGGGTGGGTGGACACGGGTGACAGGGAGGGTGGACACGGGTGACAGGGAGGGTGTAAACGGGTGACAGGGAGGGTGTAAACGGGTGACAGGGAGGGTGTAAACGGGTGACTGGGGGGGTGGACATGGGTGACTGAGGGGGGTGGACATGGGTGACAGGGGGGGTGGATATGGGTGACAGGGGGGGGTGGACATGGGTGACAGGGGGGGGTGGACATGGGTGACAGGGGGGGTGGACATGGGTGACAGGGAGGGATTACATGGGTGACACCCCAAGGAAAGGCAGGGGGGGAGAGGCCGTCGCTGCCCGCTTCTCTCCCCCTGCCTTTCCTGGGGTCTAGAGCCCTGCTGCCGGCCCTTCTCTCCCCCTGGCTATCGGCGCCGCTGCCCGTTCTGTCCCCCTGACTATCGGTGCCGGCGCCCCATTGCCGGCGCCGATAGCCAGGGGGAGAGAAGCGGCGCCGACAGCCAGGGAGAGAGAAGGGGCAGCGGCACCCATTGCCGGCGCCGCTGCCCCGTTACCTCCCCCCATCCCCGGTGGCATAATTACCTGTTGCCGGGGTCGGGTCCGCTTTGCTGCAGGCCTCCGGCGTGCGTCCCCTGTGTCGTTGCTATGCGCTGCAGGGCGCAGCGTATGACTTCAGTGCGCCACGCCGTGCATAGCAAACGACGCAGGGGACGCACGCCAAAGGCCTGCAGCAGCGCGGATCCGACCCCGGCAACAGGTAATTATGCCACCGGGGATGGGTGAGGCAACGGGGCAGTGGCGCCGGAAATGGGTGCCACTGCCCCTTCTCTCCCCCTGGCCGATAGCCAGGGGGTCAGAATGGCCGTCAGCAGGGCTCTAGACCCCAGGAAAGGCAGGGGGGGGGAGAGAAGTGGGCAGCGACGGCCTCTCTCCCCCTGCCTTTCCTGGGGGTGTATCGGGGTATACACGCGCACACACGCACCCTCATTTTACCATGGATATTTGGGTAAAAAACTTTTTTTACCCAAATATCCTTGGTAAAATGAGGGTGCGTGTTATAGGCCGGTGCGTGGTATACCCCGATAAATACGGTATTTAAGCAAATTAGTACGTTTAAAATCCCTCTATTTTGCTGACGTATAACTTTTTAATTTTTCCGTACAAGGGCTAATTTTTGCACCATTGTCTGTACTTTTTATTGATCCCACATTTGCAAATCTAAAACTTTTAATACATTTTTTTTTTTTTTATTTTGGAACAAAATGTTACAAAAAAGCAGCAATTTTTGACTTTTTTTTCTTTCACGTTCACGCCGTTCACCATATGGGATCATTAACATTATATTTAATAGTTCGGATATTTACACATGCGGCGATAACAAATATGTTTATATTTTTTTTTCTTTCTTTACACTTTTTGGGGGTAAAATGGGAAAAAGGGCCAATTTACATTTTTATAGGGGGAGGGGATTTTTCATTTTTTCCCCCCTTGTTTTAATACTTAACTGGGAGTAACTGAACAGTCTATAGCAATCACTTAATTGCTAATACTGTTCAGTGCTATGTATAGGGCATAACACTGATCAGTGTTATTGGTCATCTTCTGCTCTGGTCTGCTCGATCTCAGACCAGAGCAGAAGACCCCGGGAGATGGTCGGAGGCAGGTAAGGAGACCTCCGCCCACCATGCTGGATGATCAGATCCCGGAGGCAGCGCCGCAGGTTATCCGATCATCCATTTTAGTGACCACACTGCCACAGATGCCTTGATCTGTATTGATCACAGCATCTGAGGCGTTAATGGCACACTGATGTGCGCCGTTACTGGCGGTTCCCTGGCTGCTTATAGCAGCTGGGACCTGCCACACATGACCCAAGCATTGGTCCGATGCTCGCGGTCATGTACAGGACATAAATGTATGCCCTGGTGCGTCAAGTACCACTGCACCAGGACGTACATTTACGTCCTGCGTCATTAAGGGGTTAATGCTGAGCCCTTCCGTGATCATGTATGCAGCTAAAAGAACCACTAGGTTGATCTCTTCTTCTTTGACTTAACGCATTGTCCATCTCACTTTTACAGTGTGCCTCCATAGTACAATAATATAGCTGGTTTCCTGCAACAAAATAATAAAGGTAGCAAGCCAGATAATAAAGTGCTCAGCTAAGGGTATCTCCCTGCTGTGTATAATAATTGCTAGGGGCTCAGACACTGAGACCCCAACAAAGAAAAAATGTTAATATGTCTCTAGGACACTATATAGACACAGGGCAACATCCTCAAATATTTTCTAAATGGGATGTTTGGGTATAAGTAGAAAGGGAAATAGAAAATAGAAGGTAGAAAGCATGGAAGAGAACAGGGTAGTAGAAAAGAAGATAGTATTCTTCATTAGGATTCAATAAAAATAGTATTTAATGACTAATAGACAATACAATAAAAACTAAAATCAGATGAGGTGAATCACAGGGCCTTTACAATCATCCCTCTAATAAAAATATCACAGCACAAATAACATAAGACTTCTTTTGTCTCTAGGATATAACTTATTTGACCTAGTAATTCATTTTAATACTCTTAAATGGAATCTGTTGTATTTGCTGCAGACACAGCTGGATAGCTGTTAGGGTCTCAAAGTAAAATGTACCTTTCATGGAGATGATGGTGGTTGCTAAGCTTATACACTTGCCTTTTATTTCTCACCCAAGTGTAATGTAAGAGTTGCCAAGCTGATTGAGTGCCACATCCAACCACTAGGCACCCCTCCATCACGAGAACATGGAAACAAAATTCCCAGCAATAAAAGGTGTGAACTAAGCATGTACACCCATTCATGATCTGGGAACTAGCACTCAACGATAACCTACCCAATAATGATCTATTTTTTCCCCAGGTGCTACTCCATAGCCAATAAAAGTTCTAGCCATGTATGTGTGGTCTAATATTTTCATTATAGGGGACATTTATGCGCCATCCCAGTCATGAAAAGGGGTCTCAGCAGTTGAACAAGAAACATTAATTTATGTTAATTGATGTTTATTGGAGTTAGAACCCTGAAACAGCAAACAAAAGCATGCTTTTAACTGTAACACCCTAATTTGAGCCTCCGGTGTAGGAGAGGGGGTTTTCAGCACAGTGCCTCCAACAGAGTCTTGACAAGAACTTGCACGGTATGCAGGAGGATTCTCATTTTCCAAGCATTAACTTAGGAAATCCCACCTAGCATAGTACACACTGAGTACACTACAGAGATCCAATCAGGTGAATTAAAACTTTATTTTCTCCTCTGATGGTGCTGCCACCTTGCACTCTCTCTAGCTGCTCTTTTTTTTTTCTAATGCTCTCCAAGAAGTCCCCCCTCTCTTCTTTGCAGGCTGCATTACTGCTAGCACATTGTCTATGGGAAAGATGAGAAATGAAATTTTGGAATAAAAAAAAAAATCCATTATGGTATTACTTTCACGTTCTATCAGATTTACTAACAGTATGCTCTATTGTTCAGTGTTTTTTTTCTTTTATTTTTGATGTACATCTCTCCATGATGTGCCATTAGCAGGCAATTTGTGCTAAAAACTTTAGGAAAACCCTTATCTCAGAAAATGTGAAAAAACAAAGGGCACGCCCATTTTAGGGTTTCTAAGCTGCTTTTTGGTCTTAGTGCAAAATCAGGAAAAAAAACTGCCGAAGAAACACATGATAAATCTGTTAGAAAGGAACATGCTAAAAATGCAAAGAAAAGAGTTGGCTTTCAGTTTAGTAAATCAAAACCATTGTGTATTCATTTTAATTTACATTATATTTTATCTAAAAGAATAATGCGATAGAATAAGTAGAATTAGGTTTTAAGTGCTTAATTTTATTAGCATTGGTACTAAAACTGCACATTGAGTGGTTCCAGACAGTTGCACCAACTACAGTGTCCATAATTTGCAATATTTTCCACCTTCCAACACTAGTAACTACATCAAATTCCTTAAAATATATAAATATTTTTTGTGTGTGTGTTGGACTCAAAAATCATGACTCAAAAAGTATGCAGTGGGGAAATGGACTGAACATAGTCACTAATAGACTCTATTAGATTAATGGATTAATAGACTCTTATACTCATGGGGGCTGCTGTGAGTATGTATGTGTTGGGACTGGTGGACACGGTTTTACCAATTAACAGAAAATTTTAATCTAGGAAATTTACGTTATAGTGTGAGTGCAGGTGTATTATTACTTTTATTTTTCCCAATTCAGTTCCCATGGAATAAAGGCAATCTACAACTCAATATAGCTCCATCTGTTACGAAGATGCTTTATTATACCCATTCCATCCAAAAGCTGTTCTCTTTCATACTATTAAACTTGATGTCAGAACATGCAAGAGTCGGTTTAACTTTTATTATTCATGTTATTGTTCTCACAGGAGGTAGAGCAGATATTCTGTCACTGCAGGGGTCCTCTGTCTCATACTATCATGTTCTATCAAATGGAGGAAACTGTAAATTATTTATTTAGAAAACACTTTCCTGCTATTTCCCTGTATGGTATTTTAGCAGTGTAATTGTAGTTTACATGTTTAAGTTTTGAAAAACAGCTTAATCAGATAAAAAACAAAACTATCATTTTGTTCAATTCAACATACTCTGTAAAACTGTTCTACTAAAATTAAACATCCTTATGTTTGCCAAGAGATCTGTATTCATGCTGCATCCTTTTCTGAGTGGTTTGTTTTCTTTCATTTTCATACTTAGTGTACTTGTATTATCTTTCTATGTCTGTTGTCTTATCGTAAGACTTTTCTTATACAGGGCCAAAAATAAAGAATCTGCCACAAAACATCTTACGTTTCTCATTGTCACATCATCCAAGAGATGAGCAAATTTTTCAAAAATTTGGTCTGGACCCTTTGGCCGAACCTCAACAAAAAGTTTGGTTCTGAAAGAACTAGTTCTGTCAGAAACTGATGTTACTTTTTCTTTATACTACTTTTAATATATTCTCTGAGCCAGGTTCATTGTGTCAGGGACTGACCAGGGGGACAGGGAGAGTGAGCCTTAAACTGACCCTAAAACCGCTCTCCCTGCCGATTTGCCCATCCACCCTAAACGGTGGATCAAAAATTGGGCGCCGGTCCCTTCCTGCGCTAAAGTGCAGTGGCATAAAAACACATAATATACATAGTCGGTGACAAACCAGAACAGAAACAGAAAACTACTAGACAACCAGTTATACCAGACAGAATACAAATACTAACAGGGCAGAATATAAACTCACAAACAGAGAAGAATATAGTGAATTAACAAACAGTTCATAAACCGGATATCAGATATATGGCAGACATGACAAAATGAACAAGACTAGGCATGATATGAGTATACAGCAAAATACAGGAGATGAAGAGGGAATAAACAGAACTGAGAGCCAAAACACTAAACTGAACAGGTAACATAAGACACTGTTCACAAACAGGTTAAAAATATTGGACACTGATCACAAACAGGTACAAGTACAAAGGACAAAGATCAGATCAACCAAACAGGATTTAAAGATAGGACACTGTTCACACCAGAACATACAAACTGGACTCACCACTCCACTAAAGACTAGCCATTAATAATAAAGCCAAATAGGCTACTGGCCAGCGGACACACTCCACCGTGTGGACAAAATACTGACCCAGTAGGAATCAGAAATATAATACATGAAACACTAGACTAAAACCGGATTAGACTCCAGAATTCCAAACAGGAATATAACATACAGAGCACAAGGTACAAGCAAGACTCAGACACAGTGTGAACACAGACAGAGCAGAACGAACAAACATAATCCTAAAACCAACTAATGTAGCACAGACTAAAATACAAGGAGCATGTTATATAACCATAGCTAAAAATCAGATAAAATGAAAAGATAAATACAAGGTAAATGCTCAAGCAGACATAGTCAGAATATAGCACAAACAGACACCAATAACCAGCACCAGAATGCAGGAGAACTCTGGCTAAATAACTCCACTTGAGTTCTCGTTCGTTCATAGAATTAACTATTCCCTACCCAGGTGGAATAGCAAACTGCTCTGAACAAACTAGTGTGTAAATACACACCTAAACAGAAAAATACAAAAACAAATAAACGGACATTACGCATTGCACCCAAATCTAGGAATCTTTTCCAAGCCATATGCAGTAAGACAACACTGCTACAGGGTTTCCCACCCAGCGATAGGTGTGGTCTGATGAAGCATGTTTAGCTTGTGAAACAGCTGTAACCTTAGCTGCTCACCAGAATCTGCCCCTGCTCTTCTGTAGTTGTTTTTTTTTTTTGTTTTTTTTTTGGGGGGGGGGGGGGCAGACACATTACACCCAAATCAGGGAATCTTTCCCAAGCCATATTCAATAAGACAACACTGCTATTCACAATGTCGACTTGCTGACAATAGCCAACTGCTACAGGGTTTCCCACCCAGCAATAGGTGTGGTCTGATGAAGCATGTTTAGCTTCTGAAACAACTGTAACCTTAGCTGCTCACCAGCATCTGCCCCTTCTCTTTTTTGGGGGATGTGAAGAAAAAAAACCTGCAGACAAATATAAGGGTGAGTGCCACTTTACTTCTTAACACTTTTGACCAGTAGCTTTTTCTACGTTTTGAAACACATCCTGCTTTTGCCTAAAAAATACTGACCAAGCACTATGTGAGAATCCAGTCTTATACTATAAAAGATAGAAAGATAAAGATAGATAGATAGACACCTAACCTGATTGTGCTTTGTGTATAAATGCACTCTTTTTAGTATATACCAAAGTTTAGAACCATCTAGAACTGTTTAAATATGTATAGTGGTTGTTTACACTAATATTGTCATTTACATTTTCTATATCCAAATTTTTATGATGAAACATTTTATAACAGCAAGTCAGCATTAAAAAATGTAGACTGACATGTAAAGTTCCAATTCTCAGAGATTATTAAGCAATAACATACATTCATTTGTTAATGCAAAGGAAAAGCTAAGAATCACACCAAGAGATAGAAGATTGTAACAGATATCTTTTTATATAGTTTATCTCTTTCTAAACCATTAAACCTTTTCGGGGGTGGGGGGGGGATAGTGCGGGTTGCGCGGCGGTGGCCGGGGGGGGTTGATTGATAGAGCGGGTTGCGGCCGTAACAAAGATATATTGTTTTCAACACAGGGTATCTCCAGTTGTTTCACCACTACAATTCCCAGCACACCCTGACAGCCAGTAGATGTAGGTGAAACAGCTGGAGGCACCCTGTATAGATGAAATAAGGGCGGAGGTGTCGGCCCCAGCAGGCATCAGTGACTTTGTGCCTGCTGGGGAAGTCTGCCTGGTAAATGAGCACACTACCAGGTAGAAAAAAAGGCATATTTAATAAAGTAAAAAAATATTTAAAGGCAGGGAGGAGGTAAGGGATAGATGGGCAATAGGCAGGGACAGAAAAAAAAGGATGATGGGAGCTACTCTTTCAATATATGCACATAGTACATCTACTGCTTTGTCAACTGAACATTTTAAATGATAAATTCCTATTTCTATACCATAGAATCTATTTTAAGGTATATTAGGCTTCTAGGTAACCCCAGGGAAGGAAGTAATAGAAGCCAGCTGAAGTGTAAAGTTGTTAATGAACATGCTAAACATTATACTGTACATTTACATGCAAGTTATCAATATTGACCGTATATGTTAATTAGGTAACAGTGATATTGGAGCAAGAGAAAGACAATAAGAAATTAGCGAAGGGTAGCTAGATGTTGTGAGCAGTGCACCCCACTGATATACTCAGCAGTGCCTAAAGGAAAACAATTTAAAGCTATACATAACCCAAACAGTGGCCAAATTAAAGGGCAAGACCACATTATCCATCTGTGCCTACAGTTGGGTATTTATTTATCATACAATTTATAGGACCATTAAGTGAATAATCATTCACAGCACTAACAATGCTTATGTTCACTTGTACCATGTCAACTTGATGATACCAGATGAACTACACATTTTTCTTTTTTCCTTTATGATATTTTATATATCTACTTAATCACAAACTACAGTATGTTCAAGTGTAATGTGGGTTAAAGAAACCTAATTGTCCTCAATAGTGATGTCGCGAGCATAAAATTTTCGGTTCGCGAACGGCGAACGAGAACTTCCGCAAATGTTCGCGAACCGGCGAACTGGGCGAACCACCATTGACTTCAATGGGCAGGCAAATTTTAAAACCCACAGGGACTCTTTCTGGCCACAATAGTGATTTAAAAGTTGTTTCAAGGGGACTAATACCTGGACTGTGGCATGCCGGAGAAGGATCCATGGCAAAACTCCCATGGAAAATTACATAGTTGATGCAGAGTCTGGTTTTAATCCATAAAGGGCATAAATCACTTATTATTCCTAAATTCTTTGGAATAACGTGCTTTAGCCCCCTTTAGGCAGCACATAGAGCCCCCTTTAGTCATCACATAGTTAGATCCCCCCTTTAGGCAGTACATAGATTCACCCATATTAGGCAGCACATAGTTATAGCCCCCCTATAGGCAGTACATAGGTAGAGCCTCCCTTTAAGCAGCACATAGAGCCCCCTTTAGGCAGCACATAGTAAGATCCCCCCTTTAGGCATCACATAGTTAGATCCCCCCTTTAGGCAGCACATCGATTCCCCCATGTTAGGCAGCACATAGTTAGAGCCCCCCTTTAGGCAGCACATAGAGCCCCCCTTTAGACAGCACATAGATTCCCCCATATTAGGCAGCACATAATTAGAGCCTCCCTTTAGGCAGCACATAGAACCCCCTTTAGACAGCACATATTTAGATCCCCCCTTTAGGCAGCACATAGATTCCCCCATATTAGGCAGCACATAGTTAGAGCCCCCCTTTAGGCAGCACTGGTTTTATTTCACAGCCAAAAAAAGGAATTTTTTTTATTTTTATTTGAACAATTGTCACACCAAATGTGATTTGCACTAGTGTGACAATGAGCAAAAAAGGTTGCCAGCGGAGTTCCCCTTTTAAGCAGAGGTCCCCAACCAGGGTGCCTCCAGCAGTTGCAAGACACATGGACAGAACTTATAGCCCTTTTAATACTGTAGTTAGTTGCTTGAAGGAACTTAAGTTTTACACTGGAGTACCCCTTTTAACCAGCGGTTCCCTCCCAACCAGGGTGCCTCCAGCTGTTGCAAGACACACGGACTGATATTTGAGCCCTAAAAATGGCTTTTTTGGGTGCTGTCCTCAAAGCAGATGTTAGACTAGTGCTTTAGGAGTAAAGTGGACCCTGAATACACCACCTAGCAGCAACCTAGCTATCACTTTCCCTATTACAGCAGGAGCAGCTTCTCTGTCCCTCCACTTTCTAAGCCTGCAGCTTGCCGAATGAAGGTAAAATGGCGTCTGTGCAGGAGGTAGGAGGGTCTGGAAGGGAGGGACTGCTGCTGTAATGGCTTTAATGTGTCTGCTGACTCTGACTCAAAGGGTAAAAGTTTAACGCAATGTTAAAGTATAGGGGGCGAATCGAACTTCACATATGTTCGCCCGGCGATGTGAATGCGAACATGCTAAGAACAATTCGCAACATCTCTAGTCCTCAATGGCATAGATGTTCCAGAAACAATCCATCCAGAAGCTAAAAACTTGTCCACATTGTATACCTGACACTGATGGTTAGCCCATGACCAGATACAATTTATCAAGCTCTGCATTTATGTTTTGTTGTTACGATGGTGTGTTACAATAATAATATAAATGGTATTTAATGAAAATTCGAGTTCACTATTAATAGGTATTTTCTATTTAGTAGGCTTTCTACTTTTTCTGAATTTTCAGATGGGAAGGATTAGGAAACTGAGCGGGTGTGAATCATGTTCAGAGGGTGGGATTATAACGCTCGTAAGCATACCCCCTAACCCTAGAATTTACATCCTATTGCAACAAAGTTCCCACCCATCTGACGATTCATTGAAGTACAGAAAAATCGACCAACTAGTAAAATCTCTATACTGTACATCAGGAACAATGAACAATGAAAAAAAAAAAAAAAGACAATTGTTATCAAAGTGCTTGAGACTACACACTGATGCAGACCACAGGTCTTCTTCAGCTACTCACTGCACTGACATTCACAACTGACAATTTAAGTTTATTCTAGAAATTAATCAGCTATAAAAATGTCTGGAGCAAATTGTATGCTGAATGTGAAAAGAAAAAAAATAACCAATTTCGCACAACACAGAAAACAAAAGGAAAGATTTTGAATATTTTACATAATAAAAGACTCTTAAATATCCATGCCAACCAAATGTTAAGGGCATATTCCAGGAATAGACAAATGTTGTCAATGATAGCTATATAAATCAAAGCATCAAAGCACTTTCGTGCCAGAAAGTAAATGTTACTCACACCTATCTATACTGTACTGTAAGATCGGCCATTGGCACTCTTGCTCATATCATCCCCGCCTGTACAAGATGAGGCTCAGTTCATTTAAATAAGAGTGCACAGCTTGCAGTGGTATCTGTATTCAAGTCAGCCCAGGGCCGGTGCCACTTATAGGCAAGTTAGGCAGCCTATGGCACCCTCTTGATGGGGGTGCCGCTCCGTCCGCTGCATAAAAGTTAGCGCGTGTAAGAAACCCCCCTTCACCTCGCAGTGATCCTTGCTTAGGTCCTGCCGTGCTTTACAGCCCCCCCCCCAGACGCTGGCACTGAAGACGGCTCCCTGTAAGTTTCCCTTATCATCACGGCCCTGCATAGGAGGAAGAGAGGGGGTGTACATAAGTGTTGTGTGTGTGTGTGTATATATATATATTTATACACCAATGCTTCCCAGGGTTCCTCCAGCTGTTGCACAACTGCAATTGGGCATGCTGGAAGTTGTAGTTTTGCTACAGCTGGAGGCCCCTGGTTGGGAAATGCTTATACACAACAGTGTATAAGCTCGGGTGACCTTGTTTCTAACTCTTTTTACCTGGTGAAAATTGGCACAGCTATTCCGGAGATATTCATCTTGTTGCTGATATGAAATTTTCTTTGTGCACTGGAGGCGGCTGCTGCGGTATGAGCAATGGTACCCCACCCCTATCTGCCGATAACTTTTCCCCCCGGAAATGCTGGGAAGAAGGATGAATATTTATGAAGGATGCAGTTATTAGCAGAATGTGGCAGGGTTATTGATGGAATGGGTGGGAGAAAGCATTGCACATATGTAGCAGCTGCCTCTACTAAGTTAAGAAGAAATGACCATATTAGCAACAAAATGCATATCTCATGAATGACTGCATTCATTTTTACCTAGTAAGAAGCATTTGAATCAGCATCACCCGCATGTATATTCAGGTTATTGTGGGTGACCCTGCTGTCAGTTTCCCTTTAACTGGGCGCTGTCAGAATCAAAAACTTTTTATATGTTGTACATCTTGAAAAAACATTAACCTTTCTAATATACTTCATAAGAAAATTTTACTTCCTATTTATAGAAATAATGGCTCATAAAATCATGGCTTTGTCCAAGCTGAAGCACAGGCATAGACAAAGTTCAGTAAGTGAGAGTGGGCTAGCACTCCTCTGTGCTCTCTCCTGTCTTATAGGACTCCTCTGTGCTCTCTCCTGTCTGATAGCACTCCTCTCTGCTCTCTCCTGTCTGATAATACTCCTCTGTGCTCTCTCCTGTCTCATAGCACTCCTCTGTGCTCTCTCCTGTCTTATAGGACTCCTCTGTGCTCTCTCCTGTCTGATAGCACTCCTCTCTGCTCTCTCCTGTCTGATAATACTCCTCTGTGCTCTCTCCTGTCTGATAGCACTCCTCTGTGCTCTCTCCTGTCTGATAGTACTCCTCTGTGCTTTCTCCTGTCTGATAGTATTCCTTTGTGCTCTCTCCTGTCTGATACTACTCCTCTGTGTTCTTTCCTTACTGATAGTACTCCTCTGTGCTCTCTCCTGTCTGATAGGACTACTCTGTGCTCTCTCCTGTCTGATAGCACTCCTCTGTGCTCTCTCCTGTCTGATAGTACTCCTCTGTGATCTCTTCTGACTGATAGGACTCCTCTGTGCTCTCTCCTGTCTTATAGGAATCCTCTGTGCTCCCTCCTGTCTGATAGGAATTCTCTGTGCTCTCTCCTGTCTGATAGGACTCCTCTGTGCTCTCTCCTGTCTGATAGGACTCCTCTGTGCTTTCTCCTGTCTGACAGGACTCCTCTGCGCTCTCTCCTGACTGATAGCACTCCTCTGTGCTCTCTCCTGTCTGATAGTATTCTTCTGTGCTCTCTCCTGTTTGATTGCACTCCTCTGTGCTCTCTCCTGTCTGATAGCACTCCTCTGTACTCTCTCCTGTCTTATAGTACTCCTCTGTGCTTTCTCCTGTCTGATAGTATTCCTTTGTGCTCTCTCCTGTCTGATACTACTCCTCTGTGTTCTTTCCTTACTGATAGTACTCCTCTGTGCTCTCTCCTGTCTGATAGGACTACTCTGTGCTCTCTCCTGTCTGATAGCACTCCTCTGTGCTCTCTCCTGTCTGATAGTACTCCTCTGTGATCTCTTCTGACTGATAGGACTCCTCTGTGCTCTCTCCTGTCTTATAGGAATCCTCTGTGCTCCCTCCTGTCTGATAGGAATTCTCTGTGCTCTCTCCTGTCTGATAGGACTCCTCTGTGCTCTCTCCTGTCTGATAGGACTCCTCTGTGCTTTCTCCTGTCTGACAGGACTCTTCTGCGCTCTCTCCTGACTGATAGCACTCCTCTGTGCTCTCTCCTGTCTGATAGTATTCTTCTGTGCTCTCTCCTGTTTGATTGCACTCCTCTGTGCTCTCTCCTGTCTGATAGCACTCCTCTGTACTCTCTCCTGTCTTATAGTATTCCTCTGTGCTCTCTCCTGTCTGATTGTACTCCTCTGTGCTCTCTCCTGTCTGATAGTACTCCTCTGTGCTCTCTCCTGTCTGATAGTACTCCTCTGTGCTCTCTCCTGTCTGATAGTACTCCTCTGTGCTCTCTCCTGTCTGATAGCACTCCTCTGTGCTCTATCCTGTCTGATAGTACTCCTCTGTGCTCTCTCCTGTCTGATAGCACTCCTCTGTGCGCTCTCCTGACTGATAGCACTCCTCTGTGCTCTCTCCTGTCTTATAGGACTCCTCTGTGCTCCCTCCTGTCTGATAGGACTCCTCTGTTCTCTCTCTGTCTGATAGCACTCCTCTGTGCTCTCTCCTGTTTGATAGCACTCCTCTGTGCTCTCTCCTGTCTGATAGCACTCCTCTGTGCTCTCTCTTGTCTGATAACACTCCTCTGTGCTCTCTCCTGTCTGATAGCACTCCGCTGTGCTCTCTCCTGTCTGATAGCACTCCTCTGTGCTCTTTCCTGTCTGATAGCACTCCTCTGTGTTCTCTCCTGATTGATAGGACTCCTCTGTGCTCTCTCCTGTCCTATCAGTGCTAGCCCACCCTCACTTACTGGATTTTGTCCATGTCTGTGCTTCAGCTTTGACAAAGCCATATTAAATTATATAAAAAGGAAATAACATTTTCTTATGAAGTATATTAGAAAGGTTAATGTTTTGCCAAGATGTACAACATATAAAAAGTTTTTGTATTTGACATTGCCAATTTAAGCTCAAAAGCCTAAACAGAAAACAATTCATGGAACTGGAATTAGTTAAGAACTGGGAACCGATCTTCTTAATTGCTTTTAGCATTCCTCAGATGTGATGTTTTGTACACATCAAGCTCTGGAATCATTAAAGATATTCCTCATAGGACTACTTTGATTCTTAAATCTATCAAAAATTAAAGTTATCAAGAATTTTAAACCAAGCAGAAAACTCCTATCCTTCTGGCAATTTGGGTCATGAACACCAATACAGGCTTAGGGAATAGATTGGCTAAACCGACTACATCATTAAAATAGCAAAAATTTATTTTCAAACATCTAAGAAGAAAATAGCTTTGTCCCAGAATGGACAATCCATCCTCACAGCTAATTAAAGGAATTTTAATTAAAACTTCAATTAGGTCTCGCTCATTTAACGCCTGGTTGTAAACCTTTGGGGCTGTTAAGAGCCTTACTGTGAGCATGCAGTAAAATATTCCACAACCTGACTCCCTGAATTTACATGCATTAGAAACAATTTAGCGAATTAAGTCGTTTATGACGGGGGGAAATGTGCTGATCAAATGATGTTTGGTGACAGAAATGGATAATATTTCATCTTTCTAGCTGCACAATCCATTTTACCGCTTTTGGTTAAATAAATGGTCTAAACTACATTTAAATGCTGGTATTGCACAATTTGCCCTTAAATATATATATATATATATATATATATATATATATATATATATATACATATATATATATATATATATATATATATATATATATATATATATATAGTAGTCACTATGGAAACTCCAGCACAGGACTGCTCAGGTGTGGTGCAGTGTAACCCCCAGTGTGCCACACTGGATCAACATAGATCTTCCTCCACAAGGAAACAGCACCCAACACAGGGTCCAGATAAAGTGCAAGCTACAGGGTCTTTATTGCATCAAGAGAAACAATGCGACGTTTCGGCTGACAAGCCTTTTTCAAGCATAACAAACATGTACAACAATCCAGTTAAAATAGGTAACAAACTGACATGATTGGTGGAAACGCAAGTGCAGTGAATATAGTAATTAGGTATAAGCCAACCTCCTGCATTTCATTGGTTGGGATCAGTGACATGCAAAAATGACAACTGTCAGATGACAATATATACATTTATAAAAATCCTTCATTAAAACCAAAACCTGTGATGAGGAAGATACAAGTAGGGGGCTCCGTGACACCAGTATAGTGATGCGATTCATTTACCTCTATTCCGTAGTTGCAATCTGCTAAGGGCACACGCTACTCAACAATGTTCGTAAACAATGATACTGCGGCTGCGTGGCCTCATCCAGTCAGACCGCAACTAACTGACTTGTAAGAGACGTGAGTGCGTCTGCGCTAACAAGTAGTGTGCTGCGCATTCCATTCACCATTACGGCACATACTGGGGGATCCACTGCGCATGCGGCTCAATCTCCTGCATGTGAAAACGTCATTCAGGTGCCGGCCATAACTATAGCCGGAACGAAGAAGACGAAGACGCGGATCCTCTGGCCGCAATGGTGTGAACAGTCTTCTACGAGTCAGTTAGTTGCGGTCTGAATGGATGAGGCCGCGCAGCCGCAGTATCATTGTTTACAAACATTGTTGAGTAGCGTGTGCCCTTAGCAGATCGCAACTACGGAATAGAGGTAAATGAATCGCATCACTATTCTGGTGTCACGGAGCCCCCCTACTTGTATCTTCCCCATCACAGGTTTTGGTTTTAATGAAGGATTTTTATAAATGTATATATTGTTATCTGACAGTTGTCATTTTTACATGTCACTGATCCCAACCAATGAAATGCAGGAGGTTGGCTTATACCTAATTACTATATTCACAGCACTTTCATTTCCACCAATCATGTCAGTTTGTTACCTATTTAAAATGAATTTTTGTACATGTTTGTGTTACGCCGAGCGCTCCGGGTCCCCGCTCCTCCCCGGAGCGCTCGCTTCTCTCTCGCTACCGCAGCGCTCCGGGCAGCTCCACTGACCCGGTGCGCTGCGATACCGTCTCCAGCCGGGATGCGATTCTCGATGCGGGTAGCGCCCGCTCGCGATGCGCATCCCGGCTCCCGTACCTGACTCGCTCTCCGTCTGTCCTGTCCCGGCGCGCGCGGCCCCGCTCCCTAGGGCGCGCGCGCGCCGGGTCTCTGCGATTTAAAGGGCCACTGCGCCGCTGATTGGCGCAGTGGTTCCAATTAGTGTGTTCACCTGTGCACTCCCTATTTATACCTCACTTCCCCTTCACTCCCTCGCCGGATCTTGTTGCCATTGTGCCAGTGAAAGTGTTTCCTTGTGTGTTCCTAGCCTGTGTTCCAGACCTCCTGCCGTTGCCCCCGACTACGATCCTTGCTGCCTGCCCCGACCTTCTGCTACGTCCGACCTTGCTTCTGTCTACTCCCTTGTACCGCGCCTATCTTCAGCAGTCAGAGAGGTTGAGCCGTTGCTAGTGGATACGACCTGGTCACTACCGCCGCAGCAAGACCATCCCGCTTTGCGGCGGGCTCTGGTGAAAACCAGTAGTGACTTAGAACCGATCCACTAGCACGGTCCACGCCAATCCCTCTCTGGCACAGAGGATCCACTACCTGCCAGCCGGCATCGTGACAGTAGATCCGGCCATGGATCCCGCTGAAGTTCCTCTGCCAGTTGTCGCCGACCTCACCACGGTGGTCGCCCAGCAGTCACAACAGATAGCGCAACAAGGCCAACAGCTGTCTCAACTGACCGTGATGCTACAGCAGCTACTACCACAGCTTCAGCAATCATCTCCTCCGCCAGCTCCTGCACCTCCTCCGCAGCGAGTGGCCGCTTCTGGTCTACGACTATCCTTGCCGGATAAATTTGATGGGGACTCTAAATTCTGCCGTGGCTTTCTTTCCCAATGTTCCCTGCACTTGGAGATGATGTCGGACCAGTTTCCTACTGAAAGGTCTAAGGTGGCTTTCGTAGTCAGCCTTCTGTCTGGAAAAGCTCTGTCATGGGCCACACCGCTCTGGGACCGCAATGACCCCGTCACTGCCTCTATACACTCCTTCTTCTCGGAAATTCGAAGTGTCTTTGAAGAACCTGCCCGAGCCTCTTCTGCTGAGACTGCCCTGTTGAACCTGGTCCAGGGTAATTCTTCCGTTGGCGAGTACGCCGTACAATTCCGTACTCTTGCTTCAGAATTATCCTGGAATAATGAGGCCCTCTGCGCGACCTTTAAAAAAGGCCTATCCAGCAACATTAAAGATGTTCTGGCCGCACGAGAAATCCCTGCTAACCTACATGAACTCATCCATCTTGCCACTCGCATTGACATGCGTTTTTCCGAAAGGCGTCAGGAGCTCCGCCAGGATATGGACTTTGTTCGCACAAGGCGTTTTTTCTCCCCGGCTCCTCTCTCCTCTGGTCCCCTGCAATCCGTTCCTGTGCCTCCCGCCGTGGAGGCTATGCAGGTCGACCGGTCTCGCCTGACACCTCAAGAGAGGACACGACACCGCATGGAGAATCTCTGCCTGTACTGTGCCAGTACCGAACACTTCCTGAAGGATTGTCCTATCCGTCCTCCCCGCCTGGAAAGACGTACGCTGACTCCGCACAAAGGTGAGACAGTCCTTGATGTCTACTCTGCTTCTCCACGTCTTACTGTGCCTGTGCGGATATCTGCCTCTGCCTTATCCTTCTCTACTATGGCCTTCTTGGATTCCGGATCTGCAGGAAATTTTATTTTGGCCTCTCTCGTCAACAAATTAGCACTTGAGGAATGGAGGCATCTGCTGGAGGGATCAAGATTTCCAGTTATTATTTACACCGATCACAAGAACCTCTCCTATCTCCAGTCTGCCCAACGGCTGAATCCTCGCCAGGCCAGGTGGTCTCTGTTCTTTGCCCGATTTAATTTTGAAATTCACTTTCGGCCTGCCGATAAGAACATTAGGGCCGATGCTCTCTCTCGTTCCTCGGATGCCTCGGAAGTTGAACTCTCTCCGCAACACATCATTCCTCCTGACTGCCTGATTTCCACTTCTCCAGCCTCCATCAGGCAAACTCCTCCAGGAAAGACCTTCGTCTCTCCACGCCAACGCCTCGGAATCCTCAAATGGGGTCACTCCTCCCATCTTGCAGGTCATGCAGGCATCAAGAAATCTGTGCAACTCATCTCTCGCTTCTATTGGTGGCCGACTCTGGAGACGGATGTCGTGGACTTTGTGCGAGCCTGCACTGTCTGTGCCCGGGATAAGACTCCTCGCCAGAAGCCCGCTGGTTTTCTTCATCCTCTGCCTGTCCCCGAACAGCCTTGGTCTCTGATTGGTATGGATTTTATTACAGACCTACCCCCATCCCGTGGCAACACTGTTGTTTGGGTGGTCGTTGATCGATTCTCCAAGATGGCACATTTCATCCCTCTTCCTGGTCTTCCTTCAGCGCCTCAGTTGGCTAAACAATTTTTTGTACACATTTTTCGTCTTCACGGGTTGCCCACACAGATAGTCTCGGATAGAGGCGTCCAATTCGTGTCAAAATTCTGGAGGGCTCTCTGTAAACAACTCAAGATTAAATTAAACTTTTCTTCTGCATATCATCCTCAATCCAATGGACAAGTAGAAAGAATTAACCAGGTCTTGGGTGATTATTTACGACATTTTGTTTCCTCCCGCCAGGATGATTGGGCAGATCTTCTACCATGGGCCGAATTCTCGTATAACTTTAGAGTCTCTGAATCTTCCTCCAAATCCCCATTTTTCGTGGTGTACGGCCGTCACCCTCTTCCCCCCCTCCCTACTCCCTTGCCCTCTGGTTTGCCCGCTGTAGATGAAGTGACTCGTGATCTTTCCACCATATGGAAAGAGACCCAAGATTCTCTTTTACAGGCTTCATCTCGCATGAAAAAGTTTGCCGATAAGAAAAGAAGAGCTCCCCCCATTTTTGCTCCCGGAGACAAGGTATGGCTCTCCGCTAAATATGTCCGCTTTCGTGTCCCCAGTTACAAACTGGGTCCACGCTATCTTGGTCCTTTCAAAGTCTTGTGCCAAATTAATCCTGTCTCTTACAAACTTCTTCTTCCTCCTTCTCTCCGTATTCCTAATGCCTTTCATGTCTCTCTTCTTAAACCACTCATCATCAACCGTTTCTCTCCCAAATTAGTTTCTCCCACTCCTGTCTCCGGTTCTTCTGACGTCTTCTCAGTGAAAGAGATACTGGCCTCCAAGACGGTCAGAGGAAAAAGGTTCTTTTTGGTGGATTGGGAGGGCTGTGGACCTGAAGAGAGATCCTGGGAACCTGAGGACAACATCCTAGACAAAAGTCTGCTCCTCAGGTTCTCAGGCTCTAAGAAGAGGGGGAGACCCAAGGGGGGGGGTACTGTTACGCCGAGCGCTCCGGGTCCCCGCTCCTCCCCGGAGCGCTCGCTTCTCTCTCGCTACCGCAGCGCTCCGGGCAGCTCCACTGACCCGGTGCGCTGCGATACCGTCTCCAGCCGGGATGCGATTCGCGATGCGGGTAGCGCCCGCTCGCGATGCGCATCCCGGCTCCCGTACCTGACTCGCTCTCCGTCTGTCCTGTCCCGGCGCGCGCGGCCCCGCTCCCTAGGGCGCGCGCGCCGGGTCTCTGCGATTTAAAGGGCCACTGCGCCGCTGATTGGCGCAGTGGTTCCAATTAGTGTGTTCACCTGTGCACTCCCTATTTATACCTCACTTCCCCTTCACTCCCTCGCCGGATCTTGTTGCCATTGTGCCAGTGAAAGCGTTTCCTTGTGTGTTCCTAGCCTGTGTTCCAGACCTCCTGCCGTTGCCCCCGACTACGATCCTTGCTGCCTGCCCCGACCTTCTGCTACGTCCGACCTTGCTTCTGTCTACTCCCTTGTACCGCGCCTATCTTCAGCAGTCAGAGAGGTTGAGCCGTTGCTAGTGGATACGACCTGGTCACTACCGCCGCAGCAAGACCATCCCGCTTTGCGGCGGGCTCTGGTGAAAACCAGTAGTGACTTAGAACCGATCCACTAGCACGGTCCACGCCAATCCCTCTCTGGCACAGAGGATCCACTACCTGCCAGCCGGCATCGTGACAGTTTGTTATGCTTGAAAAAGGCTTGTCAGCCGAAACGTCGTATTGTTTCTCTTGATGCAATAAAGGCCCTGTATACGGTATAAAAAGAGAAGGCCTGACTCACTGACTCATCAACGCCCAGCCTAAACCCTTGGACCTAGAAACCTGAATTTTTGCACAAAAATTTGCTGTTGATCTGTGGAAGGAACAAAACCTTCTACAGCCAGGAAGATATTACATAACTTATGCCAAATATTGTCAGAATTATGTGAGAAATCTACTAAAGCTCATAAATGGAGTACGTTTCAAAGGCTGCTGCGTGGAGAGTGAGAAATATGCACAAAATGTATTAAGTGGTTATGACTTTTAATATATGTAGTGCGTCTTACTTTTGACCCATAGACAACTCTAGCTGTCCATGTACCTCTGCAGATGAACTGTGCTCGCATCATAGAGCACCAACTCCAGCAATCACGCTAATGTTGTTCATTAACCCCTTAAGGACCCAGCCCAAATATACCTTAAGGACCCAGCCATTTTTTGAACATCTGACCACTGTCACTTCAAGCATTAATAACTCTGGGATGCTTTTACCTTTCATTCTGATTCCGAGATTGTTTTTTCGTGACATATTCTACTTTATGTTAGTGGTAAAATGTTGTCAATACTTGTATCATTTCTTGGGGAAAAATTACAAAATTTTATGAAAAAATTGAAAATGTTGCATTTTTTTTTACTTTGAAGCTCTCTGCTTACAAGGAAAATGGATATTCCAAATAAATTATACATTGATTCACATATGCAATATGTCTACTTTATGTTTGCATCATAGCATTTACATGTTTTTACTTTTGGAAGACATCAGAGGGCTTCAAAGTTCAGCAGCAATTTTCAAATTTTTCACAAAATTTTCAAAATCGGAATTTTTCAGGGACCAGTTCAGTTTTGAAGTGGATTTGAAGGGCCTTCATATTAGAAATACCCCACAAATGACCCCCTTGTAAAAACTGCACCCCTCCAAGTATTCAAAATGACATTCAGAGAGTGTGTTTACCCTTAAGGTGTTTCACAGGAATAGCAGCAAGTTAAAGGAGAAAATTCAAAATCTTCCTTTTTTACACTCGCATGTTCTTGTAGACCCAGTTTTTGAAATTTTACAAGGGGTAAAAGGAGAAAAAGCCCCCCAAAATTTGTAACCCAATTTCTCTCGAGTAAGGAAATACCTCATATGTGTATGTCAAGTGTTCGGCGGGCGCAGTAGAGGGCTCAGAAGGGAAGGAGCGACAATGGGATTTTGGAGAGTGCATTTTTCTGAAATGGTTTTTGGGGGGCATGTCACATTTAGAAAGCCATTATGGTGCCAGAACAGCAGAAAACCCCACATGGCATACCATTTTGGAAACTACACCCCTCAAGGCACGTAACAAGGGATCCAATTAGGCTTAACACCCGACAGGTGTTTGACAACTTTTCGTTAAAATCGGATGTGTAAATGAAAAAAAAAAATTTCATGCTAAAGTGCAGTTTTTCCCTAAAATTTACCATTTTTACAAAGGTTAATGGGAGAAAATGCCCGCCCCCCCCAAATTTGTAACCCCATCTCTTCTGAGTATGGAAATACCCCATGTTAGGACGTAAAATGCTTTGCGGGCGAACTACAATGCTCAGAAGAGAAGGAGTCATAGTTGGCTTTTTGAAAGCAACTTTTGCTGAAATGTTTTTTTGGGGGCATGTCGCATTTAGGAAGCCCCTGTGGTGCCAGAACAGCAAAAAATTCCCACATGGTATACTATTTTGGAAACTTAACCCCTCAAGGAATGTAACAAGGGGTCCGCTGAGCCTTAACACCCCACAGGTGTTTGAAGACTTTTCGTTAAAGTTGGATGTGTAAATGATTTTTTTTTATTTTTTTTTACTAAAATGCAGTTTTTCCCCTAAATTTTAAATTTTTACAAGGGGTAATAGGAGAAAATGACCCCCAAAATTTGTAATCCCATTTCTTCTGAGTATGGAAATGTTAGGACATAAAATGCTCTGCTGGCGAACTACAATGCTCAGAAGAGGAGGAGCGCCATTGAGCTTTTGGAAAGAGAATTCGTTTGGAATGGTAGTCAGGGGCCATGTGCGTTTACAAAGCCCCCCCGTGGTGCCAGAACAGTGGACCCCCCACATGTGACCCCATTTTGGAAACTACACCCCTCACAGAATGTAATAAGGGGTGCAGTGAGTATTTACACCCCACTGGCGTTTGACAGATCTTTTGAACAGTGGGCTGTGCAAATGAAAAATACAATTTTTCATTTTTACGGACCACTGTTCCAAAAATCTGTCAGACACCTGTGGGGCGTACATTTTCATTGTACCCCCTATTACATTACATGAGGGGTGTAGTTTCCAAAATGGGGTCACATGTGTCGGGGGTCCATTGTTCTGGCACTATGGGGGCTTTGTAAACACATGTGGCCTTCAATTCCGGACAAATTTTCTCTTCAAAATCCCAATGACGCTCCTTCTCTTCTGAGCATTGTAGTTCGCCGGCAGAGCACTTTAAATTCACATATGGGGTATGTTCTTACTCAGAAGAGGTTGGGTTACAAATTTGGGGGGGCTTTTTTTCTATTTTCCCTTGTGAAAACGAAAAATTTAGGGTAACACCAGCATTTTAGTGAAACATTTTTTTTTTTAATTTTCCCATCCAAATTTAATGAAAATTCGTCAAACACCTGTGTGTTCAGGCTCACTATACCCCTTCTCACGTTCCGTGAGGGGTGTAGTTTCCAAAATGGGGTCACATGTGGGTATTTATTTTTTTTGCTTTTGTCAGAACCGCTGTAAAATCAGCTACCCCTTTGCAAATTACCAATTTAAGCCTCAAATGTACATGGTGCGCTCTCATTCCTGAGCCTTGTTGTGCATCCGCAGAGCATTTTGCATTTTGGGGGTCTTTTTTTCCTTTTACCGCTTGTGAAAATAAAAAGTATGGGGCAACACCAGCATGTTAGTGTAATTTTTTTTAATTTTTTTACACTAACAGGCTGGTGTAGCCCCCAACTTTTCCCTTTCAAAAGCGGTAAAAGGAAAAAAAAGACCCCCAAAATTTGTAGTGCAATTTCTCCCCAGTACGGAGATACCCCATATGTGGCCCTAAACTGTTTCCTTGAAATACGACAGGGCTCCGAAGTGAGAGAGCGCCATGAGCATATGAGGACTAAATTAGGGATTGCATAGGGGTGGACATAGGGGTATTCTACACCAGTGATTCCCAAACAGGGTGCCTCCAGCTGTTGCTAAACTCCCAGCATGCCTGGACAGTCAGTGGCTGTCCAGAAATGCTGGGAGTTGTTGTTTTGCAACAACTGGAGGCTCCGTTTTGGAAACACTGCCGTACAAGACGTTTTAAATTTTTATCGGGGGGGGGGGGGGGGGACAGTGTAATGGGGTGTATATGTAGTGATTTTCTCTTTATTATGTGTTAGTGTAGTGTAGTATTTTTAGAGTACTGTCGCACTGTCGGGTTACGGTGAATTTCCTGCTAGGAGTTTGCGCTGCGGCGAAAAATTTGCCGCAGCCCAAATTTGAAGCAGGAAATTTACTGTAAACCTGTCCGTGTGAATGTACCCTGTGCATTCACATGGGGGGGGGGGGGGGGCAAACCTCCAGCTGTTTCAAAACTACAACTCCCAGCATGTACTGACAGACCGTGCATGCTGGGAGTTGTACTTTTGCAACAGCTGGAGGCACACTGGTTGGAAAACCTTCAGTTAGGTTCTGTTACCTAACTCGGTATTTTCCAACCAGTGTGCCTCCAGCTGTTGAAAAACTACAACTCCCAGCGTGTACTAATCACCGAAGGGCATGCTGGGAGATGTAGTTATGCAACAGCTGGAGGTACCCAACTACAACTCCCAGCATGTCGAGACAGCTGTTTGCTTTCTGGGCATGCTGGGATTTGCAGTTTTGCAACATCTAGAGAGCTACAGTTTTCAGACCAGTGCACAGTGATCTCCAAACTGTGGACCTCCAGATGTTGCAAAACTATAACTCCCAGCATGCCCAGACAACAAACAGCTATGTGGGCATGCTAGGAGTTGTAGTTTTGCAAGATCTGGAGGGATATAGTTTAGAGACCACTGTATAGTGGTCTCAAACTGCAGCCCTCCAGCTGTTGCAAAACTACATATTCCAGCATGCCCAAACAGTTGTCTGGGCATGCTGGGAGTTGTAGTTTTGCAACATCTGAAGTGCTACAGTTTAGAGACCACAGTCTCAGACTGTAGCCCTCCAGATCAACTTACTGGCTTCCGTAGGATCCCGGGAGCCGTCCTCTTCTGACGCACGTCACACCGCCCGCCGATCACCGCCGCCGCAGCCTCCGGATCGGTAAGTGGACATCGGCACCTGGTCCCCTTCGGTTCCCCATTCTGCCCCGCCTATTGTGGGTGGGCAGGACGGGGAAAACGAAAGTTAACCCCCCCCCCCCGCCCCTGGTCTGCTATTGGTCGCCTCTAACGATCAATAGCAGACCAATAGCAGAGATAGGAGGGGTGGCACCCCTGCCACCTCACTCCTATGCCTACAGGGGGATCGTGGGTGTCTTAGACAACCGCGATCCCCCTTATATTTCGGGTCACCGGGTCACCATAGAACAGTATGACCCGGAATCACCCGGAAGTGTGAATTCACTTGCGATTTGCGCCGATCGCCGACGGGTGGGGGGGTCCCCCCTGGGCATTTGCGCGGGGTGCCTGCTGATTGATATCAGCAGTCACCCCGGTCCGGTCCCCGACCGGCGCGCGGCGGGGAACGAAATTCCCACGGGCGTACCAGGACGTCAAGGCGTTTCCATACGCCCTAGGTCCTCAAGTGGTTAAAGGGGTACTCCGGTGGAAAACTTTTTTTTTTTTTATCTACTGGTGCCAGAAAGTTAAACAGATTTGTAAATTACTTCTATTAAAAAATCTTAATCCTTCCAGTACTTATTAGCTGCTGAATACAATAGAGGAAAGGGTTTTGGAACACAGAGCTCCCTGTTGACATCATGACCACAGTGCTCTCTGCTGACATATCTGTCCATTTTAGGAACTGTCCAGAGTTAAAGAAAATCCCCATAGCAAACATATGCTGCTCTGGACAGTTCCTAAAATGGACAGAGATGTCAGCAGAGAGCACTGTGGTCATGATGTCAGCAGAGAGCTCTTTGTTCCAAAAAGAAAACTATTTCATCTGTAGTATTCAGCAGCTAATAAGTACTGGAAAGATTACGATTTTTTAATAGAAGTAATTTACAAATCTGATTAACTTTCTGGCACCAGTTGATTTAAAAAAAAAAGAGAAGTTTTCCACGGGAGTATCCCATTAAATGATCGTGGTTTGTGACAGGGGAGTAACCTATGAGATCGAAACCAACACTCCACCCACTCCCTGCATTGTTATTATTGGCTGCTAAGTTGATAGAAAAAGTTATTGTTTAAAGGGGTACTCCATCATCAGGTAAAAAAAAAAAAATGCTGCAAAAGCATAAAGCATTGCTTACCTGTCTCCCTTAGTTCTAAAACCACCAAAAGTGTTTTGGGAGTCCTAATCCTGTAGCAGTTACTCAGCCCTAAAATTCCCAGAATACAATGCTTTTCCTAAGCTCTTCGTCATATTCCTCCCACCCACAAACAACACTCCTGCCAGTTCCGTGCCTAGAGCTGTTGCAGAACATCTAATTTCACAGTGGACTATTGCATAATCAGTAAGGGATAGACATGGCCAGCAACAATACTGAGACAGGCTGTCACATTTAAACAATGATCAGATGGTATGAAGAAGCCCAAATGTGCCAAAAATAAGCACCATTACACTATTACCACTAGCCTGAATCCTTGATACAAGGCAGGATTGATTTATATTTTCTTGTTACATAGTATGGTTGAAAAAAGACATACGTTCATCGAGTTCAACCAAGGTGTTAAAGGAAAGGGTATGGTTGGATGAAGGGGAAGGGATGTGATTTTATATTTCTGCCTAAGCATTAATGTTATTTTGTTCTAGGAATGTATCTAACCCTTCTACTTAAACTACAGGTCCCAGCATTATTTGCTGCCGCTCTGTGTTCACTAACTGCCGTTTTCTGTCCCAGTTGTTTGACCAGCCCCAATGCTTGGAATGTTTCTAAGCAACCATTCCCATCCTGCTTTCATCTGCTGTGCTATATAGCAAGGATTCACAAAATGGGTGCCTCAATCTGTTGTAAAACTACAACTCCAAGCATTCCCAAAAAGTCAAAGTCCATCTGTGCATGTGTGGAGTTGAAGTTTTAACGTTTTTAAACAGCTGAAGGCACCCTTTTTGGGAAACACTGCTACATAGTATAAATAAATGCATATATATATATATATATATATATAGATATTGGGTCCGTCCCAATGAGGCCACCTTATCGCGGTGGGACGGTCCAAGCTATTTGACCGCCGGCGGAGACAAATTTGCGAGCTAAGTGCCTCACTATTTCATAGTTTCACATTTGCATCTATTACACCATAGCTGTATAGCTCTCCATGTTTTAACTGCATATTCATGTTTCACCTATATCCTTGTGCTGGCAGTGTGCTGCTGCATTCTTTTGTTGCTGTATACAATTTTATAAGCTATATAAAAATATACAATTTTTTTGTATTGCTATAGTGTATTTACATATGTTTATAATATATATATATATATATATATATATATATATATATAAAATCATATATATATATATATATATATATATATATATAAATACTCATAAGTATATAGTGTGCATAAAGATAGACAGAGATATATCTCCTCAATAAAGCTCTACTAAAACATTATATATATATATATATATATATATATATATATATATATATATATATATATAGATTGTATATATTCATTACATATACACACATATATATTTGAATAAGAATACATATATACACACATATGTATTTTTGCATATAAGTAATTAAATATATATATATATATATATATATATATATATTTATATTTGTATATTTTAATCAGTGTTTCCCAACGAGAGTACCTCCAGCTGTTGCAAAACTAAAACTCCCAGCATGCCCCGGCAACCAGAAGCTGTCCGGGCATGCTGTGAATCGTACTTTTGCAACAGCTAGTGGGACACTGGTTGGGAGTCATGTCATAAAGGAGGCCTAGCTTATACCAGGCCCCAGAGCAAGTTGCAAACTTCATTCTGCTTCATAAGACACACACATACAGATCATTGCTTCATAAGAGACACACATACAGATCATTGCTTCATAAGAGACACACATACAGATCATTGCTTCATAAGACACACACATACAGAGCTCTGCTTCATAAGACACACACATACAGATCATTGCTTCATAAGACACACACATACAGATCATTGCTTCATAAGACACACACATACAGATCATTGCTTCATAAGAGACACACATACAGATCATTGCTTCATAAGAGACACACATACAGATCATTGCTTCATAAGAGACACACATACAGATCATTGCTTCATAAGAGACACACATACAGATCATTGCTTCATAAGACACACACATACAGATCATTGCTTCATAAGACACACACATACAGATCATTGCTTCATAAGACACACACATACAGATCATTGCTTCATAAGAGACACACATACAGATCATTGCTTCATAAGACACACACATACAGAGCTCTGCTTCATAAGAGACACACAGAGCTCTGCTTCATAAGACACACACATACAGATCATTGCTTCATAAGACACACACATACAGAGCTCTGCTTCATAAGACACACACATACAGATCATTGCTTCATAAGACACACACATACAAATCATTGCTTCATAAGACACACACATACAGATCATTGCTTCATAAGACACACACATACAGATCATTGCTTCATAAGACACACACATACAGATCATTGCTTCATAAGACACACACATACAGATCATTGCTTCATAAGACACACACATACAGATCATTGCTTCATAAGACACACACATACAGATCATTGCTTCATAAGAGACACACATACAGATCATTGCTTCATAAGAGACACACACACAGAGCTCTGCTTCATGAGAGACACACAGAGCTCTGCTTCATAAGAGACAGTTTGTCTCATCCCACATCAAGATCTCTCCTGCTAACCCCACATCCTCCAAACACATCATCCTCTTCTGTCTCTACTGCTCAGCTAAAGATTTCTGCAGCCAAGTCCCCGGCCTCTAAACTCCCTCGCTCCCTCAGAGTTATCAGATCTTTCTTCTGTGCAGATGCTTCAAGGGGGCGTGGCTTACATGGGCTCAGAGACAGAACTGCAAGCCAGGCCCCATATACAGTATAAAAGTCACATGGTCTCTGTCTCCAAGGGTGGGGGCCAGAGGCAGTTAGGGGAAGAAAGCCGAGACAGAGTGGACACAGGATAGCTCATTTTGCTGCATTTCGCCTGATTAGTGCTTTACAAAGGTAAATGGTGCATTGCTTATAAATACTTGCTTGGGAAGATATATTTATCATTACATGAGGGAATTAAATAATTAATATTTTACTTAACTGGACTACCCTTTAGCTGTCTGTTAAGCTGGTGTATCTAAACCTGTCATGTTTGATACAATGCTGATGTAGTGTTACACCTAATCTCATGATAATTGACAGTGTGCTGCTAAACCAGTGTGTATATGCAATAGAATGTGTCGGCAGATAAGAACCATTTAGCCATCTAGTCTGCCCAATAATCTGAATCCTATCAGTAGTCCCTGGCCCTATCTTATATGAAGAATATTATGTTCATCCTATGCATGTTTAAACTCCTTCACTGTATTTGTATGTGCTGCTGTGCCTGTGCATCTAACCCTAGAATAATTTAGATACTGCTATTTATTTGTTACATCTAAGCCTGAATTATTATGGGATTAAAGCAGCAAACTATTAATTGTCATCAGACTAGAGGCATCAGTACAGACAACCTGTATCAAACATGAGAACTGTATCACACGTGATATGCTGAGATATGCCTGCTAAACAGACAGTAACAGACATAACAGTCTAAGATACATAGTCTAAAATATCATGGGCTTAGATACACTGGCTCACTCACATAGTATCAAACATGATAGACTTTGATAAAACGTATAAGTAGCATTATTGGATTCATGGGATTAGATACATGACCTCGGGGCTCAGTACCGAATTATGAGATTAGATGCATGTACATAGAGGAACTGTATCAAACATGATATGCTTAGCTACACCGGCCTAATAGACAGCATTAGATATTCTAGACATAGCTACACCTGCTTAGTAGACAGCATCACCAAAGAAAGGCTTAGATACACTGGAGAAACTATACAGACACCCAAATTTACCTTGTGACTGCAGTGCACGCGAGGCTGGAATCTAGAAGTGTGTGTGTGTGTTGGGGGGGGGGGGGGGGGGGGGGGGGTCCACAGAAGGTTGTACTGTCATTTTTAAGATGGCCGCTCTCATGAGCCGTTTCCATGGTAGCCAATCTCAAAGCCTAATGCCTGAAATTACAGTGGTGATTAATTTCATGTTTGTTTATATTTACCTTCTCCCTACTGTGATGTATTTTATGGTGACGGATCCTCTTTAATAAAGTAGAATTTTTTCTGCATATTTTGTTAGTCCACCGATCACAGTGCAGCTTTCATTTCTTCTATTGCTTTTGCAAAATGAAAGCTGCAATGTGATTGGACGTTCCCCTGAATGTCTCTAGGGCAAACTAGGGTGTTGTGATGGTGTGCACAAATACCATGTGACTGCTGCAGCCAATCATTGAAAGCACCAGACCACCGAGGCCTGTGATTGGCTGCCGGTCATCACATAGCCACATGACATCACTGATATGACATCACAATGGTTCTTTGTAGGAAGATCAAACACCACTGGAGCTCCTCATTCTTCACAGAAAAGCTGAGCTGAGAAAACCTGACCGGACATCTAGATTCTCCATGAAGGAAGAAGGGTCCACCAGGTATGGAAGATCACGGCTACACAACCATCACCTACTATAGAGAAAGCTCACACATGTCCATGCTAGAGAGCAGTGGTCTCCAAACTGTGGACCTCCAGCTGTTGCAAAACTACAGTGCCCGTCCATTGGCTGTCCGTGTATGCTGGATGTTTCAGTTTTGCAACAGCTGGAGGTCCACAATTTGAAGACCCCCTGTTCTAGATATTTCAGGATCTGGTGGATAAGAATCTGAACCTCCCCTATAATCACAGAACACAATGGGGGAGTTTATTATTATTATTATTTTTTTGCACAATCCGGCTTGTTTTCAGTTTGTTAGGCTCCTATTTATGATTTTTTTTTGCGTTACCCCCCCCCCCCCCACTTGTCCTCGCTTCATCAATTTAGTATTTTTTGCATTAGATTTGTTGTATTTATCATCTGTGTAAAATTAATGCGTCTACTCCACCCCCCCCCCCAGTGCGCAAATTCTTAAATCAGAAACAGAAAATGTTCATGCAAATGATAACTCTTCCCCCTATGGGACAGTTATACTAATGCCAATGTGCCAATTTTCACACAAAAAAACGGCCATACACTTCTCTGCGCCACATTATGCACGCCTCATGTGCCAACAATCTCACGGAAAACCGTTTCAGGCCCGCACGATCTTCAACTCCAGTGTGGGGAGATGCAGGTCACGTTGGGTGGTACAGTTACCTGGAGCTGAAGATCGCATGACCTTAAACTTCGATTGTACATTGTACGCTTTAAAGCATCTCAGGAGGAGAAACCACCAAATTGACCCTGTGACTGCGGTGCATACAAGCCTGGAATCTAGAAGGGGGGGTCCACAGAAGGTTGTACTGCCATTTTTAAGATGGCCGCTCTCATGAGTCGTTTCCATGGTAGCCAATCTGGGCATGCTGGATGTTTCAGTTTTGCAACAGCTGGAGGTCCACAATTTGAAGACCCCTGTTCTAGATATTTCAGGATCTGGTGGATAAGAATCTGAACCTTCTCTACGATCACAGAACAAAATGGGTTTATTATTGTTTTTTCTTTAACAATCCGGCTTGTTTTCAGTTTCTTAGGCCCCTATTTGTTATTTTTTTTTTTTCCCAGTTTGTCCTTGCTTCATCAATTTTGTATTTTTTTACATTTGGAGGGGGCTTAGCTTAGAGCACAATGAGATTTGCTGCATTTATTAGTTGTGTAAAAATAATTTTGTGCAAGTCTACTCCACCCCACAGTCACAGGGGGTGTGACGGGGCCTGCAGTTGAAGGGTCCGGTTACCCCACTGCAGGGACTGTACCACCACGGTTTCTAGCATGGGAGTTACCGGCAGGGTGCAGCCATAGGGCTCCGAGCCTCCTGGGGGCTCGAGCCCCTTACTGTGGTACCAGCTGTAACCCCTTGATGGCGGCCCTGCATCTCTCCGCCACATTTTGCACGCCTCATGTGCCGACAGTCTCACGGAAAACAGTTTCAGGCCCGCAAATCTTCAGCTCGCATGACTGGAAACTTTTATTGTACGCTTTAAAGCATCTCAGGAGGAGAAAGCACTTGTGCTGGATACTAGTATTCCTCATCAAATGTATGTGATGTTTTCTTTCTAATAAGATTACACATAGGCCATGTTTGTAAAATTGAAAAGTGTATTAGTGGTTCTTTAATCCACAGACACGTTCTCATCAGACCAGGGACATGACCATTACTCCAGGTGCAAATGTCTATCATTGTACGTGTGTATCTGTCTGTACGTACATTATACTATATAATGCATTTGAGGAGTAGTACGATGGGCTTAATGTATGAAAACTGTCTAATAGTAAAACCATCTGTGGCAGTGGAACCCCTCTACTCACTTTTGCAGGCAGATTCCTGGAGGTGGTATGGGGTGTACTGCTTGTAGATGGCAGAGGGACCATCCCCCCAGGCCCTTGGGCTGGTTGGTAGAGAGTGGGCCATCTGGTGTTGGATGGGGGGGCGGTGTAGACCTTTGGTGGTTGTGGAGGGCCCCCCGACTGACTTGTACGGGGCAGATTCCTAGTGGTGGCGGAGAGCCCGCCCTCCAGGCTAACTCATGCATTATGAATTAAGTAGATGACTAGTTGTGGCAGAAGGACACTTTGGGCTGACTTATACTGAGCGGATGGCTGGTGGTGGCTAAGGGACCTCCTGCTTCACACGGGCTGATGGCTGACTTGTTTGGGTGGAGGGTAGTGGCTGACTTATATGGCGTGCAAGACTACTGGTTGTGGATGGCCCCTCGGCTGACTCGTACGGGGCAGATTCCTGGTGGTGACGGAGAACATCCCTATAGGCTGACTTGTGTGTTATGTATGGGGTAGACAAATGGTTGTGGCAGAGGGACCCCCTGCTTCACACAAGTTGACTGCTGACTGAATTGGGCGGGTAGAGACTGACTTGCATGGCGTGCAAGCCTGGTGGTTACGGAGGACCCATCAGCTGACTCGTATAAAGTGGTGTCTGGTGGTGGGGGATGGTGACTTGTAGATGACTGGCAGTGGCAAAGAACACCCCCCCCCCCCTCAGCTGACTCGTACGGGGCAGTTTCCTGGTGGTACTGGAGAGCCCCCCTCCAGGCTAACTTGTGCATTATGTACGGCCGGTACGAGGGACTTGTACGAGTCAGACCAGGGGACTGGTATGGGGTGGATGGCTGGTGGTGCCTGAGGGACCTCCCGCTTCACACGGGCTGACTGCTGACTGAATTGTGCGGAGGGTAGTGACTGACTTTTATGGCACGCAAGCCTGGTGGTTTTTTGCTGAGGGCTCCTCGGCTGACTCATACGGGCAGATTCCTGGTGGTAGCGATTAGCCCCCTCCAGGCTGACTCGTGCGGTATGTACGTGGTAGACGTCTGGTTGTGATGGAGAGACCCACCAGGCTGATTCGTACGGGGCGGATGGCTGGTGGTGGCTGAGGGAGCCCCCTGCTTCACACGAGCTGACTGCCGACTTAATTGGGTGGAGGGTAGTGACTGACTTGTATGGCGTACGAGTCTAGTGGTTGCGGAGCACCCCTCGGCTGACTTGTACAGGGTGGGCCATCTGGTGGTGGTGGGGAATGGTAACTGACTTGTAGAAGACTAGCAGTGGCAAGGAGCACTCCCCCCCCCCCCCCCTGTGAACGCTGAAATATACAGGAAATAGATGTCTGGCGGTGACAGAGGGACTGCTTGACAGGAGATGACTGCTTACAGAACTGGGCGGAGGGTAGTGACTGACTCTTATGGCGCGCAAGCTTAATGATTGCAGAGGGCTCTTTTGCTGGCTCGTATGCGGTAGATTCCCGGTGGTGAAGGAGAGACTCTCCTCCAGGCTGACTCGTGCGTATAAACGTGGTAGAAGCCTGGTTGTGGTGGAGGGACCCCCCCCCCCTGGTGTGACTCACACGGGGTGGATGGCTGGTGGTTGCTGAGGGACCTCCCGCTTCAAACGGGCTAACTGCTGACTGAATTAAGCAGAAGTTAGTGAAGAACTTGTCTGGCTCGCAAGCCTGGTGTTTGCGGAGGGCCCCTCAGCTGACTTGTAAGGGTCAGATTTCTGGTGGTGGCGGAGAGCCCCCCTCCAGGCTGACTTGTGTGTTATGTACGGGGTAGACGTCTGTTTATGGCGGAGGGACTCCCCCGGGTCTGACTGGTGCGGGGGATGGCTGGTGGTGACTAAGGAAATCCTGCTTCACACAGACTGCTGACTGACTTGGGTGGAGGGGAGTGACTGACTTGTTCGGCGCCCAAGCCTGGTCGTTGAGGAGGGCCCTTCTGCAGATTCGTACGGGGCAGTTTCCTGGTGGAGCCCTCCCATTCAGGCTAACTCTTGTGGTATGTACAAGGTAAATGCTTGGTTATGGTGGAGGGACCCTCCAGGCTGACTCGTACGAGGAGGATGGCTTGTGGTGGCTGAGGGACCCCCCACTTCACACGGGCTAAATGCTGGCTGAATTGCATGGAGGGCTATGAGTCATATGGCGCGCAAGCCTTGTCATTGCAGGGGGTCCCTCAGCGGACTCGTACGGGACAGATTCCTGGTGGTGGTGGAGAGCCCCCTTCCTCCAGGCTCACTTGTGCGTTATTTACGGGGGAGATGTCTGGCTGTAGCAAAGGGACCCCCCATTCTGACTCGTACGGGATGGATGGCTGTTGGTGGCTGAGGGATGCCTCGCTTCACACAGGCTGACTGCTGACTGAATTGGGTGAAGGGGAGTGACTGACTTCTATGCCGCGCAAGCCTGGTGTTTGTGGTGGCCCCCTTGGCTGATTTGTACAGGGTTGGGCCATCTGGTGCTGGTGGGGAATGGTAACTGACTTGTAGAAGACTAGCAATAGCAAGGAGCATCCCGCCCCATACGGGGGGGAAGGCTGGTGGTGGCTGAGGCACCACCTGCTTCAAACGGGCTGACTGCTGACTGAATTAGGTGGAGGGTAGTGACTGACTTGTATGGCGTGCAACTCTGGTTGTTGCGGAGGGCATCTTGGCTGACTTGTATGAGGTGGGCTGTCTGGGGGTGGTGGGGGATGGTAACTGACTTATAGAAGAATAACAGTGGCAAGGAGCACTCCATAGCCTCACCCAACCGGTGACTGCTGACATATCTGGGGAATAAACGTCTGGCAGTGGCGGAGGGACTGCTTGACAGGGGATGACTGCCTACAGAACTGGGCGGAGGGTAGTGATTGACTTTTATGGCACGCAAGCCTGGTGTTTGCAGAGGGCCCCTCAGCTGACTCGTACAAGGCAGATTCCTGGTGGTGGCGGAGAGCCCCCCCCCCCCTCCAGGCTGACTTGTGCATTATGTATGGGGTAGACGTCTGGCTATGGCAGAGGGACCGCCCCTGGTTTGACTCATATGGAGTAGATGGTTGGTGGTGGCTGAGGAACCCCCTGCTTCACACAGGCTGACTGCTGACTGCATTGGGCGGAGGGTTGTGACTGACTTTTATGGCGCTCAAGCCTGGTGGTTGTGGAGGGCCCCTCGGCTGACTCGTAAAAGGCATATTTCTGGTAGTGGCGGAGAGCCCCCTCCAGGCTGACTTGTGCATTATGTACGGGGTAGATGTCTGGCTATGGTGGAGGGACCCCCACCGGTCTGACTTGTGGCTGGTGGTGGATGAGGAACCCCCTGCTTCACACAGGCTGACTGCTGACTGAATTGGGAGGAGTGGAGTGGCTGACTTGTATGGCATTCAAGACTGGTGGTTGCGGAGGGCCCCTCAGCTGACTCATGTGGGGCAGATTCCTGGTGGTGGCGGAGAGCACCCCCCCCCCCTCCAGGCTGACTCGTGGGGTATGTGCAGGGTAAACGCTTGGTTGTGGTGGAGGGACTCCTCGGGCTAACTCGTATGAGGCAGATAGCTTGTGGTGGCTCTGGGACCCCGCTTCACATGGTCTTACTGATGACTGAATTGGACGGAAGGTGGTGACCGACTTGTTCGGTGCGCAAGCCTGGTTGTTGCGCAGGGCTGCTCAGCTGACTCATATGGGGCAGATTCCTGGTGGTGGCAGAGAGCCCCTCCAGCCTAACTCATGCAGCATGTACAGGGTGGACATCTGGTTTTGGTGGAGGGATCTCCCCGGGCTAACTTGTACAGGGTGGATAGCTGGTGGTTGCTGAGGGCCTCCCCGCTTCACACGAGATGACTACTTACAGAATCGGACAGAGGGTAGTGACTGACATTTATGGCGCGCAAGCCTGGTTGTTGCGGAGGGCATCTCGGCTGACTTGTATGAGGTGGGCTGTCTGGGGGTGATGGGGGATGGTAACTGACTTATAGAAGAATAACAGTGGCAAGGAGCACTCCATAGCCTCACCCAACCGGTGACTGCTGACATATCTGGGGAATAAACGTCTGGCAGTGGCGGAGGGACTGCTTGACAGGGGATGACTGCCTACAGAACTGGGCGGAGGGTAGTGATTGACTTTTATGGCACGCAAGCCTGGTGTTTGCAGAGGGCACCTCAGCTGACTCGTACAAGGCAGATTCCTGGTGGTGGCGGAGAGCCCCCCCCCCCCCCCTCCAGGCTGACTTGTGCATTATGTATGGGGTAGACGTTTGGCTATGGCAGAGGGACCCCCCCTGGTTTGACTCATACGGAGTAGATGGTTGGTGGTGGCTGAGGAACCCCCTGCTTCACACAGGCTGACTGCTGACTGCATTGGGCGGAGGGTTGTGACTGACTTTTATGGCGCTCAAGCCTGGTGGTTGTGGAGGGCCCCTCAGCTGACTCGTAAAAGGCATATTTCTGGTAGTGACGGAGAGCCCCCTCCAGGCTGACTTGTGCATTATGTACGGGGTAGATGTCTGGCTATGGTGGAGGGACCCCCACCGGTCTGACTTGTGGCTGGTGGTGGATGAGGAACCCCCTGCTTCACACAGGCTGACTGCTGACTGAATTGGGAGGAGTGGAGTGACTGACTTGTATGGCATCCAAGACTGGTGGTTGCGGAGTGCCCCTCAGCTGACTCATGTGGGGCAGATTCCTGGTGGTGGCGGAGAGCACCCCCCCCCCCTCCAGGCTGACTCGTGGGGTATGTGCAGGGTAAACGCTTGGTTGTGGTGGAGGGACTCCCCGGGCTAACTCGTATGAGGCGGATAGCTTGTGGTGGCTCTGGGACCCCGCTTCACATGGACTTACTGATGACTGAATTGGATGGAAGGTGGTGACCGACTTGTACGGTGCCCAAGCCTGGTTGTTGCGCAGGGCTGCTCAGCTGACTCATATGGGGCAGATTCCTGGTGGTGGCAGAGAGCCCCTCCAGCCTAACTCATGCAGCATGTACGAGGTGGACATCTGGTTTTGGTGGAGGGAGCTCCCCGGGCTAACTTGTACAGGGTGGATAGCTGGTGGTTGCTGAGGGCCTCCCCGCTTCACACGAGATGACTACTTACAGAATCGGGCGGAGGGTAGTGACTGACATTTATGGCGCGCAAGCCTGGTGTTTGTGGAGGGCCCCTCAGCTGATTCATGTGGGACAGGTTCCTGGTGGAGGTGGAGAACCCCCTCCTCCAGGCTGACTCGTGTGGTACGTTCAAGGTAGACGCCTGGTTATGGTGGAGGGAACCCCTGGGCTGACTTGCACGTGGGCTGACTGCTGATTGAACTGGGCAGAGGGTAGTGACTGACTTGTATGGCGGGCAGATGGCGGGTAGTACGGGCAGTTCCTGGTGGTGGTGGAGAGCCTCCCCCCCTCCAGGCTGACTTGTGCGTTATGTACAGGGTAGATGTCTGGCTGTGGTGGAGGGAACCCCCGGTCTGACTCGTATGGGGCGGATGGCTGCTGGTGTCTGAGGGACCCCCCGCTTCAAACAGGCTGACTGCTGACTGAATTGGGTGCAGTGAAGTGACTGACTTGTGTGCGCGCGAGTCTGGCGGTTGCGGAGTGCCCCTCTGCTGACTTGTACGGGGTGGGCTGTCTGGTAGTGGAGGGACTGCTTCACAGGGAATGGCTGCTCACAGAACTGGGCAGAGGGTAGAGACTTTTATGGCACGCAAGCCTGGTGGTTGCAGAGGGACCCTTGGCTGAGTCGTATGGGGACAAATCCTGATAGTGGCAGAAAGCCCCCCCCCCTCCAGGCTGACTCGTGCGGTATGTCTGGGGTAGATGTCTGGCTGTGGTGAAGGGACCTCCCCGGGCTGACTCATATGAGGCGGATGGCTGGTGGTGGCTGAGGGACCCCCGACTTCAACAGGCTGACTGCTGACTGAATTGGGCGAAGAGTAGTGACTGACATGTATGGGGCGAAATTCTGGTATTTGCAGAGGGGCCCTCGGCTGACTCGTACGATGACGATTTCTGGTGGTGGCGGAGAGCACCCCCCTCCAAGCTGACTTGTGCGTCATGTACGGGGTAGAGGTCTGGCTGTGGTGGAGAGCCCCCCCCAGGATAACTCGTGCAGCATTTACAAGGTAGATGTCTAGTTGTGGTGGAGGAACCCCCAGGGGCTGACTCGTATGGAGCAGATGGCAGGTGGTGGCTGAGGAACCCACTGCTTCACAAGGCCTTACTGGCTGACTCGTGTGGTATGTATGGGGTAGATGCCTGGTTGAGGTGGAGGGAACCCCCGGGCTGACTCGTACAGGGCGGATATCTGGTGGTGGCTGAGGAACCCACCGCTTCACAAGGCCTTACTGCTGACTAAATTGGGTGGAGGGTAATGATAGACTTGTATGGCGCATGAGCCTGGTGGTTGCGGAGGGCCCTTTGGCTGACTTGTATGGGGTAAACAGTCAGGTGATGGTGGTAGATGGTAAATGACTTGTAGAAGACTGGCAGTGGCATGGAGCCACCCACCAACCTGCGAATGCTGACATATACAGGGAAGAGACGAGTGGTGGAGGGACTGCTTGACAGGGGATGACTGCCTACAAAACTGGGCAGAGGGCAGTGACTGACTTTTATAGCGCGCAAGTCTGGTGGTGACGGAGGGCCCCCCTGCTGACTCGTATGGGGCAGATTCCTGGTGGTGGCGGAGAGCCCCCTCCAGACTGACATCTGGCTGTGGCGGAGGAACAACCCCCCGGTCTGACTCGTACGGGGAGGTTGGCTGGTGGTGGCTAAGGGACCCCCTGCCTCACAAGGCTAACTGCTGACTGAATTGGGCGGACAATAGTGACTGACTCGTATGGCGCACAAACCTGGTGGTTGCAGAGGTCCCCTCGGCTGACTCATACGGGGCAGTTTACTGGTGGTGACGGAGAGCCCCCCTTCCAGGTTGACTTGTGCGTTATGTATGGGGTAGAAGTTTGGCTGCGGCAGAGGAACCACCCCGGTCTGACTCGTAGGGTTCAGATGGCTGGTGGTGGCTGCGGGACTCCCAGCTTCACGCGGCTGACTGCTGACTGAATTGGGTGGAGGGTAGTGACAGACTTTCATGGTGCGCAAGCCTAGTGGTTGCAGAGGGTCTCTCAGCTTACTCGTACGGGGTGGATTCCTGGTAGTAGCGGAGAGCCCCCCCTCCAGGCTGACTTGGGCATTATGTACGGGGTAGATGTCTGGCTGTGGTGGAGGGACAACCCCCCCCGGTCTGACTCATACGGGGAGAATGGCTGTGGTGGCTGTGGGACCCCCCGCCTCACACGACTAACTGCTGACTAAATTGGGCAGACGGTAGTGACTGACTTGTGTGGCGCACAAGCCTGGTGGTTGCAGAGGTCCCCTCAGCTTACTCGTATGGGGAAGATTCTTGGTGGTGGCAGAGAGCCCCCCTCCAGGCTGACTAGGGCGTTATGTACGGGGTAGACGTCTGGCTGTGGCGGAGGAACCACCCCAGTCGGACTTGTACTGGGTGGATAGCTGGTGATGGCTGAGGGCCCTCCCACTTCACACGGACTGGCTGCTGACTCAATTGGGCAGACGGTAGTTACTGACACCTATGGCGCACAAGCCTGATGGTTGCGGAGGGCCCCTCGGCTGACTCGTAAAGGGCAGATTCCTGGTGGTGGTGGAGAGCCTCCCTGTCCATGCTGACTCATGCAGTATTTACAGGGTAGATGCCTGGTTGTGGTGGAGGGACCTCCCCCCGGGCTAACTTGTACGGGTCGGATGACTGGTGGTGGCTGAGGGACCGTCCGATTCACACGGGTTGACTGCTGACTGCGGGACTGCTTGACAGGGGATGAGTGCTTACAAAGCTGGGCGGAGGGTAGTGACTGACTTGTATGGCGTGCAAGCCTGGTGGTTGCAGAGGGCCCCTCGGCTGACTTGTACAGGGAAGATTCCTGATGGTGGCGGAGAGCCTACCCCTCCAGGCTGACTGGTGTGGTATATACGGGGTAGATGTCTGGTTGTGGTGGAGGGCCCCCACCGTCTGACTCGTACGGGGCAGATGGCTTGTGGTAGCTGAGGGACACGCCGCTTCACACAGCTGACTGCTGTCTGAATTGGGCAGAGGGTAGTGACTGACTTGTATGGCGCGCAATCCTGGTGGTTGCGGAGGGCCCCTCAGCTGACTTGTACTGGACAGATTCCTGGTGGTGGCGGAGAGCCCCCCCCCCCCTCCAGGCCGACTTCAGGTGCGTTATGTATGGGGTAGACGTCTGGCTATGGCTGACACGTATGGGGCAGATGGCTGGTGGTGGTTGCTGAGGGACCCCCTGCTTCACACGGGCTGACTGCTGACTGAACTGGGTGGAGGGTAGTGACTGACTTGTATGGCGTACAAGCTTGATGGTTGCCGAGGGCCCCTCGGCTGAAAAGTACGGGGACAAATTCCTGGCGGTGGCAGAGAGGCCCCCCCCCCCCAGGCTGGCTCATGTGGCATGTTCGGGGTAGACGTCCGGTTGTGGTGGAGGGACTTTCCCGGGCTGAGTCATACAGGGCAGATGGCTGGTGGTGGCTGAGGACCCCCCCCCCCCTGCTTTACACGGGCTAACTGGTGACTTGTTTGGACAGTGGGTAGTGACTTACTTGGCTCAACACTAGTGGTTGCGGAGGGCCCCCTCGGCTGACTCATATCGGGCAGATTCCTGGTGGTGGCGGAGAGCCCCCACCCTCCAGGCTGACTCGTGCGGTATGTGGCGGAGGGACCCTTCTGGGCTGACTGGTGGTGACTGTTTACTTAATCAGGCAAGGGTAGTCACTGACTAGTTCAGAGCACAACCTGACTCATCTGGGGTATATGTCTTGTGGTGTCAAAGGAACTCCCTGGGCTGACTCACACAGGCTGCTTAGGTATAGATAAAACTATAAAGTTTGAATCTTTCCTAAATAAGTGTACATTCATTTAGTATTTTGTTACAATTGCAGTGTGTTTTACAAATTTGTGCTAAACAGATTAACACCATGACAAAATTGACCTCTACTGCTAAAATAAGGTGTTTTCAGAATCGGTGCCTAGGGCAGCATCCAATATAAATATGGTCCTGGTGGTGGCAGCAGGAAGACCAAAAACACATCAGTGGAGTGGAGGTGAGGTCATGTGGGCGCCTGTTATTATTCTCTCCTGGGCAGCTAGAATACAGAAGAGGGGTTTCCTGTAAGGATTCATACCGAGAAAACACCCTCCCTAGACAGCAAACTGAAGCTGATTTGTACTTAAAGGGGTTTATCCAACAAACGGAATTAGAAAAAACAAAAGACAGATCAGCATATCACATTAACCTTGGATCTAATATTCTACTGTTACCTTTTAATCTTCTGTACATGGCTCTGATACACCTTTCTGCCCTCCTACTTGTTCCCATCCCCGCACGCCGTCTTTAAAGAGTATCTGTCACCAAACGAAATTTTCAATATATTGTTCCTTATGTAATTATATTCTTTGCTATTTACATACTGTTAAAATTCTCAACCTTTATATGTTTTTAATGTGATTGAAAAAATGGCCACTAGGTGGCTCTGTTCTTTTCCCTGCGCAAGTCAAACAGTTAGTTTGGTTTCCTCCCGGCCTGGCAGGAGACCAAACTCAGGAAGTGCGTATGGGGCATGGCGAGGCACAGCTCTTGCAGGCTCCAGTGGTCTCATGCCTACTGGGGAACGCCCACTTTCTCCTGCCGGGAGCTCACACAATGTGAGCAAGGGGAAAGGTATGATACAGAGCTTTTTAAGGCTCTGAATTTTTTTTTAAGGGCAGGATGGGTGTTAGGAGTAGATAGGCAATATAATCTTAGTTAGTTTAGAAAATATGGTTTGATGACAGGTACTCTTTAACCACTTAAGGACACAGGGCGTACAGGTATGTCCGTGGCAATTCTGGTCCCCACCCCTCGCCGAGACACCACCTATCACCCTTTACCAGCAGGAGTGAGGTGGCACGAGTGCCACCTCACTATCCCGTGATTGATCGGTCCGGACAACCGATCAATCACCGAGCCTGCTGTGAGGTGATCAGGCGGCGATCGGGCAAGTCAGGGGTCGCTTATCTGTCCATCGGGGCAGGCAGTGGTCCCTGGCATCAACGTGGAGGTTCCCTGGAGTCGACAGCAGTGGCAGAAGCTACCGGGTGGCGGCGGCAGCAGCGAAGTCCTGACACGGCCGGCGATAGCCTGGGCGGCAGGGTGACGTTTTTGTCCCCGGCAGCAGCTCCCGGGGCCAAAAAGTCACACTGCCGCTCAGCATATTGCCGGCCGAGTCGGGACTTCGCTGCTGTCGGTGATTGGCTGAGTGCAGTATGACTCGCCGACCACCGGCAACTAGGAAGAGGATCATGGCGGAGGCCGGAGCCGGTTACCGGAGGCACCGGGGGAGTGAAGGAAGGTATGTACCTGTTTAATTTTTTCACTGCCGGCAGTATGGATGATAATTTTCCTATTCCAGAGTTCTCCTTTAAGACTCCTCTGTGATCATATGTAATAATTTTTAAAACACAGCCAACAATACAAACAATTTAACAGGTTAGCAGAAAGAAGGGGTGATACACCCCATTTAACCCCTTGACAACCACCCACTGTCCTTTGACTGTGGGTGTTGCATATCCTTAGGCTGTTGTGACATCTTTTGATGTTGCTGAAGTTGAGGACTAGAGATGAGCGAATCGAACTTGACGAACCCGAATTTGTTACGAATTTAATGAAAAATTTGATTTGCAACGAATACGAATATCGCCGCGATTCTATCGCACAAATCGCTTCATTAAACTCCATTTTACAGCGTTCCAGACTATTGTAGAGCTAAGATGGCGGATCCACATGTGAGGACATGGGGCAGGGGATTATGGGAGGGTGGGAAACAGCGGCGGGAATGAAGGTAGGCGGGCTGACCCAGAACCACATGTGAGATGCAGCCTATCAGTGTTCACTGACCCCTGTGATGTCACAGCCCCTATATAATCGGCGGCCATCTTGCCTCACTTCATTTCATCTATGCACTCAGATGGAGAGGACGGGACTGTGTGTGTGTGTGAATAGCTTATACCACAGCGTTACACTGCAACTGCTAGTCACATCAGCATTAGGGAAAGGCAAGAGTGCAGAGTGCTTTGCTGTTACTCTGAGAATGATCATTGATAGCTAAACCTCCTATTCACGTTATTGAGCATTGCAGCAGAGAGGGGCAGATAGCTGTCAGCTGCCTCATGCAGATCTCCAAGCTGCCTGAACTTTTTGAAGCATCTTATCTCTTCATTTTTCAGCCCAATTGAGTTCATTTTTATTTGCTCCACAAAACTTCTGCTGCTCAGAATTGCAATTTAGGATTTAATCCCTGAATTTTTTTTTGGGTGGTGCTGCACTGTTGGGTCCTGCTGCTGTTCAGAAATAAGTCATATTAGTGTGGACTTTAGTGCCTTTTTACAATTTTTCACCTGTTACTCTGTCTCTGTGCTAAATTCAGTGTTATACCACACGTTATACACCTGCCGGTGTATTAAAGGAAAAAAAGGTTTTCCTGCATAAAAATACGCTTAACAGTGGCCTTATCATTGCAAAGGGCCTAAATTCAAGCAAATAGCGTACCATATACTCCCTTTTTTCCTGTCTCTGTGCTAAATTCAGTGTTATACCACACGTTATACACCTGCCGGTGTATTAAAGGAAAAAAAGGTTTTCCTGCGTAAAAATATGCTTAACAGTGGCCTTATCATTGCAAAGGGCTGAAATACAAGCAAATAGAGTACCATATACTACCTTTTTTTCTGTCTCTGTGCTAAATTAAGTGTTATACCACACGTTATACACCTGCCGGTGTATTAAAGATTTTTTTTTTTCCTGAGTAAAAATACGCTTAACAGTGGCCTTATCATTGCAAAGGGCCTAAATACAAGCAAATAGCGTACCATATACTACCGTTTTTTCTGTCTCTGTGCTAAATTAAGTGTTATACCACACGTTATACACCTGCCGGTGTATTAAAGAAAAAAAAGGTTTTCCTGCGTAAAAATACACTTAACAGTGGCCTTATCATTGCAAAGGTCCTACATACAAGCAAATAGCGTACTATTTAGTACCTGTATTTCTGTTTTATACCACACGTTATACACCTGCCGGTGTATTAAAGAAAAAAAAGGTTTTCCTACGTAAAAATATGCTTTTTCAGTGGCCTTGTCATTGCAAAGGGACGAAATTCAAGCAAATAGTGTACCATATACCACCTTTTTTTCTGTCTCTGTGCTAAATGAAGTGTTATACCACACGTTATACACCTGCCGGTGTATTAAAGAAAGAAAAAAAGTTTTTCCTGCGTACAAATACGCTTAACAGTGCGCTCATTATTGCAAAGGGCATACAAACAACCAAGTAGTGTACTATTTAGTACCTGTATTTCTGTCTAGGTGCTAAATTCAGTGCTATTCCACACATTAGTATACACTAGCTGGTGTATGCAACAAAAAAGATTTTTTTCTGCATATAAATACGCTTAACAGTGAGCTCATCAGTGCAAAGGGCATACATACAACAAAGGAGTGTACTATTTAGTAACTGTTAGTCTGTCTAGGGCCTATATACTTTGAAAGGACAGCCGTAAGTAATCGCCTGCTGCTGTCCTATACCCTCATAAACGCACTAAGTATGTCAGGCAGGGAAGTGCCAGGACATGCACATAGAAGGGGCAGAGGCCTACATACGTCAGGCAGAGTTGGCAGCAGACTTGGGGCGAGTGGCAGCAGGAGTGGAAGCAATAGGCCTGAGCTCCTGTTAACACCCAGCGGTCGTGTCATTGACCCATCTCTCCTCGTCAATTGGTTTGCACACTCATCCCCATCATCACAAGCGACATCTGACAACCCCAGTCAAGAGTCAGTGGGTTCCTCAGACACAACCCTCAGTTGGCATGGCCCGGGAGCAGTCCCTGTAATCCCATTGCCTTTATCCTATGCTGTTCCCTCTCCCAAAGAAGTATCTCATGCTTTGGATTCAGCTCCACTATTTAGCGAGGACGATGTAATAGAGGACAGTCAGCATCTAATGGGCAGCCAAGAATGTGAGGAGACATGCGTCCCTTGCTCCGCAAGACGGCCAAGTAGTGATGCAGAGAGTGACGTGGGAGGCGGTGTTTCAATTGCTCAGGGTCCTGAGGCAGACACTGTTGTGGAACACGAGGAGGACATCAGTGACGTGCACACATCTTTTGATGATGATGAAGCCTATCGCAATTGGGAGCCGGGTGCAGAAGCCGGGGCTTCATCATCATCAGGAGAAGAGATTTGCTCTTTGTCTATGAGGCAGCAAGGCGGTAGCACGGTTGGCAATCAGCGTGGTGGTGGCAGTAGTGTAAATTCAGGAGCCAAACGTGCCAGGGGGAGAACACCTGCTTCGCTGCAAGCTACCATTCAGGGAGGTAGTGGAATAGGGGTTCCTGGAGACGACGCCAATAGCAGTGAAATAGTGCGAATTACGGGTGGGAAAATCAGCTATTCTGCTGTGTGGTTGTTCTTCATAAAGAATCCGGAGGACCTTAGCGTAGTCACATGAAAAATCTGTGGGCAGAAAGTGAAGCGTGGCCAGGGTCCCAATCTCGGCACCACGGCCCTGCGTCAACACTTGATTCGCCACCATAAAGTGGCCTGGGATAACCGTGGCTCCGAGGTAGTGGTCCAGCCTGCCGCATCACCCAGTGGCCATCCGCTTCCTCTGTCATCCAGCCAAGGCTCCACCACCTCAGCCGAAGGGAGCATTGTGTCAAACTATCCTTCTTGCGCTCCTGCTTTCTCCGCTCGTAGTCAGCCATTCCGCCAATAATCGATCGGCGAAGCCATGTCCAAGAGACAACAGTATGCGCCCACTCATCCAACAGCGCAGAAGTTGAATGTGCTCCTGTACAAGTTGCTGGTGTTGCAGTCCCTCCCTTTCCAACTGGTGGACTCTGCAGCTTTCAGGGAATTGATGGCTTGTGCCGAGCCGAGGTGGAGAGTCCCAAGCCGTCATTTCTTAGCGAAGAAGGCAGTACCAGCCCTGCATAAGTTTGTACAAGAGAAGGTGAGCCAGTCCTTGAGCCTGTCGGTGTGTTCAAAAGTGCACGGCAGCGCCGACGTGTGGAGCTGTAACTACGGGCAGGGACAATACATGTCTTTTACGGCCCACTGGGTAAATGTTGTTCCTGCACAGCCACAGCAGCAACTTGGACAGGTCACACCGCTTCCTCCTCCACGCTCTCGCTCCCAGGCAGTTGGTCCTTTTACAGTGTGCGCCTCCTCCTCCTCCCCCGTGTCCTCAGCCTCCACTGCATATCCAAATCTCGGTGGCCCTTCATCGTACCACGTGTGTAGGGCACAGCGGTGTCAAGCCATCCTTCACATGGTTTGCCTTGGCGAACGGAGTCACACAGGGGAGGAACTGCTGAAGTTCATTAGGGAAGAAATCTGAGTATGGCTTACTCCACGAAATCTGGAAATGGGAACCATGGTGACCAACAATGGGAAGAACATTGTGGCCGCACTGCGAAAAGGAAGTGTGAACCATTCACCCTGCATGGCACACATGTTGAATCTGGTTGTCAAGAAGTTCATCAAGTCTTCACCCCATTTGCAAGACGTCCTGACAATGGCAAGGAAATTGTGCATGCACTTCAGCCACTCGTACACCGCCAAGCACACTTTGCTTGAGCTGCAGCGTCAGAACGGTATCCCACAACATAGTCTCATTTGTGACGTTGCCACACGTTGGAATTCCATCCTCCATATGTTGGACAGACTATACGAACAAAGAAAAGCCATCACAGATTTTTTGATGATACAAGCAGATAGGAGTACTCCCCTGTGTAACTTCAATGTGAACGAGTGGCAGCTCATACGTGACACCTGCCGTTTGCTGAGGCCCTTTGAGGAAGCCATATTTTTTGTTAGTCGCTCAAATTACGCCATGAATGAATAACGTAAATCCACTCCTACATTTACTCCAAAAAATGATTGAAAACATGGCTGGTCACGCCAATGGAGATGTTGCGCCTACATCAGAAGGCTACATGAGTCCTGTGGGGGATGAACTGGAGGAGGATGATGAGGGGCAGAGCGGAGCACAGTTTACGGTGGATGAGATGGCCGGTGTTTCTGGTCATTGGACAGGAGGGGAGGAGCAGGAGCAGCCAGAGGAGCTGGAGGGTTATTACGAAGGAGGCGAGACAGAGGACCCAGACACACCGTGGCAGTATGCAGTGGAGATGGAGGCAGGTAGTCCCAGCGAGTCACTGTCACAAATGGCACGATGCATGCTGAGTTGCTTGCGTAGTGACCCCCGAATTGTCAAAATTCGTCAGCGCAATGACTTCTGGATCTCCACCTTATTAGACCCTCGCTACCGGCCCAGAATGGGGGCCTATTTAACACCCACTGAGAGGGAGGACAAACTGACCTACTTCAGGGAGCTTCTACGTAGTCGGTTGGCCGATGCCTATCGGCCACATGGTCCATCCACTCGCAGGTCTAACTCGGGGGGCCCTCTGCGCTCACCTTCCACTGCTATGGCTGCTGGGGAGGGGAGGGGTGGCAGGAGCAGTACCGGCTCAATCAGCAGCAGCCTGAGTCTACAGTCGCTGATGAGAAGCTTCCTTCAGCCGCATAGTGAAGCTACTCATCAGCAGCAGGTGGACATGGAGCAGGACCTGAACCAGCAGGTGATGTCTTACCTCGACATGACCCTGCCAACAACCGTTGAAGATCCGCTGGACTTCTGGGCAGCCAAACTCGATTTATGGCCGCAACTAGCGGAGTTTGCCCTGGAAAAGCTGTCTTGCCCGGCCAGTAGTGTGCCATCAGAGTGGGTGTTTAGTACGGCCGGGGCCATAGTCACCCCAAGGCGAACTCGTCTGTACACTAAAAATGTGGAGAGACTGATGTTTGTCAAGATGAATCAGGGATGGATCAGCCAGGATTTCCAGCCACCAATGACAGATGGGTCTGAGTAGATTGACCATGCTCCTACAACAACATTTTCTCTAATGTGGTTGGTTATGAAACCCTCTGGGGCAGACCTGGGGATTGTATGGCCCGCTTGACACATACGGCCCTTTGATTGGCTTTGACCGGCCCGCGCTGATTGGGGGACAACTATGCTGCCTAATCTGGGGGACATATATGCTGCCTAATCTGGGGGACAAGTATGCTCCTAATCTGGGTGACATCTATGCTGCCTAATCTGGGGGACAACTATGGTCCTAATCTGGGGGACATCTATGCTGCCTAATCTGGGGGACAACTATGCTCCTAATATGGGGAAAACTGAAGCTTCTGGCTTTGGGCCTATAATTTTTTGAAGTTTAGCAGTAGCTAAATACATGCTTAATGCAAATGTCAACATTGATCTTTAAATGTAAGGGGTTATGAAACCCTCTTGGGTACTGTGAATGACTGCTCCAGACTCATTCTGTGTCTTTTACAAACTACTTGCCTCCCTGGTGCCTCAGGCCTTGGGCCTATAATTTTTTGAAGTTTAGCAGTAGCTAAAGACATGCTTAATGCAAATGTAAACATTGATCTTTAAATGTAAGGGGTTATGAAAACCTCTTGGGTACTGCAAATGCATGCTCCAGACTCATTCTGTGTCTTTCAGGAACTACTTGACTCCCTGGTGCCTCTGGCCTTGGGCCTTACATTTTTGGATGTTTAGCAGTAGCTAAATACATGCTTAATACAACTTTCAACAATGATCGTTAAATTCTCGGCGCTCTGCCAGGGCCTTCTCCTACCCTCCTGGGCCGATCCGAGGACCTCACTAACCAACTCACTAACTAATCCAATCGCTTATAGCGACGGGCGGTGTGTACAAAGGGCAGGGACTTAATAAACGCCAGCTTATGACCCTCACTTACTGGTAATTCCTCGTTTTAAGATTAAATAATTGAAATCACAGATCCCTATCACGAACTGGTTTCAGCGTGCAACACGCACCTGTCCTTGAAAGATAGAGACACGCTAATCCGTTCAGTGGAGCACTAGTGCGGCCCAGGACATCTGAGGCCATAACACACCTGTTATTGCTCGATCTCGCAATTGATCGGGCAAGGTAAGGGGTTATTAAAGCCTCTTGGGTACTGCTGAAGCCTACTCCTGACTCCTCCTGGTGCAATGTATGGGGTAATTAAACACTCTTGGGTAGTGTTATTGTTAAATTTATTGGTAATTTTATCAGTAACAAAATAGAATTTTGCAGAATGCTAACCGTTACACAATGGAATGCTTGTTGCGTGTGATTTTTTTATGAAAAAAAAAATAGATGGAGAGGGATTAACTCTGCTTAATCACTTTTGGCGAATAGAATCCTTTTGCCATCTGATTTTTTGGAGACAGATGCACTTACACACATGTAATAATTTTTTTAGCCAAATTTCAAACATTGTGTGGTTTATTACTTTTGAGAAGAATGTCTTTGGGTGGTCCACCATCCTGCATTATAGAGTCTTCTGAACTGCTGTATATGTGCTTGTTTTTTTTTTTTAAAAAAAAAAGGTATTTTGTCCGACAATTTCGATAAAATTTTGCGTTTTTTTGGAGTGGATTGTGAAGCCCGGGTGACGGGTATGTAGTGTGTACTCGTGCATCAGTCAACTCCAGTCTGTGTCCGTTAGGCAATATATGGGTTACTGATTCAGCAGAGGTGGGGCCTTGGTCTTGGAATTTCAATTATTGAAAAAAATTGAACATATTGTGTGGTTTATTATTTTATAGAAGAATGTCTTTGGGTGGTCCACCGTCCTGCATTATAGAGTCTTCTGAACTGCTGTATATGCGCTTGTTTTAACAAAAAGGTATTTTGTCAGACAATTTTAAAAAAAATTGCGTTTTTTTGGGGTGGATTGTGAAGCCCGGGTGTGTACTCGTGCATCAGCTAACTCCAGGCTGTGTCTTTCAGGCAATCTATGGGTTATTGATGCAGCTGAGGTGGGGCCTGGGTCTAGGAATTTCAATTTAAAAAAAAAAAAATTCAACAATTGTGTGGTTCATTATTTTTGAGAAGAAAGTCTTTGAGTCTTCCACTGTCCTGCCATATAGAGTCTTCTGAAATGTTGGATATGCCCTTGTGCTTACACAAAGTTGTAAATAAAAAAAAAATGTATACAATTTTGTTGATTTTGGGGCGGATTGTGAATCCCTGTGTGTATTGGTGCATCAGCCAAATCCAGGCTTTGTCCTTCAGGCAATAAATGGGTTCCTGATGCCGCAGAGGTGGGGCCTGGGTCTGGGAATTTAACATTTTTGGATTGCGGGTGCTACAAAAAAAGATGGACATACCCTAATCCGTTCAGTGGAGCGCGCCTGCAGCCCCAGACATCTGAGGGCATAACACACCTGTTATTGCTCGATCTCAGGAGAAGGGGGTTCATCATCGGGAGAAAAGAGTTGCAGGTTGCCCTTGAGTCAGCAAGGCGGTAGCACGGTTGGCAGTCAGCGTGGTGTGGCAGTAGTGGAAATTCTGGAGCTAAACGTGCCTGGGGGAGACCACCTGCTTCCCAGCAGCTTACCTTTCCGGGAGTTAGCGGGTTATCAGCACCAGTCGATGAAAGATAGAGACACGCTAATCCGTTCAATGGAGCGCCCCTGCGGCCCCAGAAATCAGAGGACATAACACACCTGGTATTGCTCGATCTCGCAATTGATCGTGCAAAGGTAGGGGGTTATTAAAGCCTCTTGGGTACTGCTGAGGCCTACTCTTGACTGCTCCTGGTGCAATGTATGCGGTAATTAAACACTCTTGGGTAGTGTTTTTTTTTTTTTATTTACTGATAATTTTATCAGTCATAACATTTAATTTTCCAGAATGCTAATCGTTACACAACGGAACGCTTGTTGCGTGTGATTTTTTAATGAAAAAAAAAATACGGACAGGGATTAACTCTGCTTCATCATTTTGGGCGAAAAAAGTCCTTTGGTGATCTGATCCTTTGGAGACAGATGCGCTTACACACATATTGAATTAGTTTTTGTAAAAAAAAATTCAAACATTGTGTGGTTTATTATTTTTGAGAAGAATGTCTTTGGGTGGTCCACCGTCCTGCATTATAGAGTCTTGTGAACTGTTGGATATGTGCTTGTTCTTACACAAAGGTATTTCTTTAAAAAATTTCTAAAATGTTGTTGTTTTTTGGAGGGGATTGTGAAGCCCGGGTGTGTACTGGTGCATCAGCCAACTCCAGGCTGTGTCCTTCAGGCAATATATGGGTTACTGATGCCACAGGGGTGGGGCCTGGTTCTGGAAATTTCAAATTTTTGGATAGCGGGTGCTACCAATGAGAAATCTTTGACAAAAATTTCTCATTGTGTTGATTTTGGAGGGGGGATTGTGAAGCCCTAGTGTATACTGGTGCAACAGCCAACTCCAGGCTATGTCCTACAGGCAATATATGGGTTACTGATGCCACAGAGGTGGGGCCTGGGTCTGGAAATTTCACATTTTTGGATAGCGGGTGCTGCCAATGAGAAATCTTTGTCAAAAATGTCATATATTGTGTTGTTTTTTTTTTTTGGGGGGGGGGGGGGATTGTGAAGCCCTGGTGTGTAGTGTACTAGTGCATCAGCCAACTCCACGCTGTGCCATTCAGCCACTAAATGGTCTCCTCTTGCTGCCAACATGTCCACGCTATGTCATTCAGTCACTATATGGTCTCCTGACACTGATGCCACCACCAGGCTCTGTCATTGTGCTGCTGTACGGCAGTGATTCTAAGAGTGATGCCGGTAATCTGCATGCTATTCTGAATAACAGTATTATTTCACTACCCCAGCACACTCCATATGCGTTTTAGGACACAGCAAAGTGTTCTATACCCCCATAGAGGCTGTATGTAGGCTAGAAATAGCCTTTTTTAACATCGATTCACCACGAATAAATTCGGATTGAAACAAACTTTTCGGGAAAATTCGGCGAATCGGCCAAATCGAATTTTTTAAAAGTTTTCTCATCTCTATTGAGGACCCCAGGGCTGTCTGTTTGGTGTGCCTCCAGCTAGGGTACAGTAAATGTAGACCTAGCAGCAGGCTGCTTAATAGAAACACAGGGTTTAATGTATTAAAATACAGGAGCAGTATGAAATAATGTTATGAAATAGTAATCTATTAATGGAAACAAAAAAAGTATAAAAATAGAGTTTTCAAATAATGAAAAAATAAATAGAACAATTTAAAAAGTAATGAAAAACAAAAAACTTCATAGAACATACATTACATAAAAATAAAAAACCTACACATATTGAATGTGAAACATATATTGTATTAAAAAATAACAAACAAAATCATTGTTGTATGTTGCTTTACATCTTGCGTTTGTCTAGCTCAAACATTTATCAGTTGGCCTATTTTACAGCTAATTTGTCCCTAATCAAGTCATGTCCCCCTTTTCATTATAGGGGTACTCTGGTGAAAAACTTTTTTTTTTCATCAACTGGTGCCAGCAAGTTAAATATATTTGTAAATTACTTCTATTAAAAATCTTCATCCTTCCAGTACTTATTAGCTGCTGAATACTACAGAGGAAATTCTTTTCTTTTTGGAACACAGTGCTCTCTGCTGAATCACGAGTACAGTGCTCTCTGCTGACATCTCTGTCCATTTTAAGAACTGTCCAGAGCAGCATATGTTTGCTATGGGGATTAAATGGACAGAGATGTCAGCAGAGAGCACTGTGCTCGTGATGTCAGCAGAGAGCTCTGTGTTCCAAAAAGAAAATAATTTCTTCAGTAATATTCAGCAGCTAATAAGTACAGGAAGGATTAAGATTTTTTAATAGAAGTAATTTACAAATCTGTTTAACTTGCTGGCACCAGTTGATGAAAAAAAAAGTTTTTCACCGTAGTACCCATTTAACGACTGAGCCCTTTTTAGCCTTAAGGACTGAGCCCTTTTTTGCAACCACTGTCAATTTAAGCATTCATAACTCTGGGATGCTTTTACTGATTGTTTTGATTCCGAGATTGTTTTTTCGTGACATATTCTACTTTAACACAGTGGAAATTTTTCGTCGTTACTTGCATCCTTTCTTGGTAAAAAATCCCCAAATTTCATGAAAATTTTAAAAATTTTGCATTTTTCTAACTTTGAAATTCTCTGCTTGTAAAGAAAATGAATATTCCAAATAAATTATATTTTGATTCACAAATACAATATGTCTACTTTATGTTGGCATCATAAAGTTGACAAGTTTTTACTTTTGGAGACATCAGAGGGCTTCAAAGTTCAGTAGCAATTTTCCAATTTTTCACAATCTGAATTTTTCAGGGACCAGTTTAGTTTCTAAGTGGATTTGATGGGTCTTCATATTAGAAATACCCCACAAATGACCCCATTATAAAAACTGCACCCCTCCAAGTATTCAAAATGACATTCAGAGAGTGTGTTTATCCTTAAGGTGTTTCACAGGAATAGCAGCAAGGTAAAGGAGAAAATTCTAAATCTTCATTTTTTACACTCGCATGTTCTTGTAGACCCAGTTTTTGAAATTTTACAAGGGGTAAAAGGAGAAAAAGCCCCCCAAAATTTGTAACCCAATTTCTCTCGAGTAAGGAAATACCTCATATGTGTATGTCAAGTGTTCGGCGGGCGCAGTAGAGGGCTCAGAAGGGAAGGAGCAACAATGGGATTTTGGAGAGTGAATTTTGCTGAAATGGTTTTTTGGGGGCATGTCACATTTAGGAAGCCCCTATGGTGCCATAACAGCATAAATCCCCACAGGGCATACCATTTTGGAAACTACACCCCTCAAGGCACTTAACAAGGGATCCAGTGAGTCTTAACACCCCACAGGTGTTTGACGACTTTTCGTTAAAGTTGGATGTGTAAATTAATGTTTTTTTTTTCATTAAAATGCTGATTTTCCCCCAACTTTTCCATTTTTACAAGGGGTTATAGGAGAATATGCCCCCCAAAATTTGCAACCCCATTTGGAAATACCCCATATATGGATGTAAAGTGTTCTGTGGGTAAACTACAATGCTGAGAAGAGAAGGAGCACCATTGAACTTATGGCGATAGAATTCGTTTGGAATGGAAGTCAGGGGCCATGTGCGTTTACAAAGCCCCCCGTGGTGTCAGAACAGTGGACCCCCCCACATGTGACCCTATTTTGGAAACTACACCCCTCACATAATTTAATAAGGGGTGCAGTGAGTATTTACATCCCACTGGCGTTTGACAGATCTTTGGAACAGTGGGCTGTGCAAATGAAAAATTAAATTTTTCATTTTCACGGACCACTGTTCCAAAAATCTGTCAGACACCTGTGAGGTGTAAATGCTAACTGCACCCCTTATTACAATACGTAAGGGGTGTAGTTTCCAAAATGGGGTCACATCTGGGTATTTATTGTTTTGCGTTTATGTCAGAACCGCTGTAAAATCAGCCACCCCTGTGCAAATCACCAACCACCTTCTGAGCCTTGTTGTGAGCTTGCATAGCACTTAACGCCCACATATGGGGTAGTTCTGTACTCAGGAGAAATTGTGTTACAAATTTTGGGGGTCTTTTTTTCCTTTTACCGCTTGTGAAAATTAAAAGTATGGGGCAACACCAGCATGTTAGTGTAAAAAAAATGTTTTTTTACACTAACATGCTGGTGTAGACCCCAACTTTTCCTTTTCATAAGGGGTAAAAGGAGAAAAAGCCCCCCCAAATTTGTAACGCAATTTCTCCCGAGTACGGAAATACCCCATATGTGGCCCTAAACTCTTTCCTTGAAATACGACAGGGCTCCAAAGTGAGAGAGCGCCATGAACATTTGAGGACTAAATAGGTTATTTGAATCCGCCACAAAAATACCCTACGGCAGTGTTTCCCAAACAGGGTGTCTCCAGCTGTTGCAAAACTCCCAGCATGCCTTGACAGTCAGTGGCTGTCGGCAATACTGTGAGTTGATGTTTTTCAACAGCTGGAGGCTCCGTTTTGGAAACACTGCCGTACAATACGTTTTTTTTTTTTTTTTTTTTTAATAGAGTGGGGGGTGGGGGTGGTCTAGGGTTATGTGTACATGTAATGTTTTACCCTTTATTATGTGTTAGTGTAGTGTTTTTAGGTTACATTCACACGGGCGCAGGTTTACAATGAGTTTCTCGCTGGGAGTTTGAGCTGCGGCGGAAAATTTGCCACATCTCAAACTTGCAGCAGAACTCGCTGCAAACCCGCCCGTGTGAATGTACCCTGTACATTCACATGGGGGGGGGGGGCAAATCCTCCAGCAGTTGCAAAACTACAACTCCCAGCATGCACTGACAGACCATACATGCTGGGAGTTGTAGTTATGCAACAGATGGAGGCCCATTGGTTGCAAAACACAGAGTATGTTACTTAACTCAGTGTTTCGCAACAAGTGTGCCTCCAGCTGTTGCAAAGCTAAAACTCCCAGCATGTACAGTCTCTCAGTGCATGCTTGGAGTTGTATTTTTGAAACAGCTGGAGGCACACTGGTTGCAAAACACTGAGTTAGCTAACAAACTCAGTTTCATGTGTGTCCAGCTGTTGCAAAACTGCAACAATCAGCATGCATTGACAGCCGAAGGGCATGCTAGGAGTTGTAGTTTTGCAACAGCTGGCTGCACACTTTTCATTGAAAAAAAGTGCCTCCAGCTGTTGCAAAACTACAACCCCCAGCATGCACAGACTACCAAAGGGCATTCTGGGAGTTGTGTTTGGAACTCCAGCTGTTGCAAAACTACAACTCCCAGCATGCCCTTTGCCTGTGCATGCTGCGATTTGTTGCTAAGCAACAGCAGGAAGTGAAGAGGCCTCACCTCCTGCTGGAGCCTTCCGCTGGGACACCACCGCTGCTGCCGCCGATCCAACTGCTCCTGTCACCGCCACCAATCCCGAGGTGAACCCCGCCAGACCAGGGCAAGGTAAGAGACCCCCTCCGGCGCCGATCTCCGCCATCTTCGTCGTCCCGATCGCCGCCCAGCAGGGTCATGAATGATCGGTCGTTCCGACCGATCTATCACGTGATCGTGAGGCGGCACCTGTGCCACCTCACTCCTACTGGGTAAGGGTGAATGGGGCTGTCTCGGACAGCCCCATTCACCCTTTTTGCCGGGTCACCAGAGACCCGATTGACCCGGAAAAGCTGCAAGTCGTTGGTCTGAATTGACATGTGGGGGTTTTGGGACCCCCAGGGGTTTGCACGGGGTGCCTGCTGATAGATATCAGCAGTCACCCCGGTCCGGTCCCCGCCCGGCGAGCGACTGGAACAGAAATTCCCATGGGCGTATGCATACGCCCTCAGTCCTTAAGGACTTTAAAACGGGGGCGTATGGATACGCCTGGCATCCTTAAGGGGTTAACTAATGGCCCTCTGTAAGGTAGGCCCACAAAGAAGGGACTTATTTTGGCCACAAAAATTCTTGAACAAGCCACTTTTTACAACTTTTTGCCATGCTCGCCAAGTTGGGGCTTTGCGTAAAATGGGTGTTTTGTGTTGTCTGTCATGTATGTCCATGTCGGCCGACCATCAGGGTTGTTACCTCCCCCTGTGTAGCAGATGTCATCATCGCTGCGCGAATTCAGCCGCTACTCAGTGATAATCTGGGGAGGTTCAGCATGTGCTGCTGCCCTCCAGGTTATCGCTGTGTGCGCATGCGCTTTTCCTGGGACCTGGAGGTGAACGCCTCCCTGTCCAGTTTTACTTACCTTACGACGTTCCATGCGCGTGCTCACCTTTGGACATTGCAGGGGGCGGCAGCTCCAGTCTCCTCCTTGCGATGTCATTGAGGGACGCGCAACCAGCCCCGATCATGTGACTACCCGAGCATGACGCGGGATCACATGACTGCCGCCACAGTCACATGACCGGGCTGAAGTAAATATCATAGGGGGCGGCACTATATGCCTCTTCCCTGTTTATGCACTACCTGTGTTGTGACTAGTTAGATCATGTGATTCCCTGTGTGTTATGCAGGATCACATGGTCGTCATTCAAGTCACATGATTGGGCGGAGCTAGACAGCTTACATTGGTTTGACTAGGGGTTATTAGGGCACACAGTGATGACACAGTGTCGCATTCTGTGATGTCGCTACTACTACACAGGTGTTGTTTATCTAAGGTAGGAGTAATTTAATAGGTGGGCGGTCCATGGTTAGGATTGGCTAACGGAGGCATCAGTCTAGTTACATCAAGCATTTCATTGGATGAGAGATAGTTCATATACCCATCAGGCAGGGGCATTAGACACGCTCCCTGACGAAGCACAGGCGAAACGTACGTTGGGGTAGGAGCTGGCAGGTGTGTGTCTGCATGGCAGGAGGACCTTTTGTGTGGTTTGTCTAAGGGTGGGTTCACACTACGTTTTCTCCCATACGGGATCGCATACGGCAGGGGGGAGCTAAAACCTCGCGCTCCCGTATGCCATTAATTTCAATGAGCCGGCCGGAGTGAAACGTTCGGTCCGGTCGGCTCATTTTTGCGCCGTATGCGCTTTTACAACCAGACCTAAAACTGAACGTTTCACTCCGGCCGGCTCATTGAAATGAATGACATACGGGAGCGCATACGAAGGCATACGGGAGCGCAAGGTTTTAGCTCCCCCCTGCCGTATGCGCTCCCGTATGGGGAAAAACGTAGTGTGAACCCAGCCTTACATTGTTAGCTTTTCCATGTCTTTTCACAGGTTATATCATTACTTTTGTGGTATATTGGCTTCACTTCTTGAAATGTAAAGATTATTTATTCTTTGACTGTCCTTGTCAACCAGTCCCACATGTTTTGTACCATTAACCTCCTGCGCGGTAATCCCGAGCGTGACTCGGGGTTAATTTTCCCTGCCAGGATCGGTAACCCCGAGTCACGCTCGGGGTAGAATTGCGGAGTTCCCGGCCGGGCTGCAAGATATATCGCAAAAGCAATGCGATATAGCGATGCGGCCCCCGGGAAAACTTGCGATTATCTGCTCGGGTCGGCTCCCGTTGCGGGGGCCGGCCAGAGCAGGTAAAGAAAAATACTAAAAGTCAGTGTTTCCCTACCAGGGGGCCTCCAGCTGTTGCAAAACTACAACTCTCAGCATGCCCGAACAGCCAAAGGCTGTCCGGGCATGCTGGGAGTAGTAGTTTCACAACAGCTGGAGGCACCCTGTTAGAAAAACACTGAGCTAAATGTAAAAGGAAAAAGTAGTAAAATAAAAAAAGCTTTTGCTCACCTAATCCCGGTCCCTGAAGATGTCGTTCCCCTCCGTGCGCTCTGGTCCCTGCTCTATTCATCTTACAGGACCTTTCACTTTTCAGCCAATCACAGGCCGCAGTGGTGTAAAGCCTGTGATTGGCTGAAGGGGAAAGGGCTTGTTCTGCAGCAAATGCACTAGGTTTGAAATCTGCCTGGCAAACCCAATGTATGCTGCTGCAGGACAAGAATGTGACAAGGGGGGAATGTGACAGAGGGGGGTATGTGACATGAAGGGGGGGGGGGAAATGTGACAGGGGGCCTCTCTTACCCACCAGATTTACTAAAACTTACATCTGCAAAGAGACATAGGTTTAAGCTAAAGCTGGCAAAGATTTACCTCTTTGAAATGTATACTTTTAACCCCTTAAGGACCCGGGCTTTTTCCGTTTTTTCATTTTCAATTTTTCCTCCTTAACTTTAAAAAATCATAACTCTTAAAAATTTTCACCTAAAATTATATATAATGGCTTAATTTTTGCGTCACTAATTTAACTTTGTAATGACATCAGTCATTTTACCCAAAAATCTACGATGAAATGGGAAAAAAAATCAATGTGCGACAAAATTGATGAAAAAACACTATTTTGTAAGTTTTGGGGGCTTCTGTTTTTACGCAGTACATTTTTTGTCAAAAATGATACCTTATCTTTATTCTGTATGTCCATACGGTTAAAATGATACCCTACTTGTATAGGTTTGAATTTGTATCACTTCCGAAAAAAATCATGAATACATGCAGGAAAATTTATACGTTTAAAATGGTAATCTTTTGACCCCTATAACTTTTTTTTTTTTCTGTTTTCAGGGTGCTTTGAGGACTCATTTTTTTGCGCCGTCATCTGAAGTTTTTAGCGGTACCATTTTTGTTCTGATCAGACTTTTTGATCACTTTTTATTCACTTTTTTGTGGTATAAAAAGTGATCAAAAATGCGCTATTTTGGACTTTGGAATTTTTTTGCGCGTACGCCATTGAACGAGCGGTTTAAAAAGCAATATATTTTTATAATTCGGACATTTCCGCACGCGGCGATACCACATATGTTCATTTTTATTATTATTTACATAATGGGGAAGGGATAATTGAAAGGGTTAATGATTTTTCTACACTTTTCTTATGCAATATTATAGCTCCTATAGGGGGCTATAACATTGCATGTACTGATCTTTTACACTGATTGATCCATCTCCATAGGAATGGATCAATCAGTGTTTTCGGCGATTGAATGCTCAAGCCTGGATCTCAGGCTTGAAGCATTCATTCGGCGATCGGACAGCACAGGAGAAGGTAAGAAGACCTCCTCCTATGCTACAGCTGTTTGGGATGCCGCGATTATACCGCGGCGATCCCGAACAGCTCCCTGAGCTAACCGGCACATTTTACTTTCGTTTTTAGCTGCGCGGCTCAGCTTTGAGCGCGCGGCTAAAGGGTTAATAGCGCGCGACACAGCGATCAGTGCAGCGCGCTATTAGAGGCTGGTCCCGGCTTCACTATGACGCCGGCCCCGCCGCGATATGATGCGGGGTCAGTGTGACCCCGCGTTATATCGCAGGACCGGGACTCATGACGTACGCATACGTCATGGGTCCTTAAGAGGTTAATTGGATAAGTCTGAATGCATAAAACAAACCTTCACTGTATTTTGTGTATTTTCCTATGAATTGAAGGCGATTATATAGCGAAATGCTTTTCAGCCACCATAACATTTTTGATCTACTGTGATATATTGTGTTACTGTTGTACCAGCATTTTTTATTTAAAGTATTTTAACTAAGCATCTAAGCAACATTTTTACTATACAAATACAAATGCAAAATGGAATGGTTAATATTCCAACAAAATCATATAAAAGCTGAAATAGTAAATTACTATGATTTTTTGTTAGCTTTGCAATAAAAGTCAAATAAAATATATTGCCTTTAAATAATTTCATTAGAGCAATCAAACTGTAACAGTTTTTTTTCTTTATCAGCAAATAAAAATATGAATCAAACATTATGCTCTCTGTTTTTAAGCAGCTAAATATTATCTCATATCAAAATGCCATAGAGGAAGACGGAGCTGACAATATACCAAAAGTATATAATTTTGCCCAGAGGCACACAAGAAATTCAAATGAAGTTAAATAAAAAAAATAAAAAAAAAATAAGTATGTTATTGTCATAAACACATTTCCCCTATAAATATAAATTAACAAAACATTTTATAGTATCTTAATGGGAATGTTTCATCTAAAAATAACATTTAAATCAGGTTTTTATAATAATCAGGGTTTGTGGATCTGTTAGGGCTCATGCACACTGAGGACATTCATGTAGTATTTTGTTGCTGAATTTCCTTAAGGGGGTCTAGGCCACCCAGAATTGGGGCATATATTGCACAGAATTTAACCATGAAATTAAGCAATGGAAAATAAAGTCTAATGACTAATTCCATGAAAAATAAAGAACTAGAAAGGTTTCTTGTTTTAGGTAAATAATGTAATGTTGATTGTTTTTGCTTTAATTAAGTATTTGGTATTTCCAGCTTACATTCCTACTGTACCACTGTGATGCCAACATTAGCAGCATATCCTTTAAATTCTATAAGATGTGACCTCCATGGAACAGATTTATTTCTTCAGCACTACCCACAGATGCTTAATTGAAGCAAAAATCTGCAAATCTAGAGTTGACAGTGAAAATGGACTAGCAGTTTGTCTGCCGCTTGATTAAAAGGTGAGTGACAAATCACTCCAAAAGCATAAAATTAACCTCCAATGGTAAAGGAATAGTTGGATGAGGAGCGGGTAGAGAAAAGAGCACTTAGGCAGAAGAGGAATGGCATCCGGCTCCCAAGACTGGATAAAAACTGAAGCTTTATTATATCATATTAAAATCCAAATTGAAAATAATAATAAGGGTAAGAACAAACGAAATGCTACCAACGTGTTTTGACCTGTTAACAAGTCTTAATAATGGTAAATGTTACAAACATCTTAAATACACTGGTATCCGGTGACATCATATGGCGGTACAGGGAAAAATCTGGAGCTAAAGAAAATGTAAAACCTGAGATGGAATAAACTCGTATATATAAAAATACACAATAATTGTATACCACTTGATAGATACATAAATTGTTAATAAATATAGCTTAAATCATGCCTATAGTTAAGTCTAGATGGGAAGCGCGTGTCTAGACAGAGTATCCAAAACGCCTCCCGTCTGAACACGGCTCTGCTCCAGTCCCCGCCTCTCCTAGGCGGGCGCACCCTTTCTACACCAGTCACTGATATATTCGGAACGGTACTTGCATGATGATCAATAATATGCTCAGTGAAACCTGACAACGACCTATTACCAATTCTACTACTGTCTGGTATGTAAAGATGTTCTTTTATCCTGACTTTAAGTTTAAGAAAGAGCACCCCTGCCAAGTCCTTTGCCAGTAAGCATGTTGATAACACCAACATTGTGGTCACCACCCATTTGTCCAGGCCCAGTACAGATAGCACCAGCAGCCAGGTGCCTGATGGTAATAGTAGTTGCAGCATCAGGAATCAAAAGTTCTCCATGTATTCCAGGGGTTGTATTGTTTAGGGGAATAATATGGCCATTATGGAATGGTTGGCTCGTTCTAGGTCATCTCAGGAGGAGGAAGAGTCTGACAATATGATGTTGAGTCAGTATTCAGTGGATTTCTCATTATTTCTATTTACAAAGCGCGGTGAAAATGTGCTTCCTAGATGGTCTGTTCCATCATTTGTCTTTGCTTCCCATCCTTGAGTTGTATGAGGACAGCCAGCCTTTGAAGAGTGTTGTAGAGTTGGTGGAGGTGCAAGCAGTGGCCGAGCATAGCACTTGGGACTGGTGGGGATAGATCTGATGGGGATGTTATAAGGCATCATGGTAGATATGCTAAGGATGAGTAAGGACATAAGAAATTCATACTGAGAGTAGTGATGGGAATGATGAGAAATTTGATGATGTCAGGGATGGTAGGGCCAGAACATCTGTCAAACACACAAGATACAGTCCTGCTGGAATGATTAACTCAAGAGCAAGTGATGGTGACGCTGCTGAATCATAAGGCTTGAGAAAGAAGTCTTCAATTTTATGAATTAAATGGGTACTCCGCCCCTAGACATCTTATCCCCTATCCAAAGGATAGGGGATAAGATGTCAGATCGCCGTGGTGCCGCTGCTGGGGACCCCGGGGATCGCTCTGCACGTAATTACAGGCAGTACAGGGGCCAGAGCATCGTTACATCACGGCTCCGCCCCTCGAGACATCAGGGCCCGCCCCTTTCAATAAAAGTCTATGGGAGGGGGCGTGGCGATCGTCACGCCCCCTCCCATAGACTTGTATTAAGGGGACGGGCCGTGATGTCACGAGGGGCAGAGCCATGACGTCACGCTGCTCTGTCCCCCGTATCGCCCGTCATTACGCACAGAGCGAACTCGCTCTGTGCTGTAATGAGAGCAGGATGCCGCAGCGAGGATCCCAGGGCTCCCCAGCAGCGGCACCGCGGCGATCTGACATCTTATCCCCTATCCTTTGGATAGGGGATAAGATGTCTAGGGGCGGAGTACCCCTTTAAGGCTTTATGTAAGCACATGGAGTGGCATCACAAAGCCTGACTACAAGTATGACTAGTTCACCACTGCTTGCTGTCCGCTAGATACAACTAGTACTAGTCACCACTCTTGCTGTTCACTGGCTACTACAACTACCACCAGTCCTTTATTACCTGCTGTCCACTGGCTATTACAACAACTACCAGTCCCCCATTACCTGCTGTCTGCTGACAACTAAAACTACCACCAGTACACCACCTCTGCTGCTGCTACTAGCAGCAGGACCTACACATACACAATCCATGGCCCAAAAAAAGGATTATTGTTTGGGCATTTCATATAAAAGCCATTGCTCCTTCCCCATTTAGGGACACCAATCCTATTGCAATTCCCAAAAGAGAGAATTTTTGGAACACTTGGAAAAAGCAATTGCTTCTTTTAATACCTCAATGTGCTTTTTTCACCAGCAGGCATCTGCCAACAAAAAGGGATACTTTATGCACCTTTATTTAATGTTACAAGATCCACTAGTGCAGTGTATCATTAAACAAGCTGTTAGCTACCATGGGTTATTGCATATCACCATAACTTTGATATCAACTAAGCCTTAAAACTACTATAAAACTACCTAAATACTTTCCTAAATTTAAAAAAGCTCTAGTCTTCAATGTAATCTTTGTTTTTTCTTTAAGGCTAAATATAGCCCTGCCAGACAATTGACTCTCTGAATATAACCTTGTCAGACACTGTACCTTCTAAATATGCTAGTTCTACACACTGTATTCTTGAAATATAATACTGTCAGACACTATACCCTTTGACTATAACCCTGCCACACACTGTGCCTCTGAATGTAACCTTGCCAGACACTGTATTCTCTGAACATAACCTTGCCACAATTTTTTTTATGTTATTCCATGATGGCGACGCTGTAGTTCTTAAGCTGATCTGCAATGCCTCTACGTTTTTCGTCACCTACATAGCGTGAGAGTTTGCACTGTGGGCTCTAGCCTATTCACATTACTTTGCAGCTATAGCATATCCATATCATATACACAGTAAAATCTCCCTTAGTGGACATCTCCCAATAGGGTACACCTCCCAACAGCGGACAGTTTTTTATTCCCTGGTAGAGTCCCATAAGACGTAATGTATTTGCACCCTACGAATAGGGGACACTCCCAATAGAGGACACATACACATTTAATGTTGGACAAAACACTGCCAATAGGGGGGAAAGAACACCCAAAACACTCCCAATAATGGACAACCAGGTATATGTGCCGGCCATACCTTGTACACATGCCTGCAGTCAGGGGATACCGCCAATACCCCAGTAAGGGACCTGGCCTTCCAGGGGGCCTACACCTGTATGTTCACCAGCCACATCATTTGCTCCTCCCCCCTTCTTATCCCCCATTCCATTTTATTCCCCCTGCCAAATCATCCCCCCGTTTATTACCCCATGTGCCACATAATTTCCCCTTGATCCCCTTTGTGCTATTTCATTTTCCTTTTATTATCCACTGTGCAAATTCATCACTCCCTCTTTACCATCCTGTGTCATTTCTTACCCCCTTTAGCCCACCTGTGCCATTTCATGCCCCCCCTGTGCCATTTAATTTCCCTTTTGTCCCCCTGTGCTACTCTTCTTACCTGGCCACCAGGCTCAGGTGCAGGGGTTTGACGTTCTCCTGATGTCCTCTGTGCTGCACTTACTGAGAGCAGCAGCAGCGGTTGCGGGCATTGAGTGACATCAGGCGCTTCACTCGTTACTGCTGTAAGCCACCGCTACTCACAGCCTTTAAATGAGTGCAGCGCAGAGGACGTCAGGAGAATGTCAAACCCACTGAGATTCCCTGCACCTGAGCATGAACAAAAGGGGGAGGAGGGAAGGGGAAAAGGGATGTAGCACAAGGGGTGAGAGGGATGATTTGGCACAGGGCACAAGGGGATTGAAGTGGCACAGGTGTGATAACGTAGGGAAAGAAATGGCACAGGGATGGTAAAGAGGGGGTGATGAATTTGCACAGAGGGTAATAAAGGAGGAATGAAATGGCATAGGGTACAGGTGGTTAAAGGGGGGAGGAATGACATAGCATTGGAAGGATGGGGTGATAAGGGATGATTAAATGTCACTGGGAGAATCTACTGTAATATTGCTTTTTATCATATTTTATAGGTAATTACACTCTGGAGTGAGTACAGTACAGTCTTCGGTCATTTAGAATGATTTTTTAGCGTTTTTTCCCAATTTGGGACATCGCTCAATAGTGGGCAGTTTTTTTCCCCCCTGTGAGTGTCCGCTATTAAGAGATTTGACTGTGTATGGTAAATTAAAGTTGGATGTGTAAATGAATTTTTTTTTCCACTAAAATGCAGTTTTTCCCAAATTTTACATTTTTACAAGGGGTAATAGGAGAAAATCCCCCCCAAAATTTGTAACCCTATCTCTTCTGATGTATGCATATACCCCATTTGTGGATGTCAAGTGCACTGCGGCAGTACTACAATGCTCAGAAGAGAAGGAGTCACATTTGGCTTTTGGAAAACACATTTTGCTGAAATGGTTTTTGGGGGACATGTCACATAAAGGAAGCCCCTATGGTTCCAGAACAGCATAACAAAATAAAAAAAAAAGACCACATGGCATACTATTTTGGAAACTACACCCCTCAAAGAACGTAACAAGGGGTACAGTGAGTCTTAACACCCCACAGGTGTTTGCCACATTTCTGCTAAATTTGGACCTGAAAATGAAAAATTTTATTTTTTTCACTAAAATGCTGATGTTACCCCAAATTTTTCATTTTCACAAGGGGTAATAGGAGAAAAAGCCTCCCAAAATTTGTAACCCAATTTCTTCTAGGTATGGAAATACCCCAAATGTGGATGTAAAGTGCTCTGCGGGTGAACTACAATGCTCAGAAGAGAAGGAGCGCCAATGAGCTTTTGGAAAGAATTTGGTTGTAATAGAAGTCGGGGGTCATATGCGTTTACAATGCCCCCGTGGTGCCAGAACAGTGGACCAGCCCACAGGTGACCCCATTTTGGAAATTACACCCCTCAAAGAATTTAATAAGGGGTGCAGTGAGCATTTACACCCCACTGGCGTTTGACAGATCTTTGAAACAGTGGGCTGTGCAAATTCAAAATTAAATATTTCATTTTCACGGACCACTGTTCTAAAAATCTCTCAGTCAACTGTTCTGGCACTATGGGGGCTTTGTAAACACACATGGCCTTCAATTTCAGACACATTCTCTCCCAAAAGCCCAATGGCACTCCTTCTCTTCTGAGCATTGTAGTTTGCCCGCAGAGCACTTTACATCGACATATGGGGTATTTCCACACTTAGAAGATGATGGGGTTACAAATTGTTTTTTTCTCTCCCTATTTTCCCTTGTGAAAATGGAAAATGTAGGGTAAAACCAGCATTTTAGTGAAAACTTTTTTTTTTCACATCCAAATTTAACGGAAATTCTTTAAATACCTTTGGGGTATTAAGGCTCACTATACCCCTTGTTATGTTCCGTGAGGGGTGTAGTTTCCAAAATGAGGTCACATGTTGGGATTTATTTTTTAGTGTTAGAACCACTGTAAAATCAGCCACCCCTGTGAAAATCACCAATTTAGACCTCATGTACATGGTGCACTCTCACTTCTGAGCCATGTTGTGCGCCGTAGAGCACTTTGCATCCACATATGGGGTATTTCCATACTGAGGAGAAATTGTGTTACAAATTTTATGGGTCTTTTTTTCCTTTTACTGCTTGTGAAAATTAAAGGTATGGGGCAACACCAGCATGTTAGTGTAAAAAATAGGAGAAAAAGGAGAAAAAGCCCCCCAAAATTTGTAAGGCAATTTCTCCCAAGTACGGAAATACCTCATATGTGGCACTAAACTGTTTCCTTGAAATACGACAGGGCTCCAAAGCGAGAGAGTGCCATGCGCATTTGAGGCCTAAATTGGGGATTTGCTTCTGCCACCAAAATACCCTATGGCAGTGTTTACCAAACAGGGTATCTCCAGTTGTTGCAAAACTCCCAGCATGCCTTGACAGTCAGTGGCTGTCCGGCAATACTGGGAGTTGTTGCTTTTCAACAGCTGGAGGCTCCGTTTTGGAAACAGTGCCATACAAGACGTTTTTTATTGGGGGGTGGGGGATATATACACATACCCTTGTGTGAGGGGCTTGTGTATATGTAGTGTTTTACTTTTTATTTTGTGTAGGTGTAGTGTAGTGTTTTTAGGGTATTCACACGGGCGGGGGTTTACAGTGAGTTTCTCGCTGCAGCGGAAAATTTGCCGCATCTCAAACTTGCAGCAGAAACTCGCTGTAAACCCACACCAGTGTGAATGTACCCTGTACATTCACATGGGAGGGGGGCAAACCTTCAGCTGTTGCAAAACTACAACTCCCAGCATGTACTGACAGACCATACATACATTGGTTGCAATACACTGAGAGTTTGTTACTTAACTCAGCATTTTGCATCTAATGTGCCTCCAGCTGTTGCAAAATTACAACTCCCAGCATGTACAATCTATCAGTGCATGCTGGGAGTTGTAGTTTGCAACAGATGGAAGAACGCTGGTTGCGAAACACTAAGTTAGGTAACAAACTCAGTGTTTTGCAACCAGTGTGCCTTCAGTTGTTGCAAAACTACAACTCTCAGCATGCTTTTACAGCCGAAGGGCATGCTGGGACTTGTAGTTATGTAACAGCTGGATGCACACTACGGCAACTCCCAGCATGCCTTTTCATAGTTTGTGCATGCTGGGGGTTATTGTTATGCAATTGCTGGAGGCACACTTTTTCATAGAAAAAAAGTGCCTCCAGCTGTTGCATAACTACAACCCCCAGATTGCACAAATTACCAAAGGGCATGCTGGGAGTTGTAGTAGTGCCTTCGGCTGTTGCATAACAACAACTCCCAGCATTCCCTTTTGTGCATTCTGGGAGTTGTTGCTAAACAACAGCAGGAGGCCAGCCTTACCTCCTGCTGCTGCTCTGCCAGATCCTCCTGCCGCCGCTGATGCCGGAGATCGGGGGCCCCTACTCCAGGTACTCACTCCCGGCACCTGCTCTCGCCCTCCATAATATGGGTGGAACGGGTGCCGTTAGGGACACTCCTCACAGCAGGAGTCCTGATTCCTCAGCCAGTAACGGCCGATGAATCAGGACGATCGTGAGGTGGCACCAGTGCCACCTCACTCCTGCTGCTATAGGGTGATAGGTGCCGTGTCAAATGGCACCTATCACCCTTTTTTTCCGGGTCACCGGGGACCCGTTTGACCCGGAATCGCTTCAAATCGCCGATCTGAATTGATCGACGATTTGCCGACATGGGGAGGGGGGGTCCCAAGACCCCCCCTGAGGTTTGCACAGGGTGCCTTCTGAATGATACGCCCTTGGTCCTTAAGTAGCAGGAAGTCAGGGCCTACCCGTACGCCCGTGGACCTTAGGGGGTTAATACACTGTGTCTCCATATATGAATGAATATACTGGGATCCTTATATGGATTAATACCCTATGATCCCATATATTAATGAATATGCTGTGCCTCAGCTATACCCCTATATAACATACTTGACAGTCCCGTGTTCACTGTCGTGTCATCCTCACTAGGTGCTAGTCTGGTCCCAGCTAGTCAGGCCTTACACCTAAATAGGGAGCAAGCAACGCATTTATGTCATCATGGTGCCTAGATACTGCAAGGAGTTTTAAGTGGGAGTGTCTGCAAGACATTGTTGCAATTAAATACAGACAGGGAACTGGTATGGGGATCCTGCTTCTCCCTTGGCTATTGGTGTACTTGTCACCAAGGAAAATAAAAAGAAACCCCAAAAATGTTACTTACACTGTAATTAGGATCATGTTCCTATCATTTTTATCTGTGTTCTGGCCAGATAACTACTCTGTACCCTGCTAGCAGGGCGGGGGTGTCCCTGAGAGTGCTGTGTCAGCTTAAATTTCCTGACTGTGTCTCTTAGTGCCAGATGCAGGAATTCAGATGACATGCTATGAGTACATAGATGACTCTATGCCAGAAACTGAATATCAAATTAGCTTGTATGGGGACATCTAGTGGCTGGAATTATAATGGCCAAATATGAGGTAAAAACCATGTTATTATTAAAAGACATATATTAGAGATTGTGTTAGAATTACAGATCAATATTTTATGTTGGTGACAGTGCCTCTTTAACTTCTTAAGAATACCATTTTGGACACAGAGAATGTAATTTTTGCCTTTTTGTTTTTTCCTTCTCCTTAACAATTGTTCTTCATAATAAAATATTTCATTTTAGCAGAAAATGTATGGAACAGCCCAAAAATGTTTTATTTGTGTGGGGAAATTAGAGAGAAAAACGCAATTTTGTACCTTTGGGACTTTTGCCTTCACGCATTGCACTTTATGTGGGTCAATATAATTAAAATGATTACTATGTTTACATGATTTTCTATTATTGTACTGCCTTTAAAAAAACTCTAACTTTTTTAACAATATTATTCGGTAATAACTGATAAGGCCAGATAATTAACCTATAAGTGGCACAGCGGGTACACACCCTTTCGGGCAATACACCAAATTTGTAACTTTTTTTAATCTCATTTCTTTAACATTTTGTTTAGTAAAATGAGAAAAGATTGGGATTACATTTTTTATTGAGGCAGGGGCTTACTTTCTTTTCTCTTTTTATTTTTATTTTTTATTACACTTAAGGTCCCACTGGGGACTATTTATTGCAATCTTTTGATTGCAAATACTGAACAATGCTATGCATAGGTATAGCACCAATCAGTATTATCTACGGTCTTCTTCTTTGGTCTTCTAGAAGGCAGGTTAGAGAAGAAGACATCTTAACAATGGCACGTCGGGTGGTCCGATGTGTGTCTGTACTTAAGATGGCATGATCAGTTAAGATCACGGCATTTTAAGCAGGGCTCAAGTCCTGCAGGAACGCATGGGAACTGAGTTCCTGCACTTTTTCCACAGCAGGAACATCATTCCAATTTGCAGGAGTCCTGCAGGACCAGCCATTGAGTGGAAATATTGGGTGAGTTCCATAACTTTTTTACCCAGGACTTGACCCCTGATCTTAAGGGTTAATGGAAGACATCATAGGGATTGCTTATGTCAACCATTATCTATGTTGTCTTGGCTGTTGTTAAAAGCAGCCGGCTGGTTCCGATCACCGTGTCTATCGACAAAGTGATTGCGGAACCATGCTACATACATGTACGTCGCTCTGCACTTAGTCCCAGGGCACAGCGTACATGTTTGTTGCTTGTCCTCTAGGGGTTAACAACCAGCTGAATCCTAAACCTGATTACTAGTACATTTTGTTTGAGTTATGACATTTCAAGATATTATTTTAAGTGTCAGGCAGCACCAATAATGCTGATTCTTTTATTGTAATTGTTCATTGAAGACTGTGGAGTTTGTTCAGGTGACAGATGCTATGAATTACTATTGTGGCCAGAATTATTTCACATATATTCCATTTTAAAACACTTAATTATTTTCAGATAAGTGGAGGCAGACACTGTGCCAAATAGTCTCAGCAGGAAAGTAAATGAATTGTCAATCTTAAAACCAAAGGTATGAAATTCTAAAGTGTCTGTAGCTCACAAATTAAATTGAGCGGTAAAAAAATACAAAATAAAACTGTTGAAACATACTACTCACTAGATCATCTATTCTAATGTGTTACATACGGCACAGACATTCCTGTTACTCACCTTACCTTCGCACTGTCCAATTTTTTCTTTCTGGCACCTGTATTTCGATATAAGGCAAGTGATGCATGTCAATAATGTCACTGTCAGAAGGGTCAGTGCCATTGAATAATGGTGGACAAGATTCTCCTGTTCCTTGCCTGAATGTCAGCTACATACAGTTTCTGTCCTGGTTTCATCCAGTGTTATTTTCCTGTAAATGTTAACTCAAGGCAATGTATTCCTGGTCTACATCTACTCCTTATTCCTGGCCATCTCCCATTCCCCATTGCTTTCTGCTCCTGGTGCTCATTTCTGCTCTGCTCTTGGTCCACATTCATTGTCTACACATGGTTCTTGTTCAAGGTCTTGTTCTTGACCTGCTCTAATATTCTACCTTTAAATTGTTTAAGACATGCTGTAGACATTCGTGCATGGATTTACTATTCTTATACATGTGCCTGTTTCTCAGTGATTTTTGCACGCGTCAAAATTTTGGTACATATAGCTTATGCACCAAAATTGTCTCATAGTTTTTACACAAATTCTATCGTGGCTCATTATGCTCTAGTTTTATGCAAGTGACTAGTCTATTTTGAAAATGCATCTTAATGGGGAACAGTGGTACTAGACATCTTATTCCCCTATCCACAGGGTAGAGGTTAAGATGTCTGATTGAAGGGTGTCTGACCACTTGGACCACCGCGATCTTCGGCACGGTACTGTGGTTCAGAAAGCTGGCTGTGCTAGGCTTCGAAGTGGCCGTCGTCGACACGCCCCCTCCATACATGTTTATGGGAGAGATGGAGATACAGCGTTCATGCATTTTCAGATCTCCCATAGAGATATATGGAGGGAGGCGTGTTGATCACAGCTTTCAGCGGTGGTCAACAGTAAGCTGGCATGGAGCAGAGATCTCTCCATACCTGCAGATTACTGGGGGGCTGGGCAGGAGATACATGATAGGGGATAAGTGCCTGATCGCAGGGGTACAGCCACAGGGGTCAGTGTCATGTGAAACAGCCTGTTGCCTCCGTGATTGGCCCCGCATGCACCTTCACTCTACCAGTGTCTATCAGCCGTACACAGTACTGGTTGTATTGCCTGACAAAACTTTACTACAAAAATAAAAAGATGCTGTGAAGATTCTCCCATGGTAAGTGCTATGTTCTTTCTATATACTTCCTTATTATAATACCTATAATAACTTCTACAACCAAATCTACAGATATCAAAACAAAAATCAAATAAGTACTGTAAAGAATCCTATTACCTTTTGAGGGATGCTGATACAAATACATATCAGCTAGTACATACATGTGTTTCTTTCTTTACATTGTTTTCTTAAAAAAACACAAAGATTATAGCGTACTGTATCTTTAAGTCGTGTAAATAAATCGATACTGTGCATAATACAATAATGTAAAGGTTTTTATAATTACATTAATGGGTTATGTGCTCCACTGTTTCATTGTGAAAGTCTTAAATGCTAACTACTAAGTAATAAGCTATAGTTATTTACATTACATTTAGATATTTATTATTCGGAATGACAAGTAATTCCCACATATATTTGAAAAAACATTGCATCGTAATAAAATTATATTATATGAAAATACATAAAAAATGGTGGATTATATCATTTTCCATCCTTCTTTTTATCACATAGTTGGCAAGGAAACAGGCTTTTTGAAATATTGCCAGTTTGCTTTGACTAAACAATCTCTAAGGATTTGGGACTCATAAATTCAGATGAAAAATAAATACTAATATTACACATCTCTATGATGTCCACAGAGTAGCTGCAACAAAAATACAAATCTGTGCTGGGATATGGAAATGACTACACTGGAGAAACTCATCCCATTACCCAGGCAGTGACCTATTGTATTTACTTGGCAAGTTGTATAGAATGTTAACATTACTAATAGAGTATGCATTGTTGCTGTGGTTAAATAAAAGGAAATGACACTGACATTAGTCAGTAATACAGAGGTTTTACATGGAAGACTCTGTATCATGGATAACGTCATATTTGGGTACAGGCCATATGCTTCATTAGCACTTTTAGTAATAAGTAGAGATAAGAGATGTAGAAGAGCTCACTATGTCATTACTCACATGCACTTAAATGGCTTCTCATTTTTCTTTCACTTGTGTGTAGGCTGGCTATAAAATAGGAGCTTCACCATTGCTGCCAGATGGCGGTAATGATTCAGGGGACTGCAGAAAAGGTCGCCATGGAAAAGATGTGTAGAATACATGAGTATAACACAATTTAATACATATATTTGCAATATACATCCATAAAAAAATGTCTATATTTTTGGGTGAAAAAATACTGGCTTGTCTATGCAGCTATTACCTGTGTGTGGAGACAAAACGCAGGACTGCGCTGCACTGAGAACAAGCAGGGCTATTTGCACTATGGACAAGTGGGCTCTGTACACTGAGGACAAGCAGGGCTCTGAGCACTGAAGACAAGCAGGGTTCTGTGCACTATGGACAAGCAGGGCTCTGTGCACTGAGGACCAGCAGGGCTGTGTACACTGAGGACAAGCAGGGCTCTGTGCACTATGGTCAAGCAGGGCTTTGTGCAGTGAGGATAAGCAGGGCTCTGTACACTGAGGACAAGCAGGGATCTGTTCACTGAGGACAAGCAGGCCTCTGTGCACTATGGACAAGCAGAGCTCTGTGCACTGAGGACAAACAGGGCACTGTGCACTATGGACAAACAGGGCTCTGTGCACTATGGACAAGCAGAGCCCTGTGCACTGAGGACAAAGAGAGCTCTGTGCACTATGGACAAGCAGGGCTCTGTGCACTATGGACAAGCAGGGTTCTGTGCACTAAGGACAAGCAGAGCTCTTTGCAGTGGGGATGAACAAGGCTCTGAGCACTGAGTAGGAGCAGGGCTTTGTGCACTGAGGACAAATGGCTCTGTACACTGAGGACAAACAGGGCTCTGTACACTGAGGAGAAGCAGGGCTCTGTGCACTGAGGACAAGCAGGGCTCTGTGCACTGAGGACAAGCAGGGCTCTGTGCACTGAGGACAAGCAGGCCTCTGTGCACTGAGGACAAAGAGGGCTCTGTGCACTATGAACAAGCAGGGCTCTGTGCACTAAGGACAAGCAGAGCTCTTTGCAGTGAGGATGTGCACTGAGGACGAGCAGGGCTCTGTGCACTGAGGCTCTGTGACATGCCCACGGCTCACACAGCAGACTGTTTGATAAGCAAGGTGTAATGTCCGTTTATCTGTATTTTGTTTATGTCTGAACAGCTTCTGTGTTAATTCTCCTTGGGATGGGAAGAGTTAATCTTCCTGACTTCAGCACAGGGAGGATATAGAAGACCTCTTCAGGTGCTGTTCTGTGCTGGTTATTAGACCTGTATTCTGGCCATGTTGCCTTGATGTTCACTATGTCTGTCTGTGCACATATCCTGAGTTTTAACCATGGTCATCTGTCCTGTTTGATATATAGATTTTAGCCTGTTTTGTTTTAGTACATTTGTCAGGTTTTAGTATCCTTGTATGTTCGTTCTGCATTTACTTTGTGTTGCCTTAGTCTGTACTCACGCTGTGCGTTTTGCCAGCCCTGTCTTGACCTTGTTAGATCCTGCAATTCTGAGGATTTGAATCCTGTTCTGAGACTTGGGCTGATCTGTCTATACAGGAGTGAGTGAGTCTTTTGTCTTTACCCGTGGTAACTTGTATTTAGGATTTTTGTTTCCTCCTAGGCCAGTATCCTGATCACTCGGTGGAGAGTGCCTGCTGGATAGGAAACCCCCCCCCCCCCCCCATCCATGACACCAGGAGCCTGCACAGAGCCCTGCTTGTCCTGCCCTCACTTCCTGCCTGATTTACAGTTGGGGATTGGCTTAAGTTGACTTTTTATCAAGCAGAGACAGGGATAAGAGGGGGGAGCGAGGAGATGTTTCAGCTCTCAGCACTTCAGGGAACTTGGGAATGCCTCTTTTTATAGTTACATAGTTAGTATGGTTGAAAAAAGACATACGTCCATCAAGTCCAACCAGGGGATTGAAGGGAAGGATGTAAGGGGATAAGGGAAAGGGATGTAGTTTTATAATTCTGCATAAGCATTAATGTTATTTTGTTCCAGGAATGTATCTAACCCTGCTTTAAAGCTGTTAATTGTTCCTGCTGTGACCAGTTCCTGAGGTAGACCGTTCCATAAATTCACAGTCCTCACGGTAAAGAAGGCGTGCCGCCCCTTTAGACTAAACCTTTTCTTCTCCAGACGGAGGGAGTGCCCCCTCGTCCTTTGGGGGGGTTTAACCTGGAACAGTTTTTCTCCATATTTTTTGTATGGGCCATTTATATACTTATATACGTTTATCATATCCCCCCTTAAACGTCTCTTCTCAAGACTAAACAATTGTAACTCCTTTAAGCGCTCCTCATAGCTAAGATGTTCCATGCCCCATATTAGTTTAGTCGCGCGTCTCTGCACCCTTTCCAACTCCGCAGTGTCCCTTTTATGAACAGGCGACCAAAACTGAACAGCATATTCCAGGTGAGGCCGTACCAATGCTTTATAAAGGGGGAGTATTATGTCCCTGCCCCTCGAGTCCATGCCTCTTTTTATACATGACAATATCCTGCCGGCTTTGGAAGCAGCAGCCTGACATTGCATGCTATTCTGTAGTCTGTGATCTACAAGTACACCCAGATCCTTCTCTACCAGTGACTCTGACAGTTTAATCCCCCCTAAGACATACGATGCATGCAGGTTATTAGTACCCAGATGCATAACTTTACATTTATCCACATTGAACCTCATTTGCCAAGTGGATGCCCAGACACTTAGTCTATCCAAGTCATCTTGTAACTTATGCACATCCTCTATAGACTGTACCGTGCTACAAAGCTTGGTGTCATCTGCAAAGATAGAAATAGAGCTGTTAATACCATCCTCTATATCATTGATAAATAAATTAAACAGCAGCGGGCCCAGTACTGAACCTTGGGGTACACCAGTAATAACCGGGGACCAATCAGAGTACGAATCATTGACCACCACTCTCTGGGTACGATCCATGAGCCAGTGTTCAATCCAGTTACAAACTAAAGTTTCCAAGCCCAAGGACCTTAACTTACCTGTCAGATGTCTGTGAGGGACAGTATCAAACGCTTTGGCAAAATCCAGAAACACTATATCCACAGCCATTCCTCTGTCAAGGCTTCTACTCACCTCTTCATAAAAGCAAATTAGATTGGTTTGACAACTTCTATCCTTAGTAAACCCATGCTGGCTATCACTTATAATACTATTATCCCCTATGTATTCCTGTATGTAATCCCTTATAAGTCCTTCAAACAATTTACCCACAATGCACGTTAGACTTACCGGTCTATAATTGCCTGGCGAAGACCTAGAGCCCTTCTTGAAAATTGATACCACATTAGCCTTGCGCCAGTCCCTTGTTACTTTGCAGCAGAGAATAAATACAGCATTCTATGATATGAAAGCAAAGACAAATACATAAAAAATATGTTTTCTTGTTTTAATAGCTATGTAACAGTGTCAGCAGCTTGTAATGTGAATTGTGCCAGAAAAAAAATGCCTTTCAGTGACAAGCTTTCCTTTGACTATGACATAACATTGTATAGAGGCAGTAACAATTCTTTTGATCAGTGATATCACAATCTACATTGCATAGGCCTCAATCACACAAATGGATTAATTGTGCGATTAAGGCTACTTTCATACTGCCGTTGAGCCCCGGCAAGAGCGGCTGTCAAACTCTCCTTTTTTTTTAGTTTGACAGGTGTAATTTTGAAGGGGCGTGACGGGCAGCAGCAGGACCCGATGGACCCCATTATAGTTAATGGGAACAGTATTTTTTCTCCCGCTATTCTCCCCGGCGGCTCCGACGGCCATAACACTATCTTGTAACAACGGTAGTGTGAAAATAGCCTAAGATTCACAGCACCAATCACACTAAGCCATGCAAAACCTACAAGTTTTCTTAAGTGTAATTGTTGCAATTAGGTATGTGTTGAAAATAAAAAAAGGACAGGTTTACACATCATTGTTTGATGAAAATGTACTTTTAGCCTAAGCTATGAGTTTATTCTAAAAACAAGAACAATGCTAAATAAACTCTTTTTGATATCCACTTCTAATTTTGATTTTGTTTCATTATGTTTATAATGCACGTAGACAACTATAAAGCCAGTGCTATGGACTGTGCTGTTTTCAGTCAGAGCCATAAGATCTCAGAACTAGGAGGATCTTGTTATCTCAGACCTGACTCTTGCAGTGATTTAAATATTGTTTCTGTGCCCTTTAAACAATAGTATAGTGTTTGCATAGTTATCTATTTTTATGAAGGAGTTTTATGGGTTCTGTAAATAAAACATACCTTGTCCAATGATCGTGCCCCTTTAAAAACAGTATTAAACTGTTGATCTGTCAGCTTCATTGTTATTTTCTTCAAGAGAAAATAAGGATGAGGAAATCTAGTATTCATTCTTCATTTACAAGCAGAAGCGTACAACTCATAGATTGACTTGATAGTTGATGGATAGTACTGCAAGTGAAAGCAGAGGAGTCTGCAGATGTACTAAAATACTGAGCAAGTAGGAGAAAACAAGGGCAAACCTTTATATTGTGTCAATAAGTCTTATCAGGAGAGACATTTATCGGCGTTGCTGTGTCTCAGTGCTGTAAACTTAAGAGACAGAACAGCATTGATATCACATGATTTGTTTTTACTTTCTGTCGTATGCTCACAATAAGGACTGTCATTTATACAAGATATATGATACAGTCTCACATGCTGCATACAAATGATGTGGATCTTGCCGTGTTAGTATGCCGCAGTTCTGCACAGTTTATTGCCTAGCTATTTCTTTCCACCAGGGTTGATTGTAAATTACTTTCTGGAATCTTTAAGATTACTGTAACTGCTTCAGTATTCTAAAATATGCTTTCCACAGAGTTCATCCACATGCCTAGCAATAAAATAAGACTTATAAAAGAAGAGGCTAAAACTAAATTTTTCTGGGGCTCCAAAGCAAAAGTGGGACTAGGTTCTTTACCATAACATTTATACAGATGATGAACAATTTGATGGATACTACATGATCACCTTTCCTGAAGGTTACCTGTGCACTAAGAAATCCACAATAAGCTGAGGTACAGTCCGAAAACATTAAAACAGCAGACCAGTTATATGAAGGGATCAATTAGATCATTTTTGCATACCTCTGGAGAAGGGCTTTAATGGGCACTGTCAGAATCTAAAAATCTTTTTTTTTTCTTAAAGAAATCATGGCTTATGAAAAAAGACCATTAGTGGTCCCCATACCATTTAGAACAAAATCCTGTCCGGCTGCAGCATCATCTTTGCCCCTGCTAAAGCATGAGCTGGGACAAAGTCCAGAAACTAGGGGGGGAGGGGGGGGGACTAGCTCTCCTCTGTTCTCTCTCCTGTCCTATCTTTCAGACTCCTGTCTGAACACAGAGAGGAGGGAGTACAGAGCAGTCTGCAGTGATTGAATGAAGAGACCCAGCACAGCACAGCAGACTTAGGGAGAAAATGAATGCATGGTGAGTAAGGGAGGGCTCAGTGCTTGCCTCGGACATGCCCCTTTCTGAATAGTGGATGTCAGAATAAGTGAACATCATAACAGAGGGATCTGTGAGACAAATACAGAAGCTACCCCCCCACAAAAAAAAATAAACAAAAATAAAGAATATGCATATTGTGGAACCCAGATGGAGTAGTGCAGGTAGTAATAGGGCAGGTGGTAATGAGAGTCCAAAGCAGGTTTTGCTGCAACTGGAGCTTTACTGAATAAGGCAGTATAACATTTCATACAGACTAATAGTGATAACATAGATGATGCAGGCCACTGTGCTACTGTTATGACTTTGGTAGGGACAGTAGAGACTTGACTTGTAAACATAGATGAGACTTACAGATTAGATGTGGCTGCAGACTTGTAGGCTTTGGCCTAGCTGTACTGGACTGAACGTGTACAGGACTTGTGCTTGCTTTACTGTCCAGGAACAGGAACCAAGAGAACTAGTGCGGAGACTACAGCCCTATATAAATCAGGGGGCTGGACTAAAGCCCATTGGTAGCTGGTTGCCTGTGGATACCTGTGCCTCTGGAACTCTGGGTATTAAGTGATCGCATATCAAATGACCTTAGGAAGGTCCTATACAGTTTAATCATCCTAATAACCTTTGCACATAGCTTATATTCACTGTACAATACCTGAAATAAACACACAAAATTAATGTATAATAGAAATCATAATAATGACCTAGGGGGATCCTGCAGGAGAGCCCTGTGGACTTGAGGGACTCTACCTGAGGGGACTTTAGGAATCTGTACAGAACCATGTTCTGTACCAGGACACGACAATAACATATTGAAGCATTATATTTTTCAACTACAAGGGATTAATCAGGTACACCATAGAGATTCTTAGTCCTCACATCAGCGGTGGAACACCTGTGGAAAAAGTAAAAATAATACTTTGCTGCACAATGGATAATTAAAAAAAATACAAAACAAGTCAGTCATGTGGCTAAGCCTGAATTGTTACAGCCAGAGAAAGGGCTATGCAGCTTGTAATCACTTCTGTTTAACTTTCACTCAAGCTTTGCCTCACCAATAACTAGGGAAACATTGTTCTAGATAACATGATTCAAGATGCAATGACAAGTATGGAGGAAGCACTCACTGTAGAACCAAATATTTTTTCATCCATTGCAACATTTCAGCTCAGCACGCAAAAAAGAGCGTATGAGGACAACTCTGTGAGGTGCAATGGAAAGAGACTTTTCATGTGTGCATAGAAGTAGCCCTGGGCTTGACATCAGAGTGCTGCCTTGCCCCTGCATAGGTGATATACGAAGACTAGAATTTGGAGGACTTGAGGCATAGGGGATACACGAAGACTAGAATTTGGAGGACTTGAGGCTAAAAGTTATGGCAGAGGCCTATGTGAAGTTGTTTAAGAGTGTCTGCATAGTGAGGGTTCAAAGGACAAGCTGTCGTGCTGCTTTAACAAGTCATATCTAGACGTCATGGAGCAGATGGTCAGCTATGTGACCACTAATACCATCTTGGGCCTAGAACCACACTGGTCACACTTTAAGTAGCTAGCTCTGGAGAGATTTCCAATGGTATAAAGTGATCAGTCAGATACTTGTTGCATACCTCTAGGGCAGGGTATACCACTGAGGATAATTAGCGCTAGTAGAAGGATGTAACCTACTGTAAATAAATCTGGCAGAAAAATAGTGCTAGGTCAGAGTCTATGAGAAGACACGGACACTAACCCCTGCAACTCATTAATACACACTCACACATATCTCTCTCTCTCTCTCTCTCTTTCTCTCTTATATATGTATATATATATATATATATATATATATATATATATATATATATATATATATATATATATATATATGGGATAAGCAAATCAAATCTGATGAATCCAAATTTGTTACGAATTTCAGGAAAGATTCAATTTGCAATAAATACGAATATCGCTGCTATTCTATTGCGTGAATCGCTTCATTAAAGTCCATTTAGTGCGGTTCAGGCTCCAGGGTAATTAAAATGGTGGATCCACATGCGAGGACATGGAAAATGGAATCCTGGCAATGCAGGAACAAGGGTAGGTGGGATGACACTGAATCGCATGCAGCCTGTCAGCAGCCAGTCACCCCTGTGTCACAGCCCTATATAATCGGCAGCCATATTGCGGCCAGTCACTTCAGCCTTTTGCTGCAGACAGATAGATGGGGACAGACAGCGGTGTGTGTTGCACAGTAAAGCTTTTTTCCAGAAGCAATTCACCTCCCAGTCAAGTCAGAGTTCTGTTGCACAGAGGGACAGAGAACAGTGTGTTTTACACAGAAAAGCATTCTTAGGCTGGGTTGACACCACGTTTTGTTAAATACGGCTCCCGTATACGGTTGGGAGGAGGGGGGGCTTTATTGCGGCACCCGCACTCAGCCGTATTCGGGAACCGTATTTAATGTATGTCTATGAGCCGACTGGAGTGAACCGCAGCCTCCGGTCGGCTTCGTTTTCGGCCGTATGCAGTTTCCCGACCGCAGGCAAAAACGTAGTCGACCACGTTTTTGCCTGCGGTCGGGAAACCGCATATGGCCGAAAACGAAGCCGACCAGAGGCTGCTGTTCACTCTGGCCGCGATTAAGCCCCGCCCCCTCCTCCCAACCGTATACGGGAGCCGTATTTAACAAAATGTGGTGTGAACCCAGCCTTACTGAAGTGATTCACCTTCCAGTCACAGTCTACAGTTACAGAGAGGGACAAAGAGCAGTGTTTTGCACAGTGTGTTGCACAGGACAGCAGCGATTCAGCTCAAGCCCAAATCTAGATAGAGATGGAAGTGAGATTGAGAGAGAGAGTGCAATTTTGGGTGTCGTACACAGTGACTGTGTGCTGCAGCACTGGTGTGTACTGCTTGTGCACAAATACTTTTTTTTTTTTTTTTTTTAATAAAACTGTTTATTTATGGGTTTTTATAACAGTATTCCAAGAAGGAAACAATAATTCAGGTTTGATATTAATACACTTCAGGAAAAAAATGCATATGTACAGTAAAATAACAGCAATACATGAAAAGAAAGATACATAAATAAAGTGAAAATAAAAGAGAGAAAATAAAAATGATATAGTTGTAAGCTATTACTTAAAATAGTATGTTCTGGCTGAGCCTGGAAGTTTATGATTCATATCAGATTATATCCTAGTTAACATATTGATCATGACACTAGGACATGTGATTTGCAGGCATCCTATCATAATGTAATTCCAACATAATGTGATTAAGTTGATATCTAGCAACACAAATATTGATGGAATAAAGATAAAACAAATATGTCATGATCGGGGTGATGGAAACATTTTCATGGAGAAAATTAAAGAAAGATAACAAAAAGGAAGAAAAAGTCAAAAGGGTAAGGTCCGCACGGCCGTCTCCGCAGCTCCCGGAGTTAATTCAGAATGTGTACTATGTATCAAAGGTCTCCCACCTCTGCCAGATACCATGGAATCTAGGCAGCGTATTATCAATTGTAGCAAATAGATACTCCATTCGCCTTACCTCTCGTATTCTATCCAATAATGCCTGGACTGGTAAAGACTCATTTTTTTTTTCCACCAACAGGCTACCAGGCCTTTAGCAGCAGTTATAATGTGTAATAGGAGTCTGGCTTGAAGTTTAGTCAACTCTTTGGGTAGTAGATTAGGGAGAAATGCAGTTGGATGCAAGGGAATTATGATCCCTAGGATCTGTCTGATGATTTTTTGGACCTCAACCCAGTAATTAGCAAGGGATTGACAGTCCCAGAAAATGTGTGGGAGTACGTCAACAGAGGATCGGCATCCCCGGCATAACAAGGATGTTTGGAGAAACATGCGGTGAAGAACTTCTGGGGTATGATACCAGAATGTAAGTATTTTGTATTTATTTTCCCTATAAGTTATACAAGTAGAAGAATTGGCTGCGTTTGACCATATTATCTGCCATTTATCAGTGGGCAACTGGTGTCCTAGATATCTTTCCCACTTATCCATGCACAGTTGGCAAATCTCGGATGAGTCTTTAGGGGTAAGCAGAAGGGAATAAATACTGGATATAAGGCCTCTAGTTGATATATCGTTTTTGCATATTGCCTCAAAAAGCGTTAGGGGAGGAAGGACTGAGTTTGCTTTAGAATTTATTGATATAGTGCTTAGGAGGAATCAGGGAGACTGTATTTAAGTTGAAGTGTGGAATATGGTAGTAATTAATGTACATCTAATCGGGTCTACTATATTTGCCAGATGGGTTAGTTTTGCTTCTATCCATGGGGTAATTACCTCCCTACTATAGCTTAAAGGGAAAAGCGGATTAGAAATAAATGGTAATAGAAGGGATTTTGGTAACTACAAATTATATATATTACAAGTTATATCCCTAATTTTCAAGATGCGTTTAGGACGTTTGGGTGTCTGCCATGATCATATTAATGAATTTGGGTCTATAGGTGTAATCCACTTTGTTTCAGTTTTTGACCATTTGTAATACGACAGAAAGGTGGTTGAGGATGGGATCCTCCATATGTGTGTTGCCAGATAATATTTGTATATTTCTGGAAAAGACAGACCTCCAAATTGCTTGGGCATGGATAACACAGACAGTGGTATCCTGTGACGGCTGTTTTTCCAGATAAACTTAAGCAGAGATGAATGAAGATTGAGTAGCTGACTTTTAGGACTGGGGAAAGGGAGTGTCTCTAAGAGATATAGCATCTTAGGTAATATGGTCATCTTTATGGCCGCAATCCTCCTTCAAATGGACAAAGGCAGTGGCAGCCATTTAGAGAGTACATTTTTTATGTTTTGGACAAGAGGGGGGAAATTATGTTTAAAAAAAAAAAAGGTGAAAGTAGGAGTAAGTTTGATACCTAAATATTTTAAGGTAGCGTCTTGCCATCCATAATTAAAGTTTGATTTAAGATTATCCAATTCACTGGCAGGAATATGAATGGGCAATATTTCTGTTTTATCAGAATTGATTTTGTACCCCGCGACTTCGGAGAAGGATCTAAGTACTACAAGAAGATTGGGTATAGATATATGTGGGTTAGTCAGTGTTAAGAGCACATTGTCTGCAAATAGAGACACCCAGTACTCCCTGGAGCCCACAGTGATGTCAGGATGACTGCGGATATACTCTGCCAGGGGTTTTATACTAAGGACGAATAGTAAGGAGGAGAGGGGATATCCTTGTCTCATTCCGTTCAAGATTTGGAAGCCAGATGAGGTGGCATGTTTAAGGTGGACTTGGGCAGACGGGGTGGTGTAGAGATTGGAGACAGCCGAGATTCCATATTATTGGAGGGTGGACATAAGGAAAGGCCAGCTTAGTCTGTCAAAGGCTTTTTCAGTGTCAAGACTGATCAAGACTCCTGGGGTCTCAGTTTTATTCAATATCTCAATGATGTCGATATTTCTTCTTGTGCTGTCTCCCGCCTGTCTACACTGCATAAACCCTACCTGGTCTTTGTGGATTAAAGAGGGGAGGATATTGCTCAACCTATTTGCTAACAATTTGGTAAATATTTTCAAATCTGAATTTAATAAGGATATTGGTCTATAGCTAGAGCATTCTGTAGGATCTTTGTCGGGCCTCGGTATAACAGTAATGAACAAGCTCAGCATGGAATGCGGTATTAGTGTGTCCGACATAAAAGAGTAAAAAAAGATTAGCATACGTGGGGAAAGAATGTCTAAATAGGTTTTGTAATAAAGATACGTCAGACTATCTGGTCATGGGGATTTACCATTTGGTAATTGTCTAATCGTATCGTGGAGTTCCTCTAAAGTGATTGGGGCATTAAGGGATTGTAAGTCAGTGTCTGAAAATAAAGGGAGACCGTAATTGTCCAAGTAGTCCCGGACAATAGTGTCCCTTTCCAGAATATTGGAAGGTAATAAGGAAGGTAAATTATAAAGTCGAGAGTAAAATTCCTGGAACAACTTGGCAACCTGATCAGGGTCAAATATAAGATAGCCTTCATTATTTTTGATAGCAAAGGGATTGGTCTGGGATGACTGAGAGTTGAGTTGGGATGCCAATAGGGTGTTGGGTTTGTTAGCATTGGCATAATATTTATGCCTAGTGTACGAAACTAGTTTTTCTGCCACAGTTACTTCTAAATATTTCAGTTTGTTGCGTATACTAGTAATCTGGTGTAAAAATGAAACCGTGGGGTGGGCCTGCATCCTAGTCTCCAAGGACTTTAGCTTAAGTTCCAAATCTTTGGAGTTTTGGAGTAAGTCTTTTTTTAATTTGAGAGGCCATTGCAATGCCTTATTACAGTTTTATGGGCTTCCCAAAGGATAGGATACGAGGACACCGACCCCAAGTTTTGAGTAAAACATTCTTTGAGACAACCCTCTAAATGGTCCCTATTGGCCTCCTTCTTCAGTAAAATCTCATTCAATTTCCAATGGCAGATCCTGCAAGGATCTGCTATATGTAATATGATCGGTGCATGGTCCGACCAAGTGATTGGAAGAATGTTGGACAATTTAGTGGGCTAATATGTTTCCAAAAAACATGTCTATTCTTGAATGAGTAGTATAAGGATGTGAATAAAATGTGTATTCCCTACAATTAGGATTGAGGATTCTCCAGAGGTCATATATGTGGTGTTTCCTGATTAATTTGCGAAACAATAAGGAGGTACGGGTTACAGAGGCAGGAGGGTGTGGGTGATTTACTGAAGTCCTATCAACCGTTGCAGAGAAAGGGAGGTTAAAATCCCCACCTATTATCAAAGTTGCAGGTGGCATTTTAGATAATTTAGTTAAAACTCTGGTAAGGAATGGTATTTGGGAGTTATTTGGGGCATATAAATTACATAGTATCATGGGCATATTAGACAGGTGGCCAAACAAAATGACATATCTACCATTTGGGTCTGAGTGTGTTGATTCTACCCGGAGAGGACAATTATTGTTACGCCTAGCGCTCCGGGTCCCCGCTCCTCCCCAGAGCGCTCACGGCGTCTTTCTCCCTGCAGCTCCCCGGTCAGTCCCGCTGACCGGGAGCGCTGCTCTGTCATGGCCGTTGGGGATGCGATTCGCACAGCGGGACGCGCCCGCTCGCGAATCGCATCCCAGGTCACTTACCCGTTCCCGTCCCCTGCTGTCATGTGCTGGCGCGCGCGGCTCCGCTCTCTAGGGCGCGCGCGCGCCAGCTCCCTGAGACTTAAAGGGCCAGTGCACCAATGATTGGTGCCTGGCCCAATTAGCTTAATTAGCTCCCACCTGGTCCCTGACTATATCTAGCCTCCTCCCTTGCACTTCCTTGCCGGATCTTGTTGCCCTTGTGCCTAGTGAAAGCGTTTGTGTGTTTTAACCCTGTGTACCAGAACTACTGCTATCTCCCCTGACTACGAACCTTGCCGCCTGCCCCCGACCTTCTGCTACGTCCGACTTTGCTTCTGCCTACTCCCTTGTACCTCGCCTATCTTCAGCAGCCAGAGAGGTGAGCCGTTGCTAGTGGATACGACCTGGTCACTACCGCCGCAGCAAGACCATCCCGCTTTGCGGCGGGCTCTGGTGAAAACCAGTAGTGTCTTAGAACCGGTCCACTAGCACGGCCCTCGCCATCCCTCTCTGGCACAGAGGATCCACCTCCTGCCAGCCGGCATCGTGACAGTAGATCCGGCCATGGATCCCGCTGAGGTTCCCCAGCATTCCATCTCTGATCTCACCACGGTGGTCGCCCAGCAATCCCGACAGATCGCCCATCTAACCCACCAGCTGTCGGAAATGTCCACCATTGTGCACCAACTTCAGTCGCATCTGCAGCAACAACCATCTCCTCCGCCAGCTCCAGCACCCCTTCCGCAGCGAGTGGCCACTCCTAGCCTCCGCCTGTCCTTGCCGGACAAATTTAATGGGGACTCTAAGTTTTGCCGTGGCTTTCTTTCGCAATGTTCCCTGCACATGGAGATGATGTCGGACCAGTTTCCTACTGAAAGGTCTAAGGTGGCTTTCGTAGTCAGCCTTCTGTCTGGAAAAGCTCTGTCATGGGCCACACCGCTCTGGGACCGCGATGACCCCGTCACTGCCTCTGTACACTCCTTCTTCTCGGAAATTCGAAGTGTCTTTGAGGAACCTGCCCGAGCCTCTTCTGCCGAGACTGCCCTGCTGAACCTGGTCCAGGGTAATTCTTCCGTTGGCGAGTACGCCATACAATTCCGTACTCTTGCTTCTGAACTATCCTGGAATAATGAGGCTCTCTGCGCGACCTTTAAAAAAGGCCTATCCAGCAACATTAAAGATGTGCTGGCCGCACGAGAGACTCCTGCTAACCTGCATGAACTCATTCATCTAGCCACTCGCATTGACATGCGTTTTTCTGAGAGGCATCAAGAGCTCCGCCAGGAAAAAGACTTAGATCTCTGGACACCTCTCCCACAGTCTCCACTGCAATCTGCGCCTAGGCCTCTCGCCGAGGAGGCCATGCAAGTGGATCGGTCTCGCCTGACCCTGGAGGAGAGGAATCGCCGTAAGGAAGAGAATCTCTGTCTGTACTGTGCCAGTACTGAACATTTTTTGGTGGATTGCCCAATCCGTCCTCCACGTCTGGGAAACGCACGCTCGCACCCAGCTCACGTGGGTGTGGCGTCTCTTGATGCCAAGTCGGCTTCTCCACGTCTCACGGTACCTGTTCGGATTTCCACTTCAGCCAGCTCTCCCCTCTCAGCCGTGGCCTGCCTGGACTCTGGAGCTTCTGGGAATTTTATTCGGGAGTCCTTTGTGAATAAATTCCGCATTCCGGTGACCCGTCTTGTCAAGCCACTCCACATTTCCGCGGTCAACGGAGCCAGGTTGGATTGCACCGTGCGTTACCGCACGGAGCCCCTCCTAATGTGCATCGGACCTCATCACGAGGAGATTATATTTTTTGTCCTTCCTAATTGCTCTTCTGAAGTTCTCCTTGGACTACCCTGGCTTCAACACCATTCCCCAACTCTGGATTGGTCCACTGGGGAGATCAAGAGTTGGGGTCCCTCTTGTTCCAAGGACTGCCTTCAACCGGTTCCCAGTACTCCCTGCCGTGACCCTGTGGTTCCTCCTGTATCTGGTCCCCCTAAGGTCATTAAGGACTCTGCCTGCCACAGGAAATGCCCCTCCCCCCCTCCCAGTTCCATCAGGCAAGCTCCTGTGTCCCCTCATGGCCCTCGTCCTGGTGTCACACTGCCCCGTGCCAGGTCTCGCCCTCTGCCCTCTCTCCCCATTCCTACTCCTGCGGTTCTGCCTGCCGTTGAGGAATCCCTCCATCCTTTCCCGGTGTCCTCATCCCAGGGGAGGCAGTTACCCGATAAAGAGAAGGGGAGACCTAAGGGGGGGGGTACTGTTACGCCTAGCGCTCCGGGTCCCCGCTCCTCCCCAGAGCGCTCACGGCGTCTTTCTCCCTGCAGCTCCCCGGTCAGTCCCGCTGACCGGGAGCGCTGCTCTGTCATGGCCGTTGGGGATGCGATTCGCACAGCGGGACGCGCCCGCTCGCGAATCGCATCCCAGGTCACTTACCCGTTCCCGTCCCCTGCTGTCATGTGCTGGCGCGCGCGGCTCCGCTCTCTAGGGCGCGCGCGCGCCAGCTCCCTGAGACTTAAAGGGCCAGTGCACCAATGATTGGTGCCTGGCCCAATTAGCTTAATTAGCTCCCACCTGGTCCCTGACTATATCTAGCCTCCTCCCTTGCACTTCCTTGCCGGATCTTGTTGCCCTTGTGCCTAGTGAAAGCGTTTGTGTGTTTTAACCCTGTGTACCAGAACTACTGCTATCTCCCCTGACTACGAACCTTGCCGCCTGCCCCCGACCTTCTGCTACGTCCGACTTTGCTTCTGCCTACTCCCTTGTACCTCGCCTATCTTCAGCAGCCAGAGAGGTGAGCCGTTGCTAGTGGATACGACCTGGTCACTACCGCCGCAGCAAGACCATCCCGCTTTGCGGCGGGCTCTGGTGAAAACCAGTAGTGTCTTAGAACCGGTCCACTAGCACGGCCCTCGCCATCCCTCTCTGGCACAGAGGATCCACCTCCTGCCAGCCGGCATCGTGACAATTATGCAATATCATTATCGCAATTCCTCCTCTTTTCCTGTCCTGATTGGCTGTATATATGTGTGGATAGTGTCGTAATGCAAAGTTGAAGGAATTAGCAGTTTCATGGTGTGTCTCTTGTATGAAAGCAATGGCCACCCCTTGCTTCTTCAGTTCTTTAAGTAGGAGTCTGCATTTAACATCAGTATTTAAACCTTTGACGTTAAAGGACATTAGTTTAGCCATTGTAAATTCATAGAGTTAACACAGCAGCCACACAAGGGCATACCAGAAAATCCATGTGTATGTGTGTCTGTGCAGCAGCTACCCTTGTCGTGGATTGAAGATCATTTGTTGCACGGGTGGGTGTTTCAATGGAAGAGGTTTCATAATACTGGATACTCAGGAGGACGAAGGCCAAAGAGAGGTCCGTGCAGGTAAAAGACAAAGAGAGAGTCATTAAGTACAAGGAAAGGGATATAGTAATAAACACAACAGTAAAAATAACTGTTAAAAGTATAAACTGAGAAATATATCTCAAGTAATATGCAAAAATGTAAAAACATTTTGGATTAAAAGATGAAGAACTTTGCATTATTTCTCACTCCTAAAGCTGGAATAGCCTAGGGAAGAGAAAAATCCTTCAATCAGTGGGGAAAGAAGCAGTTGTCAAACAGTACAAAGAGCAATGTAACAGATCAGGCCCGAAGAGTCCACTCTCAGCTAATATTAATTCTTACAGTGTCAAAATGAAAATACTATAACATAAAATTTAAATTACTGAATTCTAATGCGGTCTTAAGTTCTAGAATATACTAAAGATAAGCCCTGCCTTCAGCTTAATAAAATATTTCAACATTTTGCCCTGAGTTAAGCTATATAACTATAACATGTAATTATATTTAGATCTAGGAGTCATGATAGGTTGTCCCGCGTTGTTGAGGAGTGCGAAGTTGGGTATGCTTTCTTCTTTGCGAAGGGATCTTCGTCCAGACTGGTGGAGGAGATGGAGGTGGTGGTAAGAGTTCCCAGTTGCGGTATGGAAATACCTAAGGCTTCGCAAAAAGATGGGAGGTCTTGAGAAGTCCTTAATGTGACAGATATCCCATTTTTCCTGGCAGTGAGGCTGAATGGAAACCCCCATCGGTAAATTATATCTTTTTCACGGAGAGATTGCAGCAAAGGTCTCAATTGTCGCCTTTTCTGAAGTGTCGCCCATGATAAATCTGGTAGTAACTGGATGGCTGCACCATCGAGATCAATATTGCATAGGTTTCTGGTCTTAAATGTTATGTCTTCCTTCACAGTATAGTCTGTAATGCAGCAGATTACATATCTCTGCATAGGTGAAGAGCCCTTTGGCTTGAGGGCTCTGTGGGCTCTGTCCATTTGAATTTTGTTATCCGACGGTGCTTTAAGAACCATGTTAAAAATTGCTTCTAATGTTACTTTTAGATCTTCTTCCTGAGTGGCCTCAGGTAGGCCCCTCACTCGAATATTATGATGACGACCTCTGTTGTCTAAATCCTCCATGTGCCTCTGGTATTCACATAGTGTGTCATGTTGAGCTGACACTGTCGTCTGTAGAGAGGAAACCTATCAACGGTTGTCATCATGATCATTTTCAAGAGTGTCTACCCCGTGGTTAACTGATTTAATATCTTGCCTTAAGTTCACCATCTCTACCTTGAGTGTCTGTTTCATCTCTGATAGGCAACCTATAAAGTCCTCTTTAGTGGGTATTTAGCTTAGGTAATCTCTCCAACTTCCTTCTTCAATTCCCAGTGAGTTGTCTACTTGTAAACCAGATTCTTGACCACGGATTTCTGTCTGATTTTTTCCGTAGTGGCGATGAAGAGGCTGGAACAGGGTTAGTGTCCCAAGACATTGTGGCAGACAAGGTACGTTTTGCAGCAGGATGAGGGTTTTTAGGTTTCCTCTTGTCTTTGGGTCCTTGACAGGAAGGCTGAGCTGGAAAAGAAGCTAGATTTGTTGCTTCCTCTTCTTTCTGGAAGGTGGATGTCACGATTCGGCTTCCAGGTAGTGGATCCTCTGTGTCAGCGAGGGATTGGCGTGGACCGTGCTGGTGGACCGGTTCTAAGAGGCTACTGGTTTTCACCAGAGCCCGCCGCAAAGCGGGATGGTCTTGCTGCGGCAGTAGCAACCAGGTCGTATCCACTAGCAACGGCTCTACCTCGCTGACTGCTGAGAAGGCGTGGGACAGAAGGACTAGGCAGAGGCAAGGTCAGACGTAGCAGAAGGTCGGGGGCAGGCGGCAAGGTTCGTAGTCAGGATGGGTAGCAGAAGTTCAGGTACACAGGCTTTGGACACACTAAACGCTTACACTGGCACAAGGCAACAAGATCCGGCAAGGGAGTGCATGGGAGGAGATCAGATATAGCCAGGGAGCAGGTGGAAGCCAATTAAGCTAATTGGGCCAGGCACCAATCATTGGTGCACTGGCCCTTTAAGTCTCAGAGAGCTGGCGCGCGCGCGCCCTAGAGAGCGGAGCCGCGCGCGCCAGCACATGACAGCAGGGGACCGGGACGGGTAAGTGACCTGGGATGCGATTTGCGAGCGGGCGCGTCCCGCTGTGCGAATCGCATCCCCAACGGCCATGACAGTGCAGCGCTCCCGGTCAGCGGGACTGACCGGGGCGCTGCAGGGAGAAAGACGCCGTGAGCGCTCCGGGGAGGAGCGGGGACCCGGAGCGCTAGGCGTAACAGTACCCCCCCCCTTAGGTCTCCCCTTCTCTTTGTCCGGTAACTGCCTCCCCTGGGATGAGGACACCGGGAAAGAATGGAGGGTTTCCTCAACGGCAGGCAGTACAGCAGGAGTGGGAATGGGGAGGGAGGGCAGAGGGCGAGGCCTGGCACGGGGCAGTGTGACACCAGGACGGGGGCCATGGGGAGGCACAGAGGCTTGCCTGACAGGACTGGGAGGGGGGGAGAGGCACTTCCTGTGGCAGGCAGAGTCCCAGTTCCTGATCTCCCCGGTGGTCCAATCAATGGTGGGGGAATGAAGCCGGAGCCAAGGCAGACCGAGGAGGACCTCAGAGGTACAGTTGGGGAGAATGAAGAACTCAATCCTCTCAAGGTGGGGTCCAATAGACATGAGGAGGGGCTCTGTGCGGTAACGCACGGTGCAGTCCAATCTGGCTCCGTTGACCGCGGAAATGTAGAGCGGCTTGACGAGACGGGTCACCGGGATGCTGAATTTATTAACAAACGACTCCAAAATAAAATTCCCAGAGGCACCGGAGTCCAAGCAGGCCACGGCTGAGAGGGAGGAGTTGGCTGAAGAAGAAATCCGCACGGGTACCGTGAGACGTGGAGGAGCAGACTTGGAACCAAGAGACGCCACACCCACGTGAGCTGGGTGCGTGCGTGCGTTTCCCAGGCGTGGAGGACGGATAGGGCAATCCACCAAGAAATGCTCGGTACTGGCACAGTAAAGACAGAGATTTTCTTCCCTACGGCGATTCCTCTCTTCCTGGGTCAGGCGAGACTTATCCACTTGCATGGCCTCCTCGGCGGGAGGCCCAGGCGTAGATTGCAACGGATACTGTGGGAGAGGTGCCCAGAGATCTAAGTCTTTTTCCTGGCGGAGCTCTTGGTGTCGCTCAGAAAAACGCATGTCAATGCGGGTAGCTAGATGGATGAGTTCTTGCAGATTGGCAGGAATCTCTCGTGCGGCCAGCACATCCTTGATGCGACTGGATAGGCCTTTTTTAAAGGTCGCGCAGAGAGCCTCGTTATTCCATGATAACTCGGAAGCAAGAGTACGAAATTGGATGGCGTACTCGCCCACTGAAGAATTACCCTGGACCAGGTTCAACAGGGCAGTCTCGGCAGAAGAAGCTCGGGCTGGCTCCTCGAAGACACTCCGGAGTTCAGCGAAGAAGGCCTGGACTGTGGCTGTGGCAGGATCATTGCGGTCCCAGAGCGGTGTGGCCCAAGACAAGGCCTTTCCTGAGAGAAGGCTTACTACGAACGCCACCTTAGACCGTTCTGAAGGAAACAAGTCCGACAACATCTCCATATGCAGGGAACACTGAGACAAAAATCCACGGCAGAGTTTAGAGTCCCCATCAAATTTGTCCGGCAGGGACAAGCGGAGGTTAGGAGCGGCCACTCGCTGCGGAGGAGGTGCAGGAGCTGGCGGAGGAGATGGTTGCTGCTGTAGCAGAGGCAGAAGTTGCTGTAACATGGCGGTCAACTGCGACAGCTGCTGTCCTTGTTGGGCAATCTGCTGCGATTGCTGAGCGACCACCGTGGGAAGATCAGCGAGACTTGGCAGCGGCACCTCAGCGGGATCCATGGCCGGATCTACTGTCACGATTCGGCTTCCAGGTAGTGGATCCTCTGTGTCAGCGAGGGATTGGCGTGGACCGTGCTGGTGGACCGGTTCTAAGAGGCTACTGGTTTTCACCAGAGCCCGCCGCAAAGCGGGATGGTCTTGCTGCGGCAGTAGCAACCAGGTCGTATCCACTAGCAACGGCTCTACCTCGCTGACTGCTGAGAAGGCGTGGGACAGAAGGACTAGGCAGAGGCAAGGTCAGACGTAGCAGAAGGTCGGGGGCAGGCGGCAAGGTTCGTAGTCAGGATGGGTAGCAGAAGTTCAGGTACACAGGCTTTGGACACACTAAACGCTTACACTGGCACAAGGCAACAAGATCCGGCAAGGGAGTGCATGGGAGGAGATCAGATATAGCCAGGGAGCAGGTGGAAGCCAATTAAGCTAATTGGGCCAGGCACCAATCATTGGTGCACTGGCCCTTTAAGTCTCAGAGAGCTGGCGCGCGCGCGCCCTAGAGAGCGGAGCCGCGCGCGCCAGCACATGACAGCAGGGGACCGGGACGGGTAAGTGACCTGGGATGCGATTCGCGAGCGGGCGCGTCCCGCTGTGCGAATCGCATCCCCAACGGCCATGACAGTGCAGCGCTCCCGGTCAGCGGGACTGACCGGGGCGCTGCAGGGAGAAAGACGCCGTGAGCGCTCCGGGGAGGAGCGGGGACCCGGAGCGCTAGGCGTAACAGTGGATAAAGCTTGAGGAGTGTCTGCACCTTCCCCCAAGTTTTCCTCTTCAAATGGAGAATGACCATTTGAGTCCTCCAAGATTCCTTCATTTCTGTGCGTATTATACATGTCTGTAACTTCGTCAGGAAGTTTTTGGATTAGATGGAATCTATTGGACAACCTCAAGGAGTTATGTCTTGTGGGCGAGGATTGAGCACTGGGAGTCTGTAGTAGTCTGACCTCTTATAGGTGTATATTAGGATACAAATACTTTTTTTTAACAATACTGTAGCGCATTGTCCTCCCCTAATAAGTGCATAACACATACGTACATCTAAGTGATGTATTATTTTGTTCCTGTTAAAATCTTAAAGCCCTAGATACTGTAAAAGGCCAGGCAAAAGTACTCACCGGCTGGTGTTGTACACAAATACTATTTTAAGCGTAGCAGAGCGCATTGTACTCCCCTCATAAGTGCATACCACATACGTACATCTAAGTGGTGTACTATTTTGTTCCTGTTAAAGTCTCAAGGGCCTAGATACTGTGAAAGGCCAGGCAAAAGTACTCACCTTGGTACTACTCAATTGGTACTGCATGTCACCCAGTCAGAGACCATATGCCCAGCAGAAGGTGAGGGAATCAAGCAGTTCAGGGTCCCATCCAAAATGGGGTCACCTCATAGGAGGTCTTTAATTTTCATTTGTTAGTGGATTCTGCATGTCACCAAGTCAGAGGCCGTATGCCTAGCAGAAGGGGAATTGATTTAGCATGTTAGAGTCCCATCCGAAATGAGACCACTTCCGTGTGGTAGTTGGGGGACACGTTTTGATCAAAAATTGCGCTAAGAGCCTACATTTTTTGATCAAGAGTGCTGCTGCAACCTTTCTTTCTTTTTTGTATACTCAGTATTTGCCACAGCAGCGTGCACCCGTGTATTAGGCAGTTGTGCTGGCTATTTTTGTTTTTTGTTTTTGCTTTTCAAGCAAGGGGGAGTGGCACCCTCTCTAGCCCTGCACCCCTCCCTGTTCACAGGAGGTTTTAAATTGGTAGTGGATCCTGCATGTCACCCAGTAAGAGGCCATATGCCCAGTAGAAGGTGAATTGATTTAGCATGTTGGGGTCTCATGCAAAATGAGGCCACCTTTCCGTACGTTGCCACCATTGGGCTATGAGACATTTGGATGCAGATAGAATATGACGACAAAGCTTGACTTAAAATTTATCAAGAAAATTTAGGAAGAAATTGAGGAATAATATTGCAGGATCAGGCTGAGCTCTGTAGCCAATGAGCTCATGGATAATATTATGTACTCTAAGCCAATATTGTTTCAAGGATGGGCATTCCCAGAATATGTGAAGTAGTGATCCTATATGAGCATCACACAGCCAGCACAGTTCATAAACCTGGGGGATGAATTTATGCAATATATCGGGTGTGGTGCCAAAACATGATAATTTTTAATTGATTTTCTTTATGGGATATACAGGAAGATGACTTGGCAGCATTGGACCAGATTGAGTGCCAATAGTGAAGTGGGATAGATTTACCCAAGTATAATTTCCATTTGGACATATATTGGTGTGGATTCGACTCTAAATCAGTAGGTGTTATTAGGATATTGTATATTTGCGAAATAAGGCCTTTGGAAGATACTGTTTTTCTGCATATCTTTTCCAATGGGGTTTAACGAGGGAAATTGTAGAGTCGTTGAGGAGGGAGGAAATTGGTTGGTTATTTCTCTGTACAAGATAAGTGAGGAGTCAGGGAGGCCATGCCTATCCTGGAGGCCTTCAAATTGCAAAACGGCACGTCTAATAAGGCTATGTTCACACTGAGGAATTCAAGAGTAATTCACAAGGAATAATTTCGGTCAGGAAATTGTTGCCTTCTCCATCAAGCGGAATTTGAGCGGAATTCAAGCGGATTTCGAGCGGAATTCAAGCAGAATTTTCAAGGAGGAGGCTATTTAATCTACTTTTCTGAATTCCGCTTGAATTCCGCTCGAATTCTGCTTGAAAATGATGTCGGGCAGAATTTTTTTTTTACCATTGACTTCTATTGGATTCTGCTTGTGGATTCCGCTTGAAGAATGAACATGTTCTTTTTTCAAGCGGAAAGGAATTCAGGGTCGGAATTCTGCTAGCAGAATTTCTGCAGTGTGAACAGGACAGCAGAAATAACATTGAAGTCAATGGGCAGAGGAGATGTGCATTAATATGGAGCGGAGAATTCAAGAGGAATTACTCGAGATCTATCAGGTCTATCAGTTGAAACAATGCCACCCTCATCCAGGGAGAGACCACATGATTATCAATAGTCAGTGAAATATAGGGGTTACGAAATAAAGGGACCAACAAGGATTTAGGAGATTTAAGCGAGAAATCAAAAGATTATTTCTCCCATAATGAATATGTGAGTTTCATAGATCCCAATAAATCTCTTGGGAGCTTTACCGGGTTCCATATCCATATATGAGAGCTGAGTGGATTTGGGGACAACTATTTCTGCTCAATTTCACACCACCTGTGATAAATCAAAAGAGATGACCAAGCACGTATTCTGCATAGATGAGTGGCCATATAATATTTATAAGGATCTGGGAATGCCAGACCACCAGAGTCATTAGGTGTTGTTAAAACCGAGAAAGGGATTCTATGGCGACCCCCCTTCCACACAAATTTTAGCAATAACGTTTGGAGTTTGCGGAAGTTCTTTTTAGGGACTGGAATAGGTAGGGTTTCGAAAAGGTAATACAGTCATTTTGATCACCACAATCCTGCCCATGAGCAATAAGGGCAAGGGGGACCATTTGATTAACAGAGAGTTTATCTCCTGAATGAGCGGAGGGATATTCAATTTAAATAGGGAAGTAAAGCTTGTGGTGAGATTTATTCCCAGATATCATGAAGAGGAATCTTGCCATTTGAAGCTATAATTTAGTTGCAACTGTTGAAGGTTGGATCCGAGGGTCCCATGCAAAATGAGGCCACCTGCGTGCGGTGGATGGGGGACACATCTTGATCAAGAAGTTCGCTAAGAGCCTTTATTTTGTGACCAAGAGTGCTGCTGAAACCTTTCTTTCTTTTTTGTATACTCAGTATTTGCCACAGCAGCGTGCACCCGTATATTAGGCAGTTGTGCTGGCTATTTTTCTTTTTTATGTTTTTGCTTTACAAGCAAGGGGGAGTGGCACCCTTTCTAGCCCAGCACCCCTCCCTGTTCACAGGAGGTTTTAAATTGGTAGTGGATCCTGCATGTCACCCAGTCAGAGGCCATATGCCAAGCAGAAGGTGAGTGAATCAAGCATGTCAGGGTCCTATCCAAAATGGGGCCACCTCATAGGAGGTTTTTAATTTTAATTTGATAGTGGATCCCGCATGTCACCCAGTCAGAGGCCATATGCCCAGTATAAGGTGTATTGATTAAGCATGTTAGGGTCCCATCCGAAATGAGGCCACCTCCACATGGTGGATGGGGGATACTTTTTGATCAAAAAGTGCGCTAAGAGCCTCCATTTTTTGACGGAGTGCTACTGCAACCTTTCTTTCTTTTTTGTATAAAAAGGACTCACCGGCTGGTGTTGTACACAAATACTTTTTTAAGCATAGTGTAGTACATTGTACTCCCCTCATAAGTGCATAGCACATACATACATCTAAGTGGTGTACTATTTTGTTCCTGTTAAAGTCTCAAGGGCCTGGATACTGTGAAGGACCCGGAAAAAGTCCTCACCAGGTTGTGTTGTATACAAATACTTTTTTAAGTGTAGTGGAGTGTATTGTACTCCCCTAATAAGTGCATGCCACATACATAAAGCTAAATGGTGTACAATTTTGTTCCTTTTAAAGTCTCAAGGGCCTAGATACTGTGAAAGGCCAGGCAAAAGTACTCACCTGCTGGTGTTGTACACAAATATTTTTTTTAAATAAATGGAGCGCAGTGTACTCCCCTCATAAGTGCATACCACATACATTCATACATCTAAGTGGTGTACTATTTTGTTCCTGTTAAAGTCTCAAGGGCCTAGATATGTGAAAGGCCAGGAGAAAGCACTCAATGGCTGGTGTTGTACACAAATACTTTTTAAGCTTACTGTAGAACTTTGTCCTCCCCTCATGAGTGCATAACACATATGCACATCTAAGTGGTGTACTATTTTATTCCTGTTAAAATCTTAAGGGCCTAGATACTGTTAAAGGCCAGGCAAAAGTACTCACCGGCTGGTGTTGTACAAAAATATTTTTTTAAACGTACTGTAGCACATTGTACTCCCCTCAAAAGTGCATGCCATATACATACATCTAAGTGGTGTACTATTTTGTTCCTGTTAAAGTCTCAAGGGCCTGGATGACCTCAATTGAATGGAGCTGTGTGTCATATCAATCTTCTGTTGCTCTGTATGCTCCTGTTCCTCCTGTTTCTCTTGCTTCGAGTCAGTCATTCCGCCAGCAATCCATCGGCAAAGCCATGTCCAAGAAATAACAGTATGCGCCCACTCATCCAACGGTGCAGAAGCTGAATGTGCTCCTTTCCAAGTTGCTGGTGCTGCAGTTCCTCCCCTTTTTAAGTGGTGGACTTGGCACCTTTCAGAGAACTGATGGCTTGTGCCGAGCCGAGGTGGAGAGCGCCAAGCCATCATTTCTTTGAGAAGAAGGCAGTACCAGCCCTGCAGAACAGAAAATCGGCCAGTCCTCGAGCCTGTCGGTGTGTACTAAAGTGCACGGCAGCGCGGACGTGTGGAGCTGTAACTACTGTCAGGGACAATACATGTCCTTTACGGCACACTGGGTGAATGTGGTTCCTACACAGCCACACCAACAGCAACTTGGACAGGTCACGCCGCTTCTGCATCCACACTCTCAGGCCGTTGGTCCAGTGACAGTGTGCGACTCCACATCCTCATCCTCCACCGTGTCCTCAGCCTCCACTGCATGGACTAGTCTCAGTGCCCCTCTAGCATACCATGTGTGCAGGGCACAGCAGTGTCACACTGTTCTTCACATGGTTTGCCTTGGCGAACTGAGTCACACAGAGGAGGAACTGCTATAAGTCATTCAGCAAATAATCGAATCATGGCTTACTCCATGAAAACTGGAAATGGGAACCATGGTGACCGACAAGCAAGACATACTAACAATAGGAAGGAAACTTTGTATGCACTTCAGCCACTCATACACCACAAAGCACACCCTCCTTGAGCTGCAGCGTCAGAACGGCATCCCCCAACATAGTCTGATTTGCGATGTTTCCACACGTTGGAATTCTACCCTCCATATGTTGCACCGACTATACGAACAGAGAAAAGCCATCACTGAGTTCTTGATGATCCAAGCAGATAGGGGGACTCCCCTGTGTAACTTCAATGTCAACCAGTGGCAGCTCATACATGACACCTGCCGTTTGCTCAGGCCCTTTGAGGAAGCCACATTATTAGTCAGTCGACAGAATTACGGGATGAACAACATCATTCCACTGCTTCATCATGACACACCATGACAGTATGCAGTGGAGATGGAGGCAGGGAGTCCCTCCAAGTCACTTGCACAAATTGCACGATGCACGCTCACTTGCTTGCATAGTGACCGCCGAATTGTCATCATTTGGCAGTGGGATGACATCTGGCTCTCCACCTTATTGGACCCACGCTACCGGCACAAAATGGGGGCCTTTTTTACACCCACTGAGAGGGAGGACAAACTGACCTACTGCAGAGACATCTTACGTAGTCAGTTAGCCAACGCCTATCTGCAACATCATCCATCCTCTTGCAGGTCTGACTCGGGGGGGGCCCTCTGCAGTTAACTTCCACTGACATGGCTGCTGGGGAGAGGTGAGGTGGCAGAAGCAGCACCAGCTCCATCAGCAGCAGCCTGATACTATAGTTGCTGATGATTAGCTTTCTTCACCCACATAGTGAAGCAACTCATCAGCAGCAGGTAGACCTGGAACAAGATCTGAACCAGCAGGTGGTGGCATACCTTGAGATAACCATGCCAACACACTTTGAAGATCCACTGGACTTCTGGGCAGCCTAAAAAGCAGCCTAAAAAGCTGTCCTGTCCAGCCAGTAGTGGGCCATCAGAGCTGGTGTTTAGTGTGGTGGGGGCCATGGTAACCCCAAGGAGAACTCATCTGTCCACAAAAAAAGTGGAGAGACTGACTTTTGTGAAGATGAATAATGCATGGAACAGCCAGGATTTCCACCCACCAATGCCTAATGCATCAGAGTAGATTGACCATGGTGCCACACCAACAGTTGCCAAATGTGGATAGTGCAAAACATGTTTAAGGTGCTGCTCCCCAGTTACAGACATTCCTCGCCATCAGACCACAAATAAGTATTGGTGATATGCATTAGCTAAAACTTAACTTTTCTTAGGATAAAGTGTACATACTCAAACATTTTTGGAAATTAAATAAAAGGAAAGGTGTGCAAAAAACAAAAGAAGGCCATTGTAACCAGTGGGGATAAAAATTTACCTTGTAAGGCTCTATTATCAGATTATTAATTCCCTTCTTTGCAAGTGTTACTCGCCCTAAAATGGGCGGCCACACACAGGAACCTCTCCCTATTTCCCCCCACAAACCTCTCCCCATTTCCCAGGGTTTTTAGGTGGAAATAGAGAGAGTTTCCTGTGTGGAGCCGCCCTTGTTAGGGTGAGTAACACTTGCCAAGAAGGTAATTAATAGGGTGAGAGTAGGGCCTTACAGGGGAAGATTTTATCCCCAACTGCTACAATGGACAATACATTTTTCCCTTTCACCTTTTTGAGGAAAGTGTTACTCGTCTTAAAAAGTCTCCTCTGAGAGGCACGGGCTGGAACAGGTGATAGATTGCCTTGCGGCGGACCGCCAGCTCGATGCTTACCAGAATGGGTACTCAAAAATGCAAAAAATTCAAATTAAATTAAATAAAAATTACATAAAAAATCTATTTATTCTGTTCACTTTCGGTGCCATATGTTCTACCTGCTGCCATATCCAGATGCTCTGCGGCAGTGATTCTAATAGTGATGTCTGTAATCTGCATGGCATACTAAATAGCAGTATTATTTCACTAACACAGAACACTCCCTATGTGTGTTAGGACAAAGCAACGTGTTCTACACCCCTATTGAGGCTCTCTGTAGGTCAGAAATAGTCTTTTTTTTTTCTTCCTCATCCTTGTTGGGGAGGAAAATCAACAAAGGAGTAAGCTTTTGACTTCATATCCTATCCTCATATATTGTTGTCATATCCCAACTCCATATCCTGTCCCCATATTCCATCCTCATATCTCAACCTCATATCCCGTCCTCATATCCTGACCTCATATCCCATCATCATATCTCGACCTCCTATCCCGACCTCCAATCCCGTCCTCATATTCCGTCCTCATATTCCATCCTCATATCACAACTTCATATCCCATTCTCATATCCCGTCCTCATATCCTGACCTCCTATCTCAACCTTATTTCCCATCCTCCTATCTCGACCTCATATCCCGTCCTCATGTCCCAACCTCAAATCCCAGCCTCATATCTCGACCTCCTATCCTGACCTCCTATCCCGTCCTCATATTCCGTCCTCATATCCCGACCTCATTTCCCATCCTCACATCTAGACCTCCTTTCCCATCCTCCTATCTTGACCTCCTTTCCATCCTCCTATCTCATCCTCATATCCCATCCTCATATCCCCATCTCATATCTCGTCCTCATATCCCGTCCTCACATCCCGTCTTCATATAATGTCCTCATATCCCGACCTCATATCCTGTCCTTATGTCCCATCCTCATATCCTGTTCTCAAATGGGACTGATTTGTGATGAAGATATTGTAAGCTGGAAATAGAAGAGGGCGTGGCTTTGTGGGACTGGGTGAGATTTGCAAGCCAGACCGATGAACAAAAAGGGTAGAAAATAAAAGGGGTTGGGTTTATAATATGGGCGTGTCTTTATGAGATGGGGTGTGGCTTGCAAGCCCGACTGACACATTTACCAGGAGATGCAGAGTGGAGCTTATGGAGTAAGGTACAGGAAGTCCCATATAGTTGCATGGGACTTGAAACAAAAACCCATCTTTTATATAAGGGTGTAGGTAAGGGTTCATTTAACTATCATATATTTTTATTTGACATATAAGTAATATGTGTACCAGGTATTATTGAAATATCTCCAGCCGTATGGAAGTTATGTGGGAACATGCATTTCCCATTGATTTGGAAGGGACTCACAAATGGGGGTAGTTGAGGGTTAGATTAACTATCCTACATTTTAAGTGGACATATCAGTAACACGTGACCAAGTATTATCGAAATATCTCCAGCCGTTTGGAATTTATGCAGTAACATATATTTCCCATAGACTTGTATGGGACTTTAAATAAAAACCCCAACACTGGCAAATAGGGTTGGGTAAGGGTTAAATCACCTATCCTATGTTTGTTGTTAACATAAAAGTAACATGTGTGCCAAGTTTCATATTAACATCTTTAGCCGTTTGGACGTGATGCTAGAACATACATACACACACCCACACACACACACATACACACACATAGGCCCTCATTTACTATTCTAAACCCGACCTCTTTTGTCGGGTTTTTTTGTCGCATCTTTGTCTGCGCCATGTCGCAGACATCCTGCGCCAGTCTGCCACACGATGCAACATTTTTTCCCGATGTGGATTCTCCCAAACCCGAAAAAGGGGCGTTACCCGACATTTCTGAGCTTTCCCACGTATTTATTAAGGTTTCCAACCCGAATTTGTTGTATTGTTGTGGATTTTTTCCCGACAGCTCAGAGGAGTTGGAAACCAAAACCAACAAAACCCACGTGCGACAAACAGGATGCGATAATAAATACCAGGGGAAAAAAGCAGTCGGGTAAGAAAGCAACATAGACTTACAACCCGATTTTCTTAGTAAATGAGGGCCATAGAGTTTTATATATATATACTAGCTGAGTAACCGGCGTTGCCCGGTTTTTCCTTCCTAATCCTTGTTGGGGAGGAAAAACAACAAAGGAGGAAGGTTTAGACTTCATATCCCATCCTCATATATTGTTGTCATATCCCAACCCCATATCATGTCCTCGTATCTCAACCTTATATCCCGTCCCCATATCCCAACCTCATATCCCGTCCTCATATGTCGACCTCCTATCCCGACCTCCTATCCCATCCTCCTATCTCCTCCTCATATCCTCACCTCATTTCTTGACCTCCTATCCCGACCTCCTATTTCCACCTCATAACCCGTCCTCATATCCTGGGCTCCTATCCCGTCCTCCTATTTTGACCTCATATCCCGTCCTCATATCCCGACCTCCTATCCCGACCTCCTATCCCATCCTCATATTCTGTGCTCATAATCCATCCTCATATCTCAAACTCATATCCCATCCTCATATCCTGTCCTCATATCCCGATCTACTATCTCAACCTAATTTCCCGACCTCCTCTCTCAAGCTCATTTCCCGTCCTCCTATCTCAACCTCATATCCCGTCCTCATATCCAGACCTCACATCCCATGCTCACATCCCGTCCTCCTATCTCGACCTCATATCCTGTCCTCCTATCCCGTCCTCATATCCCGACCTCCTATCTCTACCTCATATCCTGTCCTCCTATCTCGACCTCATATCCTGCCCTCATATCTCAACTTCATATCTTGACCTCCTATCAAGACCTTCAATCCCTACCTCCTATCCCGTCCTCCTATCTCGACCTCATATCCTGACCTCCTATTCTGTCCTCATATCTCGACCTCATATGCTGTCCTCCTATCCCGTCCTCATATCCTGACCTCCTGTCTCGACCTAATATCCTGTCCTCTTATCTCGACCTCATATCCTGTCCTCACATTCCTGTCCTCAGGTGGGACTGATTTGTGATGAAGATATTGTAAGCTTAAAATAGAAGTGGACGTGGCTTTGTGGGACTGGGCATGATTTGCAAGCCAGACCGATGCACAAAAGGGTTGATAATAAACGGGGTGGGGCTTAAAATGTGGGTGTGTCTTTGTGAGATGGGGTGTGGCTTGCAAGCCGGATTGACACATTCACCAGGAGATGCAGGGTGGAGCTTGTGGAGTCAGGTACTGGAAGTCCAATATACTTGCATGGGACTTGAAACAAAAAAACATCTTTTATATAAGGGTGTAGGTAAGGGTTAATTTAAAGGGGTACTCTGGTGAAAAACTTTTTTCTTTTAAATCAACTGGTGGCAGAAAGTTAAACATATCTGTAAATTACTTCTATTAAAAAATCTTAATCCTTCCAGTACTTATTAGCTGCTGATTGCTACAGAGGAAATTCCTTTCTTTTTGGAACACTGATGACATCACGAGCACAGTGCTCTCTGCTGACATCTCTGTCCATTTTAGCAACCATGCATAGCAGATGCATAGCAGCTGTATGCTAAGTACAGCATGGTGGCTCAGTGGTTAGCACTGCTGCCTTGCAGTTCTGGGGACTTGGGTTCAAATCCCACTAAGGACAACAATAAATAAAGCGTTATTATTATAATACCATCACTACAATGTGAGCGGTCTCAGCCACATCAATTAGAAAAGGGGTGCTGCTATACGTATCAATGTAATACAATATCCAGAAAGAAAAAGAAACACGCAAAACAGCGCACACCCATAAATATCAGAAAAGGTACTCTTTATTAATACATGAATCAAAAAGACAGACAAGATTCTTAAAAACATTTAAAACATTTAAAGCAGCCAAAGCACAAAACAGGGTGAGCTCCCTCAACAAAGGGATCCCCACCCAGGGCACATGCCTATTACAGTACATCAATATCGTCCCTATGTCATACAAATAAGCTACCACATAGCACTAAATCATCACAACAGCCCATATACAACCTGTATTCCCATGTAGCAAGTAGTGGTGAAGTGACACAGGACGGTTAATGGAGGTGTTACCAGGCAAGTGCCCCCCTAAAGACCCCACGCGTTCCGTTGCCCGTCGGCAACTTCCTCAGGGGTGTTGTGCTTCTATTTCCTTCCATCTGTCTTATATATATTCCATAATCAACTTAATTGCAAAGATCTGTTTGACCAGAAGGAGATACCTGTGAGTCTCTGTGGTTTCATGTCCGAACGCTGCCGCTCAATTCCACTTCCGGGTCTCCTACCCGAGCGCTGTCGCTCGCTTGAACTTCCGGATCACACCCATAGCTTCACATATCAACCACGCATGCACACTCCATACTGCAGACTACCGGATCACATCCGTAGCTCCGAAACATCATCCACGCATGCGCGCTCCATACTACAAAATTCATTGCTTGCGCTTGCGCAGTGCGCTCCAGAATACACTCCGTCATTCATTCATTCTTGAGCTACGTCCTGACATACCCCTATGTGTATCACTTGTAACTGTGCGCTCTACCACTATGGTCACAAGCTAATTCATCCATCCCCCTCACTATGAACCATAGTCTTTCAAATAGTGGTCCCTCAATACTATGTATTTCAATAAACCGATCTTATATTATAGACAAAAAATATATATATATATACACATAGAAGATTTTATAGACAGATTTAAGATCATTATCCTAAGCTAGTAAAAAATATATATATACAGAATAGATAGCATACCATATGGACTTTGTGTGATACAGTCATGTCTCATACATCAGTATGAGACATGGTTATTATTATTGATATCCAGTATACAAGGGTAGTAACCCACATGAGCACACCCATAAACATAACCATGGGCGTATATATAGAATATTTTATCACCTAATCTACCTATGTGCACATCAGAACACACCTACATATATCTAAAGAAAAAAAAATATATATATATAAAAATATATAATTAATAAATAATAATAATAAAAAAATATTAATAAAAAAATATATATAAAATATATTATAATAATGGTAAATAGTTAAATAGCAATATATATATAATCCATATCCCTAAATAAACTCATACACTATTTCCTAGATGAATTCATCATAATACATCCAAGTGATTATGACTCCCAGTGAGTATAAATTAACATAGATACAAAATCACAAAAGTTACATATAGTGTTAAAAAGCAAAAAATAGAAATAGTAATAGTATTGTTAAAAAGCAATGAAAATAATAGTAAATATCAACTAAAGCAATTTATATTGTAATCATAGACAATTTTTGTGCCATTATTATTATGTATCATCAATAGAAACCATTTGTTTGTTATTTCAAATGTTGCCATACTCAATACAGGCGTAACCATATTGAAAAGTACGCGCTAAAGAGCCCATAAAATGGGGCCCAGTGTCTTTTTATAACCCAGATGAGGTACCTATTTTCTCTCATATAGTACCATAGATTACATGGTTAGGCCAAGGGGAGCGCACCCCCACATATCCAAATAAAGACCCCAACATACATCAACCCACATTGCTTCATCATACCATACCACATGTGCACATCATACATACAGTACCACACAGTTATTCTTCATCTTCTACCTACTAGACCACAGGTATCTCCTTCGAACTCAATGTATTGTCATGTAACTACATTTTATTGAACAGACTAGTTATTTATAACCAATTAATCAAAGACTAATGTCATATATATACGCAATACACATAGTGCGGCCAACCATAGCCCCCACCAGCTCACCTTACCCTACTATGTTTCTGGTGGTTCTTGCTTTGGAGGGCAAAAACATTTCTAAAAGCAAGACCTATCATCCATTATGTCCTGTGTCTCCCATCAATATGGGCACATTCCGAATTATTCCCAGACATAGCATATCTTAGTGTTCCCCATCAATATGAGCACATTCCCCATAGCTTCTACACATAACATATCCTGGGGAGTCCAAGTCTCCTCCGTGGCCAGGATCGTATCTCATAGGGTCGGATGTCCTCTGATAGCATTTAGATGTCCTCATCACTCCAATTACTTCACACTCTCCAATCCTTATCTGCCTCAATATATGGATGTTTACACGAACAGGTAATCCCAAGAAGCCTGTAAACAGGAGTTCTTCATTGAGACCTCGTGGTGTCTCTGTCCCCAAGTCATAGATCCACTTTGACTCTGCCTGTAGGAGTTTCCTTGTCACTGAGCCACCCCTAATGTTAGTAGTTACTTTTTCAAGGCCAACCACTCGTAGCCCAATAGATTTTCCTGCATGATACTTCAAAAAATGCCCTGGGTGGTCTTGCAGTTGATGTAATCTCTCAGGGGAAACTCCTGTCCGTTAGTCCGATTGACGAACTTCTCCGTGGGTGTCATATGTTGACACACACTACAGCTTCCACATGGGAAGGAACCCTTCAGTTTTCTTCCTCTCCCCAGGCTTCTTGTCGGTCTCTGGAAATGACTTTTTGTGAGTATATCTTTTAAGTTAGGAGCTCTCTTCGCTACCACCAGAGGTGACTTGGGAATAATCCCACGAATCCTATTGTCTGACTGTAGTATACTCCAGTTGTCTTGCAGAATCCTTCTCAAACCTGACCATTGGTTATTGAACGTCGTCACAAACCTCAGGGAATCATCCTTTCTTTTCTTGTCTTTTCTGTTGGTTTTAAGTAACATCTGGCGGTCAGAGCTATTGGCCCTCTGGTATGCCTTGGAAATTACCTTTTTCGGGTAGCCTCGTTCACGGAATCTGGAAGTCAAGTTTGAGGCTTCCATCTTGAAATCTGGGTTTTCCGTGCAATTGCGCTTCACCCTCAAAAACTGCCCCACTGGAATCCCTCGTCGTGTGTGTTCTGGATGAAAAGATGCATAGTGAAGCAGGCTATTCGTAGCTGTTTCCTTTCTGTATAGTTTCGTCATCAGGTAGTCATCCTTTTTCATGATCCGGAGGTCCAAAAATTCAACTGCATAAAGTCATGTTCTCTCTTGGATATGATTCCTGCTTCCCTTGCTGTGTCAAGCAGGTGCGATAATTTACGCTTGAAGACCTCAGTAGGGTCCATAGGTAACTTCTGGTAGTATTGTCTATTATCCAACTGACGCTGTGCTTCCTTCATGTACTGTTCAACCGGCCACAACACAACATTTCCTCCCTTGTCCGCTTCTTTTATCAAGAACTTATCGTTTTTCTGTAGATTGTTCAATGCCAATCGTTCTTCTCCAGAGAGGTTTTGGCCTCATTTTCATTCAATAGTTCCATAAGATTCCGCAGGACATCCTGGTCATCTGTCTCCAAGTCATTAAGTGCTGATGGTTGAGAGTGTATCATTTTAAGGGTTAGTCTCCGATATTTCCGCATCCGTTAACACATGATTGGAAAGGTTAACTATCTGTAGTTCCTTGTTGAAGACCTCCATCCCTCTGACCTCACCAGTATTGGACTCAAATTCTGGTGAGGAGATTGTTGGACCGGTCACTTGTATTTCCTCCTGCGGAGGTTGGGGGGTGGGCCCCCTACTCTCGGGCCCCCTCTTTTTATTTTTCCATTTCCCCCGTCTGGTCCTCCTCCGTCCGTGTCGCTCCCTTCCGTGGACAAAAAATCACTGCTACTTGTAGCTCTTTCTCCCTCCTTGTCCTCATTAGAGTTTTTCTTTTTATATCTAGGTCTCCTATTCCCTTTATGATTCCACCTATAGGCATTTTGTCGCTCATAATCACCTCTATCACGATTAAACTTCCATTTTTTGCCCTCCATAACATCCCTCTCAAATTTGTCCATAATTGTTTTAAGTTTCTCCTGAAAAGGGACTACCAAAGTATCTTTATCAAACAATGGCAATTGTACCTCCAAACTCTTCAATTTCTCCTTTAGCTCTTTCAATACCTCTTTATCATGATCCAATAACATATTGACCAGAATCTTAGAGCACAGGGCCAAGCCTGTCTCCCAAGTTTGCTTAAAGTCAGAAGTGACCTCCCACGAAGGGAATATTTGGACCCTTAGCCCTCTAGGATACAGGGAGAGTTTTACATACTCCTCTAAGCTAGATATGTTCCACCATATCCTGGTAATCTGTTTCTGTGTGTTAATTATCTCACGACTGAGCTGGTCAAAATCTTTGTTAGCTCCAGACGAAATTTCTGGACTAAATATATTCCCTTTTTGACTGCTCCACAAGGCCTCCCTAGACTCCATCATATACAGGGTATATTGCACAATACCAAGCCCAACAGAACGCCAAAAACCAAAATTTCCTAAATATGCCAAAGTACCACCATCAAAAGGGGAAAAGAAGAGAAGGGGAGGGAAATTTAAACCACACTATGCTCATAATATATCACAGTAAAATGCTGTTCAATTTGTTGCAAATAATCTATGCGAGCTCCACTCTAGAAACCCAGGGGTAAATCTCCCCAACCAAGAGGCCCCTGGAAAACAAGCTACAATCACTACAATGTGAGCGGGCTCAGCCACATCAATTAGAAAAGGGGTGCTGCTATACGTATCAATGTAATACAATATCCAGAAAGAAAAAGAAACACGCAAAACAGCGCACACCCATAAATATCAGAAAAGGTTCTCTTTATTAATACATGAATCAAAAAGACAGACAAGATTCTTAAAAACATTTAAAACATTTAAAGCAGCCAAAGCACAAAACAGGGTGAGCTCCCTCAACAAAGGGATCCCCACCCAGGGCACATGCCTGCAGTGGACTACAAGTGCCACAATAGAATCCTACACCAGATAAACGGTGGGGATGTGTAACAATTAGAATAATACAACACAGACATTTTTATTATTATTTATTATTATTCTAATTGTTACACATCCACACCGTTTATCTGGTGTAGGATTCTATTGTGGCACATGTAGTCCGCTGCAGGCATCCTCCATTGCATGCATTTTTATGCTGGGGATCGCCCCTAGCAATGGACTACAAGGGCAGGATCTGCTCCCCCAGTATAAATGCACAACTGCATTTGGGGTTGAGCACCTCCAGCCATTTGAGACCACGTTCTTTGTTGTTTAAAAATTTATACTTGGAGGTGTGTAAACTTCATATGTTAATGCACCTTGAACATTTTTCAGGCAGCATTAAGGTTGCACCTGTGAGGCCATGCACCTATATCAGCCAACTTGGGTGGGGCTTGTAGCCTGTCTCTCCCTCCTCCCATTGAATGTGTGCTCAGTCACACTGGTGGGAACTGGGAGCAGGCTGCATGTCGGCCTAATGCTGCTGTAATTGTCCACTGGCCCCTGGTTTTTGCTTATTACGCACAGGTAGGTTAGCGTTAGGTCCCGTGCCATTTGAGAAACCTTGGCATTGGTGTGCGGGCTCTAGTGTGTCCTTCATATAAGGATACACTGGCGAATGTCTCAATTTTAACATCAGTGTTGAGGGATAGCCAATGTAATTGTATACATCTACCACAGTAGTGCACATAAATTTCTGTATTGTATTATTATTTATCAAGAAGGTCCAGCAGGATGATGAATTTTGCGCAGCTCTGCTGTGGTGGGAAAAGCTCTACCACATACGCGTTTTCTAGACACTTGTGAGGGAGGGAAGTAGACACTTTCCCGGGTCCTGAATTTGGCAGGTTAGGTGCTTTTACTTAATTTCACAGAGCTGCTGGTACATTTTCACTTGCATTTTAGGCGCAACAATCAAATTTGATTGCGGTGTCTAAGGGGTTAAAGCCAGGCTTCACTGTGATCTGTGATGTTTGGCAATAAAGTTGAGTCCTGGTGGCAGATAGGTCCACAATAGGTTAAAGGTTGAATTGCGGAAGGTAGAAGTGATACTCACGCCTACTGGTAGGTGGTGTAGCTTTGCGCCTAAAAAAGTACCTTTTCGCACAAAATAGCGACTTTTGACAAAAGTTGCAAATGATAAATGCATGACCACTGCATGGTCAAAAAGAAAAAGTTCTACAGGTAGGCAAAAAGAGCAAAACTGTCTAGATCAAAAGGCGCATTAAAGTAGCTAAATATGCTGCTTGCGTCTGAACTGTGCCTAAACATAGAAAAAAAGTGCTCTAAAAGCAATGATAAATCTCCTCCATTGAGTTTTATATATATATATATATATATATATATATATATATATTTAACTAGCGGAGTACCCGGTGTTGCCCGTTTTTTTTTTTCCTAATCCTTGTTGTGGAGGAAAATCAACAGAGGAACCTTTTGACTTCATATCCCGTCCTCATATATTGTTGTCATATCCCAACCCCATCCTATCCTCTTATCCCGACCTCCTATCCCGACCTCCTATCCCGACCTCCTATCTCGACCTCCTATCCCGACCTCCTATCTCGACCTCCTATCTCGACCTTCTATCTCGACCTCCTATCCCGACCTCCTATCTTGACCTCCTATCTCGACCTCCTATCTCGACCTCCTATCCCGACCTCCTATCCTGACCTGCTCTCCCGACCTCCTATTCCAACCTCCTATCTCGACCTCCTATCTTGACCTCCTATCTCGATCTCCTATCCCGACCTCCGACCTCCTATCCCATCCTCCTTTCCCGTCCTCATATCTCGACCTCCTATCTCGACCTCCTATCTCCACCTCCTATCCCAACCTCATATCCCGACCTCCTATCCTGACCTTCTATCCTGTCCTCATATCCCGACCTCCTATCTTGACCGCCTATGCCAACTTTTTATCTCGACCTCCTATCTCGACCTCCTATTCCAACCTCCTTTCCCATCCTCATATCTCGACCGCCTATCTCGACCTCCTATCCCGTCCTCCTATCCTGACCTCCTATCCCGTCCTCCTATCCCGACCTCCCATCTCAACCTCATATCTCGACCTCCTATCCCAACCTCCTATCCCATCCTCATATCCGTCCTCATATCCCGACCCATAGTATGTGTACCAGGTATTGAAATATCTCCAGCCGTACGGATTGATTTGATTTGCATGGGACTTTAAACAAAAACCCAGACCCTCACAAATGGGGATAGTTAAGGGTTAAATTAACTATCCTATATTTTAAGTGGACATATAAGTAACATGTGACCAAGTATTATCGAAATATCTCCAGCCGTTTGCAAGTTATGCAGTAACTTAAATCACCTATCCTATGTTTGTTGTTGACATATAAGTAACATGTGTGTCAAGTTTCATGTTAATATCTTTAGCCGTTTGGATGTGATGCTGGAACATACATACACACATTATATATATATATATATATATATATATATATATATATATATATATATATATATATATATATAGTTTAAGTATTTTTTTCCTAGCAGAAAACTGTAGTCATTAGTTTCATAAACATGTTATATTTATAACTTATATTGCATATTTGTATTATGTATCATATGTGAATACAATTGCTTTCTCACACACATCCTCCAGTAATTTATGCTATTTGTTGTTGATATTGCCTGTTTTTCTAGCTGACCTATCCACTGACCTCACTGACAGCTTATGAGCCCTAGCTAAAAACTATGTAAGAAGATAAAATATACATGACCCTAAATCATATCTCCTTTTTTAATAGTAACCTTTTCCCGCTGGGTGCTCCAGGCAACCTTTTGATTTGCTGCTCTGTCAGGATAAAGTGTATTTATGCCTTAGATGTAATTTGCCATTGTATTTATGATACCATGGACCTCAGACAGGAATACAGTGTAAAGTGATAGTAGAATCCAAGAATAATATAAAATGTTCAAAGATCATTACGCGCATTATGTTCTTAAACATAAATGTAACTTTTCAAAGCATTAGAAAATAAAAGCAGTGTAACAAATAAAGTTTGCATAAACTGTCCTTGTAAGTGCAAAAAATAAATAAAATGAAAACATCTATTCATGTTAAATGGCCTCTCCTAACATGCTCAGCGAAGGGCACAGGCATACCTTATTCTTACACTCAAATTATTATTTTTTCTGCATTTTTGCGTAATTGGTGAGATGGACAAAGCTCATTTATTGCTCAGTGAAGTAAAGGATTATCTGATGACTTCCCTGAAACATTAAATGTGTCGGTAGCCAAAGAATTTCATGAAATGTAGATTCTGTAACTCATGTTCTGTAGATTCTGTAAATCTTATCCTCCAAAATGAAGGGGATAATATATATATATATATATATATATATATATATATATATATATATATATATATACATACATAAACAGGAGAATACAGCAGCACACTGTTAGCACAAAAGATACAGATAAGGCATGAAATGCTATATAGGTACAATGCAAAAAATGAAAAAGTGAAAAAATTAGGTACTTAGCTCACAATTTAGCGACCAAGTAGTTTGGATCCTCCCACCACGGTAAGGTGACCTCATTGGGAAGGACCCTACACTGTGAATATGCCTCTATGCAATCAGTTAAACAGGCATTGCAATGTCGGAGACCTCCGCACCTTATACAGCATCTAATAGAGATGGGTGGGGTGCAGGAGCCAACATGGAGGTAGCCATTCCCCTATATGTGTCACACAAACAAGGATAAGTTGGCCAGCACATACTGATACCGTAACTACTGCATGGACCTGGCATACAGGTGTACGCTGCTAGGCTGAATATACATAAACAGGAGAATACAGCAGCACACTGTTAGCACAAAGATACAGACAAGGCATGAAATGCTATATAGGTATAATGCAAAAAATGAAAAAGTGAAAAAATGAGATACTAGCCTAGCAGCGTGCACCTGTATGCCAGGTCCATGCAGTAGTTTTGGTATCAATATGTGCTGGCCAACTTATCCTTGTTTATATAGTAAATCTTATCCTCCAAAATGAAGGGGATAATATATTAATGCAAGTAGTGAATCTCTACTGCGGTGAATCTCTACTTGCATTAGTGTGAATTGGACCCCGTGACCTGTGATCTGTCTGCTGGTTGCACCCTGCGTTTTTAGTGTGCTGCTACTTCTTTCGTATATATATATATATATATATATATATATATATATATATATTTATTTATTTTCATTTTTTTTCTTCTGCAATATAGCAACATAAAATTAAAGGGCTACTCCAGTGAAAAAAAAAGTTGTAAATCACCTGGAGCCAGAAAGTTATACAGATTTGGAAATTACTTCTATTTAAAAATCTTAATCCCTTCAGTACTTAGCAGCTGTATACTACAGAGAAAGTTGTGCTCTCTGTTTCCACCTCTCTGCTCTCTGTTTCCACCTCTGTCCATTTCAGGAAATACCCATAACAGGAGTGGTTTGCTATAGGGATTTGTTCCTGCTCTGGACAATTCCTTACACGGACAGAGGTGTCAGCAGAGAGCACTGTGGTCAGACTGGGAAGAACTAAGCAACTTCCCCTGTAAAATACAGCAGCTGATAAGTACTAGAAGGATTAAGATTATATATGTAAATCTTATCCTCTAAAATGAAGGGGATAATATATATATATATATATATATATATATATATATATATATATATATATATATATATATACCCTTTTAGTTTTCTGATTCTTAGAATTCTTGCCCACTTGATTCTAGACATGTCTGCTTCTGGTTTTTAGGAATAACACAGCAGACAATGACATGGAAGGTTGTTCTGTCACTGGTCCAAGAGAATATTAATATCTACATCTGTTAACTCCTTAAAGACGCAGGACATGAATGGAGGGGGCATGATGCAATGTCACAAGGGGTGTGGCTATGACCTCAGGACCACTGCCGCTGGAACCCAGTGTTTGTTTAGAGAGCCAGTTGCTGCCGGAGACCGTGTACTTACCCCCCCCCCCCCCCTTCCGCTATCAGACATCTTATCCCCTATCATTTGAATAGGGAATAAGACGTTGAGTGGTGGAACACCCCTTTAGTCATTAAGATACATGTCATCATAATTGTAATAATTATGAGACAATTACACATAGAATAAAATATAAAACATTTCTAACACAAAATATTAGTAATAAGGGTTTAAGTTTTAAAATTCTGGATTATATTACACATTATATGTAGTTAAAACTCTAAAATCTTAAGCTATTCTGTTTTATGTATACCCAGTTTTCATTTCCTGGAGTTAAACTATGGTAGCATTCCTGCAGTATATTTTAATTTCCAATGATAGAGAAAGGAAATTGGTTTATAAAAGTAAGCTAGAAATGGCCTTTCAATTGAATATATGAATAAAGTAGTAGCTTTAATACTAAATAGAAAAGTAAGAAATGGCAAAGCTTCTCAGCATAAGGATATATTGAATAATAAAAACCCATGGGTGTATGGCTGTATCATACTATTATAACTACGGTGGTCAAACCAGATTAAGGCTGGGTTAACACATAGTATTTGGTCAATATTTTACAGTATGTAGAAAGCAGGAGTGGGCCCAAGGACAGAAAAAGGTGCACATTTCCATTACTGTGTTTATTGGATCCGTTTTACTTCTGGTTCTGGTTAAAGATACTGAACAAAGTTCTGTGTAAACTCAGGCTTAAAATGTATCATTCATTTACATCAGATAGCTTCACATCACAATCATTGAGGGCTTCCACAACAAGAAAGCTTATACACATACACAGAGCCAACACAATGACATATAGGGATCTGATCCAAGTGACAACCAAATGAATAAACCAGCTGCTCATACTCCATTCCACTCTAGTTAGTAGAGCTTAAAGGGGTACTCCGGTGGAAAACATTATTTTTTTTATTTTTTAAAATCAACTGGTGCCAGAAAGTTAAACAGATTTGTAAATAACTTCTATAATAAAAATCTTTTACCCTTCCAGTACTTTTTAGCAGCTGTATTCTACAGAGGAAATTCTTTTCTTTTTGAATTTCTTTTTTTTCTTGTCCACAGTGCTCTCTGCTGACAGCTGATGCCCGTATCAGGAACTGTCTAGAGCAGGAGAAAATCCTCATAGCAAACCTATACTACTCTGGACAGTTCCTGACATGGACAGAGGTGTCAGCAGAGAGCACTGCAGACAAGACAAAAAAGAAATTCAAATAGAAAAGCTGTAGGTTTCTACAAGGTTGGACAGATTTGGCTACCATGAACCCAAGTTGCATCCATAGAGTCTGAAGATGGAGTAAAGGCACTGGTCAAAAGACCTCAAAATATCACATGAGCCCTAAAAGCATATAGAATGGAAAACTGGCTAGATCAGAATGAGGAGAGCACGTACAAACAAAATCAGCAAACCAACTCTTACCCTGTATATAAGAATAAATGATTAGCTAATGAACAAGAAATCACTGATCATTAAGATTATCTGGCCTTGCTAGAAGCTGCATGAGTATCAAGCAGTTAGCATTTCTGCTAGATCAGTGCTTTTATCAGGAATGGGTCTGCCCATCTAAATGGACCCCAACACTTATTTATAGGTAAGACAAGATTCACCATTCACAACAGGTGACGGTCACAGCTTACATGCATCTCCTTGCATAAACAATTTAAGTCTACAGGTTCCCATGGTCCATGTGCAACATGTTGGTGTCACATATGCCAGCATTAACACTGCAGTTTATGAGCAAAACCCAGAAGTGGATTAACCCCTTAAGGACCAGAGGTTTTTTCGTTTTTGCATTTTCGTTTTTTTTTTTTTTTTTTTCAAATAAGTTTTTATTTTTATAATAAGTAGAAATAGAAATACAATACAAAAGCCCCAACATAGGGCTGAAAACATAAAGAAGATTACATAAACATATAGGCATTTGCATATTACAGGAATTGCAGCTTACAAAGAGTTTGATACAACATTGCAGGCATTAATAATCTTAGTAGGCAGTAAAATAGCGTAACATGTGAGAAAAATCGGAGAAAAAAAGAAAATTGACATGAATTAGTCTTGACATTGGTAAAATAAACAGAAGAAACAAACCATTGGAATGGTAAAAGCAAATTATCACTCATCATATACAGTTTGAAACAATGTGTAACAGAAAGAGGTAAAGGGCAGTAAGGGGTACACTGGTAATTTTCAAGGCATAGTTAGCGGTGGGGGTAGTGTGGACTTGCAATCCATATTTCCCAAGAAAATAAATATTTAGTGTGGGTATGATTTGCCAGTGAGTGTTCCTTTTCATAATCACAGGTCAAGTTAACAAGATTAAAGGGGTATTCCAGGAATTTTTTTTATTTGACTACTCTACAGGGGCTGTAAAGTTCGTGTAGTTCTTAATATAGTGTATTTATCTGTGTGTGATGGTTTTCTCACAATTCTCATGTGATTTTCACCCCAATATTTATTTTTACCAGCATACAAAACGACTGCTGTCTCTGATTTTTCCCAGCTTGCAATGCGGTCGAGACCTGACTCACTAGTCAGCTGATGACAGGGAGCCTGTCTGCTTCAATGGGTGGAGAGAGCAATCTACAAGTAATGCAACAGCTGGAGGCACCCTGATTGAAAACCACAGGTGTGCATCTCATTTATGTTTCAATGGGTGGGGTGGCTGATGTGTGGGAAGGAGGAAAATTAAATCATGGGATTTGTAGGCAAGCAAGAAAACTGAAAACAGGAAATACAAGTTCACAGAAAGCTAGCCACAGTGTTATGGTAATATCACAGCATAGCCATTTAGCCCAAGACAAGCGCAAATCCTTCTTAAGCATGTCCATTACTGTCTGCCAGGTACATACTAAAATCACCTTATGCTGGATAACCCCTTTAATTACATCATAAAGAGAGAGGGGATCGAACTTGTTTTCCATTTCCTAGTTAAGAATAACTTAGTTGACATGAACAGGAGGGCAATAGGAGTTCTCATTTTTGGATGGAATTGGTTTAGGTCAATAAGAAGGAGAGAGGTTTGAGGGGTCAATAGCACATTAGATTTAAGAGGGGTTGAACTAATGGACAGTTCCACAGAACGTGAAGGAGGGTGCCCACATTGCCACACTCCCTCCAACACAGGTTAGACACAGAATGATTGAGAAGATGTAGTCTGGACGGAGTGAAATACCATGTATACATTGTTTTGGCATAAAGTGTTTCTTTATGTAGGAGAATGCTTTTATCCATTTGGACATAGGAATGTAGATCTTAAGGTCCTCTGCCCACTTAGACATAAAGTAATGTGTAATGTGGTTTCCCCTGTCTCCAACTAAGTTGTAAAAAGCAGTTGTTCCACCTGACACCTTAGCCGTGTTGGTTAGAAACATGACAAAGGCCTTGAGAATTTGGTGACAAAAGTCAGTAGTAAGTAGACTCCTAATTTGTAAGCCTTTATAGAAGTCTGAGTGTGGGAGGGCAAACTTAGACCTTAGGGACGGAAAGTGAACATCTCCTTCTGGGATAATTAAATCTTGGATATTGCTGATTTGTTTGAATCTCCAAAAGGATAAATCTAGATCAGGGATATTTTTCTTTGGGCACGGGACTTAAGACATGAGACCATATTTTATCAGAGACATTAAAAGCAGATAAGTATGAAATAGGTGGGTGAGCTCACCGAAGAGGAAGAATCATGCAAGAGAGCAATGAGAGTGGGTCAGTGCATGCAGTCTCCAGATATATCCATAGTTTGTCAGAATTTTGTGTCCACCAATGTTTCATCTGATCCAGTATGCAGGCCATGCAATAATCTTTTATAAGCAGAAGGCCTAGTCCACCCTTCAAAGGGTGATGTGATATTGTCTTCCTAGCTACACGAGGGCGCCTACCATGCCATAGAAACTGAGCAATGTATTTAGTCAGGACAGAAAATAAAGAGTGTGGGATAGAGATTGGAATAGTATGGAATAAATATAGAAGTTTGGGGAGTAGAATCATCTTGAATGCAGCTAAACGGCCTAACCAGGAAAGAAAAGTTTAGCATAGTCATGCATTGATTTGATTAATGAGGTTGAAAGAGGAAGGATGTTGAGATGGTACAATTGAGAAGAAGGGAAGGAGAGCTGTATGCCTAAATAGGTCAGTGAAGAGATGTGCCAATCCAAGGGGAAAGCATTTTTAAGGGAGGTTATACAATTAGCAGATTGATAAAGGAGGAGAATCTGGGACTTTAAAGTGCTTAACTTAAAGAAGGAAATGACGCTAAAGCGGTCAATAAGGCTGGGTTCACACTACATTTTGTCCCATACGGGACCGCATACGGCAGGGGCAGCTGAAAACTTGTGTTCCCGTATGCCTTCGTATGCGGTCCCGTATGTATGGCATTTCAATAAGCCGACCGGAGTGAAACGCTGACTCCGGTTGGCTCATTTTTGCCCCGTATGTGGTTTTCCACCGGAACTGAAATCGTAGTCAACCACGATTTTAGATGTGGTGGGAAAACCCCATACGGGGCAAAAATGAGCCAACTGGAGTCAGCATTTCACTGCGGTCGGCTCATTGAAATTAATTACATACAGGACCGCATACGAAGGCATACGGGAATGCAAGTTTTCAGCTGCCCCTGCCGTATGCGGTCCCGTATAGGACAAAACGTAGTGTAAACCCAGCCTACTATCAAAGAGCTTGGGAAGGGAAGTTGAGATATTGATTAAGGTGAGTAAGATATCATCTGCAAAGAGAGCAAGTTTATGGTTTGTGTTACCTACAGTGATTCAATGAATATCAGCATTAAGATGAATTGTGTGGGATAGAGGTTCAATGGACATTATAAAGAAAAGGGTTGAAAAAGGACAGTCCTGATGAGTCCCATTTGACAGGGTGAACTGGTCAGAAAGGGATCCATTGGTGAAGACCCTTTCAGCAGGATTAGAGTACAACGCCTGGATAGCCTGGACTATAGGGCCAGAGAATCCAAAAGCTCGGAGTGCAGAAAATGCATACTGCCAGTTCACCCTGTCAAATGCTTTCTCTGCATCTAAAGTTAGAAAAGCAGCAGAAAGGTGTTTATTCTCACAGTATTGTAGCAGGGATATCACTCTTCTAGTGTTGTCAGGGGTTTGTCTTCCCTTCATGAACCCAACTTGGTCCCTATAAATTATTTCAGGTAGTATGGGGAGGAGGCGAGAGGCCAGGATTTTTGCATAAATGTTGACATCCCTGTTTAACCCCTTAAGGACCTAGCCCATTTTCACCTTAAGGACCTGGGAATTTTTTGCACATCTGACCACTGTCACTTTAAGCATTGATAACTCTGGGATGCTTTTACTTTTCATTCTGATTCTGAGATTGTTTTTTCGTGACATATTCTACTTTTTGTCTGTGGTAATTTTTTGTCGATGCTTGCATCATTTCTTGGTGAAAAATGTGAAAATTTGATGAAAATTTTTAAAATTTTTATATTTTTTATATTTTATATATTTTTTTAACTTTGAAGCTCTCTGCTGATAAGGAAAATAGACATTACAAATAAATTCTGTATTGATTAACATATACAATATGTCTACTTTATAATTTCATAATAAAGTTGACATGTTTTTCTTTTGGAAGACATCGGAGGACTTGAAAGTTCAGCAGCAATTAAAAAATGTTTCACAACATTTTCAAAATCTGAATTTTTCAGGGACCAGTTCAGTTTTGAAGTGGATTTGAAGGGCCTTCATATTAGAAATACCACATAACTGACCCCATTATAAAAACTGCACCCCTCAAAGTATTCAAAATGACATTCAGAAAGTGTGATTCACAGGAATAGCAGCAGAGTGAATTCAAATTGTTCATTTTTACACTCACATATTCTTGTAGACCCAGTTTTTGAAATTTTATAAAAGGTAAAAGGAGAAAAAGCCCACAAAATTTGTAACCCAATTTCTCTCGAGTAAGGAAATACCTCATATGTGGATGTAAAGTGTTCGGCGGGCGCAGTAGAGGGCTCAAAAGGGAAGTAGCAACAATGGGATTTTGGAGAGTTTTCCTGAAATGTTTTTTTGGGGGGCATGTCACATTTAGGAAGCCCCTATGGTGCCAGAACAGCAAAAATAAAAAAAAAATAAAAAAAAAAAACAACATGGCATACTATTTTGGAAACTACACCCCTCAACTAACGTAATAAGGGTACAGTGAGCCTTAACATGCCACAGGTGTTTGATGACTTTTTTTTAAAGTTGGATGTGTAAATCATTTTTTTTTCACTAAAATGATGCTTTTTCCCCAAATTTGTAATTTTTACAAGGGGTAATAGAAGAAAAAGCTCCCAAAAATTTGTAACCCCCATCTCTTCTGAGTATGAAAATACCCCATGTGTGGACATCAAGTGCACTACGGATGCACTACAATTCTTAGAAGAGAAGGAGTCACATTTGGCTTTTGGAAAGTAAACCCCTTTTCTTCTGAGTTTGGAAATACCCCATATGTGGATGTAAAGTGTTCTGCGGGTGAACTAAAATGCTCAGAAGAGAAGGAGCGCCATTGAGCTTTTAGAGAGGAAATTTGGTTGGAATGGAAGTCAGGGGCCATGTGCGTTTACAAAGCGCCCCCCCCCCCCCCCCCCCCGTGGTGCCAGAAAAGTGGATCCCCCCACTTGTGACCCCATTTTGGAAACTACACCTCTCGAAGAATTTAACAAGGGTTGCAGTGAGCATTTACACCCCACTGGGGTTTTACAGATCTTTGGAATAGTGGGCTGAGCAAATAAACATTTTTATTTTTCATTTTCACGGACCACTGTTTTAAAAATCTGTCAGACACCTGTGGGGTGTAAATGCTCACTGCACCCCTTATTAAATTCTGTGAGGGGTGTAGTTTCCAAAATGGGGTCACATGGGACCCCCCGTCCACTGTTCTGGCACTATAAGGGCTTTGTAAACACACATGGCCTTCAATTTCAGACACATTTTCTCTCCAAAAGTCCAATGGTGCTCCTTCTCTTCTGAGCATTGTAGTCAAGTACCAGGGCGTCAGGGCGTACGCCAGTATGCCCTGGGTTCCTAAGTGGTAAAAAGGGAAATAGGCCTATAAATAGATGTCTGATCTGTGGGTTTTTCTGGTTTGTGAATCATTGTGATGAGGGCAGTAAGCATTTGCTGGGGGAGGGCACCTAACGTCATAGCTTTCAAGAAAACATTGGACAAGTAAAGTAGTAAGATTGAGCTGTATTTTTTATAACATTCATTGGGAAGGCTATCAGGTCTGGGGCTTTATTGACCGGTAGGAATTTTATTGCTAGTTTAATTTCCTGTGAGGTGATCGGGCGTTAAGGGAGGGAAGATAATGTTCTGGGATACGAGGGAGTTTTAATGTAGATAGAAAGTCGTCAATGGATGATTGAGATGGTTTGGCGTAAAAGTCTTTAAAAGCATTTACTATACCCCTCGGGCAAAAGGACAGGTTCTTTCAACACTGGGTGATGTACTAAGAGGATGTGTTGTTTAGTAGTCCTCGGCTTAAGTTTTCTGGCTAGAAGAGTTTCTAGCCTTGTTGTCTTGTGAATAATTTATTTTGGATCGTCTAAGTTCTTTTTCATATGTGTATAGAAGTAATCTACGCAAATGTAAATGCTCACTAGTTAGATCATTAGAAACTGTGATAGAAGGCGATGCCTTATGCAATGCCTCCAGGGTGGCTATTTTAGTTATAGATTCAGTGATTTGAATTGTGCGTTGTCTTTTGAGTTTTGTTCCTAGCTGAATGAATGATCTCTGCACCACTGCTTTGTGTGCTAACCATAAAGTGACTCATAAAGGGGACTCATTGAGAGAGAAATACTCAGTCAGAGCAGTTTCTATGACTTTGGTATGTTCAGTATATGCGATTATATGTGTGTTGGCTCTCCACACAAAGTCGCTGTGTTTAGGTGTAGCAGCGGATAGGGAAAGCAACACTGGAGCATGGTCACTCCATGTCAACTTGCCAATGCTCGTCTTAAAAGTTCTGTCTAGTGAGGATGGAGTCAATTCTAGAGAATATCCAAAATTATGGGGTGTAGTAGGACTAGTCCCTCTCTGTGGCATGCTGGAGATGCCATGCGTCAAATAGGTCATATTCGTTCAGCAAAGATTGTAAATAGAATTGACGAGGAGCAGCATTCTGTGATAGATCCAGAGTAGGGTCAGCAAGGGCGTTGAAATCCCCACAAATTATAACATTACTCCATCTGTTGTCACACAGTTTTTTGAAGACCTTTTTGAGAAATTAACCCTGACCTCAGTTGGGGTCATACAAGTTGACAATTGTATAGTCTAAATCCTCTATAGTGCACACCAGGATTATGAATCTACTTTGTGGATCAATAATCTCTTTGTTCACAGAGAAGACAACTTCATTATTAACTGCAATTAGGACCCCTCTTTTTTTTTAAGAGTAGGTGGAGTGAAAAATAAAAGGGAACTTTCTGTGTGTAGAGCAGGAGTATTGTGGGAAGAAACAGGGGGTTCCTGAATACAACACAAAACCAAAAGCAAATAGAGTATATAAAAAAGGAGAAGATAAGAGAGAGAAAACAAATTACGATAAACTAGTATAAGTAAGATCAGTCAGTGTACCAAGGACCACTCAGGTAGCGTGTAATAGGTAAGTATATAAAACAAACCAGTTAAGTGAACAAGTTAGTGCCGTGCAACACCAGACGATAGTCCCCAGAGTCAGCGATCAGGGAGAGCAGGATCAATGGTCAGTGGCATTCCTCGCTGCGAATCCTCATGCAGAGGTGAGCCGGCAGGGGAGTCTTCTAAGCACCCCCAACTTCAGAGAAGCTCCATACGAGAAGCTTCATGAACCGTAATGACAACGTACGTCTTGCCGTGATGCTGAATGAGGATCTTTGCTGGAAAAAACCATCTGCATGGGATAATAAGTCCATGGAGCAGTCCTGTTAACTGACCAAAGGAGCGTCTGGCTTGAAGGGTCTCAGCTGAAAGGTCCGAGAATAACTTCACATCAGTATACGGGTGGGAAAGGGAATTATGCTTCCGCGAATACTGGAGGAGTTTATCCTTCGTTTTGAAGAAAGTAAATCTCGCCAGAACATCACGTGGCAAATTCTTAGGTAGTGACTTTGTTTTCTGAACCCAGTAAGCTCGATCTATGCAATATTCATATGGCTCAAGATCAGGAAGAAGCACTTGTGTCAGTTGCTTCACATAGATAAGAAGCTAAGAGCCGGCAACAGTTTCTGGAATGTCTCCAAACTTAATGTTGTTGCAGCGATTTCTGTCTTCCGCATCAATGAGCTTAGCTTGCAACACATCCATTTTACCATCCAAGTCATTGTGAGCATCAACAAGTTAATTATCGGCTTTAGCAAATGACGCCATTTTATTTTCTGTTTGACCCATTCTGCATTCCACATCATGCACTGAAGCAGATAAAGGCAGCATAAGTTGACAAAAGTCACTGTGAAGCGAACTCCTAAGCATCTGGAGCATATCTTTTAGAGTGGTGTCAGATACTACATTATCAGTCGTTTGGTAGGAATCAGATATGTACCGTTCCTCGTGAGTTTCCCCTTCATCTGGATCCTCACTGTGTTCAGTATGGACAGTAAGTTTTAATTTTTGCTTAACCTCTTAAGGATGCAGGGCGTACCTGTACACCCTGCGCCCAGTCCTGGTATATATAATGCATGGTCATGCCGTAACCCCACATCATAGTGAGTCGGTCCCGGTGGCTACTGAAAGCCGGGACCCTGGGCTAATAGCATGCGGCACCAATCGTTGTGCCGTGCGCTATTAACCCTTTAGATGTGGTGTTCAAAATTGATTACCACGTCAAAAATGAAAGTGAAATTGCGATGTCCTGATCAGCTAGAACGCAAGCGGAGGGTGCCTGCCTCCATCCCGTCCGATCGGCGATTGATTGCTCCAAGCCTGAGATCCAGGCTTGAACAAACGACCGCCGATAACACTGATCATCTCCATGTTAATGCATGGGGCTGATCTATGTATAAAATTGGTATGTGCAGTTCTATAGCCACTAGAGGGGGCTATAACACTGCAAAAAATGTGTGAAAAATAGTTAAAAAAGATAATTTAACCCCTTCCCTAATAAAACTCTGAATCACCCCCCTTTTCCCATAAAAAATAAATAAATAAATAAATAAACATATGTGGTATTGCCGAGTGTGGAAATGTCCAAACTATAAAAATATATAGTTAATTAAACTGCACAGTCAATGGCATATGCACAAAAAAACTCCAAAGTCCAAGATAGCATATTTTTGGTCACTTTTTATATCATGAAAAAATGGCCCGTACGCAGAAAAATTAAAAAGTTATTGGGGTCAGAAGATGACAATTTTAGACCTATAAATTTTCCTGCATGTCGTTATGATTTTTTTTCAGACGTAATACAAAATCAAACCTATATAAGTAAGGTATCATTTTAACCGTATCGACCTACAGAATAAAGATGAGGTGTCATTTTTACCGAAAAATGTACTGCGTTTAAACAGAAGCCCCCAAAAGTTACAAAATGGCATTTTAAATTTTGTCGCACAAAGAATTTCTCCCGTTTCACCGTGGATTTTTTTTTGTAAAATTACTGATGTCACTGCAAAGTAGAATTGGTGGCACTAAAAAGAAGCCATAATATGGAATTTTAGGTGCAAAATTGAAAGCGTTATGATTTTAAGAAGGTGATGAGGAACAAATGAAAATGTAAAAACTGAAAAACCCTGCGTCCTTAACCCCTTAAGGACCAAGGCCGTATGAGTACGTTCTTGGTCCCGCTCCCGTGATATAACGCGGGGTCCCACGGCGACCCTGCATCATATCACGGCGGGCCCGGCGTCATAGTGAAGCCGGGACCCGCTGCTAATAGCGCACAGCACTGATCGCAGTGCCGCGCGCTATTAACCCTTTAGCCGCGCGCTCAAAGCTGAGCCACGCAGCTAAAAGTGAAAGTAAAAAGTGCCGGTTAGCTCAAGGAGCTGTTCGGGATTGCCACGGTGATATTGTGGCATCCCGAACAGCTGTACTACAGGAGGAAGGTCTCTTACCTTCCTTCCTGCAGTCCGATCACCTGAGATCCAGGCTTGAGCAATCAATTGCCGAAAACACTGATCAATGTATCCCTATGGAGATGCATTGAACACTGTTAAATATCAGTAAATGCAATGTTATAGCCCCCATGGGGGCTATAATATTGCAAAAGAAAAGTTTAAAAAAATCTTTAACCCTTTGAATTATCCCTTTCCCTAATAAAAGTTTGAATCACCCGGCATTTCCAATAATAAAAAAAAACTGTGTAAATAAAAACAAAAATAAACATATGTGGTATCGCCGCGTGTGGAAATGTCCGAATTAAAAAAATATATTGTTAATTAAGCCGCATGGTTAATGGCGTACGCGCAAAAAAATTCCAAAGTCCAAAATAGCGTATTTTTGGTCACTTTTTATATCATGAAAAGATTAATAAAAAGTGAACAAAAGGTCAGATCAATGCAAAAATGATACCGACAAAAACTTCAGATCACGGCACAAACAATGAGCCCTCATAGCACCCTGAACACGGAAAAATAAAAAAGTTATAGGGGTCAGAAGATGACAATTTTAAACATATAAATTTTCCTGCATGAAGTTATGATTTTTTTCTGAAGTAATACAAAATCAAACCTATATAAGTAGGGTATCATTTTAACCATATTGACCTAGAGAATAAAGATAAGGTGTCATTTTGACCTAAAAATTTACTACGTAGAAACGGCAGCCCCCAAAAGTTGGCTGTATTTTTTAAATTTTGTCGCACAATGATTTTTTTCCCGTTTTGCCGTAGATTTTTGGGTAAAATGACTGATATCATTACAATGTAGAATTGGTGGTGCAAAAAATAAGTCATAATACAGATTTTTAGGTGCAAAATTTAAAGAGTTATGATTTTTTAAAGGTAAGGAGGAAAAAACGAAAAAAGCCCGCACCTTAAGGGGTTAAAGGGGTACTCCGGTGCTTAGACATCTTATCCCCTATCCAAAGGATAGGGGATAAGATGCCTGATCGTGGTAGTCCCGCAGCTAGGGATCCCCGTGATCTTGCACGCGGCACCCCGTTTGTAATAAGTCCCCGGAGCGTGTTCGCTCCGGGACTGATTACCGGCGACTACAGGGCGGGCGGCATGTGACATCACGCCCCCGCCCCCGTGTGACAGCTATCGCGCCCCCTCCCATAGGCTTGCATTGAGGGGCAGAGCGTGACATCACATGGGGGCGGGACGTCACACGCCGCCCACCCTGTAGTCGCCGGTAATCAGTCCCAGAACAAACACGCAATCAGGCATCTTATCCCCTATCCTTTGGATAGGGGATAATATGTCTAAGCACTGGAGTACCCCTTTAAGGGGTTAAGGGGACTGACCTCTGGTGAAGATAATGATGCAGCCACATCATATTCTGGGGGATGAGAAGTTGGAGAAGAGGCAGGAATGCAGAGACTCCCGCGATTAGGCATCTTATCCCCTATCCTTTGGATAGGGGATAAGATGTCTAAGCACCGGAGTACCCCTTTAAGGGGTTAAGGAGACTGACTTGTGGTGAAGATATTGCGGCAGCCACATCATATTCTGGGGGATGAGAAGTTGGAGAAGAGGCAGGAACGGAGAGAGATGACTGCCAATCTGTTCCTCCAGCCTGTGTATTATGAGTGGCTGCGTGTGCAGGGTCCGATGAGCATCACCAATCAGGCCCTTCGAATAGGGAAGGCAGCTTGAGTTTATCTGCTGACCGTTTCCCACACAGTGAGGAGGGGGTCTTCCCGTCTCTGGTGTGTTGTCCACTTGGTCTACATGGGTTTTCTCTGCATGAGGCTGTTCTTTGTTGTAGCAATGAGAGGACGACTCGGCTGCGAAAAAATCGTGTAGCGGCATGAATCTCCCGGATCTCGAGTTGTTTTTTTTTTTGCCATAAATAGCCATGATGTCTGCTAGGGCTTTTACATGTAAATAATATGTGTCAGTATTGTTTTAATTAACAACATTATATATGGAATACATAACTTTAAGTAATGGAAATACAGTTTATTAATGGGAGTGACTTATCAGCAAGCCTGCAAACCCACTTGCTACAATAGCTCAATTCAATGGTGTTATAAAATTTGGTACAGTTAGGCAGGGGTTAAAAAGACATGAATAGATTTTATCTGATGAACTGTGGGTTATCCAATGAATTTACAGGTATGTGGCTTGCAGCTATTAATTCTTCTAGCCATGTTATTTCTATAAGACTACAAAGGATTGTTTTTCTCTATCTTGGTAAACACAGGGGATTGGGAATATTTGTAACTATGCATATTACTGAGCTGAATTTCATCACAAAACCTTATGGGGACTTTCTCCCTCTTTTGATTATTTTTTCTATATTTATACAAAATATATTCTGTTTAAATAAATGTATTATACCTATACATGTTCTAATTTCTTAATCATGTTAATACAATAGTCATTTGGGGGAATGTTTAGAATAGATAGCTTGAAGAATGACAATTTTAGTATTGCACTTTCATATATTAATAGAAACAAAACAAAGCTTTGCTTGCTGCTCTCAATAGGTCTCATGCCCTGTGTGAATTTTTTACAGCATCAATAGAACCGCATCAGTAGGCATAAAAGTGAGTTGCTGTTCTGCTTCTTCAAGCAAAATCTTTAAAGGACCTTTCAGTCACAATGTTCAATCCCTTGGCTAAATAAAGACATATTAATTCAATAGTCTGGCAACTTCTAGTAAATGCAAGCTAAAATGCTTTATTTCCATAACATACATATATTACATTGGAATTTTCAGGATATAATTTTAAGGCATTTAACCCTTATTCTTAATTTACTTTGCTTATAACTAGCATAGATAATACATTTAGAAAAAAAAAAAAAAACTGTAAAATAAATTTCAAAGTTCAGCCTTGTTGCTCTATTTACAGTGTATCACAAGCATTTGTTAGAACTGTTTACATTGGTGAGGGTATTTTTCACTATTTGTGTCATTGCAATATATCTTTGATTCACCATGTCCTTAAAGAAAAAATGTCCTTAACCCCTTAAGGACCAGGCCATTTTACACCTTAGGACCGGAGCGTTTTTTGAACATCTGACCACTGTCACTTTAAACATTAATAACTCTGGAATGCTTTTACCTATCATTCTGATTCCGAGATTGTTTTTTCGTGACATATTCTACTTTATGTTATTGGTAAAATTTTGTCGATACTTGCATCGTTTCTTAGTGAAAAATTCCAACATTTGATGAAAAAAATAGAAAATTTTGCATTTTTCTAACTTTGAAGCTCTCTGCTTGTAAGGAAAATGGATATTCCAAATAAAACATTTTTTTATTCGCAAATACAATATGTCTACTTTATGTTTGCATCATGAAATTGACATGATTTTACTTTTGTAGAGAAAAAGACAAAAAGAGAGGTGCGCTCCTAGTGCGGATGGTTCAGACAGGTGAGCCCCTTAGGATAATTAGGTAGGCTTACCAGAAGTGGTCATGCTCAGGGCACAACACCTATATCTGCATGTAGTATCGCTCGGTGAAGATGAGGTCAGCAGCTCCTGAAGTCCTCTCTGAGTGAGCTAGTCACTCAGCATTTCTGATACAGTCTGGAATAATGTGAACCAAAGGCCTGGGACACATAAAAGGAGGACTGGGTTCCGGGCGCTTCCCCTCCTCAGAATTCCCCGGAGACCAGTGTTCACCGTACGAACTGCAGTAACCCCTGCAGTTACTGCAGTTCGTACGGTGAACACTGGTCTCCGGGGAATTCTGAGGAGGGGAAGCGCCCGGAACCCAGTCCTCCTTTTATGTGTCCCAGGCCTTTGGTTCACATTATTCCAGACTGTATCATGATTTTACTTTTGGAAGACATCAGAGGGCTTCAAAGTTCAGCAGCAATTTTCCAATTTTTCTCAAAATTTTCAAACTCACTATTTTTCAGGGACCAGTTCAGGTTTGAAGTGGATTTGAAGGGTCTTCATATTAGAAATACCCCACAAATGACCCCATTATAAAAACTGCACCCCCCAAAGTATTCAAAATGACATTCAGTCAGCGTTTTAACCCTTTAGGTGTTTCACAGGAATAGCAGCAAAGTGAAGGAGAAAATTCACCATCTTCATTTTTTACACTCGCATGTTCTTGTAGACCCAATTTTTTTAATTTTTACAACGGGTAAAAGGAGAAAATTTATATTTATATTTGTAGCCCATTTTCTCTCGAGTAACGACATACCTCATATGTCCATGAAAAGTGTTCAGCGGGCGCAGTAGAGGGCTCAGAAGCGAAAGAGCGACAAGGGGATTTTGGAGAGTACGTTTTTCTGAAATGGTTTTTGGGGGGCATGTTGCATTTAGGAAGCCCCTATGGTACCAGTACAGCAAAAAATTCCCCACATGGCATACCATTTTGGAAACTAGACCCCTTGGGGAACGTAACAAGGGGTAAAGTGAACCTTAATACCCCACAGGTGTTTCACGACTTTTGCATATGTAAAAAAATATTTTTTTTTTCACTAAAATGTGTGTTTCTCCCAAATTTCACATTTTTGCAAGGGTTAATAGCAGAAAATACCCCCCAAAATTTGTAACCCCATCTCTTCTGAGTATGAAGGTACCCCATAAGTGGACCTGAAGTGCACTACGGGCAAACTACAATGCTCAGAAGAGAAGGAGTCATATTTGGCTTTTGGAGAGCAAATTTTGGTCGGGGGGCATATCGCATTTAGGAAGCCCCTATGGTGCCACAACAGCAAAAAACCCTCACATGGCATACCATTTTGGAAACTAGACCCCTTGAGGAACGTAACAAGGAATAAAGTGAGCCTTAATACCCCACAGGGGTTCCACAACTTTTGCATATGTAAAAAATATATATATTTTTTCACTAAAATGTGTGTTTCCTCCCAAATTTCACATTTTTGCAAGGGTTAATAGCAGAAAATACCCCCAAAATTTGTAACCCCATCTCTTCTGAGTATGAAGGTACGCCATAAGTGGACCTGAAGTGCACTACGGGCGAACTACAATGCTCAGAAGAGAAGGAGTCATATTTGGCTTTTGGAGAGCAAATTTTGCTCGGGGGGCATGTTGCATTTAGGAAGCCCCTATGGTGCCAGGACAGCAAAATAACCCCAACATGGCATACCATTTTGGAAACTAGACCCCTTGAGGAACGTAACAAGGGGTACAGTGAGCATTTACCCCCCACTGGTGTCTGTCAGAACTTTAGAACAGTGGGCTGTACAAAATGATTAATTTACACAGCCCACTGTTCCAAAGATCTGTCAGACACCAGTGGGGTGTAAATTCTCACTGCACCCCTCATTACATTCCGTGAGGGGTGTAGTTTCCGAAATGGGGTCACATGTGTTTTTTTTTTTTTGCGTTTGTCAAAACCGCTGTAACAATCAGCCACCCCTGTGCAAATCACCTCAAATGTACATGGTGCACTCTCCCTTCTGGGCCTTGTTGTGCGCCCCCAGAGCACTTTGTGCCCACTTATGGGGTATCTCCGTAGTCGGGAGAAGTTGCATTACGAATTTTGGGGGCTTTTTTCCCTTTTACCTCTTGTCAAAATGAACAGTATAGGGCAACATCAGCGTGTTAGTGTAAAAATTTTATTTTTTTACACTAACATGCTGCTGTAGACCCCAACTTCACCTTTTCATAAGGGGTTAAAGGAGAAAAAGCCCCCCAAAATTTGTAACACAATTTCTCCCGAGTACGGCGATACCCCATATGTGACCTTAAACTGTTGCCTTGAAATACGACAGGGCTCCAAAGTAAGAGCGCCATGCGCATTTGAGGCCTGAATTAGGGATTTGCATAGGGGTGGACATAGGGGTATTCTACGCCAGTGATTCCCAAACAGGGTGCCTCCAGCTGTTGCAAAACTCCCAGCATGCTTGGACAGTGAACGGCTGTCCGGCAATACTGGGAGTTGTTGTTTTGCAACAGCTGGAGTCTCCATTTTGGAAACAGTGGCATACCAGACGTTTTTCATTTTTATTGGGGAGGGGGCTGTGTAGGGGTATGTGTATATGTAGTGTTTTTTTTACTTTTTATTTTATTTTGTGTTAGTGTAGTGTAGTGTTTTTCGGGTACAGTCACACGGGCGGGGGATTACAGCGAGTTTCCCGCTGCGAGTTTGAGCTGCCGCGCAAAATTTGCTGCATCGCAAACTTGCAGCCTGATACTCACTGTAAGCCCCCTGCCTATGTGAATGTACCCTGTACATTCACAGGGGGGGGGACCTCCAGCTGTTACAAAACTACAATTCTCAGCATGCACAGTTTATCAGTGCATGCTGGTAGTTATAGTTTTGCAACAGCTGGAGGCACACGGTTGGGAAACACTGAGTTAGGAAACAGACAATGTTTCCCAACCAGTGTGCCTCCAGTTGTTGCAAAACCACAACTCCCAGCATTCTCAGGCATGCTGGGAGTTGTAGTTCGGCAACATCTTTAGAGCCAGATGTTGCCGAACTACAACTCCCAGCATGCTGGGAGTTGTAGTTTAGCAACATCTGGAGGATTACAGTTTGCAGACCACTAATACAGTGGTTCCCAATCTGTGCCCTTCCAGATGTTGCAAAACTACAACTCCCAGTATGCCAAAACTGTCCAGGCATGCTGGGAGTTGTAGTTCTGCAACATCTGAAGGGCCAGATGTTACAGAACTACAACTCCCAGCATGCCTGGACAGTAAGGGCATGCTGAGGATGTGTAGTTTTGCAACATCTGGAAGGGCACAGTGGTCTCCAAACTGTGGACCTCCAGATGTTGCAAAACTGCAACTCCCAGCATGCTCAGACGCCAAGGGCTGTCTGGGCATGCTGGGAGTTGTAGTTTACAGGGTCCCATTACAGCAATGCATGTCGCTTTACGGCGACGTGCATTGCTGTAAAGGGCCCGACCGCGGCTGAAGATCTACTTACCTGTCGCCGCCGCCGCCGTCTTCATCGCCGGGATCCGGGTCTTCAGGGACGAGGTAAGTACCGGGGCCAGTCCCCAGCACTCCCCCGTCCCCCGCCGCGTCCTCCGGTCTTCCTCCCGTCCTCTCCGGACTTCCAGGGGCCGGGCAGGGCGGGAGGAAGTAATCGCCCCCCCCCCCTTGCGATTGGTCGGTTAGTTAACCAACGGATCGCAGGGTATAGGAGGAGGTGGCAGGCTTGCCACCTCGCTCCTAGTCTTCAGCATGGTCCTGGCTGTCTGTGACAGCCGGGATCATGCGAAATTACCGGGCGGTTGGGTCCCAGAGACCCGATCAGCCCGGTATCGCCGCAGATCGCAAGGGCGATTTCCCGTGCCATTTGCGGCGATCGCCGACATGGGGGGCCTACATGGCCCCCCTCGGCGTTTGCCCTGGATGCCTGCTGAAGGATTTCAGCAGTCATCCGCTTCCGATCTCTGCCCGGCGCGCGGCAGAGATCGGAAATACAACAGGACGTTCTCTAACGTCCTTGGGCATTAAAGCCCAGGTAGCGGGGATGTTAGAGAACGTCCTATGTCCTTAACAGGTTAAACATATGAAAAAGGAGTTCACCTGACACAAATATGTCTGGCTGGTATAAGACCAGGAATCAGAGATACTGGAATAGAATACTTTAGGGAAAGAACCAGGGCCGTTTGAAGGAATTTGGGGGGCCCAAGCAAAACAGACATGGAGGCCCCCCCTCCACCACCTCCACCCCCTCCCCACCTTACGCACGCAAAGCCTGTACACAGGATACATACCATTTAAGTGATTATATACAGGACCATATTGTGATTATATACAGGACCATATAGAGGTATTTACCAGCTGTGCACAGGATATATACCCCATATAAGTGATTACAGCTATGTGGAGGAACTCACAGGTTACGTCTTTTCTGATCATCATCGTCCTCTTTCCTTTTCTTTCCCGTCCGACTCAGACTGCCATGATGTCTTCTTCCAGCCAAAACTTCATCTCTCTTCATCTGCATTTTTTCAGTGCTCTCCTTAACACTACACAATCTCCTCATCTAAAGGCCTGTAATAATGCCCCCCCTTGGTGTCCCACTCAGTAAAAGAGCAGGTTGCCAGATATGTAGGGAGGTCACCATTCCCTAACCATGGTGCATCTAGCTGTTGCAAAACTACAGCGCCCAGACGACGTCTGGATTTCCGGGCATGCTGGGAGTCATAGTTTTTCACTCTTGTTGGGAAACACTGATGTAGGTAGTTAGGTAGCCAGGTACATAGCTAGTAGGGCTGCACGATATGGGGAAACTGTGAGATTGCGATTATGTACCCAGATTAACCCCCAGTAGGCAGGTAGTACTCCCAGATTACCCCCTTCCCTCCCAGTAGGCAGGTAGTACTCCCAGATTACCCCCTTCCCTTCAAGTAGGCAGGTAGTAGCCCCATATTAGAACCCCCCCCCCCCCCCCGTAGGCAGGTAGTACCCCCCAGGGGCGTAGCTAGAAATCACAGGGCCCTGATGCAAAGAGTTGTCCTGGGCCCCCCTACCCCTCAACGACATGCTTCCCCAATCCCTGACGAACTCCTTACCCAGCCTCGACCGCACAAATATAATAATGAATGACAGGCAGGGCCGTACTGGGGCCAAAAATAAGCCCAGGCATTTTAAAATAAGCAGCCCATTTTTATGGTGGGGGTCCGACTGCTTAGACCCCCACCAATCACCTTGGTTCAAGTGGCTCTCCAGCTGTAATAAAGCTACAATTCCCATCATGTCTGGAGATCCTTAGGCATTATGGAAGTTGTTGTTTTGCAACAGCTGGAGAGCCACAGATTGGGTCAGACAGAACACACAGTGATATCAGTGACCAGAGTGACATCTTCTCTGTTGTCATTTCTTTCTCATCTTGTCTGGGCACCAGGTCTTCATCATTGATTCCTCAGCTTGTAAGCAGATCCTCATTCTCTATATAAAGACATTAATCATTATAATCCTGCCAAATACTGGGTCCCCTGAATATAATACTGCAACCCACTGTACCCTCTAAATATATTATTGCTACACACTGTACTCCCTGAATATAATACTGCCACCACTGTACCCTCTAAATATATTATTGCTACACACTGTACCCCCTGAATATAATACTGCCACCACTGTACCCTCTAAATATATTATTGCTACACACTGTACCCCCTGAATATACTGCCATCCACTGTACCCTCTAAATATATTATTGCTACACACTGTACCCCCTGAAAATACTGCCATCCACTGTACCCTCTAAATATATTATTGCTACACACTCTACCCCCTGAATATAATACTGCCACCCACTGTTCCCATAATAATACTGTCACACAGTGTTTCTTTTTAGTCCGGCTGAATCCCACCCTGCACTGTCCTCCTCCAGGCTTCTCAGCCCCCTAAGTCTTTACCTAAGTCATTACCGCATACACCGCCACCCACAACCCCCCCCCCGTACACCATCCTCAGTCTCCTTCTCATCACCACATACACCACCACCCAGCCCCCCGTTCCCCATCCTCAGTCTCCTCATCACCTCATACACCACCACCCAGCCCACCCCATACCCCATCCTCAGTCTCCTCATCACCTCATACACCACCACCCAAGCCCCTCCTGCACCCCATCCTCAGTGTCCTCATCACCTCATACACCACCACCCAGCAGCCCCGTACCCCATCCTCAGTTTCCTCATACACCACCACCCAGCCCCCCCGGACCCCATCCTCAGTCTCCTCATACACCCCCCCAGCCCCCCCCGTACCCCGTCCTCAGTCTCCTCATCACCTCATACACCACCACCCAGGCCCCTCCTGCCACCACCCAGGCCCCTCCTCATACACCACCACCCAGCCCCCCCAGTACCCCATCCTCAGTCTCCTCATCACCTCATATACCACCACCTAGCCCCCCCCATACCCCATCCTCAGTCTCCTCATCACCTCACACGCCGGTAGGTAGGTAGGTAGATGGTAGAACTAGTACCCCTAGGAATTGAGTGCAGAGAGGTGGCACAACTAATGCTGCGCGCCGTGCACCGTCACCTCACGTGACGCTCTAGGGCCAGCGTCAGGATGCCAGCCCTTGAATTGTGGGACTCAGTGTGACGTCACGTTATATGGTGAGCCACGCGGGCCAACGGACGGTAATGCCGGAGCGGGGCACAAAAAGTAGCCAGAGGCAGCAGCTTTAGTCTCTGCCTCCCGCTCCAGACAGGCTCTCACACTGCTGGCCCGGCAGGCCAACAGGGCGAGCTGCCTGCCGAACCAGGATAGCACAAGAGGACAGGCAAACACAGGCTCTGCTCCGGTGCCCTGGGCCAGCTCGGGGCCCCAAGCAATTGCTTGGTGTCCCCTGTCCTGTTGCGACGAGCCTGGCAAGAATACCCTCTGTCCATCTATCTGGAACACAGGAACCTGGAACAAATAATGACAGCTATAAACTGGAGATAGCTATTGGCCAATGCCATTTCTCCATTATAAACATGCACATATGGCTGGGGGATAAGAACAATGGAACAGGCATGTTGAGATTCACATTGCATATGGACAGGAGACCATGTACGCACACTGTAAGCGTGGTAACGGGTAGGAAGGATGGTCAGAACATACATACACATTCCGAAAAAGTTTAGTTGTTTTGCTACATAGGAAGAATACGTTCATTTGGGTACTTGGGAGAGCACTTGTATGTAATATGCAAATGTAAAAAAAATTACATGACTCAGCAGCTTAAGGTCAACAGTTGAAAAGTAGGCTAGTGACCCTGCTTGTAAGTCTTATCTAGCCATGTGACTAGTTCAATTAGTTATCTGTGCAGAAGTATAGAAAAAAATATACAGTGATGGTGCTTTGAGTGCTGTTACCCAATAGACACTCTTTTGAGAAAAATGATATGTAAGGGGCCGCTCACCTTTTAGTGTTGCACAAAACAGGCACAACTCTGTGAATCACTTGTGGGAGGCGGCACGGTCTGGAAGCTGCTTACTGTCGGTACCACGTGCAGCGGTGCAGAATACAGAGAAAGTATCTGTTCAGGGTATCCCCAGCAGGGAATCACCCCTAAATCCAACTTTGGTGTAGAGTGCTTCACCAGAGTTTTAGAAGACACAGTACAGGTGGAGAATTGCAGTGCTTATTTTTTCTTCTTCAACAAGCAGGTGCACAAAGGATAGTACAGGTATCAATATGAAATATAAAATATTCCCTATAAGATCCTGTCTGATAGTGCTGCATTAATGGGTAACTAAAAAGACCAGACCCAGCAATTAAATGAAATTTATAAACAGGCAACTGTGGTTGAGAAACAAGGACAACTAAAGAGCCTGTAGCTATACCCTTGTATTGATCAGTGTTAGTGTTGCTATTATGATGTATAAAAATGTATTTAAAAAAATTTATAAAAAATACAAAGTAGAACAAAAAGCATCATGTTTCTGTTTTAATAATAATACTAATTATTATTATTTTATATAGATATATACAGTGGTGCCTCAACATATGATGGTAATACGTTCCAAATGAACCATCGTTTGTTGAAACCATCGTATGTTGAGGGATCCATGCAATGTAAAGTATAGGAGGTTATACTGATGTGTCCCCGCCACTCTGGACCCGTCACCGCTGCCCTAGATGTCACCTCCATCGCTGTCGTCGCGTCCCTGGGGTGTCCCCGTCGCTCCGGAACGTCTCTGCTGCCCGGGATCCTCGCTTTCCGTCGCCGCCATCAAGTCCCTACGCGCGCTGCTACGCATGCCGCTACGCATGCCGCTACGCATGCCGCTACGCATGCCGCTCCTATTGGATGATGGGACGGCGTGCGCGACGACGTGATGATGTTGAAGGAGAGCATCGGCGTAGCAGGGGACCCCGAAGAGGTTGCACCGGAGCCCCGAGGACATGTAAGTGATCGTCGGGGCACAGGGCACACCGTAAATGGCTATCCTGCAGCAGCTGAAGCAGTCTGTGCTGCCGGATAGCCATTTATGCAATGGCCCGACATACAAAAGCATCGTATGTTGATGTTGCCTTCAACGTGCAATGGCCTCTGAGAGGCCATCATATCTTGAAATGATCGTATGTCGGGGCCATCGTAGGTCGGGGGTCACTGTATGTATATTTCTGATAACAAATATTTTGTTTGCAATGAAGAAATGTTTTTTTAATCCTTTGCAATTAGCTTAAGGGTACGTTCACACGAGCGGATCCCCAGCACGTATTACGCTGCGGATCTGTAGCAGAAGGACCGCTGTATGCTGCCTTTACAGGTGCCTGCTCGGAGCGGCAATACGCTGCTACAAGCAGACACACTGAAGCAATGTGCGAGTCGCTGCGCATGCGCGGTGTACTCGCACACATCGTGGCCGCTATCCCTGTTCTAAGAGCTAGGCCGAGAGCTGCTGCGATGTGCAAGTCTACTGTGCATGCACACGGCAACTCGCACATCACAGCATGTCTGCTTGTAGGGGCGTATTGACGCTCTGAACAGGCACCTGTAAAGGCAGCATACAGTGGTCCTTCAGCGGCGATCCGCAGCATAATACACGCTGGGGATCCGCTCGTGTGACCGTACCCTTATGGTGTTATTTAGTGTTTTTTTTGGTCTTTACACATCAAAACTATTTTAGAAACAAAATTAGGAAAGATAGTGTAGCTCACTCAGTAATAAAGAAGATACATAAACCTGAGGTTAACTGGTGTTGCCCTCACCCAAGGGCCTATGGAAAATAATAAATAGGTATAGTTGAAAAACAACTAAGGACCAGTCCTCAAGGTGTATCAGAAATATTAGCATATGATCCAGATAGTAAATATAATATTTTAATGATATAAGTCACAGGTATATAAATGTCACTAATACCTGTCCCTGCAGGGCCCTTGCAAGGGACATAGAAATCAGTGCATGTAATTCAGTGCATAAGTATAATACAAATACTCATAAAAAAATATATATATATATATTAAAAAATATTTAAAAAATATTAAAAACTTGCATCCATATGAAAAAATATTAAAAATATTGTGCTAACAGTAGTTCAATGTTCTCATGATAGAGTTCCAGTAGCTAAGTACACAGTTCAATTGTTTGCGATCCTTGTGTGGAATAGACAATAGCAATCGTTGGTGGTACAGTATGTATCACATTTATAAGAATAACGATACGAGGTCTGGTGCACGGCACCACTCACCACTCCTGAAGCCGTCTATGGGGCTGGTTGTACGGGCTGACACGGAGATGTCAGGTCTCCGGAGGTGCCCGGTGTCTTAGTAGCAGCGCAGATCTCCTTCTCCTGTAGTCCTCGGCTGGCACGGGTGGCACCGGCCTCTCTGGTGTGCCGTGGATTGCTGGTTGGTCCAAGGAGACGGCGACAATGGCAATAGTTTAGCAGCAATGATAGTGTAGTAGCAGCGGTGGGAGTAGGTGCGGCGTGCCTCGTGTGAACTGAGCGCTGTGGGCCCGTAGTAGAGCAGTGGTCCCGATAATGAGGACTTCCAGCAGTTGCAAATGGTAAGTTGGAATATCGCTATATTGAAGATGAATTTATATGTATGATGGTAGATGCAAGTCTGTGGTAAGTTTCTAGACGCGTTTCAAGGCCTCGGGCCTTTTCCTCAGTAGAAATATATTTTAGAAACAAAACCACAGAAACCAAATAACAATCTGAAAAGCTTAACTTTTAGGTTGGGTGCATATGTTTGCACTGTACATCGGCATACCAGCATAATGGTATGCTGACATATACTGTGGCATACCCAAGGCAGAGTAATAATTGGCTTTAAAGGGAACCTGCCATCAAACCATATTTTCTAAACTAACTCAGATTATATTCCCAACTACTCCTAACATCCCTCTTGCCCTTAAAAATTTTTTCAAGCTTTAAAAAGCTCTGTATCATACCTTTCCCCTTGTTCACATTGCGTGAGCACCCGGCAAGAAAAAATTAATGATCCCCAGCAGACGTAACGTCACTGAAGCCTGCGAGAGCTATGCCTCACCATGCCCTGCATGCACTTCCACTGCCAAGCCAGAAGGAGACCAAACTAACTGTTTAACTTGCGCAGGGAACACGACAAAGCCACCTTGTGGCCGTTTTTTCAATCACATAAAAAACAGAAAAGTTGAGAATTTTAACAGCAAGTAAACAGCAAAGTGTCTTATAATTACATAAGGAACAATATATTAAAAGTTTAGTTTGATGACAGGTAGTCTTTAATGGAGCAAACATTATTGACTATGTTTGGTCTAGTTTCAGAACATATGCAGGAAGTAGGCAAACCATAGTCAACAGTAGTCTACATTAGGTCCATTACAGTCAAGATATACATCAGTATCCTGACAGATACCAGCAACATACAGTCCAAACATGTATAAACCCAGCCTAATTGACCGACACCAAAAGTATGAAAAAGCATATAACATTGTCTACTTAGCTGACCCAGTTTGGAAAACAACAAAAATACATTTGTTTTGGGGAGTCTTAGTCCTGTACTTCCTGGCTATGAACAATTGCTGAGTACTACAATTTCCAGAATGTCTTGCTTTGCCTCAGCTCTTCATCACAGTTCTTCCAACATGCCTACCAATAGTGAGGTTACACCACTTGTGTTATGGGCAGTATTCCAGGCATTCAATCCGGCCATGAGCGCTCCTTCCCTCCTGGCATCAGTGGCTCCGGGACTCGCGCTGCGGGACGGGCCCGCATGCGAGTCCCAGGCGTTGTTATGGGCCCGCTATGTCCAGGGCGGATGCGGGATGGGCCTGAATGCGAGTCCCGGGCGTTGCTATGGGCCCGCTATATCCGTGGCGGCTCCGGGACTAGCTGTGCGGGATGCACCCGCACACGAGTACCGGGCATCTCCTTACCCCACACTGTTCCTGGCCTCTCTCTATCTGCATGTCGCCGACAACTTAGGGCGCATGCGTGCCGCCGCTACTAGATTTAAAGGGAAAGTGCACCCTTAATTGGTCTGCTTTGGGGGCGGACCTTATTTAAGTCCGGCACCTCCCTATCATGGTGCCGGATCTTCGTGCCTTGTGCCAAGAGAAAGCGTTTCTACTGTGTTAGCCTATATAGTGTTCTTGACCTCCAGCCCATTACTTGACCTTGCTCCTTGGCCGCCTACCTTCTGACCTACTGCTCTTGACCTTACCTTGCTCCTTTGCCGCCTGCCCTTCTGACCTGTGCTTGTCCTGACTACATCTTTCCATCTGTGCTGAGTTACATCTTGGCAACCTGTGTGGACGGATCGTGCCAGGGGTAATGATCTGGATGCCGTCTGCCGCAGCAAGTCCATCCCGCTTTGCAACGGGCTCTGGTGAAAACCAGCTGCACCTTAGACTCCGCTCCCTGGTACAGTTCAGATATTGTCCACACATGTCAGCGGATCCACTACCCAGCCGCTTACAGTAAGATCTGGCCATGGATCCAGTCCAGGTTCCTCTGCAGAGTGTCACTGACCTCTACCATTGTTGCACAGCAGTCAAGCTAAGCAGATGTCCCAGCTTTCTGCACTTTTGTAGCAGTTCCTAGCTACACAACAGCCTCAACCCACATCAGCAGAACCATCTGCGTCTTCTGCTCCTGTGACTTCTGGAGGCTCCAAGATTCGCCTGTCTCTCCCCACCAAATATGATGGTGACCCAAAGTTGTGCAGAGGCTTTGTGACTCAGTGCTCTATGCAACTTGAACTTCAAGTGGACCAGTTTCCTACTGAGCATGCCAAAGTGGCCTTTATCATCAGTCTTCTTTCCGGGAAGGCTTTGGCCTGGGCTACCCCGCTGTGGGACCACATTGACACGTTGTCCTCTAATCTCCAGACTTTCCTTGTTGAATTCTGAAATGTATTTGAGGAACCAGCCTGGGTTTCTTCAGCGGAAACGGCCTGACTGAATCTTTTTTGACAGATCTTATCAATTTAGCCACTCAAATTGATCAACAGTTCTCTGAGAGACAAGAGGAGTTACACCGGAGAGAGGGAGCCAGTCCGATCTCAGCGATTCCCCCGTTTGGCCCTATGTTTCAACGACCTCCACAACTGACACCACCAGCAGAGGAGCCCATGCAGGTGCACCGCATTAGACTTTCTTCTCAAGAAAGAACCCATCAACTTGTGCCTCTATTTTGCCTGTCCTGAACATTTCCTTAACCACTTAAGGACTCAGGGTTTTTCAGTTTTTGCACTTTCGTTTTTTTCCTCCTTACCTTTTAAAAATCATAACCCTTTCAATTTTCCACCTAAAAATCCATATTATGGCTTATTTTTTGCGTCACTAATTCTACTTTGCAGTGACATTAGTCATTTTACCCAAAAATGCACGGCGAAACGGAAAAAAAATCCTTGTGCGATAAAGTCGAAAAAAAAACGCCATTTTGTAACTTTTGGGGGCTTCCGTTTCTACGCAGTGCATATTTTGGTAAAAATTACACCTTGTCATTATTCTGTAGGTCCATACGGTTAAAATGATACCCTACTTATATAGGTTTGAATTTGTCGCACTTCTGGAAAAAAATCATAACTACATGCAGGAAAATTTATATGTTTAAAAATGTCATCTTCTGACCCCTATAACTTTGTTATTCTTCCACGTACAGGGTGGTATGGGAACTAATTTTTTGCGCCGTGATCTGAAGTTTTTATCGGTATGATTTTTGTTTTGATCGGACTTTTTAATCACTTTTTATTCATTTTTTAATGGTATAAAAAGTGACTAAAAATGTGCTTTTTTTTTTACTTTGGAATTTTTTTGCGCGTACGCCATTGACCGTGCGGTTTAATTAATGATATATTTTTATAGTTCGGACATTTACGCATGCGGACATTTACACTATTTTATTTTTTTTTTATGGGAAAAGGGGGGTGGACCTATAACACTGCACACACTGATCTCTCATCCTAATCACAGGTGTGTATTAACACGCCTGTGATCAGTGTTATCGGCGCTTGACTACTCCTGCCTGGATCTCAGGCGCGGAGCAGTCATTCGCCGATCGGACACCGAGGAGGCAGGTAAGGGCCCTCCCGGTGTCCTGCAAGCTGAGCTGAGCAGCCGGGTCACTTCTATTTTCACTTTAGAAGCTTCTAAAGGGTTAATGCCGCACATCGCCGCGATCGGCGATGTGTGGTATTAGCCGCGGGTCCCGACTGTTGATGAGCGCCGGGACCGACGCGATATGATGCGGGATAGCGGCAGGATCGCGGCGCCTAACAAATTTTGGGGGGCTTTTTCTCCTTTCACCCCTTATGAAAAGGTGAAGTTGGTGTCTACACCAGCATGTTAGTGTAAAAAAATAAAAATTTTTACACTAACATGCTGGTGTTACCCCATACTTTTCATTTTGACAAGAGGTAAAAGGGAAAAAAGCCCCCCAAAAATTGTAATGCAGTTTCTCCCGACTACGGAGATACCCCATATGTGGGCGCAAAGTGCTCTGAGGGCGCCCAACAAGGCCCAGATGGGAGAGTGCGCCATGTACATTTGAGGTGATTTGCACAGGGGTGGCTGTTTGTTACAGCGGTTTTGACAAACGCAAAAAAAAAAACGCAAAAAAAAAACAAACAAATCACGTGACCCCATTTCTGAAACTACACCCCTCACGGAATGTAATGAGGGGTGCAGTGAGAATTTACACCCCACTGGTGTCTGACAGATCTTTGGAACAGTGGGCTGTGCAAATAAAAAATTTTGTACAGCCCACTGTTCCAAAGATCTGACAGACACCAGTGGGGGGTAAATGCTCACTGTACCCCTTGTTACGTTCCTCAGGGGGTCTAGTTTCCAAAATGGTATGCCATGTGGGGGTTATTTTGCTGTCCTGGCACCATAGGGGCTTCCTAAATGCGGCATGCCCCCGAGCAAAATTTGCTCTCAAAAAGTCAAATATGACTCCTTCTCTTCTGAGCATTGTAGTTCGCCCGTAGTGCGCTTCAGGTCAACTTATGGGGTACCTCCATACTCAAAAGAGATGGGGTTACAAATTTTGGGGGGTATTTTCTGTTATTAACCCTTGCATAAATGTGAAATTTGGGGGGAAACACACATTTTAGTGAAATTTTTTTAAATTTTTTTTTACATATGCAAAAGTCGTGAAATACCTGTGGGGTATTAAGGCTCACTTTATTCCTTGTTACGTTCCTCAAGGGGTCTAGTTTCCAAAATGGTATGACATGTGTTTTTTTTTCCTGTTCTGGCACCATAGGGGCTTTCTAAATGCAACATGCCCCCCAAAAACCATTTCAGAAAAACGTACTCTCCAAAATCCCCTTGTCGCTCCTTCGCTTCTGAGCCCTCTACTGCGCCCGCCGAACACTTTACATAGACATATGAGGTATGTGCTTACTCGAGAGAAATTGGGATACAAATATAAGTATACATTTTCTCCTTTTACTCCTTGTAAAAATAAAAAAATTGGGTCTACAAGAGCATGCGAGTGTAAAAAATGAAGATTGTGAATTTTCTCCTTCACTTTGCTGCTATTCCTGTAAAACACCTAAAGGGTTAAAATGCTGACTGAATGTCATTTTGAATACTTTAGGGGGTGCAGTTTTTATAATGGGGTCATTTGTGGGGTAATTCTAAGATGAAGACCCTTCAAATCCACTTCAAACCTGAACTGGTCCCTGAAAAATTGTGATTTTGGAAATTTTGTGAAAAATTGGAAAATTGCTGCTGAACTTTGAAGCCCTCTGGTGTCTTCCAAAAGTAAAAACATGTCAATTTTATGATGCAAACATAAAGTGGACATATTGTATATGTGAATAAAAAAATTATTTGTAATATCCATTTTCCTTACAAGCAGAGAGCTTCAAAGTTAGAAAAAAGCAACATTTTCAATTTTTTCATCAAATTTGGGAATTTTTCACTAAGAAACGATGCAAGTATCGACAAAATTTTAGCAATAACATAAAGTAGAATATGTCACGAAAAAACAATCTCGGAATCAGAATGATAGGTAAAAGCATCCCAGAGTAATTAATGCTTAAAGTGACAGTGGTCAGATGTTCAAAAAACGCTCTGGTCCTAAGGTGTAAAATGGCCTGGTCCTTAAGGGGTTAAAGAGTGTACTCTACTCAGCATCCCTGGAAATGCTCACATGTAGGAGAGGTGTCCCTGGGTGTGAATAGTACCACTTTACATTTGACCATGCCTGTTCAAATCCATACTTCTATGAAGTCTACGCTCTCCACATCTGCCTTCTTGGAATCTGGTTCCGCAGTAAACTTTATTGATGCTAGCCTTGTCCAAAAGTATAAGTTACCTGTGTCTCACCTTGCTAAGCCACTATATATTTTGTCTGTCAATGGAGAGTACCTGAATGGTATGGTCCTATACCGCACTGAACCTCTCATCATGCAAGTGGGAGTATTACATAAGGAGAAGATAGAATTATTGGTGCCTCCTCATTGTACCTCTGAACTTCTTCTTAGACTACCTTGGCTTCAGCGTCACTCTCCGCAATTTGACTGGAACTCTGGAGAGGTTTCTCATTGGAGAACTTTTTGTCAAAGACACTGTCTGGAGTCCATCTTACCTAAGGTTGTACCTTCATCTCTTGTTAAGTCCGGCATACCTCCCCCTTATCGAGATTTTGTTGATGTATTCTGCTAGAAACAGGCAGAGACTCTTCCACCACGTCGTCCTTATTATTGTCCCATCGATCTCCAACCTGGCACTACACCTCCCTGGGGAAGAATTTACCCGGTGTCAGTACCTGAGATGCAAGCTATGGCAAAATATATACAAGAAAACCTTCAAAAAGGTTTCATGTGGAAATCCACCTCTCCAGCTGGGGCTGGATTCTTCTTTGTTGGAAAGAAGGATGGATATCTCCATCCCTGCATTGACTATAGGGAACTTAACAAGATTACAATCAAAAAAAGCTACCCTCTGCCCTTGATTTCAGAAATTTTTGATCATCTACGTGGAGCCAGAATCTTCACTAAATTGGATCTGCGGGGGGCATACAATTTAATTCGCTTTCGTGAAGGCGATGAATGGAAAAAGGCCTTTAGCACCCGAGACGGCCATTTTGAGTACCTTGTCATGCCTTTCGGTCTCTGTAATGCTCCCACAGTCTTCCAAGAATTAGTAAATGACATCTTCCGTGATCTGTTGTATATCTGCATGGTAGTTTATCTGGATGATATTCAGATTATCTCTCCCAATTTGAAAGTTCATCATTTTCATGTCCGCCAAGTCCTGCAGCATCTCCGGGAGTATAATCTGTTTGCCAAGCTGGAGAAATGCCTCTATGAGAGAACAAGTCTTCCTTTTCTGGGTTACATTGTCTCCCATCAAGGACTGCTGATAGATTCTGCCAAGCTTTCTGCAGTGTTGGACAGGCCATGTCCTTCTAGTCTATGGGCTATTCAACAATTTTTGGGGTTTGCCAATTACTACCGTCAATTAATTCCCCATTTTTCTTCTTTGGTTGCCCCAATTGTAGCCCTTATCAAAAAGAACAGTAACATCAAAAATTGGACTCCTGAGGCTGAGGAGGCTTTCTCTTGGTTAAAATCTGCCTTCGCTTCTGCACCTCTTCTCTTGAGAACTGATCCTGAAAGGCTATTCTTTTTGGAGGTAGACTCATCGTCTGTAGGAGCTGGTGCAGTTTTGACTCGGAAAACTTCTAAGGGCAAGAACATTACCTTTGTTTTTTTTCCCAAGACCTTTTCTTGGAAAAAAGGAATTATTCTATTGGCGATCGGGAACTCCTCGCCATCAAACTTGCCTTAGAAGAATGGCTCCATCTTCTAGAGGGTTCTACACATCCTGTCAGAATTTTTACAGATCACAAAAACCTCTTATTTCCTAAGTCTGCACAACGCCTAAATCCCGTCAAGCAAGATGGTCGCTCTTCTTCTCCCAATTCAACTTCTTCATTCATTTTCGTCCTGCTAAGAAGAATGTTAGAGCTGATCCTCTGGTATTGGTCAGGATTTCACTCCGCATCATATTATTCCTCCTGAGTGCCTGGTTACTGCGGCTCGAGCTTCTCTTCTTCAAGTCCCACCTGGGAAGACGTTTGTGCCTCCTCGACTCAGACGTCGTGTCCTCAGTTGGGGACACTCCTCACTGTTGGCTGGACACGCGGGGATCAAGAAGTCTTTTCAGTTAATCTCTCGACACTACTGGTGGCCGCATCTCAAACGGGATATCACTGACTACGTCAGTTCCTGTACTGCCTGTGCTCCTGACAAGACTCCGCGGTGGAAACCTGCTGGGCTCTTACAACCCTTGCCAATTCTGGATACCCCCTGGACACACATAGCCATGGATTTCCTCACCGATCAGCCACCTTCCTGTAACAATACTGTTATCTGGGTGGTCATTGACCATTTGCCTAATCATGGGGTACAATTAGTTTCCAAGTTCTGGCATGCCCTTTGTTCTCGTTTAAAAATCAATCTGGACTTTTCCTCTACCTATCACCCACAATCCAGGTGGAGAGAGTTAACCAAATTCTTGAGGGCTACGTGTGACATTTTGTTTCGCTCAGCAAGACAATTGGGTTGATCTTCTGCTTGAACGCACCCTCCCTCCTGGCATTAGTGGCTCCTGACAGGGGAAGATTTTACCCCCACCAGTTACAATGGACAATACATTGTTCCCTTCCACCTTTTAGAGGTCTTTGCATCACATCAATACTTGGTGGTGTAGGTGGCACATGGGGTTTATTGCACATCTTTCTTTTTGTTTGATTTCTCAAAAATTTTGGGTACATATATTTTATACCAAGAATATTATTAAAAGTTAAGTTTTAGGTAATGCATATCCTCAATAGTTACCTGTGGTCTGATGTGGAGGAATGTCTGTAACTGGGGAACAGCACCTTAAATGTTTAGCATTATCCATATTTGTGAAGTGTTTGTGTGACTCCATGATCAATCTACTCTGATGCATCATGTATTGGTGGGTGGAAATCCTGGCTGATCCATGCCTGATTCATCTTCACAAAGATCAGTCTATCCCCATTTTTTGTGGACAGACGAGTTCTCCTTGGGGTTACTATGGCCCCCGCCGCACTAAACACCTGCTCTGATGGCATACTAGTGCAGCGCTCCCGGTCAGCGGGTCTGACCGTGGCGCTGCATGGAGACGAACGCCGCAAGCGCTCCGGGGAGGAGCAGGGACCCGGAGTGCTTGGCATAACAGCTGGTACTGCTTTCTTCGCAAAGAAATGACGGCTTGGCACTCTCCACCTCAGCTCAGCACAAGCCATCAGTTCTCTGAAAGGTGCAGTGTCCACCACTTGAAAAGGGAGGGACTGCAGCACTGGCCATTTGGACAAGAGGACATTCAGCTTCTGCGCCGTTGGATGAGTGGGCGCATACTGTTGTCTCTTGGACATGGCTTTGCTGATTGATTGCTGGCCAAATGACCGACTCTAAGTAGGAGGAGCAGGAGCATCTGGAGCGAAAGAAGATGGTTATGACACACAGCTCCCTTCAGCTGAGGTGGTGGAGCTTTGGCTGGCTGAAACAGGGAGCGGCATGCCACTGGGTGATACAGCAGGCTGGACCACTCTTCTCCCAGGCCGCTTTATGGTGACGCTGCATATGTTGGTGCAGGGCTGTGGTGCCAACATTGGGACCCTCCCCACGCTTCACCTTCTGCCGACACATCTTGCAGGTGGCCATGTTAACCTCCTCCGGATGCTTGATGAAAAACTTCCACACCGCCGAGTAGCTGATTTTACAGTCTGCACTGATTGACTACTACTGCCACTGACTCCAGGAACCCCTGTTCCACCACATCCCAGGAAGGTACGCTGCCACAAAGCAGGTGGTCTATCCTGGGCATGTTTGGCTCCAGACTTTCCACTTCTGCCACCATGCGGATTGCAAACCATGCTGCCACCTTGCTGGCTCAGCTGCTCCCTCACGGGCAACCTGCAACCCTCTTCTCCTGATGATGAAGCCCCTTCTGCAGCCAGCTCCCAAGTGTGATCGGTTTCATCATCATCGAGTTGCGTCTGCACGTCACTGATGTCCTCCTCAGGTTCCTCAAAAGTGTCTTCTTCAGGAAACTGAACACTCGCAACACCACCTCCCACACCACTGTCCAAATCACTACTTGCCGCCTAGTGGAGGAAGCAACAATGTCTCCTGTACTTTTTGGCTGGGCAGTAGTTGCTGACTGTCCTCTAGTATATCGCCCTCACTAAATAGTGGAGCTGAACCAATAGCGTATGATACTTCTGTGGAGGAGGAAACTGCATAGGACAGAGGCAATGGGAGGACAGGGCCATGCAAACTGAGGGTTGTGTCTGAGGAACCCACCAACTGTTGACTGGGGGGGTGTCAGATGTCACTTGTGATGAAGTGGATGACCGTGTTAACCAATCAGTGACGGCAGATGGGTTGCTTGTTGAGACACGACCGCTAGTTGATTCCTGGAGCTCAGGCCTCTCGCTATGACTCCTGCTTCCACTCACCCCTAGTCTGCTGCGACCTCTGCCTGATGAATTTAGGCCTCTGCCACTCTTCTGTGCACATCGTGGCACTTCTCTGCCTGACACATCCGTATATGAGGGGAGTACACTATGCTCCACTACACTTAAAACAGTGTTTGTCTACAACTCCAGCAGGTGTGTACTTTGCCTGGCCTTTCACAGTATCTAGGCCCTTAAGACTTTAACAGGAACAAAATGGTACACCATTTAGATGTATGTATGTGGTGTTCACTTATGAGGGGAGGACAATGCGCTGTGGTATGCACTTATGAGGGGATGACAATGTGCTCCAGTACGCTTAACAGTATTTGACTACAACACCAGCAGGTGTGTACTTTTGCCTGGGCTTTCACAGTATCTAGGCCCTTAAGACTTTAACAGTAGAGATGTCGCGAATTGTTCGCCGGCGAACAGTTCCCAGCGAATTTCGCATGTTCGCGTTCGCATCGCTGGGCGAACATATGTGAAGTTCGATCCGCCCCCTATACTTTAACATTACAGTAAACTTTGACCCTGTGAGTCAGAGTCAGCAGACACATTACAGCCAATCAGCAGCAGTCCCTCCCTTCCAGACCCTCCTACCTCTTGCACGGATGCCATTTTAGCCTCATTCAGCATGCTTCAGGCTTAGGAAGTGGAGGGTTAGAGAAGCTGCTCCTGCTGTATAGGGAAAGCGATAGCTAGGTTGCTCCTAGGTGGTGAATTCAGGGTCCAGTACAGCACCCAAAAAAGCCCTTTTTAGGGCTGAAAGATATCAGTCCTGGTTGGGAGGAAACCGCTGGTTAAAAGGGGTACTCCAGAATCAAACTTAAGTTCCTTCAAGCAACTAACTACTATAGTATTCAAAGGTCTGAAAGATATCAGTCTGTGTGTTTTGCAACAGCTGTAGGCACCCTGGTTGGGGACCACTGCTTTAAAGGGGAACTCCGCTGGCAAGCTTTTTTTCTTTAAAGCACCTAACTACTACAGTATTCAAAGAGCTGAAATATATCAGTCCATGTGTTTTGCAACAGCTTGAGGCACCCTGGTTGGGGACCACTGCATAAAAGGGGAACTCCGCTGGCAAGTTTTTTTGCTCATTGTCACACTAGTGCAAATCACATTAGGTGTGACAGTTTTACTTGATCCATCAGAGGAGTTATTTACACATCAGATTGAAGTGAGTGATGCACAACCATTATTGCCAGATGATGTAGTTAACAGGGACATGTCTCAGTCAGGCAGCATTACACACACGGACGTACGGTGTGATGATGATGTTGTACCCGCTGCTGCTTCCTTTCTTGATGTGTCCGATAGCGGGGAAGGTGTTGATGATGACGATTTGTCCGTGGATGCCACGTGGGTGCCTGCTAGAAGAGAAGAAGAGGGGGAAAGTTCAGATGGGGAGACAGAGAGGAGGAGGAGACGAGTTGGGAGCTAGTGGCACAGTCAGACAGCATGCATCGGCACCCGGGGTCAGCCAGAGTGTAGGGGCAATGGTCCATCTGACCACTGATACCTGATCTGCAAAGCATGGTCAGGGCAGGTATATCACCTACACTGCACATTGGGTAAACCTGGTGACGGTTGCCAAGCATGGAATGCGTGGCTCTGCACAGGAGTTGGTGACACCGCCACGACTTGCAGGCAGGCCTGCTGCCACCTCCTCTACTCCTCCTACTCCATTCTCTTCCATAACATCCTCGGCCGAGTCCTCTTCCACTGCTGCATCTTGCTCCACATCACTGGCACCCCCCCAGCTCCTCAGGTGCTATTCCACATCCCGGATATGGCAGTGTCACGCCATCTTGGGGTTGACTTGCCTCAAAGCGGAGTGTTACACCGCACCAGCGCTCCTGTCGGCCCTGAATGCACAGGTGGACAAGTGGCTGACTCCGCACCAACTGGAGATCGGCAAGGGGGTTTGTGACAACGGAACAAATTTGTTGGCGGCATTGAAGTTGGGCAAGTTGACACATGTGCCGTGCATGGCACATGTGTGTAATCTGATTGTACAACGCTTTGTGCTCAAGTACCCAGGCTTACAGGATGTCCTGAAGCAGTCCAGGAAGGTGTGTGGCCATTTCAGGCGTTCCTACACTGCCATGGCGCACTTGTCAGATATCCAACGGCGAAACAACATGCCAGTGAGGCGCTTGATTTGTGACAGCCCGACACATTGGAATTCAACACTCCTAATGTTCGACCACCTGCTCCAACAAGAAAAAGCCATCAACGAATATTAGTATGACCGGGGTGCTAGGACATCATCTGCAGAGCTGGGAATTATTTTTGCCACGTTACTGGAGGCTCATGCGCAATGCCTGTAGGCTCATGTGTCCTTTTGAGGAGGTGACAAACCTGGTCAGTCGCACCGAAGGCACCATCAGCGACATCATACTGTTTGTTTTCTTCCTGGAGCGTGCTCTGCGAAGAGTGTTGTATCAGGCAGTAGATGAGCGTGAAGAGGAAGAGTTGTGGACACCATCACCATCAGAAACAGCCTTATCAGTATCGCTTGCTGGACCTGCGGCAACGCTGGAAGAGGATTGTGAGGAAGAGGAGTTAGAGGAGGAATGTGGCTTTGAAGAGGAGGAGAAAGACCAACCACAGCAGGCATCCCAGGGTACTCCTTGTCACCTATCTGGTTCCCGTGGTGTTGTACGTGGCTGGGGGGAAGAAGATTATACCTTCCCTGACATCACTGAGGACGAGGAACGGGACATGAGTAGCTCGGCATCTGTCCTTGTGCAAATGGGGTCTTTCATGCTGTCGTGCCTGTTGAAGGACCCTCGTATAAAAAGGATGAAGGAGAACGACCTGTACTGGGTGTCCACGCTACTAGACCCCCTGTATAAATATAAAGTGCCTGACATGTTACCGCATTACAGCAAGGCGGAAAGGATTCGGCAGGTCCAAAATAAATTAAGAAGTATGCTGTACACAGCGTATAAGGGTCATGTCACAGCACAACAGGGATCTAACAGGGGAAGAGATGAAAGTAATCCTCCTCCCATGAACACACCGACAAGGACAGGAAGCTGTACAGACATGCTGTTGATGGAGAACATGTAGAGATTTTTAAGTCCTACGCATCGCCACAGCCCTTCGGGGTCCACCATCAGAGAACGACTTGACCGACAGGTAGCAGACTACCTGGCCTTAACCGCAGATATCGACACTCTGAGGAGCGATGAGCCCCTTGACTACTGGGTGTGCCGGCTTGACCTGTGGCCTGAGTTATCCCAATTTGCGCTCGAACTTCTGGCCTGTCCCGCTTCAAGTGTCCTGTCAGAAAGGACCTTCAGTGCAGCAGGAGGTATTGTCACTGAGAAGAAGAGTCGTCTTGGTCAAAAAAGTCTGGACTACCTCACCTTTCTTAAGATGAAGGAGGGATGGATCCCGAAGGGACTGACACTGGGCGACACATTTGACTGAACAAGGCCTGATCAGATGAGCTACCTTGGCCTAAAAATGGTCCACACGCTGCTGTATTTGAACTATGAATGCCGGATGACTTGGGTGACTTATCTGCCACCAACTAGGGTTCAAGCCGCAATGTTTTAGGGCACTTTCTGCCTGGCAAAACAAACAGAAATTATTCAGGCCGCTGCTACAGCAGCGGCTGTGACAATACCAAATTTTTCAGCCAGGTGTACATGCCTAATTTTTCTAGCCTCTGCTGCTGCACTTGTTATGGTGCTGCAATTTTTATGGCCGCTGCTACAGCTGCAGCTGCGACAATACCCAATTTTTCATCCATGTGTACATGCCTAATTTTTCTGGCCTCTGATGCTGAACTTGTTATGGTGCTGCAATTTTTATGGCTGCTGCTACATGCGACAATACCCAATTTTTCATCCATGTGTACATGCCTAATTTTTCTGGCCTCTGCTGCTGCACATGTTATGGTGCTGCAATTTTTATGGTCGCTGCTACAGCTGCGACTATACCAAATTTTCCAGCCAGGTGTACATGCCTAATTTTTCTGGCCTCTGCTACTGCTCTTTTTCTGGTGCTGCAATTTTTCTGGCTGCTGCTACAGATGCGGCTGCGACAATACCCAATTTTTTATCCATGTGTACATGCCTAATTTTTCTGGCCTCTGCTGCTGCAATTGTTATGGTGCTGCAATTTTTATGGCCATTGCTACAGAAACGGCTGCAACAATACCAAATTTTTCAGGCATGTGTACATGCCTAATTTTTCTGGTACTCTCTGCTGACATCTCTGTCCATTTTTGCAACCGTGGATATTAGATGTATTCTAAGGGTAGCATGGTGGCTCAGAGGTTACCGTATATACTCGAGTATAAGCCGACCCGAATATAAGCCGAGGCCTCTAATTTCACCCCAAAATCCCAGGAAAAGTTATTGACTCGAGTATAAGCCTAGGGTGGGAAATACATCATCCCCCTGTCATCATCCAGACCCCCGTCATTAACACCCTCATCATCATCACCCTGTCATCATCACCGCCTGTCATCATCCCCCTTTCATCATCCCTTTGTCATCATCCCACACACCCCCTTCATCATCCCCTTGTCATCATCCCACACCCCCCTTCATCATCCCCTTGTCATCATCCCACACCCCCCTTTCATCATCCCCTTGTCATCATCCCACACCCCCTCTTCATCATCCCCTTGTCATCATCCCACACCCCCCCTTCATTATCCCCTTCGACATCATCCAGCCCCCCCCCCTCACCCCCTTTAGTTCTGTACTCACCTCCGCTCGGCAGGACGTTAGGGTGCACTGATCCGGTGCTGCAGGACTGTCCGGTGGGGAGGTCGTCCAGTGGGATAGTAGTTCCGGGCTGCCATCTTCACCGGGGGGCCTCTTCTCCGCGCTTCGGGCCCGGCCCCGGAATAGTCGCGCTTTGGGCCCGGAATAGAGGCGTTGCCTTGACAATGATGCAGAGGGACGTTGGTAATGCCTCTGAGTCGTCGCCAAGGCAACGTGACTATTCCGGGGCCGGGCCCGAAGCGCGGAGAAGAGGCCCCCCGGTGAAGATGGCAGCCCGGAACCACTATCCCACCGGACGACCTCCCCACCGGACAGTTCTGCAGCACCGGACCAGCGCACCCTAATGTCCCGCCGAGCGGAGGTGAGTACTGAACTAAAGGGGTGAGAGGGGGGGGCTGGATGATATTGAAGGCCGCAGTGGTCTTCAACCTGCGGACCTCCACAGGTTTCAAAGCTACAACTCCCTGGGAGTTGTAGTTTTGAAACATCTGGAGGTCCGCAGGTTGAAGACCACTGAGGGCGGAGAGTTCACTCAAGTATAAGCCGAGGGGGGTGTTTTCAGCACGAAAAATCGTGCTGAAAAACTTGGCTTATACTCGAGTATATACGGAGCACTGCTGCCTTGAAGCGCTGGGGCCTTGTGTTCAAATCCCACTATGTGCTGCCTCAAGGGGTCTCTAACTATGTGCTGCCTAATATGGAGGAATCTTATGTGCTGCCTAAAGGGGAACTCTAACTATGTGATGCCTAAAGGGGGGATCTTACTATGTGCTGCCTAAAGGGAGGCTCTAACTATGTGCTGCCTAATATGGGGGAATCTATGTGCTGTCTAAAGGAGGGGATCTAACTATGTGATGCCTAAAGGGGGGCTCTATGTGCTGCCTAAAGGGGCTAAAGCACGTTATTCCAAACCATTTAGGAATAATAGGTGATTTATGCCCTTTATGGATTAAAACCAGACCCTGAATCAACTATGTAATTTTCCATGGGAGTTTTGCCATGGATCCCACTCCGGCACGCCACAGTCCAGGTGTTAGTCCCCTTGAAACCACTTTTAAATCACTATTGTGGCCAGAAAGAGTTCCTGTGGGTTTTAAAATTCGCCTGCCCATTGAAGTCAATGGCGGTTCGCCCAGTTCGCGAACTTTTGCGCCTTCTAAAATCCATAACTCTTTTATTTTTCCATCTACAGACCCATATAAGGGCTTGTTCTTTGTGTGACCAATTGTACTTTGTAATGAAACCTCTCATTTTACCATAAAATGTACGGCGAACCCCCCCCAAAAAAATTTAGGGAGAAAATTTAAATGAAAACCAAAATTTTGCACATTTTGGAGGGTTTTGTTTTCACACTGTACACTTTACGGTAAAAATGACATGTGTTCTTTATTTTATGGGTCAATACGATAAAAATTATACCCATGGCCAGATACTTTTATATTTTTGCACAGCTTTAAAAAAATCGAAAACTTTTTGTACAAAGTCAGTAATCTAAAATTGCCCTATTTTTACCACCTATAACTTTTTCATTTTTCCGTATATAGGGCGGTATGAGGGCTCATTTTTTGCACCGTCATCTGTACTTTTTTTCGATACCACATTTGCATATATAAAACTTTTAGATCATTTTTTATTCATTTTTTTTATTATAAAATGTGACAAAAAAGCTGCATTTTTGGACTTTTTTTTTATTTTTTACGTTTACGCCATTCAACGTACGGGATCATTAACATTATATTTTGACATTTCGGACATTTACGCACACGGCAATACCAAATATGTTTATTAAAAAAAATGTTTACGCTTTTTGGGGCTAAAATGGGAAAAACGGACAATTTTCATTTTATTGGGGGAGGGGATTTTTTACTTTTTTTTTTAATTTTTCAACTTTTTTTTTTACACTTTTTATGTCCCCATAGGGGACTATCTATAGCAATCCTTTGATTGCTAATACTGTGCAGTGCTATGCATAGGACACAGCACTGCTCAGTATTATCAGTGATCTTCTGCTCTGGTCTGCTCGATCGCAGACCAGAGCAGAAGACCCCGGGAGACAGCCGGAGCTAGGTGAGGGGACCTTCCGCTGTCATGCTCGGATCGGATCCCCCTGGCAGCCCTGCGGGCGATCCGATCATCCAATCAAAGTGCCGCAACGCCACAGATGCCGTCATCTGCCAGCATTGGAGGGGTTAATGGTGGACATCCGCGGGACCGTGGATGTCAGCCATTACGGGCGGGTCCCCGGCTGCTGATAGCAGCCGGAACCTGCCGTGCATGACGCGAGCACCCTTCCAATGCTCGCGGTCATTCACAGGACGTAAATGTACGTCCTGGTGCGGGAAGTCTCGCCAACCCAGGACGTACATTTACGTCCGTGGTCGTTAAGGGGTTAAGGGTCACCCCGCCTATCTGCCTTCCCAGGATTCCTTGCCCTATGTCCTTACATGTGGATATGCCATTTTAAATGCCCTGTAACCTGGACCACACTAAATGGAGTTTAATGAAGTGTTTTGCACGATCAAATAACCCAGAATAACCCTTTAAATTATTGTATTTCCAAAGCAAAGATGTATTTACATTCCTTTGTTATATGTGAATTTTTTTTTTAGAAAAATTCTGCATATTACAACTAATCCCTTTTATTTATAGGAAAGGAGTTTAATGGATCTAAAGCATAATCACATATTTCCAGAAAGTGTAGTCATGATTGAATGTCTATTAGAGAAAACCATTCATACTGCAGTATAGCGTATTGGGCGATGAATACAGAAGAACATTGCAGCTGTGATGCACGAAAACACTGTTCTCCTTCAAGTCATTGGTTAAAAAAAATGCCTTATTTCAGTGGCTAAATCTAACATCAGTAAATCACCGCAAGTGACCTTGAGAAGAGTCTTATTTAATGTTTACAGATGGATGAAAATATGTTCAGAAATGTAGACGTGCAGAAGACCTTTTTGTACAGTGATTTCACTGACAAGATGGATTTTTGTAATCCTCACTACTGCATTCATTTTCTCAGTCTAAGAGTCCCCATAGGTTTAAATCAATCCCATTAAGGTAATTCAATAAGGATTGAGTGCAAGTCTGGATTTGCATTTATTTCATCAGCTAAGCACTGCTAGAAATAAGACATAGAAATGTTAGATGACCAATGCAAGACAGTGAAACATTTCAATTTGTTTCCACTGCATTATGTAGTTTCATGAGCAAAGAAAACTTCACTCCACTCTTAGTAAATCAGGGCCATAGTGTTCTACTATTTCATACCAGTGCTAGATTCCCAGCTGCCCAGCTCATTACGGTATACCAGTGTTTTTAACCTTTTACACCTTGTTGATTTTATACCTATAGAGTACAGTGCTGTCATATCCACTGACTAACTGGTGATGTCTTCTCTGATCACTTTCATTTTCTCACCTGTAGGGTCCAAAACAGTAATAATTTATCCATTTGTTGTCACACCCAGTAAAGTGTTTAGGTAAGTGGGTTGGTGTGAAGGGGTAGGTCAGTTGGGGAGGAGTAAATAGGTTACCCCCCATTAGATACATAGGTTGCTCCAGTATGTAGTAGGATTTCCCTGTATGTTGGTGCCACCAGAATGTAGTTTCCCTAAGTTTGCAACCCCCAGTAGATAGTTTTCCCCAGTATGCTGCTGTCTCTTGTAGGTAGTTTCACCAGTATGTAATTTCCTCCACTAGGTTGTTTTCCCCCTGTAGGTAGTTGTTTGCCCCTTGTAGGTTGTTTTTCTCTTGTAGGTAGAAAAACCTATAAGAAGTTTGCCCCCTGTAGGTAGGACCCTTATAAGTATTTTTATCCATTGTAAATACCCTCTCTACCCTCCCTAGCTAAAGGTATTTCTCCCCCTGTATGTTGGACCCCTGAAGGTAGTTACAATGGGTCAAAAAAAGTATTTAGTCAGTTACCAATTGTGCAAGTTTTCCCACTTAAAAAAGATGAGAGAGGCTTACCTCAACTATGAGAGATATAGCGAGAAAAAAAGTCCATAAAATCACATTGTCTGATTTTTAACCCCTTAAGGACGCAGGACATAAATGTACGTCCTGGTGAGGTGGTACTTAACGCACCAGGACGTACATTTACGTCCTAAGCATAACCGCGGGCATCGGAGCGATGCCCGTGTCATGCGCGGCTGATCCCGGCTGCTGATCGCAGCCAGGGACCCGCCGGCAATGGCCGACGCCGGCGATCTCGCGGGCGTCCGCCATTAACCCCTCAGGTGCCGGGATCGATACAGATCCCGGCATTTGCGTGAGTTCGCGATTTAAATGAACGATCGGATCGCCCGCAGCGCTGCTGCGGGGATCCGATCATTCATAACGCCGCACGGAGGTCCCCTCTCCTTCCTCCATGCGGCTCCCGGCGTCTCCTGCTCTAGTCTGTGATCGAGCAGACCAGAGCAGGAGATGACCGATAATACTGATCTGTTCTATGTCCTATACATAGAACAGATCAGTATTAGCAATCATGGTATTGCTATGAATAGTCCCCTATGGGGACTATTCAAGTGTAAAAAAAAATGTAAAAAAATGTAAAAGTAAAAGTAAAAAAAAAGTGAAAAATCCCCTCCCCCAATAAAAAAGTAAAACGTCCGTTTTTTCCTATTTTACCCCCAAAAAGCGTAAAAAACATTTTTTATAGACAAATTTGGTATCGCCGCGTGCGTAAATGTCCTAACTATTAAAATAAAATGTTAATGATCCCGTACGGTGAACGGCGTGAACGAAAAAAAAGTCCAAAATTCCTACTTTTTTTAATACATTTTATTTAAAAAAAATTATAAAAAGTGTATTAAAAGTTTTTTATATGCAAATGTGGTATCAAAAAAAAGTACAGATCATGGCGCAAAAAATGAGCCCCCATACCGCCACTTATACGGAAAAATAAAAAAGTTAGAGGTCATCAAAATAAAGGGATTATAAACGTACTAATTTGGTTAAAAAGTTTGTGATTTTTTTTAAGCGCAACAATAATATAAAAGTATATAATAATGGGTATCATTTTAATCGTATTGACCCTCAGAATAAAGAACACACGTCATTTTTACCATAAATTGTACGGCGTGAAAACAAAACCTTCCAAAATTAGCAAAATTGCGTTTTTCGTTTTCATTTCCCCACAAAAATAGTGTTTTTTGGTTGCGCCATACATTTTATGATATAATGAGTGATGTCATTACAAAGGACAACTGGTCACGCAAAAAATAAGCCTTCATACTAGTCTGTGGATGAAAATATAAAAGAGTCATGATTTTTAGAAGGCGAGGAGGAAAAAATTAAAACGTAAAAATTAAATTGTCTGAGTCCTTAAGGCCAAAATGTCTGAGTCCTTAAGGGGTTAAAGAAATTATTTGAAAATGATGGTGGAAAATAAGTATTTGGTCAATAACAAAAGTTAATCTCAATACTTTGTTATATACCCTTTGTTGGCAATGAGGTCAAACTTTTTCTGTAAGTTTTCACAAGGTTTTCACACACTGTTGCTGGTATTTTGGCCCATTCCTCCATGCAGATCTCCTCTAGAGCAGTGAAGTTTTGGGGCTGTCGCTGGGCAACACAGACTTTCAACTCCCACCAAAGGTTTTCTATGGGGTTGAGATCTGGAGACTTGCTAGGCCACTCCAGGACCTTGAAATGCTTCTTTTGAAGCCACTCCTTTGTTGCACGGGCAGTGTGTTTGGGATCATTGTCATGCTGAAAGACCCAGCCACATTTCATCTTCAATGCCCTTGCTGATTTAAGGAGGTTTTCACTCGAAATCTCGCGATACATGGCCCCATTCATTCTTTCCTTTACATGTATCAGTCATCCTGGTCCCTTTGCTGAAAAAAGCATGATGTTTCCCCCCCCCCCCCCCCATGCTTCACAGTTGGTATGGTGTTCTCTGGATGCAACTCAGCATTCTTGCTCCTCCAAGCACGACGAGTTGAGTTTTTACCAAAAAGTTCTACTTTGGTTCCATCTGACCATATGACATTCTCCCAATCCTCTTCTTGATCATCTAAATGCTCTCTAGCTACCTTCAGACAGGCCGAACATGTACTGGCTTAAGCAGGGGGACACGTCTGGCACTGCATGAGTTTGGAGTGTTACTGTTTGAGGTTGTGGACAGGTGTCTTTCATGCTGATAACAAGTTCAAACAGGTACCATTAATACAGGTAACAAGTGGAGGACAGAGGAGACTCTTAAAGAAGATGTTACAGGTCTGTGAGAGACAAAAATCTTTGCTTGTTTGTACAGTATGTGACCAAATACTTATTTTTCCACCATAATTTGCAAATAAATTCTTTAAAAATCAGACAATGTGATTTTATGGATTTTTTTCCTCATTATGTCTCTCATAGTTTAGGTATTACAGGCCTCTCATCTTTTTAGGTGGGAGAACTTTCACAATTGGTAACTGACTAAATACCTTTTTGCCCCACTGTAGCTCCTGTGGGAAGGACCCCCTCAATATAGTTTACCCCCTGTAGGTAGGACTCCCTGATGATAGTTTGCTCCCTTTATGTAGGACCCCCCTGAAGGTAGTTCACCCACTGTAAGTAGGACCCCTTAAAAAAATCAAACAAATAAAAAAACATGCCTTTTTGGCTCCCAAACTGTTAGAGGATAAGATGTCTGATCATTGGGGGCCCATCCTTGGGCCTCCAGCGATCTCTGTGCAGCACCCATCATTCTGTGGCAGGCTGCTGCTCCAATCTCGGACATTTCTGAGTTTCGGGGAGACTCATTCATGTCTATGGGAGGGGGTATGATGGCCCTCACCCCTTTAAGAACCATGGCTGTATTATATAGTACTTTGGGCTGCAATCTTTATTCTTTTGTTCATTTTCAGTACTTCTGACATTCAGTTTGCAACGTGCTCTTAGTTTCAGTCTTTTCTCATTTGGTAATGGCCCTTCTAATAACACAAACATTTACACACTCACTTTCTCATGAATTTAGTTAAAGGCTAAAGATTAAATAAATGCAATTAGTAGCAAATATTGGTAGCAAAAAAAACCTAGGAGTCTGCAATTCCCATGACAACCACTGTGTTGACACATGTACACTAATAGCATATATACCTCTTGACAGAGTACTCCAAAAAACATATTTTTTTCTCTAAGCTAATTATTTTGCACCACATTTTATTATTTCTAGGATATGTTAGCAGTCTTTCAAACTAAATAACCACAAATGTTGATTATCTGTATTCTGTTGTCCATTCAAATTATATTATTACTCTGACTGATCACCTCTGAACCCCAACCATGCATCTTTAACAATAACTTACAGAAATCCTGTTTTTATGTTTGTTTTTAACATGTTTTGCTTTGTTACTTTTGTTTACTTTACATATATTGCAAACCTAAACAGAATAGATTGAAATGTCTTTCAAATACAAATACAATGAAGAAAATAAAATCAAATATTTAAAGACAGGAAATAGACTTTTCATGAAGAAATCAGACTAGTTCTGAGAAATGTGATTAACCATGATAAGCTATCAGTCAAATGAAATGTGCTCACCAAGCACCAGCATATGGGGACAGTACAGCAGGTATGCAGTCTTTATTAACTGGTTACAGAGACACTTCATTTTCCTTTCCCAAGATCCAGCTGCTTCCAATGTGCTTAAACCTATTCCTGTAGACAACTACGCAACAGGCACCTTTAATGAATTGCCTATTTTCCGTGAACTGTGTGATACAATTCTGCAGCTATTTTCAGCACCACCATGTACGTTCTACATCAGACTTCACATTGATATTTTTATTTAAGAATTCATAAAAAATTCTAATGTCATTACTTCTTAAAGCAGAAAGGCAAATATATAATAAAAAAAAAGATAAAAATGAATTCCAATCACAGAAAGCACTGACATGCCAATAGGATATGCAATCACTCTCCTACTGGTGGAGGACGGACAGCTGGAGACCAGAGCACAATTTCAATGCCATGTAATCCAGTCCGTGAAATACAGTATATTCTTAACAGGAGTCCTGGGCCACGGGGATTGGCTTTTTCAGTGTTTTTGCTGTGCCAACTAGACCCCTTGGCAGTCAACTACATTTTTTTTGTTCAGAAAAATAACAGATGAAATGGATGTCATCAATAAATCTCTCTCAAGTGGTGCATCTGGAAATTATTAGAGACAATTGAGTTTGAACATTTTATAGACATAACAGTGGCAAAGACAAGTCCTTTTTCTTCCTCATCTTCCATTAATTCAGAGACGTGAAACTTCAACTAAGTGACTCAAGGCAGAGCAGTACTCTCATCTCTATAACCCTCATAGTAAGGGTTGCAGGTACAAAAAATCTCATGTGAAATGCCACACATTGGAAGTTAGTATTCATTTGATATCATACACAATCCTCTTCTTCCAACCCCCTCCAGCTACTTGCTGACTTCCTGCCCAACACCGGTGTAAAAGGTACCACACAAAGTGCTTTCTTTGTACCTAGCAGCACTTACTATTCATGAACTGTAGGTTTCAGAGCTCAAATCCACCGGGACTCCTTTCTGGCTCATGTCTACATATAGTTTGCTCTAGTCATTTTGATTTGATCTATCAAAGAAAACTTTGGACGCCTTATACTTGTGAACGTTCGCCTGACAGTTATTAACAATGTATGGCCATCTTAATGCTTACAACCTTTTTCTAAAAGTTTTCTATTGTTTTTAATAATGGAACTGAATTGACATTAAAAAGCTTTTATTAAACTTTCTCAGGATATGCTCCTAATATGTGATTGGTAGGGGTCCTAGACCAAACAGCTTTACTATACAGCTGACTGAAGGGCTATGGCACATCAGCAAGCATTGCAGACCAGACATAGTGTAATACATTTGTTAGTGGCTGTGCTTGGTACTCCAGCTCCCTAGGGCTTTGTCCTATTCAAGTGACGATAATTGGGTCTGTCAGGTTTCATTACAATGTCTCACACTTTACTATACAAAATAGTGCTGAGTAACTGTTGTGCTATTGTGCACCGTGTTTATGATGATTTATGCAATTGGGTATTAGGGGATAGGGGAACAGCAGCCTTAATCTCACCAACTCCCCTGCTCTAGGCAACAGCTCCCAACCAGGCAATTGTCCCTTCCTGACTAATTGGGAAGAGAGGGATGGCCAGCAAGTGTAACACCAGCGGTTTGAGTTCACTGGCATGTGGCATGTGCTGCTGCTTAACAGTACCGTGCAGGGTGTGTAGCTCCCGAGCCTCACAGTAAGCTCTGGGCATCTTTCTTTCCTGCACTGTTGCATGCAACAGTTTCTGGTATGTCTTGTAAGGGCTGTGCACTTGCTTGAGCCACCTCCTTTAGAGCCAGAACATATTTCGTTTTTTAGTGAAGGTGTCTGTTATCTGTCCTGCTGATCCATGTTCCTGATCTGTGTCTGAAATCCCAACCCTGCCTATGCCTGATATCCCAGGGCCTTCACTACACTTGTGCTCTCAATAAGCAAGCACCACTTGGCTGCATCTGAGCTTCTCAGCGCTACTGTTCTACAGACTCAGCGCAGCTATTACACCTACTCAACTCTGCTATATTGCTGCACTACTACCACTTATTGCATAACCTCCCCCCACCAGCTTGTATCCCTGGTGCTCAGCGCTAGGGCAGTCTGACCAGCCAGCCTAGCTGTCATCTAACCAGGACTGCTCTTGTGGTAGTGACCTGGTATGTCCCCTGCAGCAGAAGTCTAGCTTCTGCTTCCTGTAGTTGCAAAAACTGTGAAAACCAGGGAAATAAGTCCAGATACGCAGAAGGAATTAGCAGAAGTAAGAATGTGAGGCTCACAAAACCCATTCACTGGTGACTGTGACTTTCAGTCACCTATTTAAATCTGCCATTGTCAGGAAGAGTAGGACCTCAGCACCAAGCATAATTGGCCTGACATGCTTGATCACTGCTCAGCTGACCAACTCCAATGTCAGCAGGGCTGGTAACCACCATAGCGGCAGAACAATCCTGTTGCCACTACAAAAATAAGGAGGCTGGCCTTTCTGCAAGTGGGCCAATGGGTAAGTACATAACACTATGGAATTGAAATTCCGATGTAGATGTGAACCTTGCTGGAAATGGAATGTTAGCGTTTCATTTGGCATAGCCAATCTTTGAAGGACATATTGGGCTAAGTCCAACATGTAAGACTCCATTTTGTCTCGGACAAGTCATCTCTATATTAAGTTTAAACTGCTCATTCAGAGATCACTTTAAAAATAAAAAAAATAAAATTGTGTAACCTGGAATATGCTTACGTCAATTCCAGAATATTCCCATTTCTACAATAACAAAAGGCCGATAATGAGAAAGTTCCAAAACTATCTAAAGGTTACGGCCAAATCTCACGGTAAATGAGACTAGGTGGCCGTTATCGTCTAACAAAGCCAAAATATATGACTGTTGTTGACATGCTGGTGGAGTTCACACGTCTCATTATATCTGTGTGGTCACTGGTAATTTTCCAGTAGATGGGTACTGCATCTCTCTCTGTCCTGGGGAGGCCATTTTTTCCCCATTGGTTAAGAAGTCTGTACCACGGGGTCTACTTGATTGATAGCAAGAGATCATAAAAGCACCTGGGGACAGGAAGTAGGGTGGTTAATGGGAACAGAGAACTCCAGAAGATGTCATGAGGTAGTAAGCCATCTCCACCCGCCCCAAGGGAGGGCACATGCCAAGATGAAGGCCCTGAGAGACCATCCCAGGTGCTGCTGTGTCATGGATAGATACTCGGTAACTATACCATAGTTTCATAGTATCTTCCTCTCTTCTTTGTTTCTAGATACAATAGCTACTTTGTTACATGCAAATGGTAACAACAAGTTAACTTCTGAGATGGTAAGAACCAGAGTTAAGATGTGGATATCATTATGGCAATTGAGATAGCGAATAGATATATTGAATCTCCATTTAGAGATTGTAGTATGCTTAGTATATAGATCATCCAACTTTCATCTGCATAGAAAGGGGGCATTGCCTATGCTTATCAATGCATTAACTTTAGTGGACATTTAGCATAGTTGCCGATCCTTCGCTACCTCATTTGTCATAAATAAAAATATATCCATGGAGTCCCTGATAGGAGCTCCTGTAAAATTTAGAACTGTTAGACATATATATATATATATATATATATATATATATATATATATATATATATATATTGATATATAGTGCTGTATCTAAATTGTTGTACGGTTGTGTGGGGTTAGGCAGATGGGCTAGTGATAACGATTACGTCACTGATATCCCCCAATAGTGTTAACGATTGTGTCACTTGTATTTCCAATATCTGAAGAATGGGGGGGGGGGGATGTCTGTTCTGTACTCATCTTTGTATAATATTCTCTCAGGGAGTGATGCCATAGATTAGATTTTGTGACCGTGCGGTAACTGATGTGTATGCAATTCTGTAGCCTCTATATAGCTACTATCTGCATAAGCTTAGATGCTTCTATATATGTGTAACAATCACGTTTCAGAAGACAGGAACTCCGGTGGATGTTGATCCGCTGGACCTGTGTGGCAGATGACTCGGACTGTACCAGGGAACAGAGTCTAAGGTGCCGCTGGTTTTTCACCAGAGCCCGCTGCAATGCGGGATGGACTTGCTGCATATATATATATATATATATATATATATATATATATATTGATATATAGTGCTGTATCTAAATTGTTGTACGGTTGTGTGGGGTTAGGCAGATGGGCTAGTGATAATAATTACGTCACTTATATCCCCCAATAGTGTTAACGGGGGACGGGGACAACCACGCCGGAGCAGAGAGGCAGGGGCAGGGGCAGGAGAAGCACCAGGTGAGTGACGGACTGGGGCTCGCATGCGGGCGCGTCCCGCGATGCGAGTCCCAGCCCCGCCGGCAGCAGCAGGTAATGGGACCATGCGCTCACGGCCAGCGTGTGCAGCCAGAGCTCATAACGTGACAATATGTTCTATGCATTTCTTATTTTAAGTGCTTCATATATATAGTCATTGTGCTTATATATTAAATAATGTTTAAATAATGTTCTATATGTGTCATATTGATTTAACCCCTTAAGGACCAAGGACGTACCGTTACGTCCTTGGTCCTGCTCCCGTGATATAACGCGGGGTTACACGGTAACCCCGCATCATATCACAGCGGGCCCGGCGTCATAGTGAAGCCGGGACCGGCCACTAATAGTGCGCCGCGCGCTATTAACCCTTTAGCCGCGCGCTCAGAGCTGAGCCACGCGGCTAAAAGTGAAAGTAAAAACTGACGGTTAGCTCGGAGCTGTTCGGGATAGCCGCGGCGAAATCGCGGCATCCCGAACAGCTTGCAGGACAGCCGGAGGGTCCCTGCCTGCCTCCTCGCTGTCTGATCCCCGAATGACCCCCGAAAGTGAATAAAGATAATTTAACCCCTCCCCTATTAAAAGTTTGAATCACCCCCTTTTCCCATAAAAAAACACAGTGTAAATAAAAATAAACATATATGGTATCACTGCGTGTGTAAATGTCCGAATTATAAAAATATATTGTTAATTAAACCGCTCGGTCAATGGCGTATGCGCAAAAAATTCCAAAGTCCAAAATAGTGCATTTTTGGTCACTTTTTATATCATTTAAAAATGAATAAAAAGCGATCAATAAGTCCTATTAATGCAAAAATGGTACTGTTAAAAACTTCAGATCACGGCGCAAAAAATGAGCTCTCATACCACCCCATACGCAGAAAAATAAAAAAGTTATAGGGGTCAGAAGATGACAATTTTAAATGTATTAATTTTCCTGCATATAGTTATAATTTTTTCCAGAAGTACGACAAAATCAAACCTATATAAGTAGGGTATCATTTTAATTGCATGGGCCTACAGAATAAAGATAAGGTGTCATTTTTACCGAAATATGTACTACGTAGAAACGGAAGCCCCCAAAGTTTACAAAACTGCGTTTTTTTTTTTCAATTTTGTCGCACAATGATTTTTTTTTCCGTTTCACCGTAGATTTTTGGCCAAAATGACTGATGTCATTACAAAGTAGAATTGGTGGCGCAAAAAATAAGCAATAATATGGATTTTTAGGTGCAAAATTGAAAGAGTTATGATTTTTTTAAAGGCAAGGAGCAAAAAACGAAAATGCAAAAACGGAAAAACCCCCGGTCCTTAAGGGGTTAAGATACATATATGTATAACCTTTGTCTTTATATACTCATTTTGTTTATTACTCATAACCAATAAATCTGCATAAGTTAATAATACCTGTGTTTTATTTCATGATATTGCAAAACATACCGCCATAGCGTAAACTTTTAAATATTCTGGTTAAATAGTCAGGCCCAGAGATATGAATTGCATTATAGATATTTAAGCAGTTCATAAGATCACATTTATTAAATTACTGGTGACTACAGGTCATGATCTCACAATGTCGTAATGACTGCCCGCCATAGGGGGATAGACACGACAGTCATATGGGGTCATCCTTTCGGGGGAACTAATCCTATATTAAGGGAGTTGCCCACAGGGGTGATTTACATATGAATAGTTGTCTCACTTTGCATAATCTCCTCCCACAAATTTAAGGAGGTCCACATGTGGGTCACCACTCTGTGTGATCAATCAGACTGACATATTTGGAAGGTCCTACCGAGATCAGATAATACTGACATAATTTGGTAGGTCCCACCATAGATCAAATCAATAATACTGCCATCTTCCACTAACAGCAAGAATAATGAACATTCTATCTATCCAGATAAATCCATGGAGAGCAGCACAATCCCAATAAAATGCACTGGAGCATTGAGCTCAATAGCACTGGTCACAGGTGTGCAGAGAGCAGCAATTAGGAAAGAGCAGCAGCACCCAAAAATATGTAAAAAATGTAGTGTCTTTGTTTCATCCAAACCATCCATAAATGCAATTTTTGGATGGTATATATATATATATATATATATATATATATATATATATATATATATATACACACATTTTTCACATATTTTTAAGTGCTGCTGCTGTTTTCTACTTGCGACCTATCTATCTAAAAGTAATGTAAAGAATTATACATATCATAGGTTACATATATTCAGTTACCAGTTTATATGTTACAATTATTGCAATGTCAAAAAAACTATTACTAATACGATTCTAAAGGAATATGAATTCTTGTCAGAACTAATTATATACGGATAGCATCCTTGTAAAAAATGCAGAAGACATAGAACTGGGCTAAAAAATTTATGCATAGTACACTCATTTATTATAATCATTTCCATTAAAGATGAATCCCTCAGGCCTTCACTTATCATTCCTCTTTGTTGTATTCCTCGAGGTCTTGTATTATTTGCCTGTAATACATTCACTATATTTATATGTGCTTCTCATTTTCTTTGTCCTTGAACAATACTAATTTCCTAGACCATTTGCCTCAATGAAAAGCAAAATTAAGTCGTAAAACGTATAAACGATGATAAACTAAGAACATAATAATGCTTCTTACCCCAGAAATACATGCAGAAAGCTACACTGAGGGCGACATATAATTTCTCCTGCTGGGCATTGTCATTGCACACTTGTAAACTGTGGGCACTCTGAATAGCAATGTTTACCTGTTATGCCTGACTCAAGGCTACATTGCAAGGTAGTTTTTTCTGTACAAACAGAAATGCTATTTGTGTGTGATAAAAATGTAATGCAAGCACTTTTGCATACTAGAAAGTGACATTTTAAGACATATAGGCTTAATGATAAGTAATAAGGCATTTCTGACCATCCCATCATCCAAGGTGGCAACTACATATTATGTATTAATGAAAGGCGGGGATAAGGAGATGATTGTGGTCTTCATACACGACATGATAAGTTTATTATTTCATGCAATAATAAAGGGCTTTTTACTGGCTCGCCAGACAGAGGAGAAGGTTCCTGCCAGGAGGAAACAGAGTCAATTGGTCAATAAAGGAGAAAGGCATTGTGCACAAACACGAGATAGAGAAAAGGATAGGAGGGCTGGAATCAGTACCTGGCAAATCCTGGTAAGGGCCATGTGCGAGGAGGCTACTTTACTAGTAAGGTAAATATTAATTATACAGGGGTCAGTGCAGGGGTGTAGCTTAAAACCACAAGGCCCCCTATGCAAAAAAATTCCTGGGGCCCCCCTACCCCCTGACGACCCCCAACCTCAAACGACCGCCTTCCCCAACCACATAAATATATTAGTGACTACAGCAATGATAGGACTCAGCCAGAAGAGTATACAATGATATAAGTGACTCACAGACAGGGCCAGACTGGGACCAATTTAAGCAGACCATTTTTTTTTTGGTGGGGGTCCGACTGCTGGGACCCCCAGTGATCCCCTTGGTTCAAGTGGCTCTCCAACTATTGGAAAGATACAACTCCCATCATAACTGGAGAGCCTCAGGCATTATGGGAGTTGTTTTGTAAAAGCTGTAGAGCCTCAGATTGGGGTAAAGTTTCACCCATCATCACTGCAGAATGTACAAGTGACTTCAGCAGTAATGGGACAGTCAGGAGAATACACAATAATATCCGTGACCTGAGTGACGTCTTCTCTGTTGCCTTTTCTTTTCTTTTTCATCTAGTCCAGACACCGGGACTTTTTCTGCTACATCTTCTCAGCAGAATCTGACACCTGAACATCATTGGTTCCCCACTTTGTCAGCAGATCCTCATCCTCTATATGAAGACAATAATCTTTACGACCTTGCACCTGAAAATAACCCTGCCACACACTGTACCCTCTGAATATAATACTGCCACACTGTACCCTCTGAATATAATATTGGCACACACTGTACCCTCTGAATAGAATACTAACACACACTATGCCTTCTGAATATAATACTGCCACACAATGTACCATCTAAATAGAATACTAACATGCACTGTATCCTCTGAAAATAGTAACATAGTAACATAGTTCATAAGGTTGACCAGAGTCCATCAAGTTCAACCTATAACCCTAATGAGTCTCTACTAAGTTGATCCAGAGGAAAGCAAAAAACCCTCATACTCGAGGTAAAAATTCCTTCCCGACTCCAAATATGGCATAAGAATAGATCCCTGGATCGACCTTCTGTCCATATAGATCTAAAATCCATAACCTGTAATGTTATTATTCTCCAAAAATGCATCCAGACCCCTTTTTAACCTGTTGGGGACGAAGGGCGTATGAATACGCCATTGCGTCCTGGTACTTAAAGACGAAGGGCGTATTCATACTCCCGTGGGAATTTCGGTCCCTGCCGTGCGCTGGGCGGGGACCGGACCGGGGTGACTGCTGATAGCAAATGTCCAGGGGAGTCATTAGACCCCCCCATGTCGGCGATCAGCGCAAATCGCAAGTGAATTCACACTTGCGATTTGCGCCAATTCCGGGTCATTACGGGTCTATGGTGACCCGGTGACCCGGAATATAAGGGAGATCGTGGTTGTCTAAGACACCTACAATCCCCCTGAAGGGATAGGAGTGAGGTGGCACGGGTGCCACCCTTCCTATCCCTGCTATTGGTGGTCTAGACGCAATCATCAATAGCAGATCGGGGGCCGGGGGGTTAGCTTTCATTTTCCCCATCCTGTCCACCCACAATAGGTGGGGCAGGACGGGGAAACCGGCGGGGATCGGCGCCGAAGATCCACTTACCCGTACGGAGGCTGCAGGCGACGGAGATCGGCTGGCGGCGATGACCTGCGGCAGAAGAGGACAGCTCCCTGGATCCTACGGAAGCTGGTAAGTTGCCTAGCAACATCTGGAGGGCTACAGTCTGAGACCATTATACGGTGGTCTCTAACCTGTAGCCCTCCAGATGTTGCAAAACTACAACTCCCAGCATGCCCAGACAGCTGTTTGGGCATGCTGCAATATGTAGTTTTGCAACAGCTGGAGGGCTACAGTTTGAGACCATTATACAGTGGTCTCTAAACTGTAACCCTCCAGATCTTTGCTGTCTGGGCATGCTGGGATTTGTAGTTTTGCAACATCTGGAGGGTCACAGTTTGGAGCAGTGGTCTATAAACTGTAGCCCTCCAGATGTTGCAAAACTGCAAATCCCAGCATGCCCAAACAGCAAATAGCTGTCTCGGCAGGCTGGGAGTTGTAGTTAAGTACCTCCAGCTGTTGCATAACTACATCTCCCAGCATGCCCTTCGGCGATCAGTACATGCTGGGAGTTGTAGTTTTGCAACAGCTGGAGGCACACTGGTTGGAAAATACTGAGTTAGGTAACAGAACCTAACTGAAGGTTTTCCAACCAGTGGGCCTCCAGCTGTTGCAAAAGTACAACTCCCAGCATGCACGGTCTGTCAGTACATGCTGGGAGTTGTAGTTTTGAAACAGCTGGAGGTTTCCCCCCCCCCCCCCATGTGAACGTACAGGGTACATTCACACGGGCGGGTTTACAGTAGGTTTCCTGCTTCAAGTTTGGGCTGCGGCAAATTTTTCGCAACAGCGCAAACTACTAGCGGGAAACTCACCGTAACACGCCAGTGCGAATGTACCCTAAAAATACTACACTACACAACACTAACACAAAATAAAGGGTAAAACACTATATATACAACCCCCTTACACTGTCCCCCCCAATAAAAATGAAAAACGTATTGTATGGCAGTGTTTCCAAAACGGAGCCTTCAGCTGTTGAAAAAACAACAACTCCCAGCATTTCTGGACAGCCACTGACTGTTCAGGCATGCTGGGAGTTTAGCAACAGCTGGAGGCACCCTGTTTGGGAATCACGGGTGTAGAATACCCCTATTTCCACCCCTATGCAATCCCTAATTTAGTCCTCAAATGCGCATGGCGCTCTCTCATTTTGGAGCCCTGTTGTATTTCAAGGAAACAGTTTAGGGCCATATATGGGGAAAAATTGCACTACAAATTTTTGGGCGCTTTTTCTCCTTTTACCCCTTATGAAAAGGAAAAGTTGGGGGTTACACCAGCCTGCTATTTAAAAAAAAATACAAAATTTTACACTAACATGCTGGTGTTGCCCCATACTTTTTATTTTCACAAGCAGTAAAAGAAAAAAAGACCCCCAAAATTTGTAACGCAATTTCTCCTGAGTACGGAAGTAAAATGCTCTGCGGACGCACAACATGGCTCAGGATTGAGAACGCACCATGTACATTTGATCGATCGCAAGCATCGCTTAAATGTGAAGAACGGATACCAACTGCACAGCATATCGAGGCATGCAGCCTCCCACCATAACTGCAGTTTTACCAGCTTTACAGTCACCCCGCTAGAAGAAATTCCTGCATCCACAAACAGAAGATATACCCAATTATGTAGGAGGGAAAACTTCTGGATATTCAAAATGAAAACTTTGACCGCCATGGAATTCAATGAATACATTGAACATACTGTATAACCTCCAGAATCTCGTAATATCCACCATCATCATAAGAACAGTAGGCGCAACAGTGATTGGTCTACTCACAATCACAGAATTCTGTTTTTGCAAGAATCAGTCGGCAGTCCTCTGATTGGTCTAAAAGACATCACAAACTCACAGCTTATTGGTCGCTATTTTTTCATGTCTCCCGCTATTTTCGACTAAGAATATCTTTGCGATTATCGGCCTCCAGCTGATTAGTTCATCCCGCATCACTAGGACAAGCCCGGTCTGGCACGTCCCACATACAGTAGCAGATGACGTATCCGCCCCCTGGCTTCCCATTGGTCGCCACCCCATTCAATACTGACAGCGGACTATTCTAACCAAATAAGTTCTCCCTGACAACCAATGATGCAATGAGGTACAATTTATTCCCATTAATCGCTCCTCACCATAGGCCTAACAGCGGCAATTACAAAATCCATTTTTGCCCGAAACACCAAACAGATAGTACAATACACCACAAACAAAGGTTATCAAACACCGACTATGTATTCCTGATATTTTTATGTTACACAAATGTTTTTTTTTTAAACGTGTGTCTATCTGGCTCCGCCAAGAGGTTTCTCTGACCTCTGCCCAGATGTTTTGTTTGGCGCCAAAAACACACATATATGTTTCTATCACTGTATGTTTCTGTAGCAATTGATAAAGAAGGAACTATCCTTCGAAACGTATCTTGCACACCATGTAAAAGGGTTTAATGTGTTGAATAAATACAATGTTTACATTTTTACACTGTCTCCTCCATGACTGCGATATCCACAAGGCAGCGCCACCAACAGAACTTTTTTTCTGAAACCTACCTTGCATGTACATTTGAGGCCTAAATTGGTGATCTGCACAGGGGTGGCTGATTTTACAGCGGTTCTGACATAAACGCAAAAAAATAAATACCCACATGTGACCCCATTTTAGAAACTACACCCCTCATGAAACGTGACAATGGGTATATTGAGCCTTAAAGGGGTACTCCGCCCCTAGACATCTTATCCCCTATCCAAAGGATAGGGGATATGATGTCAGATCGTCGCGGTGCCGCTGTTGGGTAGCCCAGGGATCCCCGCTGCGGCACTGCGCTATCATTACAGCACAGAGCGAGTTTGCTCCGTGCGTAATGACGGGCGATACAGGGGATGGAGCCGCATGACGTCGTGGCTCCGCCCCTAGTGACATCACGGCCTGTCCCCTTAATGCAAGTCTATGGCAGGGGGCGTGACGACCGTCGCGCCCCCTCCCATAGACTTGTATTGAAAGGGGCGGGCCGTGACATCACGAGGGGCGGAGCCATGACATAACGATGCTTCGCCCCTGTATTGCGCGTCATTACGTGCAGAGCGAACTCGCTCTGTGCTGTAATGATAGCGGGGTGCCGCAGCGGGGATCCCGGGGCTCCCCAGCAGCAGCACCGCGGTGATCTGACATCTTATCCCCTATCCTTTGGATAGGGGATAAGATGTATTTGGGCGGAGTACCCCTTTAACACCCCACAGGTGTTTGACGAATTTTCCTTAAAATTGGATGGGAAAATGAAAAAAAATATATTTTTTTTTCACTAAAATGCTGGTGTTACCCTAAATTTTTCATGTTCACAAGGGAAAATAGGAAAAAAAGCCCCCCAAAATATGTAACCCCATTTCTTCTGAGTAAGAAAATACCCCATATGTGGATGTAAAGTGCTCTGTGGGCGCACTACAATGCTCTGAAGAGAAGGAGCGCCATTGGGATTTTGAAGAGAAAATTTGTCCGGAATAGAAGGCCACCTGTGTTTACAAGGCCCCCATAGTGCCAGAACAGTGGACCCCCCCACATGTGATCCCATTGTGGGATTTCAATTCTTGTAGTCCGTAGGCAGCACAGTATGGGTTAAACTGGTCCTCCTGGACTTGTCATAAGAGATACACAGCATCTAATTAAACAATTAGCATAACTAATGAGCCCCTCCTACATACCATAAATACTCCCACAAACCCACACATAACAGAGTTAGTTCTTATAGCATGATTTATTAGGGCGGGAACTCTGTGCTGCCTACGGACTCCAGGAATTGAAATTTTCAGGTAAGCAAAATTTAAGACATTCCTGGTCGTCCTACGGCAGCACAGTATGGGATCTAAGTAGCAGAAAACAACAAAGGGAGGGCATTATTTCTTGAACGCTTCTTCTAACACTGTTTTGCCCAGGGCTGGACAATTGGAGAAATCCAACCGGTAGTGTTGCATGAACATAGTAGGAGTAGCCCATGTAGCTGCTCTGCATATTTCCTGCAGTGAAACATATGATACCTCTGCCCAAGAGGCTGCAGTTGCTCTCGTTGAATGTGCCTTTATATCCTTTGGAGGATCTAATCCTTCCATCTGGAAACATAAACTAATGGATTTCTTTATCCAATTCGTTATGGTAGATTTCGCTGCCTTAGCTCCTCTAGCTAAACAGATGTTCAGAGCATCTGAACGGTCGTGTTCTTGAGATGTATTCCAGAACCGATCTTCTTACATCAAGCTGTGAAACCTCCTCCTTTTCCGAGAGAGCCGTCAGAATGATTTCTTGCTGTAGGTTCGACATTGAATGCACATTGAATAAATCCCGGCAATGTATGTAGGACTAATGCATCTCCGAGATTCCTGAGATAAGGTTCGCGGCATGATAATGCTTGTATTTCACTTATGCGCTGTGTTGACGTGATGGCAACCAAAAAGCATGTCTTCCAAGTAAGAAACTTCAAATCGATAGACTCTACTGGCTCAAAGGGGCCTGCTGTCAAACACTTTAATACTCTGGATAGATCCCGGGATGGAATCGGTTTATCTATCTTTGGACATAGATTCTTGACCCCATTAAAAAATCTCTTGATCAAAGGATCGTCTGAGAATTTTCCTGATAGAAAATGATTTATAGCCGCAAACTGCACCTTCAATGTAGATTGCTTAATGCATTCCTTGTAGAAACTTCAATACTATTGGTACTGTAATTTCTTGTTCCGGGTATACTGATCTGAATATCTTCCAGATCCTGGAGTAGCATTTCTTCGTACCTGGCTTACTGGAACTCACCAATGTTGCAATAACGTCCTCCTTAAGACCCTTCTTTAGCTCCTCCAATTCACTTTCCAAGCCGTTAGGTTCAGGAACTCCAGGTCCTTATGATACAACCCTTTTTACTTGAGCAGATCCATCCTTTTTGGTAGATGCCAAAATTGATTCCTCGACATTTCTCTCATTATTGAAAACCATGACCTCCCCGGCCAATATGGAAGAATTAGTATGGCTTGAGGCTTGTCCTTCTTTACTTTCCACAATGTTCTCTGGATCAGCACTGGTGGTGGGAATGCATACACAAATCTCCTTTCCCAGGATATTGAGAGCCCATCTATATGCAGGGGTTTGTCCAGGGGTGACAGGGAACAAAACTTCCTCATTTTGGTGGAAAAACATCCAAGTCTGGCATTCCAAACCTCTCCGTGATCTTCCAGAACACTTGTTGATTCAGTTCCCATTCCCCAGGATGTAATGTTTTCCTGCTTAGCAGATCTGCTTTTACATTGAGAGTACCTTTCAGATGGATGGCTGATTTTCCATCTTGGCACACTGAGTCATGAGGTTTGGGCATCTTGTGCCTCCCTGCTTGTTTAAGTAGTAAAATGTAGGGAGGTTGTCTGATCTTACTAAAACCTCCTTGCCAGATAAGAAAGGGGAGAAGAGACGCAGGGCTAGATACACTGCCCTTAGCTCCTTCACGTTTGAAGACAAATCTCTTTCCGTCCGTGACCACCTTGCCTGTGTCCAATGCTGTCCAATGTACGCTCCCCATCCCAGAGCTGAGGCATCTGTTGTTAGTATCACCGTCTGGGGAGCTGTTAGGAGCGACTTCCCCTTTGAGAATCTGTTCCGGACTAACCACTAGTGTTGAGCGGCATAGGCCATATTCGATTTCGCGAATATTCGCGAATATATGGACGAATATTCGTCATATTCGCGAATATTCGCATATTCGTAATGTTCTCGTTTTATTTTCGCATATGCGTATATTCGCATGTGCGAAAATTAACATATGCGAAAATTTGCATATACAAAAATCAACATAAGCGAAAATTCGCATATGCGAAAATTAGCATATGCAAATTTTCACATATGCGAAAATTTGCACGCCAGTCTCACACAGTAGTATTAGTGCCTTCTTACACCACACAAGCTGGAAGCAGAGAGGGATGATCACTGTGATGTGTACTGTGAAAAAAAAAAGAATATTCGTAATTACGAATATATAGCGCTATATTCGCGAATATTCGCGAATTCGCGAATATGCGATATTCGCGAATAAAATTCGAATTGCGAATATTCGAGAGCAACACTACTAACCACCATTGTAGATCCTTGCCGAGATCCCTTGGTTTCCAAATAATCTTTTCCAAAGATGTCTGTGACCTGTTCCACTTGCTCATTATCCTCCTTTGTAGACTGCGTATATGGGCTTTTGACCATTGCACCGCATCTATAGTAGATGTCAAACTGCCCAGAATCCTCATGGCCTGGCGGATTGTCACTCTCCTGTTTCTTAAAAGACCTCCAATCTGCCGCCTCAATTTTCTTTCCCTCTCCTGAGAGATTGAAATCTTCATGGCAATGGAATCCACTATGAATCCCAGAAAGATGACTTTCTGGGATAGAAACAGGCGTGACTTTTTCTCATTTATAATGAATCCGTGTTCCTCCAGAAATTCCCTCGTCTTGGCTACATCCTTTGTAAGCTGCTCTTTTGACACTGCTTTCATCCACCAGTCGTTCAAGTATGGGACTAACGAAATTCCCTGAACGCGTAGGGATGCCGCTAGCACCACCACTACTTTTGTGAATACCCTTGGTGATGAACTCAGGCCGAAGGGTAGACTGCTGAACTGGAAGTGCCATCTTGAACCTGCTACTTCAAAAGCGAATCTGAGGTATTTTCTGAATAGTGGGTCTATCGGAATGTGGAGATATGCGTCCGCCAAGTCCATTGTGGTCATGAAATCCCCCTGGGTGAGGATGGAAATCACAGATCTTATAGTTTCCATTTTGAAATGTTTCTTCTCCAGAAATTTGTTCAGATAGGTTAGATCTATCACCAACCTCCATTTTCCATTGTTCTTTGGAACCGCAAATATTCTGGAGTAAATTCCTCTTTCCAGCTGTTGTTGTGGTATCCACTCTATGGCATCCTTTGCATAAAATTCCAGTACCAACGGTAAGATATTGGGGCATTGATTGGAGCTGAGAAAAAACTTCTCTGGTGGAATGTTGAGAAATTCTAACCTGTAGCCCTCTCTTATCACTGACAGAACCCACTTGTCCTTCATCGTATCTTTCCATATTGGTGAAAAAGTTCTTAATCTTCCTCTTTGGGGAGCTGTAAGGTGGCGTCATAACTCTTTTTTCTTTGACGGTGGTTTGGTCTTATTGGCCTGGTTGTAGCCGGTATTTTTCCTTTGTGTATTATACCTGGCTCTGTTATAACTCCCCTGCTGATAATTCCTTTTATAGGATCTTGGGGATCTTCTCCACTTAGGTTTTCCCTCAAACGGCTCATTCTTGGCTGTTCCAGCAAATACGTCATTTTCATCGTTCATGTCCTTTAAAATCCCCTTGAGATTAGGACCGAACATAGACTCGGGAGAAAAAGGCAAAGAAATTAGATAGTTTTTAGCTGCCACATCCCCTTTAGTCCACTGCTTAATCCACAAAGATCTCCTTATGGAATTTGTTTCCGCCAAATTTTGTGCTGTCAGTCTGAGTATCCAATGGGGCGTCGCACAGAAACTCTGCGGCTGATTTCATAACTGGCATTCTTTTTAAAATATCCTCACGAGGTACTCCCTCCTGAAGATCTTTTGTCATCTGACTTAGCCATATGCGTAGTGCTCTCGCCACTGGGAGAGATGTCATGGCTATTTTAGCAGAAGCAGCCAAAGTTGAATGAGCCTTTTTTGCCAATGAGTCAGCCCTTTTGTCCATTAGATTGGACAAAAGCGATGTATCCTCAGATGGGAAGTATGACTTCTTCACCAGCTTTGCCACTGGTAAGTCCACCTTAGGCAGATTATACCAAGAAGCTGTAGCCTGAGCATCTAGTCTATAGACAGACCTAAACCTAGATCCCACATCTACTCGCTTATCTGGCTACTGCCAATTGGTTTTAAACCACTTATTGACCTCAGGGTGAGTTGGAAAAGTCTTATCATTAGACACTGGAAAATAATACAAGCTTCTTCCAGTACATGTTTCACTGATTTTACTAGATTGTGCATATCATCCTTATGCAACATATAATAATCTTCTGGTGCGTCCTGAGACTCCACCGAAGAAACGGATCCAGCCTCATCTGAGTCAGATGGTGAGACAGCTCTGTGCATTTTGCGTTTCTTTGCTGGTGCGGATTCTTCCGGCAAAATAGATGCTATACGTTTTTTTAAACCAGTCAAAGAAAGAGCCAGCCTCAACTCCAAACCTCCGGTCCTCCTCAGCCGGCTGAGAGTTCTCGGAACATTCTTCACAGATCTCAAGATCTATATTATCTGGAAACGGTTGAGAGCATGATCTGCATTGTCTATGTTTTGATTTCCTGGTTCTTTTCTTTTTTGCAGCTGCGTCAGACATCTATAATACAAATAATATCTTTGATAGAACCAGGAAATCAATACAGAATATATATGCATCCTTAATAATTATAGACAATAAGGAGGCTTCCATAAATAATACTCCAACTATGCAGTATACAGGAACCAAGTGTTAAAGGGTTACTCCGCCCCTAGACATCTTATCCCCTATCCAAAGGATAGGGGATAAGATGTCAGATCGCCGGGGTCCCGCTGCTGGGGACCCCAGGGATCGCTGCTGCAGTACCCCGCTATCATTACTGCACAGAGCGAGATCGCTCTGCACGTAATGACGGGCAATACAGGGGCCGGAGCATCATTACTTCGGATGGACCAGAGAGGCACAGAAACCATACAGGACTCCGTTCCAGCTACCCAGCGTATAACACACAGCATCACTGGGAGCTGTAAGTGGACCTGAGGAAGGCATCAGTGGATGCCGAAACACGTTGTCCCCAATACTTCAATAAAGCATTTTATTGTCCTGTGCCACTCGAGTCCTCTTTTATCGACCGCACACTGAGCAGTGCCTCGCCAAACCATTTTCTTTCCTGTTCATACTCCCATTGTTCACATATCGGACACCTATTTGGTACATCCAATACCGGTAAGAGCACAGCAGCCAGCAAACTTTGCTCACCGCTACCCTCGCAGCCAAACCAAGCGCAAGCACGACCAAGGTTGGTATATCAACTGGGTGTGGTGTAGGGTACACACCAGTGGATACACCTCATCAGGGAGCGCCCCCTGTACTTTCTCATCCCTTCTCCTAAGTATAGGGTAAATGGTGGACATTAGTGTTGCTACTGAATATTCACAATTCGAATTTTATATATATTCAAAATTACTAATATTCGCTTTTTTTCACAGTACAGGTACAATGTCCATGACTGCCCTTTGAGGACTGGCTTTGTATATAATAGCTTGCTATTTATTTAATAATTTATTATATTCAATATATATTCTTTGCACATAGTACTAAGCCTTTTTGGGATTTAGGCTAACCAGTTAACCTTGGGTCAGTTTGTTGAGTGAGCTACACATTCTATTTTTTCTCTTGCATATGACTGAGTCATACCAGACACGGGCACCGTGGAATGGTCAGGGAAGCGGTCGTCTGGATGAAGTGCCGGCTACTCTGTCAGTATTGGATGGGCGGGCGGCTGCAATGCACTGCATACCACAATAAAGAAAGATGGCCCTGGAAGGGCCTGCCCCTCCTCTCCACTCACAAAGTGGCAAGGGTGGGACAGTCAGGGCAAGGGCGTGATGATGGCTTTGTGCTGTCCCCGCCCTTTCTGGGATATGTTAGAAGCCTGGGGCCCAGGCCCTCATCTTGACTCCGCTGCTGCCGAACGTCTGGCAGCAGTGGCCGCGCTGGCACTTGAAGAATTTCCCACTAGGATAATAACATAAATAATGATAGCGGCTGGCCATCATGTAAATGTGGAAAAGGGCTTGGTTGCCATAGCGACCGTTGCAACCTCTATAGCTACGCCACTGGGTCAGTGCACATTGTAGTGATGTACAGTAGTTTGTAAGACAGATGCCTCCTGTGCATGGCTGAAAAACCTACAGCCCCTAGCAGACGATGAGGCTGTAACCTCCGCCCTGAGCCCCATAATGACCAGGTAAAGAAGAAGGAATCTTGACTACACCTTTACTGCTTCTCAAACCTAACGGGAGGTAAAATGCAAGAAATACACCTTTGGTGCTATTGAAGGGAACAATGGATACTGTGGGACTTGTTAGTGTTGCCTTAAAGGAGATGTCTCATGTATAAAAAATGTTCCCTAATGCCCAGGCTGCCTGCAAATAAAATAATAAAGAAGACTCACCTGCCGCTACTCCCCCAGTGTCCTGGTATTTTGCTCTGCTCCTCTGCCACTGTCTTCTTCCTGGTACGGCTGTGGTTAGCATGTCACAATGCTGGTCAGAAAATCAATAGGCTGAGCTGCAGTGGGATGCATTGAGCCTAGGTGACCAGTGCCATGGCTCACTCCATCACACTGCCATACTATCTATCGCCGGGCCAAAGCGGGACATCACTGCAGCCAGCAATTGGCTGACCGGCATAGTGATGCGCTGACCATTGCCAGGAAGGAGACTGTGGCAGATGAGCAGAGCGAGATACCAGGACACAGGTGAGTCCTCTTTATTGTTTTATTTGCAGGCAGCCCAAGCATTAGGGAAAAAATGAAAATAGTCTTACCCACAGATTGCCATTGAAGTAGCAAAGTACAAGAGATGCCATGGTGGCAAGCTATGCTTTTTCCATATTTGAATGTTTCCTTAGTTAATGGAAATTATATTACCTGTATAAGTGTTGCACTATAATATCTCACTGTAAAAAAATTCCAAGACCATGTACAAAGGTATCCACAATGGGTTATCTGTGAACACAGCTGTCCATACTTAAGTGGTAGAGTAGCTACTGTGTAACACTGGGAGCAGGGCCAGCCCAAGACAGGTCCAAGAGTGAAATGCTGCATACCCACCCAACCCTCCCCCAGCCCCCCCCCCCCCCCCTAAAAAAAAGAAAGAAAAATGTACTATTCCATAAAATTGCACTGCATATTCAAGAGCTCCACAGCAATGCAACTCACATTAATCTGCAGCATTAGATAGGCAGCGGTTCATCACATTAGATAGGCCGCATACTTCCCCAACATTAGGTAGGCAGCAGATCCCCACATTAGATAGGCAGCATAGTTTCCCCACATTAGATAGGCAGCATAGTTTCCCCCCATTAGGTAGGTAGGTAGGCAGGCTGGGTTTAGTAGAAACCTATTACTCATTACTCTTAAATACACTTCTGGAAAGTGGAAACCTAGCCTAACACTGTTAGGTCCCCTAGTAGTCTATCTTTGCACTTTAGAGCTGTTTTTAAGGCAAAGTAAAATGTAAAGCTATGGGAAATGGATAGCACCCGGTGGCAACTAAAAGGTTGAATAAAAACACACTGCACTTGTCACGTCTGGGCAGGAAAGGAGTGCACACTATTCTCGCCCACTCCACTATCCCTGCCTACTTACATACCCACCCTAGGCGATGGGTCTGTAACCACGGTGACAGTACCTCCCTAGACAAGTGATGGGAGTCACTGTCAAAATAATAATACAAAAATACAGACACAGATAAAGGTACAGTAGGGAGCGGACAGACTAACAGAAGCAATACTAACACACCCACACAATAAGTCAAAGTCCACTATCCGTGTCAAAACCAGGAGTTGTCGCTAATACCAGAGAGCGGAGCCAAAGGATCAAAATGCCAGATATAACAGATACAGTAGAAAGCTAGCTAGGAGTACAAACTGAGCTCTTTAGCAGGCAGAGATTGGTAGTAGACTGCCAGCTTATGTTAGGCCCAGACCAGGTGCTCTTATCAAGGTCAGCTGACCAGTCCAGATAGCTGGGCGTAGCCAAATGCAAAACAAAACAGAGCTGTCCGAACCGTTTAACCCCATGGTTCCTGACAGTACCCTTCCTTTTAGGAGTGGCCACTGGACCCTTCACAGTCTGAGAGTAAAGAGGTACAGATGAATCATCAATTTCTTCATCATTATACTCATCCTCAATGTCACACCACTCATTGGTGTCCTCACAATCATCTTCACTCATTTCAGAATCCAAATCCAAACATTTTTTGCTTAAGATATTACAATGCACAGATTTAGTCAGAGGCTGCTGCAAAACTGATTCTGAGACAGTCTCAGGTATAACATCAGTTTGCATTGAAGATGAAACAATGCCCCCCAGAAGAACTTTGCCAGTAGCAGTTCTCTGAGGGACATGACATATGCTTGATAAGATGAAATGAGTGTCCTCTCCACAGCAAAAACGCAGGCCATAGAGTTGACAAAACCTCCTGCATTCTTCCGGGGTACGAATGGACCCTATCTGCAGAGGTTCATCCTCAGGCACAGATTTAGAGACAGAAGAGGACTCAAGCAGAACAGAAGACACAGAGGATGAAGAACACTCCCGTTTGAATTCACGCAAACGTCTATCCAAATGCACAGCTAAAGTCATGGCTTGGTCAAGGGTGTCAGAAGAGGGATAGGTTACAAGCATGTCCTTTAACCCCTTAAGGACCCAGCCCATGTATACCTTAAGGACCAGGCCATTTTTTTTACATCTGACAACTGTCACTTTAAGCATTAATAACTCTGGAATGCTTTTACTTTTCATTCTGATTGCGAGATTGTTTTTTCATGACATATTCTACTTTATGTTAGTGGTGACAAATTTTCAATACTTGCATCATTTCTTGGTGAAAAATTTCAGAATTTGATGAAAAAAATGAACATTTTGCATTTTTTTTTTTTTACTTTGAAGCTCTCTGCTTATAAGGAAAATGGATATTCCAAATAAATTATATATTGATTCACATAAACAATATGTCTACTTTATGTTTGCATCATAAAATTGACAAGTTTTTACTTTTGGAAGACATCAGAGGGATTCAAAGTTCAGCATCAATTTTCATATTTTTCACAAAATTTTCAAAATCGGAATTTTTCAGGGATTTTCTTACTCAGAAGAAATGGGGTTACAAATTTTGGGGGGCTTTTTTCCTATTTTCCCTTGTGAAAATGAAAAATTTCGGGTAACACCAGCATTTTAGTGAAAAAAATTTTTTTTTTTCATTTTCCCATCCAACTTTAATGAAAATTTGTCAAACACTTGTGGGGTGTTAAGGCTCACTATATCCCTTGTCATGTTTCGTGAGGAGTGTAGTTTCCAAAATGGGGTCACATGTGGGTATTTATTTTTTTGCGTTTATGTCAGAACCGCTGTAAGATCAGCCACCCCTGTGCAAATCACCAATTTAGGCCTCAAATGTACATGGTGCGCTCTCACTCCTGAGCCTTGTTGTGCACCCGCAGAGCATTTTACGCCCACATATGGGGTATTTCCATAGTCAGGAGAAATTGCGTTACAAATTTTGGGGGTCTTTTTTCCTTTTACCGCTTGTGAAAATAAAAAGTATTGGGCAACACCAGCATGTTAGTGTAAAAATGTTTATTTTTTTACAATAACAGGCTTGTGTAGCCCCCCAACTTTTCCATTTCATAAGGGGTAAAAGAAGAAAAAGGCCCCCAAAATTTGTAGTGCAATTTCTCCCGAGTACGGAAATACCCCATATGTGGCCCTAAACTGTTTCCTTGAAATACAACAGGGCTCCGAAGTGAGAGAGCGCCATGCACATTTGAGGACTAAATTGGGGATTGCATAGGGGTGGACATAGGGATATTCTATGCCAGTGATTCCCAAACAGGGGGCCTCCAGCTGTTGCTAAACTCCCAGCATGCCTGGACAGTCAGTGGCTGTCCAGAAATGCTGGGAGTTGTTGTTTTGCAACAGCTGAAGGCTCCATTTTGGAAAAACTGCCGTACAATACTTTTTTCATTTTTATTGGTGGGGGACAGTGTAAAGGGGTATTTATGTAGTGTTTTACCCTTTATTTTGTGTTAGTGTAGTGTAGTATTTTTACGGTACATTCGCACCGGCGTGTTAGGGTGAGTTTCCCGCTAGGAGTTTGCGATGCGGCGAAAAATTTGCCGCAGCCCAAACTTCAAGCAAGAAACTTACTGTAAACCTGCCTGTGCCTGTGCCCTGTACATTCACATGGAGGGGCAAACCTCCAGCTGTTTCAAAACTACAACTCCCAGCATGTACTTACAGACCGTGCATGCTGGGAGTTGTACCTTTGCAACAGCTGGAGGCACACTGGTTGGAAAACCTTCAGTTAGGTTCTGTTACCTAACTCAGTATTTTCCAACCAGTGTGCCTCCAGCTGTTGCAAAAATACAACTCCCAGCATGTACTGATCACCGAAGGGCATGCTGGGAGATGTAGTTATGCAACAGCTGGAGGTACGCAACTACAACTCCCAGCATGCTGGGCATTCTGGGATTTGCAGTTTTGCAACATCTGGAGGGCTACAGTTTAGACCGCTGCACAGTGATCTCCAAACTGTGGCACTCCAGATGTTGCAAAACTACATATCCCAGCATGTCCAGACAGCAAACAGCTGTCTGGGCATGCTGGGAGTTGTAGTTTTGCAACATCTGGAGGTCTACAGGTTAGAGACCACTGTATATTTGTATTATTTTAGTAAAAGCTTTTATACATATTGTGCAGCTATCAAAGATCTCAGGTGGACAGTAGCACTTTTATGGCACATGGTCCTTAAAAGGGTAATACACACATGCCTAGCAAATGCCAAGGTCACAGTAGTTACTTATCTGTTTTTGTAAGATGTCTATAAGATTCTTGGCCCACTAGAACTTATGAATAGGAATATTGATGTAGTACTATATTTAGAGATGAGCGAATTTTTTTAAAAAAATTCTGAAATAATTCAGAATTTTCTGAAAAAAATTGGTTCGGTCCAAATTTATTTGCAACGAATTGCTAATAAAAACAGCTATTTCTGGCCTTGAGAGGCTCAATAGGGGTGCAGAATACTTTGCTTTGTCCCAACACGCATTGGCAGTGTGCTATTTTAGTGAAATAATACTGTTATTCAGTATGACATGCAGATTACAGGCATCGCTATTAGAATCACTGCCGCAGAGCGTCTGGATGTGGCAGATTTTTTATGTAAATTTTATTTAATTTAATTTGAATTTATTTTAATTTTTTTGATTACCCATTCTAGTGAGCATAATGCTGGTGGTCCGCCGCGAGGCGTGCTACCATCTGTTCCAGCCCCTGCCTCTCAGTGCACCCCCATACTCTGAGCATCCACTTAAAAAAGGAGGGACTGCAGTACCAGCAACTTTTACAGGAGCACATTCAGCTTCTGTGCCATCGGATAGATAGGGGCATGAAGCTAGAAGTGGCTGCAGTGAAAAAGCTTATACTTGTATCTTTAAATCGAGCTGGCGGTCCTCCGCCAGGCGAGATACCACCTGTTTCAGCCCATGCCTCTCAGTGCCCCCCTGACTGTGAAAGTGTGAATGTTTCATTTAATCATTTATGGTTCATTGTTATCACTCCAAACTGTTTCATTGGATTCTTGTGATAATTCCACAGGTAATATGATGTCGGCGACCATAGGGCCTCAGTCTTGAAAAGATTACATCAATTTTTTTTTACTTTAAGATTTATACTATATTCCCAAGTTTAATGTCCCGGTGTTTACTTTGAACTAATACTGTATGACTACAAAACCCAAACTAACAAGGAGTCACATGGCGGCACAATGACAGAGCCTTGAGGTGGCAGCAGCCTGAGGAGACCATAATCTGGCAGAATGATAAAGCCTGGAATTGACGGCAGCAAGAGGAGACCATAAGGTGGCTGAATGACACAGCCTGGAGTTGGCGGCAGCATGAGGAGATTATAGGACCTCACAATCCCTAAGATTAAAAGATTAATTTATAATTTTAATTGAAGATTTATGGTAGCTAGTGCTACCATAAAAATTTGTAGCTAATGTCTCAGGCCCAGCAGCATCAGTAAACCATATAGTGGCTGAATAGCACAGCCTGGAGTTGGCAGCAGATGAGGAGACCATATAGTGGCTGAATGGCACAGCCTGGAGTTGGCGGCAGCATGTGTAGAACATATAGGGGGACATTTATAAAACCTTGCTTTAGTCCTCTTGTTTTTAGTTATTTTTTTCGACTGCCGTTTTGCTTACGTGCGACAAATTTATTATTATGTTGCACTGCCTTAATAAATTTGTCGCGCGTAAGCAAAATCTTGAAATCTGCCACAGGTAAGCAAAAGTAGGTGAGGTATTTTAGTAATGTTATATTTCCACAGAGATTTTTTTCCCACAAGCAAAAACGCCAGGAAAAACTGCCAGGAAAATTGCCACAAATTTTCCTTGCATTTTGGCAGTTTTTCTGGCGTTTTTCCTGGTGTGTGGAAATAGCCAGTTTTGTCCCCTGTGGCAGTTTTCTCACTGTCTTCAGGTACCACTCTGTGGGTCGGATGCTGAGCGCCTGGTCCGCAGAGTGTAAGGAGATGAGGAGTGATGTACAGCATCACTACTCACCTCCCCCGGCCGTATACTATACAGGGGTGCATAGTGTACCAGTGTATACTATACAGGAGCCGAGAATCCTGTCACCAGACTGACAGGACTACCTGCTCCTATAGCCCCTTTGGGCAGTATATACAGCTATCTATAGATATCTGTATATAGTGTATACAGAAAAGGAGATCCCGTTAGCACCCTCGTTCCTGAGCCCACCCGGTCAGTGTAGCACCGCCCCTAGTGATGACATCATTAGGGGGTGGAGCTACAACGGGATCCAGGCTGGTAAGTCTGAAGCACTGTTAACATTGTCCGTTTTGAATATTGTGAACAGACCCTTTTGCCAGTGTCTTCCCAGACAGGGAGACTCCAGTTGTTGCTAAACTACAACTCCCCGCATGCCCAGACAGCCAAAGGCTGTCTGGGCATGCTGGGAGTTGTAGTTTTGCACCAATTGGATGCTCCCTGTTTAGGTAGACATTGCATTATTGGCGCTTTCCCCTGCGGAGAGCGCAAAAAATGTCCTAACCCATTTTTTGTGTTTTGTTTCTTCTCGTTTCAGATCCGTGTATGCAGACGATTACTGTGGATTCGATGGATTACGACGGATGAGCTGAATTTTTTTAATTTTAATAAAATGGTTAACGAGGGCTGTGGGGGAGTGTTTTTGTAAATATAATAATTTTTCCAATGTGTTGTGTTTTTTTTTTTTATTGAATTTTCAGGCTCAGTAATGGAGGCTGTCTAATAGATGGAATCCATTAATATTCCAGGGCTTAGCGTTAGCCCCAAAAACAGCTAGCGCTAACCCCCAATTATTACCCCGGTACCCACCGCCACAGGGGTGCCAGGAAGAGCCAGTGCCAACAGGCCTGGAGCGTCAAAAATGGCGCCTAGGCCTAGGCCTAGGCGATAACAGGCTGGCCTTATTTAGGCTGGGGAGGGCCAGTAACAATGGTCCTCGCCCACCCTGGTAACGTCAGGCTGTTGCGGCTTGGTTGGTATCTGGCTGAGAATGAAAATACGGGGAACCCTATACGTTTTTTTATTTTATTTATTTATGAAGAAAAAAAAGGCATAGGGTTCCCTGTATATTCAGTATCAGCCAGATACCAACAAAGCAGCAACAGTCTGACGTTACCAGGGTGGGCGAGGACCATTGTTACTGGCCCTCCCCAGCCTAAATAACGCCAGCCTGTTACCGCCTAGGAGTGCCATTTTTTACGCTCCAGGCCTGTTGGTACCGGCTCTTCCCGGCACCCCTGTGGTGGTGAGTACCGGGGTAATAATTAGGGGTTAGTGCTGGCTGTTTTTGGGGCTAACGCTAAGCCCTGACTTAGTAATTAATTCCATCTATTAGACAGCCTACATAACTAAGCCTGAATATTCAATTAAAAAAATATACAACACATTGGAAAAATTATTTTATTTTAAAGAACACTCCCCCACAGCCCTCGTTAACCATTTTATTAAAATAAAAAAAATCTAGTTCATCCGTTGTAATCCATCAAATCCACAATAATCCTCTGTATACACGGACCCGAAATGAGAAGGAAAAAAAAACACCAAAAAAATGGGTTAGGACATTTTTTGCGCTCTCCGCAGGGGAGAGCGCCCATAATGCAATGTCTACCTAAACAGGGAGCATCCAATTGGTGCAAAACTACAACTCCCATCATGCCCAAACAGCCTTTGGCTGTCTGGGCATGCTGGGGTTTTTAGTTTAGCAACAACTGGAGTCTCCCTGTCTGGGAAGACACTGGCAGAAGGGTCTGTTCACATTATCCAAAACGGACAATGTTAACAGAGCTTCAGACTTACCAGCCTGGATCCCGTTGTAGCTCCGCCCTAATGATGTCATCACTAGGGGGCGGAGCCACACAGGGACTGGACGGAGGTAAGGGGACTTCTTCATTTTCTGTATACACTATATACAGCTATCTATAGATAGCTGTATATATTGTATACTGCCCAAAGGGTTAACCTACACTGTCCAGCAGTGTAAGTTAACTCTTTCCTTGCCGGGCTGGCTTAGCACACAGCTCAACAAGGGATTAAGTGAGCCAGCATTGTGTATACTGTATACACATTGAAGCTCACTGTAAGTTATTGCTGGGCAGTAGATATACGATGTATACCTACGGCTCAGCATCAGCTGTTCTCCCGGCTCTGTAGCCCTGAGAACAGCTGATCCCGACATTCACAACAGGAGGATCGCAGCGGGTGTCAGGAGGAGTGACATCCGCTGTGATCTGGCCCTTACTGCAGGTACTACTGCTCCCAACATGGAGCACACTCTGCTCCATGCTGGGAATTGTAGTACCTGCATTAATAGACAGATCACAGCGAGTGTCACTCTGTGATTCTCCTGTATAATGTATAGATGCGCGGCCGCCCGCATCTATACATTATACAGGAGGATCGCAACGGGCGATCTGTCTATTAGTACAGGAACTACTACTCCAATCATGGATCAGTGTGTTCCATGCTGGGACTAGTAGTACTACCTAAAAAAAAAAAATTAAGTGAAAAACACACACACACACACTACATTTTTATTATTGTCGGCTAGATTTTTAGTTCCTTAACCGCCCACATAAATTGATCCCCGTTTAAAAATGAATAAAAATGTTGTTATAAAAAAGATAAATTTCGTTAAATACAATTTTTTTCCATCACTACTGTATCTTTTGTATTATTATTTTTAAATGGTACACTAAAATTTTTTTATAAATAAGGTATCTCACTTTTTTGGATCGCTAAAGTCCAAAAAAGATTAAAAACCTAGGCCAGGATTTTCCTGGAGTAAATGTAAGCAAACTTTTACTTTATTGTGACTTTTCTGCGACATTTGCATTTTATTAATCTCTAACTAACGTAAGCTGATTTGTGAAAGTTGCTTACAAAAGCTGAAATTATTTTTGCTTTTCTCGCTCTGAAGAAGGATTGTCGCAAAGAAAAATGTGTAGTCACAACTGTGACTTTTAAGCGACAAATATAAGAAAAGAAAACGGGTAAACACTTTTATGAATGTCCCCCATAGTGGTTAAATGGCACAGCCTGGAGTTAGCGGCAGATGAGAAGACCGTATAGTGGCTGAATGGCAGAGCCTGGAGTTGGCGGCAGCATGAAGAGACCATATGGTGGCAGAATAAGACAGCCTGGAGGTGGAAGCAACAGCATCAGGAGTCCTGAAAGTGGCAATACCAGTACTCAGTGACGAAGGTGGGTGAAAAAAGGTCTGATGGGGAGGAATGTTTGTAACTGGGGAACAGCGTCTTAAATCTGTGTGGCACTATACATATTTGTGAAGTGTTGGCGTGGCATCATGGTCATCTACTCTGATGCATCAGGCATTGGTGGGGGAAAATCCTAGCTAATCTATGCTTGATTCATATTTACAAAGGTCAGTCTCTTGACCTTTTTCTTGGACAGACTAATTCTCCTTGGGCTGACTATGGCCCCGCCATACTAAACACCCACTCTGATGGCACACTACTGGCCAGGCAGGACGGCTTTTCCAGTGCAAACTCTGCTAGTTGTGGCCACAAATCAAGTTTGGCTGCCCAGAAGTCCAGCGGATCTTCAAGGTGTGTTGGCATGGGCATGTCGAGGTATGCCACCACCTGCTGGTTCAGGTCCTGCTCCAGGTCTAAAAAAGTATAGGTAAAGGTTCAGCTCACCATAAGCAGCATGCAGACCCAGATCACAATGAACTCAGCACACCTTCCAGCGGAAGCCACGGAATGAGCAAGGGCCGTGTTCCCAGGTACAAAGGATGAAGCAAAAATGAGGAAAATCCGGCTCCCAGGACTGGATAAAAATAGTAGCTTTAATGAATCATATTAAAATCCAAAGTAGAAAAAAAGAATGAGGTAAAAGCACAAACGAAACGCACCAACGCGTTTCGACTTGTTAACAAGTCTTAATCATGATCCTGATTAAGACTTGTTAACAAGTCGAAACGTGTTGGTGCATTTTGTTTGTGCTTTTACCTCATTCTTTTTTTCTACTTTGGATTTTAATATGATTCATTAAAGCTACTATTTTTATCCAGTCCTGAGAGCCGGATTTTCCTCATTTTTGCTTCATCCTGCTCCAGGTCTACCTGTTGCTGATGAGTTGCTTCACTATGCAGGTGAAGAAAGGTACTCATCAGCGACTGTAGACTCGGGCTGCTCCTACCACCCCATCGGCCAACTGACTATGTAGGATGTCTCTGTAGTAGGTCAGTTTGTCTTACCTCTCAGTGGGTGTAAAAAAAAAAAAAAAAAAACATTTTGTGGCGGTAGCGAAGGTCCAATAAGGTGGAGAGCCAGAAGTCAGCCCGCTGCTGAATGGTCACAATTTTCCGATCTCTTCCCAAGCAAGTGAGCATGCCTCGTGCCATTTGTGCAAGTGACTCGGAGGGAATCCCTGCCTCCATCTCCACTGCCACGGTGTGTTTGGGTCCTCTGTCTCACCTCCTTAATAACCCTCTAGCTCCTCTGGCTTTTCCTGCTCCTCCTCTCCTGTCAGATGACTATTAAAAAAAAACATTTTGCGAAACCTAAACTGTGATCCACTGTGCCCCTCCCCCTCCTCCTCCTCCTCCAGTTCAACCCCCACAGGGCTCATGTGGCCATGAGATGTAGGCAACTCATCTCCATTGCCCTGACCAGCCATCCTTTCCAACACGTGTTTTAGGAAATGAAGCAGTGGAATGATGTTGTTCATCCTGTAATCCTGGCGATTGACTAACAATGTGGCTTCCCCGGCAAGTGTCACGTATGAGCTGCCACTGGTTGACATTGAATTTACACTGGGGAGTCCCCCTATCCGCTTGGATCATCAAGAAATCGGTAATAGCTTTTCTCTGTTTGTATAGTCGATCCAACATATGGAGGGTGTAATTCCAATGAGTGGCAACGCTGCAAATCAGACTATGTTGGGGGATACCGTTCTGACGCTGCAACTCAAGGAGGGTGTGCTTTGCGGTGTACGAGTGACTGAAGTGCATACAAAGTTTCTTTCCCATTGTTAGGATGTCCTACAAATGGGGGGAAATACTTCAGGAACCGCTTGACAACCAGATTGAACATGCATGCCATGCAGGGGCATGGCTCAGCCTTCCATTTCCAGTTTTCGTGGAGTAAGCCATGCTCCGATTTCTTTATGAATGACTTTTAGCAGTTCCTCCCCTGTGTGACTCTGTTTGCCAAGGCAAACCATGTGAAGAACAGCTTGAGCACTGAGACTTGTCTGTGCAGTGGAGGCGGAGGACACAGTGGAGGATGAGGAGGCGAAGTCGCACACTGTCACAGGACCAACGGCCTGAGAACATGGAGAAGGAAGCGGCGGGACCTGTCCAAGTTGGTGTTGTGGCTGTGCAGGAGCCACATTCATCCAGTGAGCCGTAAAAGACATGTATTGTCCCTGACCATACTTACAGCTCCAGATGTCAGCTCTGCTGTGCATTTTGGTACACACCGATAGGCTCAAGGAATTGCCCACCTTCTCTTCCACAAAATTGTGCAGGGCTGGTACTGCCTTTTTCTCAAAGAAATAACGGCTTGGGACAATTCACCTCGGCTCGGCACAAGCCATCAGTTCTCTGAAAGGTGCAGAGTCCACCACTTGAAAAGGGAGGAACCGCAGCACCAGCAACTTGGACCGGAGCACAGTCAACTTTTGAACCGAGTGGGCGCATACTGTTGTCTCTTGGACATGGCTTCGCCGATGGATTGTTGGTGGAATGACTGACTAAAAGTAGGAGGAGCAGGAGCATCTGGAGCCACAGAAGGAAAGTATGACACAAAGCTCCCTTTGGCTGAGGTGGTGGAGCTTTGTCTGGCTGAAAGAGGGAGCGGCGTGCTACTGAGCGATGCAGCAGGCTGGACCACAACAACAGAGCCACAGTTCTCCCAGGCTGCTTTATGGTGGCGCAGCATATGTTGACGCTTCACCTTCTGCCAACACATCTTGCATGTGGATATGTTAACCTCCTCTGGATGCTTGAAGAAAAACTGCCACATCGCCAAGTAGCTGATTTTCCCACCAACAGTGCACACTAATTGACTGCTACTGCCACCGTCTCCAGAAACCCCTGTTCCACTACCTTCTGGGAAGGTAGGATTCCGTGAAGCAGGTAGTCTCCCCCAGGCACGTTTGACTCCAGAATTTCCACTTCTGCCACCATGCTGACTGCCAACTATGCTAACACCTTGCTGGCTCAGCTGCTGCCTCACGGGCAACCTGCAACCCTCTTCTTCTGATGATGATGAAGCCCCTTCTGCACCCGGCTCCCCATTGCGATCGACATCATCATCATCAAAAAGTGTCTGCACATCACTGATGTCCTCCTCAGGTTCCTTAACACTGTCTGCTTCAGGACCCTGAACGCTGGCAACACCGCCTCCCACATCACTCTCCTTATCACTACTTGCCCGCCTAGCGGAGGAAGCGGTGGATGTCTCCTCAACTTCTTGGCTGTGCAGTAGCTGCTGACTGTCCTCTATTAGATCGTCCTCACTGAATAGTGGAGCTGAACCTACAGCATAAGATACTTCTTTAGGGGAGGGAACAGCATAGGACAGAGGCAATGGGAGGACAGGGACTGCTCCCGGGCCATGCCAACTGAGGATTGTGTCTGAGGAACCCACCGACTGTTGACTGGGGATATCAGATGTCACTTGTGATGAAGTGAAAGACTGTGTTAACCAAGTGTTACGCCGAGCGCTCCAGGTCCCTGCTCCTCCCCGGAGTGCTCGCGGCGTTCTCCTCTCTGCAGCGCCCCGGTCAAACCCGCTGACCGGGAGCGCTGCACTGACATTCACGATGGGGATGCGATTCGCATAGCAGGACGCGCCCGCGAATCGCATCCCAAGCCACTTACCCGTCCCGGTCCCCGGCTGTCACGTTCTGGCGCGCGCGGCTCCGCTCTCTAGGGCGTGCGCGCGCCAGCTCTCTAAGATTTAAAGGGCCAGTGCACCAGTGATTGGTGCCTGGCCCAATCAGTCTATTAGCCTCCACCTGCTCCCTGTCTATTTAACCTCACTTCCCCTTCACTTCCTTGCCGGATCTTGTTGCCATCGTGCCAGTGAAAGCGTTTCCTTGTGTATCCCAAGCCAGTGTTCCAGACCTCTTGCCGTTGCCCCTGACTACGATCCTTGCTGCCTGCCCTGACCTTCTGCTACATCCGACCTTGCTCTTGCCTAATCCCTTGTGCCGCGCCTATCTCAGCAGTCAGTGAGGTTGAGCCTTTGCCGGTGGATACGACCTGATTGCTACCGCCGCTGCAATACCATCCCGCTTTGCGGCGGGCTCTGGTGAATACCAGTAGCAACTTAGAACCGGTCCGCCGGCTCGGTCCACGCCAATCCCTCTCTGACACAGAGGATCCACCTCCAGCCTGCCGAATCCTGACACCAATCAATGACGGCAGCTGGTCGAGACCTGACTGCTAGCTGATACCAGGAGATCAGGCCTCTACGACTCCTGCTGCCACTTGCCCCTAGTCTGCTGCGACCACTGCCTGCTCCTGATGAATTTAGGCCACTCCTCTGTACATGTCCTGGCACTTCTCTGCCTGACATACTTAGTGCATATATGAGGGGAGTACAATACGCTTAAAACAGTATTTGTCTAGAACAGCAGCAGGTGTGTACTTTTGGCTGTCCTTTCACAGTATCTAGTCCCTTGACAGATTAACAGGTACAAAATGGTACACTATTTAGATGTAAGTATGTGGTATGCACTTATGAGGGCAGCAAAATGCGCTACAGTATGCTTAAATAAGTATTTGTGCACAACACCAGCAGTACACAACAGTGCTGCAGCACGCAGTCGCTGTGTACTAAACCCAAAATTGCACTCTCACACAGACTATTAGGAATGGACTGCTGGGTATGTATTATACAGTCTACAGACTAGTATAACCAGCAGACCATTTGTTGGTGAACAAAGAGTGCAGAAAAATGTACTACAGTACGCTTAAAAAAACAGCTGTTGATTACTTTTGCCTGACCTTTCACAGTATCTAGGCCCTTGACAGATTAACAGGTACAAAATAGTACACTATTTAGATTTACATATGTAGTATGCGCTTATGAGGGCAGAAAAATGCGCTACAGTACACTTAAAAAACATATTTTTACACACCAGCATTACACAACAGTGCTGCAGCACACAGTTGCTGTGTACTAAACCTAAAATCACACTCTCTCAAAGACTATTAGGAATGGACTGCTGGGTATTATACTATCTACAGACTAGTATAACCAGCAGACCATTTGTTGTGGAACAAAGACACAGAGTTGTGTAACACATAAAGCGCTGACAGTCCTATCTCTCTACAGTGAAAGGATGAAGTGACTAGCCGGAATATGGCTGCTGATTATATAGGACTGTGACATCACAGGGGTGGCTGGCTGCTGATAGGTTGCATCCTACATGTGATTTAGGGTCATCCTGCCTACCCTTGTTCCCGCCTTCCTAGAGTTCCTTGCCCCATGTCCGCCATTTTAGATGGCCTGGAGCCTGGACCGTACTAAATGGAGTTTAATGAAATGATCCACGCGATAGAATCGTGGCAATATTCGCATTCATTGTGAATTGAATTTTTCATGAAATTCATAACAAATTCGAATTCTTCATATTCCATTCGCTCATCTCTAATTATATTATTTCTTGCTATTATTTATTCCCCATTCAATCCATGTGAACAAAAATATGGTAGTAACACATTATACAAATACTTTTACTACATTGATGAACATTGGAAGGCATTTACTATTGTAACTTTTCCTTGAACAATATTTTTTTTCTCTTGTTTCCATTGACCTTGACACTGATTTCTCTATTGTTTTTGTGCAGTGAAAGCCCTGTTGATAAAGCATAATTTAGTAAAAGCTCTTTTGCAATAATTAAAGGTTGTCGCTGGAGTAGTAGAGACTTTTCTGCGGAGAATAAAATACACAAGACACATTGGCAAGGTGAGAAGAATTAGAATTTTCTTGATTGATCGCTTCTATTTCAGAATTAATGGTGTGTGCACTCTTAGGTCAGCCTAGAAGAAGAGACATCTATCTCTTTTTGATTCGCTGTAACTACAGTTTTGCAAGATCTTCCCCAAGAAAGAGGGTTATAAATATCCCTTTTATGAATACAAATTAGAAGCTTAATGACGTTTTTAATGTTTGCAAGATATCATAAAATTGCCTGCTTGGCGTTGTTCTTAAGGATTAAATGCTTTTGTTTGTTACTTACCGGTACAGTGAACACTATCTTTGTTAAGTTGTGTTTATTTAGATTAACTGTTGAGTGGTAGATATTATTGAGGGTTTTTACAGATGTTGCTCTAGGGCAATCTAAAATGTGTTCACTTCATTCAATAAAGGTTGTTCTTAAAATGTCCTGACATTTTCTTAAAAAATATCTGAAACCACACCTATCTCTACTAATATAATTGCACACTATTAGTGTCCATAGCCTTGACCACAACCATGTGTCTTAGATTCAAGGTTGAATGTTCCATACTTGGAGTTTTCTGTATCTAAAATAGCACAAACTAAAAACTAAAAACATTATTTTTACTACTTGGACCAAGAGACACTGTATTACTGCCATTGGAGACCATATTAGGACCATGAGACTATAATGTATATCAGCAGGCATGTCCACTGGATAATCTGAGATGTCTTATGCACCACTGGTCCACCAAATATGGGTTTCAGCCAATGTTTTTGGACAATGATTAAAGTAGGAAGGGGCATCTCAATGCAAATCATTTAAAATACAGCCAGTATGAAATAATAGGTTAATAAATTATTAAAGACACAAAAAGCAGAGGTGGTACTAAATAAGTAGCCACTTTATCAAAAGGATAGCATCAGCCATAAGTGTGTTGCTGAGTTGGTGTAGGTAGAAGCTGTGGCAGAGCATAAAGCACTAGTAGAACTGGTGGTAGTAGCTATGGTGGTGGTAATATTGTAAGCCATCATGGTGGATATGGTGAAGGTGAGCATGGGGCTTAATTCATGTTAAGAGGAGTGCTGGGGATGATGAGGAGGAGTTTAATGGTGATGGTATCAGCAATGAAAAGCGGAGCCAGGAAAGGATGAGAACATCTGTCAAATGTATCAGACTTATGCCTGCTGGAATGATTAGCTCAAAAGCAGGTGACAGCTATGCTGCTGCATTGGCAGGCTTGAAAAAAAAAAGTCTTCCAGAAGAGGGGCAGTGGTGTATCTCTTTGCAGAATTCTGCCATGTGGAATTGTTTTGTTATTTTTATTGCCTCTGCAAAAAGAGAGTAAGGCATAGCCAGGGTCTAAGTTCAGGGTTTGTGGCTCTACATCAGCACATGGGGCAACATTTCAAGTCCTGGCTAAAAGTATCACTAGTCCATCACTGCCTGCTGTCCGCTGGCTACAACAAGCACTAATGCACCAACCCTGCTGTCTGCTGGCTACTACAACTACCACTTGTCTACCACTGCCTGCTGTCTGCTGGATAATGTAACTACCAGCATTTCACAACTCTTCCTGCTTTAACTATCAGCCAGCACTACACATACACAACCATGATCCCCCCAAAAAAGGGATATTTTTTAATTTTGGCTTTTCATACAAATTCTATTTCTTCTTCACCATTTGGTACACCAATCCTGTTGCAACTCCTGTAAAGGGAGAATTTTTGGAACACTTGGAAAAAGCCATTGCATCTACCGATACCTCCTTGTGCATTTTAACACCAGCAGGCATCTGCCAAAAAAAAAGAGATACGGTACATCATGCACCTTTATTTTAATTTTAAAATGCATACTAAATCCACAAGTGCAGTGTATTTTTAAACAAGTTGTTAGTTAACATGGGTTACCGCATTTCACTGTAACTTTGGCATTAAAGGGGTACTCCACTGGAAAGAAAAATTAAAATTAATCAACTGGTGCCAGAAAGCTAAACAGATTTGTAAATGACTTCTATAAAAAAAATTCTTAATCCTTCCAGTACTTATCAAATGCTGTTTTAACCACAGGAAGTTCTTTTCTTTTTTAAATTTCCTTTCTGTCTGACCACAGTGCCCTCTGCTGACACCTATGTCCATTTTAGGAACTGTCCAGAGTAGGTGCAAATCCCCAAAGAAAGCGTATCCTGCTCTGGACAGTTCCTAAAATGGACAGAGGTGTCAGCAGAGAGCACTGTGGTCAGACAGAAGGGAAATTCAAAAAGAAAAGAACTTTCTGTGCATCATAACAACAGCTGATAAGTACTGGAAGGATTAAGATTTTTAATAGAAGTAGTTTACAAATCTGTTTGACTTTCTGGCACCAGTTGATTAAAAAAAAAAGTTTTCCAGTGGAGTACCTCTTTAACCACTTTAAAACTACTTAAATGCATTCCCAGGTGACCCTAACACTATACAAGGCTTTAAAGCTCTCATGCAGTGTTATACATGTCTTTTGTGGCTTATTGTATTGCAGATTAAACCTAACTTTTTCGAAAAGTGCTGCGAGCCCGCCAAGCTTTAAAAGGTTTGCTCAACTGCTATAATGCTACAATGTATGCAAAGGTAAAGAAAGAAAATCAAATCTTCCACAACTGTAAATGTACATTATTGGCCTCATTTACTAAGAATGTCAGGTTTTTACTAGTGGAAAATGTTGTTTCAGACTTGCAGGATTCCACCTTTTTTATTATGGGGATCACAGATTTACAAGTCGGGAAAATTTTCTGACCAGCTTTTTCTAGGTGGAAATGTCCAGCCATTTAGCCACAGGATTTTCTGTGAATTCAATAGTAAATAGGTTGGGTTGTGAAACCACACCCATTTTTGGCCGACCACGTCCCCTGTGCGACTGACCACGCTCCTTTTTCGACTTTTCACAGTGCAATGTCGGGTTTGTCAGATTTTCCTGCTGCACACTGTCGCACACTGGCGCAGACTTGCGCAGACATGTCGCAGACACTCTGCGCCAAAATAACCTGACAAAACTGGTCGGTTTCAGCTTAGTAAATGAGGCCCTATATCATAGATTTGTATACATTGCAGTTTCAGTATAAATGTATTGATCCTAATAACACCAGGAACTTCTGTAATATTGCATATTATGCCAGCTTTGGTTCAGTCTAGTGTTATATTATAAACTAGCTGAGTACCCGGTGTTGCACCGTTTTCCCCTCCTAATCCTTGTTGGGGAGGAAAATAAACAAAGGAGGAAGCTTTTGGCTTCATATCCCGTTCTCCTATATTGTTGTCATAACCCAACCCCATATCCCGACCTCCTATCCCATCATCATATCCCGACCTCCCATCCCGACCTCCTATCCAGTCCATCTAACCCAACCTCCTATCCCGTCCACCTATCACGACCTCCTATCCCGTCCTCCTATCTCGTCCTCCAATCCCGACCTCCTATCCTGACCTCCTATCCCGACCCGTAATATGTGTACCAGGTATTGAAATATCTCCAGCTGTCCGGAAGTTATGTGGGAACATACATTTCCCATTGATTTGCATGTGACTTAAAACAAAAAACCCGACCCTCACAAATGGGGGTAGTTAAGGGTTAAATTAACTATCCTAAATTTTAAGTGGACATATAAGTAACATGTGACCAGGTAGTATCGAAATATCTCCAGCCGTTTGGAAGTTATGCAGTAACATATATTTCCCATTGACTTGTATGGGACTTTAAACATAAACCCCACCCCTGGCAAATGGGGATGAGTAAGGGTTAAATCACCTATCCTATGTTTGTTGTTGACATAAGTAACATGTGTGCCAAGTTCCATGTTAATATCTTTAGCCGTTTGGACATGATGCTGGAACATACACACACACGTTGAGTTTTATATATATAGACTAGCTGAGTACCCGGCGTTGCCCGGTTTTTCCTTCCTAATCCTTGTTGGGGAGGAAAATAAACAAAGGAGGAAGCTTTTGACTTCATATCCCGACCTCCTATCCCGTCATCATATCCTGACCTCCTATCCCGACCTCCTATCCCGACCTCCTATCCCGTCCTCCTATTCCGTCCTCCTATCCTGTCCTCCTATCCCGTCCTCCTATCCCGACCTCATATCTCGACCTCCTATCCCGACCTCCTATCCCGTCCTCCAATCCCGACCTCCTATCCCGTCCTCCTATCCCGTCCTCCTATCCCGTCCTCCTATCCCGTCCTCCTTTCCCGTCCTCCTTTCCCGTCCTCCTATCCTGTCCTTCTTTCCCGTCCTCCTATCTCGACCTCCTATCCCGACCTCCTATCCCGACCTCCCATCCCGTACTCCTATCCCGACCTCCTATCTCGTCCTCCGATCCCGACCTCCTATCCTGACCTCCTATCCCGACCCGTAATATGTGTACCAGGTATTGAAATATCTCCAGCCGTACGGAAGTTATGTGGGAACATACATTTCCCATTGATTTGCATGGGAACAATAACCCTGACCCTCACAAATGGGGGTAGTTAAGGGTTAAATTATCTATCCTATATTTTAAGTGGATATATAAGTAACATGTGACCAAGTATTATCGAAATATCTCAAGCCGTTTGGAAGTTATAGAGTAACATATTTCCCATTGACTTGTATGGGACTTTAAACATAAACCCGCCCCTGGCAAATGGGGGTGAGTAAGGGTTAAATCATCTATCCTATGTTTGTTGTTGACATATAAGTAACATGTGTGCCAAGTTTCATGTTAATATCTTTAGCCGTTTGGACATGATGCTGGAACATACACACATACATACATACATACACACACACACACGTTGAGTTTTATATATATATAGATATATTAAATATGATGAGGTATTTGATTTGCTCCTTCCTAAGTGGCTGCATTATCTATTCTCATTATTGCCTACATGCCCCTTGCAATTTCCTTTGAAGTCAAAGAATTCTGAGCTTCACATACAGAAGGCAACTGTAGTGGTAATAGTTATTGACTTGTTATTCTAGAAGAATGAGATCATCACCAATTGAATATTGACTGTAAGGTAAACTAATACCAATGTATACCTGTGTGGGGTTAGTGCATGTTTATTCAGGATTGTGTGGTGACCCAGTACAGAGTCATGTATTCCTCTGTACTTCTGCCCATCCTGTCTGGCAGGTCCAGCTCAATGTCCATCATGGGTCCCCTCTCCCTAGAACTCTCTTTATTATATTAAGGATTGTATTACTAATGTATTGTTATACCATAGTTAATATAATGTATTTTATATGCACTGTTGCCTTGAATCTGTGTTGCTAAGGAGCCTTTGTTTTCAAGGGGAGTATGCAAGGTGAACAGGTGGCTTGTTGGTGACCAATGGGATGTCTCTAAACAGCCCCCCTTATATAGTGAGGTCAGGGTTCAGCTAGTGAGTTCTAGTCCAGTGCATGCTGAGGTACAGTGAAGTGAAAAGCTGAAGAGTTTGTCTGTGTGATCCAGAAGGAGGCCTGAGGCCTAGTCCTGCAACCACACTTCTACTGCAAGTTAACCCCTTCACCTGTAGTGTAAGTCAAAGCTGCAAGGTAGAAAATAAACCAGGGAAAACTAGTCCAAGTCCAGTCAAGATAGTGAATAGTAACAAGTCTAAATACTGGGAAATCCCAGCAAAAGTAATCACAGGCTTGTGTTTTATGAAAATACGTTTTCCAAGTGTACTGTAGTGCATTTTTTTGCCCTCATACGTGCAAACCACATACCTACATCTAAGTAATGCACATTTTTGTACCTGTTAATCTGTAACAAGCCGACATACAGTGAAAGGCCAAGGGAAAATAATCACTGGCTGTTGTTTCATGTAAATACATTTTTCAAGTGTACTGTAGTGCATTTTTCTGCGTGCATACCGCATACGTACATCTAAGTAGTTTACCATTTTGTACCTGTTAATCTATCAAGGGCCTACATACTGTGAAAGTCCAAGCACTAGTACTCATCGGCTGGTGTTTTACAAAAATACAGAGTTTTAATGTGTATTATAGCACATTTTTCTGCCCTCGTCAGTGCATACCGCATATGTACATCTAAGTAGTGTACCATTTTGTACCTGTTAATCTGTCAAGGGCCTACATACTGTAAAAGGACAGCCAGAAGTAATCACCTGCTGTTGTTCTAGTCAAATACTGTTTTAAGAGTAGTGAAGCATATTGTACTACCCTCATATATGCACTAAGTATGTCAGGCAGAGAAGTGCCAGGACGTGCACAGAGGAGAGACCTAAATCCTTCAGGCAGAGGTCGCAGCAGACTAGGGGCGAGTGGCAGCAGGAGTTGCAGCGAAAGGCCTGAGCTCCCATTATCAGTTAGCGTCCGTGTCTCGACCAGCAACCCATCTGCCGTCGTCGATTGGTTAACACGGTCATCCACTTCATTGCAAGTGACATCTGACACCCCCAGTCAACAATCATTGGGTTCCTCAGACACAACCCTCAGTTTGCATGGCCCGGGAGCAGTCCCTGTCCTCCCATTGCCTCTGTCCTATGCTGTTCCCTCTCCTACAGAAGTATCTTATGCTTTGGGTTCAGCTCCACTATTCACTGAGGACGATCTAATAGAGGACAGTCAGCAGCTACTGCCTAGCCAAGAAGGGGGGGAGACATGCGCCACTTCCTCCACTAGGCGGGCAAGTAGTGATGAGTAGATTGATGTGGGAGGCGGTCTTGCCAGGGTTCAGGGTCCTGAAGCAAACACTTTTGAGGAACCTGAGGAGGACATCAGTGACGTGCAGACACAACTCGATGATGATGATGAAGCCAATCGCAATTGGGAGCTGGGTGCCGAAGGGGCTTCATCTATCATGAGGAGAAGAGAGTTGCAGGTGGCCCATGAGGGAGCAGTTGAGCCAGCAAGGCGGTAGCATGGTTGGCAGTCAGCATGGTGGCAGAAGTGGAAATTCTGGAGCCATACGTGCCCGGGGGAGACTACCTGCTTCGCGGCAGCCTACCTTTCTGGGAGGTAGTGGAACAGGGGTTCCTGGAGACAGCGGCAGTAGCAGTCAATTAGTGCGGACTGTTGGTGGGAAAATCAGCTACTGCGGTGTGGCAGTTTTTCATCAAGCATCCGGAGGAGGTTCACGTAGCCACATGCAAGATATGTCGGCAGAAGGTGAAGCATGGCCAGGGTCCCAATGTTAGCACCACGGCCCTGCATTAACACATGCTACACCACCATAAAGCAGCCTGGGAGAACCGTGGCTTCGATGTAGTGGTCCAGCCTGCTGCATCACCCAGTGGTCACCCGCTCCCTCCTTCAGCCAGCCAAGGCTCCACCATCTCAGCCGAAGGGAGCTGTGTGTCATACCCTCCTGTCGCTCCAGATGCTCCTGCTACTCCCACTTTTAGTCAGCCATTCTGCCAACAATTAATCCGCAAAGCCATGTCCAAGATACAACAGTATGCTTCCACTCATCAAACGGCGCAGAAGCTGAATGCGCTCCTGTCTAAGTTGCTGGTGCTGCAGTCATAGTCACCCCAAGGAGAACTTGTCTGTCCACAAAAAATGTAGAGAGACTGACCTTTGTGGAGATTAATCAGGCATGGATCAGCCAGGATTTCGACCCACCAATGCCAGATGCATCAGAGAAGATTGAACATGGTGCTACACCAACACTGCACAAATATGGATAGTGCCAAACAGATTTAAGCCACTGCTCCCCAGTTACAAACATTCCAGTGACTTTCATCACCAGGTACTGGTATTGCCATCCACCGCACCACTCTGTCACCGGGTCACTTTCAGGACTCCTGATGCTTCAGCTGCCACCTCCAATCTGTTTCGTTCAGCCACTATTTTGTCTCCTTATGCTTCTGCAAACTCCAGGCTGTGTCATTCAGGAAATATATACTCTCCCAGAATTATTGCCATGTTGATACCAGACCAGTAATAAAATGAATATTGCCAAGGACTAGCAGAAGCAGGGAACTGTGGATACTGACCACTGGCTGTTGGAATTTACTTACTATCCCAGGTGGTAGATTTAACATTTTGAAGTTTCTCAGTTCCAGTAGGCTTTAAGTTGTTCATTCTTTGATGTGGTTCTTCAGTTGCAGATTTAAGTTGTATCATGTTTTCCTGTTCCTTGATGAGGTAATGTCACTGGAACACACAATACTTATATTGTCATCTAATGAAGGATCCTCTTCTTCAGAGAACGTATCTATCATTTTATTATTTTGAATGTCAGGTGGTATTCTGACAATTTTTGTTAAGCCCTGGGGTCTCCTCATGCTTCAGCCAACTCCAGGCTGCGCCATTCAGACACTATATGGTCTCCTCCTACTGATGCCACCTCCAGGCTGTGTCATTGTGCTGATATGTGACATGGGACTCCTTGCTAGATTCGGTCATTTGTACCCACACGCCAGGGCCGGGGCCCGGGCCACTAAAACTTGGGAGTTAAAAGTTCCATTTCAAATTCCTCAATTTCAATAGAAAAATCTTAGATTTCTATTTAAAATTCTTGTATTTCAATGGTCTCTTCATGCTTCAGTCACTTTCAGGCTGTACCATTCAGACACTACATGGGCTCCTTATGCTTTCCCCACCTCCAGGCTGTGTCATTCAGCCAATGTATCGCTTTCTGATAGTAGGATATTAACTCCAAATATGCTCTGGTAGCACTAGCTAACATAAATGCTTAATTGAGATTTCAAGATTGATCTTTCAATGTAAGGTGTTATGAAACCCTCTGGTGTACTGCTGATGCCTGCTCCTGACTGTGTGTTTCAGGACTATTTGGCTTACTGATGCCTCTGAGCTTGAGCCTTAAATTTTAGGATGTTTAGCACGAGCTAAATACATGCTTAATAGAAATTTCAACATTGCTCTTTCGATGTAAGGGGTTATGAAACCCTATTGGGTACTGCTGATGCCTGCTCCTGACTGTGTGTTTCAGGAACTACTTGGCTTACTGATGCTTCTGGGCTTGGCCCTTACATTTTTTGATGTTTAGCACTAGCTAAATACATGCTTAATAGAAATTTCAACATTGATCTTTCAATGTAATGGCTTATGAAACCCTCTTGGGTACTGCTAATGCCTGCTCCTGACTGCTCCTATGTTTTTCAGGAACTACTTGGCTTACTGATGCTTCAGGGCTTGGGCTTTACATTTTTGGATGTTTTGCACTAGCTTACATACATGCTTAATTGAGATTTCAACATTGATCTTTCAATCTTAGGGGTTATGACATCCTCTTGTGTACTGCTGATGCCTTTTCCTGACTGTGTCTTTCAGCAACTACTTGGCTTACTGATGCTTCTGGGCTTGAGCCTTACATTTTTGGATATTTAGCACTACCTAACATGCATCTCCAATAGAGATTTCAACATTCACCTTTTAATTTTAGGGGTTGTGAACCCCTCTTGTGTACTCATGCTGTTTCCTGCTCCACTCTGTCAGCCCGTTGGTCCTGGTACAGTGTGCGACTCTGCCTCCTCTTCCTCCACCGCGTCCTCAATTTCAATCATTAATTTCTTAAATTTAAATAAAAAAATCATACATTTCAATGGTCTCCTCATGCTTCAGCCAACTCCAGGCTGTGTCATTCAGGCAATATATGGTTTACTGATACTGCTGCTGGGCCTGCTAATAAAAAATTTGTTATGGTAGGTAGCACTAGCTATCCAAAATCTACATTTTAAATTAAAAAAATTCTTGTCTTTTTTGGGGGGGATTGTGAAGCCCTGGTGTGTTCTCATGCTTTAGCCAACTCCAGGCTGTGTAATTCAGGCAATATATGGTTTACTGATACTGCTGCTGGGCCTGGGTATAAAAATGTTATGGTAGGTAGCACTAGCTATCCAAAATCTTTGGTATAAATTTCTGAATTCATCTTTTAACCCCTTAATGACAAATGTACGTCATGGTGAAGTGGTACTTAATGCACCATGACATACATTTACAAGCCGACATGATCGCAAGCACCGGAGCGGTGCTCGCAACATGCGCGGCAGGTCCCGGCTGCTATCAGCAGCCAGGGACCCACCGGTAATGGCGGACATTCGCGATTGCGCTGATGTACGCCATTAACCCCTCAGATGCCGTGATCAATACAGATCACGGCATCTGTGGCAGTGCAGTACTTTGAATGGATGATTGGATCGATCCGATCATCCAGCATGGCAGCCGGAGGTCTCCTCACCTGGCTCCGGCTGTCTCCCGGGGTCTTCTGCTCTGGTCTGAGATCGAGCAGACCAGAGCAGAAGATCACCGATAATACTGATCAGTGTTATATCCTATACATAGCACTGAACAGTATTAGCAATCAAATGATTGCTATGAATAGTCCCCTATGGGGACATAAAAAGTGTTTAAAAAAAAGTAAAATAGTGTAAAATAAAAAAGTAAAAAAAAGGGAAAAATCCCCTCCCAATAAAGTAAAAACTTAATTTTTTCCCATTTTACCCCAAAAAAGCGTAAAAGAAATAATAAATTCACCTATTTGGTATCACGTAAAATTCTGAACTATTAAAATATATTGTTACTTATCCAATACATTTTATTCCCAAATTTTTTTTTTATAAAAAATGTATAAAAAGTAAAACCTAAGCAAAAGTGGCAGTGCTAAAAACTACAGATCATGGTACAAAAAATGAGCCCTTATATTGCCCCATATAGGGAAAAATTAGAAAGTTATAGGTGGTCAAAATAGGGCAATTTCAAACATACAAATTTATTTAAAATGGTTTGAGATTTTTTTTTTTAAGCGGTACAATTATAGAAAAGCATATAACAGGGGTATTATTTTAATCATATTTACCCACAGAATAAAGAAAACATGTCATTTTTACCAGAAAGTGTACTGCGTGAAAACAAAACCTTCCAAAATTTTCTAAATTGCGGTTTTCTTTTAAATTTTCCCACATAAATAATATTTGTTTGGTTGTGCCGTACACTTTATGGTAAAACAAGCGATGTAATTACAAAGTACAATTGGTGACGCAAAAAACAAGCCCTCATAGGGGTCTGTGGGTGGAAATATAAGAGAGTTCTGATTTTTAGAAGGCGAGGAGGAAAAAACGAAAATGCAATAATAAAATTGGTCTGGTCCTTAAGGACAAAATGGGCCTGGTCCTTAAGGGGTTAATCTTAGGGATTGTGAAGGCCTTGTGTCTACTCATGCTGCTGCCAACTCCTGGTTGTGCCATTCATCCACTATATGGTCTCCTCATGCTGCCAACTCCTCCACGCTGTGTCATTCAGCCACTATATGGTGTCCTCATGCTTCAGCCTCATTCAAGCTGTGTCATTCAGCCACTTTATGGTCTCCCCATGCTGCCAACACCTCCACGCTGTGTCATTCAGCCACTATATGGCCTCCTCATGCTGCCAACACCTCCACGCTGTGTCATTCAGCCACTATATGGTCTCCTCATGCTTCAGCCTCATCCGAGCTGTGTTATTCAGCCACTATATGGTGTCCTCATGCTGCCAACAACTCCACGCTGTGTCATTCACCCACTATATGGTCTCCTCATGCTACCAAAACCTCCACGCTGTGTCATTAAGCCACTATATGGTCTCCTCATGCTTCAGCCTCATCCAAGCTGTACCATTCAGCCACTATATGGTCTCCTCATGCTTCAGCCTCATCCAAGCTGTGTCATTCAGCCACTATATGGTCTCCTCATGCTGCCAACACCTCCATGCTGTCATTCAGCCACTATATGGTCTCCTCATGCTGCCAACACCTCCACGCAGTGTCATTCAGCCACTATATGGTCTCCTCATGCTTCAGCCTCATCCAAGCTGTGTCATTCAGCCACTATATAGTCTCCTCATGCTGCCAACACCTCCACGCCGTGTCATTCAGCCACTATATGGTCTCCTCATACTGATGCCACCTCCAGGCTCGGTCATTGTGCCGCTCTGCGGCAGTGATTCTAAAAAAGATGCCAGTAATCTGCATGTTATTCTGAATAACAGTATAATTTCACTACCCCAGCACACTCCATATGCGTGTTAGAACACAGCAAAGTGTTCTATACCCCTATTGAGGCTCTCTGTAGGCTAGAAATAGCCGTTTTTAATGTAGATTTAACGCAAATAAATTTGGATCGAAACTAATTTTTGGGAAAAATTCTGTGAATAGTCCGAATCGAATTTTTGAAAAGTTCGCTCATCTCTAGTCATAATGCAACAACGAGGATACTCACAAGCAGCAGACTTGGGTTTTAAGATGTGCTGTTCAAACTCTTTTGAAGAAGTAAAAAAACAATAGGCAACGTTGACTGTAGATGCAGTGCTACTGAGACTCAGTGTAGCATATGACCTACACATATTGCACATAGAACTAATAGCACATTACACACTATCTAAAAACAGACCACTACAATAAAATACTATACTTGGAAATGAATAAAAACATAAAGCAATAGCATTGAGTATTTTCAAAAGTCTCATTGAGACCATAAGGAAACAAGGCAGATAAAATATAAATTCAAAAGGAATTACAGTTCTTAAACCTATTCCGACAATTTACCTGTATGGTTACCAGGATAGTTAGTTTCAACAGATCAGGAATCTTTTTCATGTGTTGAAGCAAAGTACCTCATCACTAGCAGAGAGCCTTTTCTAATATTTAAACCAATATTATTTTCATGCAGATGACAATCACAGTATAATAAGTAAACGGCAAAACTGCTATCACAACTATTTAACTCATTGTCTGAAAGGTCTCATTGGTCTGGAGACAAAAGACAAACTATCTGAACCAATCATCTTTATTTACTTTTTTTTTTTTTTTTTTGCAATGTCATAGCCCCCATAGGGGACTATAGCATGCATTACATTGATCTTTCATACTGTTCAATGCTATGCCATAACATAGCATTGATAAGTGTTTCTGCGGCTTGACTGCTCCTGCCTGAACGTCCATTTGCGGCAAGAGGTTAAAGAAATGTTTAAGTCGCTCAGCACGTTCATATAGACATGATGATACAGTGATAAAAAGTCTAAGTATATCCCAACCCTACTTTATATCTAACTTCTTTTCAGAATATATTCCACACAATTTATGCATTTCAAATCAATGAAGAGGTGTACCGTAACTGATTAGAGTTCAGACGCTATCAAACAACCTTCATGCACTGATGCATCTTAAGATCCAAGGCTAGCTGTCCTGCACTGAATTTAAGGAAAAATTGTTTCAGAATCAGTGTTTTCAATGGTCCATTGTATTGTAAGCAGCGTCTGATCTATAGATACATACACTGCTCAAAATATAAGAAATCCTACATCTGAATAAATGAATGAACTAATCGTATGAAATACTTTCGTCTTAACACTGTTGAATGGGCTGACAACAAAAATCACACAAAAATGATCAATGGAAATCAAATTTATCAACCCATGGAGGTCTGGATATGGAGTCACGCTCAAAATCAAAGTGGAAAATCACACTACAGGCTAAACCAACTTTGATATAATGTCATTAAAACAAGTCAAAATGAGGCTCAGTAGTGTGTGTGTGTGGCCTCCACATGCCCATATGACCTCCCTACAATGCCTGGGCATGCTCCTGATGAGGTGGCAGATGGTCTCCTGAAGGATGTCCTCCCAGACCTGGACTAAAGCATCAGCCAACTCCTGGACAGTCTGTGGTGCAACATGGCATTGGCGGATGGAGCGAGACATGATGTCCCAGATGTGCTCAATCGGATTCAGGTCTGGGGAACGGGTGGGCCAAGTCCATAGCATCAATGCCTTCCTCTTCCTCATCGCGGTACCTAATGGCAGTGAGGCTACCTCTGGCAAGCACATGGAGGGCTGTGCGGCTCCCCAAAGAAATGCCACTCCACACCATTACTGACCCACCACCAAACCGGTCATGCTGGAGGATGTTGCTGGCAGCAGAACGTTCTCCACAGCATCTCCACACTCTGTCACGTCTGTCACACGTGCTCAGTGTGAACCTGCTTTCATCTGTGAAGAGTACAGGGGCCAGTTGTGAATTTGCCAATCTTGGTGTTCTCTGGCAAATGCCAAACCTCCTGCATGGTGTTGAGCTGTAAGCACAACCCCCCCCCCCCCCTGTGGACGGCAGGCCCTCAAACCACCCTCATGGAGTCTGTTTCTGACCGTTTGAATGGACACATGCACATTTGTGGCCTGCTGTTGGTCATTTTGCAGGGCTCAGGCAGTGCTCATACATGCACAAAGGTGGAGGTAGCTGTCCTGCTGCTGGGTTGTTGCCCTCCTATGGCCTCCTTCACATCTCCTGATGTACTGGCCTGTCTCCTATAGTGCCTCCATGCTCTGGACACTATGCTGACAGAGACAGACAGCCTTCTTGCCACAGCTCGCATTGATGTGCCATCCTGGATGAGCTGAACTACCTGAGCCACTTGTGTGGGTTGTAGACTCCGTCTCATGCTACCGCTAGAGTGAAAGCACCGGCAGCATTCAAGAGTGACCAAAACATCAGCCAGGAAGCAAAAGAACTGCAAAGTGGTCTGTGGTCACCACCTGCAGAACCACTCTTTTATTGGGGGTGTCTTGCAAATTGCCTATGATTTCCACCTGTTGTCTGTTCCATTTGCACAACAGCATGTGAAATTGATTGTCAATCAATGTTGCTTCCTGAGTAGACAGTGTGATTTCACAGAAGTGTGATTAACTTGGAGTTACATTGTGTTGTTTAACCCCTACAGGACCCATGACGTACATGTACATCATGAGTCCGCTCCCGTTCTATAACGCGGGGCCTCTAACAACGGCCAGAACTCGTGGCTAATAGCAATTAACCCTATAGACGCGGCCTCCAAAGTTGATCGCTGCGTCTAAAGTGAAACTAAAACGTTGCAGGTTAGCTCAGGGAGCTGTTCGGGATCGCCGCGCCGAAATCACGGCATCCCAAACAGCTTACAGGACAGCCAGAGGGTCTCTACCTGCCTCCTTGCTGTCCAATAACCGAATGACTGCTCAGTGCCTGAGATCCAGGCATGAGCATTCAAGCAGCAGAATCATCGATCAATGGTTTCCTATGAGAAACCATTGAAAGATGTAAAAGATCAGTGTGAGCAGTGTTACAGCCCCCTATGGGAGCTATAACACTGCAAAAAAAAAATTGGTAAAAAAAAAAGTTAATAAAGATCATTCAACCCCTTCCCTAATAAAAGTTTGAATCACCGCACGGTCAATGGCGTATGCGCCAAAAAAATCCAAAGTCCAAAATAGTGTATTTTTGGTCACTTTTTCTCTCATGAAAAAATAAATAAAAAGCGATTAAAAAGTCTGATTAATACAAAAACTTCAGATCACGGCCCAAAAAATGAGCCATCATACCGCCCCATATGCGGAAAAATTTAAAAGTTATATGGGTCTGAAAATGACAATTTTAAACATATAAATTTTCCTGCATGTAGTTATGATTTTTTCCAGAAGTACGACAAAATCAAACATACATAAGTAGGGTATCATTTTAATCATATGGACCTACAGAATAAATTGAAGGTGTCATTTTTACCGAAAAATGTACTGTGTAGAAACGGAAGCCCCCAAAAGTAAAAAAAAATGTTGTTTATTTTTCAATTTTGTCTTATATTGATATTTTTTTTCCGTTTTGCTGTAGATTTTTGGGTAAAATGACTGGCGTCAATACAAAGTAGAATTGTTGGCGCAAAAAATAAGCAATCATATGGATTTTTAGGTGCAAAATTGAAAGAGTTATGATTTTTTAAAGGTAAGAAGGAAAAAACAAAAAGGCAAAAACAGAAAAAGCCCGGGTCCTTAAGGGGTTAAAGGAAAACTGCCAGCTTGCTCCCCCTGCACTAACCAGTGGTACTGACTGGTAGTGCGGGGGGTCGCTGATCAATTTGATGCCTACCGTGCCCGGATCCGCCCCGCTGTTCGGCTGAAATCTTCGATTTTCTGTATATGCCAATTAGGTGCTAACTGGCACAGGCCAGGGTTACTGGCACTCTGACTTCAGCGCCGCTTGTCCGCAGCACCACCCAGCTTATCAATATTCCTCCCCTCCCTCCACCTCTCCCTCTTCTTCCCGCTCTGTAATGAAGAGGGAGAGGCGGATGGAGGGGAGGAATATTGATGAGCTGGGCAGAACCGGGCACGGTAGGCATCAAACTGATCAGCGTCCCCCACACTACCAGCCAGTACCGCTGGTTAGTGCGGGGGGAGCAAGCTGACAGTTTTCCTTTAAGTGTTCCCTTTATTTTTTTTGAGGAGTGTAGAATTAATTCATGTTAGGGCTGTAGCTAGTCAAATATCTCAATCTGTACAGGTGAAAACATAATTTTTTTAAAGAGAGGCACTCAGCAATTCCTGATGGGCAGCAGCGATCCCTGTCTGTCGTTAACTCTTAATCAAAGCCAATCAATCCTTGCCTAACATCAAAGCCAATAACTCTTCAAGGGTGTTCTGTGGTGAAAAATAACTTATCCCCTATCCAAAGGATAGGGGATAAGTTATAGATCAGGGGAGGTCCGAGCGCTGTGATCCCCCGCGGTCTGCTGAACGGGCCCTGGCAGTCTGCTGCATGGGGGAGTGCCGACCCCGCACGAAGTACCGGCCGACACGCCCCCTCCATGCATACCATAGAGATACATGGAAGGGGTGTGTCAGCTGCAGCTTCCTGCGGGGTTCAGAACGTCTGCTTCCGGCAGACTGCCAGGGGCCCCATTCAGAAGATCACGGGAGTCCAAATGCTCAGACCCCCCACGATCTATAACTTATCCCCTATCCTTTGGATAGAGGATGAGTTATTTTTCACTGCACTACTCCTTTAATCAAAGCCAATCAATCCCTGTCTGTCATTAACCCATTAATCAAAGCCAATAAATTCTTGCCTGTCTTTAACATTTTAATCAAGGTCAATAACCCATTAATCAAAGCCAATGGGTTATTCTGATCAATGCTATGCAATAAATAATTATATTCCTAAATGATTGTACAGTGGTAGACACAAGAATGAACCCTACCTAATAGGGTAAAGATCATCCAACAGAAGATCTGAAAAGAAAAATCTGACAAAACTCTCTCTTTTTTTTTTTTTACGTCTACCAAGACTTGCATTTATGAGAGATTCCAGATCATCTTGCATGTCTGAGTATAATTGAATTGCAGTTTATACTACTGGAATATTATGTAGGGTAATAATCCCTACATAATTATGCAATAGTTAATTGAAACCACCAATCTACATTTAATCTACAGCAAGCAAATGAGATGAGGCACAGTATTAGGGAAAGCAGATCTTACAGCCATGGCATAGTGAATGGATACATAGTGAAGGAAAGCTAGAGATCCTTTATGTCTCATTGCTGTCTCACTGTAGGACTCCAGAAGGCTATCCCCTTTCATAGCCTTCCACACCTATACACCACTCAGAAGGTAATGCTAGTCACTTAATGTGGATAGCAGTATCTGCAGGTTTTTATGGCAGCTACATCACTACCTTTTCTAGATGTGCAACTTTCCACGGCTGTAAATGCTAAGTAGGCAGGTCACACAATACTCTGTGCATACAGCAGATGGCTAAAAAAGGTCCAGTCCAAGTATTTGTCATAAAGGATTCTCTATGTCGTATAACAATAACCAATGTCAATATTAAAGAGGCTTCACAAAACACAATGACTGAATATTGCAGAATGAACTTTTTTCTATACTTCCACTCTAATGCAGGAAGTATATTCTCATAACTAAACTCTGTCTTGTTAGGCAGTAGGAGGAATAAGATTGTAGTAAATGCACTGTGCCTCTTACCCTGTCCATACAATTTATCAGGCTTAGGTGGATTAGCCCTATACCAGTCTTTAGGACAGCCAGTCACTCGTCGACTTGCTGAATTCAGGCATGCCACTACTCTGGTTGTGTTTTCAGCATTGGGCTGGCAAGTGCTAATACCCGAAATCTTCTCCTCCTGCAACATAGCAGTCATGTTTTCTGACACCCTACAACACTGGATGTACAGTATCACGCCACCCACTTGTTACACCAACATTACAGTATTCAGTATAACATGGTAATAACAAAAAGGTATGATAACATGGGAATGCAAGATACTTCAATTCCCTCTATTTAACCACTAAAGACACAGACAACAGATAACTTCGCACACCCCTTCAAAGAGTCTCAAGTCAACTCCAGGTCTGACCTGGCTTACAAAAGTGCCTGCAGTAAGCACTTTTAAAAAGTCACTAAAAAGTCTCACAAAACTCTTGTGTTTTGCTTACGTGCTCCAAATTTATCAACCCCCCTGTGTTAGCATAATAATTATGTAGCACAGAAGCAAAACTAAAGCTAAAAGAATGACTACAGAACTTGCTTACCAAAGACAGCAATGATGAATGTTCTGCACAGTCTTCACTAAGGATTACCCAAAGTAAAAATAAAAAATACATAAAAAATACATAAATTAATAGATAAATAAATAAATAAAAATTGAAAAAACCAATCCAGTATAAACCAACATTGTTCAATGGGTTATCCAGAAATAGAAAAACAAAACTAATTTCTTTCAAAAACAGCTCCACATCTGTCCTCAGGTTATGAGTGGTAATAAAACTTGGCTCTATCCACTTCAATGGAACTGAGCTGCATAACCACATCCAACCTGGAGACAGACGGGGAGCGGTTTTTGAAAGAAATTAGCTATGTTGGATAATCCTTTAAGTGTAGTCATGTTTCCACCCAGCAGTACCTAGGCAACAGCCCACTAACAAAGAGTGTGACAAAAAAACTGGCATGAATAAGGGCGGGAGGGCGGGGACAATCTTCTTCAGCTTCCTTTCTCCGACTGACAGCCCAGAGCAGACTCTCTTCTTAAAGGGGTACTCCGCCGCTTAGACATCTTATCCCCTATCCAAAGGATAGGGGATAAGATGCCTGATCACGGGGGTCCCGCCACTGGGGACCCCCGTGATCTTGCATGCCGCACCCTGTTAAAATCAGGCCCCGGAGCGTGTTCGCTCCGGGTCTGATTACTGTCGATCCCAGGGCCGGAGTGCCCCCCTCAATGCAAGCTCCGTGGACTGATTTTAACGGGGTGCGGCGTGCAAGATCACGCGGGGTCCCCAGCAGCGGAAGATGTCTAAGCGCCAGAGTACCCCTTTAAATACAGAACTCTGTTCAGCCTCCTGGCCAATCAGGTGTGCCCACTCGTCTGCCCAGCAACATCTGGAACCCACAGAGAAACACCTGGAATAAGGCAACCTTAACCCCTTAAGGACCAAGGGCGTACAGGTACGCCCTTGGACCTGCTCTCCTGATATAACGCGGGGTTACACAGTAACCCCGCGTCATATCACGGCGGGCCCGGCGTCATAGTGAAGCCGGGACCCGCCTCTAATAGTGCGCAGTGCCGATCGCGGCACCGCGCGCTATTAACCCTTTAGCCGCGCGCTCAGAGCTGAGCCACGCGGCTAAAAGTGAAACCGAAAGTGGCCGGCTAGCTCAGTCGGGCTGTTCGGGATAGCCGAGGCTAATCGCGGCATCCCGAACAGCTGACAGGACAGCGGGAGGGCCCCTACCTGCCTCCTCGCTGTCTGATCGCCGAATGACTTCTCAGTGCCTGAGATCCAGGCATGAGCAGTCATGCGGCAGAATCGTTGATCACTGGTTTCTTATGAGAAACCAGTGATCAATAATGAAGATCAGTGTGTGCAGTGTTATAGGTCCCTATGGGACCTATAACACTGCAAAAAAAAAGTGAAAAAAAAAAGTGAATAAAGATCATTTAACTCCTCCCCTATTAAAAGTTTGAATCACCCCCCTTTTCCAATAAAAAAAAAAACACAGTGTAAATAAAAAGAAAAATGAACATATATGGTATCACCGCGTGCGGAAATGTCCGAATTATAAAAATATATCATTAATTAAACCGCTCGGTCAATGGCGTGCGCGCAAAAAAATTCCAAAGTCCAAAATAGTGCATTTTTGGTCACTTTTTATATCATTTAAAAATGAATAAAAAGCGATCAATAAGTCCTATCAATGCAAAAATTGTACCGTTAAAAACTTCAGATCACGGCACAAAAAATGAGCCCTCATACTGCCCCATACACGGAAAAATAAAAAAGTTATAGGGGTCAGAAGATGACAATTTTAAACGTATTAATTTTCCTGCATGTAGTTATGATTTTTTCCAGAAGTCCGAAAAAATCAAATCTATATAAGTAGGGTATCATTTTAATTGTATGGACCTACAGAATAAAGATAATGTGTCATTTTTACCGAAAAATTTACTACGTAGAAACGGAAGCCCCCAAAAGTTACAAAACTGCGTTTTTTTTTTCAATTTTGTCGCACAATGATTTTTTTTTCCGTTTCACCGTAGATTTTTGGGCAAAATGACTGACGTCATTACAAATTAGAATTGGTGGCGCAAAAAATAAGCCATCATATGGATTTTTAGGTGCAAAATTGAAAGAGTTATGATTTTTTAAAGGCAAGGAGCAAAAAACGAAAATGCAAAAACGGAATAAACCCCGGTCCTTAAGGGGTTAAGTACTCAACCATATGACTTCCATAAACAGGTACTAAAAAAAAATGTACATAGGGGAAAAAACTGTGGTGAAGAAAACCAAAAATATTAATTCAGCATCAGAAAGGGATGTCACAGCAAAAGTACAATGCACGTGACAGTACTTGGATAATGCACATTTTGGTGTTACAGCAAAGAAACAATAAATTATGTCACTATACAAAGATAATGTATATGGTGATATCACAGATAACATAGATAAAGTCTGTTCCTTGGTCATCTGCATTTCATTTTTTGTTACTTTTGTTACCCTTGCTTATGAGGCTCCTCAGAAACTATTAGGCTTGTCACCTTGGTAGTGATTCCTACTGTATGCTTTAAAAAAATTACTGCGATTTAAAAAAAACATTTGATGAGAACTAAAGTTCTATTATTTAATAAAAAAAATGCAACCCCCAACAAACTTCGTTGGTAATAAAAATAAACTGTAATAATTGAAAAACATTTCCTGATAATTCTGATAATGTCATTGCTATTTTTGTAGCCTTCTTTGCTGTCATGCTAGAAAAATTATTTCCAGGATTCTATGGCAACAAACTCCTGATTTTGGTTATAGTTATGCCGTATTGTAATTATTTCAAGCATTATACAGCCAATGCATCTCAGCTCTGTATTCGGCTCAAGTACAGAAACGCATTTCATAGACTGATTACAGTTCCCCAAAACACAGATATAAGATCATAAACTGTGATATTAACACTATAACTAGTATTATCACATGTCTAATACGATGCTTGATTATCATACCATGTCTAATTGCTTAAATATAATTTCATTATTAAATTTGACATTTTTTTGCATTAAACATTAACACAGCTCTACCCTGAAAACAGTATGAAGACTAAACTTATATCCATGAGCTGTGTTCATTTTTATTGTCTCTTTTCTGCCATTGTATCACATTGTATCAGCAATGACGACTACCATGAATATTAGATGGATTCACTGAATATTAGATGGACACTTTACAGCAATTTTATTAAATTAGTTTTTGTTTGAAACTGTTGTTTGTTCGCAATTTGTTGGAAATATATGGGCCCTGCATAGTTATATCAGCTAAACAACATAGTGCCATGTGGTCCTGCATTCAGAATAGGCCCCCAAGGCAACCATCCTGGTGCTAGAAATTAAGACAGACAGAGAGAGGGGAAAAAATGAGGCTCCATATTAAAGAGGTGACTTGCTGTCCTGCCCATGTGTGGTCTGAGTGGACTGCAATCTATTAACCTCTCCCTGCTGTAAAAAGATAATGAATCTGTATCAATCTCTACTCAGTTTTCCATGAGCTAATCTCACAGAACTAGAGATGAGCGAATCGAAGCTGACGAACCTGAATTCGTTAAGAATTTCAGGAAATATTCGATTTGCAACGAATGTGAATATCACCGCGATTCCATTGCTTCATTAAACTCCATTTACTGCGGTGTAGGCTCCAGGGCATCTAAAATGGCGAATCCATATGTCAGTACATGGGGCAAGGGATGCTGGAAAGGCAAGGCGGAAAGGGAAGTAGGTGGGATGACCCTGAATCACATGCAGGATGCAGCCTATCAGCAGCCAGCCACCCCTGTGATGTCAAAGCCCTATATAATCGGCAGCCATAATTCCAGCTCCTTACTTCATTACAATACACTGCAGAAGGATCATAGGACGCAGAGCCTGTGTGTGTGTGTGTGTTACAGCAGAGAAAAGCGCATTCCAGCAGAGTTTAACATCCTCCTAGTCACATCAGCGTTCTCGTGGACGGACAGCATAGTTTTTTTTCACTGAAAAGGATTTTTACTGCAGCTGCAGGCATTAACCTCCCAGTTACTTTCTTCGGCATAGTATTACAGAGAGGGGCAGATAGCTGTATGTTGCCTCATACATTTCCACAAGCTGCCTCAAGTTCATAAACCTTAGCAGAGGAGGCAGGAATAATTTTTCTGCACAATTCCTTGTTTTTTTTGTTCCACAAAAAATAATCTGCTGGTTATACTATATATAGACAGTTATGTCTATAGACAGTATAATACCCAGCAGTCCATTCCTAATAGTCTTTGACAGAGGGCAATTTTGTGCTTAGTACACAGCTCTTTTTGGCTGCAGCACTGTTGTGTACTGCTGGTGTTTTACAAAAATAAGATTTTTTAGGGGTACTGTAGCGCATATTTCTGCTCTCATAAGTGCATACCGCATACGTACATCTATGTAGTGTACTATTTTGTACCTTTTAATCTGCCAAGGGCCTACATACTGTGAAAGGACAGACAAAAGTAATCACTGGCTGGTGTTTTACAAAAATACTGAGCTTTTAGGCGTACTGTAGCTAATTTTTCTGCCCTCATAAGTGCATACCACATACCTATGTCTAAGTAGTGTACTATTTTAAACCTGTTATTCTGTCCAGGGCCTAGATACTGTGAAAGTCCAGGCAAAAGTACTCACTGGCTGGTGGTGTACTCAGATACTTTTTTAAGTGTACTGTAGCGCATTTTTCTGCTCTCATAAGTGCACACCACATACCTACATCTAAGTAGTGTACTATTTTGTACTTGTTAATCTGTCAAGGGCCTAGATACTGTGAAAGGACAGCCAATAGTACACACTTGTTGCTTTTCTAGACAAATACTGTTTTAAGTGTAGTGAAGCATATTGTATTCCTCTCATATACGCAATAAGTATGTAGAGTAGTGCCAGAACGTGTACAGAGGAGTGGCAGAGGCCTAAATTAATCAGGCGCAGGCAGAGGTCGCAGCAGAGTAGGGGTGTGTGGCAGCCGAAGTCGCAGCGAGAGGTCTGAGCTCCTGGTGTCAGTAAACAGTCATGTCGCGACCAGCAACCCAGCAGCCGTGATTGATCGGTTCACTCGGTCATCCACTTAAACCCAAGTGACATCCAACACTCCCAGTCAACAGTCGGAGGGTTCCTCAGAGTTGGAATGGCCCTCATACTGCTTCTGCCACCTCCTGGCTCTTTCATTGTGCTGCTCTATGGTCTCCTCATGCTAATGCTACCACCTCCAGGCTCTGTCACTGTGCTGCCATATGGTCTCCTCATGCTGATGCTGCCACCTCCAGGCCATTATTGCCATGTTGATACCAGACCAGTAATAAATGGAATATTGCCAAGGACTAGCAGAAACAGGGAAATGTGGATACTTACCACCGGCTGTTGGAATCCCAGGTGGTAGATTTACCATTTTGAAGTTCCTCAGTTCCAGTAGGCTTTAAGTCGTTCATTCTTTGTTGTGGTTCTTCAGTTGCAGAATTAAGTTGTATCATGTTTTCCTGTTCTTCCGATAAGCTAATGTCACTAGAACACACAATACTCATATTGTCATCTAATCAAGGATCCTTTTCTTCAGAGAACATATGCCTCAGTTTATTATTTTGAATGGCAGGTGTTATTCTGACAATTTATTTTTATAAAGGAATTTTGGAATCTGGGACACAGTTTTAAATAAGTATTTTAGCACATGTTTCTGCCCTCATAAGTGCATACCACATACCTACATCTAAGTAGTGTACTATTTTGTAACTGTTAATCTGTCAAGGGTCTATATACTGTGAAAGGACAGCCAATAGTACACACCTACTGCTGTTCTAGACAAATACTGTTTTAAGCAAAGTGAAGCGTATTGTACTCCCCTCAAATACGCAATAAGTATGTCAGGCAGAGTAGTGAAATTGAATTTCAAAATCCTTAATTTCAAAATCTTAAATTTAGATTTAAAAATCATAAATTTCAATGGTCTCCTCATGCTGCTGCCAACTCTAAGCTGGGCCATTCAGACACTATATGGTCTCCTCATGCTTCAGCCAACTCTAGGCTGTGTCATTCAGGCAATATATGGTTTACTGATGCTGCTGGGCCTGGGTGTGGGAATAAAAATGTTGCCATAGTAGCACTAGCTACCCAAAATCTTCAGTTTAAATTTCAGAATTCATCTTTTAATCTTAGGGATTGTGAAGCCCTAGTGTCTACCCATGCTGCTGCCAACTCCTGGCTGTGCCATTCAGACACCATATGGTCTCCTCATGCTTCAGCCAACTCCAGGCTGTGTCATTCAGGAAATAAAGGGTTTACTGATGCTGCTGGGCCTGGGTCTGAGAATAAAAATTTTGTTATTGTAGCACTAGCTACCCAAAATCTTCAGTTTAAATTTCAGAACTCATCTTTTAATATTAGCGATTGTAAAGCCCTAGAGTCTACTCATTCTGCTGTCAACTCCAGGCTGTGCCATTCAGACACTATATGGTCTCCTCATGCTTCAGCCAACTCCAGGCTGTGTCGTTCAGCCAATATATGGTTTACTGATGCTGCTGGGCCTGGGTCTGGGCCTGCACATTTTTTATAGTAGCACTAGCTACCCTAAATCTTCAATTTAAATTTCAGAATTTGTCTTTTTTTCTTAGGGATTGTGAAGCCCTGGTGTCTACTCATGCTGCTGCCAACTCCAGGCTGTGTCATTCAGCCACTATATGGTCTCCTCATGCTGCCTACACCTCCACATTGTCAGTCAGCCACTATATGATCTCCTCATGCTGCCAACACCTCCACGCTGTGTCATTCAGCCACTATATGTCTCCTCATGCTTCAGACTCATCCAAGCTGTGCCATTCAGCCACTATATGGTCTCCTCATGCTGACAAAACCTCCACGCTATGTCATTCAGCCACTATATGGTCTCCTGATGCTGCCAACACCTCCACGCTGTGTCATTCAGCCACTATATGGGCTCCTCATACTGATGCCACCTCCAGGCTCTGTCATTGTGCCGCTCTGCGGCAGTGATTCTAAAAGCAATCCTGTAATCTGCATGTCATACTGAATAACAGTATTATTTCACTAGCCCAGCACACTCCATATGCGTGTTAGAACACAGCAAAATGTTTACACCCCTATTGAGGCTCTCTGTAGGGCAGAAATAGCCATTTTTCATATAGATTTGCCGCAAATAAATTCGGATCGAACCAAATTTTTTCGACAAATTTGGCGAATTGGCCAAATCAAATTTTTGAAAAGTTTGCTTATCTCTACACAGAACCTTTTATCTTCTCCCCTCCTCTCCATGGACTTCTATTAGCAGAATGTAAGCTGTTCTCTTGAGCTGAGCAATTGAAACTAGATGATGAATCGAAGAGGCACAATTGGAGGAGAAGTGTATCATAGGAGAAGAAATAGGCATCTTTCTCCAATAAGTTATATTGCAAAGTTGTGTTAAATATAAGGGCTGACTTGCAACTAGCCCCTTAACCTATTCTTGTTGTTAAAAAAACAGAACCATCTATTTAAGGTGTCCACATAGTCGTTGACTGAATATTTGTTCAGCCAAACGTTATGTTTTCAATTCACCCCATACACCTAAACTCTCCCCTCAGTTCAGGTGTTCTGAACAATGAGAGAGGAGGTAAGCTGCTCTGCCTGATTTTTCCCTTCCCTAATATCAACTGTTAAGGAACAGTTGTAGGCCCCCCATTCCCATTAAATGGTTGACCAGTCCTGACAAAAACTGCTGGTTAAGTCAACTTTTTACTAATGTGTATGGGGCCCGATAGAGATAAACTCTCTTAAAGGGGTACTCCACTGCCACATACACTTTAATTGAGGGGGCGTGACGTCAAGACCCCCATACCCAGCATCCGGAACAAAATGTTCTGAACGCTGTGATAGTGGAGTAAATGGGACTTTAAATGGGACTGGCCTATGCTATTCTTAAATTGTTTCCTCTCAATATGTATGTAAAGTGCAACAATCCCAAATAAAACATAAAATATTTAATGAACATTTTGTACAAAAAGAGTGACATTCCAAGTTGTTGTTTGTCTATTTGCCCAGGCAAATGTAACTTTTAGTCAATGAAAGCATTATGGAAAATAGCATATTGGGAATCAATCAATTATGCACATTGTGGTTAATATTGCCTGATTTTATTAATGTATACTGAAGTGTAATTTTCTGGGTGTCACTGGTTTACATGCTTAATGTATCATATTTTCTATTATTTGTTTTGCATGGTTAGTATGGTTACTAATATTACTATAGAATTTCTAGGATGCTGTATCACTAATTTCTCCATTTGTCTTCAAATAAAATTAAGTATGATGAATGTTGTGCTGTTAAGTGAAAATAGATAGATAAATAGATATATAGATAGATAGACAGGCAGACAGATAGACAGACAGATGGATAGATGGATATTCAGAGAACATAAACAGATAATGTATGAATTGATAAATGGCTTTGGACTAAAGGCATACGTAAAACCAGACAAGACCAACCTTTACTGGCTCTCCAGGACCTGAAACAAGCTCTTTGTACAGTAAAACCCTGCAACTGACACATCAAAGACTTTTTTGGCATCAGTGCTTGAACACATTACACTTCAGCTTCCATAATACCTCTGAGACTTTGTGAGTAGCATTACAATCAAACTGACTGAATGGTTTCTGTAGGGGTTTCTGAAAATTACATTAAATGTTTTTTTGTTTTTTTTTTTCCTTTTAGCGTGAAGGAAAGGCTTAGTGCTTCATTTTGTGTGACCTTGGAGAAGAAATCTTCTCCTTGGATGAAGTAAATGAGTGGTTTTAAAACATCATATCACATTACTAATACAAACTAGTTGTCCATCACATGCATGTGCTAGCTTCACATCTTACAAGAATACATCTAATTCTTCAGATTACAGATGACAATTAGAGATGAGCAAATTTTTGAAAAATTTGATTTGTCGAATTCGTCAAATTTTCCGAAAAAATTTGTTTCGATACAAATTTATTTGCGGTGACTCACTATAAAAAATGGCTATTTCTGACCTACAGAGAGCCACAATGGGGTGTAGAACACTTTATCTTCTTGTAACACACATAGGGTCTGTGCTGGGTTAGTAAAATAATACTGTTATTCAGTATGACAAGCAGATCAGAGGAATTTATTTGCGGTGAAACTATATTAAAAATGGCTATTTCTGGCCTACAGAGAGCCTCAATAGGGGATATAGAACACTTTGCTGTGTTCTAACACGCATATGGAGTGTGCTGGGGTAGTGAAATAATACTGTTATTCAGAATAACATGCAGATTACCAGCATCGCTATTAGAATCACAGTCGCAGAGCGGCACAATGGCAATGCCTGGAGGTGGCATCAGTATGAGGAGACCATATAGTGGTTGAATGACACAGCTTGGAGGTGTTGGCAGCATGAGGAGACCATATAGTGGCTGAATGACACAGCGTGGAAGTGGCAGCAGCATGAAGAGACCCTATGGTGGCTAAATGACACAGCGTGGAGGTGGCGGCAGCATGAGGAAACAAAAGTCACTGAATGACGCAGCCTGGAGTTGGCGGCAGAATGAGGAGACCATATAGTGGCTGAATGACACAGCGTGGAGGTGGCGGCAGCATGAGGAGACCAAAAATTGGCTGAATGACACAGCCTGGAGTTGGCGGCAGCATGAGGAAACCATATAGTGTCTGAATGACACAGCCTGGAGGTGACGGCAACATGAAGAGAACATATAGTGCCTGAATGACACAGCGTGCAGGTGACGGCAGCATGAGGAGACCATAAAGTGGCTGAATGACACAGCGTGGTGGTGGCGGCAGCATGAGGAGACCATATAGTGGCTGAATGACACAGCATGGTGGTGGCGGCAGCATGAAGAGAACATATAGTGGCTGAATGACACAGCCTGGAGTTGGCGGCAGCATGAAGAGATTAAATAGTGGCTGAATGACACAGTGTGGACGTGGTGGCAGCATGAGGAGACAATATAGTGCCTGAATGACACAGCATGGAGGTGGCAGCAGCATTAGGAGATGTATAGTGGCTAATTGACACCACCTGGCGTTAACGGCAGCATGAAGAGAACATATAGTCCCTGAATGACACAGCATGGAGATGTCGGCAGCATGAGGAGACCATAAAGTGGCTGAATGACACAGCGTGGTGGTGGCGGCAGCATGAGGAGACCATATAGTGGCTGAATGACACAGCATGGTGGTGGTGGCAGCATGAAGAGAACATATAGTGGCTGAATGACACAGCCTGGAGTTGGCGGCAGCATGAAGAGATTATATAGTGACTGAATGACACAGCGTGGAAGTGTTGGCAGCATGAGGAGACAATATAGTGCCTGAATGACACAGCATGGGGGTGGCGGCAGCATGAGGAGATGTATAGTGGCTAATTGACACCACCTGGAGTTAACGGCAGCATGAGGAGAACATATAGTGGCTGAATGACACAGCATGGAGATGTCGGCAGCATGAGGAGAACATATAGTGGCTGAATGACACAGCCTGGAGGTGGCAGCAGCATGAGGAGAACATATGGTGGCCGAATGAGACAGCTGGGAGCTGGTATCAGCATGAAGAGAACATATGGTGGCAGAATGAGACAGCCTGGAGGTGGCAGCAGCAGCATCAGGAGTCCTAAAAGTAACCCGGTGACAGAGTGGTGTGGTGAGTGGCAATACCAGTAACCCAGTGACTAAGGTGGGTGAAAAAGGAAAACCTGGCATCTGATGTGTGCCATCAGGCTGGAGGCAGGATCAGAATAGTAGCTGAGGCAGGTAGGCAGAAGTAAATGGTCTCTTTTGTAAAAGTGTTAGTGTCTACAACTAAGTATTGAGGATATGCATTACATAAAACTTTACTTTTAATAATATGCCTAGAATAAAATATATGGACCCCAATTTTTTTTTTTTTATCAAACAAAAGGAAAGGTGTGCAAAAAACACCATGTGCCACCTAAACAACCAAGTATTGATGTGATGCAAAGACCTCTAAAAGGTGGAAGGGAACAACGTATGGTCCATTGTAACGGGTGGGGGTAAAAACTTCCCCTGTAAGGCCCTAGTCTCGCATTATTTATTCCCTTCTTGGCAAGTGTTACTTGCCCTAAGAAGGGCTATGCCACACAGGAACTTCTCCCTATTTCCACCTACAAACACTGCAATTTCCCAGGGTTTTTAGGTGGAATTAGCGATTAGTTCCTGTGTGGAGCCGCCCTGAGTAACACTTTCCTCGAAAAGGTGGAAGGGAAAAAGTATTGTCCATTGTAGCAGGTGGGGGTAAAAACTTCCCCTGTTAGGCCCTACTCTTGCCCTATTAATTCCCTTCTTGACAAGTGTTGCTCACCCCAAAAAGGGGGGCCAGAAACAGGAAACTCTCTCAATTTCCACCTAAAAACCCAGGGAAATGGCAGTGTTTGTAGGGGGAAATAGGGAGAGGTTCCTGTGTGGAGAGGCCCTTTTTTTAGGGCGAGTAACACTTGCCAAGAAGGGAATGAATAATGCGAAAGTAGGGCCTTACAGGGGAAGTTTTTATCCCCACCGGTTACAATGGACCATACGTTGTTCCCTTCCACCTTTTAAAGGTCTTTGCATCACATCAATACTTGGTGGTGTAGGTAGCACATGGTGTTTTTTGCACACCTTTCCTTTTGTTTGATTAAAAAAAAAATATGGGGAAATACATTAAATTTTTATCCTAAGAATATTATTAAAAGTTAAATATTTACGTAATGCATATCCCCAATACTTACTTGTGGTCTTATGCGGAGGAATGTCTGTAACTGGGGAGCAGCGCCTTAAATATGTTTAGCACTATCCATATTTGTGAAGTGTTGGTACGGCACCATGGTCAATCTACTTTGATGCATCAGGCATTGGTGTGCGGAAATCCTGGCTGATCCATGCCTGATACATCTTGACAAAGGTCAGTCTCTCCATTTTCCGTGGACAGACGACTTCTCCTTGGGGTTGCTATGGCCCTCGCCGCACTAAACACCCACTCTGATGGCACACTACTGGCGGGGCAGGACAGCTTTTCCAGGGCAAACTCTGCTAGTTGTGGCCACAAATCAAGTTTTGCTGCCCAGAAGTCCAGCGGATCTTCAAGGTGTGTTGTCATGGTCACGTCAAGGTATGCCACCACCTGCTGGTTCAGGTCCTGCTCCAAAAATAACTCCTGCTGATGAGTTGCTTCACTATGTGGGTGAAGAAAGCTACTCATCAGCTACTGTACACTCAGGCTGCTGCTGATGGAGCTGGTACTGCTCCTGACACCCCTCCCCAGCAACCATGGCAGTGGAAGGTGAGCGCAGAGGGCCCCCCGAGCCACACCTGCAAGAGGATGGACAATGGCGCAGATAGGCATCAGCCAACTGACTTACACAGGATGTCTCTGTAGTAGATCAGTTTGTCCTCCCTCTCAGTGAGTATAAAAAAAGGACCCCATTTTGTGCCGGTAGCAAGGGTCCAATAAGGTGGAGAGCCAGAAGTCCTCCCGCTGCCGAATGGTGAGAATTCGGGGGTCACTACGCAAGAAAGTTAGCATGCATCGTGCCATTTGTGCAAGTGACTCAGAGGGACTCCCTGTCTCCATCTCCACTGCATACTGCCACAGTCTGTCTGGGTCCTCTCTTTCGCCTTCCGCATAACCCTCAAGCTCCTCTAGCTGCTCCTCCTCTCCTGTCAGATGACTAGAAAAACCGCCCATTTCTCGAAACCTAAACTGTGCTCCACTGTGCCCCTCCACCTCCTCCAGTTCAGCCCCCATAGGGCTCATGTAACCGTGAAATATAGGCGCCACGTCTTCAGTGCCCTGACCAGTCATTGTTTCCAACATGTGTTATAATACATGAAGCAGTGGAATGACATCAGTCATCCCGTAATCCTGGCGACTGACTAATGATGTGGCTTCCTCAAAAGGCCTGAGCAAACGGCAGGTGTGACGTATGATCTGTCACTGGTTGACATTGAATTTACACAGCAGAGTCCCCCTATCCGCTTGGATCATCAAGAAATCGGTGATGGCTTATCTCTGTTTGTATAGCTGGTCCAACAGATGGAGGGTGGAATTCCAACGTGTGGAAACGTCACAAATCAGACTATGTTGGGGGATATCGCTCTGATGCTGCTGCTCCAGGAGGGTGTGCTTTGCGGTGTACAAGTGGCTGAAGTGCATGCAAATTTTCCTTCCCATTGTTAAGATGTCTTGCAGATGGGGGGGAGCACTTCAGGAACCTCATGACAACCAGATGGAACATGTGTGCCATGCAAGGGCATGTCTCAGTCTTCCTTGTCGCAGTGCAGACAAGATGTTCTTCCTGTTGTTGGTCACCATGGTTCCCATTTCCAGTTTTCATGGAGTAAGCCATATTAAAAATTTTTTTTCAATCTTTTTATTGAGTTTTAAAGAATGTAACAGAAACCAAGATATCAAATAACACTCCGTAGTATTGGCCCTAAATGGGACAAACATAATACAGTAAGCAACAATCATAGTACATATGGCGTACAAAAAGAAACAGTCAGTCCACGTTGCGGACTGTCATCCAGTATTGGTGTAAAAGAAGAACAAACCAATATCAGTAACAAATATTGTAAGGAAAGCAAAATATAATGAGAGAAGACGATCTCTATATAAATAAAAAGTAATTAAACAATAAATGGGTTATCACCTATGAGGGGGGGCACAAAAAGATATTAATAACAGTGTCTGTCGACAAAGGGTGTGTTATAATGTACATCTGGAAACTACCATTCAATCGGGCTTCAAGTGTGGGCAATGGGGCTGGACAACCAAGTAGACCAATGTTTCAAAAAGGATTTATACTGCGAGTGCACAAGTGCAAATGTTCTCTCATACCCACAGGACAGATTAACAACATTAATTAGCTCTATGAGTTCAGTCACTAAATCAGATTTCCAGTGCCTAGTTATCTGGAGCTTGGCAGACATCAATTTATGAGCAGTAAGTTTACGAAAAGAAAATGGGACACGGTCTAAGTTTAAGAGGAGAATGGCTAGAGAGGGAGTCAGCAGAAAATCAGATCCTAGAAATCTCTGCAGCAAACTAGTTACTCCGCTCCAGAATGACATAAGCTTAGGGCATCCCCAGAGAATATGTAACAAAGTACCCTCCTGCCCACAGCCACACCAGCAACATTTAGAACATTCAGAGTTAATGTGTTGTAGTCTGGAGGGGGTAAAGTACCATCTAAAAATCGATTTAAGTACAGCTTCTCTGTGGTTCGTAGAGCGAAAAATAGATTTCACCGGACCGAGAGCGGACATCCATTGGTCCATCGTGAACGATTCTCCCAACTCGCTTTCCCATCTATCCATTCCTCTCTCTTTCCAGGAGCTTAATGACAAATCTGGGATAAAATGGGTCAGGAAATCTATTGGGACATCCTTCGATAGACACGTCCTATTAGGCAAGGGCTGAGCTAAAAATTGTCTCCATACTCTATCAGAGAGATTGATTGAAGTTAAGTGAGTCGGGGAAGGGGGGGAGAGAAGGAGGGATCCACAGTCTGGACAAGAAGGCGAGCTCTGAGGGAAAATGGGGCAGAACATTCAGTTTCAATGTCAACCCAGTATTTGTCAGGATTGTACGACCACCAGTATTGGAGTTGATCTAAAATGCATGCTTTGTTATAGTCCTCTATATGTGGGAAGCCCAGGCCTCCAGCATCAGAATGAGTTCATAAGTTTGCGGGCCACCCTAGGCTTTCTACCCGCCCAGACAAAGGGATATATAGCTCGATTTAAGGAGTTAAAGTAAGATCCCGGGATAGCAATGGGCAGGGTTCTAAACAGATAGAGCAGCTTTGGGAGGAGAAGCATTTTGAATGCCACCAGACGACCCAGACAAAAAGTAATTTGTGTACAATAAGAGAGAAGAGAGGTCAGGAGAGAGGTGGCCACAGGAGGGAAATTCGTACGGAAAGTATATTTAGAATGGACGGTAAGTTGTATGCCTAGATAGGAGATAGATTCTAGTTGCCAGTCTAGTGTGAAATGGCGTTTAAGAGAGTCAATCACTGATTGCTTTACATTGAGAGGTAAAATCTGAGACTTCGAATTGTTAAGCTTATAGTATGAGATTTTGCTAAAGTAGTCCAAGAGAGCAAAAAGGGGGGGAAGGGAAGTCAAGACGTCTGTCAAAGTCAGAATAATGTCTTCCCCAAACAGTGCCACTTTATGATCCCTTCTACCCACAGAAATCCTGTGAATGGCGGAATGAGCTCTTATCGCCTGGGGTAGGGGTTCCACGGTAAGGACAAAAAGTAGTGAGGAGAACGTACATTCCTGCCGTGTTCCATTCGACAGAGTGAACCGGCCAGACAACGCTCCATTTGCAAAAACCATAGCTGCTGGTTGGAGTACAACACTTTAATTGTGGTAAGAATGGCGCCGGAAAAGCCAAAGGCCTCCAAGGTGGAAAAAGCATACTGTCGAATGCTTTTTCAGCATTGAGGGTTAAGAAGGCTTCAGGGGAATGAAGATGTTCACAGTGTTGAGTAAGGGATAGGATTCTTCTGGTGTTATCAGGACCTTGTCGTCCTGCTATAAAGCCAACTTGGTCAGCATCAATGAGAGAGGGAAACAAGGGCATGAGTCTAGACGCCAAGATTTTAGCATAAACCTTGACGTCTCCATTGAGTAAGGAAATAGGCCTGTAGTTAGAGGTATTGTCTGGGGGTTTGTCAGATTGGTAGATAGTAGTTATTAGTGTTGAGCGGCATAGGCCATATTCGAATTCGCGATATTTCGCGAATATATGGACGAATATTCGTCATATATTCGCTAAATTCGCATATTCGTAATATTTGCGTTTTATTTTCGCATATGCAAAATTCGCGTATGCGAAAATTAGCATAAGCGAAAATTTGCAAATGAAAAAATTAGCATATACAAAATTAGCATAAGCGGAAATTCGCAAATGCAAAAATTAGCATATGGAAATTTTCGCATATGCAAAAATTCGCGCACCAGTCTCACACAGTAGTATTAAAGCTTTCTTTACACCACACAAGCTGGAAGCAGAGAGGGATGATCACTGTGATGTGTACTGTGAAGAAGAAAAAAAAATGTTCCTAATTACGAATATATAGTGCTATATTCGCGAATATTCACGAATTTGCGAATATGCGATATTCGCGGATAAAATTCGCATTGCGAATATTTGCGAGTAACACTAGTAGTTATTAAAGCTGTCAGTATCTCTTGAGGGATGAAGCCCGTGACCATAGCTAAGTTATACACAGTCAACAAATGTGGTGCAAGGATGTCAGAATATCTTTTGAAATACTCATTAGGGAGTCCGTCAGGTCTAAGGATGTCAGAATATCTTTTGAAATACTCATTAGGGAGTCCGTTAGGTCCAGGGGCTTTATGATCAGGTAATGATTTAATGGCCGTCACAACTTCTTGTAGGGAAATAGGAGAATTAAGTGCTTGAAGTGCGGAGTCGGAGAGCCGAGGTAGAGAAACAGACTGAAGGAAGGAGTCAGTGGAGAATTTAGTCAGCTGGATCGTCTGGGGGTCAAGATGCAAATTATAAAGGTTTTTGTAGTAGTCCCTAAAGGCATTAGCAATTTCTCTGGGCAACAATACATTTTTTTTTTAGTGATAGGGTGGACCATGGATGCTATTCTACTTTTCATCGCTGAAAGTTTGAGTGTTTTCGCAAGTAAGGAACTGGGTTCATTGTTCTGGGTATAGAATTTGAATCTAGATTAACGTAGGTCTTTTTCAAACCGGTATAAGAAAAGTTGGCGTAGTTTTGTATGGGCAGACACTAATCGAGAGAAAATATCAGACCTGGGATTCGATTTATGGAGAGCTTCCAGCACAGCGACCTCGTCCAGTGCTTCTTGTAAGTCTCTGGCTCTCTGCTTTTTGAGCGTAGAGCCAAGGCGAATAAAATCGCCCCTCATGACTGCCTTATGGGCCAGCCACAAAGTCGTCGGGGTGATATCAGGGGATTGGTTGAGGCTAAAGTACTCCAGAAGGGAGCTCTCTATTACTTTGCTATTAGAAGAATGGGCCATAATATGAGAATTAGCTCTCCAAACGAAGTAGCTAGGCCGGGGCATGGTGTCTGTGAGTGAGAGGAGTGTAGGAGCATGGTCCGACCATGTCAGCTCCCCAATCTCTGAGTGTTCAAGTCTATCTAGGAGACCCCTCGATATCAGAATCAAATCAATTCTGGAGTATGTGTGGAATCTAGGAGAAAAATAGGTATAATCACGCTCCGACGCATGACAAATACGCCAAGCATCAAAGTAATCATATCTAGCAAGGGTGTCTCCCAGACAGAAAGAACGCCTACCACCTACCATGGACGGATTAGGCACCAAGTTAAAGTCACCACACAAGATAACCTCTCCCATTCGGACCTCCGTAATCAAGTTAAACATTTTTTTTAGGAATCTACTCTGTCTACTGTTAGGAGCATAAATATTCACAATGGTATAGGGGACATTATTAATGCAGCACAGTAAGATGATAAATCGGCTATGAGGATCTATAATCTGTTTGGAAACAGAGACTGCTAGATCATCTCTAAAGGCAACTGGGATGCCTCTCTTTTTCTTGTCTAAGGTAGAGGACACTATGGTTGAGAACCCCCTGTGGAGTAAAGTAGGGAGATTTTTAGAGGAGATATGTGTCTCCTGAAGGCACAGTAGTGTAGCATCTCGTCTCTCCACTTCATGCCACATGAAGTATCTTTTTTGCAGGCTATTAAGCCCATTAACATTCATGGAAAGTAGGCGAATGCTCATGATTTCCGCTAGGAGAGATGTGGTGGTGATCAGGAGGGAGAGTATAGTGTAAGTCTGACCAATAATCTGGGGGTACAATTAGGGGTAACACACACTAACCTGTGGTTCAGTGAAGAAGTTGATGCACACTGGGCTTGCAAGGTTGGTACGTAAAAACCCGACCCGGCTCTGTGAGCCACAGGCGGGGATGCCACACACTTGCTCCTACTAAAACCACAAAAGAAGGAGCGTTAGATCAGCAAATACAAATAAAAAGGTTAAGGCTAAAAAAGAAAAACAGAACAGCAAAGTATTGGCAAGAAATTAAGATAGGTAAATAGTAATATAGAAATGCGGTGTATAGATGGTATGGAAATCTATAGTGTATAGTGGGTGTGGAAAGTAAAGTCACAAACTGGTCAAGGGAATCGCTATCAGCCATTCCACCGGGTTAAGTTTACATTCTAATAAGAGGATAACATGTAATCATAGTACTGGAAAGAAAGTCTCTCTGGATCTTTTCTGATAGGAGAACCAGAACGAGGAGATGGAAGTTCTTCTTGATCAGGCAGCATGCCCCAATCTTTGAGGATGGATAGTGCCATTTCAGCATTCGGCAAGGCATTGACTTTACCCTGTCTGTTGATCAAAATCTTTGCAGGGAGTCCCCATCTGTAGGGAACACCTAGGTTGCGGAGAGTTTCAGTCAGAGGGCCAAAACTACGCCTAGCTTGCAGCGTAGCCGCAGAGAGGTCTGCAAAGAGTTTAATATCTTCATAGGGATCAGCAAGAACAGGGTGTTTGCGAGAGTATTGTAAAAGTAGGTCCTTGGTTTGAAAAAACGTGAACCTAGCAAGGACGTCTATTGGCAATTCATCTGGAAGGGACCTTGGCTTGGCTACTCTGTGGGCCCTATCTATGCTATACTCGTAGTCTTCCAGATCAGGGAGCAGTTGTTTGGTAAGCTGTTTCACATATTTAACAAGCTGAGATCCAGGGACATTTTCAGGTATGCCCCTGAACTTCACATTGCTACGCCTATTGTGGTCCTCTGAATCAATCATTTTGGCATGCAGGGAATCAACCTTCTAATCTAAGGCATTATGGGCATCTTGCAACTCATTGTGGGCTACTGCAAAGTAGGTAAGTTTAGTCTCAGTGTGGCACATTTTCTGCTCCAGTACAGAGGTAGAGGCTTGCAGTGGGTTTAACAGCTTGCTAAAGTCCATCTGCAAAGAGCTAAGATCTCTGTGCTGCTTCTGTCTGCACCTTCCCGCCGCGCTCCGTGCAGAGTGCGCAGCGGCGCCATCTTGGGTCTGAGTGCGGGCCGAACCCTCAGAGTGAAAATAGCTAGTTAGAGTCTGTAGACCTCCTTTTTGGAAGTATCTTTTCCTGCCCGGAGTCGCCATGAGGGCTGGGACAGCCACAGAGTTAAGTTTGAAGTCGCTGGCAGTTGAAAATCGCTTGTTTCCCCAGTGTTACAGCAGGAGCTCTGTATTCACACAGCCATCTAGTCCGGCAACCAAACCACGCCCTCTCCATATTTCGATTTCTTGATGAACGACTTTTAGCAGTTCCTCCCCTGTGTGACTCTGTTTGCCAAGGCAAACAATGTGAAGAACAGCGTGTCACCACCGTGCCCTGAACACATGGTATGCTGGAGGTGCACTGAGCCTTGTTCGTGCAGTGGAGGCTGAGGTCACAGTGCAGGATGAGAAGGCGGAGTCACACACTGTCACAGGACCAACGGCCTGAGAGCATGGAGGCAGAAGCAGCGGGACCTGTCTAATTTGCTGTTGTGGCTGTGCAGGAACCACATTTACCCAGTGGGCCGTAATGGACATGTATTGTCCCTGACCGTAGTTACAGTTCCACACGTCAGCGCTGCCGTGCACTTTGGTACACACAGACAGGCACAATTTTGTGGCCCACCTTCTGTTCCACAAAATTGTGCAGGGCTGGTACTGCCTTATTTACAAAGAAATGATGGCTTGGGACTTCATCTTCTGCCAACACATCTTACAAATAGCCAGGTTAACATTTTCCTGATGCTTGATGAAAAATTGCCACACCGCCGAGTAGCTGATTTTCCTGCCAACAGTCCGCACTGATTGACTGCTACTGCCACCGTCTCCAAGAACCCCTGTTCCACTACTTCCCGGAAAGGTAGGCTGCCGAGAAGCAGGTGGTCTACCCCAGGCACATTTGGCTCCGGACTTTCCACTTCTGCCACCATGCTGACAGCCAACCAGGCTACCACCTTGCTGGCTCAGCCGCTATCTCACAGGCAACCTGCAGCCCTCTCCTTCTGAAGATGATGAAGACCCTTTTGCACCTGGCTCCCAAGTGCGATCGGCTTCATCATCGAGTTGTGTCTGCAGGTCACTGATGTCCTCCTCCGCTTCCTGAACAGTGTCTACTTCAAGAGCCTGAGCGCTCGCAACACCTCCCACGCCAATCTCCTCATCACTACTTGCTCGCATAGCGGAGGAAGCTGCAGATGTTTCCTCCGCTTCGTGGCTGGGCAGTAACTGCAGACTGTCCTCTAGTATATCATCTTCACTAAATAGTGATGCTGAATAGTGTTGCTTGTGAATATTCGCAATGCTAATTTTATTCACGAATATCGCATATTCGCAAATTCGTGAATATAGCACTATATATTCCCAATTACGAATAGTCGTTTTTTTTTTTCACACTACACATCACAGTGATTATCCCTCTCTGCCTCCAGCTTGTGTGGTGTAAAGAAGGCTCTAATATTACTGTGTGAGACTGGCATGCGAATTTAAGCATATGCGAAAATAAAACGCGAATATTACGAATATGCAAATTTAGCGCATATATGACTAATATTCATCCATATATTTGCGAAATATCGCAAATTCGAATATGGCCTATGCCACTCAACACTAGAGCTGAACACACAGCATAAAGTATTTCTCTAGGGGAAGGAAAAGCATAGGACAGAGGCAATGGGAGGACAGGGACTGCTCCCGGGCCATGCCAACTGAGGGTTTTGTCTGAGGAACCCACGGACTGTTGACTGGGGGTGCCAGATGTCACTTGTGATGAAGTGATGAAGTGGATGACCATGTTAACCAATCGATGACGGCAGATGGGTTACTGGTGGAGACATGACCGCTAGCTTATACCGGGAGCTCAGGCTTCCCGCTGCAACTCCTGCTGCCACTCACCCCTAGTCTGCTGCGACCTCTGCCTGATGAATTTAGGCCTCTGCCACTCCTCTGTGCACGTCCTGACACTTCACTGCCTGACATACTTAGTGTGCATGTAAGGGGAGTACAATACGTTCCACTACGCTTAAAACAGTATTTGTCTACAATACAATATCTACCAGCAGGTGTGTACTTTTGGCTTGCCTTTCACAGTATCTAGGCCCTTAAGAATTTAACAGGAGCAAAATAGTACACCACTTAGACGTACGTATGTGGTATGATTAAGAGGGGAGGACAATGCGCTCCAGTACGTTTAAAACTGTATTTGTCTACAACACCAGCAGGTGTATACTTCTGCATGGCCTTTCATAGTATCTAGGCCCTTAAGACTTTAACAGGAACAAATTGGTTCACCACTTAGATGTACGTATGAGGTATGCACTTATGAGGGGAGGACAATGCGCCCCCATATGCTTAAAACAGTATTTGTCTACAAAACCAGCAGGTGTGTAATTTTGGCTGGCCTTTCACAGTATCTGGGCCCTTAAGGCTTAAACAGGAACAAAATGGTACACCACTTAGATGTACGTATGTGGTATGCACTTATGAGGGGAGGACAATGCACTCCAGTACCTTAAAACTGTATTTGTCTACAACACCAGCTGGTGTGTACTTTTGGCTGGCCTTTCACAGTATCTAGGCCCTTAAGACTTTAATAGGAACAAAATGGTACACCACTTAGATGTACGCACAGGTTACACTTAATAGAGGACATTATGCTTTTAGTGCTCTGCTAGCCCTAATTGGCTGGCTACTATTAGCTTTTCAGTTGTTGTACACACCAGTGCTGCAGCACACAGTTGCTGTGTTCTACACCTAAAATTGCACTTCTCTCTCAATCTCACTCCCTGCACTATCAGTACTTCTAGGCTGGATTTGGGCATGAGGTAAATTGCTGCTTTAAAAAAGCTTTTCTGTGCAACCTGCTGCTCTCTGTCCTTCTCTGCAATAGATCGCTGATGTGACTGGGAGGTGAATCGCTGTTGTAAAAATGCTTTTCTGTGCAAAACATTGCTCTCGGTACCTCTCTCTTCAATAGAATGCTGATGTGAGTGGGAGGTGAATTGCTACTGTAAAAAGGCTTTTCTGTGCAACACACACTGATGTCTGTCCCTTTCTCTCTCTCTCTCTCTCTCTCTCTGCAATAAAAATCTGAAGTGACTGGCCGCAAGATGGCTGCCAATTATATAGAACTGTGAAATCACAGGGATGGTTGGCTGCATGCTGCATGTGATTCAGGGTCATCACGTCGACCCTTGTTCCCACCTTCCCAGGATTCCTTGCCCCATGTCCTTGCATTCATTGCGAATCAAATTTTTCCTTAAATTCGTAACAAATTCGGATTCGTCAAATTTGATTCGCTCATCCCTAATGACAATAGTCTAATGCCTATTTTCAGGTAAAATATTTTACATTAATTGTATAATTTTAAAATAAATGTAATGCAACAAATATGACAACTTTATCAAAACAAATTGTCATGACCAGGGGTGGACAGGGAGAGTGAGCCCTAAGCTATCCCTATAAATACACTCTCCCTGTCTACTTGCCCATCCACCCTAAACGGTGGATAAACAACCTGGAGCCAGTCCCTCCCTGTGCTAAAGTGCAGTGTGCGTGAAAACAAATAATATACATAGTAGGTCACAGGCCAGAAACAGAAATGGATTAACTACCAAAAACCAGACATAATATAATTATACATACAGGGCAGAATATATTGTACTAACAAACAGTTCATAAACCGGAATCCAGATAAACCGCAGACATGATAAAATGAACAAGATATATTACTGTCCCTTCTCCCGGGTCGCATTAACACTCTTAAGAAGGGTTTGGCCTGCCTCTTACTCGCTGCTGCGCGCCGGGTTATTCCTAGGAGATGGAAGACCACTCTACCCCCCACGGTGTCTGACTGGATTAAGGAGGTGTTGTACATACAGGGAATGGAAGAGTGTATGGCGGAACTGTCCCCACGCTCTGAGCGTTTTTTATTGCGCTGGCTACCGTGGACAGCTTTTGTGGCATCCCCTGAATTTAGCGCCCTGTTCCTAGGCTCCTGTCCTAAAGCCGCTGAGCTCCCTCCGTAGGTCCCGATTTCCACCCTCCCCTCCCCCCTCCCCAAATCCTTTACCCTCCTTCCCAGCTGTGTCTGTGGTCCCCCCCCCCCTCCTCCTTTTTTTATTTTATTTTTATTTATTTTTATTTTTTTCTTTCCCCTTCCCCTCCCAACTCCTTCTCTGACTCTCTCTTATCCTTTTCTTCATGCTCTGGTTATCTGTTAAGGTTGTTTCTCAGTTTATTCTCCTTCTGTTTGTTATAATGATTGAGAATGGATGGTATAGCATATCTCTTTGTCCCTGACGGCTCTCTCACCCATGTTCTATCATCGTTAATGTGCGTTACATTGTGCCTTCATGATGTTGCAGCTGAGCGGACGCTTGGTTACTAGACTGCGTACTGGTGACGCTTACTACTTATGTGCCACATTTTAATAGCTGTATTCTCATTCGCATGTACTGTCACTACTCTGATGTATGCGTTGGGGGCCACTGCCCTGTTTTTCTTTTTTTTGTCTTCATTTTTATTTACTGATGTACTGTCCATCTGTTTGTTTTCTGTTTTGTTTCAATAAATTGTTTTGAAAAAGTAAAAAAAAAAAAATGAACAAGATAAGGCATGTAACAGGTATACAGCAAAATTCAGGAGATGCAGGGGATAGGGGATGGACGTAAGAACTCAATAAAAAACACAAAACTGATCAGGAAGATAGGACACTGTTCATACTGGGACACAGAACAGAAACAAACTGGACACCCCACTACACAAAAAGAGCAGACAGCATAATAAAGCCAAATAGACTACTAGCCAGCAGACACAATCCACCTTGTGATCAGTAAATCAGGATGCTGACCTAGTAGGAAACAAATATATAAAACATAGAACACAAGACTAGAACCAGATGAGTCTGAATAGACTTCACGATACCAAACAGGAATTATAACATACAGAGCACAGGTAACAAGCAAGACTAACGCAGTGTGAACACAGTCTAAGTGGAACGGACATACATAATCCTAAAAACCGACAGATGTAACACACACTAAAATCTACAATAAACAAGACTATTTAACCATGGCTAAAACTCAGATAATATCACAAGATAAATACAAGGTGCTTGCTCAAGCAGACATGGAAGTGTATTGCACAAGTAACCAGCACAGAAAGGAGAACTCTGGTTTAAATAACCCCACCCGAGTTCTCATTGGTTCAGAGCATTAAACATTCCCTATCCAGGGAGAATAGCAAACTGATCAGAACATCCCATTGTGTGACTACACAGCTAAACAGAAAAATACAAAAACAAATAAACGGACATTACACAAATAATATGTTGTTTTTTGAGTAGGCAGCTGTTATTACATATCAGCTGACCATATTTTTTTTTTCTTAGACATTAGTGGTATATGACTAAAATATATGCCACCAATGTCCGATCAACAGGGATCTGTAAATCCTTAGATTGCCAAACAAAGTAGTGCCATGTTGTTGTGCATTTATTGCTCTGTGCAGCATAGTAGACATGTACTAAAATTAATTGCCCATGTGACCTTTGAAGAATGTGACAGCATCACTGGCATTTCTTTCTAGCAGTTAGCCACAATGGCTGGATGCCTCTGATCAAACATTAGTGTCATATCCTAGTCTTATGCCAAAAATATCTATCTTGAGACATTCAACCCATTTAACAATTAAAACCCCTTTTCCATTTTTGCATTTTCATTTTTTCCTCATCACCTTCTAAAAATCATAACGCTTTAAATTTTGCACATAAAATTCCATATGATGGCTTATTTTTTGCGTCACCACTTCTACTTTGTAATGACATTAGTCATTTTACCCAAAAATCCACGGCAAAACGGAAAAAAAATTCATTGGGCTACAAAATTGAAGAAAAAAATGTCATTTTGTAGCTTTTGGGGGCTTCCGTTTCTACGCAGTGCATTTTTCGGTAAAAATAACACATTATCTTTATTCTGTAGGTCCATACGATTAAAATGATACCCTATAGGTTGGATATTGTTGTATCTCGGAAAAAAATCATAACTACATGCAGGAAAATGTATATGTTAAAATTCTCATCTTCTAACCCCTATAACTTTAAAAATTTTCCACATATGGGCTGGTACGAGGACAGATTTTTTGCGCCGTGTTCTGAAGTTTTTATCAGTACCATTTTTGTATGGATCAGACTTTTTGATCGCTTTTTATTCATTTTTTCATTATGTAAAAAGTGACCAAAAATACGCTATTTTGAACTTTGGAATTTATTTACGCATACTCCGTTGACCATGCAAGTTAATTATCGATATATTTTTATAGTTTGGACATTTCCGCATGCGGCGATACCACATATGTTTATTTTTATCTTTATTTACACATTTTTTTAATGGGAAAAAGGGAGTGATTCAAACTTTTATTAGGGAAGGGGTTAAATGACCTTTGTTAACCTTTTTTTTCACTTTTTTTTTTGCAATGCTATAGCTCCCATAGCGACCTATAGCACTGCACACACTAATCTCTTATGCTGATCCCTGCAAAGCCATAGCTTTGCATGGATCAGCGAGATAGGGGCTCAATTGCTCAAACCTGTAGCTCAGGCTTGGAGCAATAAAACCCAGATCAGACGCTATGGAGCAAGGTAAGGGGACTCCGCTCGCGTCCTAGCTGATCGGGACATCGCAATTTTATCTTGATGTCCCGATCAGCCCGACTGAGCTGCCGGGAAGCATTTACTTTCACTTTCAGACGCGGCGGTCAACTTTGATCACCGCGTCTGAAATGTTAATAGCGCACGGCACAACGTTCGGTGCCGTGCGCTCTTAGCCCAGGGTCCCGGCTATGAATAGCAGCCGGGACTGACCCGGCATGATGCGGGGTCACAGCGTGACCCTGTTTTAAACACCGGGACCAGGCTCAGGGCATACAGGTACTCCCTGAGTCCTTAAGAGGTTAAAGACCAGCTAAAACAAGACCCAGCATTTCCGTGCCCCAAGGTGTTGCTGGGTATGGAATGAGACCCGAGCACGCTCCATACAGTGTTGACGGACCCAGGATGAGTGTCGTTACCTCCTTGAGTTTGCGGTTGGCACTTCTCTACCCCATCAGACACCTGCAGTCTGGGCTACGGAATATTAAGTTAATTAATATTAACAGACAGCTTGTAAAATCTATTTATAATTATGGATCATAGATAATATCATTCATTTATATATAAAGGAATAAGGCAGCAAAGTATTGGAGATTTTATTATACAAACAGCCAACCAACAATTTGAAAAAAAGAGGGCAACAGGCTACATTGTAATAGGAAGTTAACTCCACAGATTTGCCATCTTAATTCATTGACATTATGTTGTTTCTCTAAAAAGTGTATTGCAACAGTGGTTTCACTGAATTTAGATGATTCACCTACTATTAGTATTTATAGCTTTTCTAATGTTATTTTTATGTTCCATAATTCTAACTTTTACTTTTCTGCTAGTTTGTCCCACATAACATATGCCACTTGGGCATTTTAACATATAAATAACATTGTCAGAATTGCATGTGTAAAAGCCTTTGCTTTGAATTTTCTTACAACATTTTGGATGTTTTCACCTTTTATTATATTATTACAATGTGGACAGGATAAGCATGGGCATGTGACTTTTTTTCTAGTTCCTATAAATGTTTGATAACGTTTCTTCTTTTTTCTGATATCTCCTTTTATCAATATATTTGCTATAGTTTTACCTCGGTTATATGCAAACATGGGGGTTCTTTAAAAAGTTTACCATATTTAGGATCTGAACTGATTAAAGTCCAGTATTTATTTACAGTTTTTTTTTTATCCCTTAAGGACTCAGGGTTTTTCCGTTTTTGCACTTTTGTTTTTTCCTCCTTACCTTTTAAAAATCATAACCCTTTCAATTTTCCACCTAAAAATCCATATTATGGCTTATTTTTTGCGTTGCCAATTCTACTTTGCAGTGACATTAGTCATTTTACCCAAAAATGCACGGCGAAACGGAAAAAAAATCATTGTGCGACAAAATCGAAGAAAAAACGCCATTTTGTAACTTTTGGGGGCTTCCGTTTCTACGCAGTGCATATTTCGGTAAAAATTACACCTTATGATTATTCTGTAGGTCCATACAGTTAAAATGATACCCTACTTATATAGGTTTGATTTTGTCGCACTTCTGGATATCATAACTACATGCAGGAAAAATTATACGTTTAAAAATGTCATTTTCTGACCCCTATAACTTTTTTATTTTTCCACGTACAGGGCGGTATGATGACTCATTTTTTGCGCCGTGATCTGAAGTTTTTATCAGGTATGACTTTTGTTTCGATCGGACTTTTTGATCACTTTTTGTTAATTTTTTAATGGTATAAAAAGTGACCAAAAATGCTTTTTGACTTTGGAATTTTTTTGAGCGTACGCCATTGACCGTGCGGTTTAATTAATGATATATTTTTATAGTTCGGACATTTACGCACACAGCGATACCTCATATGTTTATTTTTTATTTTTTTACACTGTTCTATTTTTTTTATGGGAAAAGGGGGGTGATTCAAACTTTTATTAGGGAAGGGGTTAAATGACCTTTATTAACACTTTTTTTGCAGTGTTATAGGTCCCATAGGGACCTATAACACTGCACACACTGATCTTTTACACAGATCACAGGCGTGTATTAACACGCCTGTGATCAGTGTTATCGGCGCTTGACTGCTCCTCCCTGGATCTCAGGCACGGAGCAGTCATTCGTCGATCGGACACTGAGGAGGCAGGTAGGGCCCTCCCGGTGTCCTGTCAGCTGTTCGGGACTCCGCGATTTCACCGCGGCGGTCCCGAACAGCCCGACTGAGCAGCCGGGTCACTTTCACTTTCACTTTAGAAGCGGCGGTCAGTTTTGACCGCCGCTTCTAAAGGGTTAATACCGCACATCGCCGCGATCGGCGATGTGTGGTATTAGCCGCGGGTCCCGGCCGTTGATGAGTGCCGGGACCGACGCTATATGATACGGGATCGCGGCGCGATCCCGCTTCATATCACGGGAGTCGGCGCAGTGCGTAAATATACGTCCTGCGTCGTTAAGGGGTTAATGAAATTGGTATGTCTGTCGTAAGTACTGATGTACATTACTCTTTCAGTTTTTTTCTTTTTTGTTTCTTTTTCTTCAGTAATTCTGATCTGTCTACTTGAGCTACCTCTTGTTCTATTCTTTTTAATTCTGTTTGTGAATATCCTCGATTTTTTATGTATTATCCTGTGATAATATTTTAATATTTTTTTCATATTCCTCTTCCTTATTGATAATGCGTTTAGCTATGATATATTGACTTTTCGGCAATCCCTTAAAGATATTAGGATTGTGAAAACTGTCTTTATGCAGCATGTTATTTTTATCAGTTTTTTTTAACAAATAATGTGGTATCAAAATTGTTCTCATTTTTGTTACCTCGACGTCGAGAAATTGTATTTGCTGGACATCAAGTGAGTGTGAATTTGATAGTGGGATGAGCCGCGTTTAATCTCTGCATGAAATCGAGGAGAGACTGCTCCGTTCTCTCCCAGAGCATGAAGATGTCATCCACATAACCTAGCCACTTCAGTGGGGTCTCCATGCTACTGGGGGAAAAGATAAGTCTCTCCTCGAAATAGAGCATAAAAATATTTGCCAAACTTGGGGCGACGGGAGACCCCATTGAAGTCCCGCCTATTTGAAGAAAAAACTGTGTGTCAAAGCAAAAAAAATAATTTTTATGTAACAAAAAATCCAAAAGAACCATAAGGAAACTAATCATCTGATTGCTTAAATTCTCGATTTTACACAAAACTTCATAAATACATTTTTCTCCTTCAAGCTGGGGGATATTTGTATATAAGCTTTGAACATCTAACGTGCAGAGAAATTTAACATTAGTGGCATCTATTTTACTTAACAATTGTAGAAAATGGGGAGTATCTTGTAGACATCTTTCAAGATTTTTTACTTCTGGTTGGAGGAAACTATCCACAAGGATTGCGAGTGGCTCCAACAGGGGCTGAGAATAAAGCAGAGGTTTTTTCATTCACTGAACGGAATCATAATAAAATTCTCACGCAAGCCACAAATGCGGGTCGATCATTCGCGATATTAAAAGATCAATGTAAACAAGACCATCATAAAAAACTCGAACAATTGTCTAAGAAAGAGGCTGTTCTATCATTCCATGCATCCACTCTGACTGAGTACTTGAAATTACAAAGAATTCTGCGGGGTCTAAGGTGTAAACTAGCACCTACACTATTACCAGATGATGCGGTATATCAACAAAAGTGGTATGCAATGAAAAAGAGACACTCACTGGATTTGATGCTACTAACAGTACAACATTTACAACTGGCAATAGAACCGATTAAAAAAGAAATAATGGCCATTAATGAAAAATTAAAATCTACCAAAACTGAAAAAGAACTGGAACAAATGCAAAGTGAATTAAATGCCGAGCTTGAAAAATTAAAGACCACAACTTTACAAAATAAATTACAAAAATGTGAACGTGACATGAGAGACTATATGCAAAATCGAGTCTATACATGGGCGGAGGAGAGGAGACAATGGGGACATGGAAAAATTAATCAATATTCCATGTCCGATACTTCGGATACAGATACGTCTGAACAAGGGACTAGAAGGAAACCACATTTTTTAGGAAAAACTAAAAAAAAAACAGGTTTGAAAGAGAAACCGGGAGAGAGCAGGAGTTCAGACACCACCGAAGGAGAAAATATATCGACAAGAAAGAAGAAAGAAAAAGAAAAAAACAAAATAAAACATGTAACAGAAGAAGATCTTACAGTAAACATCTCGGATCATACATTGACAGAAATAGAAAAGAAAGTGTTAAATCGGGGCTTGGAATTTGTTCCGTTTCACAATAAGGACACGTTTGACTTTAAAGTTGACATGTTTAAATTTTGTCGTAATATTAAGATGAAAATGTATCTTCATGATAAGGAATTCCCTTCTCAGGGTGCCGATATACCGTTATTCACGGTTCCTGACGCACTGAGAAAGAAATCCACTTTTGTACCTGAAATACCATGTAGTAGTGTTGAAATTTTTTCCCAAACTGTCATTTCAGAAGTATGGGAAAAGTGTGACAAAGTCCGAAAAAAGCACCCTAATATGACAAAAGATGAATGGAACGCTTTAAAAATCTGTGCGACGAACCCTCCTTGGTCATTAAGAGGGCCAATAAAGGCGGGGCCATCGTACTGATGCGCAAAGATGATTATATACAAGAAGCAAAAAAGCAGTTAAATGATGATAAAGTATACACTCTGTTAAAGGAAGATCCCACATCTAGATTAAAACTAGATATTGTTAACTTTGTGAAACAGGCAGCCGATGATGGCATTATATCAAAAATAATGTGTACCAGTCTGAATGTAGAGTTCCCCCGTGTTCCTATTTTATACCTCCTTCCCAAAATCCACAAGGATCGCGAGCGACCCCCGGGTCGCCCGATTGTTTCTGGATCGGGCTCCCTGTTGGAGCCGCTCGCGATCCTTGTGGATAGTTTCCTCCAACCAGAAGTAAAAAATCTTGATAGATGTCTACAAGATACTACCCATTTTCTACAATCGTTAAGTAAAATAGATGCCACTAATGTTAAATTTCTCTGCACGTTAGATACTCAAAGCTTATATGCAATTATCCCCCAGCTGGAAGGAGAAAAATGTATTTATGAAGTTTTGTGTAAAAATGAAAAAATAAGCACTCAGATGATTAGTTTCATTATGGGTCTTTTGGATTTTTTGTTACATAAATTTTTTTTTCGCTTTGACACAGTTTTTTCTTCAAATAGGCGGGACTTCAATGGGGTCTCCCGTCGCCCCAAGTTTGGCAAATATTTTTATGCACGATTTCGAGGAGAGACTTATCTTTTCCCCCAGTAGCATGGAGACCCCACTGACATGGCTACGTTATGTGGATGACATCTTCATGCTCTGGGAGGGAACGGAGCAGTCTCTCCTCGATTTCGTACAGAGATTAAACGCGGCTCATCCCACTATCAAATTCACACTCACTTATGATGTCCAGAAAATACAATTTCTCAACGTCGAGGTAACAAAAATGAGAACAATTTTGATACCACATTATTTGTTAAAAAAACTGATAAAAATAACATGCTGCATAAAGACAGTTTTCACAATCCTAATATCTTTAAGGAATTGCCGAAATGTCAATATATCAGAGCTAAACACATTATCAATAAGGAAGAGGAATATGAAAAAAATTTGGATCGAGGATATTCACAAACAGAATTAAAAAGAATAGAACAAGAGGTAGCCCAAGTAGACAGATCAGAATTACTGAAGGAAAAAGAAACAAAAAAGGAAAAAACTGAAAGAGTAATGAACATCAGTACTTACGATAGACATACCAATTTAATTTAAAAAAAAACTATTTAATTAAACCGCATGCGCCTCTTGCAAAGAGAAGCATATTGGATAACTTACCTGGAAACGATTTCCCCATCAGGCTTGAATGAAGTCTGTAGTTTGAAAGCTTATCTTTGAATAATTTTGTAATCCATGATGTTTAGTATAGTACACACCACACATAATTTAAAACAATATCCTATCACTTTAGATAGAGGTGAATGTTCCTTTAATAAAAAACTTCTTGATTAAAATAAGGTGTGCACTCTACTTTGAATATCCTGGAATTCCAGGCTCTAACACGCATGAGTAAGGGGGCGTTCCCCCAAAACGTTGCGTCAGACCCTGATGGCTCCCGACTAGTGTTTGTCATCTCTGCTGGGACGGTTGTATGCCGAATTTACATCTGCAAGCTTCAAATATTCACAGCTCTGAATTTTTCTACGAAAATGATCGAATAATGAAAATACTACTGAAAGCATCTAACAGTGAGTGTCTGAATATTTCGCATTAAGCCTTAGCTGTACTGCTCATGGTACTATCCTACACAGACTTGCACTTGGGGATTAGGTGAATACCCACACGTGAGCACAGCCTTGAATTCTACACAGGACATTCTTTTTGCTATTATAACAGTGCAATATCTTGCATGCTACTAACTACCAACTTAAATAGGACAATGGAAAGAGTAAGAAGCAGTAAATATTATAAAGGTTGCAATTCTTGCACAAGCTCAATTGCCCCTTTCAACAGCTGATCAACTGGGGTGCTTGGAGTCAGACCCTACCAATCTACCAGTATGGTCAGAGAATAGACTATCAATTTAAGGGATTACCCACTTAAACTACTAAAGCAAACACATAACTAGAATTCTTCTATCACTACTAAAGCGTTCTTTTGTTGTGTGCTTGGGATTCTCTAAAAAAAAAAAAACATCACAACATTACTTGAAAATTGACCCATGGTTCTGTATTATACAAATACGGAACAGAAAGGCATTTATCACATACAAAGAAAAATAGCATATTGGTGTGAAAAAGTTTTTTTTTTTTTAAGTCAGTTTTGAATGTCCAGTTAAACTCCAGCAAAATGACAGTAAAGGGGAGAGTCTCTGGATTTTTTTTTTTTATATATCTTTCAGGCAGCAGACCATCTGGGTCAGTTTACCACTCATGAACAGAACCTGTAATGTGGACCCAAAAAGGAAACCTCCAACACAGCTATGAACCTAGTCTTAGTCTGTCTTCTAAGAATACACAATTTAGAAGCCTCCTCTACACAATGAAGCTGTCTGACTGGTCATATAACCTATTGAGCAACAGGGATTGTTATTGGTAAAAGCTGTCATCAAAGCTTAATCTTTAGACTTAATGAAACAGGTAAGCCCTATTTGTTCCTAGATAATTATTTCCAAAAATAATAATGGGAGCTTAAAATAGTGTACTCACTTTGATGTGTGTATGTATACTCTGATAGGAATATATTGGATTACCATGTACTTATATTATTGACTATATTTGTGGGGAGCAGGAGGTTATATGCTAGGTGAAGAACTGCATTTCTCTCTCTAATGGGTGCTATCATCTCTGTCTCAACTCGTGTTCAGCTAAGGACAGGTGAGCAGGGCTATTTATGGACTACTGAATGGAGGTTCTGTCCATCTATTCACTTCAGCCTAAGGATCTGTAATGTTCATCCAGAGGAAGCCAAAAACACCCCTAAATAAGCCAATTTACCTTGTTAAAGGGAAAAAAAAAGGAATCCCAACACCAAATCTGGCAAAGCAAATACAAATGTTCTCCAAAAATCTAGTAAGAATAGCTTGTAATATTATAACATTTGTGTTGTTATATTATTAATCTGCATTATTATCCAGTAGAGAAATGTCTGATTAAACTAATGCATGCTTCGATACAGATACACCAAGGAATACATTTGCAGATTGAAAAGTTTTATAATCACATTACGATAATAACACAGGAAAAGGAATTAATATGAATCAAGTCATTGACCTTTTCTTTAAAACATCATTTAACTGAAGTGTAAAATGTAACTGAGTTAATGAGTTCACTGGGATTTCCTATATCTCTCATTTATGTAGAAAGTATTATTTTAATGACCCTGATCTTATTTCATTGGCCTGGAGAATGGGTGACTGCAGGGAAGAATAATTCCGATAAGAAGCAATGAGAAAATATTATAATCTTTGTTTATGCTGCATTTTGCCAGACAAAATTTATTAAAGGCATTTTCCAGGTTTAGAAAATGAGAGCCGAGTTCTTCTAAAAAAAAACAAAAAAAAAAAAAACGGCACCACGCCTGCCCCCAGGTTGTGTGTGGTATTGCAGGATTGTAGGTATCACTAAGACATGTCAATTTTTTTTTTACAGTGACAAGTACATCTTTATAGAATACCATTTTTATTGCAAATGTAGGTGATGCTTTGTGCATGTGCATGTAAGTTAATTCCCAGGGCTGGGCACACTGTGCATGACTCTCCCGTCACATACACACACTGCTGATGTACACATCATTGGTTTGCAACTTACCGCTGACTAGTGATGAGGGGCATATGCCATATTCGAATTCGCGATATTTTGCAAATATGAGGACGAATATTCGTCACATATTCGTGAAATTTGTGATATTCGGGATGGGTTTTTTTATTGCAAAATTTTGCTTGTCTGCGCATGCACGCTATGACATCATGCGAGAGCGGAGATCATTTCCTGGTTCTTTGCCAGTTGCATTTCGCATCGCGATTTTCTGCTGCCCTGCGAAGCGAAGATGGTGGGGAGTAACTTTACATCAAGTGAGGAAAAACTGCTGATTTGTGTAAATAATTTCTCCACTGTTATTTAGTTATATTTAACTGCATTTTAGACTAGTTTAAAAGTTATGATATAAGATCAGATAGCAGTGTTTCCCAAACAGTGTGTCTCCAGCTGTTGCAAAACTACAACTCCCAGCATGCCTGGACAGCTGGAGGCACCTTGGTTGGGAAACGTGTGTTTAGGTAGGCTCGCCACTTTCCATGCTATTTAGTAAAATTAACGTTTTACTCAGATAGTTATCAATGTGTTATATGTGGTGTTACATAGGACTGCAGGTCACATCTACTACATTATCTGTACTCAGAGAGTTATCACTGTGTTATCTGTGGTCTTACATAGGACTGCAGGTCACATCAACTACAATATCTGTACTCAGAGAGTTATCACTGTTATCTGTGGTATTACATAGGACCACAGGTCACATCAACTACATTATCTGTACTCAGAGAGTTATCACTGTGTTATATGTGGTGTTACATAGGACTGCAGGTCACATCAACTACAATATCTGTACTCAATTATCAGTTATCTGTGGTGTTACATAGGACTGCAGGTCACATCTACAACATTATCTGTACTCAGAGAGTTATCACTGTTATCTGTGGTATTACATAGGACCACAGGTCACATCAACTACATTATATGTATAGAGTTATCACTGTGTTATATGTGGTGTTACATAGTACAGATAAAGTAGTTGATGTGACCTGCAGTCCTATGTAACACCACAGATAACAGTGATAACTGAGTACAGATATTGTAGTGGGTGTGACCTGCAGTCCTATGTAACACCAAAGATAACACAGTGATAACTCTCTTAGTACAGATAACGTAGTTGATGTGACCTGCAGTCCTAAGAGAGTTATCACTGTGTTATCTTTGGTGTTACATAGGACTGCAGGTCACACCCACTACATTATCTGTACTCAAAGAGTCATCACTGTGTTATCAGGGGTCACATGACAGATTTTAGACCAAACATTTACGTCATATGTCCATAAGGGGTTAAAAAAAGTGTTATAATATACTTGTATCTTCATCTTGCAGCGTTTCCTCCAAAGAGGATAAGACTCCACAAGATGCCAAACCGACAAATAGGGGATCATAAGCTCCCAGAGAAGGGAGCAACTGAAGGTCCATGGATGCAGGCATGAAAAAATGGCAATTGTAAAAAAGTAGTCAGACCTGAAACGCCAGAACATGGCTCAGGTCCAACATCTCCGGGAAAAATTCCACCCAGGTAAGATATTGGTGACAGTTATGTAAGGGCAGATGTAATTGTGGTAGGCCTTGGGGGGTGAAGTGTAATTGGGGTGTTGCTTTAGTAGATGAGGGGGTTAACTTAACCCTTGTCACTCGTGACGCCAGGTTGGGGGCCAACACGCTGAGGTAAATCTTCGGCCTATAGACACCCTTCCCAGAAACGATAGGTGCATGCTTTAAAGAATGAAGGTCCAACATAGAGATGGACTTGAACTTGTATGAACTTTACTGAAGTACTTGCAGTACATCCAATTAACAGCAACAGTCTGAGGAATACAGTCTCTATGTAGTACAGCAGTGATTGACAGATGCCACGGACCATTAGCTTATCCAAGAGGTTATTGGAATTAGGGATGATGCAGAGATCTGTCCAAATTTAGGGGTCTGTTTAGGTCCGGTGATCTTGCAGACTTAAGAGGGATTGAAATAACTCACAGTTCTGTAAGATGGCCGTTACCGCAAGGCTTGGGCCTAGTCACTGCTGACGACAGCTGCGCAGATCCTCCTCTATCAGCATCCCACGAGGAAAGAGAGCGATTAATGGCCGCCGCTCCCTTATATGGGCAGGGGCAGGGCCGTTTTGGATTGGTCAGCTATCACTCACAGTTACAATGCATGGTGGGCGATCACCTGACTTCCTCCAAAGGTCCTTGAACCTTTATTTAAATTATTTACACTTAGCATTTGAATAGTTTTAACTATTTAAGGGGTGACAAGGGGCTAACTATAGATGAGGACCCCACCTGTAACTAGGGACCCTGACTTTGGGGACCTCACCACAAGGTAACGTATGCAATCCGGTACCGGGATACCACGTAATTAATCTTAGGGCAGATGTTGTTAACCATTTTTGTTTGTGAATCTGACCCCAGATTGTGGTAACATATATCACCACCCAAGGTATTCATAGTACAGTTGAAAAAAGACATACGTCCATCAAGTTAAACCCTGGAATTTAGGTTAAGTGGTATGGTGGGTTAAAGGGGAAGGGGTTGTATTTTATAACTAAATGACCGCTTAATTTCTGTGCCAGGCGTGGGGTTGTCATAGTAATCCTGTGTACCCCATCAGGCCCTTTTTCAACTGTGATCGTCAGACTCATACAAAGGAAACACACACAGCTCATTCTACCATGGTGACAGCCCAGCTCACACTCATTCCCCCGTAGTGCCAGCCAGGCCCTTTCATTTATATAGACAGTTAACCAATGGGATGACGGTATATTAATTTGTATCCCTATACAATACAGCAGACTACACAGAATTGGCATAGGTTATAAGAAATAATTATTAACTTTATGAACATTATGTTATTATAGGAGCTCCTCAACCATCTGTGTTCCCCAAGCGTACAAGGCGACAGGCCGAGGAGGAGATGATGGAGGAGGAGGCGCAGGAGGAGGTGGCGCAGAAGCAGGAGGAGGCGGCGCAGGAGCAGGAGGCGCAGGAGAAGGAGGAGCAGCCAGGGCCCTCCCACGGTGGCCAAAACCCCTCACCACCACCACCACAGGAAGGGGATTCCTCCACAAGTTATGTGGCCTACACTCCAAATCAGGAGAGTAAGTATATGCACACATCCTTAGAATTTTGTATGCATAAGATGTAAAAAATAAAGAGGGCAACGTTGAAGGTGAAACAACACAATACAATAATATATTTTAAAAATTTCAATAACAATATTCAAGTGCCATCAGCAGCAGTGGTAATAGTAATAAATAGTTGCAAATCACTCTGGCAAGAGGTGCCATCCGAAGCAGCAGCAATAGTGATAGTAATAGATAGTGGCAAATCACTCTGGCAACAGGTGCCAGCAGCAGCAACAGTATGAGTACTATATAGGTACATAATCACTTAGCCTTTTGGCATCAGCAGTAGGAGACCATATAGTGGCAAAATGGCAAAGGCTTGAAGTTGCAGCAGCATGGGGAGTACATTGGAAAAGCAGAATGACACAGGCCTGAGGTTGCTGTAGCCTGACTAGACCATAGGGCCTCAAAATGTAAAAGTTTAAATAACTTTTTTATATGCAATTCATTACTTTTTAAATAGATGAGAAATTAAATTTTAAAGTAATGTGCCAGCAGCAGGAGGACAGCATATAGCGGCTTAATGACACAGCCTGGACATATTTATGCCCTTTAACGCTAACTGCCCACTATGAGTTTAAAAGGCAAATAATAAAAAGTCCAAAGTGCAAATTAAATACATTTCTTGGAAAAAATAATAAAAATAGATACAACTCAAAAACCTCACCAGTGTTACTGGCGCATGATTGTGATATTGTAATAAAATATTAAATTTATATAACAATATGAGGAAAAATTTAATATCATAAAATAAAAAATAAAAATTAAATAATACACACAATTACTGCAATGGTAATATCTTTTATGGTTGAAAGTATGTTACTATCGGCCTTAAAACTTCTCACTCACAGACACAAAATAGAAGTCTAAATAATGTTAGATAGAAGTAGTTAAGTTGTGGAGGTCCTGCATAGGGTCAGCTCTAACAGGGGAGGACGGTGGGCACCGTTCTGCGACGGGCCATATGATTGATTGAAAAACACCGTCTCCACTGTCCCACTCCGTTTTGGTTTGTTGCTCCAGTCGGCAAGACCAGAGCTCCAGCAGAGTGGCGTATGACGTCATGATAAGGTCAAAATAGAGTGAGATGTTGGTAGCAAGGGCCGACAGTTTGATTGTAAGTGCATTAACGGGATTGTACTATTCAGTCCGGGTTAAAGAAAAATAGCTTTCCTGAAAATGGAAAATTCATTGCAGTAGTAATGTGTATTTTAAAATCGACAATGTAATCACTTTTCAGGAAAAAAAATTCCTCATATTATATATATCTTACATCTTTTTTTATAATACCTCAGGCATGCACCGGTATCTATGGTGAGGTCCTGAAGGTTTATGATTATAGTTTTATTTTTCTTACATAATGGTGTGGATTTCAGGAGAATTTATTCACTGGTGATAATATATTATTTGTAAATGAAAATAAAAAAAGTGATTAGGACAAATATATTCGCTCATCTATTTAAAAAACAAATAATTTGTTAATGTTATTTCTAAAGCATTTATTCTTGATAACTAAGTTATAAATTAGTTTAATATATTCTTATGTTGTGTATTGTAAATGCTTTTACATATGCTATACAAACATACATGTTACTCTTCATTACAAGTAATTCTATGTTTTATTTTTATCAGTTGCCCAACAATTAAAAAAATTAAAAAATAAAAATAAAAAAAGAACAACAAATAATGATAAAGGATATGATGAGGATGGCGCGGAAAATAGCGGGATTGGAGGAGATGATTAACAAGTTAACATAGTTTTTTTTTTTGTTATATTTATTTCTACATTTTCTTTAAAAGTTATTCGTAAAAAAAAAAAAAAAAAAAAAAAAACGTGTGGTCTCCTTTTTATTTCATTTTTTCCCTTGTTTAGAACAGGTGACTAAACATTTTCATGTGGGCTTTTCTTTGGGAGGAGTTAACAGCAATGGTCTAATGGGTCTGCAGCATGAGTAGACATGACTGCACTAGACGTGAACGCAGCATGAGTAGTCAATATCGTGGCAAATTGACTTGGTTTTTATGTGACAATGCCATCAGCAGCAGTGGTAATAGTAATAAAAAATGGCAAATCACTCTGGCAAGAGGTGCCATAAGCAGCAGGAATAGTAAGAGATAGTGGCAAATCACTCTGCCAAGAGGTGCCATCAGCAGCAACAGTAGTAATAGATAGTGGCATATCACTCTGGCAAGAGGTACCATCAGCAGCAGTGGTAATAGTAATGAAAAAAATGGCAAATCACTCTGCCAATAGGTGCCATCAGCAGCAGTGGTAATAGTAATAGATATTGGTAAATCCCTCTGGCAAGAGGTGCCATCAGCAGCAGCAGTAGTAATAGAAAGTGGCAAATTACTCGGGCAAAGGGTGACAGCAGCAGTATGAGTACTATATAGGTACATAATCACTCAGCCTTTTGGCATCAGCAGTAGGAGACCATATAGTGGCAAAATGACAAAGGCTTGAAGTTGCAGCAGAATGGGGAGTACATTGGAAAAGCAGAATTACACAGGCCTGAGGTTGCTGTAGCCTGACTAGACCATGTGGCCTCAAAATTTAAAAGTTTAAATAACTTTTTTTTATATGCAATGCATTACTTTTTCAATAGATGAGCAATTACATTTTAAACTAATGTGCCAGCAGAATGAGGACAGCATATAGCGGCTTAATGACACAGCCTGGAAATATTTATGCCCTTTAACACTAACTGCCCACTATGAGTTTAAAAGGAAAATAATATAAAGTCCAAATTGTATATTATAACACTTTCTTGGAATGCATAATAAAAATAAATAAATATCAAAAACATCAACAGTGTTACTGGTGCATGACTTTGGTATTGTAATAAAATATTTAATTTATATAACAATATGAGGAGACTTAAAACATTTTTGAATATCATTTAAAAAAAAAAAAGAATACACACAATTATGGAAATGTCTATTATGGTTGAAAGTATGTTGCTATCGGCCTTTAAACTTCTCACTCACAGACACAAAACAGAAGTCTAAATAATGTTAGATAGAAGTAGGTAATTTGTGGAGGTCCTGCATATGGTCAGCTCTAACAGGGGAGGACGGTGGGCACCGTTTTGCGACGGGCCATATGATGGATTGAAAAACACCATCTCCACTGTCCCACTCTGTTTTGGTTTGTTGCTCCAGTCGGCAATACCAGAGCTCCAGCGGAGTGGCGTCTGACATCAGGATAAGTTGAACTTAGTGCAATTGAATGTATATTCTGTTAAAAATTATGTGCATAGGGTTAGCTTTAATAGGGGAGGACGGTGTGCACCGTTTTGCGACGGGCCGTATGATGGATTGAAAAACACCGTCTCCACTGTCCCACTCCGTTTTGGTTTGTTGCTCCAGTCAGCAAGACCAGAGCTCCAGCCGAGTGGCGTCTGACGCCATGATAAGGTCAAAATAGAGTGAGATGTTGGTAGCAAAGGCCGACTGTTTGAAAGTGTATTAACAGGATTGTACGATTCCGTCCCGACTAAAGAAAAATAGCTTTCCTGATAATGGAAAATTCATTGCAGTAGTAATGTAGTCGACAATGTAATGACTGTTAATGAAAAAAAAATTTCCTCATAATATATATATGTTATATATTTTATTATAATACCTCAGTCATGCACCAGTATCTATGGTGAGGTCCTGAAAGGTTTATGATTATAGTTTTATTTTTCTTACATAATGGTGTGGATTTCAGGGGAATTTATTCACCGCTGATAATTTCTTTTTTTGTAAATAATAAAAAAAAAATTATTAGGACAATTAGATTCGCTCATCTATTTAAAGAAAAAAAATTGTTAATGTTATTTATAAAGCATTTATACTTGATAACTAAGTTATCTGGGTTGGGCCTGCTCCAACATCTGCCTGAAGGGGTTGCTGTCCACGATGTTGAAGGGCAGCAGATGTTGGGCAATAACCCTTGCCAGGAGCCCATTGAGGGAACGCACACGTCGGTCTCCAGGGGGGAAGGGAATGGTGCGGTCAAATGTGTCAGTGACAGATGGCTGGCGCCGGACGGCAGTGCAGGACACTGAAGAGGAGGGTGCAATGGAGGAAGAGGTCTGGCTGCCGGTACCAGTACCTTTACCAGAGGGAGCGGGGGGGCATGAACTAATGGGAACAGGTGAGGGTGTGGCAGGGGATGCTGTACCCTGCACACTGGTGGTGGCGTTGCTACCACCACCCCTCATCCGCTCATACTCCTGCCAGTGGTTGACTCGGAGATGCTGGGTCAGAGCTGTGGTACCCAGCCGAGCCAAACACTTCCCTGGACTGAGGGAAACAGCTGACATGGAGCCGCTAACCTGGCTCCGCTGTCCCCTCACTGACGCCTGGGTCTGACTAGATGCGGGTGTTTCTTGCCCAAAAATACCTGCACCACTTGGAAGGGATTTCTCTGGGGTACTGACAGCAGGTACCCCATCCTCCTCCTCCATCATCCCTTCCAAAAGGTCCTGAGCATCAGGACAGAACTGGATGTCTGCCTGATGCAGGGCCTCCCCCAAGATATCCCTCTCACTGTCGCTGTCAAACAGTAAGAGGCTTGACTCTTGGGGCGGGTCCTAAATGCACCGGTGGACTGGTGGTGCTGCTGTGGGGGCTGCTGGGAGTCGGGACTGAGGACTCCATGGCACTGCTGTGCTCCATAAACTCCACCACTATTGGAGCCTGAGATGTTAATATCAGGCGGCTGCCTGAGGGAAAAAAAATCACGGATCAGGCGGACTCCCCTTCCACCTGATCCACTTGTAGGGGCGAGAGAGCTACCCCGTGCTGGCAGTGACCGAGCACTGGGAGTAACTCCCCTACCCCTGCTGCCATGGCCACGTATGTTGCTCATACTTGCTGATGGGGGGGAAACTTTATTGGGGGGGAATGTGAGAAGATGAATTTGATGTACAAAGACAAGCACGCAGACAAAGACGCAGACAAAGACTACTCAACTACAATAATTGGTATTTTTTTTCACAAGGACAAAGACGTAGACAAGGACACAGACAGCTACTAAACTAGAACAACTAAATTACTACAGCTAAAACTTTTTTATTTTATTTATTTTTTTACATTAACTGACGCAGACACGGACGACGACAACAAATACTGAACTATATGTAAACTACAACTAACATTTTTTTTTTTTTCACAAAGACAAGGACACAGACGACAACTACTAAACTGGAACTAAAACTAAACTAACAGCTAAAACAGACAGACGCTGACACGGACGATGAAAACAAATACTAATCTAATATAAACTAAACAATAACTACTTACACTAACTAATATATGACTAAACAAAACTAAACCTATTTTTTTTCTTTTTTTTTAAACACACAAACTAAACACACACTAAATTAACCTACCTTAAAGAAATGTACACGTAAACTAACTACACAGAAATCTAACACTAATCTACACTAACCTAGACAAAAAAACAAAAATATGTGCTTTGAAAAAAGCAGTTGGGTCTTTTGCTTTGAAAAAAGCAGTTGAGTCTTTTGCTTTGAAAAAAGCAGTTGGGTCTAAGGTAATACTATGAAGCACAAAGCTCAAAGGATGCTGGAAAAATGACAGAAGCACTCCACTCTCAAAACCACCATGTGAATCTGCAAGGAAATAATGCTGGGAGTGATCTTATATACTGGTCGTACCAGCAAGTTTCTGTTGGTTGCTAACCTCTGACAACTGTGGTTGCAGAACTCTCATTGGCTCAGAGGCATAAGAAGGGCGTGGAAAATATTTGTGAATATTCGCAATACGAATATTCGCATGCACAAACTAATTGCCTCAGATTCTCACCCCAGGGTCTCTAATCATACCAGCATTGCCTTTATCCGGCGATGGAGATCACCATAATGTGATCTGTGTTTAAACAAGTTTGGAAAAAAAACAAATATTCGTAATCGTGAATATTATTCGCAATATTCTAAATATTTGCGAATTAGCAAATATGCTATATTCGCGATGAATATTCGCATTGTGAATATTCGTGAGCAACACTATTGCTGACTGCCATGGGGTTTTCCAGAAAGAAGCAGGACATTTTTGGAGCAGTGTTGTGCTGGTTCTCTTCAACCTCTCTCTCGCTGGAAGTTCTGAGCTGATTTATGACAATATTAAAGCTGACTTTTAATATGGTTAAAATTGGCTTAAAAGTTAATTTAGGAAAGGTGAGTTGAGGCTTAAAGAGTACCTGTCATCAACAAAAACTTTTATTATGTTGTTCATAATCATTAATGAAGACATATTGTAATATATCTTCATTAAAAAAATATTAATATTTATACCAGTTTTTTCATTTTATACTTTTGGCCACTAGGGGTCTCTCTTCTATGCCTGGTCTGCAGGCAGCTTCCTATGCTTTTCATAGTAAGTGTACAGCTTTTAGGACTAATGCTGAAAGGGCTCTGGTCCTTCCACAGGAAGTTCAGTACTCTCAGCTCAGGACTCGCTCCCAGCCTGGAGCAGCACTGTGAGCTACAAGCCTACAAGGCTGTCTGGGCATGCTGGGAGTAGTAGTTTTGCAACAGCTGGAGGTACCCTGGTTGGGAAACCCTGCTGCAGAGGGAGAGCAGCATACAGGAAGACTGGCAGAAGCAGAGTCCCGGCCAGGCTTCATGTGACATCATGCCTGCCTGGACCCTCCTCCTTCCACCCCTCAGAAAGACAGTGCTCCTGAGCTAATGAAGAGGAATAAAAAAAAATTGAATTTCCACAGCATTTTAAACCTCAATAAACACAGGGATAGGCATAGTTAGAGTAAGGGACAGATGGGGAGGGGGATCAGGGGACATTTTGTTGATGACAGGTACTCTTTAAGAAATGTATCCTTTATATAATATATTTCTATGTGTCCAAAGTCTTAAATCTATGGAGGCTACACAATAATGGAGAACCAAAGTGTCATTCTTTGCAAAGGAATGGAGTAAAAAAAATATATTTCTTACACTTCTCAGCTGCGAGATACCACATAATAAGATGCTCTTAAGTATAAACACTGCGATATTATAGACACATTTTAGGACTGCCTGATTTTTTTTCTGAAAATATTTTAATTAGCTTAGCTTTGCCTATTACCATAAATGATAATTTATACTAAGCTGTTGATTTTCTTTAAATATAAGGGTAAAATATAGAGGAATAGGTAATGAGAAATGGTTGTTCTAATCTGTATGTTGAAATATTTAGAAGATCGTTTATTTACTGATCCTTCACAATGTTTAACCAGTCTTGTGGCCCTTTTACTTCAATTAGGCTGGGTTCACACTACGATTTGAACTACGGTTCCCGTATAGGGCTGGGAGGAGGGGTGGGCGGCGCTTAATCGCGGCGCCCACACTAAGCCGTATTAGGGAACCGTAGTTAATGTATGTCTTTGAGCTGACCGGAATGAACCGCAGGTCGACCACGTTTTTGCCTGCGGTCGGGAAACCACATACGGCCGAAAAAGCAGCCGACCGGAGGCTGCGGTTCACTCCGGTCGGCTCATAGACATACATTAACTACGGTTCCCGAATACGGCTGAGTGCGGGCGCCGCAATTAAGCCCCGCCCACCCCTCCTCCCAGCCGTATACGGGAACCGTAGTTCAAATCGTAGTGTGAACCCAGCCTTAGCTGTCACCCGCCAATGGCCAATGATTTTTTACCTAGGAGAGGATGGTGCGAACATCTCAAAGAGGATTGCCTAAACCTATTAGGCTGCATTTACACTTACGGTTTGGCTGTGTTTGTGACATGTTTTTGCCACAATTTTGTTGAAATTGCAGGAAAATTGCACTATTTTGCTGTAATTGCACAAATCACTGTAAAATAGTACCATGTTTGCCACAACTTCACAAAAATTAAAATGAATCAAAAGCATGGCAAACTGAATACAGCATTGCAATTGAAGGCTTTTATCTGTGAGATCTGTACAGGTTTGGTCTCTGCAAGTATATTGACATACAATAATGCAAAGGAGAGCTAGTGAAAATGGGGAGTGGCTAACACTAAGTATATTAGAGAGTTGCCAAAAATGTAATTGCACAATAATTAAGCCTTATTTACACAAATCCAAAAAACCCTTTTAAGAATATCCATATAAGCCAGTAGGTGCTTATCAGTGTATTGGAACAGTGTTTGCAGTTTACAGCTCCCAAGAGCACAAAAGGTTCATATACAACATCAATCTCAACTATCTCCTTAGACAAAACACATTTTATCAGTTTGTCTCCTTCATGGATGACTAAACTAAACAACTGACAACATGTTTGCACTTACTACTGCGTTTTATTCTTTATAATTTTGCACTTCACTTTCCATTTTACAATTTGTCATGTTTAATGTCTTCTCATACTTCCACAATTTTTTCTGTCTCCATATCTTAAAGTAGCCAATAAGAAAAAATCACTTCATCATGCACATATGGTACACTATATATACATATTACTTCAAAGTCAGAACTTAAATAAGATTTGATGCACTGCTCTGTAAATAGTGCATTTATACTGTGCGTTTATATTTTATTGTACGTTAAAATATTCCTGTATTAAAATGCTGCCATGTAACCAATCCAAAGTAGTAGAAGAAACAAAAATCTCAAGGTTGGTAGCGCAAGCTGCTTAGGATAAAAAAACTTCAGAGAAGCTTGTGAAGATTCCAAAGGTTCTTTTATTCACTTTGTCAATCAGACGTGTTTCGAGGCGTACTACCTCTTTCTCAATGAACTTGGCAAAGATTTGCCAATCTTTTCCAATTTCATTGAGAAAGAGGTAGTATGCCTCGAAATGTGTCTGTTTGACAAAGTGAATAAAATAACCTTTGGAATCTTCACAAGCTTCTCTGAAGTTTTTTTTTTATCCTAAGCAGCTTGCACCACCAACCCGGAGATTTTAGTTTCTTCTCCTACTACTTTGGATTTACAGATCGAGTAGAGCTCACCCTCGCACTCGAAGAACTCCGGGAGGCTGCGCTGCTATATACTAAGGCATACAAGGTTGTTGTGTGCCAGACACAACCTTACAAGGTGATCATTATTTTATTTACTCACCTTGTACACCTGCAGCAACAAACATACTGCTCTATGGGAAGCTCTGTCTTTTGTTTTTTCTATTTATAGTAGCCATGTAACCAATGTCATTGTACATTGAATAATAATTTTTTTTATTAAATATTTGTATTACAAAAACAAATCAGCTATGCATACATCATTACCTATTTTTAACAGTTTTTTCCCATATGCATAGCCTTATTACAAATACATAGTTATCCACATATTATAAGACCATTTCCCTCCAGCAACACGAGGAAGACAAAAAATAATAATAAAACCACACCAAAACACATAATATACTATCTGAGTTGTTAAGTGCCAATGATTCCAAACCCTCTCCCATTGGGCCAATACTTTAGTCGACTTTGCTCAAAATGTTTCCATATTTTTGATTTTTTCTACTTCTACTTCCCACATCTTCAATGCGGGACCTGTTGCAGACAACCAATTTCTCACTATTAATAATCTGCCAATAAATAATACTTTCAGTAGGAATTCACTCTTAGGAGAGCTAGAAAATTCAAGGCTACTCAACAAAAAAGTTTTGGATCAAATGGCAATATAGTTCCCACACATTGTTCAATCTTGGTACCGTATATCCCGGCGTATGAGACGACTTTTTAACCCCGAATTTTCTTCTGAAAAGTTGGGGGTAGTCTTATACGCCAGGTATTGAGGTCCGGGAAAGGAAAACTTCTGATTATCTGCCCGAGCCGCCTCCCGTGTGTGGCTGCAGGCGGGGGCCGGCCAGATCAAGTAAAAACTAATACTGTATACTAAAAACCAGGGTGCCTCCAGCTGTTGTGAAACTACAACTCCCAGCACGGCAAAGGCTGTCCGGGCATGCTGGGAGTTGTAGCTTTACAACAGCTGGAGGCCCCCTGGTTTTTAGTTTACAGTATTAGTTTTTACTTGCTCTGGCCGGCCCCCGCCTGCAGCCACACATGGGAGCTGGCCCGGGCAGATAATTATAGGTATTCTTATGCCGGACATCCCTGTGTCCCGAAAAATGTTTTCGGGACATAAGGATGTCCGCCGGTCACTTTCCATTCCCCGGCGTCCTCCTGCGATCCTCCTTCGGTCCTCCTGCGGTCCGGTCCTCCGTCTCTATGGTTGTACGCACGGGACGTCAGTGATGTCACGTGCCTACAACCATAGAGGCAGAGGAGCGCAGGACCAGGAGGACCGCAGGAGGACGTTCGCGCCGACCGGGGCCTGGTGAGTGACCGGCCGTGCTATCTTAAGTGATCTGGTCACCGCTCCCCGGTCCCGGCACCTACTGCTATGGTCCATAGGCCATAGCAGTAGATGGTGACCCGGGCAGGAGGAGCAGCGATCAGAACACTGTGGGGGCAGAACAGACATACAGCCTCCAGCCATACACTGTATATGACTGGAAGCTGTATGTCTGTTGGGGGGAGCTGCCAATCTAATGTGGGGGGAGCTGCCTACTATTGTGGGGGAATTGCTGACCTAATGTGGGGGGAGCTGCCTACAAATGTGGGGGGAGCTGCCTACAAATGTGGGGGGCGAGCTGCCTACAATGTGGGGGAGCTGCCCACAAATGTGGGGGGAGCTGCCTACTATTGTGGGGGAGCTGCCTACAAACATAGGGGGAGATGCCTACTATTGTGGAGGAGCTGCCTACAAATGTGGGGGGAGCTGCCTACTATTGTGGGGGAACTGCCTACTATTGTGGGGGAAATGATGACCTAATGTGGGGGAATTGCCTACAAATGTGGGGGGAGCTGCCTACTATTGTGGGGGAACTGCTGACCTAATGTGGGGGGAGCTGCCTACAAATGTGGGGGAGCTGCCTACTATTGTGGGGGAACTGCTACTAATGTGGGGGAGCTGCCTATTAATGTGGGGTAACTGCTCACCTAATGTGGGGTAACTCCCGACCTATTGTGGGGGAGCTGCCTACTATTGTGGGGGAACTGCCGACCTAATGTGGGGGAACTGCCGACCTAATGTGGGGAAACTGTGCCCTCTCTATATAACCTCACTTCCCTTTCCCAGCATTGCCGGATCTTGTTGCCTTGTGCCAGTGAAAGCGTTTCTTTGTATGTCCCAAGCCAGTGTTCTAGACCCTCTGCCGTTGCCCCTGACTACGATCCTTGCTGCCTGCCCTGACCTTCTGCTACGTCCGACCTTGCTCTTGCCTGAACCCTTGTACCGCGCCTGTCTCAGCCATCAGTTGGGGTTGAGTCGCTATCGGGTGGAACGACCTGGGGGTTACCTGCCACTGCAACTCCATCCCGCTTTGCGGCGGGCTCTGGTGAAAACCAGTAACCTCTTAGACTCCGTTCCCCTGGTACGGCCCACGTCATCACCCCACTGACACAGAGGATCCACCACCAGCATCCTCACAGTACCCGGATCCTGACACTAATGTGGGGGAACTGGCAACCTAATGTGGGGGAACTGGCAACCTAATGTGGGGGAACAGGCAACCTAATGTGGGGGAACAGGCAACCGAATGTGGGGAAACTGGCAACCGAATGTGGGGGGAACTATACTGCCTACCTAATGTGGGGGGGGGGAACTACAAGGTACCGTACATCGCGGTAGGAGGGGTAGTCTTATATGGCGAGTATATCCCAAACTCTATTTTAACTGTAAAAGTTGGGGGTTGTCTTATACGCCAAGTCGTCTTATGCGCCGGCATATATGGTAGCTATATTTAGCCAACATTTTTGAATTGCACTGCAGTTCCAAAACATATGACAAACATCTACCTCTGTCATATCACATTTAGTGCAACAGGCTGTTTTATTACCTCTAAACCTGTTTATCATTTTAGGAGAGTCTTGCAATCTATGTACAATCTTAAACTAAGTTATTATATAAATCTGACAAGTCAACGCAGTCTGTGGACTATTTAATACTTGTTCCCATTGTGATTCTGTAAAATCCCCCAAATCTTTTTCCCATTCATCTCTACTAATAAAATAACATTTCTGTGCTATCTCTCTTATCATTATCTTATAAATCATAGATGCTCTGTGTGAACATCCAATCCATGATATAGTGTGAATCAATATCAAATATTTCTTTATAAGGTAATGACACATAAGCATGCATAATTTGTGTCATTTTATTTTGCTGTGATTTTATTAGTTGCCATTGATTTTGCAAAGTGTCAAAACTAACAACTTTCTTATCTATGATCAGCTGATTCACCCGTATAATATTGTGCTTTTCCCAGAACCCCAATCCTCTATTTTATAGAACTCAAAAAGCTTGTTATTGGTCCATAAACGTGTATATTTTGTGCAGCACTTGACTCCAATCTCATTTCCTACTTTCAGCCAGAGTTTATCAATTTGTTGTAAAATTGTGAATTTTCTCCCTAACCTTTGTGCCAATCCACCTGATTCGATTTTATCATATTTATTGCCTTTCTGATCACCAAACCATTTATTATAGAAATCACATAATAGTTCACCCCTATACCTGATTATTTGGGCCAGCTGAGATGCCCAGTAATATATTTTAAAATTTGGTATAGCTAATCCACCTAGTTGTTTAGGCAGTATCATATGTTTCAGTTTCATACGGACATTCTTATTCCCCGAATTTAATTTATTTATCATACTATCAATTTCTTTAAACAATTTGTCCCAAATATACACAGGTGACACCTGCAAAAAATACACCATATTAACCATGGCTATGCGATCTGCCATGGAGAGTACTATTTTGAGCCATATCTCTATTTTTTTTTTAAGTTTCTTGATTGCTGGTCTTAAATTAAATATTTTATAATCCTGAATCCTTGCACTAATGTTTATGCCTAAGTATTTAAACGTATCAGGCTATTTAATTATTTGCAGATCTCTCGTGTCTGTTTTAGTTTCATTATCTAGCGGCAAAAGACAGGATTTACCCCAATTTACTTTAAATCCTGATAAAGTACCAAATTCTTTAATCATATGCATAATTTGCTTAGTGTGTTTATGAGGTTCATTAATAAAAAGATATCTACATAATAAATGGCCTTTCCATTTATGTTCTTATATCCAAAGCCTTCAAGACTGCCATACTCGCTGATATAAACAGCGAGAGGTTCCAAAAACAAAATAAACAAAAGTAGAGAAAGGGGGCATCCTTGCCTCATCCCACTCCCTAGGCAAAACCCATCCGTCATCCCTTGATTTATCTTAATTCGAGCCTGCGCTCCAGAATACAATGTTTTAACCATACCTATGAAGCCCTCCCCAAACCCAAACTTTCCTAACATCTTCCATAGAAACGCCCACTCCACCCTGTCAAATGCTTTAGCCGCATCTAATGACAGAATGGAGCGGGCCATCCCAATCCCCATTTGCATTGCTGCATACGTTTTCCTTATGTTGTCAAATACATTCTTACCCGCCATAAAACCTGCCTGGTCTTCACTCACTACTATATTCATCAGTGGTTTAATGCATAGCATCAGGGCCTTTGAGAACAGTTTAAAAATCGGTATTTAAGAGCGAAATAGGCCAGTACAAATCAGCTTCTTTCAGGTCTTTTCCTTTTTTTGGGATTATGATGATTAGTGCCTTGCAAAAGGGTATCAGGCAGCCTCCCCTCTATGCAGGATTCTACAATTACCTCCTGTAGCTTAGATAATAGAGTATTTCTGAATTTCTGATATACTTCAAACAGAAGGCCATCAAGACCCAGGGCATTATTACCCGAAAATGATTTTAAGGCATTAAACTAATCTACAGTCTCTATAGGAGTATCCACCAGAGTTCTCTGGTCTGCTGGATTTACTGGAAGATTTATACAATTGAGATATGCCTCAATTTCTTCAATATTGATTAGAGGGTCACTTCTATATATTTCCTCATAGTGTTCTTAAAAAAAAAAAAAAATAAAAAAAAAACTTTAACAGCCTCTTCCTCGTTAACTAGCTCACAATTTTTATAGTATATTGCTCTTAATAAAATTATTACAATTTTGTTTTTTTATTATTTTTGCCAACCATTTATTTGGTTTACCACCCTCATGAGACAGATGTTTCGGTTGAAATAATATTTTACTAGCTATTTTATACTCAATATACAACCTATATTCCTTTCTTTTATTTTCCAAAGCTATTACCGTTTCAGGGGTTGCATTATTGCTGACTTTTTCATTGAGTTGTCTTACCTCACTTATTAGTTTTTGTTCAGTACTTTTAAAAACTTTTTTGTGTTTATTAATTTCTCTATACAAAATCCAGCGCAAAAATGCTTCAAGGGTGTCCCATAAAATTCATATGTCTGCAGAATTTTTATTAAGTAGCGAACATTCATCTATCTCCTGCTTTAGTGCTTCAATATTGTCAATAAAATTAAGCCAGTGTGGATAAATATTCCTAACACCACCCCTCCTTTTGTCCCCCTCTTTGTACCCATCGATCTATAAAATCATTAAAGCATGATCAGATATAGTACAGGGCTCATATTTCAGGTGTTTTATATCTGTGCCAAGGCTGAATCGTTACAAAGGACCATATCAATTCTTTGGGCTGTATTGAAAGTACTACTAAAACTAGTATAGACCCTTTTGTCACCATAAAGTTCCCTCCATGTGTCATACCACCCTACTTCATTAATAAATCTCTTAAGTGGAGACGTCCATTTCACAAAATTGTTCCTGTGGGACATTGTATCCTTGGCTCTGTCAATTACACAGTTATAGTCACCACGCATTATATATATATATATATATATATATATATATATATATATATATATATATAAACTGTGCAAATTCTCTGTTGAGCACAAATTTGTTCAGCTCAATAAGGACTTCACAGACGAATAGCGGGGGTATATCTATCTATCTAACTATATATTGTAAGGATTCCTCCTTGTGGATTAGCTCTGGGATCGTCCTGGTCACTTGCCACGGGACACGTTCCTCACAATCACACCACAGACCACAGTTCCGCATACAAGTCTGGCTCCTCGCCAGCTTTATTTCCACAGGTTGCAGGTAAACCAAAACATAAAACAGGAACAAAATAAAGTCCTAAACCGTCTGGTCACTGACTACACATATCAACTGCCCTGACTACGAACTGGTGAGCTACCCTCAGCCAGTTAAACATGTGTCTCCTGTAACCTGTTACTCACAGTTCACACCACTTCTTGGACCACTCGTAGCGCCTTCTGTGTGTTACCTAAACAGGGCCCGTGTGTCTCCCCCTCTAACAGCCAGCATACTGTTTCCAAGGGAGAGCCCCAACTATTCTGTTTCCTTTCCTTTTAAACACACTTTCCCTTCCTGATACCTCATTAATCAGGCCACAGGTGGAGCATTCTCCAGAGTTAGCAAGGGAAATACACCCTTTCCTTGCCACACTGCCACAATATATATATATATATATATATATATATATATATATATATATATATATTTAGCAAAGTAACATGTTGTTTATCCAAAATGCCATATAAATAAGAAAATATAGTGACCCTTATCATCAGTTTGTTGAGCAATTAATGTAAAGTTTAATTTATTGTGTATAATTACTGAGACCCCTGCCGAGAGATTTGTGCCAAATTAGTGATACTCCTTTGATCCACATCTCTTCCTAATTACTGATACCATATATTTGGTTAAATGTGTTTCTAAAAAGCAAATAATGACAGGGAGATTCACACAATCAATAATAGCACATCTCTTATTGAGATAATTTAAATCTCTAATATTCCAAACTAATATCTGGGTAATCACTCAGGTATATACAAAAAATAAAAAAATAATAATTAATATCCTGAAAATGTATTTATGCATTTAGTAGCAATAAAACATTACAACAAAGAGCTGGAGAGCTGAAAGGTTTATTAAGGGGATTGTTTTATGCACATAATGAGGCATACAGACATCATGGAGAAGGATTCTTCCCATGAAATCCCATCTATTAGGGACAGTGGATAAACAATGAGAAAGAACAGCTCCTGCTCTAGCAGACTTTGCCTAGCAATGTACTACTATGAAAAACTTAATTTCACAGAATACATAGTCCGTCTATCAACCAGAGTAAATCACAGAATATTAGACTTATTAAAATATAACTTTTATAACATGCCCATAAAACCAAAGGTAACACAAATTGCTCCAAGAGCTCACTACATCATTTGGTGGACGAGCATACCATTCATACACCTGATGAAGCACATAACACAGTACGTATCAATCCACAAATAGATATATACAAATTATGCCAAAGATAATTCATATGATAAATATATGAAAGAACAGTACACATAATAATGTATCTATCATGAGCTAGCCCCAGGTGACTCCGGGATTGATAGGGAGAGGGACAACTGGGAAGGCCTGGACCGGAAGCCTATCACTCCCTACAGCTAATGCTGCTCTTGGCCCTATTCCTAGGTGGAATGGTAATCCTAACAAGGACGGTCCCGCACCGGAACCTCACTAGCACTTGCTGTCTTTACCCTATGGTTCACTAATTCACTTACTAAGAAGATGTGCTAACTTACTAGCTGGGCCAATCCCTAATGTGTACCAAGGGTCCTCACTTATTCCCAAAAATATACAAGGGGTACATACTGCTCAAATAATCACACAACTGTGGATGGTACAGTAATGAGAGGATATTACACTTACATGCAGCATCCACAGGTAGCAATAAAATAATATGGATATAGTATAGTAATGTTAAATGTAGGTATGAATTTAGCAATGCAGCGCCTAAATAACAGTATAGCCCTGGAATTAGAAATGAATGTAAATAGGCAAAGGAAATGCATTTATAGTATCAGTCAATCTAGAAAATGATGGCCATCAAGATTGATCTTCTGCAGTGTCAAACACAATAGATCACAAGCAATGTACCTGCAGAATTACATATAACAAATACAAAAAGCAGGTTTGACAGAGTGTGCCACATGTATATGTTATAAATAGCAAAGCTCAACAATCTAAGCATGCGGTGCCAGACAAACAATATGCACAGCAACACAAACAAATAAGCCACAGAACATATAGTAGCAGTTATGCCGGTGTGGACTATTTAGGCAGATAACGCAAACCACATACATACAAGGTACATGCTGACTACCAGATGTAAGCATTACTAAAGTCAATACTACATGCAGTGCACCAAAGGTGTGCAACACATTATATATGTATATATCCCTTCCAGATTCATATACAAGACAAGCGCTGCATAGAAAAATTGTGCCGTTTTTAGGTATACCCACACATACCTATATCCCAGAGATATTAAAGCAGTATTCAATATGAAAGATTAAGAACATATACTTACACAAAGTGATGTCATTGATGCCATAAACTCTCTCAATGCGTTTCTTCTATCACTGATCATCAGGAGAGAGATTAAATAAATAATAGGGCTCAAATCCTCGGCATTTCCATTTGCAGAGATCCTATCACGAGTGGCGATACATTATTACGTGTACTGTTCTTTTATATATTTATCATATGATTTATCTTTGACATAATTTGTATATATCTATTTGTGGATTGATACGTACTGTGTTATGTGCTTTACCAGGCATATCAAAGGATCTGTGAATGGTATGTTCATCCACCAACTGATATAGTGAGCTCTTGGAGCAATTTGTGTTACCTTATAGGTTTTATGGGCATGTAATAAAAGTTATATTTTAATAAGTCTAATATTCTGTGATTTACTATGAGGTACTTACCTTGTTAGGGTCCAGTGGAGGCTACAAGAGCATAGCTCCATTGTTATGGTTGGTCATGGTCACCTTCTCAGGCACTGTGGGCTCGGTGCTGGCATTCCACACTGTCTGATGGTGCCAGAGTCAAACAGGCAGCTGCTGTCCACAGTGGTCTGTGATTGGTCTGAGCCAAATGTGCAATCTTAATACATTGTCTAACTATGCTTCTAGCCTAGATTACCTTTCTGCCTTGTGATTTTGGACTAGACATACTCTCTTTGACTTTGACCCTTGAACCTGATTCTCACCTTTTCTAAACTGGCCTTGAGACTAAAGCAATCAGGAGATGTGCTTGACGGAAGTCCCATGCAAGTTTAGGAAAATTCTGGAAAATATGTCTCCTGATAGCTTTAGTCTCGGGGCAAGTTTTGGGCTATGCTGTTGCTGGGAATTATAAAAAGTATATCCTCCCACCAGAACATCGTTGGAGGTACCCTTTAAGGAGTCCCCATCACCCAATTGGGGTTCTCTGATCCAATTAGGCAGAGACAGGAGTGCGGGTGGAGAACAGAGCTGCACATCCTTTCCCCTGTTCTGGCTATTACTCGGTTCCCAATTCATTGGAATGACCACAATGTACTACTAACTATAGAACCTGGATCTGTGAAGATAAACTCATATATTTGATACATCATACATTTTTCAGTGTATGAAACCAAAAAGCATCTCTTTTTTATGCATCTCCTGCATTATAGTAAATGTGTGTGTCTCCTACAGAGCCTTGAACTGGTTTAGGACCTTCATCATTGGGGATCTCTTTATTATTTTGCCTTCAATAGTTCAATAGAGAGGACAGATCTCTTCATTGTTACGCCAAGCGCTCCGGGTCCCCGCTCCTCCCCGGAGCGCTCGCTACACTCTCCTCACTGCAGCGCTCCGGTCAGATCCACTGACCCGGGGCGCTGCGATACCGCCTCCAGCCGGGATGCGATTCGCGATGCGGGTAGCGCCCGCTCGCGATGCGCACCCCGGCTCCCGTACCTGACTCGCTCCCCGTCAGTCCTGTCCCGGCGCGCGCGGCCCCGCTTCCTAGGGCGCGCGCGCGCCGGGTCTTTGCGATTTAAAGGGCCACTGCGCCGCTGATTGGCGCAGTGGTTCCAATTAGTGTTATCACCTGTGCACTTCCCTATATCACCTCACTTCCCCTGCACTTCCTTGCCGGATCTTGTTGCCATCGTGCCAGTGAAAGCGTTTCCTTGTATGTTCCTAGCCTGTGTTTCAGACCTCCTGCCGTTGCCCCTGACTACGATCCTTGCTGCCTGCCCCGACCTTCTGCTACGTCCGACCTTGCTTCTGTCTACTCCCTTGTACCGCGCCTATCTTCAGCAGCCAGAGAGGTTGAGCCGTTGCTAGTGGATACGACCTGGTCACTACCGCCGCAGCAAGACCATCCCGCTTTGCGGCGGGCTCTGGTGAAAACCAGTAGTGACTTAGAACCGATCCACTAGCACGGTCCACGCCAATCCCTCTCTGGCACAGAGGATCCACTACCTGCCAGCCGGCATCGTGACAGTAGATCCGGCCATGGATCCCGCTGAAGTTCCTCTGCCAGTTGTCGCTGACCTCACCACGGTGGTCGCCCAGCAGTCGCAACAGATAGCGCAACAAGGCCAACAGCTGTCTCAACTGACCGTTATGCTTCAGCAGTTACTACCACAGCTTCAGCAATCATCTCCTCCGCCAGCTCCTGCATCTCCTCCGCAGCGAGTGGCCGCTTCTGGTCTACGACTTTCCTTGCCGGATAAATTTGATGGGGACTCTAAGTTTTGCCGTGGCTTTCTTTCCCAATGTTCCCTGCACCTGGAGATGATGTCGGACCAGTTTCCCACTGAAAGGTCTAAGGTGGCTTTCGTAGTCAGCCTTCTGTCTGGAAAAGCCCTGTCTTGGGCCACACCGCTCTGGGACCGCAATGACCCCGTCACTGCCTCTGTACACTCCTTCTTCTCGGAAATTCGAAGTGTCTTTGAGGAACCTGCCCGAGCCTCTTCTGCTGAGACTGCCCTGTTGAACCTGGTCCAGGGTAATTCTTCCGTTGGCGAGTATGCCGTACAATTCCGTACTCTTGCTTCAGAATTATCCTGGAATAATGAGGCCCTCTGCGCGACCTTTAAAAAAGGCCTATCCAGCAACATTAAAGATGTTCTGGCCGCACGAGAAATTCCTGCTAATCTACATGAACTCATTCACCTAGCCACTCGCATTGACATGCGTTTTTCCGAAAGGCGTCAGGAGCTCCGCCAGGATATGGACTCTGTTCGCACGAGGCGTTTCTTCTCCCCGGCTCCTCTCTCCTCTGGTCCCCTGCAATCTGTTCCTGTGCCTCCCGCCGTGGAGGCTATGCAGGTCGACCGGTCTCGCCTGACACCTCAAGAGAGGACACGACGCCGCATGGAGAATCTCTGCCTGTACTGTGCTAGTACCGAACACTTCCTGAAGGATTGTCCTATCCGTCCTCCCCGCCTGGAAAGACGTACGCTGACTCCGCACAAAGGTGAGACAGTCCTTGATGTCTACTCTGCTTCTCCACGTCTTACTGTGCCTGTGCGGATGTCTGCCTCTGCCTTCTCCTTCTCTGCGGTGGCCTTCTTGGACTCCGGATCTGCAGGAAATTTTATTTTGGCCTCTCTCGTCAACAGGTTCAACATCCCGGTGACCAGTCTCGCCAGACCCCTCTACATCAATTGTGTAAACAATGAAAGATTGGACTGTACCATACGTTTCCGCACGGAGCCCCTTCTAATGCACATCGGACCTCATCACGAGAGGATTGAACTTTTGGTCCTTCCCAATTGCACTTCTGAAATTCTCCTTGGACTTCCCTGGCTTCAACTTCATTCCCCAACCCTGGATTGGTCCACTGGGGAGATCAAGAGTTGGGGGCCCTCTTGTTCCAAGGACTGCCTAAAACCGGTTCCCAGTAACCCTTGCCGCGACTCTGTGGTTCCTCCCGTAACCGGTCTCCCTAAGGCCTATATGGACTTTGCGGATGTTTTTTGCAAAAAACAAGCTGAGACTCTACCTCCTCACAGGCCTTATGATTGTCCTATCGACCTCCTCCCGGGCACTACTCCACCCCGGGGCAGAATTTATCCTCTGTCCGCCCCAGAGACTCTTGCCATGTCTGAATACGTCCAGGAAAATTTAAAAAAGGGCTTTATCCGTAAATCCTCCTCTCCTGCCGGAGCCGGATTTTTCTTTGTGTCCAAAAAAGATGTCTCTCTACGCCCTTGCATTGACTACCACGGTCTTAATAAAATCACGGTTAAGAACCGCTACCCCCTACCTCTCATCTCTGAACTCTTTGATCGCCTCCAAGGTGCCCACATCTTTACCAAACTGGACTTAAGAGGTGCTTATAATCTCATCCGCATCAGAGAGGGGGATGAATGGAAAACGGCATTTAACACCAGAGATGGACACTTTGAGTATCTGGTCATGCCCTTTGGTCTGTGCAACGCCCCTGCCGTCTTCCAAGACTTTGTTAATGAAATTTTTCGTGATCTTTTATACTCCTGTGTTGTTGTATATCTGGACGATATCCTGATTTTTTCTGCCAATCTAGAAGAACACCGCCAGCATGTCCGTATGGTTCTTCAGAGACTTCGTGACAATCAACTCTATGCCAAAATAGAGAAATGTCTGTTTGAATGCCAATCTCTTCCTTTCCTAGGATACTTGGTCTCTGGCCAGGGACTACAAATGGATCCAGACAAACTCTCTGCCGTCTTAGATTGGCCACGCCCCTCCGGACTCCGTGCTATCCAACGTTTTTTGGGGTTCGCCAATTATTACAGACAATTTATTCCACATTTTTCTACCGTTGTGGCTCCTATCGTGGCTTTAACCAAAAAAAATGCCGATCCCAAGTCTTGGCCTCCTCAAGCGGAAGACGCCTTTAAACGGCTCAAGTCTGCCTTTTCTTCGGCTCCCGTGCTCTCCAGACCTGACCCATCTAAACCCTTCCTATTGGAGGTTGATGCCTCCTCTGTGGGAGCTGGAGCTGTCCTTCTACAAAAAAATTCTTCCGGGCATGCTGTTACTTGTGGTTTTTTTTCTAGGACCTTCTCTCCGGCGGAGAGGAACTACTCCATCGGGGATCGAGAGCTTCTAGCCATTAAATTAGCACTTGAGGAATGGAGGCATCTGCTGGAGGGATCAAGATTTCCAGTTATTATTTACACCGATCACAAGAACCTCTCCTACCTCCAGTCTGCCCAACGGCTGAATCCTCGCCAGGCCAGGTGGTCTCTGTTCTTTGCCCGATTTAATTTTGAAATTCACTTTCGGCCTGCCGATAAGAACATTAGGGCCGATGCTCTCTCTCGTTCCTCGGATGCTTCTGAAGTTGAACTCTCTCCGCAACACATCATTCCTCCTGACTGCCTGATTTCCACTTCTCCAGCCTCCATCAGGCAAACTCCTCCAGGAAAGACCTTTGTTTCTCCACGCCAACGCCTCGGAATCCTCAAATGGGGCCACTCTTCCCATCTCGCAGGTCATGCGGGCATCAAGAAATCTGTGCAACTCATCTCTCGCTACTATTGGTGGCCGACTCTGGAGACGGATGTTGTGGACTTTGTGCGAGCCTGCACTATCTGTGCCCGGGATAAGACTCCTCGCCAGAAGCCCGCTGGTTTTCTTCATCCTCTGCCTGTCCCCGAACAGCCTTGGTCTCTGATTGGTATGGATTTTATTACTGACTTACCCCCATCCCATGGCAACACTGTTATTTGGGTGGTCGTTGATCGATTCTCCAAAATGGCACATTTCATCCCTCTTCCTGGTCTTCCTTCAGCGCCTCAGTTGGCTAAACAATTTTTTGTACACATTTTTCGTCTTCACGGGTTGCCCACGCAGATCGTCTCGGATAGAGGCGTCCAATTCGTGTCTAAATTCTGGAGGGCTCTCTGTAAACAACTCAAGATTAAATTAAATTTTTCTTCTGCATATCATCCTCAATCCAATGGACAAGTAGAAAGAATTAACCAGGTCTTGGGTGATTATTTACGACATTTTGTTTCCTCCCGCCAGGATGACTGGGCAGATCTTCTACCATGGGCCGAATTCTCGTATAACTTCAGAGTCTCTGAATCTTCCTCCAAATCCCCATTTTTCGTGGTGTACGGCCGTCACCCTCTTCCCCCCCTCCCTACCCCCTTGCCCTCTGGTCTGCCCGCTGTGGATGAAATTTCTCGTGATCTTTCCATCATATGGAGAGAGACCCAAAATTCTCTCTTACAGGCTTCATCACGCATGGAGAAGTTCGCGGATAAGAAAAGAAGAGCTCCTCCCATTTTTTCCCCTGGAGACAAGGTATGGCTCTCCGCTAAATATGTCCGCTTCCGTGTCCCTAGCTATAAGTTGGGACCACGCTATCTTGGTCCTTTCAAAATTTTGTGCCAGATTAATCCTGTCTCTTACAAACTTCTTCTTCCTCCTTCTCTCCGTATTCCTAATGCCTTTCACGTTTCTCTTCTTAAACCACTTATCATTAACCGTTTCTCTCCCAAATCTGTTCCTCCCACTCCTGTTTCCGGCTCCTCGGACATCTTCTCCGTCAAAGAGATTCTGGCATCTAAAAAGGTCAGAGGGAAAACCTTTTTTTTAGTGGATTGGGAGGGTTGTGGTCCAGAAGAGAGATCCTGGGAACCTGAGGACAACATCCTAGACAAAAGTCTGCTCCTCAGGTTCTCAGGCTCTAAGAAGAGGGGGAGACCCAAGGGGGGGGGGTACTGTTACGCCAAGCGCTCCGGGTCCCCGCTCCTCCCCGGAGCGCTCGCTACACTCTCCTCACTGCAGCGCTCCGGTCAGATCCACTGACCCGGGGCGCTGCGATACCGCCTCCAGCCGGGATGCGATTCGCGATGCGGGTAGCGCCCGCTCGCGATGCGCACCCCGGCTCCCGTACCTGACTCGCTCCCCGTCAGTCCTGTCCCGGCGCGCGCGGCCCCGCTCCCTAGGGCGCGCGCGCGCCGGGTCTTTGCGATTTAAAGGGCCACTGCGCCGCTGATTGGCGCAGTGGTTCCAATTAGTGTTATCACCTGTGCACTTCCCTATATCACCTCACTTCCCCTGCACTTCCTTGCCGGATCTTGTTGCCATCGTGCCAGTGAAAGCGTTTCCTTGTATGTTCCTAGCCTGTGTTCCAGACCTCCTGCCGTTGCCCCTGACTACGATCCTTGCTGCCTGCCCCGACCTTCTGCTACGTCCGACCTTGCTTCTGTCTACTCCCTTGTACCGCGCCTATCTTCAGCAGCCAGAGAGGTTGAGCCGTTGCTAGTGGATACGACCTGGTCACTACCGCCGCAGCAAGACCATCCCGCTTTGCGGCGGGCTCTGGTGAAAACCAGTAGTGACTTAGAACCGATCCACTAGCACGGTCCACGCCAATCCCTCTCTGGCACAGAGGATCCACTACCTGCCAGCCGGCATCGTGACATTCATAAACCAATATATCTCCTCTGTCCTGTTCATTGCTGTCACATGTTCATTTTAATGTCCTAGGTCTGAATAACATACATATTCTTCTTTCCTGAGTCTCCTCATTGTAGTTTTTCTTCAATATCAATGAACCTGATCTTACTTACATGACTTTTTTCTGTTATGCTGTAAGAAGAAATGTATGCTGAGATAATACTATCGACTAGCTCCAACTAAGATAATAAGATGTCCTGCTTTAGACGATGGATTATGGGCATGTAAAAAACACTGGAGGGTGTCCACCGAAGACAGCTATTGAAATCTGCAATGTCCATGCAGGATATAATGGCGCCTATTAATGGAGACACTTTGGGCAAGAATTTAAGGTATTTGTGCTAATGCAATAAAACAAATATATAAGGCCTTTTGAAAAGAAATGTGGCTTTTAAAATGTGTTTGAATTGAAGATGGCAAAGCTAAAGTATTATCCCTGTGATTATGGTAAGAAGGATTATACTGAGGAATTACTTCAGATAAAGATTTGGGACTTGCAGATATATTCTACCTGAGCCTCCTGGAAATAATTATTGCTCTCCTGGGTTTATCCTTGTTTTATTACCAGTGAAGAAACCTTAATATTTTAGGCCAGCAGCTGGGAAATAATTATAGCAAACGTCTATACAATCTATTAATTCTTACAGAGCCAGCTAGTGGGATGTAAACATCTTAGCAGCCCCTTCAGGGAAGCCACACAAATCATTCCTACTCTCTTTATTTAAGGTTTGTTGTGGTCACTCACGTTAATATAGTTTTGCCCACTTAACATCCAGTCGAACAGTGACTATATACTGTTTGTGTGTTTTTTAAACTATGCTTGGAAACCATTAATCTGTCAAAAATGCTGTAAATACTACTGGGGATATTTACCAAATCTTGTGCAGAGGAACAGTGGAGCAACCAATTAAATTCCGGATTTTATTTCTCAAAGGCCTCTGAAACATGAATGCTGAAATCTGATTGGTTGCTATGGGCAACTGATCCACTCTTTCTCTGCACAAGGTTCTATAAATGTCTGTCTTAATGTGTAATAAAATAGTTTTTATTCACCAAGATTCATTGAAGCCTCATATATCAAAGACATTTTTAGTATTTCCAAATATATTTCCAGTATTTGGAAAACATCATTCTTATTTATTTATTTTTTTAACATTCACTAACCCTTTCTTCCCTTAAAATGTAGGGTAGTGATGTCCAACTAACTGCAAATTATGTAGAAAAGTATGGACTCCTAAGACAGGAGCCTCTGCTCCTAAACAGTAAGCAGCAAAGCTAATTTTTCTTTGTAAAAAGAAGTGTAAGTTTCTGTGTCACCTGACAAGTGTTATGTTATTGTTATGTTTTTTTGTTTCCATAATTAGAACCAAAACAGACTGTATGAGCTCTTTAATGTGATCGGCATTTCCAGGCCTAATCAGATTATGCAATATTCTAACTGCGTTTTTCACTGCAGTTTACAATAGCAAATTGCAAAAAAAACATGTGCTAGCCTAGAAAGTGTTCACTGAGCAGCAATGCCTGGTGTTCAGTTAATAGTTTCCATTGGGCCATAGCGTAGGGCACCATGGAGACTAGGAAGGGCAAATCAACAGCCAGTTCACAGTGAATCCTCACTTCAGCATTTCAAATGGCTATGGATAGAGATGGGTGAATCGAAGCTGATGAAGTCGAACTCCTTCCGAATTTCATGAAAAATTCTATTGTGAACAAATCCAAATTTCCTCATTCTTCATGGTAAAGCTCTGTTCACTGAGGACAAGCAGGGTCTGTACACTGAGGACAAGCAGGGCTCCTTGCACATAGGATAAGCAGGGCTCTGTGCAGTGAGGACAAGTAGGGCTCTGTGCACTGAGGACAAACAGGGCTCTGTACAGTGAGGACAAGCAGGGCTCCTTGCACAGAGGACCAGTAGGGCTCTGTACACTGAGGACCAGTAGGGCTCTGTACACTGAGGACCAGTAGGGCTCTGTACACTGAGGACCAGTAGGGCTCTGTGCACTGAGGACAAGCAGGGCTCTGTGCACTGAGGACAAGCAGGGCTCTGTGCACTGAGGACAAGCAGGACTCTGGGCAGTGATAAATTCATTAAAGGGTATATCCAATCCAGGACACCCATCTATAAATAAGAACAGAATACATCAGCAAAGAAAATTCTCTTCACCTGGATGATCTGTCATATCCAATACAGCCCTTTGATTTCAGTAGCACAGTGTCATGCTTAATGTTTCCTGCAGTGACACATTAGAAGAACTGAACACTTGCTTCTGGGTATTCACACAGATTATAGATAATCACTAGGAGTCTCAACAGTGGGATACCCTGTGACCAGCTTACCATCAGGGGACTCTTCTAATATACAGACTGTTCAAAGCATAGAACCCCTTTAATTATTAAAACCCAGCTAACAAAAGTGGACTTGTGATTTTTTTTTATATTTGGTTATTGAGTGAGTTTGTGTTAGTCATGTTTAGTGTTGGGCGCGAATATTCGCATTTCAAATTTTTATTGCAAAATCGCAAATTCGCGAATGTTGCGAATATATTTGATATATTCGAAATTATGAATATTAACTTTTTTCCGCATATGCACATATGTGAATATCTGCATATGTGAACATTTGCATATACGCATATTCGCATGTGTGAATATTCACATATTCCTTCTTTTCACTTGTGGGCCAATTAGAATGATGCAAATACACTTGTCAGCGGTTATCACCAACATCCCTAGAAACCATCTTAAAGTTGCCCACCCCCTCACTGTTGTCTTCCTTGAATATGAGAATATGCACATATGTGAATATTCACATATGCGAATATGCAAATATAACGAATACGCAAAATTCGCAAATATAGGACGAATATTTGTCTATATATTCGCGAAATATCGCGAATTCACATATGGCCAATGCCGCTCATCACTAGTCGTGTTAGGATAGGGTTGTGCATTTTTCAAACACTTTAAAATCTCTAAATAGATTCATCTGAACTATTTAGTACATTGTTGAGTCAGCTATTTATTCTATTTTTCATTATTGTGTGTGTTACTGTATTTCTAAATCTCTGCCAGTGGCATTTTCGTCTAGCAACAATTGTACATCAGTTACGCATCAAACACCTATTAAAGGAAGAGCTGGAGGAGGGTTGCCTTAAAATGGATTTGCTTTATACAAAAATTTAGTGGGACATTTTAATTAAAATCTTACTGTAACACCCCATTGGTCCTCAACGCTCTCTTCATATTATGTTAGAGTGATCCAGTAATATAAGACTGCCTGGGAAGAGAGAAGATACTAGGACCAACTAAGCATATCACTAGACAATCGGAGCACTCTAAGGGCAATTTTCTTATGGCTCTTATATTAGCTCTCTTTTTAATCACTATATTCACTCTTCAGTTATTGAGCAACCTCCTGGCTGAATGCTTTTCTGCTGGATGATATTTGGAGTCCCTTGTGTAGAAATGTTCTTCCTGCTGACAACTCCTTTCATAAAACAGCTATACTTCTTGCAAAGCCTGCAGTACTAAACTACAATACAATACAATACTATAATACAACTTGTCCTAAACTGATATATTAGGCCATGTTTACATTGCAGAATTTCCGTGTCGAAATCCACAGGAGAACTCCGCAGACTTTCAATAGGATTTTGCTGCTCTGCAGAATTTCCGTGCCAAATGTTTTTGCTACGAAATTCCAGTGTCTGCAGAGAGAATAGACAAGTCTATTCTTTCTGTGGATTGTGCAAGGAAATGCATTGGCGTCTATGAGACAGCGCATTTCCGAGCTTTCCTAGCACCAGCATGTTCTGCCGGCGCTCCGCTGTCTGTGAAAATTTCCATGCAGACATTTTACTGAGTGAACATGGCCTTAGAGCATCCCCTGGAGAGGCGGAAACTAAAATTCATAGATCACAATAGTAAATCTTTTAATTTTCTATTAGATTGTGTCCATAGTTTTCCACAGATCTTGGTGGTTTGAGCTGCAGTTATACTGCTTATGATTTACAGCAGTGTTTCCCAAATGGTGTGCCTCCAGCTGTTTCAAAAGTACAACTCACAGCAAGCCCAAACAGTCAATGACTTACTGGGAGTTGTAGTTTTGCAACAGTTGGAGACACAGTTGGAAAAACTACCACAAGAGGACATATCTTTAACCCCTTAAGGACGCAGGACGTTTGAGTACGTCCTGTCAAATCCCGGCCCCCCCCCCCCGCCGCTAGCCGGAGGGGAGCCGGTGCCCGATGCCTGCTGAAATCGTTCAGCAGGCATCGGGGCATATCGCCCAGGGGGGTCATTATGCCCCCCCATGTCGGCGATGGCCGCAGATCGCTGGACAATTCAGTCCAGCGATCTGCGGCAGATTCCGGGTCAATCGGGTTTCCAGTGACCCGATGACCCGGAATTACTGGCTGTTCGGGGCCGTCTCCGACGGCCCCGAACAGCCAGAGCCTGCAGGGGTGAGGTGGCACTGGTGCCACCTCACGATCGCCCTGATTTGTAGGCCGGATTACCGGCCGACCAATCAGGGCGCCTGCTGCGGGTGTCACTCCCGCAACCCGCTCCGCCCCTCTTCCGGAGGACGTGAGCGGGTGCGGGACGTGCACCCCGGGTGCTGGGGACCCCGATCCCCGGCGTCAATGTTGGGATCGGGGCCCCAGGAGCGACGGCCGCGGCGGAGACGACGACGAGGGACTGACCTGTGCGGCGAGGATCGTTGGAGGTGAGTGACAGCCTCCTGATGTTGCTTAGCAACAGCTCCCAGCATGCAAAAAGGGCATGCTGGGAGCTGTAGTTATGCAACAGCAGGAGGCAGACCACCACAACTCCCAGCATGCCCTTATGGGCATGCTGGGACTTGTAGTTTTGCAACAGCTGGAGGCACATTTTTTCTATGGAAAAGTGTACCTTCAGCTGTTGTGTAACTACAACTCCCAGCTTGCACCAACAGCTAAAGTGCATGCTGGGAGTTGTAGTAGTGCATCTGCTGGTTGCATAACTACAACTCCCAGCATGCCCGTTGGCTGTCGGTGACTGCTGGGAGTTGTAGTTTTGCAACAGCTGAAGGCACACTGAGTTATGTAGCAAACCAGTGTGTCTCCAGCTGTTGCATAACTACAGTCCCCAGCATCCCCAGCCAAAGTAGTATGCCTCCAGCTGTTGCATAACTACAAGACCCAGCATGCCCTTCCGCTGTCCGTACATGCTGGGGGTTGTAGCTTTTGCAACAGCTGAAGGCACACTGGTTGCAAAACACTGAGTTTGTTACCAAACTCTGTGTTTCACAACCAGTGTGCCTCCAGCTGTTGCAAAACTACAACTGCCAGCATGCACTGATAGACCGTACATGCTGGGAGTTGTAGTTTTGCAACAGCTGGATGTTCCCCCCCCAATGTGAACGTACAGGGTACACTCACATGGGCGGAGGATTACAGCAAGTATCCGGCTGCAAGTTTGAGCTGCGGCAAATTTTCTGTCGCAGCTCAAACTGCCAGCGAGAAACTACTGTGAACCCCCCCGCCCGTGCGACTGTACCCTAAAAACACTACACTAACACACAATAAAAAGTAAAAAACACTACGTATACACATACCCCTACACAGCCCCCCTCCCCTCCCCAATAAAAATAAAAAAACGTCTGGTACGCCACTGTTTCCAAAACGGAGCCTCCAGCGGTTGCAAAACTACAACTCCCAGCATGCACTGATAGACCGTACATGCTGGGAGTTGTAGTTTTGCAACAGCTGGACGTTCCTCCCCCCCCCCCCCCCCCAATGTGAACGTACAGGGTACACTCACATGGGCGGAGGATTACAGTAAGTATCCGGCTGCAAGTTTGAGCTGCGGCTCAAACTGCCAGCGTGAAACTACTGTGAACCCCCGCCCATGTGACTGTACCCTAAAAACACTACACTACACTAACACACAATAAAATAAAAAGTAAAAATCACTACAAATACACATACCCCTACACAGCCCCCCTCCCCAATAAAAATGAAAAACGTCTGGTATGCCACTGTTTCCAAAACGGAGCCTCCAGCTGTTGCAAAACAACTACTCCCAGTATTGCCAGATAGCCACTGACTGTCCAGGCATGCTGGGAGTTTTACAACAGCTGGAGGCACCCTGTTTGGGAATCACTGGCGTAGAATACCCCTATATCCTCCCCTATGCAAGTCCCTAATTTAGGCCTCAAATGCGCATGGCGCTCTCACTTTGGAGCCCTGTCGTATTTCAAGGCAACAGTTTAGGGTCACATATGGGGTATCGCCGTACTCGGGAGAAATTGTGTTACAAATTTTGGGGGGTATTTTCTGCTTTTACCCTTTTTAAAAATGTAAAATTTTTGGGAAAAGAGGCATTTTAGGTAAAAAAAAAATTATTTTTTTTACATATGCAAAAGTCGTGAAACACCTGTGGGGTATTAAGGTTCACTTAACCCCTTGTTACGTTCCCCGAGGGGTCTAGTTTCCAAAGTGGTATGCCATGTTTTTTTTTTTTTTTTGCTGTCCTGGCACCATAGGGGCTTCCTAAATGCGGCATGCCCCCAGAGCAAAATTTGCTTTCAAAAAGCCAAATGTGACTCCTTCTCTTCTGAGACCTGTAGTGCGCCAGCAGAGCACTTTTCACCCCCATATGGGGCGTTTTCTGAATCGGGAGAAATTGGGCTTCAAATTTTGGGGGGTATTTTCTGCTTTAACCCTTTGTAAAAATGTAAATGTTTTGGGAAACCAAGCATTTTAGGTAATTTTTTTTTTTTTTTTACATATGCAAAAGTTGTGAAACCCCTTTGGGGTATTAAGGTTCACTTTACCCCTTTTTACGTTCCCCAAGGGGTCTAGTTTGCAAAATGGTATGCCATCTGTTTTTTTTTGCTGTCCTGGCACCATAGGGGCTTCCTAAATGCAGCATGCCCCCAGAGCAAAATTTCCTTCAAAAAAGCCAAATGTGACTCCTTCTCTTCTGAGACCTGTAGTGCGCCAGCAGAGCACTTTTCACCCCCATATGGGGTGTTTTCTGAATCGGGAGAAATTGGGCTTCAAATTTTGGGGGGTATTTTCTGCTATTACCCTTTTTAAAAATGTAAAACTTTTGGGAAACCAAGCATTTTAGGGAATTTTTTTTTTTTTTTTTTTTACGTATGCAAAAGTTGTGAATCACCTGTGGGGTATTAAGGTTTACTTTACCCCTTGTTATGTTCCCCGAGGGGTCTAGTTTCCAAAATGGTATGCCATGTGTTTTTTTTTGCTGTTCTGGCACCATAGGGGCTTCCTAAATGTGACATGCCCCCCAAAAACCATTTGTCGCTCCTTCCCTTCTGAGCCCTCTACTGCGCCCGCCGAACAATTAACATATTAACATGGACATATGAGGTATGTGCTTACTCGAGAGAAATTGGGTTTCAAATACAAGTAAAAATTTTCTCCTTTTTACCCCTTGCAAAAATTCAAAAATTGGGTCTACAAAAACATGCGAGTGTAAAAAATGAAGATTGTGAATTTTCTCCTTCACTTTGCTGCTATTCCTGTGAAACACCTAAAGGGTTAAAACGCTGACTGAATGTCATTTTGAATACTTTGGGGGGTGCAGTTTTTATAATGGGGTCATTTATGGGGTATTTCTAATATGAAGGCCCTTCCAATCCACTTCAAACCTGAACTGGTCCCTGAAAAAAAGCGAGTTTCAAAATTTTGTGAAAAATTGGAAAATTGCTGCGGAACTTTGAAGTCCTCTGGTGTCTTCCAAAAGTAAACACTTGTCAATTCTATGATGCAAACGTAAAGTAGACATATTGTATATGTGAATAAAAAAAAAATATTTTGAATATCCATTTTCCTTACAAGCAGAGAGCTTCAAAGTTAGAAAAATTCAAAATTTTCAAATTTTTCATCAAATTTTGGGATTTTTCACCAAGAAAGGATGCAAGTTACCACAAAATTTTACCACTAAGTTAAAGTAGAATATGTCACGAAAAAACAATCTCGGAATCAGATTGATAACTAAAAGCATTCCAGAGTTATAAATGTTTAAAGTGACAGTGGTCAGAATTGCAAAAAATGGCTGAGTCCATAAGGTGAAAAAGGCCTCAGTCCTTAAGGGGTTAAAATAAGAGGGGCAAAGGTTTAAAAGTATTTTTAGGAAGTATTACTTTACTGAGAGAGTAGTGGATACATGGAAAAGCCTTCCTGCAGAAGTGGTCGCTGCAAATACAGTGAAGTAGTTTAAACATGCATGGGATAAGCATAAGGATATCCTTCATATAAGATAGGGACAGGGACTATTGATAGGATTCAGATTATTGGTCAGACTAGATGGGCCAAATGGTTCTTATCTGCCGACACATTCTATGGGGGAGATTTATCAAAACATGTGCCCAAAAAGTTGCCCATAGCAACCAATCAGATTGCTGCTTTCATTTTTAAAAGGCCTCTGCAAAATGAAAGAAGCGATCTGATTGGTTGCTATGGCAACTGGGCAACTTTTCCTCTGCACATGTTTTGACAAATCTCCCCTTATGTGTCTATGTTCCTATGTTTGGAAAACACTGATTTACAATGATACTGACTATCTTTAACCTGATGCCTCATCCATAGCCAGTGGTCTACTCTGCAGGGTTCGCTAGTACTGACTTGGCACTGCCTCTTCCACATCAGTCATGTGAATGCATCACCAGGCACCCAGAAGCAATGGAGCAGAAAAGAACTGGCAACCTTGTTTATACAGAGAAGGATTTGGCAATTCTTTTTCAGGCAGAAATTGAATCCACTTGTGTCTGCATAAACATAATACTAAAAAATAAATAAATAAAAATGTGGGAATGGGCATTTCATAGATGCTAATTCACTGATCAGTTACTACTGTTTGCCCGTCAGATAAAACACACGTTAAACACTTCCAATTTTCTATAACCATAATATTTTTATTTTCTTCAGTCAGTGTTGCTCTATCAGGGCTTATTTTCGCAGGATGTTGTATTTATTAATAACCCAATATACTGTATAGTATATTTGTGGGATGGGGTGGAAAAAAATAGAATGCCACATTTTTTTGGTTAGTTTTTTTTAAGGTGGATGAATGTGGGTCCTGTGCAAGTCCATAAGGTCCCAGGAGGCAACAAGCGGAATCCCTATAGAGTGCTTGAGTGTAGAAAGGAGAAAATGACCTTATCAGCAGATGCTCAGGTATCCAATGAATCAGCACGACCAGATCACGAATATGAAGAAAGGTTCACCTTTACTATGTACGAAAATAACACATTTTGGGGTAACACACCCCTTCTTCAGATTGTCAGAGCACATACAACATAGCAAATACATATGGATTTTACATGGGTGCTAACAGGAAACAAGAGGGTTGCAAGGGTAAAGGTCAATGGTATTCACAATAGATCATATACAGTATGTAAAAAACAATATTTTAAATGAGGAGCTATATATTAACAAGTTAGTAAATATATGGCAGGAAGGCTAAAAATACAATAAAGAAAAGTGCAAACGTTAACTGTATAATTAACCCAGACTGGAGTTACGAGGTGGTTTTAGAATGAGGCTTGGAGAGCAGGAGTCATGGAGCTGATGCGCTCCACACAGTAAACACTCCGGTGCACCGATGCTTTGTAATGTCAGTGGAGTGAAAAGTATAGTGGTAGCCTGGGTCATACGACTTCCAACAATGGAAGAGGGTGGGGAGCGGACTCCATCGCTCCTGAATTAACAAAATGATATAGTGATATACGAGGCTAGCTGCTGCTGAAAATATGAAGAACGAAAAGGGAAAAAAGTAGTTCTAGGCCCCCTTTCACACTACCGTTATGCTCCTGTAAAAACTCCCATCATGAACTCCCATCAGAAAAACCATAAGACGGATGTCAAAAAATACCATTTATGTCAATGAGATTTTTTGACCATCCTTTAGCATCAGTTATGTCCCGTTATGAATAACATCATGAATAACTGTGCATGTACTAATTTTTGTCCCTTCAAAAATAACAGTGGAATAATGGACATTAAAATTTTAACATTGAAGTCTATGGCTGACGGATGTTCACAAAGAACATCCGTTAGCGCCCATTATTTTCACCTTCTGTTGTGATCTGTTATTGTTACTGAGTATGCTCAGTACAGCATCACAACCAGAAGGGGTTAAAACGGACATAAAATAACGGATTATAATGGTGCATGACAGATGAAATAACGGTTGATAACGGATGGAACATGTCTGTTATTTTGACAGAATGCCTGTTAAAATAACGGATATTAGTCATCTGTTAGCATCCATTATGTTCAGTTATTTTGTCTATTTTTTCATGACCTCTTTCAGCAGAAAAAACGGCTGTTAAAATGCAGGAACATGACGGTAGTGTGAAAGAAGCCTATTATTGTAAATAGAAGGAAAACAAGTATATTGGTATCATGCTGCCGTAAAGATTGTAATATAATGAGAGTATAAGTAAGTAAGTATACGTATAATGAAAATATACTAAATTAACCCCAAAAAATACATAGTGATATACTGAGTGTAGTGGGTGTATATTGGGATATCAGATGGGGTTGTACTCAAGTAAAGAAAAAATCTCAGGTGGGGGACTGATTTGTGATGAAGATATTGTAAACTGAAAATAGAAAGGGGCATGGCTTTGTGGGACTTGGTGTGATTTGTAAGCCAGACCGATGCACAAAAAAGGGTAGAGAATAAAAGGGGTGGGGCTTAAACAGTGGGCGTGTGTTTGTGTGATGGAATGTGGCTTGCAAGCTTGACTGCCACATTTATCAGGAGATGCAGAGCGGAGCTTGTGGAGTTAGGTAGTGAAAGTCCCATATACTTGCGTGGGACTTTAAAAAAAAACCCATCTTTTATAGGGTGTAGGTAAGGGTAATTTAACTATCATATATTTTTATTTGACATATAAGTAATATGTGTACCAGGTATTATTGAAATATCTCCAGCTGTACGGAGATACGGAGATTTGCACGGGGCTTTAAACAAAAACCCCAACTCTCACAAATGGAGGTAGTTAAAGGAGTTCTCCAACTGAAATATTTTATCCCCCGCTGTGCCCGGGCTGTAAAACTATACATAATAAACTTTCACTTACCTGCCTACGATCCCCTGTTGTTCCGATATCGCCGCCCGTGCTCCGGTCCCTGTCAGCTTCCTCCTCCTGCGAGTCGGTCACCGAGTGAAGTCACCGACCCGCAGGAAGAGGAAGAGACCGGCACCGAAGAAAGGGACGGCGATATCAGAACAACGGGGGATCGTAGGCAGGTAAGTGAAAGTTTTTTATGTATAGTTTTACAGCCCGGGCACAGCGGGGGTTAAAAGTCTTAGCTTAGAGAACTCCTATAAGGGTTAAATTAATGATGCTATATTCTAAGTGAACATTTAAGTAACATGTGACCAAGTATTATCGAAATATCTCCAGCCATTTGGAAGTTATGCAGTAACATATATTTCCCATAGACTTATATAAACCTACACATAGACATTCCCATAGACATATATTTCCCATAGACCCTGACCCTGGCAAATGGGGTGAGTAAGGGTTAAACTACCTATCATATGTTTGTTGTTGACATATACGTAACATGTGTGCCAGGTTTCATGTTAATATCTTTAGCCATTTGGAAGTGATTTTGGAACATACACACTCACACATACACACAATTGGCCTCATTTACTAAGAGTTTCGGGTTTTTACTAGTGGGAAGAGTTGTTTCAGGCAGGATTCCTCTCTATTCACTATTGGGAAAAGTTGGGAAAATTTTCTGATCAGCTTTTTCTAGGTCGATATTTCCAGCCATTTACCCACAGGATTTTCTGTGAATTCCATACTAAATCGGTCGTGTTGTGAAACCACGCCCCCTTTTGGCTGGTCACGCCCCCTTTTGTGACAGGCCATGCCCCCTTTTCGGGTTTGACGGATTTTTCAGGCACACACTGGCGTACACATGTCTCAGACATGTCTCAAACAAAATAACCAGACAAAAACTGGTCGGTTTCAGCTTAGTAAATGAGGCCCATTGAGTTTTATATATATATATATATATATATATATATGCTGAGTACCCGGCGTTGCCCAGTTTTTCCTTCCTAATCCTTGTTGGGGAGGAAAATCAACAAAGGAGGAAGCTTTTGACTTCATATCCCATCCTCATATGTTGTTGCCATATCCCGTCCCCATATCCCATCCTCATATCTCAACCTCTTATCCCATCCTCATATCCCAACCTCATATCCTATCCTCATATCCCATCATATATCAACCTCATATCCTGACCTCATATCCCGTCCTCATATCTTGACCTCATATCCCGTCCTCATATCCCGAACTCCTATCTCGACCTCATATCCTGACCTCCTATCCCATCCTCCTATCTCAACCTCATATCCTGTCCTCATATCCCGACCTAATATCCCATCCTCATATCTTGACCTCCAATCCCGACCTCCTATCCTATTTCAACCTCATATCCTGTCCTCATATCCCGTCCTCATATCACAACCTCCTATCCCGACCTCATATCCCGTCCTCATATCTCAACCTCATATCCCAACCTCCTGTCCCGACCTCATATTCCGTCCTCATATCCCGACCTCATATCCCGACCTCATAGCCCGACCTCATAGCCCGACCTCATAGCCCAACCCCATATCCCGTCCCCATATCCTGACCCCATATCCCATCCCATCATTGTGAGATGGGGTGTGGCTTGCAAGCCGGACCGATACATTCACCAAGAGATGCAGTGCAGAGCTTGTGGCGTAAAGTACTGAAAGTCCCATATACTTGCATGGGACTTTAAACAAAAACCCATCTTTTACATAAAGGTGTAGGTAAGGGTTAATTTAACCATCATATATTTTTATTTGACTTATAAGTAATATGTGTACCAGGTATTAATGAAATATCCCCAGCCGTACAGAAGTTCTGCTGGAACATATATTTCCCATAGACTTGTATGGGACTTTAAACAAAAACCCCGACCATGGCAAATGGGGGTGGGTAAGGGTGGGTACCTATCCTATGTTTGTTGTTGACATATAAGTAACGTGTGCCAAGTTTCATGTTAATATCTTTAGTTGTTTGGACGTGATGCTGGAACACATACACACACACATATACACACATTAGCCCTCATTTACTAAAGTCTAACCGACTCTTTTTCTCGGTTATTGTGCCAAAATTTTAGTCACAACGTCTGTGCGACTATTTATGCAACCAAATTTTAGTCGCACAACCGACACTTTAGAAAACACTCAAAGTGGGTTTTTTTCACTCTGAAATGGGCATGTTTTATGCAAAAATGGGCGTTTTACCGATAAAAAACAAAAAATACTCGGAGTACTTCCAAAATCACTGGAGAAAAAGTGTGAGTTTGCCTCACACAATAACCGACAGCCAAGAGGCCGAGTGAAATTCCAAAAATTGAGTGATTTCTAACAAGGGACTGTTTACCATTGTGTTTTGTGTGAAAGTAACTTGGTTTATAACCTGAAAAGATTATGTACAGTTAAACACTTTTATGAATAAAATATTGAATGCTTTTGTGATAGTTAATGTTTATATATATTTTTTTCTTTTTAACACATTTGCAATATTATGTTTAAATCAATTTAACAACCAAGCTGATAAACAAGGATAATTGTTGTAATGTTTGAAAAATGATAACACATGAATACTTTTGATTCATGGAAACATTTTTAAACAAACAAGTCTAAACCATTTTGACGCACACAACTAATTTCTTTAGCTTTAGAGCTTGTGCGACGCAATTGTCTAGTGCGACACAAAAAACTGTGCGACACAAAAATAACTGACATGTGCGACAGAATAGTAAAATAAGCCTGAAAAAAACACGAGTGATCTTGAAATCACTCCAGAATAAACACTCCACTCTAAGTAAATCAGGGCCATTGAGTTTGAGATATATATATATATATATATATATATATATATATATATATATGTATATATATACACACACACACACACCATATTTCTATTTATTATCATCATTTATTTATTATATTATTATTATATAACCAGTTAGCGGGGTATAACACGCTCTGGCCTATAACATGCACCTTAATTTTTTCAAAGAAATTTGGGTAAAAAGTTTTTTCAACCCAAATATCCCTGTTAAAATAATGGTTGTGTGTTGTACCCTGATAAATCTTTCTGGCCCCGCAAAAGCTGTTTCGGTTCAATGATATAAAGTGGCCGCTTTAAATTATGTAACTGCAGCGGCTTCTGAGGGGCCAGAATCCCGCTGCTGCCGGATTCCCACGTCTCTCCCCATCCCCGGCTTTTATATTTACCTGTCGGCGTCCTGCGCTGTTGCTGTGTGCTGACGAGTAACGTCGCATTGAGGACGTCATTCGTCAGCGCACAGTGACAGTGCAGGACACCGCCAGAGCCTGCAGAAGCACGCCGACAGGTAAATATGACAGCTGGGGATGGGGAGGGACGTGGGAATCGTGCAACGGTGGGACTCTTGCCCTGCAGAAGCTGCTGCAGTTACATAATTTAAAGTGGCCGCTTTAAATCATTAAACCGCAGCGCCTTCTGCAGGGCCAGATAGAGTTTATTGGCGCATAAAATGCAGATAGACTTTTAGCTTAAAATTTTTGTTTAAAAAAACGTGTTATATGCCTATAAATACAGTCTATATTTTTTTTCTCTTTTTAATGAACAATCCATAGACTGGCCTATTTAAAAGAATCCAAATGTTGAATAGTTGCTTTAAAAAAAAATATCCACGTTCCCATGTAAAATACGTCTCAGACTGTATCATATCATTTTTAGTGTTATCAAATTCAGTGAAGACATTAGAATATGATAACTATTCATTGTAAACGTTATAAACTGATCTTACAGCAAATACATTCTCCTTCTACCAACCTATATCCCAGCAGCAGTAGGAGCAGGCAGACTGACATGGAGAGTGACAATCGTAAACTGATACTGAATGCTAATTTGAATCCGTCTTCTTGACCTTGCTAACATCTTCAATTGATCTGACAGGAGAAACCAGATAGTTGTGTACAGTTCTGCTGAATTGTAAAGGTGTTACTCCTGTTTAATTTGTGTGGAAATGTTTAAAGCCATAGGTGAGGACCTTAGTTCAACCTACACAAAGACACTAGTTTTAATTGACTATGACTCCATATAAATATTTACTTATTTCCCATAAGAGTTAAAGCAGAAATAAAATTTCTTGATATCAGACAAGCCTTCAGAAGCTAGGTGCAGCTATATTTGGAAACCCTAACCTCCTGAAATATTCATGCAATCAGTGGATGGATGGAATGTTCTAGAATACTTTAACAACTTTACATTCTTCAAGACATTTCACATTTCAATGTTAAGGTTCTTGGTTGCAAGGAGCGAGCTGTAATGTTTATTTTCTTTTCAATTATATCAGTAACATCTGGCACTCACTGGGTCAACAGTGAGGACTTCTTCAGCTAATTCAATGTGACATATACCATCCAAAGTATGGAGTTGAATCTCTACCTGCGTGTTATACACCGATACTGCAGGTTATATGCCGATGTTTGTTGGTATATACTACAGTCCGGCGTCCGGTTGTGTATGCCAGTCCACGTGAAGCTGAACAATCTTCCCCTGCACTGCTCTCTCACACGACCTCTCTGATGTTGGGAGTTGGCTGATCATGTCACTCGGCCCACAGCATCAGCACAAAAGTAATTGGCTGCATAAGAGGACCCAGGTAGGGAGTCTGGATAGGCCCCTCACTGAATAAAATACAGTGGTCCCTCAACATACGATGGTAATTCGTTCCAAACGACCCATCGTTTGTCGAATCCATCGTATGTTGAGGGATCCGTGCAATGTAAAGTATACAAAGTTATACTCACCTGTCCCCACCACTCCGGACCGTGTCCTCACCGCTCCAAACGCTGTCCCAGGGGCTCCCGATGCTGTCCCGCTTCTCCGGTGTCTTCTTCGGGATCCTCCGGCTTCTTCCGCATCTTCTGCAGGGTCCGGGCCTTGCTTTCTGGTGACGTTATTACGCTGCTGCACCGGCACGGCGTGCGTAGTGACGTAATAACGATGCCGGAATGAGAGGCCCGGACCCTGGAGAAGATACAGAAGACGCCGGAGGATCCTGAAGTGGACCCGGAGCAGCGGGGATAGGTAAGTGAACTTGTCCGGGATGCTTAAACTGCTATCCGACAGCAGCTTATGTATTTTGCACTGTCGGATAGCAGTTAATGCGATGGCCCCGACATATAAAAGCATCGTATGTTGATGCTGACATCGACTTGCGATGACCTCTGAGAGGCCATCGTATGTCGATTTTATCATATGTCGGGGCCATCGCATGTCGGGGGGTTACTGTATTAATTTATGTCAGTATGTGTGTGTATGAGTGTGTGTCTGTCTGAATGTCTGTGTCAGTGAGTGTGTCTCAGTGTGCGTGAGTGTGTGTTTCTCAGTGTGCGTGAGTGTGTGTCTCTCAGTGAGTGTGTGTCTCTCAGTGTGTGTCAGAGTGTTTGTCAGTACTGTATTTATGAGTGTTTTCAGGCCATGCATTATACCGGTAATCCTCATTTTAACAAGCAACTTTAAGTTTAAAAAATGTATTTAAAATAAATGGCTTGGAAGCTCTGAACTTAATGTTGGAATAACAAATATCATTCCAACATTAGGTTCAGAGCTTCCAAGTCATTTATTTTAAATATTATATTTTTACTTAAATTTCCTTGTTAAAATGAGGATGTGTGTTATACACCGATAAATATAGCATTTTGTGACATATACAGAACACATTTACAGTCATTGATCCCCTTCCTCCTCTCAAAGGCAGACATAGGCAGTGTAGTCACCAGTAGGTGTGGACCCACTGTATCACCTAACTGATTTGAGCATTGGCTTAATGGTCCCCAAATTTTTACTCATTAAGGGTCTATTCACACGTACAGTATTTTGTGGAGATTTGATGTCCCATATACTTGCGTTATAACACAACAACCTTTCATGTCAAGACACAAAGGAACTTTCTAGAATATGTAATTATTGACATTCAAATGTATTCAAATTAATTGTTCAATTAAAATATTACTGATCTAAAAGAAAAGAAGTAGAAGCGTTGAAACCTGGTTTGGTTCAATAAGCAAGGTGATTCAAATTTACACAATGTCTTGGGCAATTAGCATGATAATGCGGATGAATATAACTAACAATGACAGCTAATTAACTGTAACAAAGTATCCACAGCTGTAATAAGCCAGAATTTTGAAGTTTGAAAACTTTAGTATCTATAAGAGCTAAATATCTTATGCATACACAACAGAATTGTTCTCATAGACTTTAGTTTTACCACATTTCTTCTATCAAACAACTTTGATCAATGGGCATGTGGAATGTGGAAATCCCACAGATTTTTAAGAAATGCATATTTCATTATTTATTGTTAGATCAATCAGGTATAATTAGGAAAAGCAGCCAAAATAGTACATATAGCTCTACTGGCCACAACAAGGGTATACCAAAATACTATCTCAAGCCTACCATACCACAGTTAAAGAGTTCCTGTAATTTATATAAAGTTTTGACATATTGTCCAAATATGAGCTGCCCAAAATAACCAGAAATAGTAATGAGCGTCATATGCCATATTCAAATTTGCGATATTTCGCAATATGAGGACGAATATTCGTCCCATATTCGTGAAATTCTAATATTCGTGAGTTTTTTTTTCCATTGCGAAATTTCGCCATTGTGAGATTTTGCTATTGCGGAATTTCGCTATTGCGAAATTTCACTCGTCTGAGCATGCGCGCTATGACATCATGCGAGAACAGAGATCATTGCCTGGATCTTTGCCAGTTGCTTTTCGCATCGCGATCTTCTACTGCCCTGGGAAGCGAAGATGGTGGGGAGTAACTTTTCACCAAGTGAGGAAAAACTGCTGATTTGTGTAAGTAATGTCACCACTGTTATTTCATTATATTTAACTGCATTTTAGACTAGTTTAAAAGTTATGATATAAGATCAGATAGCAGTGTTTCCCAAACAGTGTGTCTCCAGCTGTTGCAAAACTACAACTCCCAGCATGCACTGACAGACCATGCCTGCTGGGAGTTGTAGTTTTGCAACAGCTGGAGGCACCCTGGTTGTGAAACACTGAGTTAGGTAACAAACTCTCAGTGTTTCGCAACCATTGTGCCTCCAACTGTTGCTAAACTACAACTCCCTGCATGCAACTCGCTGCATCCCCCCCCCCCCCCTCACCCCCAATGTGAATTACAGTGTGTTTGTAGCTGAAGCAAATTCTCAAACTCTCTGCGGGAAACTACTGTGAACCCCCGCCCGTGTAACTGTACATTACACTACACTAACACAAAATAAAAAGTAAAAAAACACTACATATACACATACACCTACACAGCCCCCCTCCCCAATAAAAATTAAAAACGTCTGGTACGGCACTGTTTCCTAAACGGAGCCTCCAGCTGTTGCAAAACAACTCCCCAGTATTACCGGACAGCCATTGACTGTCCAGGCATGCTGGGAGTTTAGCAACAGCTGGAGGCAACCTGTTTTGGAATCACTAGCATACAATACCCCTATGTCAACCCTATGCAATTCCCTAATGTAGTCCTCAAATGTGCATGGCGCTCTCACTTTGGAGCACTGTGTTATCTGTGGTATTACATAGGACTGCAGGTTATATCTACTACATAATCTGTATTCAGAGAGTTATCACTGTGCTATCTGTGGTATTACATAGGACTGCAGGTCACATCTACATTATCTGTACTCAGAGCGTTATCACGGTGTTATCTGTGGTGTTACATAGGACTGCAGTTCACTTCAACTACAATATCTGTACTCAGTTATCACTATTATCTGTGGTGTTACATAGGACTGCAGGTCACATCTACTACATTAGCTGTACTCAGAGAGTTATCACTGTGTTATCTGTGGTGTTACATAGGACTGCAGGTCACATCTACTACATTAGCTGTACTCAGAGAGTTATCACTGTGTTATCTGTGGTGTTACATAGGACTGCAGGTCACATCTACTACATTATCTGTACTCACAGAGTTATTACTGTGTTATCAGTTGGGCTTCTTCTGTTTTAAAAAAGCAATTGGTTGTCACAGGATACAAGGCACAAAGGACGCAAGCAAAAACACAGAAACACTCTCCTCTTTAAACCACCATGTGAATCTGCAAAGGAATGCTGGTGGGGAGTGATGTTATATACTGGTCGTGCCAGCAAGTTTCTATTGGTTGCTAGGGACGTTGCTAAGCTCTGACAACTTTGCTTGCAGAACTCTCATTGGCTCAGAGGCATAAGTAGGGCGAAATTTCAAAGAATATTCGCATGCATAAGCCTTTCGCCTCACAGTCTCATCCCTGGGTCTTTAATCATACAAGCATTGCATTTATCAGTCAAAGGAGATCCCTACAATGTGCTCAGTTTTTAAAACAGTTTGAAAAAAAGACAAATATTCGTAATAGTGAGCAACACTAACCAATAAGTTATAATCTTTAACAAAAAATGATAATGCACCCACATAAAAATGTCAGATTTCTGCAATATTCGATAAACAGTTATGTCTCAGACAGAAATGTAAATGGTTACAGGTGAGGTCTGATTAGACTCTGATTAGACTGATTAGAGATTTTGCTACAAGAGTGCATAGAAGTGCTTCCTATAAAAAAAGCTTTTAGAGGCTACTTTTTGGTAGTGTACCTCTTGGTGTGAGATTGTTGTGTCTATGATGCAATCAAAGATATTCTCCCCAGTTGACAGACTTTCAGAGGAGGCATATAATTGGACAAAGGGTCTATTCACATGGCAGAATTTCCACTTGTGGAATTTCGCCTCAAATTAAAGCCCACAGACTTCTATGGGATTCCACACTCCCATTCACACTTCTGAATTTCCGCTTGCGGAATTCCGCTAGCGGAATTCCGAAGCAGAAATTCGGAAGTGAGAATGGGAGTGCGGACTCCCATAGAAGTCTATGGGCTTTGATTTGAGGCGGAATTCCGCAAGCGGAAGTTCTGCTGTGTGAATAGACCCTAAGGCTAGGTTCACACTACGGAATCTCTGGGCAGAATTTCTGCCGGAGATTTAGCCGGCGGCATTAAGACCGCACAGACTGCATTGCAATCCGCATAGACGGCAATGCATTTCTGGGTGGATCTTTTGGGAGATCTGCTCAGAAATGCATTGACATCTATGGGGATGGCAGTGCAGTCTGCGCAGTCCTAGTACCACCGGCTTGATGTCTGGCAGAAATTCTGCCCAGAAATTCCACAGTGTGAACCTAGCCTAAGGCTAGTTTCACACTGTGGAATTTCTGGGCAGAATTTCTGCTGGAGAACAAGCCAGCGGCACTAGGACCGCACGAACTACATTGCCATCCCCATAGATGGCAATGCATTTCTGAGCAGATCTCCAAAAAGATCCACCCAGAAATGCATCGCAATCTATGGGGAGCAGCAATGCAGTCTCCTTGGTCCTAGTGCCGAAGGCTCGATCTCCGGCAGAAATTCTGCAGTGTGAACCCAGCCTAAGAGAAGCAAAACAGCCATTTTGACAAATTGCCCGCCAGCTAGGCAGTTCTGATAAAGCAGTTAGGAGCAGTGATTATGTCAGGGCATGCACACACAGCAACAGGCTCCAGATGATCCAGACAGACCACCAACTGAGAGGATCATTTTACAAACATGAGCAGCTCCGACAGTTACCTTATCCACCAACCAGACACAGGTGACATCTTCATTACACACCACTGTTTTCCAGGAGTATAAGGCTGGGTTCACACCACGTTTTTCAAATACGGTTACCGTATACGGTTTTCCGCTAAAAAACGTATGGCAAAAACCGTATGCAACCTTATACAACCGTATGACTCCAAATTAAAACGTATATGGTTTTTCCCCGTACGGTTCTATCCGTTTGCATCAGTTTTTGCCAACGGTTTTGCTATTTTGTTGGAATTAGTTTTCCAGCAATTTAATAAAGTTACTATTGTTCTATTGAAATCCCAATCTGCGCATGTGTCAACTCCAAAAACGGATTAGAAAAACCGTGTGCAACTGTATTCTGAAATTCTGTGTACGGTTCTCATAGACAACAATGTTAAAAGAACTGCATACGGTTCGCATACGGTTTTCCAACCGGAGGCAAAAACGTGGTCGACAGCGTTTTTGCCTACGGTTGAAAAATCGGCAAAAACTTATCCGAGGCAAAACGGATGAAACCGTACACAACATTTGGAATACGATTTACAATGCATTCTCTATGCATACGGTTTCGGATACGGTCGTATACGATTTGTCAAAACCTGTTCAGAGGAAAAGTTGCTGAGTTGCCCATAGCAACCAATCAGATCGCTTCTTTCATTTTAAAAAGGCCTTTGCAAAATGAAAGAAGCAAGCTGATTGGTTGCTATAAGCAGCTCAGCAACTTTTCCTCTGGACGTCCTACCTATAGATTGGATATACTTAGATGGCCATGTTTTAGCATAGTCAATAGTGTGTGATTGCAAGGCAGCCATCCCTGATTTTAGGCAATCACAGACCTATATATATGTTTATAGCATACAGTGTATGGCAGCTTGGTACCAGTCCATTGACCTCTATGTAGTTAGGTGATAACTGACACACTGACATTCTTTTGTCCTATCAGTGTATTGGACGGTGTTTATTGTCTCTATTTGGACATTGTCTCTCTTCATGGCACCTGTGCCTATGATTTTTAGTTGGGAGTTTATATATCCATGATCGTTGTACTATCAATTTGAAGCGAAATCCACAGCAGTGGGGTAGAACTTTTTTGGCTTGGGGTCTCTGCTCTTGAGTCTTGTGCTAAGTAGTTAGGATACAGAGGGAGGTTTTCAATGGATGAGGTAGAGAGCATGATCATTTGAAACTTGTCATAGGGATATTTTTGATACCGGTTCTTATATAATAAGTATTAAAGGGGTACTCCACCCCAGGCTAATTCCTCCCAACCACGGGGACCGAAGATCGGGATGTCACGACACCGCCCCCGTGTGACATCACGCCCCCCCTCAATGCAAGTCTATGGGAGGGGGCGTGACGGCCATCACGCCCCCTCCCATAGACTTGCATTGAGGGGGGGCGTGATGTCACACGGGGGCGGAGTGGTGATGTCATGATCTTCCGTCCCCGTGGTCGGGAGGAATCAGCCTAAGAGCCTCCAGTGTTTCCAGCAGCAGTTACAGTGGGTGCTGCTTGCTATATTGCGGGGGTGAACAGCAGAGGGACCCCGGCGATCTGACACCTTATCCCCTATCATTTGGATAGGGGATAAGATGTCTAGGGGCGGAGTACCCCTTTAAAGGTTAAGTTTTGTCTGTTAAAACAGATTTTTTGTAAATAGTCCTCCCCTGAAATCGAGGACTGGATTTGCATGTATTTGCTTTAAGTAGACTATTTAAAAATATTTGGTGATTCACGACAATTAACTGTCCAGTGGTTGGGTGGCTGGTGAACCCTTACCTTGGCTGGGCCCTCAGACTGGGTCCAAAGTGACTGACTAGTCAGTCCGCCCCTGAACATTATATTAATAAGTTGCTTTGTTATACTTTTTTTACACCATACAAAGGCTGTTTCTTTCGCTGGACAACCCATTTAGGACCTACAAACTGGATGCATTCAGGATCCAGCTATACTCTACTCCCCTATTATTCCAGTGATTATCTAAACGTCTACTCTACACGTTTGTGTTAGATAACATTTTCATGACTTCTCATCCATATAAAGAACTAACAACAATGGTTGCTCCTTTGTCTAAAGGCCAAACAACAATATAGGGATTGTGTATCATGGATCATGTATAAAGTAGGGGCTCTGGAGATGCTGCTGCCGTTTCAGTGAGCTGCATTGTTTTTAGTGCTAATGTATCACTTTTGTTGCCCTTTATCCAGAATGTAAAGTGAAGGACTTGATAAAAAGCTTTTCATATTAGGAAACATAACTTCTAGCTTTAAAACTACACAATGGATTTGTTTGTGTTTTACTGTTTTTATTATCATTATTTTTACTTAGTTTTTGCAGTTGTCAATAATGTTTGGCTCATAACATATACAGCTGCAAAGAGGAATATTGCCATCTGGTGGGTAGAAGTGGTTCTGCAGTTTTATTTTAATTTTATTTTTTTTCTGTTAGGAAAGGGTTATAATTATGTATGATTTCTGGAGAATTAACAAAGAAAATCACATGATCAAATCACAAACAGTAGTTGAAAAACAGTACAGTTTAGGGGCTCGTTCACACAAGTGGATTTTGATGCTTATTTTAGTGCGGATTTCGCTGCACATTTTCAGCTGCTTTATTTTCTACAGATTTTTTTCTGCTGCTTATTTTTTGCTGGTAAGTCAACGATAAAATAAGCAGCAGAAAATAAAAAAGCAGCAGATCAGCTGTGGAAAATCCACACAAAAATCCACTCGTGTGAACAATCCCTTAAGGTATATTCACACGTGCGTATTTTTGCAGCAGATCTTGTGCTGCAGATTTGCTGTCCATCGGCTTTAATGGGTAGCAAAATCTGCTACAGCAAATCTGCAGCAGAAAAAACCCTTGTGCAAACTTACCCTTAGGGCGGATAACATGCAGAATTTTTGCAGCATATTTGCTGCGGAAAATCCGCAGTGGATTTTTTCACTGTTGTCTTCAATGTGTCCGAAGGAAAATCTGCAAATCTGCCTCTATAGCAGATTTTCTGCTGACCCATTGAAGTCAATGGTAGCATAAACTGCTGCGGATTTTCCACAGCAAATATGCTGCAGATTTTTCGCAGCAAATATGCTGCAAATTTTCCAAAGCAAATATGCTGCAGATTTTCTGCAGCAAATATGCTGAGGAAATTCCACAGGTAATCCACCCATGTAAACATACGCTTGTGCTGTGTTTCATATGCTTGTCACTCATTTCTTTTTTTCTGCAGATTGTTTTGTAGAATCTGTTTTAGTAGGTATCTTTCTACTTTACATGACTCTTTACGTAAATTAGGATTTTTTTTGGATCCAAATATATTCACTATACACAGTGGGGAGAACAAGTATTTGATACACTGCCGATTTTGCTGGTTTACCTATTTAGAAAAGCTTGTAGAGGTCTGTAATGTTTATCATAGGTTCTTTTCAACTGTGAGAGATGGAATCTAAAACAAAAGTCCAGAAAATCATATTGTGTGATTTTTAAAAAATGAGTTTGTATTTTATTGCGTGACATAAGTATTTGATACATCAGAAAAGCACAATTTATTATTTGGTACAGAAATCTTTGTTTGCAATTACAAAGATTAAACATTTCCTGTAGTTCTTGACCAGGTTTGCACACAGTGCAGATTTTGTCCCTCTCTCCATACAGACCTTCTCCAGATCCTTCAGGTTTCGGGGGCCACTCCAGGACCTTGAGATGCTTCTTATGGAGTCACTCCTTAGCTGCCCTGGATGTGTGTTTTGGGTTGTTGTCATGCTAAAAAGACCCGGCCATATTCCATCTTCAATGCTCTTACCAAGGGAAGGAGGTCGTTGGTTAGCCTAGATCTTGTGATACATGGCCCCATCCATCCTCCCCTCAATATAGTGCAGTCATCCTGTCCCGTTTGCAGAAAAGATGCCCCAAAGAATGATGTTTCCACCTCCATGCTTCACGGTTGAGATGGTGTTCTTGACATGGCGAGTGGAGTTTAGACCAAAAAGCTCTATTTTTGTGTCATCAGACCACATGACCTTCTTCCATTTCTCCTCTGGATCATCCAGATGGTCATTGTCAAACTTCAGACGGGCTTAGAAATGCGCTGGCTTGAGCAGGGGGACCTTGCATGCACTGCAGGATTTTAATCCATGATGGCGTAGTGTGTTACTAATGGTTTTCTTGGAGACTGTGGTCCCAGATTTCTTCAGGTCATTGACCAGATCCTGCTGTGTAGTTCTGGACTGATCCCTCACCTTCCTCATGATCATTGATGCCCCACAAGGTGAGATCTTGCATGGAGCCCCAGACCGAGGGAGATTGGCCGTCATCTTAAACTTCTTCCATTTTCTAATAATTGCGGCAACAGTTTTTGCCCTCTCACCAAGCTGCTTGCCTATTTCCCTGTAGCCCATCCCAGCTTTGTGCAGGTCTACAATGCTATCCCTGATGTCCTTACACAGTTCTCTGGTCTTGGCCAATGTGGAGAGGTTGGAGTCTGTTTGATTGAGTGTGTGGACAGGTGTCTTTTATACAGGTAACGAGTTCAAACAGGTGCAGTTCATACAGGTAATGAGTGGAGAACCGGAGGACTTCTTAAAGAAAAAATAACAGGTCTGTGAGAGACGAAATTCTTACTGGTTGGCAGGTGATCAAATACTTACGTCATGCCATAAAATGCAATATATATTTTTAAAAAATCATACAATGTTATTTTCTGGATTTTTTAGATACCATCTCACACATCTCAAGAGAACCTATGACAAAAATTACAGACTTTGTAAGTAGGAAAACCTGCAAAATCGGCAGTGTAGCAAATACTGGTTCTCCCCACTGTATTTGAGGAGCTTTGTTGTTTCTAACATAGTTTTTTTTTTTATTAGCCAAATAAATCAAGTGAAATATAATGAGCTAGCATAATTACAAGGTACAGTAAAAGATATATAATAAAATTAAAAACTTCACTCAATATGAGCCTTAACCTGTTGGGGACAGAGGGCGTACCTGTATCTGATTGGTACCCAAGTCGCAATTATAGAAAAATACAGTATAACTAAGCTAAAAAAACACACACAGTTATACTGATCAGGTATTTTACTAAGCATGTTAAAGGGGTATTCCAAGCAAAAACATTTTTTCCAAAGGATAGGGGATAGGATGTCTGATCGCGAGGGGCCCCCTGCTGCTAATTTCTATGGGGAGGGGGGCTACTACTACCTAAAATGGAGCAACTACTACCTACAAGGGGTTATTATTACCTAAATGTAAATATAAACTATTGGTAACATTGGTCCAGAATGAATCCATGTGGAAGGGGTTAAACGTTATCATAACTTGACAGATCTTGAACTGTTTTTGCTAGAGCATCTATGGAATGTGAAAACAGTTAGGTCATTGTTGGCATCCATAACCCTTCCTCTAATGTGTCCTTTTATTTATTCTCAATTAGATACAATATTTCCAAAAACAAACGATCTAGTTCTGGCACAAAGTGAAGATCACTCATGACATTTGAGTCATCCTTTTCTTATAGCTTTATTTACACTTTGCTGCCATCTAGTGAAAAATTGAAATAATGTCACTGTGATTTATAGGGCCAGTCATTTCCATGAGCATTTCCATTTCAGACCTCACCATTTAAATGACAGTCCAGCCCCTACACCCCAATGTGTACTGTTAATCTATGTGATTCATCTATAAAGGCAAGTCTTAAATGTACAGCTCAATGTTCAGTCTGCAATAGATAACAGATTCATGATCAGTTCTAGCTGTATATTAGCTTAACCCCTTAAGGACCCAGCAATTTTACACCTTAGGACCCGGCCATTTTTTGCACATCTGACCACTGTCACTTTAAACATTAATAACTCTGGAATGCTTTTAGTTATCATTCTGATTCCGAGATTGTTTTTTCGTGACATTTTCTATTTTAACATAGTGGTAAAACTTTGTGGTAACTTGCATCCTTTCTTGGTGAAAAATCCCAAAATTTGAAAACTTTGCATTTTTCTAACTTTGAAGCTCTCTGCTTGTAAGGAAAATGGATATTCCAAATAATTCTTTTTATTCACATATACAATATGTCTACTTTATATTTGCATCATAAAATTGACGAGTTTTTACTTTTGGAAGACACCAGAGGGCTTCAAAGTTCAGCAGCAATTTTCCAATTTTTCACAAAATTTCCAAACTCACAATTTTTCAGGGACCAGTTCAGGTTTGAAGTGGATTTGAAGGGTCTTCATATTAGAAATACCCCAAAAATGACCCCATTATAAAAACTGCACCCCCCCAAAGTATTCAAAATGACATTCAGTCAGCGTTTTAATCCTTTAGGTGTTTCTAAGGGGTAAAATGAGAAAATGTATACTTATATTTGTAGCCCAATTTCTCTCGAGTAAGCACATACCTCTTATGTCTATGTAAAGTGTTCGGCGGGCGCAGTAGAGGGCTCAGAAGCGAAGGAGCGACAAGGGGATTTTGGAGAGTACGTTTTTCTGAAGTGGTTTTTGGGGGGGATGTTGCATTTAGGAAGCCCCTATGGTTCCAGAACAGCAAAAAAAAAAAAAAAAAAACACATGGCATACCATTTTGGAAACTAGACCCCTTGAGGAACGTAACAAGGAATAAAGTGAGCCTTAATACCCCACAGGTGTTTCTCGACTTTTGCATATGTAAAAAAAATTCAAAAAAATGTCACTAAAATGTGTGCTTCACATTTTTGCAAGGGTTAATAGCAGAAAATACCCCCCAAAATGTGTAACCCCATCTCTTCTGAGTATAGAGTTACCCCATAAGTTGACCTGAAGTGCACTACGGGCGAACTACAATGCTCAGAAGAGAAGCAGTCATATTTGGCTTTTTGAGAGCAAATTTTGCTCAGGGGCATGTCGCATTTAGGAAGCCCCTATGGTGCCAGGACAGCAAAAAATACCCATATGGCCTACCATTTTGGAAACTAGACCCCTTGAGGAACGTAACAAGGAATAAAGTGAGCCTTAATACCCCACAGGGGTTTCACGACTTTTGCATACGTAAAAAAAATATATATATTTTTTTCACTTAAATGTGTGTTTCCCCCCCAAATTTCACATTTTTGCAAGGGTTAATAGCAGAAAATGTCCCCCCCCAAAAAATTTTGTAACCCCATCTCTTCTGAGTATGGAGGTACCCCATAAGTTGACCTGAAGTGCACTACGGGCGAACTACAATGCTCAGAAGAGAAGGAGCCATATTTGGCTTTTTGAGAGCAAATTTTGCTCGGGGGGCATGTCGCATTTAGGAAGCCCCTATGGTGCCAGGACAGCAAAGTAACCCCCACATGGCATACCATTTTGGAAACTAGACCCCCTTGAGGAACGTAACAAGGGGTACAGTGAGCATTTACCCCCCCACCCCCCACTGGTGTCTGTCAGATCTTTGGAATAGTGGGCTGTACAACATTTTTAATTTGCACAGCCCACTGTTCCAAAGATCTGTCAGACACCAGTGGGGGGTAAATTCTCACTGCACCCCTCATTACATTCCGTGACGGGTGTAGTTTCCGAAATGGGGTCACATTTTTTTTTTTTTTTTTTGTGTTCATCAAAACCGCTGTAACAATCAGCCACCCCTGTGCAAATCACCTCAAATGTACATGATGCACTCTCCCTTCTGGGCCTTGTTGTGCGCCCCCAGAGCACTTTGCGCCCACATATGGGGTATCTCCATAGTCGGGAGAAATTGCATTACAAATTTTTGTAATTTTTTCCCTTTTACCTCTTTTCAAAATGAAAAGTATAGGGCAACACCAGCATGTTAGTGTAAAAAATTAATTTTTTTACACTAACATGCTGGTGTAGACCCCAACTTCACCTTTTCATAAGGGGTGAAAGGAGAGAAAGCCCCCCAAAATTTGTTAGGCAATTTCTCCCGTGGCCCTAAACTGTTGCCTTGAAATACGACATGGCTCCAAAGTGAGAGCGCCATGCGCATTTGAGGCCTGAATTAGGGATTTGCATAGGGGTGGACATAGGGGTATTCTACGCCAGTGATTCCCAAACAGGGTGCCTCCAGCTGTTGCAAAACTCCCAGCATGCTTTGACAGTCAACGGCTGTCCGGCAATACTGGGAGTTGTTGTTTTGCAACAGCTGGAGGCTCCATTTTGGGAACAGTGGCGTACCAGACGTTTTTCATTTTTTTTGGGGAGGGGGGCTGTGTAGGGGTATGTGTATATGTAGTGTTTTTTACTTTTATATTATTTTGTGGTAGTGTAGTGTAGTGTAATGTGTTTAGGGTACAGTCACACGGGCGGGGGATTACAGCGAGTTTCCCGCTGCGAGTTTGAGCTGCCGCGCAAAATTTGCTGCATCGCAAACTTGCAGCCTGATACTCACAGTAAGCCCCCTGCCTATGTGAATGTATCCTGTACATTCACAGGTTGGGGGGACCCTCCAGCTATTGCAAAACTACAACTCCCAGCATGCACTGTCTATCAGTGCATGCTGGTAGTTATAGTTTTGCAACAGCTGGAGGCACACGGGTTGGGAAACACTGAGTTAGGAAACAGACAATGTTTCCCAACCAGTGTGCCTCCAGTTGTTGCAAAACCACAACTAAACATTCTCAGGCATGCTGGAAGTAGTAGTTCGGCAACATCTTTAGAGCCAATTGTTGCCAAACTACAACTCCCAGCATGCTTGGAGTTGTAGTTTTGCAACATCTGGAGGACTACAGTTTGCAAACCACTAATACAGTGGTTCCCAATCTGTGCTCTTCCAGATGTTGCAAAACTACATCTCCCAGTATGCCAAAACTGTCCAGGCATGCTGGGAGTTGTAGTTCTGCAACATCTGAAGGGCCAAATGTTACAGAACTACAACTCTCAGCATGCCTGGACAGTAAGGGCATGCTGAGGATGTGTAGTTTTGCAACGTCTGGAAGGGCACAGTGGTCCCAAAACTGTGGACCTCCTAATGTGGCAATACTGCAACTCCCAGCATGCCCGTACGCCAAGGGCTGTTTGGGCATGCTGGGAGTTGTAGTGTAAGGGGACCAAATGGAGCAGTCCAGATCGCTTTACGGTGGTCTGCACTGCTGCAAAGGTCCCACGCCGCCGCCGAAGATCCACTCACCTGTTGCCACCGCCGCCGGGATCCGGATCTTCAGGGACGAGGTAAGTACCGGGGCCGGGCCCCAGCACTCCCCCGTCCCCTGCCGCATCCTCCGGTCTTCCTCCCGTTCTCTCCGGACTTCCAGAAGCCGGGCAGGGTGGGAGGAAGTAAACACCCCCCCCCTGCGATTGGTCGCAGGGGCGATTTCCCTCGCGATTTGCGACGATCGCCAACATGGGGGGCCTACATGGCCCCCCTCTGCATTTGCCCTGGATGCCTGCTGAAGCATTTCAGCAGGCATACGCTTCCGATCTCTGCCCGGCGCGTGGCAGGGACCGGAAAACGCCATGACGTACTCATACGTCATGGGTCCTTAAAGCCCAGTGTGCGGAGATGTATGCATACGTCATGGGTCCTTAAGGGGTTAAACGGGAACTCTTATTAAAAAAAAATTCTATGCTTTATTTGTGTTTAAAAAAGCTGCCACTAGGTGTCTCCCTAATTGTCCCAAGCCCCTTTTTTCCCCATCTTTTTCGCAGACTTTGGACTCCTGCTGGCCTGGCAGAAGTCCAAAATCAGAAAATGCTGAGGGGGGGGGGGGGGGCAGTCTTATCTAATCATAGCTCATCTCACACTGAACTTCTCTGGGCTGTGTGTAGCAGAGTGAGGGAGGAAGTTCTCCCCTATATGGTTTCAGATGATGTCACGCCTGCTGGGTAATGCCCCTTCCAAGTCTGTGAACCTGACTGAGGCTGAGCAGAAGATACAGCATAATATCAAGGTAGAAAACTAAAAAAAATATAAAAATAAAGGCAGGGGGTAGTTCATCATGATGGGGGCAGTGAACTGGAAGGATTGTAAAATGTAACAAGATCATGAGAGGTACTCTTTAAGGCTGTACATTTACAGTAGATCTATGTTCACCAATCTTTGGCTTGTTGAGCATAGATACCCAGATACCAATCCAAGTGGACCCTGGCTACAAGTTTCAGTTAAACAATTGTGTAAGATACCAATGAAATCATAGACCAATATAAAATACTACAGAAAAATTTATTTGCTAAAAAAAAATACAAATTAATTCACTTTAGAAATTTTCAAAATGATGAGTAAATTGGGTCTGGTCTCTTTTGTTCAACATCTGGCAAGCTTTTTCAACATTTTTTGTCATTCCCGGAGGTCCGCAACTGAAAACTCCAATTTTTTTAACCTTAAAAGGAAAGCACAAAACAGTCATACATTGTATTTTACATGTAAGGATCATTATTCGTAATACAGTTTAGCAGTTTAGAACCCAAGGGTCAAGTCCTGAAAAAAAAAGTGAGGGAACTCATCCAAGATTTCCACTCAAGGGCTGGTCCTGCAGGACTTCTGCTAATGGGAACAGTGTTACTGCTGTGAAAAAAAATAGTGCATGAGTTCCTGCAGGACTTGAGCCCTTTTAGAACCTTTCTAATCTACTAGTGGCAGATTTGTAAATCAGCTGCTTATCAGTTGCTGTATACTCCAGAGAAAGTTGTGTAGTTCTTTTTTTGTCTGACCACAGTGCTCTGTCCAGGAACTGTCCAGAGGAGGAGAGGTTTGCTATGGGGATTTGCTCCTACTCTGGACAGTTCCTGACACAGACAGAGGTGTCAGCAGAGAGCACTGTCATTAGACAGAAAGGAATATTCACTTATTTAAGCTGCAATGCATCACAGTCACTGCAGTGCAACTCAGCAATCCATGATGGCTCCCACTTCTGCTAGCTGAAACTTTTATACTGCGGATGTGTTCTTAAAGGGGTTCTCTGCCCCTAGACATCTTATCCCCTATCCAAAGGATAGGGGATAAGATGTCAGATCGCCAGGGTCCCACTGCTGGGGACCCCCACGATATAGCAATCAGCACCCACCAGCCGTCACGCCCCCTCCCATAGACTTGCATTGAGCGGGTGGGGCGTAATGTTACACCAGGGCGGAGTCGATCTTCCGTCCCCATGGTCGGGAGCAATTAGCCTGAGAGCCTCCAGCGCTTCCGGAAGCAGTTACAGGTGGGTGCTGCATGCTATATTGCGGGGGTCCCCAGCGGCGGGACCCCGGCAATCTGACATCTTACCCCTATCCTTTGGATAGGGGATAAGATGTCTAGGGGCGGAGTACCCCTTTAAATAGAAGCCAGAATGAATTTGAGAGAGAGCATGGCCCACTGAAAACGACTGATAGGAATGTGTAAGATGGTTAACACATTCAGGCACCAGACAGTATTACTGCTCCAGTTACTGCAGGTGGGGGCACAGTCATTGATAACCCCCCATCTGAGGACAGTATAAATAAGTCACGAAGACCTTGGTTACAGAAAACATTACTGTACCAAATTACTGTACTTTTTGTCTATGTACAGCATAGGCAAAAAATTGTCAATCAGCAACCAGTGGGTGGGAGGGAGTGGCAACTCATGAAGAGACACCTGGACTACTGAGTATGTGCTTCATAATGGGGTAGGACTACTTTTCTGCACTACCCATGCCCTGGATACAAACAGTAGTATTCTTAAGTATTAAGAAGGGTTGCACAAATACATTGTTGCAGTCGGAATCTAATCCTTAGTCCTTAGTCTATAATCTAATCTAGTCCTTAGTCTATATTGCACTTGGTGCATATGGTGACACAAACTGTAAATTAAGTAATTGCATTAGGCTGTTCCTGTCCTGAACTTTGTCAGGTGCTTCCAGGGTCAGGGGGGTCCGCACTACTCTTAGGATTCCTAAACTATATATCGCTGTGCTGTGTAAACCCACATTCCTGCTGCAGATTGGGAAGTGCTGACATCTCTTTTCACTGACACTTACATGTCGTATATCTGGATTTTTCCAAAGCATTTGATACGGTGTCACACAACAGGTTGGTGCATAAAACGAGGAGGATGGGGCTGGGGTGGAATGTGTGTAAGTGGGTAAGTAACTTGCTTTGTGATAGGAAACAGGAGGTGGTTATTAATGGTACTTATTCTGATTGGGTGACTGTTACTAGTGGGGTACCACAGGGGTCCGTTTTGGGTCCTGTTCTATTTAATATATTCATTAATGACCTTGTAGAGGGGTTGAGTACTAAAGTAGCAATCTTTGCAGATGATACTAAACTCTGTAAAGCGGTAAACACTATAAAGGACAGTGCACTGTTACAAATGGATCTGGATAGGTTGGAGGTTTGGACTGGGATGTGGCAGATGAGGTTCAACACTGATAAATGTAAGGTAATGCACATGGGGAAGAATAATCCAGGCTGGGATTATGTATTAAATGGGAGCACACTTGGGATGACTGATGTGGAAAAGGATTTAGGATTCTTAGTTAATAGTAAATTTAGCTGTAGTGATCAGTGTCGGGCAGCTGCTGCCAAGGCAAATAAAATCATGGGGTGCATCAATAGGGGCATAGATGCCCACGACAAGGAAATAATTCTACCGCTGTACAAATCACTAGTCAGACCACACATAGTATACTGTGTACGTTACTGGGCACCAGTGTACAAGAAAGATATAGCGGAGCTGGAGAGGGTTCAAAGACGGGCAACCAGAGTATTACGGGGAATGGGAGGACTACAGTACCCAGAAAGATTATGAAAATTGAGGTTATTTAGTTTAGAAAAAAGAAGGCTTAGGGGAGACCTAATAAATATGTATAAATATATCAGAGCCGTACAGAGATCTAATATATCAGGACCATGCAGAGATCTCTCCCATGATCTATTTATGCACAGGACTGTATCTATAACAAGGGGGCATCCTCTACGTCTTGAGGAAAGAAGGTTTCTACACCAGCACAGATGGGGGTACTTTACTGTAAGAGCAGCAAGACTGTGGAATTCTCTGCCTTAGGAGGTGGTCATGGGGAACTCTGTAAAATAGTTCAAAAGGGGTCTGGGTGCATTTTTGGAGAGTAATAAAATCGCTGGTTATGTATACTAGATTTATAGGGACAGACCATTGATCCAGGGATTTATTCTGACTACCATATTTGGAGTCGGGAAGGAATTTTTACTTTGAGTATGAGGGTTTTTGTCTTCCTCTGGATCAACTCAGTAGGGACTCATTAGGGTTATAGGTTGAACTTGATGGACTCTATCTTGGATAGGAGATAAGATGTCTAAAGTACCCCTTTAAAACTTTCTAAAAGTGACAAGGACAATGTAAATGCAACCCATTGCTCCTGTTTTTTTACCAGCAATCCGGAGGAAGAGACAAATGATGGTACACTGGAATAATAGAACACAAACAGGAGAGCACACACATATACATACCTGCCAAATGTAAGGGATAAAAATAAGGAAATTGAACATTTTAGTAGAAGAATACCTTCAATGAAAGCTAATGCCCCCTCTTAAAAGGGGTACTCCTGAGGAAAACTTTTTTTTTTCAACTGGTGCCAGAAAGTAAAACAGATTTGTAAATTACTTCTATTAAAAAATCTTAATCCTTCCAGTACTTATTAGCTGCTGAATACTACAGAGGAAATACTTTTCTTTTTGGAACACAGTGCTCTCTGCTGCCATACCGAGCAGAGTGCCCTCTGCTGACATCTCTGTCCATTTTAGGAACTGTATAGAGCAGCATATGTTTGCTAAGGGGACTTTCTCCTACTCTGGACAGTTCTTAAAATGGACAGATATGTCAGCAGAGAGCACTGTGCTCGTGATTCAGCAGAGAGCACTGTGTTCCAAAAAGAAAATAATTTCCTCTGTAGTATTCAGCAGCTAATAAGTGCTAGAAGGATTAAGATTTTTTAATAAAAGTAATTTACAAATCTACTAAAAAATTGTATATTAAATACTAGCGCTGGAATGGATCCCCTTAAAGGCTGCTCTGATACACAGGAGTGGATTCTGGCTGGTATCCACCAAAGGTTATAAGCTGGCATACAAGAAGGGGTGTGTGTATCGGCGCACAATAAAGAGGAGTGATGATAAGTGGGTTAAGGTACTGACTATAGTCAGTACTGTAGAGAGTGAAAAGGGGACATCGATTTATTCAGGTGTGGTAGAATTTTTGGATGGGTACAAGGCTTCCTTAAATAGAAAAAAAATATATAATATTATATATTTTTTTTTCTATTAAAGGGAGCCTTGTACCTAATTTACAAATCTGTTTAAAAAAAAGTTTTCCACCAGACTACCCCATTAACCAAATAGACCTCTATAATCTTCACAAGTGCAGAGCCCTATATTGGGTCAGCAACAGTATCCTAATACCAGGAACAGGTACAGTTAGGCTAGGTTCACGTCATGATTTTGTGCCTCCAAAGCACAGATACATCAAAAACCACCAATCCACCAACATACCAGTGCTCAGATATTCATTTCAATGGCCAAAGTGTAGTCAGCTACGCTAGTAGTGACTATGTTAAGGTCATTTTCCAAGCATGTCTAAATTATGTATCAGACTGAAAAGTGCCATACCTAAGATTAAATACGGATAAATACAATCAATATAAATTAATTAATTAAATTATAATGGTTAATAATAATTTATTAATACATTAATTTATATTTATAATACATTTAAATTAATTAATTTACAGAATACAGATTAAATACAATCCCTAAGATTAAAAGATTAATTTTGAAATTTTAATTGAAGATTAATGGTAGCTAGTGCAACCATAAACATTTTTAGGCCGAGACCCGGCAGCATCAGTAAACCATATATTGGCTCAATGACACAGCCTGGAGGTGGCTGAATCATGAGGAGACTATAGTGGCTGAATGGCACAGCCTGGAGGTGGTTGAAGCATGAAGAGACCATATAGTGGCTGAATTGCACAGCCTGAAGGTGGCTGAAGCATGAGGAGAGACAATATAATGGCTGATTGGCACAGCCTGGAGTTTGTGGCAGCATGAGGAGACCATATAGTGGCTGAATGGCACAGCCTGGAGTTGGCGGCAGATGAGGAGACAAATAGGCATCACAATCTCTAAGAATAAAAGATACATTTTGAAATTTCCATTGCAGATGTATGGTACCTATTGCTACCATAAACATATATAGGTATTGTACTAGGCTTAACAGCATCACTAAACCATGTAGTTGCTGAATGACACAGACTGGAGCTGGCTGAAGTATCAGTAAACCATATATTGGATGAATAGCACAGCCTGGAGGTGGCTGAAGCATCTGTAAACCATATATTGGATGAATGACACAGCCTGGAGGTGGCTGAAGCATCAGTAAACCATATATTGGATGAATGGCACAGCCTGGAGGTGGTCGAAGCATCAGTGAACCATATAGTGGCTGAATGACACAGCGTGGAGGTGTTGGCAGCATGAAGAGACCATATAGTGACTAAATGACACAGTGTGGAGGTGTTGGCAGCATGAAAAGACCATATAGTTGCTGAATGACACAGCCTGGAGCTGGCAGCAGCATGAGAAGACACTACGGCTTCACAATCCCTAAGATTAAAAGATGAATTTTGAAATTTAAATTGAAGATTTATGGTAGCTCGTGCTACCATAAAAAAAAATTGTAGGCCCAGGCCCAGCAGCATCAGTAAACCATATATTGGCTGAATGACACAGCCAGAAGGTGGCTGAATCATGAAGAGACCATATAGTGGCAGAATGGCACAGCCTGGAGTGGGCAGAAGCATGAGGAGACCATTGACATTTAAGATTTTTACATTTAAATTTAAGATTGAAATTGAAATCTTAACTCCAAAGTTTTAGTGTTCCGGGCCCTGGCATGTGGGTAAAAGGACCAAATTTAACAAGGAGTCACATGCAACAGGGCAGCACAATGACAGAGCCTGGAGGGGGCATCAGTATGAGGATACCATTTAGTGGCTGAATGACTGCCTGGAGTTTGTGGCAGCATGAAGAGACTATATAGTGGCTGAAGGGCACAGCCTGGAGTGAGCTGAAGCATGAGGAGACCATATAGTGGCTGAATGGCACAGCCTGGAGGTGGCTGAAGCATGAGGATACCTAATAGTGGCTGAATGAGACAGCCTGGAGGTGGCAGCAGCATCAGGAGTCCTGAAAGTGACCCTAATGCAGAGGAGTTTCTGAAACTGAGGACCAGCACCTTAATTATGTTTTGCAGTATCCATGGCAGCACAATGAGAGAGCCTGGAGGTGGTAGCATCAGCATGAGGACACCATAGAGCAGCACAATTAGAGAGCCTGGAGGTGGTAGCCTCAACACGAGGAGACCATATGGTGGCACAATGACAGTGCCTGGAGGTGGTAGCATCAGCATGAGGAGACCATATGGTGGCACAATGAGAGAGCCTGGAGGTGGCAGCATCAGCATGAGGAAACCATAGAGCAGCACAATTAGAGAGCTAGCAGGGAGCAGCATCAGCATGAGGAGACCATATGGCAGCACAATGACAGAGCCTGGAGGTTTTAGCATCAGCATGAGGAGACTATATGGTGGCACAATGACAGAACGTAGAAGAGGTAGCATTAGCACAAGGAGACCATAGAGCAGCACAATGAGAGAGCCTGGAGGTGGTAGCATCAGCCTGAGGAGACCATATGCCGATACAATGACAGAGCCTGGAGGTGGTAGCATTAGCATGAGGAGACTATAGAGCAGCACAATGACAGAGCCTTGAGGTGGCAGCAGCAGCATGAAGGCCATGCCAACTGAGGGTTGAGTCTGAGGAACCCAAAGACTGTTGACTGGGGGTGTCGGATGTCACTTGGGATGAAGTGGATGACCGAGTGAACTGATCAATCACGGCTGCTGGGTTACTGCTCGAGACGCGACTGCTAGCTGACACCGGGAGCTCAGACCTCTCGCTGCACGCACCCATACTCTGCGGCAACCTCTGCCTGCGCCTGATGAATTTAGGCCTCTGCCACTCCACTGTGCACGTACTGGCTCTATTTTGCCTGACATACTTATTGCATATATCAGGGGAGTACAATACACTTCACCATGCTAAACAGTATTTGTCTAGAACTGCAGCAGGTGTGTACTATTAGCTTTCCTTTCACAGTATATAGGCCCTTGACAGATTAACAGGTACAAAACTACTTAGATGTAAGTATGTTGTATGCATTTATGTGGGCAGAAAAATGCGCTGCAGTACACTTAAAAAAGTACCTGAGTACAACACCAGCTGGTGATTACTTTTGCCTGGACTATCACAGTATGTAGGCCCGTGACAGATTATCAGGTACAAAATAGTACACTTCTTAAATGTATGTATGTGGTATTTACTTATGAGGGCAAAAAAATGTGTTACAGTACGCTTAAAAATTTTGTATTTTTGCACAACACCAGCAGTACACAACAGTGCTGCAGCACAAAAAAGCTGTGTACTAAACACAACATTTTATTCTTGCCTCCTCTGCTAAGGTTTATGAAGTTGAGGCAGCTTGTTGAAATGAATGAGGCAACACACAGCTATCTGCCCCTCTCTGTCATACAATGCTGAAGAAAGTGACTGGGAGGTTAATGGCTGCAGTAAAAATCCTTTTCAGTGATAAAAACACTTCTCTCTGTCCACCAGAACACTAATGTGACAAGGATGTGAAACACTGCTGGAATGAGCTTTTCTGTGTAACACACACACTGTCCTATCTGTATGCAGTGTAATGAATATGACGAGCCACAAAATGGCTGCAGAATATATAGGGCTGTGACATCACGGGGGGTGACTGGCTGCTGATAGGCTGCATCCTGCATGAGATTCAGGGTCATCCCGCCTACTTCCCTTCCCGCATTTCCAGCATCCCTTGCCCCATGTACTGACATGTGGATTTTAGATGCCCTGAAGCCTGGACCGCAGTAAATGGAGTTTAATTAAGTGATTCGCGTGATAGAATAGCGGCGATATTCGCATTCGTTGCAAATCAAATATTTCATGAAATTCGTGATTAATTCAGGTTCGTCAGCTTCAATTGGCTCATCTCTAGCTGTTACTACAATGATACACTTTGAAGAAAGGAACAGGCGGCAACTCTCCGGTGGGTGCAAACAGATTCTTTTATTCTTGTGATGTAATAAATTACTTCTTAAAATCGGGGGAGACACAACTTCAGACTTCATGCAGTGTGTACAGGTAACAACGTCGTTAATAAACGACATTGTTACCTGTACATACTGCATGAAGTCTGAAGTTGTGTCTCCCCTGATTTTAAGAAGTAATTTATTACATCACAAGAATAAAAGAATCTGTTTGCACCCACCGGAGAGTTGCCGCCTGTTCCTTTCTTCAAAGTGTATCTGCTGGCTTGTTGCTCTAAAGGCTGAGCACCACCGGGGAACCTGCAGCTGCTGCCAGGACTGTACCGCTTCTTGCTCCGGGGACAAGGTAGTGCCAACTTTTCTTTCTTTTTTGCCATTTGTTACTACAATGAGCCAGCCATATATCCTCTGGAGAAAGCCAGAGTCATAAGAAAATGAAGTGGGATTATTTTTTTTCTAGCTCTGCTCTACTTTTTGCTAGCGATTCTGTTTTTTTTTATTGGTCTGACCCTCGCCAATCAGTAGTAGCATATCCTAGTAAAATGCCAACAATTTGTATCCAAAGTCAAATTCTTTAACCCCTTAATGACGGAGGACATAAATGTATGTCCTGGTGAGTTGGTACTTAACGCACCAGGACGTACATTTACGTCCTAAGCATAACCGCGAGCATCGGAGCGATGCCCAGATCATGTGCAGCAGGTCCCGGCTGCTGATCACAGCCAGGGACCCGCCCGTAATGGTGGACATCCGCAATCCCAGTACCACCTCTATGCTGATGACACCCAACTATATACCTCTTCTTCCAACATCACCCCTGCACGCCTACAGAATACCAGTGACTGTCTCTCTGCCGTCTCAGACATCATGTCCTCTTTATATCTGAAACTAAATCTTTCTAAAACAGAACTTCTTGTTTTTTCTCCATCAACTGATACTGTAGCTAACCCTGACATTTCCATCTCGGTATGTGGTACTACCATAACTCCCGGGCAGAAGGCTTGCTGTCTTGGAGTTATACTTGACTCTGATCTTTCACTCCCCATATTCAGTCTCTTTCATGTTCTTGTCACCTGCATCTCAAAAACATTTCCAGAATTTGTCTGTTTCTCCCTACTGAAACTGCTAAAACTCTCATTATTGCTTTGATTCACTCCCGCCTCAACTACTGTAATTCTTTACTAATAGGCCTTCCTTTCTCCAAACTCTTTCCTCTCCAGTCCATCCTTAATGCCGCAGCCAGACTCATCTTCCTCTCCAGCCGCTACACCGACGCCTCCTCCCTGTGCCAGTCACTACACTGGTTACCAATTCAGTTCAGAAAACAGTACAAAATCCTCAGTCTCACACACACAGCTCTCTACAATGCTGCACCTCCCTACATCTGCTTTCTCATCTCTGTCTACCATCCTACACGTTCTCTACGATCTGCTAATGATCTCACACTAACATCTTCTATAATCCGAACTTCTCACTCCCGTCTCCAAAACTTCCCTCGTGCTGCATCGGTTCTCCTGAATGTTATCCCTCATTCCCTCAGACTCAACAACAACATCCATAGTTTCAAACGTGGCCTAAAAACACATCTCTTCAGACAGGCCTATAACATTCTTTAATTGGCCTCAACATATCCTCAACATATCCACACACCTCTTGTTTGAATAGTTATTGTGTAATATTATGTCTTATACTTGTCTTTGTTTGTACCCCATAATTGTAAGCGCTGCGGAATCTGTAGGCGCTATGTAAATAAAAAATAATCCCATGGATGTCCGCCATTAACCCCTACAGCATCGCGGTCACTAAAATGGATGATCGGATCGCCCGCAGCGCTGCCGCGGCGATCCAATCATCCAGCAAGGCAGACAGAGGTTCCCTCACCATGCTGCCTTCCCCCCATCTTCTGCTCTGATCTGCCTTCCCGCAGACCAGAGCAGAAGATGACCGATAATGCTGATTAGTGCTGTGTCCTATACATAACACTGAACAGTATTAGCAATCGAGTGATTGCTATTAATAGTCCCCTATGGGGACTATCAAAGTGTAAGAATAAAAGTAAAAAAAAGTAAAAAAAAATTAAGTTAAAATATTTTTAAAAACCCCTTCCCCCAATAAAAACGTAAATTGTCCCATTTTCCCTATTTCACTCCCAAAAAGTGTTAAAAAAAATATTTTATATACATATTTGGTATTGCCGCATGCGTAAGTATCTCAAATTTTAAAATAAAATGTTAATGATACTGTACGGTGAACAGCGTGAACATAAAAAAAAAAAAACGTCCCAAACAGCTGTTTTTTTTATAACATTTTATTCCCCAAAAAATTTATAAAAAATGGATTAAAAGTTCTATATAAGCAAATATGGTATCAATAAAAAGTACAGATCACGGCGCAAAAAATTAGCCCTCATACCGCCGCTTATTCGGAAAAATGAAAAAGTTATAGGTCTTCAAAATAGGGGGATTTTAAACGTACTAATTTGGTTAAAGAGTTTGCGATTTTTTTAATCGCAACAGTAATAGAAAAGTATTTTATAATGGGTATAATTTAATCATATTGACCCAAAGATTAAAGAACACATGTCATTTTTACCGTCAATTGTACGGCGTGAAAACAAAACCTTCCAAAATTAGCAAAATTGCATTTTTCTTTTTAATTTCACCACACAAATAGTATTTTTTTGCGCCATACATTTTATGGTAAAGTGAGTGATGGCATTACAAAGAACAACTGGTCGCGGAAAGAACAAGCTCTCATACTAGTCTGTGGATGAAAATATAAAATAGTTATGGTTTTTTGAAGGCGAGGAGGAAAAAACAAAAACGTAAAAATTAAATTGTCTGCATCCTTAAGGCCCAAATGGGCTGCGTCCTTAAGGGGTTAAAGTCAAAAAGATTTTTTTAAGCCACTATGATTTTCTTATCAAAACTTTTTGTTTTCTTTTCTTTGTTACCATGTTAATATACCCCCAGCTGTTTCTTACTGCTTAGAATCTAGACAAGAGGATTAATTATACCAGTTAAGTATATGGGAAAAGTTATTAGTTGTGCTTTAATCAGCGCAGTAACAAAAATGGTTTCTCAGCAGTTCTTTATAGCCATTAAATATTTTATTAAATTACTGGTTATTAAGACAAAACGATAAATAGCACTGGGGGTATATTAGCTCGGCTTGTAATATCACTTAGAATAATGTGTCAGTGGTGAATAGCACAGCGAACTGTGAGAATGGCGCTGGACCAGATGAGACAGAAATTAATTGTAAATCACTCACCTCTGGGTGAACTTCCTGCAGAGAGGTAAAGAACAGCTCAAACTGTGGCCTTCCAAAATGAGTGATGGATCGTAAGCCTGTGAATAGGCTGCGGTTCAGAACTTTCTGGAAGTGTCTTTCACAAATGTACTACAATGGAAAGATAGACATTGTTTATTAAGGCTTTTGTCTATTTTAATCTGTTTTTTAGGTATTTACAAATAAATTCAAATATTTTATTAGCCCATAATGATATGGCAGTACAATAAAGAAAAGCATGTACACATGGTTAACCCCTCAAGGACACAGAAGGTTTTGGCTTTAAAGTGGTACTCTGGTGGAAAAAATTTTCTCAAATCAACTGTTTCCAGATATTTAAATTACTTCTATTAAAAAAATATTCATCCTTTACATTACTTATCAGCTGCTGTATGCTATAGAGGAAGTTGAGTTGTCCTCTTCAGTCTGATCACAGTGCTCTCTGCTGACACCTCTGTCCATATCAGGAACTGTCCAGAGTAGGAACAAAACCTCTCCTGCTCCAGACAGTTCCTGACATGGGCAGAGGTGTCAGCAGAAAGCAATGTGGTTAGACAGAAAGGAACTTCAAAAAGAAAAGAACTTCCTCTGGAGAATACAGCAGCTGATAAGTACTGGAAGGATTAAGATTTTTTTTTATTAGAAGTAATTTACAAATCTACCAAAAACAAAAAATAAATCAAAATTGACACCTACAACTATAAATGGCCATATTCAGCTACATGGTGTCTATTATGATCCTTCATTTATAGCAGAAAACTCATATCACAATATGACACAACAAGAAGAAAAAAGAGTTTGCTAAATACCGCTTCAATAAAATATAACTTTTATTTTAATCATAATAAAAATATGAACCAACTGGATACAAAAAATGAGGGCTTCAAAGCTTAGGCCGAGCAACCATACAGGGAGCACAACACACCGCAGATATTTGGGAGCACTACCAGTCTCAGTAATGACTAATTATCATGTCTCTCCTATACAGATAGAGTACCTTACCTACACCTCCTCAAAATAAAGTGCAGACTGCTACCTAACGTTAAGTTGTATGGTATCCTATAATGAAAAGGTGCCTGACTGGACATGGGTCCTAGTCATAAAGTGCATGATGCTGTAAACATAGTCTAAATATAGGATCTAAAGTGCCAGTGTCTTACCCATTTGTGTGCTGCTCCTCCGTCCCCAACGCCGTTTCGTAACCTTTATCAAGGGGGCTGTTGAGCAACAGCCCCCTTGAGAAAGGTTACGAAACAGCGTTGGGGAGGGAGGAGCAGCACACAAGTGGGTAAAACACTGGCACTTTAGATCCTATATTTAGACTATGTTTACACTTTATGACCCAGGACCCTCCACATGTGACCTTATTTTGGAAACTATCACCATCACAGAATTTATTAAGGGGTGCAGTGAACATTTACACCCCACATTTTTCATTTTCACGGACCACTGTTCCAAAAATCTGTCAGACATCTGTGGGACAGAAATGCTAACTCTACCCCTTATTCCATTACGTGAGGGGTGTAGTTTCCAAAATGGGGTCACATGTGTTCTGGCACCATGGGGGCTTTGTAAACACACACGAGGCCTTTAATTCCAAAAGCCCAATGGCGTTCCTTCTCTTTTGAGCATTGTTGTGGGCCCGCAGAGCACTTTACATCCACATATGGGGTATGTTCTTACTCAAGAGAAATGTTGGGGGGCTTTTTTCCTATTTTTCCTTGTGAAAATGAAAAATGTAGGGTAACACCAGCATTTTAGTGAAAAAAATCTTTTTTTTTCACTTTCCCATCCAACTTTAATGAAAATTTGCCAAAGACTTGTGGGGTGTTAAGATCACTTTACCCCTTGTTACATTCAGCGTGGGTATTTATATTTTTGTATTTATGTCAGAACTGCTGTAAAATCAGCCACCACTGTGAAATTAACCAATTTAGGCCTCAAATGCACATAGAGCGCTTTCACTACTGAGCCTTGTTGTACGTCCGCAGAGCACTTCCACATATGGGGTATTTCCGTACTCAGGAGAAAATTTTTGACAAATTTTGGGGGTCTTTTTTCCTTTTATCTCTTGTGAAAATGAAAAGTATGGGGCAACACCAGCATGTTAGTGTAAAAACATTTTTTTTTTTACACTAACAGGCTGGTGTAGACCCTAACTTTTCCTTTTCATACAGGGCAAAAGGAGAAAAAGCCCCCCAAAATTTGTAACACAATTACTTCCGAGTGCAGAAATAGCACATATGTGGCCCCAAACAGTTTTCTTGAAAAACAGAGCTCCGATGGGAGAGAGTGCCATGCACATTTGGGAGGCCTAAATTAGGGATCTGCATAGGGTTGGACTTGGATGCAAGCATTACAATTGCCTCCGCTACCAAAAACAGGGTACCTCCAGCTGTTGCTAAACTCCTAGCATGCCTGGACAGTGGCTGTCCGGCAATGCTGGGAGTTGTTGTTTTGCAACAGCTGGAGGCTCCGTTTTGGAAACAGTTCCGTACGAGACGTTTTTCATTTTTATTGTAGTGTAAGAGAGTGTATATGTTCTACCCTTTATTTTGTGTAGTGTAGTGTTTTTAGGGTACATTCGCACTGGCTGGTTTTTACGGTGAGTTTTCCGCTAGGAGTTTGAGCTACGGCGGAAAATTTGCCGCAGCTCAAACTTGAAGCAGGAAACTAACTGTAAACCCTCGCCTGTGTGAATGTACCCTGTACATTCACATGGGGGGGACCAGCCTCCAGCTGTTGCAAAACTGCAACTCCCAGCATGCATTGACAGACAGTGCATGCTGGAAGTTGTAGTTTTTCAAGTATCTCTGTACTCGGGAGAAATTACACTACAAATTTTGGGGGGCTTTTTCTCCTTTTACACCTTATGAAAAGGAAAGGTTGGGGGCTACACCAGCCTGTTAGTGTAAAAAAAAAAAAAAAATTTACACTAACATGCTGGTGTTGCCCCATACTTTTAGTTTTCACAAGCGGTAAAAGCAAATAAAGACCCCCAAAATTTGTAACACAATTTCTCCTGAATACGGAAATACCCCATATGTGGACCTAAAATGCTCTACGAGAGCACAACAAGGCTCAGGAGCGAGCGTGCCCTATGTACATTTGAGGCCTAAATTGGTGATTTGCACAGGGGTGACTGATTTTACAGCGGTTCTGACATAAACGCAAAAAAGTAAATATCCACATGTAACCCCATTTTGGAAACTACACCCCTCACGGAACGGTACAAGGGGTATAGTGAGCCTTAAAGGGTAGCTCCCACCATCCTATTTTTTTTCCCGTTCCCCTCCCCGCTACGGCACTAGCCCGTTCCCTCCTCCCCCCGCCCCGCATACCCCGTTCCCTCATTACACTTGCAGTTACTGCAGAGTCCGGCACGGGTGTGCAGGGACAGCGGCGGCAACGAGGCGGCGGCGGAGATGTGCGGGAGGAGTGGCCGGGGAGCCAATGCGCTCGCTCCCGCCTGTCTGATTAACAGGCAGTGAGCGAGTGCAGCCTAACTGAAAAAGGACTGATTGCCACTCCAAAATCAGTCCTTTTTAAGTAGCTGGTTTTTAAATGTAAATTAAACCTTTTTAATGAAAAAAATAAAAATAAAAGTATATTAGAGATATGTTGTAGTACATAAGTACTACAACATATCAAAAAATAAAGTTGGTGACAGTGCTCATTTAACCCCACAGGTGTTTGACGAATTTTCATTAAAGTTGGATGGGAAAGTGAAAAAAATATATATTTTCACAAAAATGCTGGTGTTACCCTAAATTTTTTATTTTCACAAGGGAAAATAGGATAAAAGCCCCCCAAAATCTGTAACCCCATTTATTCTGAGTAAGAACATACCCAATATGTGGATGTAAAGTGCTCTGCGGGCGAACTACAATGTTCAGAAGAGAAGGAGCGCCATTGGGATTTTGTAGAGAAAATTTGTCCGAAATTGAAGGCCATGTGTTTTTACAAAGCCCCCATAGTTTCAGAACAATGGACCCCTCCCACATGTGACCCCATTTTGGAAACTAAACCCCTCACATAATGTAATAAGGGGTACAGTGGGCATTTATGCCCCACAGGTGTCTGACAGATTTTTGGAACAGTGATCCGTGAAAATGAAAAATTAAATTTCACATGTGGGGGGGTCCACTTTTCTGGCACCACGGTGGGCTTTGTAAACGACTTCTATTCCAAACTAATTCTCTTTCAAAAAGCTCAATGGCGCTTATTCTCTTCTGAGCATTGTAGTTCGCCAGCAGAGCACTTGACATCCACACATGGGGTATTTTCATACTCAGAAGAAATGGGGTTACAAATTTTGGGGGACATTTTGTCCTATTATCCCTATAAATTTAAATTTGAGGGAAAACTAGCATTTTAGTGAAAAAAATAATAATTTACACATCCAACTTTGAAGGGGTACTCCGGTGCTTACACATCTTATCCCCTATCCAAAGGATAGCTATCACGCCCCCTCCCATAGTCTTGTATTGAGGGGCAGAGCGTGACGTCACACGGGGGCGTGACGTCACACGCCGCCGGCCCTGCGGTCAACCGTAATCAGACCCGGAGCGAACAAGCTCCGGGACTGATTACAAACGGGGTGCTGCGTGGATGATCCCGGGCGTCCCCAGCTGCGGGACTCCCGCGACCAGGCATCTTATCCCTTATCCTTTGATGTCTTCCAAAGCCCTCTGATGTCTTCCAAAAGTAAAAACATGTCAACTTTATGATGTAAACATATTGTATATGTGAACCAATATATAATTTACCGTATTTATCAGCGTATAACACGCAATGGCGTATAACACGCACCCCCATTTTAATAGGGAAATTTAAGTAAAAAAAATCAAATGTAAAATAAATGACTTGGACTAAATGCCACATCACCCCCCCAACTTTGTTTTTTTCTGCACCTCAGTTTGGTCCCGTCCCCTCCAGTGCCACATCATTCCTTCCCTTTTATCAGTCCCTGTGCCACATTTACCCCTCTCATCACCACCCCCCATGTCTCATCATCCCCCCATGTCTCATCATTTCCCCCTGTCATAGACCACCACTAGCCATACAGACATTAAGCATTTAGTGCCTCCCCCACCATCATTTCCCCCTGTCTCATCATCCCCCCACCCTGTCTCATCATGTCCCCCTATCATTCCCCTGTCTCATCCCCCCCTCATCATTTCCCCCTGCCTCATTCCCCCATCATTTCCCCCTGTCTCATCCCCCCCATCATCCCCCCTCATCATTTCCCCCTGTCTCATCCAACCATCATTCCCCACCATCATCATTTCCCGTCTCATCATCCCCCCATCATGTTCCTCCTATGGCATCCAGTGGTCTTCCAGCCAACTGCTGTCCGGGCATGCTGGGAGTTGTAGTTTGGCAACATCTGGAGGTCCGCAGGTTGAAGACCACTCTTCCCCTTTCCTTACTTGTCTGCGCTTCGGCTGTCTTGCGGGGTCAGTGAAGCAGATGAGTTACGTCCTCTCCCGACTTCTCTGTGCGGCATCACGGATGTCACTTTTTGGCGGCGACTACAGGAAATGAAGTGTCGTCACTGAGGCCGCACAGAGAAGCCGGCAGAGGACGTAACTCATCTGCTTCACTGACCCCGCAAGACCCCCCCCCCGCCTGACCTGACCTGCCGAAGCACAGACAGGTAAGGAAAATTAACAAAACTATAAAAAGCAGGGAAAGGGGAATGATGAGGGAGGGGAAGGGAGGGAAAATGAAAAGTAAAACTCACTTGTCTCCCGCACTATACACAAGTACTGGTGGATTGTGCGAGAGACGCTGATTAAAAGGTGGCACAAATCCGGGCAAGGTAGGGCTCATTTTAATCAGCGTCTCCCGCACTATCCACCACACCAGTATCTGTAGATAGTGTGGGAGAAAACAGGTGACAGAGCGGGGAGAAGATGCCGCTGGTCACTGATTTAAAGTGGCCGTGCTGTTAATACTTAACAAGCAGACGCTACCGCGGCCGCTTTAAATCAGTGACCAGAAGACTTATCAGCGTATAACACGCAGGCAGACTTTTTGCCTTAAATTTAACATTTAAAAGTGCGTGTTATATGCCGATAAATACGGTATTTGGAATATTAATTTTCCTTATTAGCAGAGAGCTTCAAAGTAAAAAAAAAGCAACATTTTCAATTTTTTCATCAAATTTTGGAATTTTTCACCAAGAAATGATGCAAGTATCGACAAAATTTTACCACTAACATAAAGTAGAATATGTCACGAAAAAACAATCTTGGAATTAGAATGAAAGGTAAAATCATCCCAGAGTTATTAATGCTTAAAGTGACAGTGGTCAGATATTCCAAAAATGGCCTGGGTCCTGTAGTGAAAATTGGCTGGGTCTTTAAGGGGTTAAAGGAGATCTCCGGTTTAAAAAAAAAAAAAGACATTCCCTATCGTAAGAATAGGGAGTAAGTCTCAGATCTTGAGGGGTCTGTCCGCTGGGACCCCCGTGATCTCCCGTATGGGCCCCGGCTTACCTCCTGAATGGGGCGTGCTCAACCAGCACATGAAGCGGTGGCAAACACGTCTTCTCAATGCTGCTCTATGGGAGAGCCGGAGTGTTCTCCGGCCATTTGGATTGTGAGTAGGGGCCCCATATGGGAGATCGCAGGGGGTTCGACCACTGGAGTATATCCTGGAGTACTCCTTTAAAGCAATTATGCTTTAACTTCCAGAAATAGCACCTTCAGTAGGTAGCAAAATGGACAGATAAAAAAATATAGACTTAAATTAACTTGTAATATTAACTTCTACAAAACAACATGCAATACTTCTCCAATGGATTAGCTGAATAAGTAAACTACTTATGCTAGTTATCAAACATAGGTATGTACACAGCAGTGTCAGAGTACAGTTCAGACCTAGAGATAACAACATCTTAACTGGGGATAGGCTTATTATCCAAATTTGCTCTGCCACCCAGTACCCTGCTCTGTCTGGTTTGGCTAATGTCACAAGGCATTTTTCATGGCTCTTTTATGCATTGGACATTGACTTACAGGTAGAGATATCTTCTTTATAGAGGAGAGAAAATTTGAATCATCTTGCATTCTTACATAAAACTGACATTAATATATCATAAGCTATTTAGAGTGTACTTTTATATGATTCTCTAATAGACAAAGGAAATGGGTCAGTAAAAGTGTTCTTGATGGAACATCAGTAATACATTTCTGCAGTAAAATTACTGTAAAATTTCATGAAACTACAGTACATTTCTAGGAAAAGCTACATTAAGGCTCTTACATTAAGGCATACAAAATTTACAGGATAAGTTTTCCTTTTACTTCACAAATTGCCATAGTATTATATTAGTAAAAGAAATGTGGCACACAATTTTATTTCTACTGCCTAAATTAAGTATATGTATATAAAAAAATGCTGACCCTATGAAGGCTAGGAAAAGTCTTATGTGTATGTATTTGCTTACTCTTTAACCCAGCCCTGGCTGAGTGTAATGTGTGATTCTGATGGTGTTAAAATGTGCATCTAATGCCATGTTTACACATGGGAATTTCCAGATTATGCTGCAGCAGAGTCCAGTTGAATTCAAAGGGATTCTGATGCAAAGTGCACACAGAAGAATTTCCGAGCCAGATGTTTCCGGCACGGAAATTCTGTTTCCGTTTTCCATTTGCGCGGACATTCTGCTGTGTGAAGTATAGCTCAGTATCATAAAATACTTTCATCATTCATGCCTTTTAATCACATTGATGATAAAGACTATATAACTGATGCATGAAATATTAGCATATCCCAGTTTTATCATGTAAAATAATCCAACATAACTAATGCAGTGTGAACAGTGTAATTGTTTCACGTATAAATAGAAAATCACGTATAAATAGAAAATTAGTTTTAAAAAATGGTCTCATTACATGATAATAATACATTTTGGCCAAGACAGAAAATGCCTCAGCCTTCTTTCACATCTCAAGACATTCTAGACAACCAGATGCAATAATCCTAATTTGTCACGCTACAAAAGGAAATACAACAAAGTCAAGCAGACATTTAGTGGGTTATAACTAAAGCAAAATTGTCACTAGAAATGGGCACTCTAGTGGACTATTTCCTAATTTATTGAATGATAATCAACACCACCATTTAATGAAACCCCATAATGCCAACCGGGGCAGCAATGTTGGATGACACATGTGCCAATAAATAACTTGAACACTCTTAGATCCCCTTTAATGTGTATTATTTGAAGTCAGTAAAATAAAAATGTTAAAAATCAATCTAAAGTACATAATCAGAGGAACGGTTTTCAAAGGTGGGGCTATTCACTACATTAAACTTCTATATTTGTCCTGCTTTTTAAAAAGCATTTCTTACCAACATGGTTGTACGTAGGTCGAATTTTTCAGCAAACTGGGTGATGTAGATGTGAACTGACACTAAATTATGTTCATCATTTTCCTCAACTTCCTTGATTATTTCTGCAAGCCACTCAAACTGCCGCTGTGTACGTGTAACCCAGATAAAGTAAACCTGTAAGAATGGGCAAAGGTTTTATTAACTGAATACAGAAACTTCTTTACTGACTAAAATTTTTGAATTAGAGACTTAAAGTGGCTCGATGCTAGAGACATGCTTGGTGTTTGCAGCCAACAGAAAACTCTATAAAAATTGTATCCACCCATACGATGAAAGTTCAGTCAGATCTTTTTGAGGTGATTCAGGTCAGCAGAATCTGCTAAAATAACATCAGCCACATGGCACAAAAAGGAGAAAGGAGGAAGGATCACATGACCTCAGAGAATCCCATATTGCCTTTCAAACAACTCTTCCAGGCCAATTAGGAGGCAGTATAGGAGCAAAGTCAAAGCTACTATAAAAGCCTATGTACACAGCTTCACCAGCCATTTTAGAGACAGCAGGTGTTAGGTGAAGATCTCTGTGAGGGACATTAAACAGTGAACTACACAGAGAGGAATAGGATCACACATATTTAACAATTTTTGTAATGCAGCAATGCAGAGGGTTTTGCATCTGTTCTGTCAGTGCAAAATCTGTGCCAGTTTTTTTTGTTTTGCACTGACAGAAAAAAAGCTATTTATAGAGGTTTTTGTATCACTTTTGTGCACTTTCTAGGATGCTAATCCTCTTGCTATACCCCAAAATGGGAATAGTTTTTCACAGCTTGTAAAAAGCCACCGCTTCTTCACTTTCCCGGCACAAAGTTGGTTACTTTTCCTAAATAGGGATAACTTTTGGACCACTTGGAAGAAGTCAGTGCTCATTTTAAAAACTCTGCGTGCAAATAAGCATTGGCATCTACCTCAAAGATTTAAAAAAAATGAGTTGTAAAGTACATAGATACATTCCTAGGTAACTTAACAGTGTTATACAGGGCTTTTAGCACTCTTGGTGTTATAAACACATTTTGGCGCTATTGGTAAAGTACAGGTTCTGACAGAACTAGTTCAGTTAGAACCAAAACTTTTTGCCACAGTTCGGCAAATCGGCAGAACTTAACTTTAAAAAAAAATTCTTATCTCTTATCCCCTTTCCAAAGGATTTTGTTATCCGATGTACCCCTTTAATCATGATGACAAGCTGATTGACGAGCAGATTAAAAGTAACTCATTATTTATGCTATGTTGTGAATGGCACACTATTTAAAATGGATGGATGAATTTTAATCCTTTTCCTTTCCCCCACAAAAAATTTAATAAAATATGATCAAATTATATGTATCCCATAATAGTGTAATTAAAAAAAAAGTTTAATCGCATAACAAAAATCCCAAATACAGCTACACTGATGGAAAAAAGTTATGGCTTTTAGAATACAAGAATGAGCAAACAAGATAAAAATTTAATGCGGCTATACAGCCCAAAAAAATCAGCTTTACATCCCAAACCATTGAAGCAATCTGCAGCAGCTTCTCCCCAACCCACCAGCTTTAAATGAAAGGTCTTTTCCTGTTTGGGTATAAGCATAGATCCATCAGTCAAGGTTAGAGGGGACCACCCCAATGTCTTATGGTTCTGAAAAGCATGAAAATTATGACAGTTTTCCTTTAAAGGGTTAATTTCTAGTCATTTCTTACCCTTTTACATGTTATCTTTGATTTCACTGATGATTTGAATACCAAATCTTTAAGAATAGAGGCAAAGGGTGTCACCCCAATACCCCCACCAACTAATACTGAAACCTCATATTTGTTCCATTCTTGGTGTCCTTCACCAAAGGGTCCATCTAAGTATATCTAATGAGAAAAGAGAGGTCCGTTAATAAACTAAGAAGACATGTTAACATTACATGTAGAAAACTATGTAGCCATTGATTTCAATATCTTGGACACTACAAAGTCATACTAAGTTTAAGAGATTCAGGATTTTGTTTGGTTTGTTTATACTGCTTTACTGTTGTATTTAAGTGAAACTATAAAGTACTACATTTACATTATATTTGTTTACATGATATGCACAACACTAGGTTTCAATAAAATAGAATTGGGAGGGGGCTTCAGACTGTTAAGCCCTTGGCACCACAGACAGTTTTGTCCTTAATATTTTTTTTTTTCATTCTCTCGCTTCCCAGGGCCTTCTTTTGTGTAGTTGTGTTTTTTAATGGCACCATTTAATATATCATATGATGGCAATTCCAGATCCAGTTATACTAATTATGTCTTTTGAATTGTTGAGATATATCAGTGACAGTGTGATAAAAGGGTAGTGTTTAAAAAAAAAAAAAAAACTTTATTAAAAGTTGTTTTCATTTCTTTCTTTGTTAGCACTTCTATGGGACTTTGACACGCGTTTACGTGTGTATATCTGTTTAATTGTCGAACAAAGGGAGTCTTCTCTCTGTTTATCCCCTCTGTGGCAGAGGTCGCTATTGGCCACATAATGTAAGGGGTTATACATCCCATAAAGCATTGTTTTACACACATCCTCTGTGAATTTTCTGTAAATATCAAGCAGGAGATAAATATACTGAAGGATTAGTTGGCTGTTGGCTTCCTTGTGTGTGCATGTGTTTGTCTGAAATAGGCAAATTACATTGTGACCCTCCATTGGTACAGAGACTTGTGCAGTGAAATTTTTCAGGTTTTAGAATCCCCTAGACTTAAATTGCACATTGTAACTATGAATCACGTATTGAAAATATTATCAAAGATAAGTGCAATGTAGATTTTGAAATTATTGATAGAAATAATGGACTGTACCTTTGGATATCCATTGAGTTCAGAAACGCTCTGAGGAGAGTATAGTTCACGCAAGCGGGTGGTCCAGGGTCCTGCCGCTCTTATGTGCAAGCTTAGAGAGTCTTCATGTGGTGCGGTGGTTAATGTGAATGGGTGGTATTCATTAGTCCCCAGAGCCAAACAAGCTATCCGAACCCACTGTCCTGATTTGTATTCAAAATCATCAGGGCGCTCGAATTTTAGGTAAGTGACATCTACACAAAGAAAATGTGTTTAATATATTTTGCCAACAGATAAAACACAGAAAATTTTCTAATATATTAACTTGTAAAACACATGTAACATTGAGCCCTTTGCCTAGAGAATATACACAGATATTATGTGATAAACCAATAGATTAAAGGGGTAGTCCAGTGGTGAAAAACGTAAGTTTGAGATCGCGCGGGGGGGGGGGGGGGAGATCCGACCGCTGGGGCCCCCTGTGATCTCTCTGTACGGGGGCCTGGCTCTCCGGCCACATAGCGGGTGTCAACCACCACTCGAAGCGGCGGCCAACACGCCCCCTCAATACATCGTTATGGCAGAGCCGGAGATTGCCGAAGGAAGTGCTCCGGCTCTGCCATAGAGTTGTATTGAGGGGGCGTGTCGGATGCTGCTTCATGCGGTGGTCGACACGCCCCCTTCCCGCAGGCTGTTGGGGCCCCGTACAGCAGATCGTGGGGGGCCCCAGTGGCCAGACTCCCTGCGATCTTCAACTAATCCCTTATCCTTAGGATAGGGGATAAGTTGTTCACCACTGTACTACTCCTTTAAGGCAGAAAAATTATCCCTGGACACTAAGCACAGTCTGTGAAGAATAAGCAGTTTTTATTTCTTAATAATAACTTAAAGGAGTTATCCAGTGGAAAACATTTTTTTTTTTCAATCAACTGGTGCCAAAAAGTTAAACAGATTTGTAAATTACTTATATTTAAGAATCTTAACCCTGTCATCACTTATCATTTTCTGTGTGTTCCACAGGAAGTTCTTTTTTTTTTTAATTTCCTTTCTGTCTGACCACAGTGCTCTTTTCTGACACCTCTGTTCATTTTAGGAACTGTCCAGAGTAGGAGCAAATCCCCATAGCAAACCTTTCCTGCTCTGGAAGTTCCTAAAATGGACAGAGGTGTCAGCAGAGAGCACTGTGGTTAGACAGAAAGGAAATTCAAAAAGAAAAGAACTTCCTGTGGAGCATATAGCAGCTGATAAGTACTGGAAGGATTAAGATTTTTAAATAGAAGTAATTTAAAAATCTGTTTAACTTTCTGGCACCAGTTCATTTAAAAAAATGTTTTCCAGTTGAGTACACCTTTAATCCTTTCAGTACTTATCAGCTGCTGTAAACTACAGGAGAAGATGTGAAATTCTTTCTGTCTGACCACAATGCTCTCTGCTGACACCGATAGAAAGGGCTACATAGTACAGTATTTGCTGCTCTGAGTCCCAAGCATGAAAACGGGACAAAGCGGTGCAGTATCATAACTTGGAATCATGGGCTCAAAGGCCCCTTTAAACTATGATCCATCTTTGCCTAATTTCTGTAAGACCTTTACTCTATCAGGCCCCTGAAAAGCTGAAGCTTTTCTTAGGCATCTGCACTTCTTCTTAAAGAGAAGCAATGCCAGGTGGATTGACTGTGTAAGGATGATAAATGTCAACCGTTCTCATTAACCACTTGGGGACGAGCACCATATATACCACAGTGTTATGTCCTGGTCACCGATCGACCAGAGGGACATCACTTGTAGCATAAGTGCTACTCTATCAGAAATAAGAAATTGAATGCTGAAATGTTAGAATCTGCATGACAGTCTCAATTTTCTTATATGACACAAATATGGCCTAGTAATATAGAGCTAGCTGTGTGCAAAATGCTGAGAGACAACTTTTCATTATCTTATTTGGGACACTTAATGAGCCTAAATAACAAGGCATAAGCTACAAAAAAATTTTTGTTGATTTAAATATTTTATCTTTATAAAGTAACATGTATTAACAAGACAGTAATTTCTTCTCCATTCACTCTCAGATGGACATTGAGCATTATCTTGTCATTAGATCTCACAACAATGACTGACAAAAAATACTAACTTTTGGTAAAAAAAATAAGAAAAAGCAAGGCAGCATGGCTTCTCAGGATAAATATTTTATTTATTTTTCATTCAAATATAGTCCGATGGAGCGAGTATTGAAAAATGTGATTCACAAAAATAGTTTTTTGCTGGCACAGGATGAAATCATCCGGGATGTTGTGAAAAAGAAACCACTCATTACATTCCGCAGGACCGTTAACCTTAAAGACAAGTTAGTGAGGGGCCGTGTGAACTCGGCCCAAACAAGTTGGTTAACACAAGGTATCCCGGTAGGGAATTTTCATTGTGGGTCTTGCAACTGGTGTAGATATGTGTCCAAATAAAGTGGTACAACTGGGTGGTGAATCGTTCAGGATAGACCAGCATATTACATGCCGCATGAAGACAGTTGTATATGCGATTAAATGTGAGTGCGGCATGTTCTATGTCAGTAAGACAATCAGACCATTGAATGTTAGATTATTGGAACATGTCAGGTCCATAACCACGGGAAAAGGGGCCCCGAGACTAATCAAGCACATTCGGGAGACCCATGGAGGGGATATCTCAACCATGTCCTTCATGGGCCTCGTACGAATTGATGGTACCCTGGGAGGTGGAGATGTGAACACGATGCTGCTGAAAAAAGAAACGTCTATTATATTATAAACAAGAGCCCTAGGACAAGGTCTAAATGATCGGAGAGATATTAATGTGTTTAGCATTTGAAAAACATACAGTACTCTAGATTTATTAGACTTCTAGCTCTTTAGACTTGTAGTTCTGTGTGTGTGTGTATATATATATATATATATATATATATATATTTATTTATATATATATATATATACACACATTTTTTGCTTCACTATTGTTAAGTAATTCATATTTGATGATTTGAATATATGTAAATGCACAATTTTGTTGTTGCTAACATATATCGCCAACGCTCGGTGAATGTAGGGTTAACACCCTAGCTGATCAGGTGCAAAGCTCAAGATGTGTTAAATGTGTGAAGGAAGGAGAAGTGACGTAGGGACCTGTAGAAGCGACATGAGCTGCAAAACGGACGTTGTCCCGTCTCTTCTCCCCCTCCCGATGCCTGTATGTGCCTCCATCGGGATTAAAGGCTTTTTACTGCATCCATACCGAGTGCCGTGAGTTCTTTCTATTGTTATGTTAATATAGAATTGTCTGTGTGCAAAATGCTGAGAGACAACTTTTCATTATCTTACTTGGGACACTTAATGGGCCTAAATAACAAGGCATAAGCTAAGAAAATATTTTTGTTAATTTAAATATTTTATCTTTTTAAAGTAACATGTATTAACAAGACAATAATTTCTTCTCCATTCACTCTCAGATGGACAATAAGCATTATCTTGTCTTTGGATCTCACAACAATGACTAAAAACACAATTATTTCCATGTTAACACTAAGAATGGTCACAATACCTGATGGAAGCAGTTCTGCTTTTATCACATTTATTTTTCTCTTCTTTCTGCTCAAGCTGATTAAGTTGTCTCCAATGAAAATAAAACCAGGAACTGACAAATAGATGTGGAATCTGGGTAGTTGAAGAAGTCCAAAGCTGCTATGGAGGATGATCTAATTGAAAGAAGATTATTGATGTGTTTGAAGGGTGAAATGCATAGGGGTCACATTGTGGGGTTGAAACTAATGTGTACAGGAGTGTCTTAACAATAGGCAGATCTCAGGAAAAATATGCTGGATTTCAAAGCAAAGTGCCCATCCTTTCTTCCCCTCAGGAGATAAACTACTGCCATAGGATTCTGGAAGTGGCTTATTTCCCTTGCCCCATTGTCCCACTCTTATAGGGAGGAATAGCTGTTGGTTATTAATAAATAATCATTTATTCATTGAGCCTACATCTGATGTATAGTTGGTAAAGGGCCTGCTCAAAATGTCCCTGTCATTTAGAAAAACATATCTGATTTTTCAGACCCCCAACTGATCATTAGATACCGCTAGGAGAGGCAAGCAGTAGCACACTTCACTCCCCTACTGGTCACAGTCTCTATCCAGCTTCACATGATGGACTCTATAGATTTATACTGGAGCTGTCTAGTGCAGCTGGACAGAGGTTGTGGCCAGCCAGTCCTTCTCCCAGCAATATATACAGTAAATAGAGATTGTTTGGGGTGTGAACACTCAGACTCATCATCATATTTGGAACCTACATCTGGAATATTTGCCAGGAAATGTACTCTGTGTACATGCCAAATGCATCCATTGGGCTCCATCTCCTTGATGGAATGTTAATTGTGCTATTTCATACAAGAAAAACTGTGAAATATATATATATATATATATATATATATATGTATATATATATTTTTTTTTTTTTTTTTTTTTTAAAGGAAGCTACAAGTGACATAAGCCTAAAGAGACAGTGTCTTCTTGTTCCAAGATTCCAAAATTCCAGCAGAGTAGTGTAATATGGCACCACCGTTGCAAAAAGTGGCAATGAAATTTCTACGATCCTTTGCCCTCCTTGATCAACTGTGAGTAGTATTATTGGGAAGTGAAAGCATTTAGGAGCCTTAGCAACTCACGTAAAGTTACTGAGCAGGATCGCAGGGTGCTAAGGCGCATAATGCATAAACCAATGCTCTGCTGACTCAATAACTGCATAGTTCCATCTGCCATTAAAATCATCACAAAGAACTTCATGGCATGAGTTTCCATTGCTGAGCAGCTGCATGCAAGAGGAGGGAAAATGTTTTTTAGATGTTGGGCTAGGCCCTCTTAGTTCCAGTGAAGGGAAATATTAATATTTCTGCAGTCCAATACATTTTAGACATTTGTATGGTTTCAACTTTTGTGGGCAAAATTTTGGTTAGGCATTTTCCTGTTCCATCATGAGTGTGCTTCAGTGGAGAAAGCAAGATTCATAAAAGCATTGTTGGGTGAGAATGTTGTGAAAGAACTTGAATGGCCTCAACCCATTGAAGACTTTTGGAATCAAATAGAATAGAGGTTGCAAGTCAGGCCCTCTCAACAAACATCAGTGTCTGACCTCACATAGGCTCTTCTGGATGAGTGGGCAAAAATTCCCATATTAACCCCTTAAGGACTCATTTGGACCTTAAGGACTCAGACAATTTTATTTTTACGCTTTCGTTTTTTCCTTCTCCCCTTCAAAAAATCATAACTCTTTTATATTTTCATCCACAGACTAGTATGAGGGCTTGTTTTTTGCGTGACCAGTTGTCCGTTGTAATGCCATCACTCACTTTACCATAAAATGTATGGCGCAACCCAAAAAATACTATTTGTGTGGGGAAATTAAAAAGAAAACCGCAATTTTGCTAATTTTGGAAGGTTTTGTTTTCACGACGTACAATTTATGGTAAAAATGACATGTGTCTTTTATTCTCTGGGTCAATATGATTAAAATGATACCCATGATTATACACTTTTCTATTGCTAGCACCAATAAAAGGAAAAACCACCAAGCGGACTGTATAAGATTAAATATCATACTTTATTGGTTTATAAATTAAACAACATTTAAATCTGCAACGAGACCAGGGAGGTAGGGAGGACAAAGGAGAAAGTAAGTTGATAATCCAAGACTATGGAAAACGATTTTTTACACCCAGAAACATATGTCACAAGTAAGACAAACTGCATCAAGCGGTCATAAAAGTCATGACAATAGTAAGGCAGAAAACCGGTGCAAGTGTCAGAAATAATAATAGACAAACCAGGTAGTTGTAGTATAGAGCAAGCCGGAAAACAGTGCCGACTACCTCATACAAAAAGACAACCGCAGGGTGAAAGACGGAATACAACAGTCCCCCCACACACTCCCCGATAACCCACCAAACCTCCGACACGTTTCGCCCAGCGGGGCTTTGTCCATAGTCTTGGATTATCAACTTACTTTCTCCTTTGTCCTCCCTACCTCCCTGGTCCCCACCACCATTTCTGTCCATGTCTCGTTGCAGATTTAAATGTTGTTTAATTTATAAACCAATAAAGTATGATATTTCATCATATACAGTCCGCTTGGTGGTTTTTTCTTTTATTGGTTCTATTGCTTTGTGTTTATTGCCACAGGACTTTACATTTTTTTGTGTGTACCTTGGGTGCACATTCCCTCCTTTGTTTTGGTGAGACTTTTCTATTACTGTTGCGCTTTAAAAAAATCACAAACTTTTTAACCAAATTAGTACGTTTAAAATCCCCCTATTTTGAAGACCTATAACTTTTTCATTTTTCCGTATAGGCGGTATTATGAGGGCTCATTTTTTGCGCCGTGATCTGTACTTTTTATTAATACCATATTTGCTTATACAAAACTTTTATTACATTTTTTATTAATTTTTTTTGGAATAAAATGTCATAAAAAAGCAGCTATTTTGGATTTTTTTTTTTACGTTCACGCCGTTCACTGTACGGGATCATTTACATTTTACTTTAATAGTACGGATATTTACGCGCGCGGCTTTACCAAATATGTATATAAAATAATTTTTTTACACTTTTTGGGAGTAAAATAGGGAAAATGGGACAATTTACGTTTTTATTGGGGGAGGGGGTTTTCCACATTTTTTTTACTTTATTTTATTACTTTTTTTACTTTTATTTTTACACTCTTATATTCCCCATAGGGGACTATTTATAGCAACCATTCAATTGCTAATCCTGTTCAGTGCTATGTATAGGACATAGCACTGGTCAGGGTTATCGGTCATCTTCTGCTCTGGTCTGCGGGAAGGCAGATCAGAGCAGAAGACTCCCTGAAGACAGTGGAGGCAGGTGAGGGGACCTCCGTCTGCCATGCAAGATGATCGGATCGCCACGGCAGCGCTGCGGGCGATCCGATCATCCTGTTAAGTGATCGCGATGCTGCAGATGCCGTGATCTGTATTGATCACGGCATCTGAGGGGTAAATGGCGGACATCCGCGGTATCGCGAATGTCCGCCATTTCCGGCGGGTCCTTGGCTGCGATCCCCAGCCGGGACCTGCCGCGCATGATGCCGGCATCGCTCCGAAGCCCGCGGTTATGCTCAGAACGTAAATGTACGTCCTGGTGCGTTAAGTACCACATCACCAGGAAATCCTGTAAACGTGACCTGTTGGGGGTACTTGAGGACCACACTTGAGAAACACTGGCCTATAGATCACTACCTGTTATTCCATGAGAATTTGAATTCCTCCAAATGCTTTTCTCAGTTTTTCTCATAACAATATATTAGAGAACTGTGTTGGTCAGACTTCAACTTACCAAAATATACATTAATGTATACAAATGATGAGTCAACCAAAATCCTCGAAAACTGATGCGTCGGAAATGTCGGGAAGCAAACACATACATCAGTGCTAGAATAGCCAACAGCAATACCCCAGTAAATCCTGGAAAAAAGATGTGTCAGCATTTATCATATGTATCACAGTGAATAGATAATAAATAAAATAGATGTTGCCTCAGGAAGTCAAAGAAAAAGCTTTAATACAACAAGATATAGCTGTGAAAAAGGAGAAGCTAAACGATTTGCTCCCTGGCTAACCATCGAATTAAACTCAGTGCAGGAGCTCATGCCCTGCAATGAGTGAGTGTGGCGACCAGCTGGAGAGAGAAGCGCTCAGCTGCTCGCTTCCCCTAGCTATATCTAGAAGTTAGTGAAGGTCTCAGCACTGAGACCCAGACCAATCAATACTTTTTTTTTAAATTACAGGAAAGCTTTGGAGGTAGCTATTGGTATGTATCTTTAGAACCTATGGTCCAGGGGTCAAGAAAAGAAAATTGTGTATGGAGTAATCTGAAGCTATTGGGGCCTAATGCAAAATATATAAACAGCCAACCTCCTTGACACATGTGACTTCTACCTCTATGTCCTTTATAGTTAAAGGACAAAAAGGTAGAAGTAATTTATTAAGTGTACTGCTGACCTGTTTTTTAAACCTAATTTCACAAACTTACCTGGTATTGTCTGGAAAAACCACCAGTAATATTTATATGGAATTTCAGACCTTAAAAGAGAAATATTGAAATTTTTGTTAACTAAAATGTTGAAGCTTAAAGAAATAAATAGACTGTGCTTACAATTAGAGATGAGCGTACAGAACCCATAGAACCCAAGTTTGGTCAGAATTCTGCTAAAAGATTGCTTCAGTTAGAAATCGTAATTTAGGTGGTTCGACTTGGCAGAACCATCTAAAATACCATTTAAGAAAACAGAAGCACATGAACTTAGGGAATCCTTTTATGCCTTTTAAACTGCTCTCTCAGCCAATCATAAGGCAGTATAGCCTTAAAGGGGTACTCTGTGGCACACTTCTTATCCACTATCCTTTGGATATGATGTTAGATCGTGGGGGTCCCGCAGCTGGGAACTCCCGTGATCTCTGGCATCTGGAACATGGAAGCTTGCTGCTGTACTAGTTGTCATACCTCCTCCCATAGACTTGAATAGAGGGGGGCATGGTGGCCTGTATCACCAGTCATCGGAGTTTGCTCTGTGCCCCGAATGACAGGGGTGCTGGCACGGAGATTGCGGGGGTCCCCAGCAGCGGGACCCTTGTGATCTAACATCTTATCCCCTATCCTTTGGATAGGGGATAAAATGTGTGTAGTGGAGTACCCCTTTAATGTCAAAGCCACTATATACCTATGCACAATAGCAGATATTGGGTGAATATCTGTGAGGGACACTAAGCAGTAAACAACACAGGCAGGAGTAGGACCATATATATAACAATTGTAAAGCAGCAGAGAGCATTCTGCATCTGTTCTGTCAGTGAAATATCTGTTTTAAGTGGAAGTAAAGTGTGACAGGTTTTTTGTTTTTGTTTTGCACTTGTTAAAAATCCATGCATAGAGGGTTTGGAGTCACTTTTGTGCAGTTTCTAGGATGCCAATCCTATTGCTAGAATAGGAATATTTTTTCACAGCTTGTGAAAAGCCCCTGCTTCATCAGTTTCCTGGCACAAAACCTGTTGCTACTCACAAAAAAGGATCATTTTTGGATCACTTTGAAAAAGTCATTGCTTCTTTGATATCTCTGTTTGCAGATCCCCACCAGGCATGCTGGTTCCAAAAGGGATAATTTTTGGACTTGAGTAATTTTAACCCCTAAAGGACTCATTGTGTCTGTAAAGGGGTACTCCGCTGGAAATCACTATATATATATATATATATATATATATATATATATATATATATATATATAATTCATCAGATTTGGAAATAATTCTATAAAAAAAATTTTTTAATCCTTCCAGTACTTAGCAGCTACTTTACACTACAGAGGAAGTTGAGTTGTTTTTTTTTCGATCTTACCACAGTGCTGACACCTTTCTGTTTCAGAAACTGTTAAGAGTAGGAGAAAATCCCCATAGCAATCTTATATATCTAAGAAGGAAGGATTGACACGGCACCCGGGACTCTGGCTGGACCAGGCTCTGAGTGCAGAGCACACAAATCAATGTGGTTCTATGGAACTATATTGATCTGTATGAGGAATCTAATGATTCCTTCTAAAAGTCCCAAGGGACCAATAAAGTATTAAAAAAAAGTTGAAGTGTAGATAATGTAGGTAATACCAAAGTTAAAGTGTAGATAATGTGGGTAATACAATTATATGTATATTTGTAATATACATTGGTTAAAAAATTTGTATATTTTTGTCCCTACAGCTATTGCCTGTGTGTTTCTATGAGGAGTCCAAATACAGGAAGTGAGGGTGGACAAGCAGGGCTCTGCACACTGAGGCTCTATAACATACTCCTGGTTCACACAGCAGGATGATTAACAAGCCAGTAGCCTGTACCCTGCTTCCCCTACCCTAACTTCCTGTATTTGGACCCCTCATAGACACACACAGGCAATAGCTGCAGGGACAGCTATACACAAAAATATACAATATTTTTTTATCCATGTATATTACAAATATACATATAATGGTATTATCTACATTACATCGAAAGTTTTTGTTGGCGGCAGGTACACTTTAAATAAAAGTAAAAAAAAACACCCATTAACCCCTTTCATATTAAAAGTTCAAATCCTCCCCCTTTTCCCATTGTCCATAGAAAAAAACATGTAAACAAAATAAAAATGAACATATTAGTTAACGCCGCATGCGTAATTGTTAAAACTATTAGAATATAACATTATTTATCCCTTATGGTAAGTGGCATAAACGTAAACAAATACCAAACCCCAGAATTGCGTTTTTTTTTTTATTACGCCACTTCCCAGAAATAAATAACTATAAAGCGATCGAAAAGCCAGATCAATAAATACCACAATGGTACCGATAAAAAATAACAAAAACTGAGCCCACACACAGCTTGGTATGCATAAAAATAAAAAAGTTATAGGGGCCAGAAGAGGACAATTTTAAGCTTACTAATTTCCATGCAAAAAGTTCTAATTTTTAATAAAACCTATATAAAACCTATATAAATAGAGTATTGTATTAATCAGATGGACCTACAGAATACAGGTAATGTGTACGGTAATTTTTACCGAAAAGTACCCTGTGTAGAATCTGAAGCCCTTTCAAAATAGCTTTTTGAGGCACAAACAAACAAACCCTCATATGGGTCTGTAGGTGAAAAAATGAAAGTGTTATGGATATTAGAAGGCAAGTGAGAAAAAAGTGCAAACATGAAAAATCCCTTAAGGGGTTAAGTAAAATTTCCATGCATGTCCTGATTTTAAACTAACATCATTTATGTAACTTACCCATCATCTATAAAAACTTTTGGAAATATGCAGGATAGGGTACTAAGAGGAGTGATGGAAAACATATAAATGTTGACTGCATGGCCAGCACTGTGGAGAACTATAAGACAAAGCAATAGTGGTATAAATCACTCTTACACATAACAACATTCTTTATATAGCACCACAATATTCAGCAGCATTTTACAATTAGAGAATTAGCAAACAAGTAAAATAGCACAACAGTCTAATAGGTTTGATCTGTTATGTCTCCAGCCTCACATGAATACTCATTGCACCTTATATATTGTTACTAATGGTTAGAGATGAGCAAACCGAATCCAGCAAACCCAGACTTGACCTGAACTGTAGGATTTTTCCAGCACGGCGAACACTCAAGCTTTTACCGATTTGGCTCACGCGAGCCGGTAAATAGTGCAAAAACCTGAAAGCATGGGGGGGGGGGGGTGAGATGACGTCGGGACATCAGAATATCTCATGATAACCCAGGTCTATCATGTGAATGGCTGCTTACTGTGTCAATCAGCACAAAGGCCACAGCAAGGGGAGGGCATTTTTATACAGATAAGAGGGCAGTGTCACCCACTGAATTCAGAGCGCTGGAACTGCTAGACAGAGATTGACAGGGAGAGAGACAGAAGAACTAGGGACATTAAAGGGGTATTACGGAGATAACTAACTTTTAACTATCCTGCCCATTATGAATAATTATGCTAGTTTTACATTTACTTGCTATGCCGCTCTGCCGTGGATCATCTTCTTTTTCTTTTTTTCTTCATTATATGGTCCCCCCAGGTCTAGCATTTCCTTTCAGGTCCTTATGACGTTCGTCTCACAATCCTTTGCGGCTCAAAATGGCAGCTGGTATCGGGGCTTTGCTATTTCTTGTATTTCCTCACAAGCCAGCCCCCTGGTGATGTTTGTGGTGAGAGAGTTCAGAGAAGAGCTACTAAACTAGTACGTGGATTGCAGGATAAAACTTACCAGGAAAGGTTAAAGGACCTTAACATGTATAGCTTGGAAGAAAGAAGAGACAGAGGGGATATGATAGAGACTTTTAAATGCAAAAAGGGAATCAACACGGTAAAAGAGGAGAGCATATTTAAAAGAAGAAAAACTACCCCAAGAGGACATAGTTTTAAATTAGAGGGGCAAAGGTTTAAAAGTAATATTAGAAAGTATTACTTTACTGAGAGAGTAGTGGATGCATGGAATAGCCTTCCAGCAGAAGTGGTCGCTGCAAATACAGTGAAGGAGCTATCCTTCATTTAAGATAGGGCCAGGGACTATTGATTCAGGATTCAGATTATTGGGCAGATTAGATGGGCCAAGTGGCTCATATCTGCCGACACATTTTCTGTACGTCCAGATGTGCCGGCGTTCCCAGCACAGATGGCCGAGATCACGGGATGCCGGCACGTCAAGAGGACGTATAGATGGACCGCAAACGTCATTAGGGGGCTGGCTTGTGAGGAAATACAAGAAATAGCTCAGCCCCCGTATACCCGCTGCTGCCTTGAGTCGCAAAGGATTGTGAGCCGAACGCCATCAGGACCTGAAAGGAAACACTAGACCTGGAGGGACCATATAATGAAGAAAAAGAAGACGATCCACGGCAGAGTGGCATAGCAAGTAAATGTAAAACTAGCATAATTATTCGTATTGGGCAGGATAGTTAAGTTAGTTAACCCCGGAATACCCCTTTAAGTGATTAGAAAGATAGAGAGAAACATATTTATCTATCTGATACAGATCAGAAATAGAGACCGTGTGTGTGTATGTTATCAGGATTCAATACCCATGCCAGAATCCTATAGGGGCTCTTATACACTAAAACAGTATATAAGGGGACATCCTAATCACAGCCTCTGAAGGGCTCACCTTTTGCTACCACAAATCCAAAGCCTTTTTAAAGGCTCCTACCTGCATATACCTGAACTGAATAGTGTTCCTGAACCAGCTACAGTAGCCAGTGAGGTGCAGTGATCTGTGCCATCCACCCACAAAGCATATTCAAGTGGCACCCATATATACAGTACCTATATATATATATATATATATATATATATATATATATAAATGGCCTGCCAAAACAGTAGTGATTTGTGACTATGATAGTGTTCCTGAATCCGCTACATTAGCCAGTAAGGTGCATTGATCTGTGCCACCCACCACAAATCGTATTTTTAGTGGCAACTATATATCTATACGGCCTGTCAACACAGTTGTGAATATAATAGATTTCCGCAAACACCTTCACTACTCATTGTGCTTTCATCTCTGCCACGTAAAAAATGTTTAGAGCATTCAAACTAAGATTTCACAAGTAGGTTGTGAAAATTCACCCAAAAAGCATAAAAGTAACCAAAAAAAAACATGTCTGGAAAAGGAGTTATTGGATAGGGTAGAGGCAGAAGACCCCCACCATGTTCTCTGCCAGTAAGAATGTATTAATACCGGTAGCGGCAACAGAAGCCAGGTGTCATGTGGTAGTAGTGGCAGCCTCATCAGCCATCCCAAGTTCTCACAACCACCACTTTCCAGCTACTACCAGTCTGCCATCTCCTGCTGTACGCTATTGACATAAGTCCACCATCTCACGTTGTACACTAGTAATATCAGTCAGCCACCACCTGCTGTACGCTGGCTACTACTGGAAACACCAATCCACCATCACCCTTCTTCTAGTCAGGCCTACACGCACACAACCCATCATCCACAAAAAAGGGATGATTATTGACACGCTTGGAAAAAGCCACTGCATCTTCCCATGCCTCTGTGGGAATATTAACACTGGCAGGCATCTATCCACAAACAGGGATACTTTATGCTGCTTTATGTTGGTGTGAATAAGACAAAAAAATAGGCGAGCTGTAACAGTTACCATGTTTTACCGCATGTCGCCATAAATGAGCCTTCAAAACTCTTTAAAACTACTAGTCGGACCGAGTGGAACTGAACTCACAGTTTCCAAAAAGTTTGGTGATTCCGCAAAGCGAACCTTTGAAAAGTTTGCTTAACTTTACTCATGATACAGTATGATACAATCTACAACATAAAGAGTGGCACATCACAAACTACAATCATGCCGTATGATTGACAAATGTTCTTGCATACAAATTCAAACCTATAGTAAATGCTGTTCATTTCTGTACTACTTTTTCTGTTCTTATACATCGTAAGAAGCATAGTACTAACCTGTCAATATAACGGCTGTTTTTGCAATAAGTCTGTGAAAATCCACTGCAGCATCAAAAGGAATATACTGATTTAAGAAGGTCTCCCTCAGAAAAGTGATGAGATTTCGACACATAGTGAGCAGTATGTATGAAAACATAAATGAGATACTTGCAGCAGTTCCCCTGGATACAATGATGCCTGGTAATGTTACTTCACCAATGCCCGAATGATGCGACTCAAAAGCGTAATCTGTAAAGATAGGAAACTTGTCTTAATGTTTATTGCATTACAGTTCAATTCAAAATATCATTATATGTTTTTTGTATCTGAAGCTGGGTTTATGCATTGTAAAATCACATCAAAAATACAAAAAAGAGGTATAAAAATTGCCATATTTTATCATGTACTCTGTGAACATCTATGGAAAGGCAGTGGTCAGTACACATATATGTTTAAAAAAACAAACATAATTCCAATAGTGAAATTACAACAGTTTTCTTTTTTAACAGTGTGTGTCCTGATGGCTGCTTTTCCTTTGACATTTATAGAGCACATTATTACATTTAAAATATGTCTGTCTCTTTCTCCTAAATAACAGCAATATTTTTCTTATATTTTTACGTTTTTATGAGTGGACCCAGCCTTAAAGGAGTACTCCTGTGGAAAACTTTTTTTTTTATTTTTTTAAATCAACTGGTGCCAGAAAGTTAAACAAATTTGTAAATTACTTCTATTAAAAAAATCTTAATCCTTCCAGTACTTTTTAGGGGCTGCATACTACACAGGAAATGCTTTTCTTTTTTGGATTTATCTTCTATCACAACCACAGTGCTCTCTGCTGACCTCTGCTGTCCATTTTAGGAACTGTCCAGAGCAAAAGGAAATCCCCATAGCAAACATATGCTGCTCTGGACAGTTCCTAAAATGGACAGCAGAGGTCAGCAGAGAGCACTGTGGTCATGACAGAAGAGAAATCCAAAAGAGAAAAGCATTTCCTCTGTAGTATACAGCCCCTAAAAAGTACTTGAGGGATGAAGATTTTTTAATAGAAGTAATTTACAAATCTGTTTAACTTTCTGGCACCAGTTGATTTAAAAAAAAATCGTTTTCCATGGGAGTACCTCTTTAAACTGTGACTGTTGTTTCAATCTTTCTTGTAAAACAAAAGAATAAGCAGCAATAAGAAATTATGTAATATATAATCTTATAGAAAAATACCTTTCTCCAGCTATAAGACCCTCCCACCCCACCTTTTACACTCAACACTCTCTCTAAATTAACTACCGTAGTAAAATTAGGTGGGTAAGTAACATACAAAGTAACATAGTTTGTAAGGTTTAAAAAAAGAGTCCATTGACTTAAACCTAAAAACCTACTGCCCTGATTTACTAAGAGTGGAGTGTAGGTTTCTTTGTGAGTTTTAATTCCCTACATTTTTTTTTACCACGGTATTTCCTAAGGTTTCCCTACATTTTCCCCTTTTTCCTACATTTTGCTTCTTTTACACATGCTCTGATTTGTCGGGCTTTCCTCAGCTCAAATTCACTACATTTTCTGTGGAAACCTTAGTAACTATGTTGGGTTTTTGTAAAAATGTCGGGAACATGCTCCTTTTTGGTGGCCATGCCCCATTTTCCCAACAAACACACCCCTTTTTCGGGTTTTCTGAGTAAAATGGAGAGTTTGTCTGGTATTTTCAATTCTGGCGCAAATTTAGGTGCACATTCTGGCGCAAACAGAATTTCTGGCGCACAACCCTACAAAACATGTTGAGTTTACAATAATAAATCAGGGCCACTATGTTTGATCCAGAAGAAGGCAAAAAAAAAAAAAAAACATGAGGCTAATGCCAATTGCCCACTTCATTATAGAGATCAGAATTAATCTCTGGATAGACGTTCTATCCACATAAATCTAGTATCTATAACCTGTAATGTTATAACTCTCTAGAAAAGCACCCTTTGAACTTGTTTATTGAGTCAGAAATCACATCATGCGGTAGAAAGTTCCATAGATTCACTGCTCTTACAGTAAGTCTCATTTCATACTATATCTAACAGTGGCCATTGGAAGTATTCATCAGAGACTCCCCTAGGAAAACTTCTGATGTATACCAGTGGCATCTATCATCCACATGGTTTCATTTACCCCAGAGTATACATTGCTTTTTTTTATGTATCTTATTCTTCACTATTCCATCTTGCAAATTCCAATGCATGCCACCTAAACAAAGGACAAAATGACACTGTTGTCCTCCATAAGCTAATGGGATATATAGATATCTTTATTGTATGTCGCATGTCAGTACTTTTCCTTACTGTAGAGGTTAAAAATCAGTCTTATTATCTTACTGGAAGATAAGGTTACAGCTGCAGCCCACAGAAGTCTATGAAGAAATAAGGGGTACAATCTGCTGAAGAAACACAGAGGCAGAGACAGACACAGACACTGCTGCTGTTTTAATACGTGTTGTATCTCACTCACATGCTGGAGTCACAACAGCACTGCCCATTACTGTTGTATAATGCCCACTATGCTGCTTCTGAGTTTTTGAAAATTAGGGGGCAAGATCTTTCCTTCTCTCTGAGCACTACATATGGAAGACAACAGAGCAGCTAGTCTCCACACACTGTGTAGTTGAGCACAGAGAAAACTGACAGACATGGAGCCTTCAGTGAGGGGAAACAGCTGATCAATGTAGGATCCTTGTCGGCATTACTTTGCTTCTATAACTTCAACAAGGAAATTGAGACATAATATTGCCGTCAGTCCCAGTGCTCAGTGGAAAAGGTAAAGGTCAATCCATCTTACAGCAAAATAATCTATGGCATTCGTGACAAACTTCTGCAAAAACTTAGACTTCCTGATTGCTCAACAGCAGAAAGTTGTACGGGACAAGTCAACACCACCTCCCATGCTACTCTCTGCTTATTCTGAAAAGTTATAGTTAAAAACGTTGTAGTGACGCTTCCTAGTCTTGACTTGCATCAATAAGGCCTGACATGTCTCCTGTACTGGATGTTCTTCTAATTTACAATTTAAAGTACACATTGTATAAAATGTACAATTCCCTTTTTATGGGTAAGTCACAAGCAACAGGATGAGATCTAAGTTAAATCAGATCATGTAGACTGTTGTATTGGGGGAAGGGAAAACAGGCAGTCATCTTAGTGCCATTAACATGGGAAGATCTTCACATTGCCCACCAGTCAGTGTTTCCCTTTATAAATATGATCACTATGGATAGGTGAGGAAAGGGGAACAAATGTAAAAGTAGGGGACTTAGAAACCATTGCCCTTTTTTGCACCCTTGCTTGGGACAAACATTCATTTCACAGAATGTCCAGTTTTTATGAATTTCCCCATCCTGCCGCAGGGGCATTCATGTTGTTGCAGAAAGCTCATTTCAAGTAGTTTGAATAAGTTAGCCAAAAATTAGAGTCAGACAAACATTTTATGGATAGAAACCAGTAGATAATATATGTGTATGACTACAATCACAAGAACCTACTGAAGCTTCCACACCAACTCCAATAAGTACGAAAAGTTTTCTCCTACTCTAATCGACTGTGCATGAACTTGCAGACAGATGCAAACTGTGTTGTGTTTCCCCTTTTTTTTAACATAACTATATGGGATAATGCTAGGATATATTATAATACTTGGTGCACTCCACAAATAAATACTAAGCATTCTACCCATAATACTTACAGTACGCTCTCTCTAGAAACAACCCTGCAGAAATTCCATAGAATATAACCACACAGACGATATGGCGCCGGTAATTCTCAATAAAACGCTTGAACTCCTGTATTTTCTGATGCACTTTGCTTCTTTGGTACTTTTCCGCTTTGGCCTCTGTGTATAAACGTTGTTCATCTAAAACATTCGATGAACTTATGGGGAAAAAAACTCTTATTGTTAATGAGTTATCAGAATATTTTATGTATTCTAGGATACAGTACATATCTTTATAGATTGTTATCAAGAATATGAATGTATAGATTTCTAGTTTATATAGGGTGCAACATCAAGTAAAACTTTAGGCAAAACAATAAAGCTGCAGTCAATAATAAAAGTACAGTATGTAGTGAACCTCTTCCTGTCAAATTATCTTTAGTGCCACTCAACCCCATCCCTCCCTGGAAGGTATAGGTACTTCCTTGCAGCGGGTACATTCCCACGATAGGACGTACCTATACATCCTTTCTATTCAATGCTCTGTGGGATGCACCGCAGGAGATTGCAGCTGCAGCGCCAAAGCTGCCGAGACCAGGATCTGGCCAGTGTCTGCAGTTTTAACCCCATAGATGCTGTGGTCAGTACTGACCACAGCATCTATAGGACTGACAGGGGGAGAGGGCTCCCCATGTCCCCTATTGGCAATCCTGTGATGTGATTGCGGGGTCCCGATTGTTGCCATGGCAGCAGATGGCAAAATGATGGCCTCCTGTCTGCCAAGTATGGCAGCTGAGTCTCACAGGTGACTTCTCAGTTACATTATACTGCAGTACAGATGCACTGCAGTAAAGTATAACAGGGAAAACGTATCAAAAGAAAATGTTTTTTTTAAATAAATAAAGTGTAAAAAAAAAGGAATAATTAATAATTATTATTATTATTTTAATATTATTATAATTATAATTATGAATGCCTATTTTCCAAGAAAGCCCTATATTATCATTAAAAAAATAATAATAATAAAAAAAAATATATATATATATATATATATATATATATATATATATATATATATATATAAACACATATCCCTGTATAATAAAACAATAATGTATTATTCCACTTGTATTTATCCCGCTTGGTAAATGCTGTTAAAAAAAAAAGTAAAAAGAGTGGAATAAGAATGATCACAAAAATGGTACCAATAAAAACTACTGCATGCATCAACCAAAATTTTGCACTAATATAAAGTACAATGGGGGACATTTACTAAGAAAGTCTATTTAATGTCTGTTGATAGACCAGCGTATGTCTCTGTTACTGGTTTAATGTGTGCCAAATTTACGAAAAGTCGCACAGACTTTGATAAATTTGCTGCACGGATTTCCCGCCTCCCCACTCAGTCTAGTTTAGATGCCTGACAGGAAAAGTCTCAGCAGGCTTTAGAAGACGGTCTAATTTAAGTAATTTCGCTCAGGTAATAGTTTAAACTAGTTTTCTTAGCTTTTCAAATACTTTACTCTGTCCTGAGTGAAATCATTAATGTAAAAGTCTGTTATTTTTATTATTTAAAATGTTAACTACATTTATAATTAAAGTAAGAAAAATTTTGTAAAAAATAAAACACATACAAAAATATATAGATCACAAACTTAAAACACATTTAGGTGAGGTCAGGGATCATGCATGTAAGATGCAAGCTCAGGTCAGGAGCTTGAAGCATGAACGAAGTAACATTCAAGCCAGCTTCGGGATGGTCTGAGTTTTTGGTCTAAACAGAGCTTCTGCGACTTTAGCGGATAAGTCGCCAATAATAAATACCAGCCTAATGTTTAGAACGATCTAATTTAGAGCCTTATGCTTTTGAGGAATAGTAAAAATCTAAAGTGAAAGTCGCAGATAAGTGGCAGAAAAATAGACTGCGACTTTCAATGCGACAAATTTAGATGAGAAAAAGTGGTCTAAAGAGCTTGATAAATGTCCCCTAATATGTCACAAAAAAAACTATACAATATATCACAAAAAAAACTATCTTGAATTGTTTCACTCACTAAAAGCATTTCAAAGTTACTGTAATACCACTTAATGCCAGTTTTGAAAAATAGGACCCAGTCATGAAAGTCCAAACAGGCCACATCATCAAAGGGTTAAAAAAGTTTGACCACTAAAGGCATTAATCAACTATTCACAGTATAGGTGATAACTGTCTGATCAGGGGTTCTGAGTTCTATGACCCCCACTAACCAAGAGAACAGTGGTCCCTGAGTGCTCCTTGTGGATGGATTAGTAGTGCACCTTAACGGCTACTGCTCTATTCACTGCTATGAGATTGACTGAAATAGTGCTCAGGTATCGCTGTCGGTCACATAAACAGGGACGAGAGGGGTGATCACTCTACTGTTCCGTTTACAAGGGGCAGTAGGGTACTGCTGTTTTCTTGATAATGGTGGTCCCGATGGTTGGACCTCTAGAAATGATACAGTTGTCATCTGTCCTGTGGGTTGCTGACAGATGCTTTCAGTGGACCTACTACTTTGAATAGAGATTTAATTTCATTTATGATTAAGTATTAATTGTTGTTATCACTCCATAGAATTTTAGATAATGGAATACCTACACTTTTTCACCCATTGATTCAATACAGGAAACTCTCCTGCACATTTCATCGTAGACCTCTGAACCATCCATACCTGTGTAAAAACAGATCCAAAGCAAAGCAGTGTAAGACAGGTCCAAAAAAAAAGGAGTAGAAAAATACTTCACTTACACCTACAATGATAAATGCCGGCCAATATGTATATATCTCATATGTCAGGTTAGGGAAATATGGAGGAAATATGGAGCAGGCTCAGCTCCGGGCTCTATGCAGATGACACCTGCCATCAGTGACTGCCATGTCAGATCTACCTCTAGGTCCTGTCCTCTAGGACAACTAAAAAAGTGTATAAAAAGGTTATGAAAATTATTTAAAAATTACTTTTTTATTCAAAAAAATTTAAAAAATGTATACATTTGGTATCTCTACATACAAAATTTCCAGACTATGGCCCAGATTTATTAAACTGTGTGAGAGAAAAAGTGGAGTGATTTTCCCACAGCAACCAATCACAGCTCAGCTACCGAGCTCTGGTAAAGTGAAAGCTGAGCTGTGATTGGTTGTTGTGGAAAAATTACTCCACTTTTTCTCTTACACAGTTTGATAAATCTGGGCCTATAAGTTTATCATGGAGGCAAATAGTTTAGCCTAAAACTGATCTGAGTTATAAAGTAATGTCCACGTAGGCCTCTGTCAAAAATCATTATCAATGACTTGCCACTTTATGTTATTGGGAACAATGCGTGTATGTGTCGGTATATCAGACCTTTGAACTGAAGCTTTGTAAAGCGAAGTTCTTTGTCATGATCTCTCAGTAGAAAATGGAAATCTTCCCATGTAAGCTCATTCTTATTTTCAAATCCTGCCTGCTTAAACATAACCTCTATCACTTCTTCTGCTTGATCTTTAGTGAGGCAGTTGTTAGAGATTTCAATGAAAGATCTGGAATAATAAATATCAATATGTTATCTTCATTTTACTTCATTTTACAGAGTCAAGCTGGCCATACACATTACACACATATTGTTTACAATTAAAATTATTAAAAAATATAATATAATATATAATGTGTGTGTGTGTATATATATATATATATATATGTGTGTGTAGTCAAATAAGATCAAATTACTTTAGCATTGTAAAGAATTCCTCTTTTGAAAGACATCCATTCCCGTCAATATCATACATGGTGAACATAAGTTTTGATTTCTCCTCAGGAGAGCCTGCAATTGATAAATAAAAATTGCATGAGCAAAACATTGAGATAAAACATGTTTTTAGATAGATATACAGAAAGATAGTGCTCTTTCTTAAAGGGTTTATCCAGGAATAAAAAATAGAGCTAATTTCTTCCAAAAAGAGCACCACATCTGTCCTCAGCTTGTGTGTGGTATTACAACTTGGCTCCATTTACTTCAATAGAACTGAGCTGCAATGCCGCACCCAACCTGAAAACAGGTGTGGTGCTGCTTTTGGAAGAAATTAACTCTATATTCTAATCCAAGATAACCCCTTTAATTTATCTCTAAACTTAGTGGAAATCAAATCAATCTGCCTAAAACCAAATCTGATTGGTTCTCAAATAACAACCAATCACAGCTCAGTTTGTTATATATCTTAATGAACACTGGTTAAACAAAAGCTGAGTTGTGCATGCAATCAGTTTGGTTTCAGGCAGATAGCTATACCTGGGCCATTAGATTCTGAGATCTATGGTGTGGGTTTACCAGCTTTTCACAACATGAGTTTATGTCACTATATAGGGGGAGATTTATCAAAACCTGTGCAGAGGAAAAGTTGCTGAGTTGCCCATCGAAACCAATCAGATTGCTTCTTTCATTTTGAAGAGGCCTTGTCAAAAATTGAAGAAGAGATCTGATTGGTTGCTATGGGCAACTAGGCTACGTTTCCTTTGCACAGGTTTTGATCAATCTCCCCCGTAGTGACATAAATTTATGTTGTTGAGAAAATATAATATATGTATATGCTGCATTTCTCTAAACATGAATACCCTGTGATTCTTATGGAAATGGATCCATTTGAGCGTTCTTATACACTGCTCGAAAAAATAAAGGGAGCACTAAGATAACACATCCTAGATCTGAATTAATCAACTAATCATATGAAATACTTTCGTCTTTACATAGTCGAATGTGCTGACCTCCCACAAACATGATCAATGGAAATCAAAGTTATCAACCCATGGAGGTCTGGATATGAAGTCACACTCAAAATCAAAGTGGAAAACCACACTACAGGCTGACCCAACTTTGATGTAATGTCCTTAAAACAAGTCAAAATGAGGCTCAGTAGTGTGTGTGGCCTCCATGTGCCTGTATGACCTCCCTACAATGCCTGGGCATGCTCCTGATGAGGTGGACTAAAGCATCCGCCAACTCCTGGACAGTCTGTGGTGCAACATGGAGTTGGTGGATGGAGCGAGACATGATGTCCCAGATGTGCTCAATCGGATTCAGGTCTGGGGAATGGGTAGGCCAGTCCATAGCATCAATGCCCTCTTCTTGCAGGAACTGCTGACACACTCCAGCCACATGCGGTCTAGCATTGTCTTGCATTAGGAGGAACCCAGGGCTAACCACACCAGCATATGGTCTCACAATAGGTCTGAGGATCTCATCTCTGCACCAATGGCAGTCAGGCTACCTCTGGCAAGCACATGGGGAGCTGTGCGTCCCCCAAATAAATGTCTCCCCACACCATTACTGACCCACCGCCAAACCGGTCATGCTCGAGGATGTTGCAGGCAGCAGAACGTTCTCCACGGCATCTCCAGACTCTGTCACGTCTGTCACATGTGCTCAGTGTGAACCTGTGAAGAGCACAGGGCACCAGTGGAGAATTTGCCAATCTTCGTGTTCTCTGGCAAATGCCAAACATCCGGCACAGTGTTGGGCTGTGAGCACAACCCCCACCTGTGGACGTTGGGCCCTCATACCACCCTCATGGAGTCGGTTTCTGACAGTTTCAGTACATGTACAGTGGTCCCTCAATATACGATGGTAATTCGTTCCAAATGACCCATCGTTTGTCGAATCCATCGTATGTTGAGGGATTCGTGCAATGTAAAAAGTGCATTTAATACTCACCTGTCCCCGCCGCTCTGGACCTCGTCCTCACCACTCCCGATGTTGTCCTAGGGGCTCCCGATGCTGTCCCGCTGCTCCGGCGTCTTCTTCAGGATCCTCCAGCTTCTTCCACATCTTCTCCGGTGTCCGGGCCTCGCTTTCTGGTGACATTATTACGTTGGTGCGCCGGGCCGGCTTGCACAGCGACGTAATAATGACGGCGAAAAACGAGGCCCGAACCCCGGAGAAGATGCAGAAGATGCCGGAGGATCGCGAAGTTTACCCGGAGCAGCGGGGATAGGTAAGTGAACCTGTCCGGCATGCTTAAACTGCTATCCGACAGCAGCTTAAGCATTTTGCTCTGTCGGATAGCAGGTAATGCGATGACCCCGACATATAAAAGCATCGTATGTCGATGCTGACATCGACATGCGATGGCCTCTGAGAGGCCATCGTATGTCGATTTGATCATATGTCGGGGCCATCGCATGTTGGGGAGTTACTGTACAGACACATGCATGCACAGTACAGACACATGCACATTTGTGGCTTGCTGGAGGTCATTTTGCAGGGCTCTGGCAGTGCTTTTCCTTCTTCTCCTTGCATAAAGGTGGAGGTAGCAGTCCTGCTGCTGGGTTGTTGCCCTCCTACGGCCTCCTCCACGTCTCCTGATATACTGGCCTGTCTCCTGGTAGCGCTTCCATGTTCTGGACACTACGCTGACAGACACAGCAAACCTTCTTGCCACAGCTCGCATTGATGTGCCATCCTGGATGAGCTGCACTACCTGAGACACTTGTGTGGGTTGTAGACTCCGTCTCATGCTACCACTAGAGGGAAAGCACCGCCAGCATTCAAAAGTGACCAAAACATCAGCCAGGAAGCATATGAACTGACAAGTGGTCTGTGGTCACCACCTGCAGAATCACTCCTTTATTGGGAGTGTCTTGCTCATTGCCTATACTTTCCACCTGTTGTCTGTTCCATTTGCACAACAGCATGTGAAAATAAATTGTCAATCAGTGTTGCTTCCTGGACAGTGTGATTGACTTGGAGTTACAATGTGTTCCCTTTATTTTTTTGAGTAGTATAGTATGTCATGATATTGTTTTTCATTGTTTCATGGTAAATTTGGAAACCTTTACTAAACTAAAGGAATGATACATGTAAACACACATTTAGATATGGTCATGAGAGTCTAACCTTTCATTAAAATTAATAATATATTTAAAAACTCTCTGAATGAAAGATATCCATTCCCATCTTCATCTGCTAGAGAGAACATTGACTCTACAAACAAGGAATGAGGCTTTAGTCCCAGGGAATCTGCAAACTCTGTTCTGCTCAGTTCACACTTTAGAGCCTCTCTCACTTTCAAGGAGCTTCCTGCACTGAAAGTTTCAATGCCTGAATGATCAATGTGAAGAACCTAAAGTGTTTACAAAATGGATACAAACGACATAAAAAGAAATGAAACATATGCTATGAAATACATTAAAAAATAAATTGAAGTAAACCTTCCCTATATATTTCTATCTACAATGTTTATGTTTTTATACTACTACTACTACTACTACTATTACTACTACTACTACTATGAAATGAAATATTAAATTACTGCCTTAAATGCATAAGTAGTACATTCTGTGTGATATGTAAAAGCTTAGGTACATGAAAAAATATAAGGCTATGTTCACAAATCAGTGCAATAAAATAGGTATAACAAGCTGCAGTATTTTTTTTATACTATGTTTCATTAAAGTCTATGGAAAAGTGTCTGTCAGTGCACACGTTGTATATAAAAACTGCAGTGATTTTAACAATGATATAGCAGCCAATTTTACTGTCCAAAAATAATAAGACCACAATCTTAAGCACAATTGTACCACCAAGAAATTACATGGGCAACAATCAAAGTGAAAAAAACAAGTTAAAGAGTACCTGTCATGAAGCTAAACATTTAATTTATTGCTGCTTATGTAATTATAAGACACTTTGCAATTTATTTTCTATTAACATTCTCAACCTTCATATGTTTTTCGTTACTTACAACGGCAGTGAGTAGTGGAATCGCTGCCCTGTGTGGACAATGACTGAACCGTACCAGGGAGCAGTGTTTATGGTGCTGCTGGTTTTTACCAGAGGGATGGTCTTGCTGCAGCAGGCGGCACCCAGGTTGCTACCCCTGACACGATCCGTCCACACAGGTTGCCCATATATAACTCGGCACAGAAGGTAATAGGAGTAGTCAGGAAGAAGCAAAGGTCAGTAGGCAGGCGGCAAAGGAGTCTAGTCAGGTTACAAGCAAGGAGGTCTGGAACACAATAGGCTATACAAAGGAAACGCTTTCTCAGAGGCTTAAGGCACAAAGATCCGGCACCTGGAAAAGGAAGGTGCAGCAATTTATAAGGTCCAGCAGCAGCAGACCAATCAAGGGCGCACTGGCCCCATAAGTCTTAGAGTTTGGGCACGCACAAGCCCTAGGGGAGGGGAGCACGCGTATCGAGCTAACAGACGGGGAAGGGGAGCAAACACCTGGGATTCACATGTGGCGGCGTCCCGCAATGCGAATCCCGGAGCCACCCGCAGCCAGAACAGGAGAGCGTACAGTGCTGGCGGGGCCGGCCGGAGTGCCGGTCATGACATTTTTAATGTGACTAAAAAAACGGCCACTAGGTGGCTCTGTCCTATTCCCTGCTGCAAGTCAAACAGTTACTTTGATCTCCTCCAAAGAGATTGAAAGTGCAATTTTGGGTGTAGTACACAGCGACTGTGTGTTACAGCACTGGTGTGTACAACAACTGAGAAGCTAATAGTAGCCAGCCAATTAGGGTGAGAAGAGCACTAAAAGCCATAATCACCTGATATTAGTGCCTAATACAGGTTGCGTAGCAGAGCATATTGTCCACTGCTCCAATGTAGTGGTCAAGCTTGCAGCATCACCCAGTGGCACACCACTCCCTGTTTCAGCCAGCCAAGGATCCACCACCTCAGCCGAAGGGAGCTGTCTGTCATAACTATCTTCTGTCGCTCCAAATGCTCCTGCTCCTCCTTCTTCGAGTCAGTCATTCCCCCAGCAATCCATCGGCAAAGCCATCTCCAAGAGACAACAGTAAGCACCCAATCATCCAAAAAACACAGAAGCTGAATGTGCTTCTATCCAAGGTGCTGGTGCTGCAGTCGCTCCCTTTTTAATGCGTGGACTCTGCACCTTTCAGAGAACTGATCGCTTGTGCCAAGCCGAGGTGGAGAGTCCTAAGCCGTCATTTCTTTGCAAAAAATTCAGTACCAGCCCTGCACAATTTTGTGGAACAGAAGGTGGGCCAGTCCTTGAGCCTGTCAGTGTGTAACAAAGTACATGTCAGCGCTGACATGTGGAGCTGTAACTACGGTCAGGGACAATACATGTCCTTTACGACCCACTGGGTGAATGTGGTTCCTGCACAGCCACAACAGCAACTTGGACAGGTCACACCGCTTCCTCCTCCATGCTCTCAGGCCGTTGGTCCTGTGACAGTGTGCAACTCCACCTCCTCATCTTCCACCATGTCCTCAGCCTCCGCTGCACGGACAAATCTCAGTGCTCCTCCAGCATACCATGTGTGCAGGGCACAGCGGTGTCAAGCTATTCTTCATAAAGTTTGCCTTGGCAAATGGAGTCACACAGGGGAGGAACTGCTAAAAGTCATTCATCAAGAAATCGAATCATAGCTTACTCCACGAAAACTGGAAATGGGAACCATGGTGACCAATAACGGGAAGAACATCTTGTCTGCGCTGCAACAAGGAAGCCTGAGCCCTGCGCCCTGCATGGCACACGTGTTCAATCTGGTTGTCAAGCTGTTCCTGAAGTGTTCCCCCCATCTGCAAGACATCCTAACAATGGGAAGGAAACTTTGCATGCATTTCAGCGACTCTTACTCCTCAAAGCTCACCCTCCTTGAGCTGCAGCGTCAGAACGGCATCCCCCAACATAGTCTGATTTGTGACGTTTCAACACGTTGGAATTCCTCCATATGTTGGACCAACTATACAAACAGAAAAAAAGCCATAACCGATTTCTTGATGATCCATGCGGATAGGGGGATTCCCCTGTGTAACTTCAATGTCAACCAGTGGCAGCTCATACGTGACAACTGCTATTTTCTCAGGCCCTTTGAGGAAGCCACATTATTAGTCAGTCGCAAGGATAACAGGATGAACAACGTCATTCCACTGCTTCATTTACTACAACATGTGTTGGAAACGATACCTGGTCAGGGCACTGGAGACGTGGCACCTACATCTCATGGCCACATGAGAGGAGGATGGAGAGGGGGACAGTTGGGCAGTTTATGTTTCGCGAAATGGGTGGTTTTTATAGTCATCTGACAGGAAAGGAGGAGCAGGCGCAGCCAGAGGAACTGGAGGGTGATGAGAAACACAAGACGGAGGACCCAGACACTTCGTGGCAGTATGCAGTAGAGATGGAGTCAGGGAGTCCCTCAGAGTCACTTACACAAATGGCAAGATGCATGCTCACTTGCTTGCGTAGTGACAGATGAACTGTCACCTTTCGGCAGCCGGATGATTTCTGGCTCTCCATCTTATTTGACACTCGCTACCGGCACAAAATGGGGGCCTTTTTTACACCCACTGAGAGGGACGTCAAACTTACCAACTACAGAGACATCCTACGTAGTCAGTTGGCCGATGCTTATCTGCGCCATCGTCCATCCTCTCACAGGTCTGGCTCGGGGGGCCCTCTGCGCTCACCTTCCACTGCCATGGCTGCTGGGGAGGGGTCTACAGTCCTTGATGAGTAGCTTTCTTCACCCGCATAGTGAAGCAACTCATCAGCAGCAGATAGACCTGGAGCAGGACCTGAACCAGCAGGTGGTGGCATACCTTGACATGCCCATGCCAACACACCTTGAAGATGTGCTGGACTTCTGGGCAGCCAAACTTGATTTGTGGCAACAACTAGCAGAGTTTGCCCTGGAAAAGCTGTCCTGCCCGGACAGTAGTGTGCAATCAGAGCGGGTGCTTAGTGTGGCAGGGGCCATAGTAACCCCAAGGAGAACTCGTCTGTCTTGACTCGTCTGATTGACCATTGTGCCACACCAACACTTGACAAATATTATAGTGCTAAACATATTTAAGGTGCTGCTCCCCAGTTACAGAAATTCCTCCACATCAGACCACAAGTAAGTATTGAGGATATGCATTAGCTAAAACTTTACTTTTCTTAGAATAAAATATATGGACCCAAATTTTTTTTATATCTAAAAAAAAGAAATGTGTGCAAAAAACACCATGTGCCTCCTACACCACCAAGCATTGATGTGATGCACAGACCTCTGAAAGGTTGAAGGGAACAACGGAAGGTCCACTGTAACCGATGGGGGTAAAAACTTCCCCTGTAAGGCCCTATTCTAGCATTATTGATTCTCTTCTTGGCAAGAGTTACTAGCCCTAAAAAAGTGCAGCTCCACACAGGAACCTCTCCCTATTTCCACCTACAAACACTGCCATTTCCCAGGGTTTTTATGTGGAAATAGGGAGAGTTTCCTGTGTTGGGCAGCCATTTTTAGGGCGAGAAACACTTGCCAAGAAGGGAATTAATAGGGTGAGGGCCACCTGCTCCAATGAACAATATGTTGTTCCCTTCTACTTTTTCGAGGAAAGTGTTACTCGTCTTAAAAAGGGCGGCCCCACAAAGGAGCCTCTCACTATTTACACCTAAAAACTCTGGGAAATGGCAGTGTTTGTAGGTGGAAATATAGAGAGGTTCCTGTGTGGGGCCGCCCTTTTTAGGGCGAGTAACACTTACCAAGAAGGAAATTAATAATGTGAGAGTAGGGCATTACAGGGGAAGTTTTTACCCCCACCGATTACAATGGACCAAACATTGTTTCCTTCCATCTTTTAGAGGTATTTTCATCACATCAATACTTGGTGGTGTAGGTGGCACATGGTGTTTTTCGCACAACCTTCCTTTTGTTTGATTTCCAAAAAATGTTGGGTCCATATATTTTATCCTAAGAATATTATTAAAAGTTACGTTTTACGTACTGCATATCCTCAATACTTACTTGTCCACACTAACACTTTTACAAAAGAGACCGTTTTCCTCTGCCTACCTGCCTCCGCTACTATTCTGATCCTGCCACCCGCCTGATGCCACACATCTGATAACAAGTTCTCCTTTTTTCACCGGTTACTGATATTGCCACCCACCACCCCACTCTGTCACCGGGTGCTGCTGATTAGTGATGAGCGGCATTGCCCATATTCAAATTCGTGATATTTAGCGAATATATAGACGAATATTCGTCTTATATTCGTGAATTTCGGGTATTCGTTATATTCGCATATGCAAATATTCGCATATGCAAATATTCGCATATTCTCGTATTCGAGGAAGAAAACAGTGAGGCAGTGGGCCCCTTTACTATTGGTTACTATGGATGTTGTTGATAACCTTTGACAAGTGTATTTGCATCATTCTAATTAGCCCACAAGTGAAAATAAGGAATATGCGAATATTCACATATGCGAATATGCGCATATACGAATATTCGCATATGCGGGAAAAAAGTGAATATTCGTTATTTCGAAGATATAGCGAATATATTCCCAATATTCACGAATTTGCGAAATTCACGATAAAAATTGGAAATGCGAATATTCACGCCCAACGCTACTGCTGATGCCACCTCCTGGCTGTCTCATTCTGCCACCATATGTTGTCCTCATGCTGATGCAAGTTCAAGGCTGTGTCATTCTGCCACCATATCTTCTCCTCATGCTTATTCCATCTCCAGGCTGTCTCATACTGCCACCATATGTTCTCCTGATGCTGATGTCAGCTCCAGGCTGTGTCATTCTGCCAATGTGTGTTCTCCTCATGCTGATGCCAGCTCCAAGCTGTCTCATTCTACCACCATATGTTCTCCTCATGCTGATGCCAGCTCCAGGCTGTCTTATTCTACCACCATATGTTCTCCTGCTGATGCCAGCTCCAGGCTGTCTCATACTTCCACCATATGTTCTCCTTATGCTGATGACAGCTCCAGGCTGTCTCATACTACCAACATATGTTCTCCTCATGCTTATGCCAGCTCCAGGCTGTCTTATACTGCCTGAATTTTATTTGGCAATCCTTAGAATCTGACGTTTTGGTCCAATCCCTGGACCTTCCTCAGAGTTAGATTGCTGCGGAGGTGTGAATTTAGAGAAATACGGCTTCCTGCCGGGAGAGAGGTGTATAGAAAGCAATCTATGACTGCTGACCTGTTAGCAGTCATAGACTAGGTTCTATACACCTCTCTCCCGGCAGGAAGCCGTATTTCTCTAAATTCACACCTCAGCAGCAATCTAACTCTAAGGAAGGTGCAGCGATTGGACCGAATCGTCAGATTCTAAGGATTGCCAAATAAAATTCAAGTAATACTCAATTCTGTGCCGAGTTTTTCTACCTAATATTGAGGGCTTGGGAGCCTACTCGCGCACCGATAAATTAGGAGAGTGCCATATTTCTTATTATTGAATGTCTTATACTGCCACCATATGTTCTCATCATGCTGATGCCACCTCCAGGCTGTCTCATACTGCCACCATATGTTCTCCTCATACGTATGCCAGCTCCAGGCTGTCTAATTCTGCCACCATATGTTCTCCTCATGCTGATGCCAGCACCAGGTTGTCTCATACTGCCACCATATGTTCTTCTCATGCTGATGCCAGCTCCAGGTTGTGTCATTCAGCCACTATATGGTCTCCTCTTGTTACTGCCAACTCCAGGCTGTGCCATTCAGCCACTATATGGTGTCCTCATGCTTCCAACACCTCCAGGCTGTGTTATTCAGCCACTATATAGTCTCCTCTTGCTGCAGCCAACTCCAGGCTGTGCCATTCAGCCACTATATGGTCTCCTCTTGCTCCCGCCAACTTCAGGCTGTGTCCAGGCTGTGTCATTCAGCCACTATATAGTGTCCTCATGCTTCCGCCACCTCCAGGCTGTGTCATTCAGTCACTATATGGTCTCCTCTTGCTGCCACCAACCCCAGGCTGTTCATTCAGCTACTATATGGTCTACTCATGCTTCCACCACCTCCAGGCTGTGTTATTCAGCCACTATATGGTCTCCTCTTGCTGCAACCAACTCCAGCCTGTGTCATTCAACCACTATATGGTCTCCTCTTGCTGTCGCCAACTCCAGGCTGTGTTTTTCAGCCACCATATGGTCTCCTCATGCTTCTACCACCTCCAGGCTTTGTTATTCAGCCACCCTATGGTCCCCTCTTGCTGCTGCTGCCACCTCCAGGCCGCTGTGTCACTGTACCGCCATGTGGTCTCCTCATGCTGCTGGCACATTAAATAAAACTTTTTAGATTCATCTATTTGAAATCTTCAATTTCATTGTTAAAAAATATCTTAAATTTTCTTCAATTTTGAGGCCCTATGGTCTCGTCAGGCTGTTGCCACGTCCAGGCTGGTTCGTTCAGCCACTATATGGTCTCCTCATACTGATGCCACCTCCAGGCTCTGTCATTGTGCCACTCTGAGACAGTTATTCTCAAAGTGACGACTCTCATCTGCATGTCATGCTGAATAACAGTATTATTTCACTAATCCAGCACACACTGCAACTCAGTAGGGGCTCTTTAGTGTTATAGGTTGAACTTGATGGACTCTGGTCTTTTTTCAACCTTATGAACTTTGTTTCAATGTTACTCTCTTTGTGTGTTACAGCAAGTGTTCTACACCCCTATTGAGGCTCTCTGTAGGGCAGAAATAGCCATTTTTAATAGCAATTTGCAGCAAATAAATTCAGATTGAAACAAAGTTTGTTGGTAAATTCGGCGAATTCGCCGAATCAAATTTTTCTAAAATTTGCTCATCTCTGAGGAATACTAAATTAAAAGTTTTATTTGATGACAGGTACTCTTTAACGTTTCCACAATTTAAGAAATGCCTTTGGCAATGTGACCAGCCTTCCCCTTCTCATATACTCCGCCCCGGCAATTGTTGTGTAAAGTACAGCTATTTTGTGGTGAGTATTCTGTGCAACAAATTTATCACAGATGTCAAGAAGACCACAACAAATGTGAGCTGAACAATATACCATTATTGATAAATGTCCCCCATTGTGCTTTGTGGTATAGAACAAGTTAATAAGTTAGCAAGGGGCAGCAACCATAACCAAAAAATCTTTTTGGATAATAAAATATGCTACTTGTATGCTCCATGGTCTGAATATCAGACAAGACGTCCTTTGACATTTTGTCTAAGCATTTTATTCTTGATATTGTTTATATTGGGGTTTAGAGGTGTTTTTGACATAGAGATATTGAGATGAATATACATTATGTATACCGTATTATATAGCATGTTTATTATACGTTAACTCTCTCTCTTTTACTTTATTTTACTGCAGTATAATTTACTTACTTTAACCCCTTAACGACGCAGGACGTATATTTACGTCCTGCGCCGGCTCCCGCGATATGAAGCGGGATCGCGCCGCGATCCCGCATCATATCGCGTCGGTCCCGTCGCTAATCAACGGCCGGGACCCGCGGCTAAAACCACACATCGCCGATCGCGGCGATGTGCGGTATTAACCCTTTAGAAGCGGCGGTCAAAGCTGACCGCCGCTTCTAAAGTGAAACTGAAAGTATCCCGGCTGCTCAGTCAGGCTGTTCGGGACCTCCGCGGTGAAATCGCGGCGTCCCGAACAGCTGATCGGACACCAGGAGGGCTCTTACCGGCCTCCTCGGTGTCCGATCGACGAATGACTGCTCCGTGCCTGAGATCCAGGCAGGAGCAGTCAAGCGACGATAATGCTGATCACAGGCGTGTTAATACACGCCTGTGATCAGGATGAGCGATCAGTGTGTGCAGTGTTATAGGTCCCTATGGGACCTATAACACTGCAAAAAAAAAGTTTAAAAAAAGTGTTAATAAAGGTCATTTAACCCCTTCCCTAATAAAAGTTTGAATCACCCCCCTTTTCCCATAAAAAAAATAAAACAGTGTAAAAAAATAAATAAATAAACATATGTGGTATCACCGCGTGCGTAAATGTCCGAACTATAAAAATATAACATTAATTAAGCCGTACGGTCAATGGCGTACGCGCAAAAAATTCCAAAGTCCAAAAAAGCGTATTTTGGTCACTTTTTATAACATTAAAAAATGAATAAAAAGTGATCAAAAAGTCCGATCACAACAACAATCATACCGATAAAAACTTCAGATGACTGCGCAAAAAATGATTCCTCATACCGCCCCATACGTGGAAAAATAAAAAAGTTATAGGGGTCAGAAGATTACATTTTTAAACGTATAAATTTTCCTGCATGTAGTTATGATTTTTTCCAGAAGTGCGACAAAATCAAACCTATATAAGTAGGGTATCATTTTAACCGAATGGACCTACAGAATAATGATAAGGTGTAATTTTTACCGAAATATGCACTGCGTAGAAACGGAAGCCCCCAAAAGTTACAAAATGGCGTTTTTTTTTCGATTTTGTCGCACAATGATTTTTTTTTCCATTTCGCCGTGCATTTTTGGGTAAAATGACTAATGTCACTGCAAAGTAGAATTGGCGACGCAAAGAATAAGCCATAATATGGATTTTTAGGTGGAAAATTTAAAGGGTTATGATTTTTAAAAGGTAAGGAGGAAAAAACGAAAGTGCAAAAACGGAAAAACCCTGAGTCCTTAAGGGGTTAAAATATTTACTGCACACTGTCTAAAATTAAACATCAAAAAACTGTCTATTATTTTTGTGTGCCATATCTTGTATCCACAGTAGGTAGTGCATATTCTTTTAAAAAATGTTTTGTTTTGGTTTTATTCTTGTTTTATTTTAGTTGTAACAATTTGTAAAAATAGATCTGGAAAATAGTAAAAAAAAAAATAAAAACTGAAAATTATATTCAAAACACACTTCTTGGACCCCTACTGATTTTGAAAATAGAGGGCATGCAGTCCTTTAAGGAATTTCATTGGTAACTTACTGAGTACCCGGCATTACCCGGTCTACCTCCTTAACCCTTGTAGGAGAGGAAAATTAACATTGATGCTCCCATACTCATATGTCATCCTCATGTCCTGTTTTCCTGTCCGGTCCACATATCATGTCCTCATATCCGAACCTCAAATCATGTCCTCATATCCGGACCTCATATCCTGACCTCATAACCCCGACCTCATAGCCCATCCTCTATCCCGCCCTCATATTCTGTCCTCATATCCAACCCTCATATCCTGTCATCATATCCGGTCCTCATACATGTCATCCTATCCCGTCCTCATATCCTGTCCAAATATCCCATCATCATATTCCATCCCCTGCACTAACTGTTCTCTGCTCCTGCCTACTGGACAGTCGTTGGTATGTTTAACCCCTTAAGGCCTTAAGGATGGGAGCATTATGACCTTAAGGATGGGAGCATTTTTTTCAAATCTGACCTCTATCATTTTATGCATTATTAACTCTGGGATGCTTTTCTTATAAATTTGATTCTGAGACTTTTTTTGTGTGTGACATATTCTACTATTCTACTTTATGTTAGTGGTAAATTTCCGTCGATACTTGCAAAAATTTCAGGAAAAATTTGAAAATTTAGCATTTTTCTAACTTTGAAGCCCTCTGCTTGTAAGGAAAAGGGAGATGTCAAATAAATGACATATTGATTCACATATACAATATGTTAACTTTATGTTGGCATCATAAAGCTGACATGTTTTAACTTTTTGAAGACATCAGAAGGCTCAGTATAGCAGCAATTTTCCAATTTTTTCACAATAATTTTAAAATCAGACTTTTTCAGGGACCAGTTAAGTTTTGAAGTGAATATGAGGGTCTTTATATTGGAAATCCCCCATAATGGACCCCAGTATGAAAATTGCACCCCTCAAAGTATTCAAAATGACATACAAAAAGTTTGTTAAACCTTTAGGCGTTTCACAGGAATTGCAGCAAAAAGGAGGAGAAAAATCTAAATCTCCATTTTTTACACTAACATGTTATTGTAGCCCCATTTTTTTCCCATTTTTACAAGGGGTAAAAGGTAAAAAGGCCCCCCAAAACTTGTAATTAATTTTCTCTCGAGTAAGGAAATACCTAACATGTGGCTGTTAAGTGCTCTGTGGGTGCACTAGAGGGCTCAGAAGGGAAGGAGTGACAATGGCATTTTGGAGAGCGAATTTTGCTGAAATGTTTTTTTGGGGGCATGTTGCATTTAGGAAGCCCCCACTATGTCAGAAGAGTAAAAAAAAAAAAACACATGGCACCCTATTTTGGAAACTAAACCCCTCAAGGAACGTAACAAGGGGTAAATTGAGTCTTTATACCTCACAGGTGATTGACAAACTTTCATTAAAGTGGGACGTGATAATGAAAAATTCGATTTTTAATAATAAAATGCTGGTGTTACCCCAAACTTTTCATTTTCACAAGGAGTAATAGGAGAAAATGCCCCCCACAATTTGTAACCCCATTTCTCTTGAGTAAGGAAATACTTCATATGTGGATGTAAAGTGCTCTGTGGGTGCACTAGAGGGCTCAGAAGAGAAGGAGTGACATTGGGCTTTTGGAGAGCGAATTTTGCTGAAATGGTTTTTGGGGGGACATGTCTCATTTAGGAAGCCCCATGGTGCCAGAACAGTTTAAAAAATGGCATATTATTTTGGAAACTACACCCCTCAAGGAACATAACAAGCCTTAACACCCCACAGGTGATGACAAACTTTCGTTAAAGTGGGACGTAAAAATAAAAGACTTTTTTTTTCTTTTTTAAAAGGGATAATAGGAGTAAATGCCCCCCATTTATATCTCATATGTGGATTTAAAGTGCTCTGCGAGCAAACTACAATGCTTAGAAGAGAAAGAGTGCATTGGGCTTTTGAAGAGAGAATTTGGTTGGAATGGAAGTCAGGGGCCATGTGCATTTCAAAGCCCCCCGTGGTGCCAGAACAGTGGACCCCACCACATATGACCCCATTTTGGAAACTACACCCCTCACAGAATGTAATAATGGGTGCAGTGAGCATTTACACCCCACTGGCATTTGACAGATCTTTGAAACAGTGGGCTGTGCAAATAAAAAAATAAAAGTTTTAATTTTTACGGAAGGCTGTTCAAAAAATCTGTCAGACACCTATGGGCTGTAAATTCTCACTGTACCCCTTCTTACATTCCGTGGTGGGTGTAGTTTCCAAAATGGGGTCACATGTGGGGGGGTCCACTGTTCTAGCACCATGGAGGTTTTGTAAACGCACATGGCCTTCAATTTAAGCCTAATTCTCTCTTCAAAAGCCCAATGGCGCTCCTTCTCTTCTGAGCCCTGTAGTGCGCCAGCAGAGCACTTTCCATCCAAATATGGGGTATTTCCATACTCAGAAGAAATTCACGTCCAACTTTAATGAAAATTTGTCAAAGACCTGTGAGGTGTTAAGGCTCACTATATCCCTTGTTATGTTCCATGAGGGGTATAGTTTCCAAAAAGGTGTCACATGTGGGAGTTTTTTTTATTTATTTTTTTGCGTTTAAGTCAGAACTGCTGTAACTATCAGCCACCCCTATGCAAATCACCAATTTAGGCCTCAAATGTACATGGCGCTCTCTCACTCCTGAGCCCTGTTTTGCATCCGCAGAGCATTTTACGTCCACATATGGGGTATTTCTGTACTCGGAAGAAATTGCGTTACAATTTTTGTGGGTCTTTTTCTCCTTTTACCACTTGTGAAAATGAAAAGTAGGGGGCAACACAGCATATTAGTGTAAAAGTTTTTATTTTTTTACACTAACATGCTGGTGCAGCCCCTAACTTTTCCTTTTCATAAGGGGTAAAAGGAGAAAAATCCCCCAAAAATGTGTAACACAATTTCTACTGAGTATGGAAATACCTCATATGTGGCATTAAACTGTTGCCTTGAAATACGACAGGGCTCTGAAGTGAGAGATTTTGAGTACTAAATTAGAAATTTTCAATAGGGGCGGACCTGGATACAAGGATGGGGCTTGCCTCCACCAAAACCCTATGGCAGTGTTTCCCAAACAGGGTGCCTCCAGCTGTTGCAAAACTCAGAGGCTGTCCAACAATACTGGGAGTTGTTGTTTTGCAACAGCTGGAGGCTTCGTTTAGGAAACACTTCCGTATGAGATGTTTTTCATTTTTATTGGGGGAGGGGGATGTGCAAGGGGGTGTATATGTAGTGTTTTATTTTTCATTTTGTGTTAGTGTAGTGTTTTTAGGGTTCATTCACACAGGCGGGGGTTCACAGTGAGTTTTCCGCTGGGAGTACGTGACGTCACTCGTCATTGCGTAGCGCAGCGCATGACAATGACGCAGGAGACGCCACACCAGAGCCAGAACAGATAATTATAAAACCGGGGATGAGGGAGGCAATGGGGCAGCGACACCAGCAATGGGGCCGCGGCGCCAATAGCCAGGGGGAGAGAAGCGGCGGCAGCAGGGCTCTAGACCCCATGAAAAGCAGGGGGAGAGAAGCGGGCAGCGACGGCCTCTCTCCCCCTGCCTTTCCTAGGGGGCTTCTGCGGGGTCAGAGAAACCGGAGATGGGGGAGGCAATGGGGCAGTGGCGCTGGCAGTCTCTGGACCCCAGGATAGGCAGGGGCAGAGAATCGGACAGCGATGGCAAGTCTCTGGACCTGCAAAAGCCGCTGCAGTTCATTGATTTGAAGTGCCCGCTTTAAATCATTGAACTGCAGCGGCTTATCGGTGTATAACACGCAGATAGACTTTAGGCTAAAAATTGTAGCCTAAAAAATGCATGTTATACGCCAATAAATACGGTAAGTAACATTTGTACCAATTTTTTTTTTATATCTCCAATATACATCTCCTTTATGAAATAGTTAACAAGAAGAAGTATACACAAAGTAAAATTTACTTGAGCAAAAGAATGCCTGAAAAATGTTTCCAGTATCTGACTTCTCTGTAGTTTTGTCACAGCTTCATTTAGTAGACTTTCCTCATCCATTCTGCTCTCATTTATAGAAAACCCATTTTCTTGCAATTGATTGATAAAATTTGTGCATTCCTCCTCATTATAAAAGTAAAGCACCTAGGACAAAATGAAATAACAGTTTATAAATTGGGAAGCAGTGTTTGACTGGCCCTCTAGAGGATCTTTTAGTGGTCTCAGATTCAGACATGTTTCTGGAGTTCATTTACGCATAAATAATTGTTATGGCTACACCTACACAATCTTCCTCATTACGGTGCTCTATACTTTGAAATCATAATAGATGAAAGAAGAGAGAGTATTGACTTTTCGGCAGCATATTAACTTAAGAACTTCAAGTAAAACTACCCACAGACTGCTTGCAAGACATTAGCTGTAAAGATGTTTTTTGTTTTGCTTCTTCTTCATTAGTTAATTAATTCATAAATTAATTAATTAATATATTTATTTATTTATTTAGTTCATAGCTATTTAGTTTATAGCAGTCACAATGACAATACCATATTCGAATATTTTAAATGTTAGCAATAATTATCTAGCATTCAGTATGATTTTGCATAGCAATATTAGAAATATATTGACACTTATTGGTAATATATTTCTAATATTGCTATACAAAAAAATACTGAATGCAAGACTTACTGTGAATGATTCAGATCTATCACTATAGTCACTTGCTCAGTGGAAAAAACATTGTGGCACAGAAATTCCACTGTAAGTGAATGCCTTATCTATTATGTATACAACAGCTAATACTACTATAGAGACAAGTTCCAGGACCCCAAGTGGCTGTGACCTGCACATGATTAAATGTAATGATGACATAGGCAGGTTCTATGTGATATAATAACAACTGCTACAATATTGAAAGCTGTACTTAATTCCATGCCCTAAACACCAGCTTCTATAATAAGCAATGACTGAATCATGTGCTTGTCTTATACTTATTTGGTTCTATCCTTGCTGATACTCTCACTGAGTCCGCGCTGTTCCAGGTGGCCTCCTGGTCCCTGTCTCGACAAGCAGGAAAGCCATTCACGAAGCTGTTTGCTAAACTGGAATTCCTTGCATGTCGAGATAAGGACCAGTGAAGAGCTCTGGACAATCCCTTTAAAGTGCACAGTGTGACATTGACAATTCACAACAATATACAAATATACAATGATATCTTCCCAGAAGACATTTTGTTTGAGAAGACGACCACCTCAGATGATCACAACTAGAAGAGGCTGTGACTTTAACGATTCTACTTACAGTGTCATATTCATTAGGCACTTTAACAAGCAGAGTACGGCATCCACGGTTATTGGACTGAATGACAGTTAACTGCTCATGGTTTTGCATATTGATGAGCCGCACCACTGTGCTTCTACTATCCAAAATTTTGATAACTTTTTGTGAATGCAGTTGTAAAAAAACAGGACAAAGTTGTTCATCTGGGCCTTGCCATTCTTGAGCTGGAAAAGATGAAAAATTTTCATAGTACTTTATATTATAGCAATAGAAGAAAGAATCAGCTCACCCCAAAGCCAACAATTCTGAGCACGGAGAGGGTGTGGACTGCACCTTTAAAATAGCAAAGACAAGGAGACTCCAGCCCGATACAGATCCAATAGCGTCTTTATTCACATAGACCTACATGAATCACAGGTACAAGGCAGGATGTGATGTGTTTCGGCCAGTTGCTGGCCTTACTCATACACATACACTGTATGAGTAAGGCCAGCACCTGGCCGAAACGTGGCACATCCTGCCTTGTACCTGGGATTCATGTAGCTCTATGTGAATAAAGATGCTATTGGATCTGTATGGAGCTGGAGTCTCCTTGTCTTTACTGTATATTATAGATTATATAATATCATAGACAAATATATCTGAGTCAGTATGATTTCAGCGATGCAAAATATATCAATTATTGCATTACTTTTTCTTGCATTATATTGATTGATGGATTGATAAATCCACACTCCATTAGTTCAGCCTGCCATAGGTAGGCTTTGTCAATTGCTGAGTCATGGCACACACAGAGGCCTTGCTAAGGTCTTGGTATGCTCAGCAGTAAGTTTTCCCTTGACTGGATCTAAGGGGCCTAAGCCATACCCATAAAACAACTCCACAGTAGTATCTTTTTTTTCCCCACCAAACTTTACAGTAAGCATGATGCAGACATGCAAATAAGATTCTCTTGGCATTTACCAAGACCAAACTCATCCATCAGACAAGCCAGATAGAGAAGTGTTATTCAACCCGCAACAAAACATGTTTCTACTGCTCTAAAGTCCTGGCGCACAGTTTTTGTGCTGATTTTTATTCCAAGTGAACTACTAAGTAAGCACAACAATGGCAACTTCCTATGCACTATGCACCTCAGCACTCGTGACTCCCGCTCTGTAACTTTATGTGGTCACACTTCATGGCTACAGTCTGATATTAATACAATTTTCACACTAATATAATCCAAAGTACCAAGATGGCACAGCTCAAATGTACAGTTCAACGGCATGAAATGATGAAAATTGTAGAAAATGTATGCAATAAAAGGCATTATGATTTAACCCTGCTCATGTTTACCTGCAATTCCTTCAGCAGCTAAAACCTTTTTCATACTGGATACGTCTTGCTTATTTTTAATTTTTTTGTAGTTTCTTTTGCGAGATTGAGCAACAACCCAGGCAATAAAAAAGCTTACTGAAAGACGAAAGGAAAAATAGAAAACAGGTGAGATTGAATAGGAAACATTTCTAATAAGAAATACATATTCATACTTGTCCTGTTTTAAAATATTTCCTATTTTAGCCACTACAACAACAACACTATTTCGTTAGAAGTCTCCTCTATGTGCACAATCCAACATGCTCATTTCTAGAATAGGTCGGCCTCTGCACACATCAGTCGTCAGACAACCCTGGAGTTCAGCCAAGCTTTGTTTACATGCCTACATTACATACACTGAGGTCTACGCCCCCCTCCCCCCCCATACAGCTCAATAGGAGAGGAGAGGATGCACGAAAGCCGCATCTACGCCTCTCCAGTAGAGATACATAGAGGGGACGTGTCAGCCGCGGGGGGGGCCCAGCCTTCCTACGGATAGAGGATAAGTTGCATTAAACTGCAGATTTCCTTTAATTGTGCATGTAGGAAAAGGACATGGACACCTTTAAATAGCTATTTTTTATTCTTGCTATCTACTTATTATGGCCCCAAAACCATTTCCCCATAGGTCTTTATTAAATATTTTGATTACATTTGCCTGTACAGCCTTTGCTATGTGCTGGATGAGCTCTGTATCCTCTCTATATTTGTACACAACCTATGCGATTCTTCCCAGCACACCGCCTTGTATCTGCTCTCCTGTCTCTTTCCAGCATATTTAAAATGTTCTCCTTGATTTCTTTCACCTCATGTTTACTATATGAGTTAGTCTATAACCTCAATCACTGAGAAAATAAAAAGTAATTAATCAGACTCTGATGTAGATATCTTTCTCTGAGTAGCAGATAAGCGGTGGGACATTTCTAATAAAAACTATTTAGAGTGTAGCTTCATATTACATTCAGGAAACAAACCAAAAATAGAACGAATTGTGCAGAAATATCCTTTGATACATCATACAAGATCAGTACAAGATAAGTATTGCAATCTAGTTACAAAGTTGCTCAACATTTTAAGTAGAGATAAGGAAGATGAATGTGTCTAACATATTAGAACTGCCTGAAAATGTATTCTACAATATACTCCATTTTGATTGTTTTGACATAATTAGCAGATTATTAAAGACTTTGTTGTTCTTGCTGTTGATAAATATACCCTACATATTCTGAGGTGAATTTATTTGTGTGTTGTTGTTATTATTATTATGTAAACAAATACAGCTAAATTGACAAACCTAAAGGAAAAGCACAAATAATGACAATAAGACTGCTGTATCCAATCACACATCCTTCAAAGTAATCAATGGCAGTGGGTGGAACACAAGGTGAAAGCATTGTAGATCCTGTTTGCTCTGGCTGAGGACATGGATCACCTGAAATAGAAATATTTTATAATAAACAGCAATATGAAAGTTACATTTTAAAATACAATTTTAAATAAATCAAATGTATCTAACAGAGTTTCTCCAGAAACACCAAGAAAAGTCACTTTCTGAAAATACTGTCAAAGTATGTGCGACAGTGAATATATTAACATGTTGTATTTACTGTGTATTTAGTCAACAAACTCATTTTTACATGCAGTTACTAATCATTGATGCTGGATTTAACATAACTACAATGGCATAACTCCTTGGATGCTTATAGTTCATATAACAGAGGATCCGATGGTGCAATAAATTGAAAAGAGGATTTCACAGACCTTATCAGTCATAGCTTCTTCATTTATTTTCAAGTTGCATGTTTTTCATGAGCGTTACAGCAATATTTGTTCATTCCGAGTACGGAGCCATTGCACCCACGTCCATAGTCGAACCTATCCTCTGTTATAGGTTTGTTTGTGAATTTCTTGTTAGTGTCCCTATCTCTGTTTAACTGTTATGCTTTATATATATATATGTATATATATATATATATATATATATATATATATATATAAAATTTCTATGTATTTCATTTCCCCATAACACTTTTCAGTTTTGATGCCCATTGTATGAAATAGTAAGTTGTAGTTTTTCTTTGTGGGTAAACTAAAGCAAGTTTGTTGCTTGTGAGAAATATAATATTAATTAAATACAACTTAATACATAATCCCAGCACGGATTTTTCTTCCCCATGTGCATTACCTTACATTTATCAGTGTTGAACCTCATCTGCCAGTTCCCATCCGAAACCTCCAACCTATCCAGAACCATTTGTAACAGTGCACTGTCCTCTATAGTGTTTACAGCTTTACAGAGTTAGTATCATCTGCAAAGATTGCTGCTTTACTACTCAACCCCTCTACAAGATCATTAATAAATATATAAAATAGAACAGAACCCAAGACTGACCCCTGTGGTACCCCACTAGTAACAGTAACCCAATCAGAATCAGTACCATTAATAACCACCCTCTGTTTCCTATCACTGAGCCAGTTACTTACCCATTTGAGCACATTTTCCACCAGCCCATTCCTTCTCATTTTATGCAGCAACCTTTTATGTGGCACCGTATCAAATGCTTTGGAAAAATCCAGATATACGACATCGAGCGATTACCCTTGTCCAGTCTGGAGCTCACCTCCTCATAAAAGCTGATCAGGTGAGTTTGACAGGACCGATCCCTCATAAAGCCATGCTGATATGGAGTCAAACATTTATTTTTATCAAGATACTCCAAAATAGCATCCCTTAGAAAACCCTCATGCAATTTACATACAACGGAGGTTAAACTAACAGGCCTATAATTCCCAGATCAGCTTTTGACCCCTTTTTAAATATTGGCACCACATTTGCCATGCGCCAGTGCTGGGGAACAGTCCCTGTTACTATAGAGTCCCTGAATATTAAATAGGGGTCTGTCTATTACATTACTTAATTCCTTTAGAACACGGGGTGAATGCTATCTGGACCTGGTGACTTGTCTATTTTGATTTTTTGTAGGTGGCACTGTACTTCTTCCTGGGTTAGACAGGTGACCTGTACTGGGGAGTTTATCACACTGTATTTCACCTGGCATTTCATTTTCCTCGGTGAATACAGTGGAGATGAATTTGCTTAATATATTAGCTTTTTCCTGATCCCCATTTATAATTTAATCCTCATCATTTTTTAAAGGGCCTACACTTTCATGTGTTAACCTTTTTTGCTATTTATATAGTTAAAGAACATTTTGGGGTTAGTTTTACTCTCTTTGGCAATTAGTCTTTCTGTCTCTATTTTTGCGGCTTTTATCAGTTTATTTTTTTTACATATTTTACATTTTTCTCTATAGCTTTTTAACCCCTGTCTGTGGATGAAAATATAAAAGAGTTATAATTTTTGATGGGCTGAGTCCTTAAAGGGGTACTCCGCCCCTAGACATCTTATCCCCTATCCAAAGGATAGGGGATAAGATGTCAGATCGCCACCGTGCCGCTGCTGTGGCACCCCGCCATCATTACTGCACAGAGCGAGTTCGCTCTGTGCGTAATGACGGGCGATACAGGGGCCGGAGCAGCGTGACGTCATGGCTCCGCCCCTCATGACATCACGGCCCGTCCCCTTAATGCAAGTCTATGGCAGGGGGCGTGACGACCACCACGCCCCCTCCCATAGACTTGTATTGATGGGGGCGGGCCGTGACATCACGAGGGGCGGAGCCGTGACGTAACGATGCTCCGGCCCCTGTATTGCCCGTCATTACGTGCAGAGCGAACTCGCTCTGCGCAGTAATGATAGCGGGGTGCTGCAGCAGCGATCCCGGGGTCCCCAGCAGCGGGACCCCGGCGATCTGACATCTTATCCCCTATCCTTTGGATAGGGGATAAAATGTCTAGGGGCGGAGTACCCCTTTAAGGACTCAGCCCTTCAAAAATGATAACTCTTTTATATTTTCATCCACAGACTAGTATGACTAGTATGACTTCTTTTTGGCGTGACCAGTTGTCCATTGTAATGCCATCACTCACTTTACCATAAAATGTATGGCGCAACCAAAAAAAATACTATTTGTGTGGGGAAATTAAGAAGAAAAACACAATTTTGCCAATTTTGGAAGGTTTTGTTTTCACGCCGTACAATTTACGGTAAAAATGACATGTGTTCTTTAGGTCAATATGATTAAAATGATACCCATGATAACATACTTTTCTATTACTGTTGTGCTAAAAATAAATCGCAAACTTTTTAACCAAATTAGTACGTTTAAAATCCCCCTATTTTGAAGACCTATAACGTTTTCATTTTTCCGTATAAGCGGCGGTATGAGGGCTCATTTTTTGCACCGTGATTTTTACTTTTTATTGATACCATATTTGCTTATATATAACTTTTAATCCATTTTTCGTTAATTTCTTTGGGAATAAAATGTTATAAAAAAAAAGCAGCTATTTTGGACTTTTTTTTTTTACGTTCACGCCGTTCACCGTACGGTATCATTAACATTTTATTTTAATAGTTCAGATACTTACGCACACGGCAATACCAAATATGTGTATAAAATATCTTTTTAACACTTTTTGGGGGTGAAATAGGGAAAATGGGACAATTTACGTTTTTATTGGGGGAGGGGGGTTTTAACATTTTTTTTACACCTTAATAGTCCCCTATTTATAGCAATCATTTGATAGCCAATACTGTTCAGTGCTATGCATAGGACATAGCACTGATCAGTGTTATTGGTCATCTTCTGCTCTGTCTGTGTGAAGGCAGATCAGAGCAGAAGACGCCGGGAAGGCAGCGGAGGAAGGTAAGGGGACCTCCGTCTGCCGTGCTTGATGATCGGATCGCCGCGGCAGCGCTGTGGACGTACATTTACATCCGGCGTCGTTAAGGGGTTAATGCTTCTTCACTGCTGTCCTGTTTTAGTAGTTTAAATGCTTTATTTTTGTAATTTATTGCCACTTAACGTTCTTATTCATCCATATTGGTTTTCCTTTATTTCTTACCCTTTTATTCCCATAAGGTATATACATCTTACAGTGAGAATTTAAGATATTTTTAAAAGTCTCCCATTTAGTGTCATACAGTACATACGTATACAGTATGATCTATAGATTATGTTCCCTTTTAGGTATATTTACTGTTCGTATTTGCACCAGTTTGCACAAGCATCTTCAAATAAGTTGAATAAATAGTTTTAAAAAAAATACACATTTAAATTCGATATGTCATAGCATTACAACCTCTAGCTATTTGTTCCTCTTAGTAGAGGAATAAATATATCAAATGATTTAGTTGCCAGGTCCTAAATTTAAACTCCGAAATTGAAAAAGAAAATAATAGTGCTCAAAAATCAATTAGATATCTGGATAATTTAGCATATAAAAATGTATAGCTATTTATTTAAAAATAATTCAGATACAAAACAATGATATTACAGGAGTGGACCACAGGGAATGAAGAAGGAGTCCAGCACTGCAGTGAAGGCAGCTTTATTATGTGAGGAGCAAGCATTAAAAGCACACTAGTCAGACATGTTTCAAGCGCGAACGCTCTTCCTCGGTGACGTCAGTGTGAGCACAGGTGAGCCATTATATACCCAATTCAAAGGGTGGGGCAAGGTGAAACAACACCCATGTACCTGACATCACACTGATAGACAGGGATCGAGGTATACAGGTAAAATGCACATGCAGGATACAAAATACAAAATACAAAAAGAAGTATATATATGAAAGTGTATCAAAATACATAAGTAAAATGTATAATACCACATACCAAAAAGGCTAAAAACTAACAAAGGGTAACAGGACTAACAGGAAAAAATATGTGAAATTAATAATGGAACAACAGTTCCCGTCGGATATTTAAACCTGTGGGACTACGTGTTCCTAAAGTGAACTGCCAAAAAGCTTCTCTGTCAGCTAATTTTTTCCTGATACATCCTCCTCTAATGTTAGATTTAACAAGTTCGATAGCATAGATGGTAAAGCCACTCGTATTACCATGATGCACAGTTTGAAAGTGAGCAGATGCAGCTGATCTGTGTCTTCTCGATGTGGTAGTACTGTCATTCAAATGCTCTAACGCTCTGGTTTTTAACTTTCTGGTTGTGTAACCCACATACTTAAGTTGACAGAGTGAGCATTCTATGATGTACACCACATTGGTATAATTACAATTAATGTATGACTTTATGAAAAAAGTCCTGGTGCCATCGGCAGAGGTGAAAGTTTTTGTGGGTTTTGCATAATTACAAGTGCGGCATATTCTCTGTCCGCACTTGAAAAAACCCTTTTGAGCTAACCAGTGTGAGTGACTGGATCTTTCACTCACCACCACACTTGGCGATAGCTGATCACCAAGTGTGGGGGCTCTTTTGGACACTACTTGGCATCCCTCACTCAGAAGGGATGATAGCGTTTCATCCCTCCTGAGGAAGTGAAGGTGTCTATTAATAATTTGTTTGATGTTATTGAAATAGGGTGAATAAGTGAGTGCCACAATGGGTTTTTTACTTTGTTTTGTTGGTGCGTGTTGTGGATTAACAAGAGCACTTCTATCCTTGTTGGCTACAATACATTCAGCCCTATTTAAGGTATGATGGGAATAACCCCTATTAGACAACCTATTCTTTAATTCCTCTGCCTGAGATTTGTATGTGGTCATGTCGGAGCAATTTCTCTTGAGTCTAGTGAACTCCCCTACTGGTATGGATCTGGTGGTGTGTAATGGATTATTGCTGTCAGCTCTGAGGACAGTGTTACCGGAGATGGGCTTGCGGTGAGTTGAGGTGGAAATTTGACTTGATGAGTTGGTGGTGAAGGTTAAATCCAAAAATGCCATGGTCTGTGAATCAAACTGGTATGTAAATTTAAGATTGTATGGATTATCATTCAGATATGCAGCAAACAGTGGTACGGTCGCGACGTCCCCCCTCCAAATGAGGAGGAGGTCGTCAATGAAGCGACCATACCACTGTATGCTGTTGGCAAATGGATTATCAGTAGTGAAGATGTAATTAGACTCCCAAAAGGACATAGTCAAATTGGCCAGGGATGGTGAGTGTTTGGCTCCCATGGAAACACCACTAGTCTGTACGTAGAATGTTCTATCAAATATGAAATAGTTGCGGGACATGAGGAACCAGATGACCATTTTGATAAATTCTTTAAGATCTGATGAATATTGGCTGTGGGTGTTAAGGTGGAATTCAAGAGTAGTCATGAAGAATAGGTTGTCTAATAGGGGTTATTCCCATCATACCTTAAATAGGGCTGAAGGTATTGTAGCCAACAAGGATAGAAGTGCTCTTGTTAATCCACAACACGCACCAACAAAACAAAGTAAAAAACCCATTGTGGCACTCACTTATTCACCCTATTTCAATAACATCAAACAAATTATTAATAGACACCTTCACTTCCTCAGGAGGGATGAAATGCTATCATCCCTTCTGAGTGAGGGATGCCAAGAAGTGACGTCACCGAGGAAGAGCGTTCGCGCTTGAAACATGTCTGACTAGTGTGCTTTTAATGCTTGCTCCTCACATAATAAAGCTGCCTTCACTGCAGTGCTGGACTCCTTCTTCATTTCCAGTATCCGGGGCGCCTGGCCGGGCACCGGTCCGTGCATAGAACGACACGGGAGGTGAGCTGGACTCTCTTCATTCCTTTGCAGTGGACCACAGGGCCCTGGTGGCCACCTTTAAAGGGGTACTCCACCGGAAAACATCTTAATCCCCCTTTGGATAGGGGAGAAGATGTTTCCGGTGGAGTATCCTTTTAAAATACAATCAAATGAATGAAATGAATATATATATATATATATATATATATATATATATATATATACAAAATTATATAAAATACTAACAAGACTGAATGATCCTGTGGCTTGGTTGGAGAGGTGATCCTGACTGTGGAGGTAAGTATAGTGGTGGAGTCTAATACAGAGAGCAATGGCATTCGTGTGGAACAGAGTGCATGCGCCTTTGATTGACAGCTCCCTAGTGCAGAACAAGTGCAGTAGGATGTCATTGAGGGAGTACTGTCTTGGTTTTCTAGTAGGGCGGTATAGTGACCTTATATAATGCTTTACACACTTTAGGACCTCCCCAGGTCCCTTACTCAGTAGCATAAATGTAAATTTGTTTGAGGGTCTGTATGGATTGTTTATATCTACAAGACTCCTCTCATATACTAAAAAATATAAAAAAACATCCATGAAACCTAGCCTATATATTAATATACATGTTGACCAAATCCATACATATGATTAACACTAAGGTTGTATGTACTACAATGGTATTTAGGGAGACAAAATGTCCTTCTAATAAACTGGGTAGTGTTATAGAAAAATAAAATACTATATGTTGAATGACTATATCATTGAATATACCCTAACCTATATATGTCAGATCGATATTTATACTCACCATCAACCCAAGTGAATACCTTCTGCTGGATATCTCCAGATTGTGCAGAGGTCACTGCCACAATGACATCATGGAATGAAGTATTCTTAATATTTTCTATTTCATTTGTAGTAAATAATCTTCAAGAGAAAAAGTATAATAAATTGTTTTCTCCGTGACATAAAACCCAAATACATGTAAATTTAGCATTAAAAAAGTAAAATATGATTAGAAACGAAATTAGCAAATAAAATTTACTGAGATGTTAGAAATTCTATTTTTATATCATGTATGTGCCTTGGGAATCGAGTAGACAATAATATGACAGCTGACTGGCTTTTGACTCCTGACTGGTAAGGTACCTTACTAGGTAGAAATTATGTTAAAGGCTGTAGGAAAGTCCAATCGCTGTGGAAGGCAGTAATAACAGACTATTTACGTTATAAAAACAGGTAAGAAAATGTAACATCTTGACATGAGAGGAAGGAGTACCCCACTTGACATGCACACGTCATGCAAAATCTATTTCTATTGAACAAGGTTGTATAATAAAAGAGAAAAAGGTAATAGGTGTGCTCAATCTGATGAATTGTCCAAGAATCCATTGACTGCAGACCCCTAAAAGCTAAACCAGGTTTATACAAGCAGAGAACTGCATGCACAAAAAGAAAAATTGAAGGAAAACGTACTGGTTCTAAAGGACTCATTTGGTAGTGTGGGTGCAGTAGATAATATAAGTGTGTATATGTGAGTAGTAGACTAGAAGGATATATCCTGAAAAATGCCCAAAAGAAAATAAATAGCAGAAATTTACAGTTTTAAAATACCGTATATACTCGAGTATAAGCCGACCCGAATATAAACCGAGGCCCCTAATTTCACCCCAAAATCCCAGGAAAAGTTATTGACTCGAGTATAAGCCTAGGGTGGGAAATACATCATCCCCCCTGTCATCATCCAGACCCCCGTCATTAACACCCTCATCATCATCATCACTCTGTCATCATCCCCCCTTCATCATCACCACCTGTCATCATCCCTTTGTCATCATCCCACACACCCCTTCATCATCCCCATGTCATCATCCCACACCCCCCTTCATCATCCTCTTTTCATCATCCCACACACCCCCTTCATCATCCCCTTGTCATCATCCCCTCCCCCCCTTCATCATCCCCTTGTCATCATCCCACACACCCCCTTTATCATCCCCCTGTCATCATCCCACCCCCCCCCTTAATCATCCCCTTGTCATAATCCCACCCCCCACTTCATTATCCCCTTGTCATCATCCCACACCCCCCCTTCATCATCCCCTTGTCATCATCACCACATGTCATCAGCCCCCCCCCCCTTCATCATCACCGCTTGTCAATGTCTGATACAATAGTCTTCTACCTGCGGACCTCCAGATGTTTCAAAACTACAACTCCCAGCAAACCCGGGCAGCCATCGGCTGTCCGTGCTTGCTGGGAGTTGTAGTTTTGAAACCTCTGGAGGTCCACAGGTTGAAGACCACTGCGGCCTTTGACATCATCCAGCCCCCCCTGCCTCTCACACCCTTTAGTTTTGTACTCACCTCCGCTCGGCAGGACGTTAGGGTGAGCTGGTCCGATGCTGCAGGAATGTCCGGTGGGCAGGTCATCCGGTGGGATAGTGGTTCCGGGCTGCCATCTTCACCGGGAGGCCTATTCTCCGCGCTTCGGGCCCGGAATAGAGGCGTTGCCTTGACGACGACGCAGAGCGACGTTGGAAATGAACGTCCCTCTGCATCGTCGTCAAGGCAACGTGACTATTCCGGGGCCAGGCCCGAAGCGCGGAGAAGAGGCCCCCCGGTGAAGATGGCAGCCCGGAACCACTATCCCACCGGACGACCTCCCCACCGGACAGTCCTGCAGCATCGGACCAGCGCACCCTAACGTCCCGCCGAGCGGAGGTGAGTACAAAACTAAAGGGGGTGAGAGGGAGGGGGGGTGGGTGGGCTGGATGATGACTGCCCGGGCTTGCTGGGAGTTGTAGTTTTGAAACATCTGGAGGTCCGCAGGTTGAAGACCACTGAGGGCGGAGAGTTCACTCGAGTATAAGCCGAGGGGGGTGTTTTCAGCACGAAAAATCGTGCTGAAAAACTCGGCTTATACTCGAGTATATACGGTAGCTAGTTTAATGAGTAAATAGTTCATAAAACATCAAAGTGGATGCCGCCCAGGCTGCTCAAAACGCATCTGATGCTGACCTGTACCCACGCCTCACTTCCAGTCAGATATCCTAAAGAACCTGCCAAAATACTCACAGCATACTCAGCGCATCATTGATGTGCGCATGTCTCAACGAGGACCGAATCAGCCAAGTATCCTACACGCCAAGACACCTCTCGCTTACAGGGCTTGTCTGTTTAACAACAGGCTCCCCTGCTTGAAGCTAGAGCACCGGCGCGATCTGCTGAGATCCGAAGCTTGAAGACGTCCCGTGCCTGGAACCAAGGGTGGGTGAGTGAATCTTGGTTTAATTTCTGCCGACCGCCGAGTCGTGCTACAGTGTCTCACCCACCACCAACGTCACAGCAATTGTATAACATTTACATGTTTATGGATTTATCAAATACACGGATCAGACATTCAGCGTATTAGCGCTTATCCAACGCGCAGAACATTAGCACAGCAGGAGTGGGGCAATTGTTGAGGTGCCCCAGCGCTTCAATTACTTCACACAAACTACTACCTTTTTCTATTTCTTCATGCACCATTGTCTTTTGGAAGCTGTGACTATTTTTTAACACAAATTGGAATCTATCTGTGGACAGTGTTTACTAGTTTATTTATTTTATTGCATTATTCTAACAATTTTATGTTTCATGTATAGAAGTGGATTGCCGGCATCCACTTTGATGTTTTATGAACTATTTACTCATTAAACTAGCTATTTTAAAACTGTAAATTTCTGGTATTTATTTTCTTTTGGGCATCTTTCAGGATATATCCTTGTAGTCTACTACTCACATATACACACTTATATTATCTACTTCACCCACACCACCAAATGAGTCCTTGAGAACCAGTACGTTTTCCTTCAAGGTTGTATAATAGTTCATTTTTTAAACCAATGATTGACTTTTTTCATTACATAGAGATATACTAAAAAAAAACTCTATTCCTCTTTCCCGATTCAGCACATTCATCATTATCAGATGGCCCTGTCTCTGCTGCACAACACTTCCTGGTGCTAGAATGCAAAAGACGTTGCCACTCATGTGGGATCACATGTATCCTCTGTACCAGGAAGAGGAGCATAGCAGTGACTGAGAGCCATGATACCAGAGACTGCACAGGATCTAGGAAGATGAGTACATGGTATTTTGTCTTTCATAAGTCAAGGTTAACCCATTGAAACTTCTTTTGATAGCAGTTTATTCTAGGCTGTTATCACAACCTTTCTCTACTTCTGTGATGCTTTGTCTTTGGGGTGGTGTGGCCCGGAGCCAGAGGCTTGGTTGGCAGCAGTGGGGCTGCCTGGCCACTTGGTTGCTCTCCCTGCAGGCATGGTGTCTTGGAGGCAGTGGTCACTGCCCGGTGCTCCGCCAGTGTTAGGTTAGGGACCCACTCTGACTAGGTGGCCTTGACGTGGCAAGTGGGCTTTTTGATCAAAATGTATACTAACAACCTGTTAGTGTTTGAAATTATGCTGAGAAGCAAGTAGATCAACATACAAATGGTGGATGTGCGGCTATGTTTCTCTATTTTCGTTGCTTTCTCTACTAACACTAATTGGTTGGAGATTTGTTAGCCTTTGTAATGATTATTCAGAATGTCTGCAAATTTCCCACCTATTGTTTCCTATTGTTGCCATAGTAAAGGAATTGTACTATATTTTCTACACACATTCTGTACGGAATTACTGGATTTACACTGGTAAAATGTTGTTTCATTTTGTTCATTTTTGCTCACACAGTTCCTGCATTTTGCACATGAATGTATCATTTACCCATTTCTTTTGTTTTCAAACCAAAATCGGTCCCCATCTCGCAAACGTTGGAACTGGTTCATTGTAATGGCTGTGATAAGCTCTCCTGGATCTCCATAACACTCCAAAATGGCCCCCGGAAGAAGTTCTAGTTTGCTGGTTTTATTGCCATATAATAGAGCTAAATCATCAAACAGCTGGAATACAGGACACATGAAAATTGGCTTTTGCAATGGCAATCCTACAAAGGATACATTGATACATAATACATTGCTGTGTTCTTTAAACCACTTTTTATACAAAAATTTGGCTCTTAGCAAAAGTATAGACCGACTAGAGTTTCTCAAACTGAGAGGTGGGCCTTACCAGTGACGTGCCACTTAGTTGTTAGTAAGGCATAAAAATGGAGCACTGTAAGTGAGGATCCTTCTCAGAGATTTTGCCTAGGACAATATATCGGTATAGAGCATAGGGCGTAGGGCATAGAGAGATGCTGTGACTGCTTCACATGGATATTTCATGGATGTGTAAAGAATAGGGATTCTCCAGCTTTAGGTTGCAATAAAACTTTATGGCTCAGATTTACTATACCCATCAAAATTGTGACACTTTACAACCCCACAAATTGCATTTTAACGTGGGCATGTCCAAGGGTTCTTCTCAAAATTCTATACAAAATGCATTTTTTTCCAGTGTTGTGTAGGTAGGGAAAATTATTGTGTTTTTTTTTTTTCTTGTATTAACATAATTTTCTGTTCATGATTTGCTTAACTTTTATTTCTTTAAACATTAAAAATATATATATATTTGCACCTCTTGTTTTTTTTATATAATGTGAAAATGTAACGTCTGGCTCTGGCTGAACACAAAAAGTTTAATGACTATAGTTGGACTGGAGCTGCTTGGAGCTCACTTGTGTCATCTGGGTGTAGTTTTCTGCTACCTATCAGGGAGGTGTATTCCTGATTACCTGCCTATATATAAGCTAGGAGCAGTGACCACTTGATTGTCTGGGAAAGGTTATACTTTAGCTGAGACCTACTAGTTACTGACTACCTGCTTGTTAATTGATTTTTGGCTTTTCCCTTGACTCTTCTCTTGCTCTGTGTTCCGGTTTGCATTATTTCCTGATACTGACCTCGGCTAGACTGACATTGATTTGACCATGTGTGTGTCTTAATGTATCTATGTTAGTTTGTGTCCCTCCAGCTGTTTCCCAACTCCTACTGTTTTTGTATTTTATTATTTTGACAACGCTGCCCTAGCACTTAGCAGGGAGGGTTTGTCATCATGGATGTAGATCCTTCACTTAGGGCGGATAGGCAATAGGTAGGGACAGTGGCTGTAGGTGAGTTAGGGCTTCACTGTTCCCTGCCTACATGTGACAGAAAACTAATAAAATATATATTTTTTGCACTCTTGTTTTTTTTTATATAAAGAAATAAAAATTATCATATTGTATTACAACCTAGGGCTGGAGAATCCATTTTTTTATGAACCAAGTAACACCCAAAGATTGCAGCAATACATAATTGATCAATAAATGTCCATTTGATGGTCAGGTTCTTGTGCCAGTAAATTACACATCCCTTAGTCTATTAAAATGTTTTATGGAAATCAAAATAACAAAGAATCTGTTTTTGTTTCAATTATAGTTGATATACTGAGATATATAATATATATACATGGAAATGGAGAATTAGATTCTCTACTATTTCAGTGGATATAGAATAATCTCAGTACGTTATCTTTGTTTATATTGTGCTGATAAATTCTCCAACGAATATAGGGAATGGGATTTCCCCCAACCATAAAATGCTTATTATAAGAAAATAACATGACCGTGCTCTATGCCAGGTTTTCCATTAATCTAATTACAGGCACAATGATGTCACTGCATTGAAAACCTGGCAGCACTGTGGGGGCACTATTACTATGTGTGGACACTAATTGGGCACAGAGTAGCGCTTTATTACTGTGTGGGGGTACTTAGAGGGCATTGTTACTGTTTTGGGTTGAAGGGGGCAGAGGGTGCTTTGCTACCATGTGGGTAAATTAGGGTTTTTCAGTGGGGGCACTGTTAACATGTGAGGTCAAATGGAAGCACTATTGCTAATGGAATAAGCGCTGATGTGACACTGATATGAGGTATGGCCCACATGAGTCCTATAAAGGGCCATTTTACATCTGTAGTATACTACAGTATGGCCAGCATTTATCACTGTCTTTAGACTGCTTTTTGTGTCTACAAAAGGCGCAAAAAAGGTGCAAGCAGGGTTTATTTGCTCATTCTTTGGGCCTTTTGGTTTACACATTTCTGCTGATTTTGAGTTGCAATCCACTGATTTTGGAAATACACATGATATGGAAGGGTTTTATAAACTGCGCCTTTTTGTGAAAAGGTGAAAAAAGGCGCAAAGCCACTGAAAAGTCTTTAACCCCTTGCCGCAGGATGCCCGGTTTATACGGCACTGCGGCACCGGAGGGTTATGAAGCGAGCTCAGGAGCTGAGCTCGCATCATACCCGTATGATCCCGGCTGCTATCAGCAGCCAGGACCTGTGGCTAATGCTGGACATCGCCTTTCCGGCAGATGTCCGGCATTAACTCTTTAGATGCGGCGATCAAAGTTGATCGCCGCATCTAAAAGTGAAAGTACAAGCATCCCGGCAGCTACATCGGGCTGATCGGGACATCGCGATTAGCTAGGATGCAGCAGGAGGGTGGCTTACCTGCCTCCTGAGCGTCCGAATGGCGATTGATTGCCGCAAGCCTGAAATCCAGGCTTGAGCAATCAGCCGCCGATAACACTGATCAATGCAAAGCTATGGCTTTGCAGTGATCTGTGTAAAAGATGAGTGTGTGCAGTGTTATAGCCCCCTATGGGAGCTATAACACTGCAAAAAGAGTGAACAAAAAAAGTTAATAAAGATAATTTAACCCCTTCCCTAATAAAAGTTTGATTCACCCCACTTTTTCCATAAGAAAAAAAACTGTGTAAATAAAAATAAACATATGTGGTATCGCCGCCTGCGTATATGTCCGAACTATAAAAATATATCGTTAATTAAACTGCACGTACTCGCAAACAAAATTCAAAGTCCAAAATAGCGTATTTTTGGTCACTTTTATAACAAAAAAATGAATAAAAACTTTAGATTACGGTGCAATAAATGAGACCTCATACTGCAAAGTACATGGAACAATAAAAAAGTTATAGGGGTCAGAAGAGGACAATTTTAAACGTATACATTTTCCTGAATGTACTGTAGTTAGGATTTTTGCCAAAATAATAAAAAAGTCAAACCTATATAAGTAGGGTATCGTTTTAATCATATGGACCTATAGAGTAAAGATAAGGTGTCATGTTTCTGTGTAGAAACAGAAGCCCCAAAAATTTACAAAATTGTGTTTTTTCTTCCATTTTGTCACACAATGATTTTTTTTTCCATTTCGCTGTAGATTTTTGGATAAAATGACTGATGTCATTACAAAGTAAAATTGGTGGCGCAAAAAATAAGCCATCATATGGATTTTTAGGTGCAAAATTAAAAGGGTTAGGATTTTTAAAAGGTAAGGAGGAAAAAACTAAAGTGCAAAAATGGAAAAACGCTTTGTCCTTAAGGGGTTAAAACTACACCAGCCAAGACTTAACTTAGCTTTTTGGTGTATATGAAGAGAGAAATTTCAGAAAATGTTTACCTGCACAAAATTTATCAAATGTGACCATTTAATAAATTTGGTCCTCCTACACATTAGCGGCACACAAAAATAAAGGTGGAGAAAAATGCTTCACTTACACCTACAATGGTAAATGCCAGCCAATGGCCCTCATTTACTATTGAAAACCCGACATGTTTTGTCGGGACGTGCGCCATTTTCGGGCGCATTGCACCTGAAATTCTGTCTGCGCCTGAATATGCGCCTGAATTTGTGCCTGAAATGAAAAAAACCAACTAACTCTCCATTTTGCTAAGAAAACCCGAAAAAGGGGCATGACCGTAGGGGAAAGGGGGCGTGATAACAGAAAAGGGGCGTGTTTTCGACATTTTCACAAAATCCCAACATATTTACTAAAGTTTCCACTGAAAATTTGGTGGATTTGAGCTGAGGAAAACCAGACAGATCAGAGCATGTGTAAAAAAAAGCAAAGTGTAGGGAAAGTGGAAACTGTAGGGAAACCTTAGTAAATACCGTGGAAAATAAATTGTAGGGAATTAAAACCCACAAAGAAGCCTACAATCCACTCTTAGTAAATAAGGGCCAATATGTTTAGAATTATTTATTTTTTGTAGAAAGCTTTTGTTTCTGTTTGTAATGGGCAAATAGACACAACATTAATCAAAAATGAGAAAATTATCTATTTGAGTTGATTAGTGTTAGACTAAAATGTATTTAAATATGATATCACAACTAAGCTGTAAGGAATATACAGAATAACCCTGTGCAGCATACTGTAAGTATATAGTAGCTTCTTGTCTACAGAGTTCTTGTGGAGAAATTCAGGAAAGTACAGAATGTGATCTGTTATACTGTAAACTTTACAGTGTTTAAATATTAACTGGCAGATTGATTTTATATGTGATTTTTATTATATGTGATTTCCATTGTAGAATAACAATCAGTACTAGTTTGTAATAACAAAACTAAAATTTTTACGTGACTGGAAAAAAATAAATAAAACTTCTGTATGTCTACTGTTTTGTAAGGTGTCAGTTATTAGTCGCTATATTGTGTTACAATACCCAACAGGTTTCAGGCACACAATGAGGTTTATTACTTTACATACCATTAGATTATTGACATAATATAGTAAATGTGGTGCTACTGACCTGTTTGTTTATCTGATAAAGTTTTGGATTGATGTCCTGCCAGCCGGTAATTGGTGCAAGTCCAAAATATTCCCTTGCACGGTTATAACAACAAAGCCCAAAGTCTCTGCCTCTCTGAATGCTGTTGGACATGTAATCTGTCCGAGAATATTTCAGAGTTCCATACCAGTAATCTGTTTTGTGAAATAATAAATAACACATTTAGGTCACACAATGTGGAATAAAATGGGCTGTATTTAAATACTTAAATAATACCCAACTGTCTAAAGTTTCTATTTAAACTATCTTAAGTTTCCTAATGGTTAAACATAAAGTTGTCAAGTATAGACATAGGATATGTGTTTCCAACTCTTGCTTCCTTTTTCTTATCCGTATACAGATTGTAAGGATCATACCCCTACCTTGGTGTTTTCCACAGTATTTTGAGAGAATCAGATGTCTCCCCATTTAAGCTTAATCCACATACCGTATTTATCGGCGTATAACACGCATTTTTTAGGCAAAATTTTTTTGCCTAAAGTCTATCTGCATGTTATACGCCGATAAGCCGCTGCAGTTCAATGATTTAAAGCGGGCACTTTAAATCAATGAACTGCAGAGGCTTTTGCAGGTCCAGAGACCTGCCGTCACTGCCCGATTCTCTGCCCCTGCCTTTCCTGGGGTCTAGAACCCTGCTGCCGCTGCTTCTCTCCCCCTGGCTATCGGCACCGCTTCTCTCCCCCTGGCTATCAGCGCCGCTTCTCTCCCCCTGGCTATCGGCACCGCTGCCCCATTGCCTCCCCCATCTCCGATTTTATAATTACCTGTTGCCGGGGTCGGGTCCGCGCTACTTCTGTCTCCGGTGTGCAGTCTCCTGCATCGTTGCTATGCGCTGCGTACGCAATGACGAGTGACGTCACGTTAAAGACGTCACTCGACATCGCGGCTCGCAGCGCATAGCAACGACACAGGAGACGCTACACCAGAGTCAGAAGCAGCGCGGACCCGAACCCGGCAACAGGTAAATATAAAACCGGGGATGGCGGAGGCAATGGGGCAGCAGCGCCGATAGCCAGGGGGAGAGAAGCGGCGCCGATAGCCAGGGGGAGAGAAGCGGTGACGATAGCCAGGGGGAGAGAAGCGGCGGCAGCAGGGCTCCAAACCCCAGGAAAGGCAGGGGGAAAGAAGCAGGCAGCGACAGCCTCTCTCCCGCTGCCTTTCCTTGGGGCTTCTGCGGGGTCAGAAACAGTGTATCGGGGTATACACATGCACACTCACGCACCCTCATTTTACCAAGGATATTTGGGTAAAAAACTTTTTTTACCCAAATATCCTTGGTAAAATGAAGGTGCGTGTTGTAGACCGGTGCGTGGTATACCCCGATAAATATGGTGATTAGCATATGTTTCTAATATTTTAATAGCATTTTTGAAGCATTTTAATGAAGTTTTTCTTTTTTATTTATTTATAGCATTTTTTATGTTTTGTACAGACATTTTCCTGGCTTCTTTGAAGTTGTATAAAAAAGCATATGAAGAAAAATGCCTGAAAAATGTGTTGAATGCTGTTTGTGAAACAAGCCTTACTGTAGTTTTGGAAGCTTAGAATGCATGCAGGAAAATTGCACAGAAATCTATACTTTAAGACTCATATAGTGAACTAGTATGATGTACTTGTGTAGCTGTTTATGAAGCTGTAAACCATAACCATCCTATAATTCATTGTATCTTAGCTAGTCTTATTACGAGTTGAGAATTAAAATATTGACCTCGTAAATCTTCGATCACCACATTATCTTCATTTTCAGCAATCTGGGAAGCCATTCCAAGAATCATGGCATCAACATCTTCTGCTGTTTTTATATTTGGATTCTTCAATTGTAAAAGAAAAATAATAGTCATATTATAGCTGACATGTGTTCTTTGCAGAGGAGTGTATTTTTTTAAACTCTAACTGTGATGCCTGACTAAATATTTGTTCAGATGAAAAAGTTTGAAGGGGAAATACTTCATAATGACATCACCTATGCTATTTTTTTAAGCAAAAACTAAAACATTGCATTGACATAAGTATTCAGACCCTTTATTTGCTATTCTTATCTGCAGATCCTCTAAATCTCTGTTATGGTGGATGGTGACTATTTTCAGGTCTCCCCTAATATGTTCGATTGGGTGCAAGTCAGAGTAATGATTTGGCCATTCAAGGACATTCAAAGAACATTGAGGGGCATTTATCTTTTTGTTCAGTCTAGAGAAAAAAAAGTCGCGGGGGAAAAGTGGAGGCCGTGTGCCAAATTTATCAATTTTATCACAGACATTGATGAATGCCCGTTGAACTCCTCAAAACAAATGTCCCCAGTGGTGGGCCATGCTACAATTGTATTAAAATTCACACAGACCTTAATACAATTGTGGCATAGAGTGATATAGGGCAGGGTTGAATTTCCCTGTGATTTCTTATAAATCTGTACCATGCTACTTTTTTGTGACTTTTTGCAGAAAAGTTGCACACAATGAATTAGCGAGCACTGCACAAAGTGATCTAAATCAGATCATTTCATGGTTATAAAATTCAAACAGTTTAAATGAAATGTCGCAGGACAAGTCACACGGGACCAGCCTGCGACTTTTCCTGTGACAAATTTAGACGAGAAAAGCTGTCTTAACAGCTTGATAAATTCCCATTATTGTCCCTAAGCCACACATGTCTTGTCTTGGCTGTATGCTTAACGTCTTTCTCTTGTTGGAGGGTGATCTTGTCTTTTGTCTAGAACACTCTTTGTATTTTGTTCCATTCAAATTTCACTCAACCCTGACCAGTCTCCCTGATCCAGCCAATGAAAAATACGCCCACAGCATGATGCTGCCACTACCATGATTTACAATAAGGATAGTATTGTGCAGGTAGTGAGCAATGTCTGGTTAAAATGAGGCCAAAAACATAAATCTTGGTTTTATCAGAGAGTCCTTTAAGTGTGTGGCTTCCATGTGTTTTTTACTAAGCAGAGGCTACTTTCTGGCCACTTTTCCACAAAGCCTAGATTGTAAAGTGCTACAATGATGGTTGCCCTGGAAGTTCCTTCCATCTGCACATATGATCTTTGAAACTAAGGCTAGTAGGGATGAGGGAATCAAATCTGAGGAATCCGAATTTGTGACGAATTTCAGGAAAAATTCGATTTGCAACGAATGTGAATATCCCAGCAATTCGATCGCGCGGATTGCTTCATTAAACTTGATTTAGTGCGGTCCAGGCTCCAGGGTATCTAAAATGGGGGATCCACATGTGAGTACATGGGCAAGGAATCCTGGGAAGGCGGGAACAAGGGTCGGCAGAATGACCCTGAATCATATGCAGCATGCAGCCTATCATCAGCCAGCAACTCCTGTGATGTCACAGCCCTATATAATCGGCAGCCATCTTGCAGCCAGTCACATCAGCTTTCTATTACAGAGAGAGAGGGACAGACAGCAGTGTGTGTTGCACAGAAAAGCATTTTTAAAGCAGTGAGTCACATCCCAGTCACATCAGCATTCTATTGCAGAGAGAGAAGGACAGAGAGCAGTGTGTTGCACAGAAAAGCTTTTTTACAGCAGCGATTCACCTCAAGCTCAAATCCAGCCTAAAAGCACTGACAGGGAAGGGAGTGAGATTGAGAGAGAAAGTGCAATTTTGGGAGTAGTACACAGCGACTGTGTGCTGCAGCACTGGTGTGTACAACAACTGAAAAGCAAATAGTAGCAAGCCAGTTAGGGTGAGCAGAGCACTAAAAGCATATTGTCCTCTATTAAGTGTAACCTGTGCGTACATCTAAGTGGTGTACTATTTTGTTCCTGTTAAAGTCTTAAGGGCTTAGATACTGCAAAGGGCAAGGCAAACGTACACACCAGCTGGTGTTGTAGAAAAATACTGTTTTACGCATACTGGAGCGCATAGTCCTCCCCTCATAAGTGCATACCACATACGTAAATCTAAGTGGTGTACCATTTTGTTCCTGGTAAAGTCTTAAGGGCCTAGATACTGTGAAAGGCTAGCCAAAAGTACACACCTGCTGGTGTTGTAGACAAATACTTTTTTAAGCGTTGTGGAGTGTATTGCACTCCCCTCATATACGTGCTAAGTACAGTGTGACGTGCAGACACAACTCGATGATGATGTAGCTGATCACACTTGGGAGCCAAGTGCAGAAGGGGCTTCATCATCATCAGAGGAAGAGGATTGCAGATTGCCCGTGAGGCAGCAGCTGAGCCAGCAAGGTGGTAGCATGGTTGGCAGTAAGCATGGTGGCAAAAGTGCAAAGTCTGGAGCCAACGTGCCTCGGTTGGCCACCGGCTTCACGGCTGCCTACCTTCCTGGGAGGTAGTGGAACAGGGGTTCCTGGAGTCGGTGGCAGTAGCAGTCAATCAGTGCAGACTGTTGGTGGGAAAATAAACTACTCGGCAGTGTGGCAGTTTTTCATCAAGCATCCGGAGGATGTTAACCTCGCCACATGCAAGATGTGTCGGCAGAAGGTGAAGCGTGGCCAGGGTCCCAATGATGGCACCACGGCCCAGTGCCAACGTATACAGCATCACCATAAAGTGGCCTGGGAGAACCGTGGCTCTGATGTGGTGGCCCAGACTGCTGCATCACCCAGTGGCACGCCGCTCCCTGTTTCAGCCAGCCAGAGCTCCACCACCTCAGCCAAAGGGAGCTGTCTGTCATACCATTCTTCTGCCAATCCAGATGCTCCTGCTCCTCCTACTTTGAGTCAGTAATTTCGCCAGCAATCCATTGGCGAAGCCATGTCCAAGAGACAACAGTATGCGACCACTCATCCAACGGCGCAGAAGCTGAATGTGCTCCTGTCCAAGTTGCTGGTGCTGCATTCCCTCCCTTTTCAAGGGGTGGACTCTGCACCTTTCAGAGAACTGATGGCTTGTGCCGAGGCGAGGTGGAAGGTCCCAAGCTTATATTTCTTTACAAAGAAGGCAGTACCAGCCTCCACACTGTCAGGCCATTGGTCCTGTGATAGTGTGCGACTCCGCCTCCTCATCCTCCACCGTGTTCTCAGCCTCCACTGCACGGACAAGTCTCAGTGCCCCTTCAGCATACCATGTGTGCAGGGCACAGCGGTGTCACGCTGTTCTTCACAAGGTTTGCCTTGGCAAACGGAGTCACACAGGGGAGAAACTGCTAAAAGTTATTCATCAAGAAATCAAATCATGGCTTACTTCACGAAAACTGGAAATGGGAACCATGGTGACCGACAACGGGAAGAACATCTTGTCTGCGCTGCGACAATGAAGCCCGAGCTATGAGCCCTGCATGGCACATGTGTTCAATCTGGTTGTCAAGCGGTTCCTGAAGTGTTCTCCCCATCTGCAAGACATCCTAACAATGGGAAAGAAACTTTGCATGCACTTCAGCCACTCGTACACCACAAAGCCCACCCTCCTTGAGCTGCAGCGTCAGAACAGTATCTCCCAACATAGTCTGATTTGCGACGTTTCCAAAAGTTGGAATTCCACCCTTCATATGTTGGACCAACTATAAGAACAGAGAAAAGCCATCACCAACTTCTTGATGAACCAAGTGGATAGGGTGATTCCCCTGTGTAACTTCAATGTCAACCATTGAATGCCACCTCCAGGCTGTCTCATTGTTACGCCGAGCGCTCCGGGTCCCCGCTCCTCCCCGGAGCGCTCGCTTCACTCCCTCCGCTGCAGCGCTCCGGTCACGTCCTCTGACCCGGGGCGCTGCGATCCTGCTGCCAGCCGGGATGCGATTCGCGATGCGGGTAGCGCCCGCTCGCGATGCGCACCCCGGCTCCCCTACCTGACTCGCTCCCCGTCTGTTCTGTCCCGGCGCGCGCGGCCCCGCTCCCTAGGGCGCGCGCGCGCCGGGTCTCTGCGATTTAAAGGGCCACTGCGCCGCTGATTGGCGCAGTGGTTCCAATTAGGGTTTTCACCTGTGCACTTCCCTATATTACCTCACTTCCCTTGCACTCCCTTGCCGGATCTTGTTGCCTTAGTGCCAGTGAAAGCGTTCCTTGTGTGTTCCTTGCCTGTGTTTCCAGACCTTCTGCCGTTGCCCCTGACTACGATCCTTGCTGCCTGCCCCGACCTTCTGCTACGTCCGACCTTGCTTCTGCCTACTCCCTTGTACCGCGCCTATCTTCAGCAGCCAGAGAGGTGAGCCGTTGCTAGTGGATACGACCTGGTCACTACCGCCGCAGCAAGACCATCCCGCTTTGCGGCGGGCTCTGGTGAAAACCAGTAGTGGCTTAGAACCGGTCCACTAGCACGGTCCACGCCAATCCCTCTCTGGCACAGAGGGTCCACTACCTGCCAGCCGGCATCGTGACAGTAGATCCGGCCATGGATCCCGCTGAAGTTCCTCTGCCAGTTGTCGCTGACCTCACCACGGTGGTCGCCCAGCAGTCACAACAGATAGCGCAACAAGGCCAACAGCTGTCTCAACTGACCGTTATGCTACAACAGTTGCTACCACAGCTTCAGCAGTCATCTCCTCCGCCAGCTCCTGCACCTCCTCCGCAGCGAGTGGCCGCTCCTGGGATACGCTTATCCTTGCCGGATAAATTTGATGGGGACTCTAAGTTTTGCCGTGGCTTTCTTTCCCAATGTTCCCTGCATCTGGAGATGATGTCGGACCTGTTTCCCACTGAAAGGTCTAAGGTGGCTTTCGTAGTCAGTCTTCTGTCCGGAAAAGCCCTGTCATGGGCCACACCGCTCTGGGACCGCAATGACCCCGTCACTGCCTCTGTACACTCCTTCTTCTCGGAAATCCGAAGTGTCTTTGAGGAACCTGCCCGAGCCTCTTCTGCTGAGACTGCCCTGTTGAACCTGGTCCAGGGTAATTCTTCCGTTGGCGAGTATGCCGTACAATTCCGTACACTTGCTTCAGAATTGTCCTGGAATAATGAGGCCCTCTGCGCGACCTTCAAAAAAGGCCTATCCAGCAACATTAAAGATGTTCTGGCCGCACGAGAAATTCCTGCTAATCTACATGAACTTATTCACCTAGCCACTCGCATTGACATGCGTTTTTCTGAAAGGCGTCAGGAACTCCGCCAAGATATGGACTCTGTTCGCACGAGGCGTTTCGTCTCCTCGGCTCCTCTCTCCTCTGGTCCCCTGCAATCTGTTCCTGTGCCTCCCGCCGTGGAGGCTATGCAGGTCGACCGGTCTCGCCTGACACCTCAAGAGAGGACACGACGCCGTATGGAGAACCTCTGCCTGTACTGTGCTAGTACCGAACACTTCCTGAGGGATTGTCCTATCCGTCCTCCCCGCCTGGAAAGACGTACGCTGACTCCGCACAAAGGTGAGACAGTCCTTGATGTCTACTCTGCTTCTCCACGTCTTACTGTGCCTGTGCGGATGTCTGCCTCTGCCTTCTCCTTCTCTACAGTGGCCTTCTTGGACTCTGGATCTGCAGGAAATTTTATTTTGGCCTCTCTCGTCAACAGGTTCAACATCCCAGTGACCAGTCTCGCCAGACCCCTCTACATCAATTGTGTAAATAATGAAAGATTGGACTGTACCATACGTTTCCGCACGGAGCCCCTTCTTATGAGCATCGGATCTCATCATGAGAGGATTGAACTTTTGATCCTCCCCAATTGCACCTCGGAGATTCTCCTTGGACTTCCCTGGCTTCAACTTCATTCCCCAACCCTGGATTGGTCCACTGGGGAGATCAAGAGTTGGGGGTCCTCTTGTTCCAAGAACTGTCTAAAACCGGTTCCCAGTAACCCTTGCCGTAACTCTGTGGTTCCTCCAGTAACCGGTCTCCCTAAGGCCTATATGGACTTCGCGGATGTTTTCTGCAAAAAACAAGCTGAGACTCTACCTCCTCACAGGCCTTATGATTGCCCTATCGACCTCCTCCCGGGTACTACTCCACCCCGGGGCAGAATTTATCCTCTCTCTGCCCCAGAGACTCTTGCCATGTCCGAATACGTCCAGGAGAATCTAAAAAAGGGCTTTATCCGTAAATCCTCCTCTCCTGCCGGAGCCGGATTTTTCTTTGTGTCCAAAAAAGATGGCTCCCTACGTCCTTGCATTGACTACCGCGGTCTTAATAAAATCACGGTTAAGAACCGCTACCCCTTACCCCTCATCTCTGAACTCTTTGATCGCCTCCAAGGTGCCCACATCTTCACTAAATTGGACTTAAGAGGCGCCTATAACCTCATCCGCATCAGAGAGGGGGACGAGTGGAAAACGGCATTTAACACCAGAGATGGACACTTTGAGTATCTGGTCATGCCCTTTGGACTGTGCAATGCCCCTGCCGTCTTCCAAGACTTTGTCAATGAAATTTTTCGTGATCTGTTATACTCCTGTGTGGTGGTATATCTGGACGATATCCTAATTTTTTCTGCCAATCTAGAAGAACACCGCCAGCATGTCCGTATGGTTCTTCAGAGACTTCGTGACAACCAACTCTATGCCAAAATTGAGAAATGTCTGTTTGAATGCCAATCTCTTCCTTTTCTAGGATATTTGGTCTCTGGCCAGGGACTACAGATGGATCCAGACAAACTCTCTGCCGTCTTAAATTGGCCACGCCCCTCCGGACTCCGTGCTATCCAACGCTTTTTGGGGTTCGCCAATTATTACAGGCAATTTATTCCACATTTTTCTACCATTGTGGCTCCTATCGTGGCTTTAACCAAAAAAAATGCTGATCCCAAGTCCTGGCCTCCTCAAGCAGAAGACTCCTTTAAACGACTCAAGTCTGCCTTTTCTTCGGCTCCCGTGCTCTCCAGACCTGACCCTTCCAAACCCTTCCTATTGGAGGTTGATGCCTCCTCAGTAGGAGCTGGAGCTGTTCTTCTACAAAAAAATTCTTCCGGGCATGCTGTCACTTGTGGTTTTTTCTCTAGGACCTTCTCTCCAGCGGAGAGGAACTACTCCATCGGGGATCGAGAGCTTCTAGCCATTAAATTAGCACTTGAGGAATGGAGGCATCTGCTGGAGGGATCAAGATTTCCTGTTATTATCTACACCGACCACAAGAACCTCTCCTACCTCCAGTCGGCCCAACGGCTGAATCCTCGCCAGGCCCGGTGGTCTCTGTTCTTTGCCCGATTTAATTTTGAGATTCACTTTCGTCCTGCCGATAAGAACATTAGGGCCGATGCTCTCTCTCGTTCCTCGGATGCCTCAGAAGTTGATCTCCCTCCGCAACACATCATTCCACCTGACTGCCTGATCTCCACTTCTCCTGCCTCCATCAGGCAGACTCCTCCAGGAAAGACCTTTGTTTCTCCACGCCAACGCCTCGGAATCCTCAAATGGGGTCACTCCTCCCATCTCGCAGGTCATGCGGGCATCAAGAAATCTGTGCAACTCATCTCCCGCTTCTATTGGTGGCCGACTCTGGAGACGGATGTTGTGGACTTTGTGCGAGCCTGCACTATCTGTGCCCGGGATAAGACTCCTCGCCAGAAGCCCGCTGGTTTTCTTCATCCTCTGCCTGTCCCCGAACAGCCTTGGTCTCTGATTGGTATGGATTTTATTACTGATTTACCCCCTTCCCGTGGCAACACCGTTATTTGGGTGGTCGTTGATCGATTCTCCAAAATGGCACATTTCATCCCTCTTCCTGGTCTTCCTTCTGCGCCTCAGTTGGCTAAACAATTTTTTGTACACATTTTTCGTCTTCACGGGTTGCCTACGCAGATTGTCTCGGATAGAGGGGTCCAATTCGTGTCTAAATTCTGGAGAGCTCTCTGTAAACAACTCAAGATTAAATTAAATTTTTCCTCTGCATATCATCCCCAGTCCAATGGACAAGTAGAAAGAATTAACCAGATCCTGGGTGATTATTTGCGACATTTTGTTTCCTCCCGCCAGGATGACTGGGCAGATCTCCTTCCATGGGCCGAATTCTCGTATAACTTCAGGGTCTCTGAATCTTCCTCCAAATCCCCATTTTTCGTGGTGTACGGCCGTCACCCTCTTCCCCCCCTCCCTACCCCCTTGCCCTCTGGTCTGCCCGCTGTGGATGAAATTTCTCGTGACCTTTCCATTATATGGAGAGAGACCCAAAATTCTCTCTTACAGGCTTCTTCACGCATGAAGAGGTTCGCGGATAAGAAAAGAAGAGCTCCCCCCGTTTTTTCCCCTGGAGACAAGGTATGGCTCTCCGCTAAATATGTCCGCTTCCGTGTCCCTAGCTACAAGTTGGGACCACGCTATCTTGGTCCTTTCAAAATTTTGTGTCAAATTAATCCTGTCTCTTATAAACTTCTTCTTCCTCCTTCTCTTCGTATCCCTAATGCCTTTCACGTCTCTCTTCTCAAACCACTCATCCTCAACCGTTTTTCTCCCAAATCTGTTCCTCCCACTCCTGTTTCCGGCTCCTCGGACGTCTTCTCGGTCAAGGAAATTTTGGCTGCCAAAAAGGTCAGAGGGAAAAATTTTTTTTTAGTAGACTGGGAGGGTTGTGGTCCTGAAGAGAGATCCTGGGAACCTGAGGACAACATCCTTGACAAAAGTCTGCTCCTCAGGTTCTCAGGCTCCAAGAAGAGGGGGAGACCCAAGGGGGGGGGTACTGTTACGCCGAGCGCTCCGGGTCCCCGCTCCTCCCCGGAGCGCTCGCTTCACTCCCTCCGCTGCAGCGCTCCGGTCACGTCCTCTGACCCGGGGCGCTGCGATCCTGCTGCCAGCCGGGATGCGATTCGCGATGCGGGTAGCGCCCGCTCGCGATGCGCACCCCGGCTCCCCTACCTGACTCGCTCCCCGTCTGTTCTGTCCCGGCGCGCGCGGCCCCGCTCCCTAGGGCGCGCGCGCGCCGGGTCTCTGCGATTTAAAGGGCCACTGCGCCGCTGATTGGCGCAGTGGTTCCAATTAGGGTTTTCACCTGTGCACTTCCCTATATTACCTCACTTCCCTTGCACTCCCTTGCCGGATCTTGTTGCCTTAGTGCCAGTGAAAGCGTTCCTTGTGTGTTCCTTGCCTGTGTTTCCAGACCTTCTGCCGTTGCCCCTGACTACGATCCTTGCTGCCTGCCCCGACCTTCTGCTACGTCCGACCTTGCTTCTGCCTACTCCCTTGTACCGCGCCTATCTTCAGCAGCCAGAGAGGTGAGCCGTTGCTAGTGGATACGACCTGGTCACTACCGCCGCAGCAAGACCATCCCGCTTTGCGGCGGGCTCTGGTGAAAACCAGTAGTGGCTTAGAACCGGTCCACTAGCACGGTCCACGCCAATCCCTCTCTGGCACAGAGGGTCCACTACCTGCCAGCCGGCATCGTGACACTCATTCTGCCACCATATGTTCTCCTTGTGCTGATGCCACCTCCAGACTGTCTCATTCTGTAACCATATGTTCTACTCATGCTGATGCCACCTCCAGGCTGTCTCATTCTGCCACCATATATTCTCCTCATGCTGATGCCAGCTCCATGCTGTCTCATACTGCCACCATATGTTCTCCTCATGCTGCTGCCACCTCCAGGCTGTGTCATTTAGCCACTATATGGTCTCCTCATGCTTCCGCCACCTCCAGGCTGTGTCATTCAGCCACTATATGGTCTCCTCATCCTTCCGCCACCTCCATGCTGTGTCATTCAGCCACTATATGTTCTCCTCAGGCTGGCGCCAACTCCAGGCTGTGTCTTTCAGCCACTGTATGCTGCCGCCAACTCCATGCTGTGTCATTCAGGCACTATATGGTATCCTCATTTTGCCGCCACCTTCACACTATGTCATTCAGCCACTATATGGTCTCCTCATGCTGCCGCCAACTCCAGCCTGTGTCCTTCAGCCTCTATATGGTCTCCTCATGCTGCCGCCTCCTCCACACTGAGTAATTCAGGCACTATATGGTCTCCTCATGCTGCCGCCACCTCAACGCTGTGTCATTCAGCCACTATATGGTCTCCTCATGCTGCCGCCATCTCCAGGCTGTGTCATTCAGCCACTATATGATCTCATCATGTTGCCGCCACCTCCACGCTGTGTCATTTAGCCACTATATGGCCTCCTCATACTCCCGCCACCTCCACGTTGTGTCATTCAGCCACTATATGGTCTCCTCATACTGATGCCACCTCCAGGCTCTGTCATTGTGCCGTTCTGCGACAGTGATTCTAATAGCGAATACTCTGATCTGCATGGCATAATGAATAACAGTATTATTTCACTTACCCAGCACACACCCTATGAGTGTTACAGCAAGGCAAAGTGTTCTACACCCCTATTAAGGCTCTATGTAGGCCAGAAATAGATGTTTTTAATAGCCATTCACCGCAAATAAATTTGGACCAAAACAAATTTTTTGGGAAAATTCGGCGAATAGGCCAAATCGAATTTTTCAAAAATTCACTCATCTCTAAAGGCTAGGTTCAAATGGCCAATTGCATCCGACCTGTTAAGGGTTCGATCAGTTTAAAAAAATTTTAGACCATTGAACCCTGAAACGTGACGGATGCAACGGCTACTACCAGGTCATGAGCGGGTGACCCGGTAATTTTACTGTATTTTAGCAGAGAAAAAAAATTGAGCTTGCAGTTTTTTTCTTTGCTGAACTTCCATCCTTCTGGACGGATTGCCAAAGGAACTCTGAATAGCGGAGTCCAATGGCAATGTGAACGAGGCCTAAGCCTGACCATTGGGTTCCTGGCCAAATCTCTTACCAAGGTCCTTCTCTCCAATTACTTAGTTTGGTGGGGCAGCCAGTTCTAGGAAGAGTCACAGTTGTTCCAAACTTCTTCCATTTAGGAATTATGGAGGCCACTGTGCTCCTGGGAATTTTCAGTGCAGTATGTGCCTCTTGACAATCCCATTTTTAAGCTCTACAGGCAGTTCTTTCCATCTCATGGCTTGATTTGTGCTCCAAATCATATCCAATCAAGGTGTAGAATCATCTCCAAGATGATCAAGAGAATTGAGAGGTCCCTTGAGATATATTTCAAGTATCATAGCAAAGGGTTTGGATACTTATGTCAATGTGAAATTTTAGTATTTTTGTATTAGTAAATTAGCAAGGTGGCAACATAACAAAATATGAAATGAAGAAAAAGTGAAAGTGTCCAAAGACTTTTTAAATGCATCGTATGTACATCAGTCTTTGACATAAGTACATTGACAAACTTGGTGCTACTGTTCCATTAATTATTTAGCTTTTTTTTTCTGTGTAGAAAAACAATTTATTTTTTGACTCAACATTATTTTAAACCTACAAGAGATTCATATGCATATTTTTTATTGTCTTTCACACACAGGGAAAATCATTTGTAAATCAGCTTTACACCCTATGATACATGTGACATTGTTCACCACTCCCATAATTAGGTAACTATTGTTAGGTGGAATATTAAAATGATACCTCTCTTCTCCAGTAGTTGTCACAGAAACGGTAGACTGGCCAAATGCCACCGGATGAGTCAGTGATATTCTGAAAAGTACATGTTTTATCTCTACAGGGAGGTAAACACAATATCATAAGTGTGATTAAACATGAGAATGAAAATATTTTCTCCTTATAGTGTCATACATGGACTTATGCTAGGATTAGACTAGATTCACTTTCCATGTTTTCTTTCGCAGGTGTGTCCAGCTTTTCTCTTGCTCAATGTCAATTAATGTTTGCAACTTAAATGAATCATTCATTTATTTTATAATAATAAAAAAATAAGCCTTAGTCATTTATGTATACAACTTTCATTCCTGCTTTACCATTTACAACATATATTTAACAAAACTGTAAAGTAGCAGTAGCATAGCTTAAGGGTTCCCAGGGGTCACATAAACTGCCAGAAACAACTATCTATAGGGTTTACAGAGAATTGTGCAATAAAAGAGAAAATATTCTGTGAGTGGCAGTTGTGTGGACGAAAGTGCTTTGATGGGCAAACTGGTTTGAGATGACAGAAAGGCAACAGTTACTCAAATACTTGTTACAAACGAGGTATACAGAATACCTTTTCTGAATACACACCATGTTGAACCTTAAAGGGGTACTCCCACCCTAGACATCTTATCCCCTATCCAAGGGATAGGGGATAAGATGTCTGATCGCAGGGGTCTTGCCGCTGGGGACCCCGGCAATGTTGCATGCTGCACCCACCTGTTTCTTGTCCGGAAGCGCTGGAGGGTCTCGGTTACGACCACGGGAACTGAAGTCCGTTACATCAGGACTCCACCCCCGTGTGACGTCATGCCCCGTCCCCTCAATGCAAGTCTATGGGAGTACCCCTTTAAAGCAGATGAGCTACAGCAGCAGAAGACCACACTGAGTGCCTCTGCTGCCAGCTGAGAACAGGAAATTGAGGCTACAATTCACACAGGCTCACCAAATTTGGACAAAGAAAAACTGGAAGAGCAATGCCAGGTTTGATGGGTTTCAACTCAAGCTGATGTCAAGGTCAGAATATGGCATAAACAACATGAAAGCAAGGATCCATCCTGCCTTGTATGAACTGTTTAGGGTGGTGATGATGGTGTAATGGTATGGGGGATATTTTGTTGCCACACTTTGCCCCCTTATTACCAATTGAGCATTGTTTAAACACAACAGTCTACCTGAGTATTGTTGCCGACCATGTCCATCCCTTCATGACCACAGTATACCCCTCCTCTGATGGCTTCTTCCAGCAGGAGAATGCACCATATCAAAAAAGCTCACATAATCTCAAACTGTTTTATTTTAACATGACAATGAGTCCACTTTACTCTAATTGGCCTCCCCAGTCACCAGATTTGCATCATGGATATGCAGCCAACAAATCTGCAGAAACTGTGTGATGTTATTTTGTTCACATGGATGAGCAAGGAATAAAATTTGTCATTTTTCTTCTAACTTCATCCAAAAAAATATAATTGTCAACTATCCAAATCTGAAACAGGATTAATACCAGAATACAAGTTTATTCAGGCCGGCAAGAGTATTAGAAGTAATATTTTGAGAGAGAAAAGGCCTCTAAAGAAGACTAAATACAGTGAGTGTATATACTCGAGCTTTATCATTAGGGATCAAGACTCATCAGACCAGGCAATGTTCTTCCAGTTTTCCACTGTGCAATTGTGGTAAGTCTGTGTGAATTGTAGCCTCAGTTTCCTGTTCGTAGCTGACAGGAGTGGCACCCAGTGTGATCTTTTGTTGCTGTAACTCATCTGCTTTAAGGTTTGACATGTTGTGCATTTAGAGGTGCTATTCTGCATACCTTGGTTGTAACGAGTGGTTATGTGAGTTGCTGTAGCCCCTCATCTTGAACCAGTCTGCCCAGTAGCCTCTGACCTCTGATTTATTCTATTTTCCCAATCATTTTCTGTAAACTCTAAAGATGATTGTGCATTAAAATTCCTCCAGATCAGTGTTGGATGGCATATATAAAGGACATTAAATTTGGGGGGGGGGGGGGGGGGGGTGAAACTTAGCTTTTTTCCCCAGGGCTTATGGATTGAAACCTGGGTGTAGTTTTGTGCATCATTTTTTTTTTTTTTTTAAGTATAGGTGTGGTGGTCCAATCTATGTTGTAGTGATCATGTGTGATTGATGGAGGTCCCATAAGTGATAAAACGACCATTGGGTTGAAGCCTATGGAGTGTTTTGGGGTCTAGCAGAGGTAGCTGATGCTATCGGGCCCTAGAGCCTGAGGGAGCTCTAATACTCCTCCACAAAATAAGAAGTCACCAGTGTTCTAAATCACACTTGGCAGGTAGGGGCCCTGTTACAGATTTTGCATGGGGTTCAGATTATGCCTCTCAATTTAACCTACTGTGCCTAGATATCATTCTTAAAACTGTTAAAACAATTGCTTGCATTATATGTTATACATTCTGATAATTTTTTTCTCCCATCTGTATGTTTACTTGTCCATCTGGTCTACTCAGGCCGTCTAGGAAATATGAGCATGATCATGGCAATGATTCTGAATATCTTTTAGTTTTAGTTCTTACCAGCAGGCTTACATATTAAAATATTCATTTATATAGACTGAATCAGATTAAACCACATGATATTCAATTATTGCAATGATTGCACAATAATATTCCAGGCAAATATGTTTTGTATTGTGTATGAAGCCTTACAAGCAAGTACATACTGGTCTAATCAAATGCTAATACATTCTTTTATTAATTACCTGGCGTAAATACCTGGTGGTACTAAAGAGGATAGATACTGGAAAACAACTTGGAATTCATTGGTAAGACTGGAGTCAACATGTTGATTATAACCTGCCAAAGTAATAGTACATAAAAGCTTTATAAACAAATCTAAATATAGTTTACTAATATAGTGTTGTCATACATAATCCTGGCTTCACCATGCTTTTGTGTGATTCACCTTTGACAGGAAGTTGTTTAGTTTTCTCATTTTCAATGTGATATTGCCTCTATTGTCCTAGCTGCTGTCTCTGGAGGTGTGGCTGGAACTTTTCTCTGAGCTCTAGCCCCACCTGAGTGATTTCATCACCTCTGTGTCCCTACAGCTACATCACCATTTCTATGTCATCTATACAGATATGGGGGAGATTTATCAAACCTTGTGCAGAGGAACAGTGGAGCACTTGCCTTCATCAACCAATCAGATTCCAGCTTACATTTTTTTTTCAAAAGGCCTCTGAATAAATTTGGAATCTAAGAAGTTGCTATGGGCAACTGCTCCTCTGTTCCTCTGCACAAGGTTTGTTAAATCTCACCAAAATATCTTGAGACTTTGACACTTTAGAAGAATAAGCTGTGTGTATACAATGCTTAGCAATGTCACTGTTACGCCGAGCGCTCCGGGTCCCCGCTCCTCCCCGGAGCGCTCGCTACACTTCCCTCACTGCAGCGCCCCGGTCGGTTCCACGGACCCGGGGCGCTGCGTTACCACCTCCGGCCGGGATGCGATTCGCGATGCGGGTAGCGCCCGCTCGCGATGCGCACCCCGGCTCCCGTACCTGACTCGCTCCCCGTCAGTTCTGTCCCGGCGCGCGCGGCCCCGCTCCCTAGGGCGCGCGCGCGCCGGGTCTTTGCGATTTAAAGGGCCACTGCACCGCTGATTGGTGCAGTGGTTCCAATTAGTGTTTACACCTGTGCACTTCCCTATATCACCTCACTTCCCCTTCACTCCCTCGCCGGATCTTGTTGCCCTAGTGCCAGTGAAAGCGTTCCTTGTGTGTTCCTTGCCTGTGATTCCAGACCTTCTGCCGTTGCCCCTGACTACGATCCTTGCTGCCTGCCCCGACCTTCTGCTACGTCCGACCTTGCTTCTGTCTACTCCCTTGTACCGCGCCTATCTTCAGCAGCCAGAGAGGTTGAGCCGTTGCTAGGGGATACGACCTGGTCACTACCGCCGCAGCAAGACCATCCCGCTTTGCGGCGGGCTCTGGTGAAAACCAGTAGTGACTTAGAACCGATCCTCTAGCACGGTCCACGCCAATCCCTCTCTGGCACAGAGGATCCACCACCTGCCAGCCGGCATCGTGACAGTAGATCCGGCCATGGATCCCGCTGAAGTTCCTCTGCCAGTTGTCGCTGACCTCACCACGGTGGTCGCCCAGCAGTCACAACAGATTGCGCAACAAGGCCAACAGCTGTCTCAACTGACTGTTATGCTACAACAGTTACTACCACAGCTCCAGCAATCATCTCCTCCGCCAGCTCCTGTACCTCCTCCGCAGCGAGTGGCCGCTTCTGGAATACGACTATCCTTGCCGGATAAATTTGATGGGGACTCTAAGTTTTGCCGTGGCTTTCTTTCCCAATGTTCTTTACACTTGGAGATGATGTCGGACCAGTTCCCCACCGAAAGGTCTAAAGTGGCTTTCGTAGTCAGCCTGCTGTCTGGAAAAGCCCTGGCTTGGGCCACACCGCTCTGGGACCGCAATGACCCCGTCACTGCCTCTGTACACTCCTTCTTCTCGGAAATTCGAAGTGTCTTTGAGGAACCTGCCCGAGCCTCTTCTGCTGAGACTGCCCTGTTGAACCTGGTCCAGGGTAATTCTTCCGTTGGCGAGTATGCCGTACAGTTCCGTACCCTTGCTTCAGAATTATCCTGGAATAATGAGGCACTCTGCGCGACCTTTAAAAAAGGCCTATCCAGCAACATTAAAGATGTTCTGGCCGCACGAGAAATCCCTGCTAACCTACATGAACTCATCCATCTTGCCACTCGCATTGACATGCGTTTTTCCGAACGGCGTCAGGAGCTCCGCCAGGATATGGACTCTGTTCGCACGAGGCGTTTCTTCTCCCCGGCTCCTCTCTCCTCTGGTCCCCTGCAACCTGTTCCTGTGCCTCCCGCCGTGGAGGCTATGCAGGTCGACCGGTCTCGCCTGACACCCCAAGAGAGGACACGACGCCGCATGGAGAATCTCTGCCTGTACTGTGCTAGTACCGAACACTTCCTGAGGGATTGTCCTATCCGTCCTCCCCGCCTGGAAAGACGTCCGCTGACTCCGCACAAAGGTGAGACAGTCCTTGATGTCTACTCTGCTTCTCCACGTCTTACTGTGCCTGTGCGGATGTCTGCCTCTGCCTTCTCCTTCTCTGCTGTGGCCTTCTTGGACTCTGGATCTGCAGGAAATTTTATCTTGGCCTCTCTCGTCAACAGGTTCAACATCCCGGTGACCAGTCTCACCAGACCCCTCTACATCAATTGTGTAAACAATGAAAGATTGGACTGTACTATACGTTTCCGCACGGAGCCCCTTCTAATGTGCATCGGATCTCATCACGAGAGGATTGAACTGTTGGTCCTCCCCAATTGCACTTCTGAAATCCTTCTTGGACTTCCCTGGCTTCAACTCCATTCCCCAATCCTGGATTGGTCCACTGGGGAGATCAAGAGTTGGGGGCCCTCTTGTTCCAAGGACTGCTTAAAACCGGTTCCCAGTAAACCTTGCCGTGTCCCTGTGCTTCCTCATGTAACCGGTCTCCCTAAGGCCTATATGGACTTTGCGGACGTTTTTTGCAAAAAACAAGCTGAGACTCTACCTCCTCACAGGCCTTATGATTGTCCCATTGACCTCCTCCCGGGCACTACTCCACCCCGGGGCAGAATCTATCCTCTGTCCGTCCCAGAGACTCTTGCCATGTCTGAATACGTCCAAGAAAATTTAAAAAAGGGCTTTATCCGTAAATCCTCCTCTCCTGCCGGAGCCGGATTTTTCTTTGTGTCCAAAAAAGATGGCTCTCTACGTCCTTGCATTGACTACCGCGGTCTTAATAAAATCACGGTTAAGAACCGCTACCCCCTACCCCTCATCTCTGAACTCTTTGATCGTCTCCAAGGTGCCCATATTTTTACCAAACTGGACTTAAGAGGTGCTTATAATCTCATCCGCATCAGAGAGGGGGATGAATGGAAAACGGCATTTAACACCAGAGATGGACACTTTGAGTATCTGGTCATGCCCTTTGGTCTATGCAACGCCCCTGCCGTCTTCCAAGACTTTGTTAATGAAATTTTTCGTGATCTCCTATACTCCTGTGTTGTTGTATATCTGGACGATATCCTGATTTTTTCTGCCAATCTTGAAGAACACCGCCAGCATGTCCGTATGGTTCTTCAGAGACTTCGTGATAATCAACTCTATGCCAAAATAGAGAAATGTCTGTTTGAATGCCAATCTCTTCCTTTTCTAGGATACTTGGTCTCTGGCCAGGGACTACAAATGGACCCAGATAAACTCTCTGCCGTCTTAGATTGGCCACGCCCCTCCGGACTCCGTGCCATCCAACGTTTTTTGGGGTTCGCCAATTATTACAGGCAATTTATTCCACATTTTTCTACCATTGTGGCTCCTATTGTGGCTTTAACAAAAAAAAATGCCGATCCCAAGTCTTGGCCTCCTCAAGCGGAAGACGCCTTTAAACGACTCAAGTCTGCCTTTTCTTCGGCTCCCGTGCTCTCCAGACCTGACCCATCTAAACCCTTCCTATTGGAGGTTGATGCCTCCTCAGTGGGAGCTGGAGCTGTCCTTCTACAAAAAAACTCTTCCGGGCATGCTGTTACTTGTGGTTTTTTTTCCAGGACCTTCTCTCCGGCGGAGAGGAACTACTCCATCGGGGATCGAGAGCTTCTAGCCATTAAATTAGCACTTGAGGAATGGAGGCATCTGCTGGAGGGATCAAGATTTCCAGTTATTATTTACACCGATCACAAGAACCTCTCCTACCTCCAGTCTGCCCAACGGCTGAATCCTCGTCAGGCCAGGTGGTCTCTGTTCTTTGCCCGATTTAATTTTGAAATTCACTTTCGGCCTGCTGATAAGAACATTAGGGCCGATGCTCTCTCTCGTTCCTCAGATGCCTCTGAAATTGAACTCTCTCCTCAACACATCATTCCTCCTGACTGCCTGATTTCCACTTCTCCAGCCTCCATCAGGCAAACTCCTCCAGGAAAGACCTTTGTTTCTCCACGCCAACGCCTTGGGATCCTCAAATGGGGTCACTCCTCCCATCTCGCAGGTCATGCGGGCATTAAGAAATCTGTGCAACTCATCTCTCGCTTCTATTGGTGGCCGACTCTAGAGACTGATGTGGTGGACTTTGTGCGAGCCTGCACTATCTGTGCCCGGGATAAGACTCCTCGCCAGAGGCCCGCTGGTTTTCTTCATCCTCTACCTGTCCCCGAACAACCTTGGTCTCTGATTGGTATGGATTTTATTACTGACTTACCCCCATCCCATGGCAACACTGTTATTTGGGTGGTCGTTGATCGATTCTCCAAAATGGCACATTTCATCCCTCTTCCTGGTCTTCCTTCAGCGCCTCAGTTGGCTAAACAATTTTTTGTACACATTTTTCGTCTTCACGGGTTGCCTACACAGATCGTCTCGGATAGAGGCGTCCAATTTGTGTCTAAATTCTGGAGGGCTCTCTGTAAACAACTCAAGATTAAATTAAATTTTTCTTCTGCATACCATCCTCAATCCAATGGACAAGTAGAGAGAATTAACCAGATCTTGGGTGACTATTTACGACATTTTGTTTCCTCCCGCCAGGATGACTGGGCAGATCTTCTACCTTGGGCCGAATTCTCGTATAATTTCAGAATCTCTGAATCTTCCTCCAAATCTCCGTTTTTCGTGGTGTACGGCCGTCACCCTCTTCCCCCCCTCCCTACCCCCTTGCCCTCTGGTCTGCCCGCTGTGGATGAAATTTCTCGTGATCTTTCCACCATATGGAAAGAGACCCAAAATTCTCTCTTACAGGCTTCTTCTCGCATGAAGAGATTCGCAGATAAGAAAAGAAGAGCTCCTCCCATTTTTTCCCCTGGAGACAAGGTATGGCTCTCCGCTAAATATGTCCGTTTCCGTGTCCCGAGCTATAAGTTGGGACCACGCTATCTTGGTCCTTTTAAAGTTTTGTGTCAAATTAATCCTGTCTCTTACAAACTTCTTCTTCCTCCTTCTCTTCGTATCCCTAATGCCTTTCACGTCTCTCTTCTTAAACCTCTCATCCTCAACCGTTTTTCTCCTAAATCTGTTCCTCCCACTCCTGTTTCCGGCTCCTCGGACATCTTCTCTGTCAAAGAGATCTTAGCCTCAAAAAAGGTCAGAGGAAAAACTTTTTTTTTAGTGGATTGGGAGGGTTGTGGTCCAGAAGAGAGGTCCTGGGAACCTGAGGACAATATCCTGGACAAAAGTCTGATCCTCAGGTTCTCAGGCCCCAAGAAGAGGGGGAGACCCAAGGGGGGGGGTACTGTTACGCCGAGCGCTCCGGGTCCCCGCTCCTCCCCGGAGCGCTCGCTACACTTCCCTCACTGCAGCGCCCCGGTCGGTTCCACGGACCCGGGGCGCTGCGTTACCACCTCCGGCCGGGATGCGATTCGCGATGCGGGTAGCGCCCGCTCGCGATGCGCACCCCGGCTCCCGTACCTGACTCGCTCCCCGTCAGTTCTGTCCCGGCGCGCGCGGCCCCGCTCCCTAGGGCGCGCGCGCGCCGGGTCTTTGCGATTTAAAGGGCCACTGCACCGCTGATTGGTGCAGTGGTTCCAATTAGTGTTTACACCTGTGCACTTCCCTATATCACCTCACTTCCCCTTCACTCCCTCGCCGGATCTTGTTGCCCTAGTGCCAGTGAAAGCGTTCCTTGTGTGTTCCTTGCCTGTGATTCCAGACCTTCTGCCGTTGCCCCTGACTACGATCCTTGCTGCCTGCCCCGACCTTCTGCTACGTCCGACCTTGCTTCTGTCTACTCCCTTGTACCGCGCCTATCTTCAGCAGCCAGAGAGGTTGAGCCGTTGCTAGGGGATACGACCTGGTCACTACCGCCGCAGCAAGACCATCCCGCTTTGCGGCGGGCTCTGGTGAAAACCAGTAGTGACTTAGAACCGATCCTCTAGCACGGTCCACGCCAATCCCTCTCTGGCACAGAGGATCCACCACCTGCCAGCCGGCATCGTGACAGTCACAGGCAAAGGAGCAGACAGAGAATGAATACAGCAGCTGCATCCTCACTGATATTGTGATAATTTGCTGTGAAATAAGTGAAGAACTTGTAGCATTGCCATGGGAGAGGAATAGGCAGCATTAGAAGGCTGTGTTAAAGAGCTGAGGAGAATCAATGCATTCAGAATTGCAGTGCTAAGCAACTGCTCAACCAGGAATTACAAGAAGGACATACAGGACTAAAAACCCCAAATCAAATGGATGTTGGTGCTTTCAGAACTGGGGCAGACAGAAAAGCAATGCTATATGCCTTCAAAGAGATTGGGTATAGGTAAACCGTTTCCTTATCTAAAAAAAATCACAAGCTGTAACAAAGCAGTATTGTGCACTATGTGGGAGTACTGTAAGCCATAATTTTTTTTTTCTTGCCATTTATAGGTCTGAGTATGTAATCTTTCTATTTGAGGAGAATTTCAAGCAGGAATAGAGAGTCTTATAAACTCTACAATGCTACATGGGAAAAGGTATGCAAAGTAGCTCTGTCCAGAAGGAAGTGCCACATATTGGAGGTAGCTTCCCTGTCATTGTCTAATCCATTAAAGAGCCGTGAAGCACCAATAGGGAATATTAGACAAGCTAGGATTTCCTCCAATGTTCCATCTTCTTATGTACCAGTTAATGACATGTTTACAGTATATTGCAGCAATGTTTACACATTCATGTATTTTGATTTTAAAAATTGTAACAAAAATGTATTAAGCACATAAAGGCAATGTACCTTTTACACATCATCTGCAAAATAAAAAGTGGAATATGTAGAATAACTTTTTTTCTGGTTTATCAAACCTGCATTGCCTAAAAAATGGCACATATTCTCTAATGAATTGAAAAAAAGGGTTAGTTCAGCTCTCTTTAATGAGAAAATAAATTGTATATTTCTCATGGACGATGATTTTGGTGTCAACTGTGTATTCTGCTTTAGGAGGTTGGTCAGCCATTGTCATTTTTTTGTTGTTTGACCAGTTAACCTGTTGTAACAATTGAATTTCCAGCAAAAACTTGTCAAAACTTATATCCACTATCCAAAGGATAATATTGACATTATTATTGAGAGGGGGACTGCTGAACCAATTATCCCTTGCTTACCCAAGTATCCCTTCGGAGGGAGTTGAGGTCACACAGGTTCACTGGCACTGCATTTTTTGTTTGTAGGAGCTGCTGGAGATAGACAAGCACTGTACTCATGTATTTCCACCAGCTTCCTTAGATAATGAATAAAGTTGCAGTACACAGTACGCACGTACAGCAGAGGCTCAATTTCAATGGAAGTTTCTGGACCACGTTCCACTCTCTTATCATTTATGGGTTTATGGTTGGATATCACCTTTAAAGGGGTACTCCGGTGAAAACCTTTTTTCTTTTAAATCAACTTGTGCCAGAAAGTTAAACATATTTGTAAATTACTTCTATTAAAAAATCTTAATCCTTCCAGTACTTATTAGCTGCTGAATGCTACAGAGGAAATTCCTTTCTTTTTGGAACACTGATGACATCACAAGCACAGTGCTCTCTGTGGACATCTCTGTCCATTTTAGCAACAGTGCATAGCAGATGTATGCTAAGGGCAGCATGGTGGCTCAGTGGATAGCACTGCTACCTTGCAGTGCTGGGGCCTTGGGTTCAAATTCCACTAAGGACAATAAATAAAGAGTTATTATTATTATAATGACGTCAGCAGAGAGCAGTGTGTTCATGATGTCATCAGAGAGAATTCCAAAAAGAAAAGAATTTCCTCTGTAGTATTCAGCAGCTAATAAGTACAGGAAGGATTAAGATTTTTTTAATAGAAGTAATTTACAAATCTGTTTAACTTTCTGGCACCAGTTGATTTAAAAGAAAAAAGGTTTTCACCAGAGTACCCCTTTAAATAGTTTAGGTGTAAATCCAACTTTAATCAATACAACTCTTGACTGAACAAGCATCTTGTAAACACAATATCCATGCTTTTTAAGCAATCAAAATAGCATTTTTAAGTGTGAAAGACTTACCCTGGTAAGGAGGAACTTGCTTTTGAAGAAACACGGGTAACCATTCATACAAAACAATATTCTAAATGAAGAATATGTGTGATAATGAGATTTTAGTCATAAAACATATTTAATTGAATTCAGTAAATAAACATAAACGGAAAAACAAAGACACTAAGATTACAAGAAAACCTAAAGTATACATACACAAGTGCTTTTTAGTTTATGTTAAATACCAATTAATTTTTTATCTTTTAGATAGATATTACATTTACATTCCAATGTAGTTACTTAACTTATAAATAGAAATATTATCTATAGGCCCCATGCACACAGGCTTACTTCTGTATTATATGTTGAAAGAAAATGGGGCTCAAAGGTGAAAGATATTTGGTTTAAAATAATAATTAATATTTATTAATATAGAATAATAATAGATTAAATAGGGAATGTACAGGGCCCTTGTACTCCCCTAAATAATTTTAATTAATACAAAATTATAAGATGTAATAAAAACAACAATAAATATATCAACTATAAAAATATTCTGCAACTTGAGCCTGTAATATCAATATAGCAGTCTAATAATCAATATAATTATGTGGAACAACAATTCTCAATGCAAATGTTCATTCAATTGTCCCTGTTCTCAGTGATCTTCAATATAAGGCAGTTACAGTGTAGCAGCTACAGCTACACAGTTAATCAATTGATGTAATGATACAATGTATCTTTCCAGACAGTGATAACTCAATCCAACAGATGCAATGTAGCGCTTGGTGATCAGTAGCAAGTTAAATTAACAGTCAATCAAGATCACTCCTTATAGATCTCTGTGTATATCACACATTAATAAGTCCTATTAAATTAGCCAATTTGCAATATGCTCCATAAAATGCTCACCACTCCTGGGGTACCACGGATCACCCTTATATGTAGTCCTGTATGCCGGCTGTATAGGATCTTTCGCCAGGTTCCTTGCCTCAGTCAGGGATCGCACTGCTGGAGTCTCGGCCAACTCCTAAGAAAGCAGCGCTTGGTGGTGGGCACCGTTTGGGGGGACTGCAGCGCTGTCAAGCGGAGTCCCTTAGTATGACCAGCTGGGAATGGTGGCGGTCAGCAGACACAAAGTCCTTATTGTAGATGGCCCGATCGGCTTCTTACTTGCAATTAATGTAACGGCTGTATGCGGTATACAAAGTGAATAACCCGGCGGCGTTCCTCGTGCACAGGTCGGGAGATGCCACACTGTAATAGATAGATGTCTTGGATCTGCCAGATGATCACTGTTAATGTCAGGCAAGTGCTAAATATTGTCAGGCTCAATATCGCATATTTATGATCTCTGGACGCGTTTCAAAACCATCCTCATTTTTTTCTTCAGCAGCGGAACGTATAAACTATGGGACAATAGTGGTTTATATACCTTAAATCACGCCCCTTCATAGTGACCTAAACTATGACCTCACATCCTGGACAAAGGAATTAATCAATTTACATTTCAATATAACTAAAACATAGCTAAAACACACTACCTAACTCAAAAAATAGAGGACCTATATTTCCTCTCTACTATACTTGTCTGTGGACAAATCAAAAATTATATAAAAATTATACAAAAATTATAAACCATATGAAATTGTAAAAAGGAGTATATAATTTTTTAATGATAGCTTGGGGCATGTGAGAGTGAATCTCAATCACATGCTGAGAATGTTAGCAATATTAAATAACAATATTAATATACAGAATCATTCTGTATATTAATATTGTTATTTAATATTGCTAACATTCTCAGCATGTGAGTGAGATTCACTCTCATATGCCCCAAGCTATCATTAAAAAATTATATACTCCTTTTTACAATTTCATATGGTTTATAATTTTTGTATAATTTTTATATAATTTTTGATTTGTCCACAGACAAGTATATTAGAGAGGAAATATAGGTCCTCTATTTTTTGAGTTAGGTAGTGTGTTTTAGCTATAATTTAGTTATATTGAAATGTAAATTAATGAATTTCTTTGTCCAGGATGGGAGGTCATAGTTTAGGTCACTATGAAGGGGCGTGATTTAAGGTATATAAACCACTATTATCCCATAGTTTATACGTTCTGCTGCTGAAGAAAAAAAACGAGGATGGTTTTGAAACGCGTCCAGCGATCATAAATACGCGATATTGAGCCTGACAATATTTAGCACTTGCCTGACATTAACAGTGATCATCTGGCAGATCCAAGACATCTATCTATTACAGTGCGGCATCTCCCAAGCGCGCGACCTGTGCACGAGGAACGCCGCCGGGTCATTCACTTTGCATACCGCATACAGCCATTATATTAATTGCAAGTAAGAAGCCGATCGGGCCATCTACAATAAGGACTTTGTGTCTGCTGACCGCCACCATTCCCAGCTGGTCAGACTAAGGGACTCCGCTTGACAGCGCTGCAGTCCCCCCAAACGGTGCCCACCACCAAGCGCTGCTTTCTTAGGAGTTGGCCGAGACTCCAGCAGTGCGATCCCTGACTGAGGCAAGGAACCTGGCGAAAGATCCTATACAGCCGGCATACAGGACTACATATAAGGGTGATCCGTGGTACCCCAGGAGTGGTGAGCATTTTATGGAGCATATTGCAAATTGGCTAATTTAATAGGACTTATTAATGTGTGATATACACAGAGATCTATAAGGAGTGATCTTGATTGACTGCTAATTTAACTTGCTACTGATCACCAAGCGCTACATTGCATCTGTTGGATTGAGTTATCACTGTCTGGAAAGATACATTGTATCATTACATCAATTGATTAACTGTGTAGCTGTAGCTGCTACACTGTAACTGCCTTATATTGAAGATCATTGAGAAAAAGGACAATTGAATGAACATTTGCATTGAGAATTGTTGTTCCACATAATTATATTGATTATTAGACTGCTATATTGATATTACAGGCTCAAGTGATATATTTATTGTTGTTTTTATTACATCTTATAATTTTGTATTAATTAAAATTATTTAGGGGAGTGCAAGGGCCCTGTGCATTCCCTATTTAATCTATTATTATTCTATATTAATAAATATTAATTATTATTTTAAACCAAATATCTTTGACCTTTGAGCCCCATTTTCTTTCAACATATTTTCCCTATTTTATACACCTTAGGTATAGGTGTTTGTTGGGTTGCTCGGGTCTTCAGTGACGGTCAGACAGACAGGAGCCTCTCCATTGTATGTATATTACTGTTACGCCTAGCGCTCCGGGTCCCCGCTCCTCCCCGGAGCGCTCACGGCGTCTTTCTCCCTGCAGCGCCCCGGTCAGTCCCGCTGACCGGGAGCGCTGCACTGTCTTGGCCGTTGGGGATGCGATTCGCACAGCGGGACGCGCCCGCTCGCGAATCGCATCCCAGGTCACTTACCCGTCCCGGTCCCCTGCTGTCATGTGCTGGCGCGCGCGGCTCCGCTCTCTAGGGCGCGCGCGCGCCAGCTCTCTGAGACTTAAAGGGCCAGTGCACCAATGATTGGTGCCTGGCCCAATTAGCTTAATTGGCTTCCATCTGCTCCCTGCCTTTATCTGACCTCCTCCCATGCACTCCCTTGCCGGATCTTGTTGCCTTGTGCCAGTGAAAGCGTTTAGTGTGTCCAAAGCCTGTGTACCTGAACTTCTGCTACCCATCCTGACTACGAACCTTGCCGCCTGCCCCCGACCTTCTGCTACGTCTGACCTTGCCTCTGCCTAGTCCTTCTGTCCCACGCCTTCTCAGCAGTCAGCGAGGTAGAGCCGTTGCTAGTGGATACGACCTGGTTGCTACTGCCGCAGCAAGACCATCCCGCTTTGCGGCGGGCTCTGGTGAAATCCAGTAGCCTCTTAGAACCGGTCCACTAGCACGGTCCACGCCAATCCCTCGCTGACACAGAGGATCCACTACCTGGAAGCCGAATCGTGACAGTAGATCCGGCCATGGATCCCGCTGAGGTGCCGCTGCCAAGTCTCGCTGATCTTCCCACGGTGGTCGCTCAGCAATCGCAGCAGATTGCCCAACAAGGACAGCAGCTGTCGCAGTTGACCGCCATGTTACAGCAACTTCTGCCTCTGCTACAGCAGCAACCATCTCCTCCGCCAGCTCCTGCACCTCCTCCGCAGCGAGTGGCCGCTCCTAACCTCCGCTTGTCCCTGCCGGACAAATTTGATGGGGACTCTAAACTCTGCCGTGGATTTTTGTCTCAGTGTTCCCTGCATATGGAGATGTTGTCGGACTTGTTTCCTTCAGAACGGTCTAAGGTGGCGTTCGTAGTAAGCCTTCTTTCAGGAAAGGCCTTGTCTTGGGCCACACCGCTCTGGGACCGCAATGATCCTGCCACAGCCACAGTCCAGGCCTTCTTCGCTGAACTCCGGAGTGTCTTCGAGGAGCCAGCCCGAGCTTCTTCTGCCGAGACTGCCCTGTTGAACCTGGTCCAGGGTAATTCTTCAGTGGGCGAGTACGCCATCCAATTTCGTACTCTTGCCTCCGAGTTATCATGGAATAACGAGGCTCTCTGCGCGACCTTTAAAAAAGGCCTATCCAGTCGCATCAAGGATGTGCTGGCCGCACGAGAGATTCCTGCCAATCTGCAAGAACTCATCCATCTAGCTACCCGCATTGACATGCGTTTTTCTGAGCGACACCAAGAGCTCCGCCAGGAAAAAGACTTAGATCTCTGGGCACCTCTCCCACAGTATCCGTTGCAATCTACGCCTGGGCCTCCCGCCGAGGAGGCCATGCAAGTGGATAAGTCTCGCCTGACCCAGGAAGAGAGGAATCGCCGTAGGGAAGAAAATCTCTGTCTTTACTGTGCCAGTACCGAGCATTTCTTGGTGGATTGCCCTATCCGTCCTCCACGCCTGGGAAACGCACGCACGCACCCAGCTCACGTGGGTGTGGCGTCTCTTGGTTCCAAGTCTGCTCCTCCACGTCTCACGGTACCCGTGCGGATTTCTTCTTCAGCCAACTCCTCCCTCTCAGCCGTGGCCTGCTTGGACTCCGGTGCCTCTGGAAATTTTATTTTGGAGTCGTTTGTTAATAAATTCAGCATCCCGGTGACCCGTCTCGTCAAGCCGCTCTACATTTCCGCGGTCAACGGAGCCAGATTGGACTGCACCGTGCGTTACCGCACAGAGCCCCTCCTCATGTCTATTGGACCCCACCTTGAGAGGATTGAGTTCTTCATTCTCCCCAACTGTACCTCTGAGGTCCTCCTCGGTCTGCCTTGGCTCCGGCTTCATTCCCCCACCATTGATTGGACCACCGGGGAGATCAGGAACTGGGACTCTGCCTGCCACAGGAAGTGCCTCTCCCCCCCTCCCAGTCCCGTCAGGCAAGCCTCTGTGCCTCCCCATGGCCCCCGTCCTGGTGTCACACTGCCCCGTGCCAGGCCTCGCCCTCTGCCCTCCCTCCCCATTCCCACTCCTGCTGTACTGCCTGCCGTTGAGGAAACCCTCCATTCTTTCCCGGTGTCCTCATCCCAGGGGAGGCAGTTACCGGACAAAGAGAAGGGGAGACCTAAGGGGGGGGGTACTGTTACGCCTAGCGCTCCGGGTCCCCGCTCCTCCCCGGAGCGCTCACGGCGTCTTTCTCCCTGCAGCGCCCCGGTCAGTCCCGCTGACCGGGAGCGCTGCACTGTCTTGGCCGTTGGGGATGCGATTCGCACAGCGGGACGCGCCCGCTCGCGAATCGCATCCCAGGTCACTTACCCGTCCCGGTCCCCTGCTGTCATGTGCTGGCGCGCGCGGCTCCGCTCTCTAGGGCGCGCGCGCGCCAGCTCTCTGAGACTTAAAGGGCCAGTGCACCAATGATTGGTGCCTGGCCCAATTAGCTTAATTGGCTTCCATCTGCTCCCTGCCTTTATCTGACCTCCTCCCATGCACTCCCTTGCCGGATCTTGTTGCCTTGTGCCAGTGAAAGCGTTTAGTGTGTCCAAAGCCTGTGTACCTGAACTTCTGCTACCCATCCTGACTACGAACCTTGCCGCCTGCCCCCGACCTTCTGCTACGTCTGACCTTGCCTCTGCCTAGTCCTTCTGTCCCACGCCTTCTCAGCAGTCAGCGAGGTAGAGCCGTTGCTAGTGGATACGACCTGGTTGCTACTGCCGCAGCAAGACCATCCCGCTTTGCGGCGGGCTCTGGTGAAATCCAGTAGCCTCTTAGAACCGGTCCACTAGCACGGTCCACGCCAATCCCTCGCTGACACAGAGGATCCACTACCTGGAAGCCGAATCGTGACAATTACTTCTGTATTATACAGCTGAATACCTCCTATGCTCTATGATTATGAGATTATTGTCTTCTAATGGCTAAGCTTCTATGGTGGAATAGCTTAATACCCACTTCTGTGGGTACTGTATTATGGTTTTGTGCAATTTGGTCATGTGCATGAGGCCTCACAATAAAATATCAGGAAAGTATTACCCAAGGGATCTGACATATTCAGTGTCTCCCATAAGTGAGTCCACCCCTCACATTTTTGTAACTATTTTATTATATCTATTTATGTGACAACACAGAAAAAATGGCAGTGGTGAGTGTATAACAGTGTTTAGTGTTGTTTCCCCTCAAAGACGATTTAACAGTCATTAATATCTAAACTTTGGCAAAAAAAAAGTGAGTACACCCCTATGTTAAAATGTCCAAATTGGCCACAATTAGCCATTTTCCCTCCCCAATGTCATGTGACTCAATAGTGTTGCAAGGTCTCAGGTGTGAATTCGGAGCAGGTGTCTTAAATTTGGTGTTATCACTTTCACACTCTGTTATACTGGTCACTGGGAGTTAAACATGGCACCTAATGGCAAAGAATTCTCTGAGGAGCTGAAAAAAAGAATTGCTGCTCTACATGAAGGTGGCCTAGATTATAAGAAAATTGACCAGACTCTGAAACTGGACTGCTGCATCATGGGCAAGACATAGTGATATCATTTGTAAGGTTGAATAAAATAAAGAAAAGAGTCACTCATGTTCAAGCTAAATCCCTACAGTGTTGATCCAGAGAAAGACAAAATAAAATACCATAAGGCTGATGCCAATTGCCCCATACCAGGAGGCAAAATTCCTTTCCCACTCCAATAAGGCAACCAGAATAAATCCCTGGATCAATGTCCTATCCCCGTGAATCTAGTATCCGTAACTTGTAAAAAAAATTTTATTCCAGAAAAAAACATCCAGGCACCTCTTGAACTTGTTTATTGAGTCAGACATTACAACCATACAGCAGTTTAACAGGACAGGTTTTACTCAGAACAGACCTCCAATGGTCGAAGTTGAGTGCACATGCTCAGTGTCATATTCAGTGGTTGTGTTAGGGAAATAGATGTACGAGTGTTGCCAGCATTACAGCTGAGGTAGAAGGGGTAGGAGTTAGTCTGTTAGTGCTCCCACCATATGCTGCACACTGAATCACATTGCTTTCCATGGCTGTTGTCCCAGAAGGAAGCCTCTTCTAAAGAGTATGTACAATGCTGAAGACAAACAGACTAAGTCCATGGATTACTGGAGCTATGGGGGAGATTTATCAAAACCTGTGCAAAGGAAAAGTTGCCCATAGCAACCAATCAGATTACTTCTTTCATTTTGCAGAGGCCTTGTTAAAAATGAAAGGAGCAATCTGATTGGTTGCTATGGGCAACTGGACAACTTTTCCTCTGGACAGGTTTTGATAAATCTCCCCCTATGTCCTTTGGTCTGATGAGACTAAGATAAACTTATTTAGTTCACTGTAGACAAGACACACTTGTCTTTGTACTTCTCACCTGGTTACCGCCACACAGGATAGAGGATAAAATGTGTGATAGCGGGGCCCCGCCACTGGGCATTCCCGCAATCTTGGCTGCTGCACCACAGACATCCGGTGCACAAACTTCTCTCCGTGTCGAACGAGTAGCGATGTGGGGCAGAGGCTCATGACATCACAGCCACGCCCACTCATGACTTCATGGCCACGGCCCCTCAATGCAAGTCTATGGGAGGGAGCTTCCAGGGCTGCACCGGACGCTTTAAACAAATGCTTATAGGATGTCTTATAGGATGTATAGGGGCAAAGAACAACTTTAAGGCAGTGTTGGAAAATAAAGGTGGTCACACAAAATTTACTTTTGTTGCCAAGGTTGAGATATTTATGGCTGTTTTGAGTTATTTGAGGAGACAGCAACATTAACCACTTAAAGGACATGTCCGGCGCACACTTTTTTCTCATTTTATCCCGTCCGGGCTGCAAAATAAATGAAAACAAACTTTCTCTTACCTGCCAACGAGCCCCAGGAGCTCCGGTACACTCCGGTACAGGTGTTCGGTCCCCGGGCTGTATTATTCTTACTTCCTGTTAGCCCGCCACGTCACACGGAGCTTCAGCCTATCATCGGCCGCAGCGATGTCCCGCCTCGGCTGGTGATAGGCTGAAGCTCCGTGTGACGTGTCGGGCTAACAGGAAGTAAGAAGAATACAGCCCAGGGACCAAACACCTATACCTGAGTGTACCGGAGCTCCAGGGGCTCGTTGGCAGGTAAGAGAAAGTTTTTTTTTTTGCAGCCCGGACGGGATAAAATGAGAAAAGTGCGCGCCGAACATATCCTTTAAAGGGGTACTCCGGTGAAAACCTTTTTTCTTTTAAATCAACTGGTGGCAGAAAGTTAAACATATTTGTAAATTACTTCTATTAACAAATCTTAATCCTTCCAGTACTTATTAGCTGCTGAATGCTACAGAGGAAATTTCTTTCTTTTTGGAACACTGATGACATCACGAGCCCAGTGCTCTTTGCTGACATCTCTGTCAATTTTAGCAACCATGCATAGCAGATGCATAGCAGATGTATGTTAAGGGCAGCATGGTGGCTCAGTGGTTAGCACTGCTGCCCTGCAGAGCTGGGGACTTGGGTTCAAATCCCACTAAGGACAACAATAAATAAAGCGTTATTGTTATTATTATAATAACGTCAGCAGAGAGAACTGTGCTCGTGATGTCATCAGAGAGCATTCCAAAAAGAAAAGAATTTCCTCTGTAGTATTCAGCAGCTAATAAGTACAGGAAGGATTAAGATTTTTTAATAGAAGTAATTTACAAATATGTTTAACTTTCTGCCACCAGTTGATTTAAAAGAAAAAAGGTTTTCACCGGAGTACCCCTTTAAGGACGCAGGGCAGACCCATATGCCCCCATTTCTGAGTCATGAAGGACTCAGGGCATACAGGTACGCCCTGCGTTTCTCCGGTCTGTTCAGCAGGCACCCCGTGCAACCCCCTGGGGGGATCTGAGACCCCCCATGTTGGCGATCCAAAAGCTCAATGGTGCTCCTTCTCTTCTAAGCATTGTAGTGGGCCAGTAGAGGAGTTGACATCCACACATGAGGTATTTAAATGGGGTTACAAATTGTGGGGGGCATTTTCTCCTATTAACCATTGTAAAAATGAAACATTTTGGGGGAAAAATGCATTTTAGTGAGAATTTTCTTTTTTTCATTTACACATATATCCGACTTTAATGAAAAGTCATCAAACACCTGTGGAGTGTAAAGGCTCACTGTACCCCTTCTTATGATCCTTGAAGGGTATAGTTTCCAGAATAATAATGTGTTTCTTTATTTATTTATTTATTTTTTTGCGGTTCTGGCACCATAGGGGCTTCCTAAATGCGACATGCCCCCCAAAAAACCATTTCAGCTAAATTTGCTTTCCAAAAGCCAAATGTGACTCCTTCTCTTCTGAGAATTGTAGTGCACCCGCAGTGCATTTGATGTCCACACATGGGGTATTTCCATACTCAGAAGAGATGGGGTTACAAATTTTGGGGGGCATTTTCTCCTATTACCCCTTGTAAAAATGTAAAATTTGGGGAAAAAACTGCATTTTAGTGGAAAAAAATGTCATTTACACATCCATCTTTAACGAAAAGTCATCAAACACCTGTGGGGTGTTAAGGCTCACTGTACCCCTTGTTAAGTTCCTTGAGGGGTGCAGTTTCCAAAATAGTGTGCCATGTTTTTTTTTTTCTTTTCTGTTCTGGCACCATAGGGGCTTCCTATATGTGGCATGCCCCCAAAAAACATTTCAGAAAAACTCACTCTTCAACATCCCATTGTCACTCCTTCCCTTCTGAGCCCTCCAGTGCATCCACTGAGCACTTAACAAGCACATATTAGGTATTTCCTCACAAGAGAGAAATTGGGTCACAAATTTTAGGGGGATTTTTCTGCTTTTACCCCTTGTAAAAAATTCAAAAACTGGGTCTACAAGAACATGCGAGTGTAAAAAATTAAGATTTTGAATTTTCTCCTTCACATTGCTGCTTTCCTGTGAAACACCTAAAGGGTAAACACACTTTCTGAATGTCATTTTGAATACTTTGAGGGGTTCAGCTTTTATAATGGGGTCATTTATGGGGTATTTCTAATATGAAGGCCCTTCAAATACACTTCAAAACTGAACTGGTCCCTGAAAAGATTTAGAAAATTGCTGCTGAACTTTGAAGCCCTCTGATGTCTTCCAAAAGTAAAAACATGTCAACTTTATGATGCAAACATAAAGTAGACATATTGTTTATGTGAATCAATATATAATTTATTTGGGATGTCCATTTTCCTTATAAGCAGAGAGTTTAAAAGTTAAAAAAATTCTAAAATGTTCATCAAATTTTGGATTTTTTTTTACCAAGAAATAATGCAAGTATCGACGAAAATTTACCACTAACATAAAGTAGAATATGTCACGAAAAAACAATCTTGGAATCAGAATGAAAAGTAAAAGCATCCCAGAATTATTAATACTTAAAGTGACAGTGGTCAGATGTGCAAAAAATGCTCGGGTCCTTAAAGGGGTACTCCAGTGGAATTTTTTTTTTTTTTTTTTTTTATGAACTGGTGCCAGAATGTTAAACAGATTTGCCAATTACATCTATTAAAAAATCTTTACCCTTCCAATACTTCTTAGCAGCTGTATGCTACAGAGGAAATTCTTTCCTTTTTTCATTTATTTTTTGTCTCATCCACAGTGCTCTCTGCTGACACCTCTGGCATCCTCATAGCACATCTATCCTGCTCTGGACAGTTCCTGACACGGTTAGAGGTATCAGCAGAGAGCACTGTGGACAAGACAAAAAATACATTTTAAAATAAAAGAATTTCATCTGTAGTATACAGCTGCTAATAAGTACTGAAAGGATTACGGTTTTTAAATAGGAGTAATTTACAAATCTTTTTAACTTTCTGGCACCAGTTCATTAAAAAATAAAGTTTTCTATTGGAGTACCCCTTTAAGGTGAAAATGGGCTGAGTCCTTAAGGGGTTAAGCTCAGTTAGAGTGGGTTCACACTCTGATTTCACTCTATGGTTGCTGGATCACGTTGGGGGGAGCGAAAAACGGGCTCTCCTGTATCCCAGCCAGACCCTGAATTAGATATAGGCCAGGTCTGGCTGGGATATGGGAGTGCCCGATTTTCACTCCCCCAAACCGGATCCGGCAGCCGTAGAGTGAAATCATAGTGTAAACCCATCCGTATACAGACTGCGCACTCACTACATTACATTGTAGCAGAGTGTCATTTCTTCCTTGTTTTCACATGAAAAAATATAATGAAATATTTTAAAAAATGTAAGGGGTGCACTCACTTATTTGAGATACTGTATACAGAAACTACACAGATACATTTTATCATTGCAGTGTTATTTTTACCTGGTAGGTAGCAATCACCCATTTTCTAGCATGATGAAACAAGTCTTCATCTGACCACTGTGTGTGCTTTTTAGCAAATTCATCAGCAAGATAGTTATGGTATCTGAACCAAACAATGCTTTCAGCTTGAATGAATGGGTTTTCATTGGCTCTGTTATAACCAAATCCTATAAAGGAAGGGACATCTTCAATAGAAAAATGGCAACCCTGACATTAAACATAACATATTCTTTTATAATATGTGAATATATGCGGTAGATATGATGAGTTATTATCTTGAAAATATATAAAAATCCCATAAAAGGACAATATTTCAAAGAACATTGACATGCTATATACAAACAACGTAGGAAAAATAAATATTTCACTCAGCAAAAGAATACATATGTACAAGGGTGACAGACCATGTGGATAGAAAGAGATTGCCTCAGCCTGCTTAGTCCAATTCCTTTTTTTTTTTTTTGGGTAAGAAACTGTGCTCTCCCCATGGAGCTGCAGTCTCGGCAAATTAATGGAGGGCGGCATTGACCAACGGGTCATGGAAAGCAAGTGGAACATCAGGCCTTTCTGTTGAATCAGATGCCATATTAGGAGGCCCATTTTAATATTTGCTATCGGCCCCCCTTTCTTTTATGTATGCCACTGCATATGCACAATACAATAAGCAGAGAAGATGGATTTATAGGTTCCCGTTCTTCAGAAAATATAGTTGTTTGCTCCATATTGGTGAACCTTTCTTTAGAGCAGAATGTAAGAAGGAATCACTGCAATGTCGAGAAGCCCAGATAATGAAAATGTGCTGAAGTTTATTCCACCAAGTTTACAGATGCAACGTTTCGGCAAACACAGTGCCTTTCTCAAGCTTGAGAAAGTCACCGTGTTTGCCAAATTGTTGCATCTTTAAACTTGATGGAATAAACTTCAGCAAGTTTTCACTATCTGGGCCTTTGACTTTGCTGTGATTCCTTCCTAAATATTGATTGAGTTCCGGAGGGGCATCCGGCTTTATCACATGCAGAGACAAATAGCATATGGTGCTGACTGTTTTTCTTCTCTTTTAAAACAGAGTTATAATGGCTACAGATGTGTTCAACCATACTTTTTTTTTTTACTTGATTAACCCCTTCATGACCCAGAGATTTTTTTTTTTGGCTCATCGCACTCACAACTTTTTTATTTTTCCACTGATAAAGTTGTATTAGGGCTTATCTTTTGTGAGAAAAGTTGTACTTTATTTTATCATATAATGTATTACGAAGCCATAAAAAAAAAAAAAAATTCAAAATAGAAAGAAAATATGGAAAAAGAAAAATGTTTGTTCAAAGCCATGTTCTGACCCCTAACATTTTTTTTTCCACCTACAGAGCTACGTTAGGGTTTATTTTTTGTGCCATGAGCTGTAGTTTTTAACTGTACCACTTTTGAGTATATATTTCTATTTGATCACTTTTTATTACATTTTTCTGGGACATGATGTGACAGAAAATCAACAATTTTTTGTATTTACGCCTTTCACCATGAAGCATCAGGAACATCATAATTTAATAATTCAGACAATTACACATGCGACAATACCAAATGTGTTTTCATTTTTTTTTTTTTTTTTTACAGTGTTTTATTTGAAAAATGGGAAAAGACAAATGGTTTGAACTTTTATTTGGGGAAAGATCTTTTTTAATATTTTTTAAAAATTCTCATAAGCCATCATTAGACAGCTGACATAGATCAATGTAATGCTATTGCATTACATTGATCTATGTTTTCAGCGCTCAATTGCTAACGGCTGCGCCTAAGGCAGTTAAGCAATCGTCTATCCACCGAGGGCCAGGAAAAATGGGTAAGTCCCTGTTCTTCCACATCAACCCATCTGCAGCACCCGATTAAATCGCAAAGCTGAAGATGGGTTCCCTAGACCCCAGGAATGACTGGCATTTAATATTTTAATGCTGGGATCACTAGTGATCACGTCATTTAGCCATTTCAATGATGGACATTGGAGCCAGCTCCATTTACCATCATTACCAGCAGATGTCAGCTACTGATAGCAGCAGGGATCTGCCGGTTATGACACAGACCCGACCCATGGGCCCGCATCATATTCCCCTCACCCATGACGTGTCGGTATGTCATAGGTTGGGAAGGGGTTAAGGATTCCAATTTCTCATGATTCAAATTCAACATGATGCAAATTCAACATGCTAGCAAAGATTTCTATGTAGAGAAAAGGCTACCTGCTTCCCTGGCTATTAACTCACGGTTGCAGCAGATTCTCAGGAGCGATACCGGATGCGATTGACATGTCAAAAGTTGTTTTTACTGACATTAACACCATCATTTTCTTCTTCCCTTGCTTTTTATAGATAGATGTATCTGGTTTTAGTCAGTCATAAAATGAAATTGATCTTACCATAAATCCCAATGTTTTCTTTTCCCCTTTTGAAAGGGTAGACAGGTTTCCACATAAGCATCCTATCACTGGCTTCTTTAGGAAACATTGGGTCTGGGCCTGATGCCAATTTTCCCCCAGAGAAGCTTCTTAAAGCATCACTCCAAGAATGAGAGGGACCATATATAGAACTGCCATCAATCCAAGCTGTTACAGAATTGACCTGAGAAAAATAAAATCAATACAAGCATCAGGAAGTATAGAATAGTACAATAAAACAACTCTTTGTAGTCATCTTTAGCCCTTTGGAAAGACGCTTAACTAATTTAAGTAATATCATCTGAAACATTCAAGGTGTTGTACAGCCTTATGTAAATTAAGTTTTATCATTGTATAATGAAAAAGGTGGACACATGTAACCTAGTTATTATAGCTAATATATGCATACAGGTGTATATGGCTGTAGCTGAAATACAAATGCAAACTGAAAAAATACAGATAGCAAATACTGCTATTTTGCTGTGATATATGTATAAAATGGAACTGCAGCGGATGTTGCAACGTGGTGTGAATGCACCTTTAAAAAGATGAGAGAGGCCTGTAATTTTATAATAGATATACCTCAACTATGAGAGACATAATGAGAGAAAAAACGCATAAAATCCCATTGTAAGATTTTATTAGCAAATTATTGTGGAAAATAAGTATTTGGTCAATAACAAAAGTTCATCTCAATACTTTGTTATGTGCCATTTGTTGGCAATGGTCAAATGTTTTCTGTAAGTCTTCATAAGGTTTTCACACACTGTTGCTGGTATTTTGGCCCATTCCTCCATGCAGATCTCCTCTAGAGCAGTGATGTTTTGAGGCTGTCGCTGGACAACAAGGACTTTCAACTCACTCCAAAAGATTTCTATAGAGCTGAGATCTGAAGACTGTCCGGGCCACTCCAGGACCTTGAAATGCCTTGTCGGTGTGTTTGCGATCATTGTCATGCTGAAAGACCAAGCCACGTTTCATCTTCAATGCCCTTGCTGATGGAAGGAGGTTTTCACTCAAAAGCTCATGATATATGGCCCCGTTCATTCTTTACTTTACACAGATCAGTCGTCCTGGTCCCTTAGCAGAAAAACAGCCCCAAAGCATGATTTTTTCACTCCCATGCTTCCCAGTAGGTATGGTGTTCTTTGGATGCAACTCAGCATTCTTTCTCCTCCAAACACAACAAGTTGAGTTTTTGCCAAAAAGTTCTACTTTGGTTTCATCTGACCATATGACATTCTCCCAATCCTCTTTTGGATCATCCAAATGCTCTCTAGCAAACTTCAGACGGGCCCGGAAATGTACTGGCTTAAGCAGGGGGACACGTCTGGTACTGAATGATTTGAGTCCCTGGCGGCGTAGTGTGTTACTGATGGTAGCCTTTGTTACTTTGATCCCAGGTCTCTTCAGGTCATTCACTAGGTCCCCCTGTGTGGTTCTGGGATTCTTGCTCACTGTTCTTGTGATCATTTTGCACCACGGTGGTGGTCGTTTTCCGGCCGTGACCGGACATGAACTTACGGCACTTGCGCACTGACCGTGTATACAAACACAATGTGTTCCAGGAGGAAATGATGCTGATTGGTTCTCTGTGTTCGTGTCGGCAGGTGAGAACCGCCTTGGAAATCGGACTTACACGAATTTTATACACTATGCACTATTATTGATTATGTAACCACCTATAATGTGTGTATTATACACAGATAATTGTCTGATTTTGCATCTAGCACGAATTGTAATGACCGATCGTGGTCTTTTGAGTATGTTTATACTTTGTTGTGATTTATACTGGGCACCCCCCCCTTATTTGCATATGTAATTAGGGGGCCTATATATATGCACCATGCTTTGCTGTTCACTATGCTTGAGAAAGGCTTTATTGCTAAGCCGAAACGTTGCTGTTTTGCACAGATGTGTGAATAAAAACACAGTTTGATTCAATCAAGATTGGAGTGCCGCTTCTACCTTCAGTTGCTATATATATATATATATATATATATATATATATATATATATATATATATATATAACTAAGAGCTAGCAGTGTGCTGCAGATTTTTTTCTGTTTGCTTTTACTTACTATACTTTGGTATTCTAATTCCTTACAGTTTTAAGTTTTCTGTCAGTTAATGGGATCATTCTAATTTATTTCCAGGAACTGAAAGTTCATCTATTCCTAATACTTCTCACAGTTACTTATACTGATAGAATTTAACGAGACAAGAGATACTAGTGCTGCTGATGTATGTGGCTCACTGACAATTACCTAGACTGGGTACATTCATAACAAACTCATCTTATTACCCTTTCATTAAAGGGAATCTGTCACATTCAACATGCTACCTTATCTGTTGGCAGCTTGTCATAGAGCAGGATGTAAATCATTTCTAATTCTGGCTTTAGGCAGTGTTCACACACTGTGGCTAATAAGCGGTACTACAAATAATTACTGCATGTGTTTTTGCCATGAATGATCATAATTGCTGTCAAGACTGTGCATTGTTCTGAGATTATTCAAACATGAGAATTGCAGTAATATGCGCATTTTGCATTTTTTATGTCATGTCATTTGTGGCATAAAAAACATGCAGTACTTAGTAGCAGTGCCACTTCTTAGCTGTAGTGTGTAACATAGTCTTAGTAGTCCAGTAAGTGGTCCTACCATAAATAAGTGTTCATATAGAGATAACAGTCAATCATCTAAGGGGTACTCTGGTACATAGCATAGGATAGGGGATAAGCATCTGATCACGGGAGATCGGCCGTTGGGACACCCTCCCCCCCCCCCACCTTGTGACCTCGGGTCTGGTGGACCGGCTGTCGTCATGCACTGAAGTGGCACAGCTCAATGCACAGAGCTTCGTCGACCACCGCATAAAGCAGTGGCCGACAGGCACCCTCCATGTATCTCTATGGGAGAGTCAGAGATACAGTGCCCATGTATCTTCGGCTCTCTTATAGAGATGCATGGAGGAGGTGTCAACCACCGCTTAGGGTGGTGGTTAGCAATCAGACACTTATCCCCGATCATGTGGGATAAGTTAAGTACTGAAATACCCATTTATGTGAGACTGCCTAATGAACTTCCAAAGCCAAAATTTGTCAAATGAGCTAAAATGAGTATAAGATCAATTAAGTACACAGTGATACTAAATATTTTCCCATTAATCTGCTCAACACTTCCTGCTCTATAACATCCTATCTACAAGTCAGACTGCATGTTTTGTGTGACAGTTTTCCTTTAAATGACAGCTCTAAGAGTCTGTTATATTTACTGTCATTTTAAAAGAAGAGTTTCCTAAGAAAGTGAAAAAATCTTCTTTAATGGCTTTTTTTTTATACATAAACTTACTTGGTAGCGTGGATTATTGGGGCTGTTCCCACTTTGTTTACACCATTCACTTCGTCGGAATGGGATAACAACTTTTCCAGTGTTGTCTGGATCAAAAGTTTCATCTCCAGCTGGTATTTTAATATTTAAATACTCAATTGGACATCCCAGCTTTTCAATGCCATATATTTCAGACATTACATGATATCCTATAAAACAGACAAATACCAATAATTAATAAAATATACCATGTAATAGTAATTGCAATAAAACTAATAAAAGCAAAGTATGAATAGAAAAAAAGCCAGATAGAAATACAGAATAATGCTATAAATTATTGTATGTATTATTAAAATACATTAAATGAAAAATAAACCACAGACATAACGCTCAAAAATGATTCCAGGGACGTAGACAGTGAGTTTATGGCAAGGACCTCCAAGGAAATATTTTCAAAAATATTACCTGCACAACAGAGAGGCAGCGGGAGATTAAGGAGCTAAACAAGTGGCTCAGAACTGGTGTTGGAAGGAGAAGTTTGGGTTCATGGAGAACTTGGCTGACTTCACTGGAGGATACAGGCTCTACTGTAAGGACAGGTTGCACCTCAATGGGGAGGGTGCAGTTGTTCTGGAGGAAATTGGGGGTGGTATGGTAAGAGGGGTTAGATCAGTTGAAAGCAATAAGAGGAAAGGAAATAAGTAAGTAGGTAAACACATCAGGTGCATACTAATGCCAGAAGCCTTAATAATAAGATTCAGTAACTGGAATTATTAATGTTGGAAGAAGACTATGACATAGTTGGGATAAGTAAGATATGGCTGGATGCGAGCATGTAACTGAGCAGCTAATATACAGGGCTACAGTATCTTCAGAAATGACCATACAAGTATTGCTGCTTTCACACTATAAAAATACCTCCATTATAAACGCCCGTTATAAAAACCTTGGAAATCGGCCATTAAACGGCCGTTAGAAAATCCCATTATAGTCCATGGGATTTTTCCAATAGCTGTTTTAACCCGTTATTGCCCGTTATTAATAACGGCCTTTATTTTGTTATGGGCGATAGTAACGGAAGAAATAGTACATGCACTATTTCTTCCGTCGCTATCGCCCATCACAAAATAACGGCCGTTATTTATAACAGGTGATAATGGGTTAAAAAAGCTATCGGAAAAATCCCATACACTATAATGGGATTTTCTAATGGCCATCAGGGGTTTTCTAATGGCCGTTTAATGGGCGATTTTCAAGATTTTTATGACGGACGTTCATTACGGATGAATTTTTATAGTGTTAAAGGGGCCTTAGAAACAGAGAGGGATTTTTCTTATAAATAAAATCCTGTCTTAGGCCCATTCTGTGTAAAGATATATATGAGGAAAATTATGAGGTGGGGACTTCATTGGCAGAAATAAGGGAAGTGGGAAAGTACAATTTTTCAAAACGATATCGGGTGCTGAGGGTCTAACTAGTGTATATTCAGTATAGCTCTACACACATTGTATACAAAAAGAGAGACTAGAGCAATTGCTACTGATAAAAATATGTACTGTATTATTCAATCTATTAAGAACACATACATGTGAAAAATAATATAATAGTTTTGCAAAGGAATGGATATTTAGACTTAGGAATCCAAAAAAGATGATGGGACAGGTCACAATGGTAATATTCTGTCACTAGACAGTAAAAAGTAAAGGATATTGGCCGACATTTATCATTGTCTTTAGACTGTTTTTAGTGTCTACAAAAGGCACAAAAAGGCGAAAGCAGAGTTTCTTTTCACCTTTTTTGTACCTTTTTGTTTACACATTTCTGCTGATTTTGAGTTGCAATCCACTGATTTTGGCAATGCACATGATATAGAAGGGATTTATGAACTGCGCCTTTTTGTAAAAAGGCGCAAAAAGTCGCAAAGCTCTCTAAAACGACATCATCCCAGACCTGGCGTAGCTTTTTAGTGTATGTTAAGAGAGAAATTTGAGAAAATGTTTACCTGCTCAAAATCTATCAAATGCTCTGTGAACATTTAATGACACATTACCAGCACACAAAAAAGGTGTAAAAAAATGCTTCACTTACACCTACAATGACAAATGTGGACCATAGTGAGCAGCAGTATAAAGATCTCACTGGAGTCATATATCAATGGGAGGGAACCTGGCCTGAGCCTCTACTGCTGCTCACTATGGGGGAGATTTATCAAGGGATTTAGAGCTCTTTTTTTTGCTTACAAAAGTCACATTAGCACCTAAGCAAATTTTTGTACGACTTTTGGCTGTAAGCAAAAAGCTACAAAAGAGCATACGAGAGTAAATTTTATTTTTCACTCTGCAGTGGTCAGGGATTTATCAAGTGTGAAAGTTGCAAGCCCTCTAAAATAGTGTAAATGTAAGCCAGCCTGGAGCTGGCTTACAAAACGGCTTTGGAGAGCAAATTTTTATATTTCCCGCTGGCAGCCGTGATCACAGCTCCAGCACTGGCATCACTCTGCAGCCGCCCGGGCTCTGTCTGATTCTAACCCCGCTACCCTAATATAATGACGGGGACACTGGTTTACATCCCCCCTTGTCTCCCACCCGCCCCCGCTGCTCATCTCCCATCTGTCTGCTACCTGTTGCAAGACTACAACTCCCAGAATGCCCTTACAGTGAGGGCATACTGGGAGTTGTAGTCTTGTAGTAGGTAGCGGGTGGGAGATGTGCGGCGCGGGCAGGTGGGAGACAAGGGGGATGTAAAGCAGTGTCCCAGTCTCCGTCATTGAATTAGAGCAGCAGGGTTAGAATCAGACGGAGCCCGGGTGGCTGTAGAGTGATGCCAGCCCGGGCTCCTTTTAACATACCCCCTGCACATCTCCCGGCCCGGCTGTGGTAGTCCCGGGCGGCTGCAGAGTCATGTCAGCCCAGGCTCCTTACCATGATACTGAAAATCTGAAATTACAGTGATTTTCTAATCACCCCCGGCCAGGGAGTGGAGCGCATTACCACTCGCTTCCATGGCTTGCACGATTACAACTCCCAGCATGCTCTTACAGTAAGGGCATGGTGGGAGTTGTAATTGTGGGGCGGGTGACAAGCTTATGACCTGCTCTCTGCAGCACTACTACAACTCCCAGCAGGCCCCCCTGCCGCACCACTACAACTCCCAGCATACTCTTACAGTAAGGACATGCTTGGAGTAGTAGTTGTGCAGCAGAGGGCGGGTGACAAGCTTGTCACCTGCCCCACAAACTACAACACCCAGCATGTCCTTACTGTAAGGGCATGCTGGAAGTTGTAGGGAGGGCTGGCGACAAGCTTTTCACCCGCCCCCTGCCGCACAACTACAACTACCAGCATGTCCTTACTGTAAGGGCATGCTGGGAGTTGTAGTTTTTGGGCGGATGATAAGCTTGTCACCTGCCCCCCAACTACAACACCCAGCATGTCCTTACTGTAAGGGCATGCTGGGAGTTTTATTGGGGGGCGGGTGACAAGCTTGTCACCTGTCCCCTGCCGCAAAACTACAACTCCCAGCATGTCCTTACTGTAAGGGCATGCTGAGAGTTGTAGTCGTGCAGCAGGGGTAGGTGACAAGCTTGTCACTCTCCCGCACCATGCTGGGAGTTGTAGTCATTTGGCACGGGAGATGCGTGGGCGGGTGACAATAAATGTATTAACCTATTTCTCTTTGGTTTTTTTTTCAGATCCGTGTATCCTGTGGACTACTTCGGATTTGGTGGACTGCGCCGATGGCCAGCGTTTTTTTTCTTTCTGTTTACTGTTAATAAAATGGTTAATGAGGACTTGTGGGGGAGTGTTTTTTTGGGAATAAATAGTTTTTTTAAATGTGTTGTGTTTTTTATTTTTATTTACTTGACATGCTTAGTATTGGAAGCTGTCTAAAAGACGGAGTCCATTACTAAGCCGGGCTTAGCGTTAGCCACAAAAACAGCTAGCGCTAACCCCCAATTATTACCCCGATACCCACTGCCACAGGGGTGCCGGGAAGAGTCGGTACCAACAGGTCCGGAAAATCAAATATGATACTCCTTGGCCTAGGTGGTAACAGGCTGGCATTATTTAGGCTGGGAAGGGGCAGTAACAATGGTCCTATCCCACTCTGGTAACGTCAGGCTGTTGCTGCTTGGTTGGTGTTTGGCTTAAAATAAAAATAGGGGGAACCCTATGTGTTTTTTTTTATATTTAATTGTTTATACAAAAAAGCAGATTCTCAGCCAAATACCAACCAAGCAGCAACAGCCTGATGTTATCAGGGTGGGTGAGGACCATTGTGGGCAATGGCCCTCCCCAGCCTAAATAACACCAATCTGTTACTGCCTCAGCACAGGAGCGCCATTTTTGATGCTCAGGACCTGTTGGTACCTGCCTCTCCTGACACCCCTGTGGCGGTGAGTACGGGGGTAATAATTGCCCTAGCTGTTTTTGTGGCTAACACTAAGCCAGGCTTACTAATGGACTCCGTCTATAAGATGGCTTCCACTACTATGCCTGTCAAGTAAATAAAAAAACACAACACATTTAAAATAAAACCCAAAAAACACTCCCCCACAAGCCCTCGTTAACCATTTTATTAACATTAAACCTAAAAAAAACGCTGGTCACTGTACTCCTCTGAATCTAAAGTAATCCACAGGATACATGGATCTGAAATGAGAAGTAAAAAACAAAAAATAAGTTAGTACATTTAGGGGAAAAAAAGTGGTAAAAAAAAATGTAATAAACACACATATATATCACACATTTTTTTCAAAGCTGCAAATTGGTGTTCTGAAGTCATTTATTGGTTTTTGCTTATGTGTGCTTAAAAAATGGTATTCAGAAGTAATTTATTCTTTTTTGCTTTTTTAAGCCAAATTTATCAACCCCCTGTGATAGTATAATAAATTTGTCACACATAAGCAAAACCAAAAGCAAGAAAAAAATGCCTACAGAACTCGCTTACTAAAGCAACAATGATAAATGTCCCTGTATATCCTTTACTTTTTACTGTCTAGTGACAGAATATTACTAATGTGACCTGTCCCATCATCTTTATTGGATTCAAAAGTCTAATTATCCATTCCTTTGCATCACTATAATATTATTTTTCACATGTATGTGTTCTTAATAGATTGAATAATACAGTACATATTTTTATCAGTAGCAATTGTTCTAGTCTCTCTTTTTGTATACAATGCTGTGTGCAGAGCTATACAGAATATACACTAGTTAGACCCTCAGTACCTGATATAGTTTTGAAATAAGGTACAAGTACTGGGATATCTGTATTTGGTGCTGTATCTTTCTGTACCTAATTTATTGTTGTTCTGTGATTTCCACAGCAAAAAAAACAGGGTCAGAGATGGACCCTGACGTGGCATACACAAATTAGTGAGGTATTTAGCGAGAATCTTGTGATTTTCAATGCAAACGGCTAATATGCTAAAAAACTTGCTGCATAAGCGAACAAAAGTGTGGTGGAATAAGAACTTTCTGGAGAACTATCTAATTAAAGGAATAATTCCCCGTGGTTTAAGGGTTCAAGTTTTCCCTTCATATCCATTGGATGATGTAATCTTCAAAACCAAGTGGGAGGAACACTATGCTCTAAAGGATTTATGAATTACTAGTCCAATCAAATGTGTCAACATTAGAGGAATTAGAAAAAGAAAGAAATTGACGTAATCCAAAATGATATAATGCGAAACCTGCCGAAGGAAGACCTTGAAAAGGTTAATACAGATTTGGAACAACAATACCTTAAATGGGAGACAGCTATCTGCACTATGAAACGTAAAAAATATCAAAGAGATAACAAGGATGTCAAGCAAAATTGAGTATACAAGTGGCAACAGTCTAGGGAGAGAGTTCAGACACCAATGAGATCTACATCTTCTTCCATTGCATCTCTTTCATCCACAGATGAATCTCAGAGGTCTCAGGATGTGAGGCCAAGGGTGAAACACAATAACTGGCAAAATAATCCCAATAATCGTGTGGAACAGCGTAGAGAAAAATGAAAACTTCCCCACCATCTACAAGTGGCAAAAAGACCAAAAATAGCAATGAGCTTTAAAAGATCTCCATTTGTTTTCACCTAAACTATTACTTAAGAAGCTGCATGCTTGGAGGGAACAATTCATGTCCAGCCCTGAGGAAAGGGAAGCAATCAAAATATTAGAAGAATTGTTGGCTGAACAGGAACAACATGATCAAGATGTTTTCCGCAAGTCAACAGGGGCAAATACCCTCCTGCATGCATCCTCTTCTCATACTCCATCAACAATAAAAGCAATCCCAACTGGACAATTTTTACGAATACGTAGGATATGTTCCTCAGAGCAGGACTTTCAAAGACATAGCAAACTTCTGACCGTACGCTTTCTCTAACGTGGATACAGCAAGCATTGTCTGAAAAAGGCACACAACATACCTGCAGGGAGGATCTCCTTAAAGGGGTACTCTGCCCCTAGACATCTTATCCCCTATCCAAAGGATAGGGGATAAGATGTCAGACCGCTGCTGGGGAGCCCCGGGATGGCCGATGCGGCACCCCGCTATCATTGCTGCACAGAGCGAGTTCGCTCTGTGCGTAATGATGGGCGATACAGGGGACGGAGCAGCGTGACATCATGGCTCCGCCCCTCGTGATATCACGGCCCGTCCCCTTAATGTAAGTCTATGGCAGGGGGCGTGGCCACACTCCCTCCCATAGACTTGTATTGAGGGGACGAGACGTGACGTCACGAGGGGCGGAGCCATGACATAACGATGTATCGGCCCCTGTATTGCCCGTCATTACTTGAAGAGCGAACTCGCTCTGTGCAGTAATGATAGCACAGTGCCGCAGCGGGGATCCCAGGGGTCCCCAGCAGTGGGACCGAGGCGATCTGACATCTTATCCCCTATCCTTTGGGTAGGGGATAAGATGTCTAGGGGCGGAGTACCCCTTTAAAGGTTTTAATATTCTGGATATCTTCTCTCAAGCTAAAAGTCCACAAGTACAGCCGTATCTAATTTCTATAAAAAAAAATTGAAACCTGTCTAAGACAAATATACCTAGCTCCCTATAGATGTGTGCCTTAATACATGATAATCTGAGTATACACATTTTGAGACCTTTTTTCTCCATGTTGGATAATGCTGGTAAATTGCACTTTATGGTATTACTATACTCAAAAATATACAATTGTATGATATGAGCCCTTTGCTTTAATGTTTACGTCACAAGTAGGGGATAAGAGGTAGGACATTGCATCTTGTGTACATTAGTTAGGGCATGTAAGCCTCTCCGTTTTTAGCTTATTCACTTATCCATTAGCATAATCACTTTTATTCACTATTGAATTAAAACAATCCTTTTGTTTTTATTACTATAAAAATTATTCTCCAATCACATCAATATATGACTTTGGTACACATTACTGTATTTAAAGGGGTTATCCACCATAAGGTGATTTTAGTACGTACCTGGCAGGCAGTAATGCACATGCTTAGGAAGGATCTGCGCTTGTCTTGGGGCTAAATGGCTATGCTGTGAGATTACTATAATACTGTGGCTAGCTTTTTGTGAACTTGTATTTCCTGTTTGACTTTTCTTTTTTTGACTACAAATTCCACAATTCCATCTTCCTCCCTCCCACAAATCAGCCATCCCACCATTAAAACATAAATGAGCTGCATCCATTGAAATCAGTGTGGTTTTCAATCAGGGTGCCTACAGCTGTGTCATTAGTTGCAGATTGATCTCTCTGCCACCAAGCGATCGCTCCAGCCATTGAAGCAGACAGGCTCCCTGTCATCAGCTGACTAGTGAGTCAGGTCTCGGCCGCATTACAGCCTTGGAAAAATCCGAGACAACAGTAATTTTGTATGCTGTTAAAAATAAATAGTGGGATGAAAATCACAGAAGAATTGTGAGGAAACCATCACACACAGGTACAGACTCTATATTATGAACTAAACCTACTTTAGCATACTGTAGCATAGTCAAATTAAAAAAAATCCTGGAAGACCCCTTTTATTATGGTCACTTTTAATGTGTGTTACATTGTAATTTGTTATGGCACTGGTCACTTTCACTATTTTAACTCTATTACTAGTATAATAGCGTTCATACACGGATATGTCTTCAGCGACAATTGACTGACAATAGCAATAGACAATCTGACAATACAGATGTCGTCAGCGCTTTATACATATATTTATGCTCTACTAATTGTTCACATATATCTATGAGTATTTGATTAGTGTCACACATGTGTTTGTTTTAATTGTTTTTCATCCATTTTATATTTTGCACTTTTGGTTTTATATATAATGTATAGTGTACATATTGTATTATTTCGATAATTTTTTATAATATATATATATATATATATATATAATATATATATAATATAATATTATATAATATATATATACGTTATTGCCTGAGGAAGAGCCCGGTACGGGCTGGAAACGCTGTTTTTATGTTGCGTTGCATCTTTTATAAATTAACCGTTCATTTTAACCTAACCCTTAGAGGTCTGCGCTCCTTCAGAAGTTCCCCTTTTTTTGTGATCGGATTATCCGCTCCACCTTTCTATTGATACATTAGTGATATAGGATAATTGATGCCAATACATTATAGTGAGTAGCGTATAAGGATCTTGCATACCATTGCCCGGCATAAACATTCAACAGTGGTTAAACTAGATATAGATGTCATTACAGAATTGGCCACTGCACCGACTGCCGCAGGTGCGCATGTGCTGGGTCCATATCCTGGCACCTTCTCCCCGGGCATCAAGAAGCTCAGCGTGCAGGCCCAGATGTTACGCATCTGTAACAGGCGGCCTGGGACTGTCACGCGGCGGGGCGAGATGATGTTGTTCCTAGTCAAGACCCGGCGCATGCGCTGAATGGCGAGCATCGGCGCGCATTGGTGCCACAAACAAGAGGTATACAAGGGTGCATGTAGACACACAGGATAGCGTCCCTTGAGAAAGTCCATAAAATAAAAATAAACTCTGTAAAAAAACAAATACAATTAGCAAAAATGTCAACAGAGAGAATGATTGTCACAGATAAAAAAAGAACAAAAAATATTCTTCACCTACATAAAAAATAAGAAATTAGAACTGAAAATATTAACTTCTAAAGAAATAATCTGGGTGTAATGGTGGAAAAGGATAGGGAAAGGGCCAATCTACTAAATGCCTTCTTCTCTAGTGTATTTACACATGAAAATCCAATGACAGGTGAAATAAATAGGGATAATGACAATTCTCCAGAAAATCTTGTTTGTTTTACCCATCCAAGTGTGGTGCTGCCTTATTAACATTAAATCAGACAAATCACTGAAAACAGATGGTATCCATGCTATAGGTTTGCAGGAAATAAATATTGTGCTAGACAAACACTTGTTCCTTATATTTAAAGACACTTAGCAAATGTGGGTTTGAGGGTTTTCTGAGAGATGCTATTCTGAATTATCTTAATGAAATTAACCTTCTAACACAGCACGAATATGGATTTATGCTGGATCTGTCCTCTCAGACTTATCTGATAAGTTGAGATCAGTTACAGATTGGACCGGGGTGAAATGTTGGATAGCAACTGGATCAGTATTAAGAAGCAGAGGGTGGGTGTTCATGGGAACTTACTCTGGTTGGGTGACAGTTACTAGTGGGGTACCGCAGGCATCAGTACTGGGTCCACTTCTTTTCAATATGTTTATTATTGACCATGTAGAGGGATTATAGAATAGAATTTCAATACTTGCAGAGTTCACTAAACTGGATAAGGTGATATCCACAGAGGAGGATAATATAATATTACAGAGGGATCTGGGGAAGCTGGAGGCTTGAACACAAACATGACAAATTAAGTTTAATGTGGAACAATGTAAGGTTATACACTTGGGCCATAACATTTTTTTTTACAATTATGTGCAACATATTATTACATTAGGTAAAACTACTGCTGAAAAGGATTTGGGGGTACTGGTGGTAAGTAAGCTCAACTTTAGTGATCAGTCACAGGTTGTAGCTGCAAAGGCGAATAAAGTCTTGGGATATATCAAGAGAGGCATAGAGACATAGACATAGTTTTGCCTTTGTATAAATCATTAGTCAGTTCACACATGGAGTATTGTGTCCAATTTTCGGCCCCTGTATACAAGAAGGACATGGATAAACTGGAGAGGGTGGAGAGGTGAGTGACCAAGGTAATAAATGTTATGGGAGGATTACAGGACCAAGACAGGTTATCAAGCTTGGGATTACTTAGTTTATAGAAAAGACATCTTAGGGGCGAAGGTTTCACCATCATCACAGACAGAGATTCTTTACTGCAAAAGCAGTGAGACTATGGAACACTCACATGGAACATGTCACATGATGTTGTGATGTCTGACTCAATGAATAAGTTCAAGGAGGGCTAAATGTTTTTCTGGAAAAATATAATATTACAAGTTATGGGTAATAGATTTATGGGGACAAAATGTTGATCTAAGGACTTATTCTAAATGCCAAATTTGGAAATGGGAAGGATTTTTTCCCTTGTCATGGGGCAATTAGCATCAGTCTCATGATGGGGTTTGGTCTTCATCTGGATCAACACAATCAGATTATAGGTTAAAGTTGATGGACTGTCTTTTTTCAACCTTACTATGTAACTATGTAAAAGAGTGACTATATTAAATAAATAAATAACTATATAAATAAATATTAATTAAAGGGGTACTCCGGCGCTAAGACATTTTATCCCCTCCTCAATGCAAACCTATGTCTTAGCGCCGGAGTATTCCTTTAATTCTACCAATATTGTATTCTAATAAAAGCATAATTTTTTTATATTTAGCCCAAAGATTTTAAAGTACACCACCTTTAACATCGAGGATTTGATGGATCTCATGAACTTCTAAATACAATTTTGAATGTCTGCACATAGAACATTCAGTTATAATTCAATAGTTTATGTAATTTAGTAGAAAGTAAACAATGGAATAAAATAAGCCTTACATTTTTAGAAAAGAAAAACTAATGTAATTTTACATTATTTCTCAGCAGATTTAAATGTCTGCTTTCGGTCTTGTTGTGAATGATATTGTATCCAATATTTCGGAAACATTTGATTGTTCTGAGATGACTAAAAGGTTTGGTATTTATCCTTTGTCTCCACATGTTATTAGAAGATACTAAGGTGCTTCGAAGATGACATCATGATTTCTTTATAACACTCCCTAAAATCTATTTTGTCATGTCAAACAAAGGATCCCAAGTAAAAAGAAAAAAAAAAGTAAAATGACAGTTTATTAATGATTCAGCTCAGTCATGCAATAGGTGTTTCTTGCCAACTGTTCTAATAAGAGTTGCTTCACATGCATTGTCTATTATTCCTTACCTGTATCCTGTTATATATCTTTGAAAGAGAAAAATATATATAAAAAGATAATGATAATAAGAGCGTCTTGTTTATGCTCCACTATAGTCTAAAACTAGCAGATGCCATTGTATATGTTGCCAAGGTTTCAGTGTTTGCTGTGCCTGCCATTAATGTCACTCACACTCATTTCTATGTTAGTAATAACTAGGCCCTAGGAATTATGTCCCTGGACTTCCAATAGGCTGTATTCATGACATTTTTATCTAGGTTTTTTTTTGTTATATCAAAGTTCAGATTTCATTTTCAAAAACCTGTGGTTAGCTACTATTGGCTGTAATCACAGATAATATTTATTGGCATTTTCTGCTATTGCCCACTCTGGAAATGCCCAGATTTATCAAACTGTGTGAGAGAGAAAATAGAGTGATTTTCTTCCAGCAACCAATCACAGGTCAGCTAGCGAGCTGTGCTAAAGTGAAACCTGATCTTTGATTGGTTGCTGGGGGGAAATCACTCCATTTTTTTCTTTCATGCAGTTTGATAAATTTGGGCCTCGCAAGTTTTTATTCAAATTTTTTATAACTAAGTCACATATTTGTGTTTGCTCATTTGTCGTCTGATCGCTGGCCGATGCTTATTTGCCCAACATTCTGCTCTTGTGACAGGGCTTTAATGAACATATGGACAGACTCACCTATCATATCATTGGTATTCATTCTTCAAAGCTGTAAATTATAGGGTTCTGACCGCTCACCCCAGGCTCTCTGACCTATATACAATACTATCAGTTAATCCTTACAAATACCTTGGAGATGTCTGATTCACTGTGAAAGTAACAAGCCTCCTTTTTTCTAAACTAAATAACCTTCAGCTAGAAGTGTATAAAATCCAACGCGTTTCCAAAAGCTCTTGATTAAGTGCTTTTTAAGCTGCAAATGCATTGGAATTTTATACACTATTTGTCCTCTGTATGTGAATGCAGGATTATATTAATGCAAGTGAAATAAAGAAGGGAATTATAGAAGTAACTGGTGCTGAACTGTTACATTTTGCTAGGTAGCATGGTGGTTCATCAAAAAATGTTAATTTGAAATTTGAAATATGTTAAGCATTTTTTTTATTTAGAGCAGATGCACAGGATACACTAGTGTGTGATATGCCATTACTTGCTTCACAAGAGTAGGTTAACTGGTTCCAGTGCATGTGTCTAAAAATAGGTAATTTAGATTGTGAGCTCCATTAGAGAAAGAGACTGATGTAAAATAATCTCTAAATAGCTCTGCAAAATATGTTGGTGCTATGTAAGAAACAGGAAAAAGTAAATGGAATACTATTTTGAATGTGGTTTTCTGTCCGAAACCTATCACATTGAAATTACAGCCTGATCTGCAGGTAGCATGTTATATAACAGGTGGTAGTAAGTAGATCGATAGTTTTGTGGAAGAATCTTCTGTATAACATATCACCTATTGATCAGCATTGCTCATTATTGGGTTTTTCAAGTCCAGTGGGTGGTGACTGACAGCTCTGTGAGAATACATGAGAAATTGTGTCACCTGCTCACCGAACACATAAACATACTATTAGAATAGTTTATGTTAATAAATATCTGATAGTTTTTTTGTGTTTGTTTTTACCTTATTATCAAAAATAGTATTTTCACAATTTTTCTTACCAAAAAAGACTCCTAAAACAGTTCGGTTTCGTTGAGATGGTTGACCCGAAGGCCCTTTCATAGCAACATTGCTTATTTTTCTTGGGTTGGGAAGATGTGGTTCCTTCATTGCTTGATACACCCCATCAGAATATGCTGGAGGCATAAGCCGCAGGAGTCTACAACCTAATAAGTAGTACAGTTGAAAGCAGATCATGAATATATATATATATATATATATATATATATAGGAAAGAGGTTGCTGTGCCTGCTATGCAGGCTTTTAACTGAAGATAATGCATGTAGGATTTGCAACTGCTCTTTCCATTCCCCTTTTTTTGCAATGATTCCCCACATGTAGGGCTATGTAGACAGTAAGCATATTTAGAAGAACATGCAGGGAAAGTCTGCAGTTCTCAAGTTAGTCTGATTTAGCTAGGAAGTGTAGCTTAGATTATGAGGCCATGTTCACACAAGGAAATTTCCGTGCAGAATTCCGCATTGGAATTCCTCATGGAGATTCCGCAGTAGCATTTCAATGATTTCAATGGGATTCTGCTGCGCTGTTCACATAGCAGAATTTCCATGACGGAAATTCAAATTCCAGTGTCCGCAGAAAGAATAGATATGTCTATTCTTTCTGTGGACTCCACACAAAAATGCATTACTGTCTATCAGACAGTGTATTTCCAAGCGGCCCCAACGTTGACATGTTCTGTCAGTGCTCCGCTGTCACGGCAATGTCCGCATGGAGACTGATGTGCAGGTCTCTGGATCTGCACACTATGTTTACATCTATGCGCCAGGTGAAGAATGGGCTATCAATCAAGTCTGCCTAGAAAACCCCATTTAACATGAATATTATGAACCTACCTGCAGAGCCTCTGCTATGGTGAACCAAATTGTTATACCAGCCATCATAGCGTTGAATTTCCCAGTTAATATTATTTTGCGTGCCTAGGAAAAATATTAAGTATGCAGAAATTAAAAAGAAAGAACCTTTGTTATACATCAAAATACTAAATCATCATAATATTGACTTCATCATCAAAAATCCCAGAACCACACGGGGGGGGGGGGGGGCGGGCTAGTGAATGACCTGCAGAGAGCTGGGTCCAAAGTAACAAAGGCTACCATCAGTAACACACTATGCAGCCGGGGACTCAATCATGCAGACACCAGACGAGTCCCCTGCTTAAGCCAGTACAACTCATTGTGTTTGGAGGAGAAAGAATGCTGAGTTGAATCCAAAGAACACCATACCTACTGTGAAGCATGGGGGTGGAAATATCATGGGCTATTTTTTAGCAAAGGGACCAGGACAACTGATCCGTGTAAAGGAAAGAATGAATGGGGCCTTGTATCGTGAGATTTTGAGTGAAAACCTCCTTCCATCAGCAAGGACATTGAAGATTAAACGTGGCTGAGTTTTTTAGCATGACAATGATCCCAAACACACCGCCCAGGCAATGAAGGAGTGGCTTCGTAAGAAGCATTTCAAGGTCCTGGAGTGGCTAAGCCAGTCTCCAGATCTCAAACCCATAGAAAACCTTTGGAGGGAGTTGAAAGTCTGTATTGCCCAGCAACAACCCCAAAACATCACTGCTCTAGAGGAGATCTGCATGGAGGAATGGGCCAAAATACCAGCATCAGTGTGTTAAAACCTTGTGAAGACTTACAAAAAATGTTTGACCTGTCATTGCCAACAAAGGGTATATAACAAAGTATTGAAATGAACTTTTGTTATTGACCAAATCCTTATTTTTCACCATAATTTGCAAATAAATTCTTTAAAAATCAGACAATGTGATTTTATGAATTTTTCTTCTCATTCTCATCATATACTTATGATGAAAATTACAGGCCTCTCCTCTTTTTAAGTGGGAGAACTTGTACAATTGGTGGCTGACTAAATACTTTTTAGCCCCATTGTATGTATGTATGTATCTATATATATATATATATATATATATATATATATATATATAAAAAGAGAGAGAGAGATAGAAGTTGACTGCAGCACACCAGCGTATTCAGTACTAAATTGTAGCTTTAATCCATAAATACAAGGACGTTTCTGTGGTCTCACACCCCCATTATCAAGCCTGTGTTGAGACCACAGAAACGTTATCCTTGTATTTATGGAATAAAGCTACAATTTTGTACTGAATACGCTGGTGTGCTGCAGTCAACCTCCTTCTCTACCTACCTTGTTGGACCCAGGACCGGGGCCCCTGCAACTGACCTGCACCCACTACCTGAATTTCTTTTTCTCAGAGTGCTGCTCCTCCTTAACACTCTCTCTCTCTCTCTCTCTCTCTCTCTCTCTCTCTCTCTCTCTCTCTCTCTCTCTCTCTCTCTCTCTCTCTCTCTCTCTCTATATATATATATATATATATCTATATATATCCATTATATATATATATATATATATATATATATAAAGCATGTGTTACAAGACATGTATACAATACTATATGGCACAATGTGAGGTCCTTATATTACATTGAGTGTGGATTTACAACTGACTGTTTATTGTTTATATACTTACATGTAAACCTCCAGAGCTCTGCGTGGAAAAGCCAAGCACAAATCAGCCCAAGTTTGGAATTCATGCTGAAAAAAAAAAATGAACTAAAGGATTAAAGAAACATGGTGGACAGTTAAGTTATTGAATAATTTTATGTGACAGAATAATGCATAACAGAAGAAAAACATATTTGCTGGTAAGATACAAAAGAAAGCATAGCAATGTGAAACAAACTGCGTTGTACAACTTCAGCTGCTCATACACATTACAATGAAAGCAGACAGCTCATGGTTGATCACATTTGGCTGTTTTATAACTAATGTGTATGGGCAAATAGTTTTTTAGCCACTGCTGTTTAGATGGTACCTGAGCCCCCACAGATCACCACTTCTTGATCTCCTCCATATGAAAAGGAAATACACACTTAGTACATTGAGAAAATGTGAGTGTTCACGTAACCTACATCAAATACTTCCAATGTAGTTTTTGCCTAGCTGGTGGTCCTGGAAGAGGCAGATTCCTAGCACGCAGCAATTTTCTCAGACAAATGATCAATCATAAGTGACCAGCAATATATCCCATACCAAAGTTATACTATTTAAATAGAGATTGAATTGGGAAAAAGAAATGTTGGGGAATAGCATGGACATTTTTAGCTACATTGGAAATACATTCAACTCTGTACAAAAACAAAAGCTCTCTGAACATGTAAGTTTTAATAAATACTCATAGCCCTCATAAGGCCAATACTACACTATGACTTTTATAGTGCTACAAGATTGATTTTAACTCTTGAGTGACAGCTGTAAGCCACAAGAATGCATACAACTCTGCTTGGGGCCCTGGTTGACTAATGTGCTCCTGAATGTTTTTTTATCAAGTTGTGCACCACAATTGTGTTTGCAACAGAATTTGCACCAAAATGTGTGCCACAAAAAGAAAACACCCCCGACTTTCACACCAAAATCGCTAAAAAGCAGGAAAAATAGCCATGGCTATATGATATTAGACCAAACCAATCTGGCTGAAAATTCTCACCACTACAAAGATGGTCAGAACTTTCTTTTTCTCCACTACCTGTGCATCCCCATAGTAAATAGAGTGGATTCATACAAATCTGAAATAATATTTCACACTAAAAAAAAAAAAAAAACTCTTACTAAATCAGGACAAAATATTGCTTTGGACTACAGCTGTAGCTCAATAGTTTAAATCAGTAGCAATGCATAACAAATCTAGAGCACTGTTTCTTAGAGTTTTGCATTGTGCCATTTCTGTGCTTTTCAGAAAATATATGAAAGAACTGATAATGGTTTGTTACCAATACTAATGTCAATAAGACGTCTCCTTAGTCAGACTGGCAAGCAATGTTCAGTCGGTGCTGTCAGTGTCACAGTGTACAAAGACACATCCTATTGACAAGAAGAGGCTAACACCCAGTTGTAAATTTAGTGCTATGTGTTAGCTTGGGGGTGTAGGGTAGGTAGTGTGTAGCTGTGCAGTGATGAAAGAGTGTTGGATTAACCCTTAACTGTCCTACCGCCACCCGTCCCAGGAACGATAGGAAGGAATAAAGGATTGTCCACAACCGGAATCTTAGTAAACTGAAGATAACTTTGCTGCAGATTTTATGCAGGTTAAAGGTAGTAACAGTCTTTACAGAGAACCGGACTTTAGGTTCCTCACAGGTTTGGTTGGGACCTTGTAGGGAATAAGCTTGAAGTAATTGCTTTACGCTGTTCCACTGGATTTAGGGGAATTGTTTCGGTCCAGCAGTCACGTAGGATTAGGATTGAGTAAGATTGAACTCACGGTTTTGTATTTGGCTGAAGTTAGCAGGCTTCAGGCCTAGATTTGTCTTGCAGGTATACACAGAGCTCCGCTCGCTGTCATATCCCAAGGGAAAGAGAGCGATGATTGGGTAACAGCGCCTTTATATCTGAAGGGGCAGGCTTCAAGCTTATTGGTCCCCCAGACCTGTCAGTCCTAATACAAAACATTGTGGTACAACACGTGACATCATCACATAATCTGAACCTGTGCACCAGGAGCTTCATAGCAAGGGTTTCCATGGCCATGCAGCTGCGTGCAAGCCTTAAAGCATTCTGCACAATGCCAAGCATCAGATGTAATGATGTAAAGAAAGAGCAGTAGAAACATGTTCTGTTTAGTGATGAATCACATTTCCCTACCTGGTAGTCTGATGGATGATAGGATAAATAGTGTCTTGAAAAAGTTTAATGGAACAATAAAAGTGAAAAGGAAACTGAGGCTTTGTGCATGGATTGGGGTGAGCTCATTTTTTTTAATTATATGCCAAGTCTGATGAATCAGTCTCAGTTTGGCAAATGCCAGGAGAACATAGGCACTGTGTTGTGTCTATGCAGAGTACCGTATTTATCGGCGTATAACACGCACTTTTTAGGCTAAAATTTTTTGCCTAAAGTCTATGTGCGTGTTATACGCCGATACCGCCCCAGGAAAGGCAGGGGGAGAGAGGCCGTCGCTGCCCGCTTCTCTCCCCCTGCCTTCCCTGGGGTCTAGAGCCCTGCTGCCGGCCCTTCTCATCCCCTGGCTATCGGCGCCGCTGCCCGTTCTGTCCCCCTGACTATCGGTACCGGCGCCGATAGCCAGGGGGAGAGAAGGGGCAGCGGCACCCATTGCCGGCGCTGCTGCCCAGTTGCCTCCCCCCATCCCCAGTGGCATAATTACCTGGGTCGGGTCCGCGCTGCTGTAGGCCTCCGGCGTGCGTCCCCTTCGTCGTTGCTATGCGCTGCACGGCGCGGCGTATGACGTCAGTGCGCCGCGCCGTGCATAGCAACGATGCAGGGGACGCACGCCGGAGGCCTGGAGCAGCGCGGACCCGACCCAGGTAATTATGCCACCGGGGATGGGGGGAGGCAACGGGGCAGCGGCGCCGGCAATGGGTGCCGCTGCCCCTTCTCTCCCCCTGGCTGTCGGCGCCGCTTCTCTCCCCCTGGCTATCGGCGCCGGCAATGGGGCGCCGGTACCGATAGTCAGGGGGACAGAACGGGCAGCGGCGCCGATAGCCAGGGGGAGAGAAGCGGCAGCAGCAGGGCTCTAGACCCCAGGAAAGGCAGGGGGAGAGAAGCGGGCAGCGACGGCCTCTCTCCCCCTGCCTTTCCTGGGGATGTATTGGGGTATACACGCGCACACACGCACCCTCATTTTACCATGGATATTTGGGTATAAAACTTTTTTTACCCAAATATCCTTGGTAAAATGAGGGTGCGTGTTATAGGCCGGTGCGTGGTATACCCCGATAAATACGGTAATTGCTGTATCATACACTGCCCAAAAAAATAAAGGAAACACTATGATAACACATCCTAGAGCTGAATGAATGAACTAATCGTATGAAATACTTTCGTCTTTACATAGTGGAAAACCACACTACAGACTGATGCAACTCTGATGTAATGTCCTTAAAACAAGTCAAAATGAGGCTCAGTAGTGTGTGTGGCCTCCAAGTGCCCGTATGACCTCCCTACAATGCCTCATGAGGAGGCGTCAACTTCTGGACAGTCTGTGGTGTAACATGGCGTTGGTGGATGAAGCGAGACATGATGTCCCAAATGTGCTCAATCGGATTCAGGTCTGGGTAACAGACGGGCCAGTCCAAAGCATCAATGCATTCCTCTTTCAGGAACTGCTGATACACTCCAGCCACATGAGGTCTAGCATTGTCTTGCATTTGGAGGAACCCAGGGCCAACGGCACCAGCATATGGTCTCACAAGGGGTCTGTGGATCACATCTCAGTACCTAATAGCAGTAAGGCTACCTCTGGCAAGCACACGGAGGGCTCCCCACACCATTACTGACCCACCGCCAAACCGGTCATGCTGGAGGACGTTGCAGGCAGCAGAACGTTCTCCACGGCGTCTCCAAACTCTATCACATCTGTCACATGAGCTCAGTGTGAACCTGCTTTCATCTGTGAAGAGCACAGGGTGCCAGTGGCGAATTTGCCAATCTTCGTGTTGTCTGGCAAATGCCAAACATCCTGCACAGTGTTGGGCTGTAAGCACAACCACCACCTGTCAGGCCCTCATACCACCCTCATGGAGTCTGTTTCTGACCGTTTGAGTGGACAAATGCACATTTCTGGCCTACTGGAGGTCATTTTCCAGGGCTCTGGCAGTGCTACTCCTTCTCCTCCTTGCACAAAGGTGGAGGTAGCGGTCCTGCTGCTGGGTTGTTGACCTCCTATGGCCTCCTCCATGTATCCTGATGTACTGGCATGTCTCCTGGTAGCACCTTTGTGCTATGGACACTACACTGACAAACATTATGGCACATTTTTAGTTTTACTTGAAGTTTTGTTTGTAAACATGTTCCATTTGTGCCCATAACTGCACACAATCACCTTTATTCTTTCCTAGGCTAGGTTTCCACACAGGTATTTTTCCGCTGTTTGTGGGAAAACTGCCACTGCAATTTATATGCCAAAGCCAGAAGAGGATTCAAAAGAAATAGGACATATAAAGGAAGAACTTCTACTTCCCCTGTTCCCCATGGTTCCTCCCCATGTGTATTTGATATTTTTTGTTCAGTCATTTGTGTCACATTCCAATATTGAGAACTTGCATGCATTTTGCAGCATTTATTTGTGGTGCATTACAATTGACTGGGTACATTTTTTACTTTTCTTTAAAGGGGTTATCCACCATAAGGTGATTTTAGTACGTACCTGGCAGACAGTAATGGACATGCTTAGGAAGGATCTGCGCTTGTCTTGTCTAAATGGCTATGTTGTGAGATTACCATAACACTGTGGCTAGCTTTTTGTGAATAGGTATTTCCTGTTTGAGTTTTCTTCTTTTGCCTACAAATCCCATTGAAACATAAATGAGCTGCATCCATTCAAAAGACCTGTGGTTTTCAATCAGGGTGCTTACAGCTGTTACAAAAATACAATTAGTTGCAGATTGTTCTTTCTCTCACCAAGTGATCGCTCCACCCATTGAAGCAGACTGGCTACCTGTCATCAGCTGACTAGTGAGTCAGGTCTCGGCCACATTGCAACCTGGGAAAAATCTGAGACAACAGTCATTTTGTATGCTGTTAAAAATAAATATTGGGGGGAAAATCACATAAGAATTGTGAGTAAACCATCACACACAGGTACAGACACTATATTATGAACTACACTAACTTTACAGCCCCTGTAGCATAGTCAAGTAAAAAATATTCCTGGAATACCCCTTTAAGGTTTGAGGGGAGATTTATATAAATATAATTTCTTGCCTCCCTCACAAATGCACATTTTCTTTCTGGATGCTGCTACTTCATTTATGTGGGTTTAAAAAAAAAAAAGTTTTTGGGATTCACAATAAAATAAACATTTTCTTAGTACTATGAAATCTGGTGTTTTGGTGACTACACTTTGCCATTGGCATCTTGCTTATTCTCACCATTTTCATGAGTATAAACATAAAAATGAAACAAAGACAGAAAGATAGTAGAAAGGGCTTAGTACAAAGAACAATACTCCAATGCAAAACCTTACTGAAAGTGTCAGAAAAACTTCAACCATTGCCCAGCTGATCCATTTTTACAAGCGACAACACATTAAGGTTCTATCATTTTATAAATATTTCTTAATTTATTTTGGCACTGAAGGTGATCTCAGTTTTCCATTTGCATTATACACTGCTCAAAAAAATTATGGGAACACTTAAACAGCACAATGTAACTCCAAGTCAATCACACTTCTGTGAAATCACACTGTCCGCTCAGGAAGCAACACTGATTGACAATCAATTTCACATGTTGTTGTGCAAATGGAATAGACAACAGGTGGAAATTATCGGCAATTAGCAAGACTCCCCAAATAAAGGAGTGGCTCTGCAGGTGGTGACCACAGACCACTTCTCAGTTCCTATGCTCCCTGGCTGATGTTTTGGTCACTTTTGAATGCTGGCGGTGCTTTCACTCTAGTAGTAGCATGAGACGGAGTCTATAACCCACACAAGTGGCTCAGGTAGCGCAGCTCATCCAGGATGGCACATCAATGCGAGCTGTGGCAAGAAGGCTTGCTGTATTTGTCAGCGCAGTGTTCAGAGCATGGAGGCGCTACCAGGAGACAGGCCAGTACATCAGGAGAAGTAAAGGAGGCCATAGGAGGGCAACAACACAGCAGCAGGACCGTTACCTTCGCCTTTGTGCAAATTGGAGCAGGAGGAGCACTGCCAGAGCCCTGCAAAATGACCTCCAGCAGACCAGAAATGTGCATGTGTCCACTCAAACGGTCAGAAACAGACTCTCTGAGGGTGGTATGAGGGCCCGACGTACAAAGGTGGTGGTTGTGCTTACAGCCCAACACCGTGCAGGACGTTTGGCATTTGCCAGAGAACACCAAGATTGGCAAATTCGCCACTGGCGCCCTGTGCTCTTCACAGATGAAAGCAGGTTCACACTGAGCACATGTGACAGACGTGACAGAGTCTGGAGACGCTGTGGAGAACATTCTGCTGCCTGCAACTTCCTCCAGCATGACCGATTTGGCGGTGGGTCAGTAATGGTGTGTGGTGGCATTTGTTTGGGGGGCTTCTTTGCCAGAGGTAGCTGACTGTCATTAGGTACCAAGGTGAGATTCTCAGACCCCTTGTGAGACCATATGCTGGTGCGGTTGGCCCTGGGTTTGTCCTAATGCAAGACAATGCTAGACCTCATGGGGCTGGAGTGTGTCAGCAGTTCCTGCAAGAGGAAGGCATTGATGCTATGGAATGGCCAGCCCGTTCCCCAGACCTGAATCGGATTGAGTACATCTGGGACATCATGTCTCCCTCCATCCACCAACGCCACGTTGTACCACAGACTGTCCAGGAGTTGTCAGATACTTAAGTCCAGGTTTGGGAGGACATCCCTCAGGAGACCATCCGCCACCTCATCAGGAGCATGCCCAGGCGTTGTAGGGAGGTCATACGGGCACGTGGAGGCCACACAGACTGCTGAGCCTCATTTTGACTTGTTTTAAGGACATTACATCAAAGTTGGATCAGCCTGTAGTTTGGTTTTTCACTTTGATTTTGAGTGTGACTCCATATCCAGACCTCCATGGGTTGATAAATTTGATTTCCATTGATAATTTTTTGTGTGATTTTGTTGTCAGCACATTCAACTATGTAAAGACGAAAGTATTTCATACGATTAGTTCATTCGTTCAGATCTAGGATGTGTTATCTTAGTGTTCCCTTTATTTTTTGAGCAGTGTATTAGTTAAATTGGGTTGGCAGGTAGCAGGTATGGTTAACTCTTATTGCAACAGCATTGTGGTGTAAATCATGTTTGTTTGTTTCAGACATACCCTATATCTGCACTTTTGGAGTATAATCAATTTAAAAAGCTTCTTAAACCCTAAGCAAATCTTACACTTAACTCATTACCATGCTGTGTGTGTGAAGATTGATGCAGGAGACTCATCAGCACTTGTGAACAGGGCCCCATCTGCCATGATACAAATTGAGTGTCTTACCTCTGACAGTCATAGTCAAATAAGGGGGCCAACAATTTTATGTAAACTAACTGAGGATGTGCCTCTTTTAAAGAGCCCTTAGTATGGTTCATTAGTTACTGTAGATAGTTTATGTGCTGCCTGGCTTCACTCACCTCTACTGTAGAAGTAGTTTCTTAGTGAGGAGGTTTGAGGGGCATGTAAAGGATGCTTTCCCCATGTTAGTACATGCTTCCATGGCTCTGGGCTCTATATATCATGGCTTCTGAGCATTGGAGCGTCCCTGGGAGTGGGAAATAGGGATGAGCGAATCAAATATGACAAATCCGAATTTGTTATAAATTTTGATTTGCAACTAATCCAAATATCGCCGTGATTCAATTGCACAAATCACTTCATTAAACTCCATTTAGTGCGGTCCAGGCTCCCAGGCATCTAAAATGGTGGATCCACATGTGAATACATGGGGCAACAAACTCTGGGAAGGCGGCAAGGCGGGATGACCCTGAGTCACATGCAGTATGTAGCCTATCAGCAACCAGCCACCCTTGTGATGTCACAGCCCTATATAATCGGCAGCCATCTTGCGGCCAGTCACTTCAGCATTTTATTTCAGAGAGAGCGTTTCACTGCAGGGAGAGATAGAGCATTGTGTACGTTGCAAAGAAAAACTGCTTGACAGCAGCGATTCACAAGCCCAAATCACTGCATAAAAGCACTGTCAGAGAGAGAAAGTACACTTTTGGTTTTAATACACAGCAACTCCACTGCTGCAGTGGTGTACAGCATTTCTAAAGCTTAAAGGGGCCAGTCAGGCAGAGCAGTAAAAGCCATTGCCACCTGCTATTAGTGCCTAATAGTACTGCACTGGGCTCTGCTACACAACGATTTTGTACTGAGCAGTTGGTTGTACAACAACTGTAAAGCTAACAGGGGCCAGTTAGGGTGAGCACGAAGAGCCATAGTCACCTGATTACAGTGCCTAATACAGGTTGCGTAGCAGAGCTACCATATTTTTTGCCAAATCAACATAGTTTGATTTGCGACGTTTTCACATGTTGGAATTCCGATTCCTATACGAACAGAGAAAAGCCATCACCGATTTCTTGATGATCCAAGCAGATAGGGGGACTCCCCTGTGTAACTTCAATGTCAACCCGAGGCAGCTTATAAGTGACACCTGCCATTTGCTCAGGCCCTTTGAGGAAGCCACATTATTAGTCAGTTGCCAGGATTACGGAATGAACAACGTCATTCCACTGCTTCATTTCCTACAACACATGTTGGAATCAATGGCTTGTCAGTGCACTGGAGATGTAGCACCTACATCTCACAGCCACATGAGCCCTGTGGGGGCTGAACTGAAGGAGGAGGGAGGGAGGGGCACAGTGGAGCACAGTTTAGGTTTTGCGAGATGGGTGGTTTTTCTCGTCATCTGACAGGAGAGGAGGAGCAGGAGCAGCCAGAGGAGCTAGAGGGTTAGGAGGAAGACAAGACAGAGGACCCAGACACACTGTGGCAGTATGCAGTGGAGATGGAGGCAGGGAGTCGCTCTGAGTCAGTTGCATAAATGGCATGATGCATGCACAGTTGCTTGCGTTTTGACCACCGAATTGTTACCATTTGGCTCTCTACCTTATTGGACCCTTGCTACCGGCACAAAATGGGTGCCTTTTTTACAACCACTGAGAGGGAGGACAAACTGACCTACTACAGAGGCATCCTACATAGTAAGTTGGCCTGGGGACCCTCTGTGCTCACCTTCCACTTCCATGGCTGCTGGGGAGGGGTGGGGTGACAGGAGCAGTACCAGCTCCATCAGTAGCAGCCTGAGTCTACAGTCGCTGATGAGTAGCTTCCTCTGCATCCAGTATTGAGGATATGCATTATCTAAAACTTAAAGGATGCCTGTGAGATCACACAAAAAAATACAAAATAAAACTGTTATGTGTTGCTCAGTATCTCATCCTGATCATGTATGTGTAATTTTTCTGTGTCTATGACCTATATTTTTCTCAGAATTAGCTTTATTTCTTAATAATCTTAATGTTGTCGACCAGAAGCAGGGGGCGGGTTCCTTTCTTCTCCTCAGGTGATAACCACACCCCTCCTCCCCCTCTCTCACTCTCCTCAGTCACTGGTCTGGCGAGTCAGCATCTGTAACCCTTTCCTTTCTGGTTTTATGCTATACACACACACTGTGTGCTCACAGCTTTTGCAAAACTACAGCTCCCAGCATGCCCACACACCCTTTGAGTTATAGTTTTGCAACAGCTGGAGGCATATGATTGTTAAAACTCAGATTTCCAGCAGTGCTGCTGCGGGCTGTGTGTAACATCCGCGCTCCGGCCAGACACGCAGGCCATGAGCGCTCTGTCATGTCCCCGCTGCCGACGGAGCTGGGATTCGCATCGCGGGGCGCGCCCGCATGCGAATCCCAGCCCGTCACTCACCTCCCTGTCCTCGCAGCCCCGATGCACATGCCCCCACCTCCTAGGGTGGGTGTGCGCCAGAGCTCTCACTCTTAAAGGGCCAGTGCTCATTTAGACAAGTGTCTACACCTGCACCCTGGTCCTTAAATATCAGCTCCTCCCTTGGTTCCGTATCTTTGGTTGTCTATTGCCATAGTTAAAGTCCTGTGTCTCTGTTACTGTGTACCTGTTCCTTGCTACCTACCTACCCTGCACCTGGGTTCCTGCCTTGACCTACGGCCATCTTGCCATGTCCTGCCAGTCTCCTTCTGTGCCACGCAATCTCCCAGCTACCTGTGTGGACGAGCGATTGAGACCTGGGTGCCGCCTGCTGCAGCAAGACCATCCCGCTTTGCGGCAGGCTCTGGTGAAAACCAGCGGCACCTTAGACTCCGCTCCCCGGCATGGCTGACATCATCATCCACAAAGGCCCAGAGGATCCACCAACTTCAGTGACCATAACAGTAAGATCAGGCCATGTATCCCGCTGGGGTGCCTTTGCCAGCTGTCTCGGATCTTTCCACCATCATGGCTCAGCAGACCAAGCTTCATTTGTCCAAAGTATGACAGAGATCCAGAGCTGTGTAGAGGCTTTGTGACATAGTGTTCTATCCATCTTGAACTCATTGCAGATTTGTTCCCGACGGAGCGTGCTAAAGTGGCGTTTGTGTTCAGTCTGCTGTATGGAAAAGCTTTGGCCTGGGCTACTCCTCTCTGGGATTGTAGAGACGGCTCTACTGAACCTCTGCCAAGGGAACTCCTCCGTTGGCGACTACACGGTTCAGTTTCGCACTCTTGCCTCTGAACTTTCTTGGAACGACGAGGCCTTGTGTGCTACCTTTAAAAAAGAACTTTTCTCTCGAATCAAGGATGATCTCGCGGCACGAGATTCTCCTAATAACCTGAGCAAACTTATTCATTTAGCCACTCGAATAGATGTGCGTTTTACCGAGAGGCAGGAAGAACTTCCTTTGTAAAAAGAACCTGCCCGAACATGGCGATTACCTCGTCTGGAACCCATGTTCCAACATCCACCTCCACTGTCTACTTTGCCTCCTGCCAAAGAGGCTATGGAAGTGGACCATTTTCACTTAATGAAGCAGGAAAAATCCCGTAGAGGCAATGAGAATTTGTGCCAATATTGTTCCAGTCCGGAGCACTTTCTCAAAGACTGTTCTATAAGTCCTCCGCCACTATATTGTCTCCTCCGTCTGGGAGAACACTCTCAACTTGGACAAATAGGAGTGGCTTCCTTAGATGTTAATATTACCTGTCCTCGCTTGACCACCCCGGTTCAAGTATTTTCCTCTGCTAAGTCATCTTTTATCGCTTCTGTTCTTTTGGACTCTGGTTCCGCTGGTAACTTCATTGGTGCTTCCCAGGTCCATAAACACTGTCTTCCAGTGTCTCGTCTTGCCAAGCCCTTCTACATCTCTTCTGTTAATGGACAAAATCTGAACTGCAAGGTGCAATTTTGCACAGACAACCCCCCCCCCCCCCCCGTCATGCAAGTAGAAAATTTGCATAAGGAAAAAATTGAGTTATATGTGCTACCACATTGTACTTTGGAGCTTCTTCTTGGTCTTCCTTGGCTTCAAGGTCATTCTCCACAACTTGACTGGAAATCTGGTGAAATCACTTCTTAAGGTCAATATTGCCAAGATCACTGTCTTGTTCCTACTGTGATATCTTGCCTGTTAAACTCAGACATAAAGTCGGGAATAGGGGACATTCTTTCTTGCCAGTTGGTCACCTTAGAAGACAGAAGACTCCACCACAGAAGCCTGCAAGTCCCTTACAGCCTTTGCCCATTCCAGAAACCCCTTGGTCTCATGTAGTGGGGAACTTTTTGAGTTCCAAAGAAGAGGGGGAGACCAAAGGAGGGGTACTGTAACATCCGTGCTCCGCCCAGACACGCTGGCCGTGAGCGCTCTGTCATGTCCCTGCTGCCGGCGGGGCTGGGATTCGCATCGCGGGACGTGCCCACATGCGAATCCCAGCACGTAACTCACCTCCCTGTCCTTGCAACCCCGGTGCACGTGCCCCCACCTCTTTTTCTGTATGAAATACTGAAAATTCTTTACTGAAAGCAATTGCAAAACCTGTTGGTTTTGCACGCTTTACGACATATCAAAAGTTTTTATATCTAACAGTGCCCATTTAACTTTTCTTAGGATAAAATACATGGACCCCAATTTTTTTTATATCTAAGAAAAAGAAAGGTGTGCAAAAAACACCATGTGCCACCTACACCACCAAAGTATTGATGTGATGCAAAGACCTCTAAAAGGTCAAAGGGAACAACGGATGGTCCATTGTAACCGGTGGGGGTAAAAACTTCCCCTGTAAGGCCCTACTCACGCTATTAATTCCCTTTTAGGCAAGTGTCGCCCTAAAAAGGATGGCCCCACACAGGAATTTCTCCTTATTTCCCACTATAAACACTGCCATTTCCCAGGGTTTTTAAGTGGAAATAGGGAGAGTTTCTTGTGTGGGGCCACCCTTTTAACCCCTTAAGGACTCAGCCCATTTTGGCCTTAAGGACTCAGACAATTAAATTTTTACGTTTTCATTTTTTCCTCCTCGCCTTCTAAAAATCATAACTCTTTTATATTTCCATCCACAGACTAGTATGAGGGCTTGTTTTTTGCGCGACCAGTTGTCCTTTGTAATGACATCACTCATTATATCATAAAATGTATGGCGCAACCAAAAAACACTATTTTTGTGGGGAAATTAAAACGAAAAACGCAATTTTGCTAATTTTGGAAGGTTTTGTTTTCACGCCGTACAATTTCTGGTAAAAATGACGTGTGTTCTTTATTCTGAGGGTCAATACGATTAAAATGATACCCATTATTATATACTTTTATATTATCGTTGCGCTTAAAAAAAATCACAAACTTTTTAACCAAATTAGTACGTTTATAATCCCTTTATTTTGATGACTTATAACTTTTTTATTTTTCCGTATAAGCGGCGGTATGGGGGCTCATTTTTTGCGCCATGATCTGTACTTTTTTTTGATACCACATTTGCATATAAAAAACTTTTAATACATTTTTTATAATTTTTTTTTTTAATAAAATGTATTAAAAAAGTAGGAATTTTGGACTTTTTAAATTTTTTTTCGTTCACGCCGTTCACCGTACGGGATCATTAACATTTTATTTTAATAGTTCGGACATTTACGCACGCGGAGATACCAAATATGTCTATAAAAAATGTTTTTTACGCTTTTTGGGGGTAAAATAGGAAAAAAAGGACGTTTTACTTTTTTATTGGGGGAGGGGATTTTTCACTTATAGAACAGATCAGTATTATCGGTCATCTCCTGCTCTGGTCTGCTCGATCACAGACCAGAGCAGGAGACGCCGGGAGCCGCACGGAGGAAGGTGAGGGGACCTCCGTGCGGCGTTATGAATGATCGGATCCCCGCAGCAGCGCTGCGGGCGATCCGATCGTTCATTTTAATCGCGAACTGCCGCAGATGCCGGGATCTGTATTGATCCCGGCACCTGAGGGGTTAATGGCGGACGCCCGCGAGATCGCGGGCGTCGGCCATTGCCGGCGGGTCCCTGGCTGCGATCAGCAGCCGGGATCAGCCGCGCATGACACGGGCATCGCTCCGATGCCCGCGGTTATGCTTAGGACGTAAATGTACGTCCTGGTGCGTTAAGTACCACCTTACCAGGACGTACATTTACGTCCTGCGTCCTTAAGGGGTTAAGGACCAATCTGGTACGTAGAAGAAAGGAGTAACTCACTTGGAGTGAAGATCCCTCAGCTTTTCCAGACACATCAGTAGATATGAAACGCAAGCTTTTATTTTGTCTTCTTAAAAATCATCAGGGTAGCAAATCATGTTAAAAACATGGACCAATGCGATTTGGCTGTGTAGCCTTTCTCAAGGTCTGCTCAAGACAAATATATTATGCCGAATAAATACACAAATGCATACAAAGTTCCTCCCTGTTGTGCACGTCACTTCCTGTGTCATTATCACTTCCTGTGTCATTCCTGAATTTAAGCTCCATATACACACTTGCTTGATTATGTGGCTGCGGTTTAAGGGGAAGGAAAATAAATAAATACATTTAAAACTGCAACCATATGTTCTCCTCATGCTGATGCCACCTCCAGGCTGTCTCATTCTGCCACCATATGTTCTCCTCATGCTGATGTCAGATCCAGGCTGTCTCATACTGCAACCATATGTTCTCCTCATGCTGATGCCAGCTCCAGGCTGTCTCTTTCTGCCACCCTATGTTCTCCTCGTTTTGCCGCCAACTCCAGGCTGTTGTAATTCAGCCACTATATTGTCTCCTCTTGCTGCTGCCAACTCCAGGCTATGTCATTCAGCCACTATATGGTCTCCTCATGCTTCTGCCACCTCCAGGCTGTGTCCTTCAGCCACTATATTGTCTCCTCATGCTTCTGCCACCTCCAGGCTGTGTCATTCAGCCACTATATGGTCTCCTCTTGCTGCCGCCAACTCCAGGCTGTGTCATTCTGCCAGATTATGGTCTCCTCAAGCTGCTGCCACCTCCAGGCTGTGTCACTTTGCCACCATGTGGTCTGCCCATGCTGCTGGCACATTAAATAAAACTTTTTAGGTTCATCTATTTGAAATCTTCAATTTAAATGTTAAAAAAATATCTTTAATATTTTCAATTGTGATGCCCTATGGTCTTGTCAGGTTGTTGCCACCTCCAAGCTGGGTCATTCAGCCACTATATGGTCTCCTCATGCTGCCGCCACCTCCACGCTGTGTCATTCTGATGCCATATGGTCTCCTCATACTGATGCCACCTCCTGGCTCTGTCATTGTGCCGTTCTGCAACAGTGATTCTAATAGCAACGCCTCTAATCTGCATGTCATACTGAATAACAGTATTACGTGTTACGGCAAGGCAAAGTGTTCTACACCCCTATTGAGGCTCTCTGTAGCCCCAAAATAGCCGTTTTTAATAGCAATTTGCCACAAATAAATTTGTACCAAACCAAAATTTTTTGGGGAAAATTTTACGAATCATCCAAATCAAATTTTTCAAAAATTCATTCATCTCTAGTGGGAAATCTTCACTAGATAGGCCACTGAGCTATCCACAGCTACAGTACTTTCTCCCTTTTCTTACAACCAGAGGACTGGAGTAAATCTTGTGTTACACCTTGGGCCTCTTGATGACCCACTTCCAGAATTGCTGTTTTTGTTACTATTTTATTTTCTCATCTCCATCAGCTCCATCCACCTTCCATTCTTTCAATCATAGGCATATCTTGGAGCATATTATAATACTGGTCCTTTGTTGGGGATGATTTGCTTTGGGGCCCCCTTATGCACCTTTGCACCCCCTATGGCTACGCCCCTGCTGTCAATACATGCTGCCATGGGTTCCTAGTTTCTCCCCATTTTTTTTCTCTCCTTTTTTTTATTTCTAGCACACTTCATTGTTTTGCATCAGAATTCATGTCATAGTTGGGCTTCTATTTATGCCCAAGACTTCTCACAGTGCACTTGATACATAGAGACTATGGCCCAGATTTATCAATCTGTGAGAGAAAAACTGGAGAGAGTTCACTTTAGTTCCATTGGTTGCTATTGGAAAATCTCTATAGTTTTCCTCTCACACAGTCCGGGCCTATGTGTTGTAATACCCATATCCTTTTCCTTATATCTTAATTCCGTCTGTGTTTCAACAACCTGGGAAGATTAGGCATATGATAGCCCTGCACCTTATCAGGCCTTACTATTATCCTTGATTCTGTGTTTTGATTTGCCTCAACTTTAGTCACATATATGTATTTTACATATCTCCTCTCAATGCCATTTTACTATATGAGTCAACATATAACTTGCATATCGGAAGTGTTATCCTGGTAGTGCTCACACACTGTTACGCCGAGCGCTCCGGGTCCCCGCTCCTCCCCGGAGCGCTCGCTTCACTCCCTCCGCTGCAGCGCTCCGGTCACGTCCTCTGACCCGGGGCGCTGCGATCCCGCTGCCAGCCGGGATGCGATTCGCGATGCGGGTAGCGCCCGCTCGCGATGCGCACCCCGGCTCCCCTACCTGACTCGCTCCCCGTCTGTTCTGTCCCGGCGCGCGCGGCCCCGCTCCCTAGGGCGCGTGCGCGCCGGGTCTCTGCGATTTAAAGGGCCACTGCGCCGCTGATTGGCGCAGTGGTTCCAATTAGGGTTTTCACCTGTGCACTTCCCTATATTACCTCACTTCCCTTGCACTCCCTTGCCGGATCTTGTTGCCTTAGTGCCAGTGAAAGCGTTCCTTGTGTGTTCCTTGCCTGTGTTTCCAGACCTTCTGCCGTTGCCCCTGACTACGATCCTTGCTGCCTGCCCCGACCTTCTGCTACGTCCGACCTTGCTTCTGCCTACTCCCTTGTACCGCGCCTATCTTCAGCAGCCAGAGAGGTGAGCCGTTGCTAGTGGATACGACCTGGTCACTACCGCCGCAGCAAGACCATCCCGCTTTGCGGCGGGCTCTGGTGAAAACCAGTAGTGGCTTAGAACCGGTCCACTAGCACGGTCCACGCCAATCCCTCTCTGGCACAGAGGGTCCACTACCTGCCAGCCGGCATCGTGACAGTAGATCCGGCCATGGATCCCGCTGAAGTTCCTCTGCCAGTTGTCGCTGACCTCACCACGGTGGTCGCCCAGCAGTCACAACAGATAGCGCAACAAGGCCAACAGCTGTCTCAACTGACCGTTATGCTACAACAGTTGCTACCACAGCTTCAGCAGTCATCTCCTCCGCCAGCTCCTGCACCTCCTCCGCAGCGAGTGGCCGCTCCTGGGATACGCTTATCCTTGCCGGATAAATTTGATGGGGACTCTAAGTTTTGCCGTGGCTTTCTTTCCCAATGTTCCCTGCATCTGGAGATGATGTCGGACCTGTTTCCCACTGAAAGGTCTAAGGTGGCTTTCGTAGTCAGTCTTCTGTCCGGAAAAGCCCTGTCATGGGCCACACCGCTCTGGGACCGCAATGACCCCGTCACTGCCTCTGTACACTCCTTCTTCTCGGAAATCCGAAGTGTCTTTGAGGAACCTGCCCGAGCCTCTTCTGCTGAGACTGCCCTGTTGAACCTGGTCCAGGGTAATTCTTCCGTTGGCGAGTATGCCGTACAATTCCGTACACTTGCTTCAGAATTGTCCTGGAATAATGAGGCCCTCTGCGCGACCTTCAAAAAAGGCCTATCCAGCAACATTAAAGATGTTCTGGCCGCACGAGAAATTCCTGCTAATCTACATGAACTTATTCACCTAGCCACTCGCATTGACATGCGTTTTTCTGAAAGGCGTCAGGAACTCCGCCAAGATATGGACTCTGTTCGCACGAGGCGTTTCGTCTCCTCGGCTCCTCTCTCCTCTGGTCCCCTGCAATCTGTTCCTGTGCCTCCCGCCGTGGAGGCTATGCAGGTCGACCGGTCTCGCCTGACACCTCAAGAGAGGACACGACGCCGTATGGAGAACCTCTGCCTGTACTGTGCTAGTACCGAACACTTCCTGAGGGATTGTCCTATCCGTCCTCCCCGCCTGGAAAGACGTACGCTGACTCCGCACAAAGGTGAGACAGTCCTTGATGTCTACTCTGCTTCTCCACGTCTTACTGTGCCTGTGCGGATGTCTGCCTCTGCCTTCTCCTTCTCTACAGTGGCCTTCTTGGACTCTGGATCTGCAGGAAATTTTATTTTGGCCTCTCTCGTCAACAGGTTCAACATCCCGGTGACCAGTCTCGCCAGACCCCTCTACATCAATTGTGTAAATAATGAAAGATTGGACTGTACCATACGTTTCCGCACGGAGCCCCTTCTTATGAGCATCGGATCTCATCATGAGAGGATTGAACTTTTGGTCCTCCCCAATTGCACCTCGGAGATTCTCCTTGGACTTCCCTGGCTTCAACTTCATTCCCCAACCCTGGATTGGTCCACTGGGGAGATCAAGAGTTGGGGGTCCTCTTGTTCCAAGAACTGTCTAAAACCGGTTCCCAGTAACCCTTGCCGTAACTCTGTGGTTCCTCCAGTAACCGGTCTCCCTAAGGCCTATATGGACTTCGCGGATGTTTTCTGCAAAAAACAAGCTGAGACTCTACCTCCTCACAGGCCTTATGATTGCCCTATCGACCTCCTCCCGGGTACTACTCCACCCCGGGGCAGAATTTATCCTCTCTCTGCCCCAGAGACTCTTGCCATGTCCGAATACGTCCAGGAGAATCTAAAAAAGGGCTTTATCCGTAAATCCTCCTCTCCTGCCGGAGCCGGATTTTTCTTTGTGTCCAAAAAAGATGGCTCCCTACGTCCTTGCATTGACTACCGCGGTCTTAATAAAATCACGGTTAAGAACCGCTACCCCTTACCCCTCATCTCTGAACTCTTTGATCGCCTCCAAGGTGCCCACATCTTCACTAAATTGGACTTAAGAGGCGCCTATAACCTCATCCGCATCAGAGAGGGGGAAGAGTGGAAAACGGCATTTAACACCAGAGATGGACACTTTGAGTATCTGGTCATGCCCTTTGGACTGTGCAATGCCCCTGCCGTCTTCCAAGACTTTGTCAATGAAATTTTTCGTGATCTGTTATACTCCTGTGTTGTTGTATATCTGGACGATATCCTAATTTTTTCTGCCAATCTAGAAGAACACCGCCAGCATGTCCGTATGGTTCTTCAGAGACTTCGTGACAACCAACTCTATGCCAAAATTGAGAAATGTCTGTTTGAATGCCAATCTCTTCCTTTTCTAGGATATTTGGTCTCTGGCCAGGGACTACAGATGGATCCAGACAAACTCTCTGCCGTCTTAGATTGGCCACGCCCCTCCGGACTCCGTGCTATCCAACGCTTTTTGGGGTTCGCCAATTATTACAGGCAATTTATTCCACATTTTTCTACCATTGTGGCTCCTATCGTGGCTTTAACCAAAAAAAATGCTGATCCCAAGTCCTGGCCTCCTCAAGCAGAAGACTCCTTTAAACGACTCAAGTCTGCCTTTTCTTCGGCTCCCGTGCTCTCCAGACCTGACCCTTCCAAACCCTTCCTATTGGAGGTTGATGCCTCCTCAGTGGGAGCTGGAGCTGTTCTTCTACAAAAAAATTCTTCCGGGCATGCTGTCACTTGTGGTTTTTTCTCTAGGACCTTCTCTCCAGCGGAGAGGAACTACTCCATCGGGGATCGAGAGCTTCTAGCCATTAAATTAGCACTTGAGGAATGGAGGCATCTGCTGGAGGGATCAAGATTTCCTGTTATTATCTACACCGACCACAAGAACCTCTCCTACCTCCAGTCTGCCCAACGGCTGAATCCTCGCCAGGCCCGGTGGTCTCTGTTCTTTGCCCGATTTAATTTTGAGATTCACTTTCGTCCTGCCGATAAGAACATTAGGGCCGATGCTCTCTCTCGTTCCTCGGATGCCTCAGAAGTTGATCTCCCTCCGCAACACATCATTCCACCTGACTGCCTGATCTCCACTTCTCCTGCCTCCATCAGGCAGACTCCTCCAGGAAAGACCTTTGTTTCTCCACGCCAACGCCTCGGAATCCTCAAATGGGGTCACTCCTCCCATCTCGCAGGTCATGCGGGCATCAAGAAATCTGTGCAACTCATCTCCCGCTTCTATTGGTGGCCGACTCTGGAGACGGATGTTGGGGACTTTGTGCGAGCCTGCACTGTCTGTGCCCGGGATAAGACTCCTCGCCAGAAGCCCGCTGGTTTTCTTCATCCTCTGCCTGTCCCCGAACAGCCTTGGTCTCTGATTGGTATGGATTTTATTACTGATTTACCCCCTTCCCGTGGCATCACCGTTATTTGGGTGGTCGTTGATCGATTCTCCAAAATGGCACATTTCATCCCTCTTCCTGGTCTTCCTTCTGCGCCTCAGTTGGCTAAACAATTTTTTGTACACATTTTTCGTCTTCACGGGTTGCCTACGCAGATTGTCTCGGATAGAGGGGTCCAATTCGTGTCTAAATTCTGGAGGGCTCTCTGTAAACAACTCAAGATTAAATTAAATTTTTCCTCTGCATATCATCCCCAGTCCAATGGACAAGTAGAAAGAATTAACCAGATCCTGGGTGATTATTTGCGACATTTTGTTTCCTCCCGCCAGGATGACTGGGCAGATCTCCTTCCATGGGCCGAATTCTCGTATAACTTCAGGGTCTCTGAATCTTCCTCCAAATCCCCATTTTTCGTGGTGTACGGCCGTCACCCTCTTCCCCCCCTCCCTACCCCCTTGCCCTCTGGTCTGCCCGCTGTGGATGAAATTTCTCGTGACCTTTCCATTATATGGAGAGAGACCCAAAATTCTCTCTTACAGGCTTCTTCACGCATGAAGAGGTTCGCGGATAAGAAAAGAAGAGCTCCCCCCGTTTTTTCCCCTGGAGACAAGGTATGGCTCTCCGCTAAATATGTCCGCTTCCGTGTCCCTAGCTACAAGTTGGGACCACGCTATCTTGGTCCTTTCAAAATTTTGTGTCAAATTAATCCTGTCTCTTATAAACTTCTTCTTCCTCCTTCTCTTCGTATCCCTAATGCCTTTCACGTCTCTCTTCTCAAACCACTCATCCTCAACCGTTTTTCTCCCAAGTCTGTTCCTCCCACTCCTGTTTCCGGCTCCTCGGACGTCTTCTCGGTCAAGGAAATTTTGGCTGCCAAAAAGGTCAGAGGGAAAAATTTTTTTTTAGTAGACTGGGAGGGTTGTGGTCCTGAAGAGAGATCCTGGGAACCTGAGGACAACATCCTTGACAAAAGTCTGCTCCTCAGGTTCTCAGGCTCCAAGAAGAGGGGGAGACCCAAGGGGGGGGGTACTGTTACGCCGAGCGCTCCGGGTCCCCGCTCCTCCCCGGAGCGCTCGCTTCACTCCCTCCGCTGCAGCGCTCCGGTCACGTCCTCTGACCCGGGGCGCTGCGATCCCGCTGCCAGCCGGGATGCGATTCGCGATGCGGGTAGCGCCCGCTCGCGATGCGCACCCCGGCTCCCCTACCTGACTCGCTCCCCGTCTGTTCTGTCCCGGCGCGCGCGGCCCCGCTCCCTAGGGCGCGCGCGCGCCGGGTCTCTGCGATTTAAAGGGCCACTGCGCCGCTGATTGGCGCAGTGGTTCCAATTAGGGTTTTCACCTGTGCACTTCCCTATATTACCTCACTTCCCTTGCACTCCCTTGCCGGATCTTGTTGCCTTAGTGCCAGTGAAAGCGTTCCTTGTGTGTTCCTTGCCTGTGTTTCCAGACCTTCTGCCGTTGCCCCTGACTACGATCCTTGCTGCCTGCCCCGACCTTCTGCTACGTCCGACCTTGCTTCTGCCTACTCCCTTGTACCGCGCCTATCTTCAGCAGCCAGAGAGGTGAGCCGTTGCTAGTGGATACGACCTGGTCACTACCGCCGCAGCAAGACCATCCCGCTTTGCGGCGGGCTCTGGTGAAAACCAGTAGTGGCTTAGAACCGGTCCACTAGCACGGTCCACGCCAATCCCTCTCTGGCACAGAGGGTCCACTACCTGCCAGCCGGCATCGTGACACACACCTTCAGTCACTCCCAAAACCTGGACCCAAACTTAAGTCAATGAGGCAAGAAGTTTCATTGATAGATACCTTCCATGGTTCTTACATATCTCCTTTTCACCCCCCCCCCATCCCCTTTGCCCAAAGCCGAGTAGCTTGGCACCATACAGTGGACTCTTGACAGGGCATGAGCCTTTAAATGACATTTACCTGGTTTATGTTTCACCACAAAATCAAAGTGTTATCCTAAAATTATTCCCTTAATTTTGACTCATCCAATTCAATTGGGCAAGGTCTAAAAAAAAGTCGGAAGTTTCTAATAATCAGGTAATATCCGAGAGAATCTAGTGCCCATTTTATTGGAATAATAAATAGAATGGAATAATTTTTCTCACATGAGTTGAGTTTTTCTGCTCAGGTACATGACTGGATGAATTCCCCATTCATTCCCTGTGACTGGACGGCCCCTAGTCCAACCTTTGAGGCCTCTGTTTGAACTATAAACTCCTTTGACAAATCAGGTTCTATCCGCACTGGCTGTCTACAGCAATACTATTTATAATTCATTAAATGTCTTTTCTTCCTCAGATAACCATTGTATCATCACTGATTTTTATTTTATTTTGTAAGGCCAGTCAAAGTAGCTGCAATACTGGCAAAGTCAGTCACAAAACATTGGTTATACCCCACAATACCTAAGAAAGCTCTTACCTGTTTTTTGTTGTTGTTGTTGTTTTTTGTGGCCAGTTTTGTATTGCCTCAACTTTATAGACTTGAGGATTAGTCATCTCTATCTCCACAAATATTATGCTTGTTCCATCCCTGTGATACAAGTTCTTGGCACTAAACACAGGGAAATCTGAATAAACCCAGAGTAGAAAACCAGAGTGGTTATGTATCTTACTGGACCTAACCATTTAATTAACTCATCCACCTTTGGCATAGGATAGACATCCAATTTTGAAACTTCATTGAGTTTCTGGAAGTCCCTTCAGTAATGCCATCTTCGATTTAGTTTTGGGACTAATACAACTGGGCTGGACCATTCACTTTTGGATTTTTCAATTACTCCTAAGGCTAGCATTCTCTGGACCTCTTCTGAGACAATCTGTCTAGGTGCTTCTGGAAATCAGCATAGATTTACTTTAACGTTCACCTGACAGTCAGTAAGGATCTCATTTTCAATAAAATATTTGCAACCTGGCAAGCTAGGGAACATGTCTATATTGTGTTGAAAAAATTCCCCAGTCTTCTGTTTTTGGGAACAAGCTAAGGTATCAGCAATTTTCACCTTATTGTTCTCAGGAACAGGAGTAGCTAACTAATGCTGCCAGTGACTCTGCTTCTCTCCAAGGTATAATTAAGTTTACAAGATATAACTGCACTGCTTTCCTTTTCCCTGGCTGATGCACTTTGTAATTCACCTCCCCAATCTTATCCAGGGCTACATCTTTGGCAGTGATAACCTTAGCAGTGGCGTTGCGACCCGGGTGCGGGGGGTGCGGCCCGCACCGGGTGACACCAACCTAATGGGGTGACACCAAGACGCTCCGCAGCACCCACACCCCCTCCCCAGCTACACTGACACCCCCCTACTGTGCCCAACCGGCCTCCCATCCGTCAGCACCCCCCCCCCCCGTGCTGTGTGTGCGGTGCGCCCGTCCGTTAGCAACCCCCCCCCCTTTCAGTGCGCCCGTCCGTCATCACGCCCCCCCCTCACCTTCACCAGTACTGTGCCCGGCCTCCGCTCTTACGTCTGCGCCGGCCTGACGTCACACCGCATGGCCGCGCAGGGGGACGTCAGTTACGTCACTCGCATTGCGCCCGGTGAGAAGGAGCGCTGCGCTGGATGGGTGAGTGTGTGTGTCTGTCTGTCTGTCGCTATCTATGTTTGTGTGTGTGACTCTGTGTGTGTGTGTGTGTGTGACTGTGTGTGTGTTTGTGTGACTCTCTGAGTGTGTGTGTGACTGTGTGTTTGTGTGACTCTGTGTGTGTGTGTGACTCTGTGTGTGACTCTGTGTGTGTGTGACTCTCTGACTGTGTGTGTGTGTTTGTGTGTGTGTCTCTCTGTGTTGTATGTGTTGTTTTTTTTGTGTGTGTGTGTGTGTGCATGTGTGTGTGTGTGTGTGTGTGGGGGGGACTTTGAAGCATTGTGGGGAACCTGCGGCCTAATGTGGGGAGTCTATGCTACCTAATGTGGGGAGTCTATGCTACCTAACGTGCGGAGTATATGCTACCTAATGTGCGGAGTCTATGATACCTAATGTGCGGAGTCTATGCTACCTAATGTGGGGAGTCTATGCTAGCTAATGTGGGGAATCTGTGCTACCGAATGTTGGGAAACTGCTACCTAATGTGGGGAATCTGTGCTACCTAATATGGGGAAATTGATACCTAATATGGGGTAACTGGTACCTACCTAATGTGGGGAAACTGGTACCAAATGTGGGGAATCTATGCTGCCTAATGTGGGGAAAAGATGCTACCTAATGTGGGGAAACTGCTACCTACCTAATGTGGGGGAACTGCTGCCTACCTAATGCTCCCCCCCCTGGCAGTAGCACCCTCATCATCCGCCAGCAACTACCCCCCCCCCAGCAGCACCTCCATCAGCAGATCCTGATGGTGGATGATGGCGGTGCTCCTGCCAGGAGGATGATCCTGCCGATGGATGATGGGGGTGATACTGCCAGGGGGGATGGCCAGTAGCACCCTCATCATCCTTTAGCAACACCCCCCCCCAGTAGTAGCACCCCGATCATCCACTAGCAACACCACCAATACCCCCCTCCCGTGGTAATAGCATCAGCTAACGGATGTTGAGGGGTGTTACTGCGGTTGTGGTATTATATTCAGAGGGTGCACTGTATGGCAACGTTATATTCAGAGGGCGCAGTTTGTGGTAGTGTTATATTCATAGGGCACAGTGGGTGGTAGTATTATATTCAGAGGGCGCAGTTTGTGGTAGTATTATATTCAGAGGGCGCAGTTTGTGGTAGTATTATATTCAGAGGGCGCAGTTTGTGGTAGTATTATATTCAGAGGGTGCAGTGGGTGGTAGTATTATATTCAGAGGGCGCAGTTTGTGGTAGTATTATTAGAGATGAGCGAACTTACAGTAAATTTGATTCGTCACGAACTTGTCGGCTCAGCAGTTGATGACTTATCCTGCGTAAATTAGTTCAGCCTTCAGGTGCTCCGGTGGGCTGGAAAAGGTGGATACATTCCTAGGAAAGAGTCTCCTAGGACAATATCCACCTTTTCCAGCCCACGGGAGCACCTGAAAGCTGAACTAATTTATGCAGGAAAAGCCATCAACTGCCGAGCCGAGAAGTTTGTGACGAGTTGAATTTACTGTAGTTTGCTCATCTCTAAGTATTATATTCAGAGGGCGCAGTGGGTGGTAGTAATATATTCAGAGTGTACAGTATGTGTTGGTATTATATTCAGAGGGTACAGTATGTGATAGTATTATATTCAGGGGTACAGTATGTGATAGTATTATATTCAGAGGGTACAGTATGTGGCAGATTAATATTCAGAGGGTACAGTATATGGTAGTATTATATTCAGAGGGTACAGTATATGGTAGTATTATATTCAGAGGGTACAGTATGTGATAGTATTATATTCAGGGGTACAGTATGTGGCAGATTTATATTCAGAGTGTACAGTATGTGTTGGTATTATATTCAGAATGTACAGTGTGTGGTATTATTATATTCAGTGGGTATGGTGTATGGAAGGTTTATAATCAAAGAGTATAGTGTATAGTAGTATTATATTTAGAGGATACAATGTCTGGCAGGTTTATAATAATAATTGTTTTCATATAGAGGATGAGAATGCGCTGATATAGTGAGGAGACGTCTGGGCGTCACATTCTACAGACAGAAGTTTTAGCTGGACCAGGCGGTATGTACCATCTGAATTAGATAAGGGAAGACTATAGAGAAGACGTCACTGATATCATTGTACATTCTCCTCTCTGTGTCCTATCAGAGCTGTAGTCGCTTGTCAGTTCTACAGTTATGGTAAGTGAAACTACAACTCCCAGCATACCCTCACCACTGCATAAAGGGGTACTCTACTGGCAAAAAAAAATTTTTAATCAACTGGTGCTACAAAGTTAAACAGATTTGTAAATTACTTCTATTTAAAAATCTTAATACTTCCAGTACTTATTAGCTGCTGTATAAGCGATTCACAGGAAGTTATTTTCTTTTTTAATTTCTTTTCTGTCTGACCACAGTGCTCTGTACTGACACCTCTGTCCATGTCAAGAACTGTCCATAGTAGGAGCAAATCCCCATAGCAAACCTATCCTGCTCTGGACAGTTCCTGACATGGACAGAGGTGTCAGCAAATAGCACTGTGGTCAGATTGGAAAGAACTACGCAACTTCCTGTGGAGCATACACCAGCTTATAAGTACTGTAAGTATTAAGATTTTAAATAGAAGTAATTTAAAAATCTGTTTAACTTTCTGGCACCAGTTGATATAAAAGTAAATGTTTTCCAGTGGAGTACCCCTTTAAGTAATTCTGGGAGCTGTATATTTAAATGGTGAAAACTTCTTTAACACTTTCCTATTCTGTGGCAACTGGTATATCTGATTATTATACTGGAATTTCTCACAATGCGCTACAACAGTGGTGTCTGTCACAACAGGCTAAAAACTTACTGGGGGGAGGGGGGAGGTATGGGGGGTGACACCATTTTCTACCGCACCGGGTGACACCAACCCTAGCAACGCCACTGAACCTTAGCATTGGGAGATGTGGATTTACTCTAAAGCTCCCAGAGCAAAGTTAAATAATGTCCTATTACAATTGCATGCATTAAGTCTATGACTATGCACACTTGGTGGGATAGATGACCACACAACAAGGGAGTTGTGTTATTTACATAGGACTGTTTGCTAGTTTAAAGTTAGCGAGATGGTATTTGCATGAGAGTGTCTGTTCAAGGATTTTGTGGCTGTCTTGTCCCTTTTGCTATGTCGTCTGTTAGAGGGGAGTACAGTTGTTCTGAAAAGTTTGCATACCCTTAGAGAATTGGTAATATATTTACCATTTTTAAAGAGAAAAATACAGGAGCAGACAAAACACATTTCTTTTAATTCTTATGGGATTTATATTCAAATGTAGCCTGTAAAAGAATGGCATGTGTATAAAAAAAAAAACATAGCAACAATTAAAAAAAAAAAATGAAATGACCACTATTCAAAAGTCTGCAGTTCTTAGTACTATGTATCGCCCACCTTAACATCAATGCCAGCGTGTAGTCTTTGGTAATAGTAGCCTTTGAGGCCTGGGATTCTTGCAGGTGGTATAACTGCCAATTTCTTTTTAACAAATTGTCTACAGGTTAGGCAGAGTCTTTGGTTGTATTGCATAAACCACATGTTTGAGATCTCACCAGAATTATATAATTATATATTATTTGTTTTTGCATTTTTCTGTTTAGGTGTGTATTCACACACTAGTTTGTTCAGAGCAGTTTGCTATTCTACCTGGATAGGAAATAGTTAATGCTCTGAACGAAGGAGAACTGGTGCTGGTTATTGTGCCATACACTTTCAGGCCTGCTTGAGCATTTACATTGTATTTATCTGAGTTTTAGCCATGGTTATATAGTCTTTTTCTTTGTAGTTAGTCTGTGTTACATTTGTCGGTTTTAGGATTAGGATGTCCGTTCTTAGTCTGTATTCAAACTGTGTCTGAGTCTTGCTTGTTACCTGTGCTCTGTATGTTATATTCCTGTTTAGCAATAGATCTCTTTTACCTTTGTGTAGGGGACTCTGGGTGTATTGTTTATTCACTTTGTCTACCAAAGGTCTTCTGCAGGATTGAGCTAATTTGTTCAAGGAGTCTATTCTGACTCATCCGTTTCCTAGTCTTGTGTCCAGTGTGTACAGTGTCCTATATTTGTATTCCTGTTTGGTTGATCTGATCTATGTCCTTTGTGCTTGCACCTGTTTGTGAACAGTTTCCTATGTTTCCTTATCAATTTGCCTGTTTATATTCTGCCCTGTTAATATTTGTATCCTGCTTGGTATATCTGGTTGTCTAGTAGTTTTCTGTTCTGGCCCAGTTGTTGATCCATCATTTAGGATGGATAGGCAAGTAGGCAGAGAGAGATGTTTTAGGGTCAGTTTAGGGCTCACTCTCCCTGTCCCCCCAGTCCATCATGACAGGTGGCCATGCCATCTGTTAAGTTATACCACTATCTCTAATCCCTCCACAGCCGCAGGCTGGGATCATTTACTGTTTAGTGTTACGCCGAGCGCTCCGGGTCCCTGCTCCTCCCCGGAGCGCTCGCGGCGTTCCTCTCTCTGCAGCGCCCCGGTCAGACCCGCAGACCGGGAGCGCTGCACTGACATTGCCGGCGGGGATGTGATTCGCATAGCGGGACGCGTCCGCTCGCGAATCGCATCCCAAGTCACTCACCTGTCCCGGTCCCCGGCTGTCACGTCCTGGCGCGCGCGGCTCCGCTCCTTAGGGCGCGCGCGCCAGCTCTCTAAGATTTAAAGGGCCGGTGCCTGGCCCAATCAGCCTAATTAGCTTCCACCTGCTCCCTGTCCATATTACCTCACTTCCCCTGCACCCCCTTGCCGGATCTTGTTGCCTTGTGCCAGTGAAAGCGTTTAGTGTTGTCCAAAGCCTGTGTTCCAGATCTCCTGCTATCCTCATTGACTACGAATCTTGCCGTCTGCCCCGACCTTCTGCTACGTCTGACCTTGCCTTTGCCTAGTCCTTCTGTCCCACGCCTTCTCAGCAGTCAGCGAGGTTGAGCCGTTGCCGGTGGATACGACCTGGTTGCTACCGCCGCAGCAAGACCATCCCGCTTTGCGGCGGGCTCTGGTGAATACCAGTAGCAACCCTAGAACCGGTCCACCGACACGGTCCACGCCAATCCCTCGCTGACACAGAGGATCCACATCCAGCCTGCCGAATCGTAACATTTAGCTGTCAGTGGGATGATATTCTCCTAAATTTATATGTATGCCGCTTAGTAGCTGACTGTGTGTACAGTATGAGGGTAAGCTTCCCTATTACTGCATACCTGCTGCAATAATCTACTGCTCAATTGTCAGGGAAGTAAGCGGAAAGCAGCAGTCCAAAAAAATTTTCATTTTATGTTCTTCAGAGAGCAATTTGCAATCTACTTTTGGGACTTTTGTGGGTCTAAAAGCAGGACCTAATAATTAACTTGACATCTGGCCACATCACTGGATAGGTAGAACACTGACACTACTGTTGCATGCCTGTTATCTGGCCTTTATTGCATGAGGAGTCAGACTTTTGTAGTTTTCCTGAGTCATATTTAGAATATGTTGATGTCTTTAGCAGGCAACAAGCTGAGACCTTTGCACTACATACAGTGGGGCAAAAAAATATTTAGTCAGTCACCAACTGTTCAAGTTCTCCCACTTAAAGGACATCTGTAGTGCAACATAACTTATCCCCTATCCGAAGGATATAGATATAGTTATAGATAGTTATAGATCGTTATAGTTATAGATCGTGGGGGTCGCAGCTCTGGGGCCCCCCGCAATCTCCTGGACGAGGCCGCAGCAGTCTGCAGGAAATGTAGTTTTGTCCCCAGCAGAAAACCGTGGCAGACACGCCCCCTCCATGTATCTCTATGGGGTACATGGAGGGGGGGTGTTGGCCACCGCACCATGTGGGGACGGAACCCCCCTTTCCAGCATACTGCTGCGGCCCCTTACATGATATCGTGGGGGGGGGATAAGTTATATTGCACTACAGATGTCCTTTAAAAAGATGAGAGAGGCCTGTCATTTTCATCATAGGTATACCTCAACTATGAGAGACATAATGAAAAAAAAAATCCATAAAATCACATTGTCTGATTTTTAAAGAATTTATCTGCAAATTATGGTGGAAAATAAGTATTTGGTCACCTACAAACAAGCAAGATTTCTGGCTCTCAAAGACATGTAACTTTTTCTTTAAGAGACTCCTCTGTCCTCTACTCATTACCTGCATTAATGGCACCTGTTTGAACTTGTTATCAGCATAAAAGACACCTGTCCACAACCTCAAAACTTCCCTATGGCCAAGACCAAAGAGCTGTCGAAGGAAACCAAAAACAAAATTGTAGACCTGCACCAGGCTGGGAAGATTGAATCTGCAATAGGCAAGCAGCTTGTGTGAAGAAAGACCACTGATAATTTCCCTCGATCTGGGGCTCCACGCAAGATTTCACCCCTAGGTGTCAAAATGATCACAGGAACGGTGAGCAAAAATCACAGAACCACATGGGGGGACCTAGTGAATGACCTGCAGAGAGCTGGGAGCAAAGTAACAAAGGCTACCATCAGTAACACACTACGCTGCCAGGGACTCAAATCATGCAGTGCCAGACATGTCCCCCTGCTAAAGCCAGTGTAGGTCTGGGCCCAACTGAAGTTTGCTAGAGAGCATTTGGATGATCCAGAAGAGGATTGGGAGAAATATCATATGGTCAGCTGAAACAAAAGTAGAACTTTTTAGTAAAAACTCGACTCGACGTATTTGGAGGAGAAAGAATGCTGAGTCGCATCCAGAGAACACCATACTTACTGTAAAGCATGGGGGTGGAAACATCATGCTTTAGGGCTGTTCATCATCAAAGTTCCAGGACAACTGATCCGTGTAAAGGAAAAAATGAATGGGGCTATGTATCGTGAGATTGTGAGTGAAAATCTCCTTCCATCAGCCAGGACATTGAAGATGAAACATGGCTGGGTCTTTCAGCAGGACAATGATCCCAAACACACCGCCCGGGCAACAAAGGAGTGGCTTCATAAGAAGCATTTCAAGGTCTTGGAGTGGCCTAGCCACTCTCCAGATCTATACCCTATAGAAAACCTTTGGGGGAGTTAAAAGTCTGTGTTGCCCAGCAACAGTCCCAAAACATCACTGCTCTAGAGGAGATCTGCATGGAAGAATTGGCCAAAATACCAGCAACAGTGTGCAACAGCGGATATTCGCTCCTGGGCCTGATGAGAGCGGGGTGCTGCGTGCAAGATTGCGGGGGTCCTCAGCAGCGGGACCCCGAGCGATCATGCAACTTATCCCCTATCCTTTGTCAGCACGGTAGTACCCCTTTAAGACAACCTGTCTATTTTTTTTTTTATCCAATTGATTTCTCTTCTTAACCTGATTATATTATTGTCCCCACCTAAATTCTGTAAGCAGTTCCTGTCCGAGTCTATGATGTCCCTATAAGGAAGATTTTTGTTTCACAGAATCATATAAATCCAATTCTTCCATTCAGTCATTCCAACAAAGGGACTGATTGATGTTAAGGACTTTGTGGTGGCCTGCTAAACCTGTGCTCTCACGAAAAGCCTGCCAGTCTGTTGCTTCATTTGCCATTCCTTGCTCTCCATGGACCCATATAGCAATGAACTTTATAACTGATGTGCCCAATTCTTCTGTCTACTTTGTTATCTGGATGATGGTGGACCGGTTCCCCAAGATGGGACACTTTATTCCTTTAACAAGTCTCCTTCTGCTGTCTCTTTGGCCACCTTGTTCATTAAGTACACCTCTGTTTACAATACGCTTGCATATTATCTTGGATAGAGAAGTTCAGTTTGTATTGGGATTCTGTCATTTGCTCTGCAGATTAATGCATGTCAAGCAGAATTCTCTTCACCTATTATCCTCATTCGAATAGACAAGTGAAACATATCAACCAAATTTTGGGGAAACATATCTGGCATTTTGTGTATTTTCTATTTTTAATTGTTACAAGCAACATTCCAAGGTGTCTTATCTTAACTCCTTGTTTTCAAATGTTTCTGATGCCAACTCCGCTGTCAGACTGAACACTAAGAATTATATTTGCAAAGCCATCTCTCAGTTTAGAAATAATACAGCTAAGAAGCTGTTTAGCATAAAGACAATGAATTTCTTCCAAACATATTCATCTAAAGACTTCTTGATGCAATCTGGCTTTTTGGCTTTTTGATTCATATACAGTCCTGAAACAAATTCAAATGGTGTGCTACAAGCTTTGTATGTCCTCATCCTAACAGATACTTAAGGGTGCTTTCACACCACAATTTGTGCCTCAGAGGCACAGATATGTCGGGAAAACCTTAAAATTGGGTATCCCTGCTAGCATAAGCATGGCTTTTTTTCATTTCAATGGCCCAAACATAGTCAGAAAGTAATTACATTCCAGTTAATCATAGAACAAAAAGGCAAAAGACAGCACTGAACCAATCCATCGTACTCGTGGTCAACCGAAGGGCCACTCCATTGTCCAAATACAAAGGAAATGCAAGGCCACAGCACAAGTAATGGAAGACTCCAATTCATATGGAAAGAGCTGTGATTTATTGGTTCCCCACATGCAGCGTTCCGGCTAGATGTTAGCCTTTATCAAGCATGCTTGATAAAAGCTAACATCTAGCCAAAACCTTGCATGTGCGGAACCAATAACTCACAGCTTTCCATAGGAAACGGAGTCTTCCATTACTTGTGCTGTTGTCTTGTATTTCTTTTGTCCATCCGGTCAAGTTTTAGCTAAACTGAAAAGTGCTGATTTTCACATTTCTAAGACAAAGCCAAACTCATAGATGCTTGGAAAATGACCTGAACATTGTTACTAGCTCACTACCTTTGGGCCATTGAAATGAATGGGGCCATGTCTACAGATATGTTGGCACCCTATTTTGAGGTTTTCCTGACATATTTGTACCTTAGAGGCACACATTGTGATGTGAATGTGGCCTAATTGGTTCAATGTCTCTCTTTTACCAAGAGATGCACATTTTTCGAGATGCATTGCGGACAAGTCAAGTCTTTGCCTGTTTCTGCTGCTGAGGCACCTGAAGCATGTCTTTTCCTACTGCTCATCTTTCTGCCTTTTCTAACCAATCTGAATGGTGTCCTGAGGAATCCTTCCAGTGAAGTCCAGATTTCTGTGTGGAGGTTGAAGGGTGAAAACATGTAAATCCCTTAGACTCTGCTTAGTTTAGTCTTAAACTAAATTTGTTGCAACCCAGTAGGTCCACATTTGTCCACGTAGGCCTTACAGTACACAATACTGTTAACTGCTGAACATAAGAATCAGAGTGGGAAAAATTCATAATGCAGCCAAAGCTATTGCCATTAGGGAAGAACATGAAGGGTGTACTTGGTCTGAATAAATGATAATTTAACAGGAACGTAAACATGCACATGAATGCCAGGACCCAAGTTGAACATTGCCTATAACATTATACAAGCTGTTCTTGGGACAGGCCACCTTCTTCCATATCTTCATGGTTTAGTTCTGAATGATGTTTGTTTGTCTATTTTATGCACTTTCAGTGGGGTCAGCATGGTCTCTGTAACAATTCTGTGGCTACCATATGCAACCATATGCGTAACTTTGTGAAGAATGTGTGCTTCAATAGCCTTATTGTGGGCTCAGACTAGAAAGACTAGCCCTTCTTCCCACATGCTCCCCACATACACATTTCCTGCTAAAAGAGGCCACTGCCATTAAGGATTTCTATTTTCATGAAAGGAGTGTACTTGGTCTGCAAAATGTTTTAGGTAGATGGCACATGCAAAGTAACATTTACAGTAATGCAGTAATGCCCTATCACATTGCCTTTACCAGCTTGTCATTCTCTCCATAGTACATCCAAGTGTCATATTTTCCCCAAGAAAGCGATGCATACATACCAGAGCAGTATTGTACATATGTATTGCACCAGACCAGGCTACCTTGTTCAATTTCTCTATTGCCTGGGAATCTGCAGTTAAACAGCATTATACGTAGCTAGCTGGAATACACTTTTGGGGGAAGTTATCATTGGGTTTACCCTGGTTTTGTGGCATACATTTGTCACACAATTTGTCTCAGATGCTGTTTAATGACTTTTCATTGCAACTTTTGCTTTAAAGGAATATTTTTTTTAAAATAATTTACCAAATTGTGATTTCAGTTATTATGTAGTGATCAGGAATTTACGATGTGCCACTTTTCAGTTTGTCGCATCTTTTGGCGCCACTGTACTAACTGAAGCACAAATTTACACAAGCACTGACTTGGCTTGCAAAACTGGCTGTGGACAGCATTATTAAAAAGTCACACATTTTGTCGCCCAGGTTAAAAAAGTTGCACAAAAAGTTGAAAGGAAGCACCATACAAGGTGGAGTACTGAAGTTAGAAATGGGATCAGTACCAGATTTATCACATGCCCTGTGCCATGTAATACATTTGGTAAAGGTACACAGTTTCCACCACACAAATTAATATGTAAAGTCGGGTAAAAAGACATGCATCTAAACCACTCTTGATGAATACCCCCCTTTGTGTCTGAAAATTTTCTATGAAAGACAGCATTAACTTTTTAAACAATATGTACTATAGTAGGATCAGTTCAGATGAGCTAGCCTTTGTTCTTCACATGCATCAATGAGCTTTGGGTGCCCTTGACCTGTTGTTGGGTTAATGGCTGCTACCTTCTGCATACTGGGAAGTCACTTAGTCCACTTGATTAGCCAGCTTGCCCATTTTTTCTGCCTCCAGCACATTTTCTAGAACTAACTGTTCATTTGTATATATGTCCCACCATTTGACAGATGCTTTTCTCATGAAAAAATCAATGGTATTCAGTTTACCTGTTCGTGTCTATTCAGTTACACACTTCTTTTAAAGGGGTACTCCGGTGAAAACCTTTTTTCTTTTAAATCAACTGGTGGCAGAAAGTTAAACATATTTGTAAATTACTTCTATTAAAAAATCTTAATCCATCCAGTACTTATTAGCTGCTGAATGCTACAGAGGAAATTCCTTTCTTTTTGGAACACTGATGACATCACGAGCACAGTGCTCTCTGCTGACATCTCTGTCCATTTTAGCAACCATGCATAGCAGATGTATGCTAAGGGCAGCATGGTGGTTCAGTGGTTAGCACTGCTGTCTTGCAGTGCTGGGGACTTGGGTTCAAATCCCACTAAGGACAACAATAAATAAGGCATTATTATTATTATAATAACATCAGCAGAGAGAACTGTGCTCGTGATGTCATCAGAGAGCATTCCAAATAGAAAATAATTTCCTCTGTAGTATTCAGCAGCTAATAAGTACAGGAAGGATTAAGATTTTTTAATAGAAGTAATTTACAAATATGTTTAACTTTCTGTGACCAGTTGATTTAAAAGAAAAAAGGTTTTCACCGGAGTACCCCTTTAAGTATACCAGAGGAATGGTACAACAGAGAAAAATAAAAAATATGTTTTCTAGAATAGTTTTTTCATGGAGAATACAAGTTGTTACTAAAAGAGACATGTGAAGAGCGGCCACAGGTCTTTCTTAAACTATCTCTCGAACTGATACACCTAGAATGCTTTTGTTGAAAATAGTTGTGTTTCTATGATAGTGTTTTTGATTCAGACCAAAAAAAAAGAGGACCTTGGGCTGTTCATTATTATTTATTGAAAAACTCTCTTTTGAAGTTCATCGGTATTTTACATCCATAGTAGTGATACCTTAGCAATGGCTTAGCTGGGAAAAAGTGGACTGAGAAGGGCCGTTGTTACTGATGCAGATGAACTATGGTACGGAACAAGTGTACACTGTTAAATGAATGGCAAGGGGTCTTCAGCTGAAGCTGAAATTCCTAAAACCTAAATCCTATAGTTTGAAGAGCAAATGATATGTAAATGATGCCTCTTGAAGAATGGTTAGGGAACTACAATAATCTGAGAATCTAAGCACACTCAATTGGCAAAGTACTTTGTCACCACAGATGGTAGGGTAACTGTTATTTCATATTACATTTGCCTGTTTATAATACACACAAAAATGTCACAATGCTGTAAGCCATTATGACTGGATTAAGTTTCACTTTATGGATTTCAGTGAATACTAATGTATTGTCAGGGAAAAGGATGTGCAGAACTAATTTCATCCGCTCCCTGGTCCCCACCTACTTGAGGCATCCGCCCTAGGCAACAGCCCCAACTGAAAGTGCACAGGAAAGGGTAGGATAGTTAGCAAGCCAGGTCAGAACCAAATGTCTGTATCAGTAATAGAATCAGAATTAGTCAGAAGCTAGAGCAAAGGTCAAAGCCAGGAAGTAACATCAGGGACAATATCAGGAACTGTACCAAAGTCAGAAGCCAGATCCAGAGTCTGAACCAGAACGGAACACCAGAATCACAAAACCAAGGTAAGGGGTCAGAGTACCATAGAACCAATAAGCAGTTACAGAATGCATGTGAAACACGAGGAGCAACCATCACAGGCATTTGTGGCTAGCAGCCGCCTGTTTAAATCTAGCACCATCAGGCTACATAGGATGCTCAGTTCAAGCCTGATTGGCCCAGCATCTCAACTCCCTGATAGAGTTGCTCGCGAATATTCGCAATTCGAATATTATTCGCGAATATCGCATATTTGTGAATTCGCGAATTTCGCGCGTCCATATATTCGCGAATATTCGCGAATTCGAATATGGCCTATGCCGCTCAACACTACTCCCTGATAGGCCAACCAGCCCTGCAGTCAGTGGGGCTAGTAGCCCTGGTAATAGAGCAACGCCATCGGTGCCCTGAAGAAGAGGAGACAAAGACCGCTGCAGGACCACAGCAGAGTAAAGACATCACAATTAATTTCCCAAGTCATTTTTTTCTTTAGTTAAAAGTTGGGTGTTACACTGTATTCAAACTTTATATACTTCTTCATTTAATTATAATAAGTAAATAATATTAGGTCAAGCCTGCTTGTGACCTGGAAGGGCAGTGGTGTGGATAATGGTATAATTACTGTGCTGTGTAGTGTTTGCTACATTTTGTATTTAGATTTAATATTATGTTCAGGGCAGACTTTATAGAAATGAACTTAAATATTCCTATATAAAATAGCCTTTGAGGAAAACATAATGTCCAGGATCAGCATCTAGTTAGGATCATGCAGTCATAGCCAACAAAAATAAGTGGTGGTTATGGACACCCTTCCTAGAAAACATGTCACAAAGATTTGTTCATGCACAGATGATACATACTGTACATAGATGGTAGGTAGAGAACCATTACAGATGCTCTGCAAATCAGGAGCTAGGTACAGTGTTGCTTATGACATGCTGATTCACTAAACCTATAAAGCTTGAACTATTAAATATACATACTATCTTATATTCCTATGATATTTCTCCAGCGTAGCATACCTGTACTAAAAAGACATTGCAATGAATTTTGCCTACTCTGCATGAGTATGAGGTCTAGCCATGAGAAAGCCTGTACAGATCATTAATGTGATGAGTAATATAGAAATACATAAACACAAAAGTAAGCAAAGTACAAAAGTAAAAGTATATCATCAAAAGTATATACATCTATATCAAGTCAACCTATATATTGTGAAGACATATGCTTGTTGAGAATAATACTAGCCTGTCAAACACCAAACACAGAGTTTACCGCATAGAAATGTAATGTTACTGACCTTCACTATAGAGTAGCTTTTCAGGCAGTTTTATCCTTCCTTTTCGTCTTCTTTAGGCTTGCAGCATTGTGTGTGTTTCTGCAAATATTGAGGGTGAGACGAGATTCTCTCAGAATGAAGCTCTGGTTTGGTGAGGTGGGCAGGGCAGTGGAAGGACTCATTTAAATATACAGCTCCAGACATGTACATACAAAGTGTAAGACTTTCGCAATGCTTACACCTCTTTCTGAAGAAGGGATGTGAAGATTCTAGACAGCTCATTATTCATTGATGAAGCTACAAAGTGCTAAAACTTGTTACGAGCTCAGCAGCTGCAAACTTCTAAAGCGAACAGGACAAGGTAAGAAAACGTATCTGCTTCTGTATTACTATCTGACTGTCTTATGTATAATCAGAGGCAGTAGATGTCATACCACATAGCAATAGATAGGTCTGGCTTCTGAAAACACCCACAATGTTGGAAGTTGTAGTTCGTCACATCTTGCCCCTGTAATGGCCACCACAGTGTACATGTAGTACGTATTGGCCATTCAAATGAATGTCTATATCATACATTATTGGACCAAGACTGTCAGAGCAGAACTGATACTCTGATGGACATTGTGATCCTCATCGCTGGGATCCTGGGGATACTTCTCTATAATGTCAGAATTTCCTAATAGGACATTTGGAAGCGGGTAGTACTGATAACACAACTTATTTACGTCAATTACAAGTCCAGTTTTGGATTAGCTGATGTGGGGCTGAACTTTTTGCAGTCTTTGTTAGAAACATAGAGACTTATATGTTGTGTTTTTTTAATATCTAAATAAAAACCTTACTTGAGGCAGTATTTATAGTAATGATGTAGAAAAAGAGTGTAACAGAACAAACTGTGTTTGAGAATCTTGTGGTCGTCATTTTGTGGACAGGTACAGACAATCTAGAAAAGCTTTGTTATTCTTACAAGGAAATTACGACCCTTTTGTGTAAAATTAAATAAATATTAGTATAGTACAAAATATACAAGTTACAAAATACAAATATATGATTTTCACAATCATTGTTTCATCTGTTCCCAACATCACCCCCCTCCCCCCAAAAAATGCAAATTTTGGCTTACATTTTCTTCCTATTCACTTTTAAGACATTTTTATTTTTTCCATCAAGTTAATATTTACTTAGTATTTTTAAATTTCTTTTGCTGGCACCTTTTATTTTCCATATACTGCCACAGACAGGCTGTATCAGTAGCTTAGCCAGGGTAGGTACCTAACTGAGTAAAGGCCTCAGGCTGCCCTAACAACCCATCACCACCCTGTGATTACATGATGAGGGGAAGGGGGTAGGTGGGCGGACCACTGTTCCACAACAAAGCTGTTTAAATGTGCCACAATCACTTTGATCGGCATTTACACAGTTGAATAACCAATATCGGATTGATGTCTGATGCTGGTCATTGCTTATGGGTGTCAGTTGCAGACATACCCCCCGCATCATACCCCTTTACCCAACCTATGTGGTAACTGTACAGGATAGGTCAAGAAGGTGGTTAAAATGTATACACTGTGTTCTGGTACTTTTGAAGTTTTTTAATTAGTGGACTTTTTTTTTTATATATATATTCAGAATGCTCTGTGTATGGCAATTTTTCCATGGTGATTTCCCATAGTACTCTATAGAGTAAAAAAAAAAAAATGGTATAAATGTATATACTTAATGACACTAAACTAAACAAGTCACTAAAACAGCCCTAAAATACTATAAACTACTAGTGTTTTAAAATGTGTTTTGTCATGCCTTTAATATGCCAGAAATTACACAGTGTAATGGAGCCCATAGGCTAGGTTGTCACACACATATATTAAAGGAATATTGTAGTGGAATATAACTTATCCTCTATCCTAGGATTGGGGATAAGTTATAGATAGTGGGGGGGGGTTCGAATGCTGGGAGCCCCCGTGATCTCCTGTATGAAGCCGCGGCAGACAGGCCCCCTTCATGTATCTCTACGGCCACCGCGTCATGCGGGGGACACAACGCCCCTTTCCTGCAGACTGCCACGGCCCTGTTCAGGAGATCACGGGGGGTCCCAGCGGTCAGAACCCCCACAATCTATAACTTATCCCCTATCCTTTGGATAGAGGATAAGTTATTTTCCACTACAGTATTCCTTTAATAGTATTTTGGTCAGTATTTGTAGCCAAACCCAGGAATGGAATCAACCACACAAGAGAACAAGCCACTTTTACTCTCTAGTTTTATCCATGTGACAATTTTCCTGGTTGCTGCAATGTTTCTACTTATTTCCACCGTTTATTTCAATCTTAAAGGGGTATTCCGGGATCTAATATTTTATCCCCTAACCAAACAGGTTTCCGAAACTGGAGACGCAGCTCCACATACAATGCGGGTGCCGCAGCGAGATCTAGGGGGGTCCCAGCGGCGGGCCCCCCGCGATCAGACATCTTATCCCCTATCCTTTGGGTAGGGGATAAAATGTTAGATCCCAGAATACCCCTTTAACCCCCTAACGATGCAGGGAATTAACATATTTGGGTTTTCAATTCTTTTGTAATTTTTTTTTTAGTCTTCAGAGCCAAATGAGCGCTTGTTCATTTGCAGGACTAAATGTACTTTGTAATGACATGTTATTATAAAATATACTGCAAAACAGAAAATAAATATTTGAAAGGTGAAATGGAAATTCAGTTTTTATGCCATTCACTGTGCTGTAAATTGACATGTTATCTGTATTCCTCAGGTTAATACCCAATTTGTATAGATGTTTTCATGTTTTACTATTTTTAGAAAATGTTAAGTTTTAAGAAATGTATTTAAATTGCTATATTCTGATCCCTATAACTTTTTTCATTTTCTGTCTACAAAGCTGCATGAGGACTCGTTTTTTGCACCATGACATGTAGTTTTTATCTGACCCATTTTGGCAATGTATACATTTTTTTTTTTGTGGGATGTGATGTGACCAAAGAACCATAATTCTAGTATTTGATATTTTTATGTTAAAGGGGTACTCCAGCGCTAAGACATCTTATCCCCTATCCAAAGGATAGGGGATAAGATGCCTGATCATGGGGGTCCCGCCGCTGGGGACCCCCGTGATCTTCCATGCCGCACCCCGTTAGAATCAGCCCATATAGGATAGGGGATAAGATGTCTTAGCGCTGGAGTACCGCTTTAAAGCAATTTCCATGTGGTTAAATTAAAAATTATATTTTATCAGTTTGGACATTTCCACAAGTGGCAATACAAACAAATATGTTTATGTCTATGAGCAATCATTCTATTGTTTATTCAATTCAATGGGTCATTTACAGGTTAAAGGGAATCTGTTAGCTTTCATAACAATGTACATGGTACCTTTCATATTTCTGTCTGTTCTTCCATAACATAGAAAAATGCCTTTATTTTCTGGTGCCAAGTGTCAAAGGGGCATTCCCAAACTGCACTGCAGGCTGGAATGCCTCCTCCCCCTTATCCCTGTATCTGCTTGATTGACAGTCAGGACTTCCAGCACTATGCCCTGTTTCAAAATCATGTTCCTGACCTGTACACACAAATCGTGCGCAGGTGTGAGTTTTAGAAACAGAGCTCAGCTTCCTGTCAATCCAACAGGGGCAGGATGAGAAGGGAAGGAAGGAGGCATTCCAGCTCTCAGCACTTCAGGGACTTGGAAATGCCTCTTTGACGGTGTGTTCGCACGTTCAGGTTTTGAACTACAATCCCTGAATACAAAGACAGTAATAGATTTAATCTTTCTAAGAGCCTCAATCTTTTTTTAACACGTGTCCTTTTTTTATGACCTTTTCCAGACTTGTATTCAATAATTGCTATTAAAAACCTGGACGTGTGAACACACCCTGACATTTGGCATCAGAGAATAAGAGGATGTTATGAAGCACATAAACAGGGGCATAGCTATAGAGGTAGCAGAGGTAGCAGTGGCATCAGGGCCCTGGGGTCTAAGGGAGCCCCAAAACACATCTGCCCCATAAGAGACCAGTATTATATATAGCATATGGGGGCCTGTTGCAGATTTTACATCGGGCCCAGAAGCTACAAGCTACGCCTCTGCATAAAGATATATGCAAGGTACCATGGGACGCCTTGTCTCAGTGTCAGCAGTTTGGAACATGAATTGTAGCTGAAGGGTTTCCAGACAGATTAAGAATTTGGAAATTGCCCATAACAGGCAGTGTGTGACCAGACTTAGGCTCATGAACCAGGTCTTCTCTGGTTGTCAAATGTTGCATGAAGTTTATGTAAATAAGCTTGAGTTCTTCTAAACCAATTGGCTGTTTTTCCATTATAAAATAAGGATAGAGGATAACTTTTAGATTGCGGGGGGTCCGACCATGATCTCCTATATAGGGTCCCAGCAGCTCGCAGGAAGGGGGCATGTCGACCACCGAATGAAGCAGCGGCTGACACGCCCCCTCAATACAACTCTATGGCAGAGCCTTCGGCAATCTCATGCTCTGCCTTAGCGCTCTATTGAGGAGGCGTGTCGGCCGCCGCTTCATGTGGAGATTGACACACGCCCAGGCCCCATACAGGAGATTGCGGGGGGACCCAGTGGTCGGACCCCCCCCCACGATCCTAAACATATCCCCTATATATATCCTTAGGATAGGGGATGCGTTTCTCAATCCTGGATATCTCCTTTAACATAACTAGTCATTTGACCATTATATTTAGCCAGAAGTTGAACACCACATAAACAAACTAATAGCATGATTTGTTTCTGTGTATTGGACCCACTCCTGGTTTTGCTAAAATTACTTGCCAAAATACAAACCGAATTCTGAGCAAAATACTACATGTGAACATAGCCTAAGGGTAGAGTTACATCTATACCCAACTCTTCTGTTCATTGTGTATCACAATGAACATGAACATTTTGGCTTAATGTTGCATACATTTTTGTTTGTGGTATCCATTTGTATCCATTTGAATACATTTTAACTGTCTAAAGTTTTTTTTTGTTAATATGTTAAATTATGTAAAAACTGTAAAACAAGAGAAAAAAAAACTGTAGCACACCATATGTCACTTATATACTTCTATGTGAGAAAACTAATAGCATACCTTACTATACAATACATCACTAATATATCTCTATGGGGGAAAAAATGTATACAACAACATGTGATTTTTTTTGGTACAGAAAGGTAGTGGATGCAGAACTTTTCTACCCCGCAAAAAATTGCACACAAAACTTTCCAAAATAACATACTTCTGGCAACTTTTACTTAATCAAAGTCTATGGAGGAGAAATATCAAAACCTGTGGGGAGGAACAGCTGACCAGTTGCCCATGGCAACCAATCAGATTGCTTCTCTTATTTTTCGGAGGCCTCTTTAAAAAAAAATAATAATAAAATCTAATTGGCTGCTATGGGCAACTGGTTAACTTTTCCTCTGCACAGGTTTTGATAAATCTCCCCCTGTGGGTATACCACAGCATATCATTTAAACGCAACCTAGTGCTGTGGTATAGATGTGAACCAGCTCTAATTCAGAAGCCATGTTTTCTCACAAGGGTCATATGCATTTGACTTCTAAGCAGACCACATATGCCTGAAAAGAGTTACTGACACATTTATTTTTATGATTTTTTTCGGTATAATATTAAGGCATAAAGGTAATTGAAGACTGTATCAACAATAGCAGCACTTCTTTTCTTGCTCACTGAAAGTTTTGTTGACACGTGCATTTTTATGCTACCACATAGAATATAATGTGCAGTGCAAACACAGCATTTATTTGTCTTTATACCATAATAATTTCTTGCATGTCGTTTAAGTTTGTTGTAAAATTTGGCATACCCTAAACTCACGGAATTAACACCAGTCTGGTCACACTCCTTTTAATCACCTGTAGGTGTAGCGGACATTCAGTTGCCACTAGCAACCATGTGAGCTGCACATGAGACTGTAAAGAGAACACAACTCTCTGCATTCCCATCAACCACAGTGCACACCTCACATATAATAGCCATAACCTCTAGGGGCACACTTCAGCTAATTACCTCTACTGCTTTGGCTGCATTTTCTTTAGCATGTAGAGTAAGCACACTTAGGCTAGGATTCCACTTGGGTTTTTTTCTGGCAGTTTTTGGAAAACTGCCACTGCAGTTTTTGAGCCAAAGCCAGAAGTGTATTCAAAAGGAATAGGTCATATAAAGGAAGGACTTACACTTCTCCTCCCTTATGGATCCACTTCTGACTTTGGTTCAAAAACTTCAGTGGCCGTTTTCCAAAAACTGCCAGAAAAAAACCCAAGTGGAGAGTTGCAAAGTAAGTACATTTTATTCTTCCATATCCTAGAGTTAAACTATGCATGTAGTTTTATGCAATATTTCAGCTATGTATGACCTGTCTTCCGGCAAGATGAGAATAGAAGACTTCCAAACACAAATGGAATAGAATTATGTTGCGGCTAGACAGCTTGTGTAAAAGAGCCAGAGATGCGGAAAGCTTATGGCACACACTGGGCACAGAGGCTACATGCACAGCTTGACTCTCTTTGGGATGTCAAAAATACAAATTGACTTACTTTGCAAGCCACTATTGGCACTTAAGGGGTGGTGAGAACAATGTGTGCCTGGCACCCTTTTTCTATTGGCAAACATTACAGAGGTGCAGCCTGCAGTGTTGTAAGATTAATATCTCTGTGTTTCACACACCATTCCTCTGCGCAGGCTATGTAAGGCTGATAACAGACACAACATTTTTATTTTTCTCAACAAAAAAAGAGGGAAATGCCCAGTAGGCTTTAAAACCGAATTTGCCCGTCTTTTTGTGGTATCCCGAAGCTACCATGACTACTGTTTGGGTAGCTGCTGCCTCAAAAACAGCCAGCTCAGTCTCAGGTCTATTTATGATAATATATTGGTATGCAAGTGAATTTTTTTTTACATATGATATGTCTTTTGCAGGCACTGAGCCAATACAAGTGTTACGCCGAGCGCTCCGGGTTCCCGCTCCTCCCCGGAGCGCTCGCTTCTCCCCCTCCGCTGCAGCGCTCCGGTCACGTCCTCTGACCCGGGGCGCTGCGATCCTGCTGCCAGCCGGGATGCGATTCGCGATGCGGGTAGCGCCCGCTCGCGATGCGCACCCCGGCTCCCCTACCTGACTCGCTCCCCGTCTGTTCTGTCCCGGCGCGCGCGGCCCCGCTCCCTAGGGCGCGCGCGCGCCGGGTCTCTGCGATTTAAAGGGCCACTGCGCCGCTGATTGGCGCAGTGGTTCCAATTAGGGTTATCACCTGTGCACTTCCCTATATTACCTCACTTCCCTTGCACTCCCTTGCCGGATCTTGTTGCCTTAGTGCCAGTGAAAGCGTTCCTTGTGTGTCCCTTGCCAGTGTTTCCAGACCTTCTGCCGTTGCCCCTGACTACGATCCTTGCTGCCTGCCCCGACCTTCTGCTACGTCCGACCTTGCTTCTGCCTACTCCCTTGTACCGCGCCTATCTTCAGCAGCCAGAGAGGTGAGCCGTTGCTAGTGGATACGACCTGGTCACTACCGCCGCAGCAAGACCATCCCGCTTTGCGGCGGGCTCTGGTGAATACCAGTAGTGGCTTAGAACCGGTCCACTAGCACGGTCCACGCCAATCCCTCTCTGGCACAGAGGGTCCACTACCTGCCAGCCGGCATCGTGACAGTAGATCCGGCCATGGATCCCGCTGAAGTTCCTCTGCCAGTTGTCGCTGACCTCACCACGGTGGTCGCCCAGCAGTCACAACAGATTGCGCAACAAGGCCAACAGCTGTCTCAACTGACCGTTATGCTACAACAGTTGCTACCACAGCTTCAGCAGTCATCTCCTCCGCCAGCTCCTGCACCTCCTCCGCAGCGAGTGGCCGCTCCTGGGATACGCTTATCCTTGCCGGATAAATTTGATGGGGACTCTAAGTTTTGCCGTGGCTTCCTTTCCCAATGTTCCCTGCATCTGGAGATGATGTCGGACCTGTTTCCCACTGAAAGGTCTAAGGTGGCTTTCGTAGTCAGTCTTCTGTCCGGAAAAGCCCTGTCATGGGCCACACCGCTCTGGGACCGCAATGACCCCGTCACTGCCTCTGTACACTCCTTCTTCTCGGAAATCCGAAGTGTCTTTGAGGAACCTGCCCGAGCCTCTTCTGCTGAGACTGCCCTGTTGAACCTGGTCCAGGGTAATTCTTCCGTTGGCGAGTATGCCGTACAATTCCGTACACTTGCTTCAGAGTTGTCCTGGAATAATGAGGCCCTCTGCGCGACCTTCAAAAAAGGCCTATCCAGCAACATTAAAGATGTTCTGGCCGCACGAGAAATTCCTGCTAATCTACATGAACTTATTCACCTAGCCACTCGCATTGACATGCGTTTTTCTGAAAGGCGTCAGGAACTCCGTCAAGATATGGACTCTGTTCGCACGAGGCGTTTCGTCTCCTCGGCTCCTCTCTCCTCTGGTACCCTGCAATCTGTTCCTGTGCCTCCCGCCGTGGAGGCTATGCAGGTCGACCGGTCTCGCCTGACACCTCAAGAGAGGACACGACGCCGTATGGAGAACCTCTGCCTGTACTGTGCTAGTACCGAACACTTCCTGAGGGATTGTCCTATCCGTCCTCCCCGCCTGGAAAGACGTACGCTGACTCCGCACAAAGGTGAGACAGTCCTTAATGTCTACTCTGCTTCTCCACGTCTTACTGTGCCTGTGCGGATGTCTGCCTCTGCCTTCTCCTTCTCTACAGTGGCCTTCTTGGACTCTGGATCTGCAGGAAATTTTATTTTGGCCTCTCTCGTCAACAGGTTCAACATCCCAGTGACCAGTCTCGCCAGACCCCTCTACATCAATTGTGTAAATAATGAAAGATTGGACTGCGCCATACGTTTCCGCACGGAGCCCCTTCTTATGTGCATCGGATCTCATCATGAGAGGATTGAACTTTTGGTCCTCCCCAATTGCACCTCGGAGATTCTCCTTGGACTTCCCTGGCTTCAACTTCATTCCCCAACCCTGGATTGGTCCACTGGGGAGATCAAGAGTTGGGGGTCCTCTTGTTCCAAGAACTGTCTAAAACCGGTTCCCAATAACCCTTGCCGTAACTCTGTGGTTCCTCCAGTAACCGGTCTCCCTAAGGCCTATATGGACTTCGCGGATGTTTTCTGCAAAAAACAAGCTGAGACTCTACCTCCTCACAGGCCTTATGATTGCCCTATCGACCTCCTCCCGGGTACTACTCCACCCCGGGGCAGAATTTATCCTCTCTCTGCCCCAGAGACTCTTGCCATGTCCGAATACGTCCAGGAGAATCTAAAAAAGGGCTTTATCCGTAAATCCTCCTCTCCTGCCGGAGCCGGATTTTTCTTTGTGTCCAAAAAAGATGGCTCCCTACGTCCTTGCATTGACTACCGCGGTCTTAATAAAATCACGGTTAAGAACCGCTACCCCTTACCCCTCATCTCTGAACTCTTTGATCGCCTCCAAGGTGCCCACATCTTCACTAAATTGGACTTAAGAGGCGCCTATAACCTCATCCGCATCAGAGAGGGGGACGAGTGGAAAACGGCATTTAACACCAGAGATGGACACTTTGAGTATCTGGTCATGCCCTTTGGACTGTGCAATGCCCCTGCCGTCTTCCAAGACTTTGTCAATGAAATTTTTCGTGATCTGTTATACTCCTGTGTTGTGGTATATCTGGACGATATCCTAATTTTTTCTGCCAATCTAGAAGAACACCGCCAGCATGTCCGTATGGTTCTTCAGAGACTTCGTGACAACCAACTCTATGCCAAAATTGAGAAATGTCTGTTTGAATGCCAATCTCTTCCTTTTCTAGGATATTTGGTCTCTGGCCAGGGACTACAGATGGATCCAGACAAACTCTCTGCCGTCTTAAATTGGCCACGCCCCTCCGGACTCCGTGCTATCCAACGCTTTTTGGGGTTCGCCAATTATTACAGGCAATTTATTCCACATTTTTCTACCATTGTGGCTCCTATCGTGGCTTTAACCAAGAAAAATGCTGATCCCAAGTCTTGGCCTCCTCAAGCAGAGGACTCCTTTAAACGACTCAAGTCTGCCTTTTCTTCGGCTCCCGTGCTCTCCAGACCTGACCCTTCCAAACCCTTCCTATTGGAGGTTGATGCCTCCTCAGTAGGAGCTGGAGCTGTTCTTCTACAAAAAAATTCTTCCGGGCATGCTGTCACTTGTGGTTTTTTCTCTAGGACCTTCTCTCCAGCGGAGAGGAACTACTCCATCGGGGATCGAGAGCTTCTAGCCATTAAATTAGCACTTGAGGAATGGAGGCATCTGCTGGAGGGATCAAGATTTCCTGTCATTATCTACACCGACCACAAGAACCTCTCCTACCTCCAGTCGGCCCAACGGCTGAATCCTCGCCAGGCCCGGTGGTCTCTGTTCTTTGCCCGATTTAATTTTGAGATTCACTTTCGTCCTGCCGATAAGAACATTAGGGCCGATGCTCTTTCTCGTTCCTCGGATGCCTCAGAAGTTGATCTCCCTCCGCAACACATCATTCCACCTGACTGCCTGATCTCCACTTCTCCTGCCTCCATCAGGCAGACTCCTCCAGGAAAGACCTTTGTTTCTCCACGCCAACGCCTCGGAATCCTCAAATGGGGTCACTCCTCCCATCTCGCAGGTCATGCGGGCATCAAGAAATCTGTGCAACTCATCTCCCGCTTCTATTGGTGGCCGACTCTGGAGACGGATGTTGGGGACTTTGTGCGAGCCTGCACTATCTGTGCCCGGGATAAGACTCCTCGCCAGAAGCCCGCTGGTTTTCTTCATCCCCTGCCTGTCCCCGAACAGCCTTGGTCTCTGATTGGTATGGATTTTATTACTGATTTACCTCCTTCCCGTGGCAACACCGTTATTTGGGTGGTCGTTGATCGATTCTCCAAAATGGCACATTTCATCCCTCTTCCTGGTCTTCCTTCTGCGCCTCAGTTGGCTAAACAATTTTTTGTACACATTTTTCGTCTTCACGGGTTGCCTACGCAGATTGTCTCGGATAGAGGGGTCCAATTCGTGTCTAAATTCTGGAGAGCTCTCTGTAAACAACTCAAGATTAAATTAAATTTTTCCTCTGCATATCATCCCCAGTCCAATGGACAAGTAGAAAGAATTAACCAGATCCTGGGTGATTATTTGCGACATTTTGTTTCCTCCCGCCAGGATGACTGGGCAGATCTCCTTCCATGGGCCGAATTCTCGTATAACTTCAGGGTCTCTGAATCTTCCTCCAAATCCCCATTTTTCGTGGTGTACGGCCGTCACCCTCTTCCCCCCCTCCCTACCCCCTTGCCCTCTGGTCTGCCCGCTGTGGATGAAATTTCTCGTGACCTTTCCATTATATGGAGAGAGACCCAAAATTCTCTCTTACAGACTTCTTCACGCATGAAGAGATTCGCGGATAAGAAAAGAAGAGCTCCCCCCGTTTTTTCCCCTGGAGACAAGGTATGGCTCTCCGCTAAATATGTCCGCTTCCGTGTCCCTAGCTACAAGTTGGGACCACGCTATCTTGGTCCTTTCAAAATTTTGTGTCAAATTAATCCTGTCTCTTATAAACTTCTTCTTCCTCCTTCTCTTCGTATCCCTAATGCCTTTCACGTCTCTCTTCTCAAACCACTCATCCTCAACCGTTTTTCTCCCAAATCTGTTCCTCCCACTCCTGTTTCCGGCTCCTCGGACGTCTTCTCGGTCAAGGAGATTTTGGCTGCCAAAAAGGTCAGAGGGAAAAATTTTTTTTTAGTAGACTGGGAGGGTTGTGGTCCTGAAGAGAGATCCTGGGAACCTGAGGACAACATCCTTGACAAAAGTCTGCTCCTCAGGTTCTCAGGCTCCAAGAAGAGGGGGAGACCCAAGGGGGGGGGTACTGTTACGCCGAGCGCTCCGGGTTCCCGCTCCTCCCCGGAGCGCTCGCTTCTCCCCCTCCGCTGCAGCGCTCCGGTCACGTCCTCTGACCCGGGGCGCTGCGATCCTGCTGCCAGCCGGGATGCGATTCGCGATGCGGGTAGCGCCCGCTCGCGATGCGCACCCCGGCTCCCCTACCTGACTCGCTCCCCGTCTGTTCTGTCCCGGCGCGCGCGGCCCCGCTCCCTAGGGCGCGCGCGCGCCGGGTCTCTGCGATTTAAAGGGCCACTGCGCCGCTGATTGGCGCAGTGGTTCCAATTAGGGTTATCACCTGTGCACTTCCCTATATTACCTCACTTCCCTTGCACTCCCTTGCCGGATCTTGTTGCCTTAGTGCCAGTGAAAGCGTTCCTTGTGTGTCCCTTGCCAGTGTTTCCAGACCTTCTGCCGTTGCCCCTGACTACGATCCTTGCTGCCTGCCCCGACCTTCTGCTACGTCCGACCTTGCTTCTGCCTACTCCCTTGTACCGCGCCTATCTTCAGCAGCCAGAGAGGTGAGCCGTTGCTAGTGGATACGACCTGGTCACTACCGCCGCAGCAAGACCATCCCGCTTTGCGGCGGGCTCTGGTGAATACCAGTAGTGGCTTAGAACCGGTCCACTAGCACGGTCCACGCCAATCCCTCTCTGGCACAGAGGGTCCACTACCTGCCAGCCGGCATCGTGACAACAAGTGAAATGGGTTAACTGTCTGTACCCAAAATTCTTATCTTCACTGTGAAAGCTGGTAACATGTCACATGTCCACCCTTCAGCCAATTAAAAGCTAAGGGCTGTCCTGTCTCCACTACAGTCCCCAGGGACAGGGGAGGGACCTAAAGCCCATGTTAGTTAGTAAGGATCTAGCCACTGGTGAGGGAACTATTCCTAACAGCAGCTTTCACACTTTTAATAGGAGTCTGCCTCCAACTACAATATTCCAGGTCTAAGCAACAAGCTGCAACCTTTCTGGTGTGTCCCACTACAGGGGTAGTACAAACACAAGTGTATGCTTTATGGACAAAAGTAAAGCTGATGATCCCTCTAGTAAAGTAAAGAATAAGTTCAGGTATACTCCAGGCCGGCCTGTCCAATGCTTGCAGTCTCCCTTCTCTAAGTCCTTAGGTGAGGGAGGGAGACTTTGCAAAGTTCACCACTGAATACCTAAGTGAAGACCACTGAAGTAGGCACTCACACTTGGATAGCTGCTGGAGCAGAAGTACAGTCAAGTCAACTCAGTGTCAAGTCAAGTCAGTTTCAAGTCAAGTCTCAAGTGCAAGTCCAAAGTCTTAAGTGTCTAATCTGATCATGCAAGTTCAGTGTATACAGGTCAGAACCGCTGCACGCCTTTGAGCCCCGAACGCACCACTAGGAATAGAGAACCTGTCTACTCAGGAGGACTACAAGTCAAACGATTCCCGAGTCTATATTCTTGACAATGTTCAAGGACTGCGACAATGACATACTCCCAGTCTCTACCTAATGTGTCTACCAAATGTGATATTCTCACTCTGTATCATCATCATCACTCTTTTCTGTTATATTGGTTTTGCAACACTAGTAAAGAACAAGCTGTTATCCATAAATCCCGGCTTTTGAGGTATTCATTCCTGGGGCTTTGATATGGAGAGTTGATTTATTTGAAGTATGTGCTTAGTCAGTTAACTACAGGTTTGTGGTGCCACAAACCTGACAATCTGCCAGCCAAGGGTCCAAATCTTCTGTCAATGGAGCTGTGTGTGGCCTCTGTAAAAAGCTTCATAAATGCCCCAGGATGAGTACAGTGTAATCTGAAATCATTAAGACAAACCCCTAAGGCTATTCACTTCTAAGACAAAAAAAAAAAACATACACCCTTAAAAGTATCTACAAAGTTCTACAAACAACAGAACCAATGGGTACACACAGACTGTGAATATCCTTATTGGTCTTATTGTATTAAGATCTCTGCACAGCTAAATAAAAAGCTGTCTGTTTTACAATCTATGTGCATAACAGACTTGTATAATGCAGCTGCCACTGCTATATATTAAGCCCTATTGTGTCTTAAAGATGCCGGAATTCCAGCAAATGTGTCAAAGGATTTTTCTTGTAAGTCAATACAGATACTTTGTTCATTGTAAAGGCAGTCTGCAAATGCCTATACACGTGAGACATAAAGGGGTACTCCGACCCCAAGACATCTTATCCCCTATCCAAAGGATAGGGGATAAGATGTCTGATCGCGGGGGTCCCACCGCTGAGGACCCCCCGCAATCTAGCAGCACCCACCTGTAAGTACTGCTGGAAGCACTGGAGGTTCTCAGTCTTTTGCCTCCCGACCACGGGGACGGATTATCATGATGTCATGACTCCGCCCCATGTGATGTCACGCCCTGCCCCCTCAATGCAAGTCTATGGGAGGGGGCGTGAGAGGTGGATGCTAAATGTCAGATTACGGGGGTCCCCAGTGGCTAGACCCCCGCGATCAGACATCTTATCCCCTATTCTTTGGACAGGGGATAAGATGTCTTGGGACCGGAGTACCCCTTTAAGTGCAATAAATAGTAGTGGTCAATGCTTTATACAACGTTATTTACGGGGAGATTTATCAAAACATGTGTAGAGGAAAAGTGGTGCAGTTGCCCATAGCAACCCATCAGATTGCTTCTTTTATTTTCCAGAGGCTTTTAAAAAAATGAAAGAAGCAATCTGATTGGTTGCTATGGGCAACTGCACCACTCTTCCTTAACACATGTTTTGATAAATTTCACCTTTTGTGATTTATGTTAGTCAGGTAGTCAGGGTTGGGATTACTTTTGCGTAGGGTTACTCTGTATCTATATTTGTAATATTCAGCTTTAGAAAAATAAATAAAAAAAAGACATAAAGAAGTCTCCTTACACATACCCCCTGAATATAATAGTATCCCACCGTGCCCCCTACTTGTAGTAGCATCATACACCATTCCTCCTAAATCTAATAGTGTTACACCATTGTGGTCTGCAGAGCACTAGGCAGATTAGCCTGTACAAAATGAATGGCTTATAACAATGTTCCCCAAATTGTGGGTCTTAAAGGTGTACTCTGCCCCTAGACATCTTATCCCCAATCCAAACGACAGGGGATGTCTGATAGCGGGGGTCCGGTCGCAGGGACACCAGGCTGGCACCATGGAGTTGTAAACATTAGTTTATGGAAACTGCCTGTCAAGGTCTTCAGTATACTGTGTCCAGAGTAGCAGTGCAGGAAATAGGTTGGGTGTTACATGGTGCACACATGTGCCCTGCCTTACCTTCTCAGTACAACTACAGAAAGATCATATTGTTAGAACTCCCGAGACCACAGCCTTGGGAGCAGATACCAGTCTCCAGGGGAATAAGATGATACAGCACGGTATATAGAGGGGCCACAGTTTGTTACTATCATATTCAGGGGGCATGGTGTATGATGCTGTTATATTTCGGTGTAACAGCGTGTCTTGATATTAGATTCAGGGGAGTAAGTGGCACATTACGCACTCTGAGTGAATCGGGAAGGAGTGCAGAAGAGCGTGAGTGTTGATGTGGAGGAGGAGGTGGCACAGCAGGACACCCACACTCCTAGCATACCTTAACAGCCTTATTCATGAGGTATGCTCATAATTGTGTTTCTACATGGTTAAGGCCAGCCCACCTTCTCTTCAGTACTATGGAGTTTTCCCTTATGTCAGGACTACAACTCCAATCATTCTTTACTGGGCTCTTTAATGAGTGATGGTGCTGGAACACTAGTGTTGGCTATCTATTATCTGCAGCAGATCTGGGGGCATTTTCAATTGAGGCAATATTGGGGGGGGGGAGTACTTCAGACACGACATTCTTATATTGCTATGGACTATAGTACACGTTTTATGTATATGGTTCTATATAGCTGTGATTGTATCCTGGGGGATGCTCCCACCACCATGCTTCACTGTATGGGTGGTAAAGGGCAGGTGGTTTCATCCTGACATGAGATTTTGAATCGAGACCATAAAATTCAAACTTGGTTTCATCAGGCCATATAATCTTTGTTCTCACTGTCTGACAGTCCTTTAGGTACATTTTGGCAAACAGATGGGCCTTCAAGCTAATGCTACAAATAGGCTATTAATGTTACAGCTTCAGAGAACCGCTTAAAGGGTACCTCTCATCAAAAAAACTTTCAATATATTATAGATTAATGTATGCAGAATAACTTTACAATTGCATGTTATTAAAAAATATGCTTCTTTCTATTTAATTTTCCACTTTGAAGAAATGACCACTAGGGGTCTCCCTACCAGTCCTGGCAGCAAGCATTTCAGACTCATGCTGGAGTCCTAAACACTACGAGCTGCCAGTCTGCTTTGTTCACAAAGGAGAACACTCAGAGCTGCCAGCCTGCTTTGTCCACAGCCTGTTTGGCTGTGAGCAAAGCAGGCTGGCAGCTCTGAGTGTTTAGGACTCCAGCATGAGTCAGAAATGCTTGCTGACAGGACTGATCGGGAAAAATACAATAGAAAGAAGCATATTTTTCATTAACATGCTATTGGAAAGTTATTCAACATTCATTAATCTAAAATATATCAAAAGTTTATTTGATGAGAGGTACCCTTTAAATACATTAGAAATGGGTATTGTACCTCATAGACAAGAATTCTTTACTGAAAGAGCAATGAGCCTGGGGAAAGTTCTGCCACACAATGCTGTAATGGTAGATTTATTAATGGGTGTGAGAGGGTCCTAGAAACCTTTGTAGCTTAGTAGTTTAGATTTCTGGAGGTAGGTCACTGATCTAAAAAATTTATTCTGCTTACCATATTTGGTGTCAGGAAGGAAATCTGATTGGACAGTGACAAGTCTGGAACCTGAAATCTTAGAGATGGCCCTGTTTACACCTTTTAATCAGGCAAAAAAAAAAAAGTGTCTTCTTTGTTGCAAAATAATCCTCAGGTCCCTGTCTCCAAAACAGGAAGGAACTAGGAAGAACCAGGAACATAGAATAGGTGCCCTACATGAAAGAAATTGAGGTAGCAAGCTATATAGTACTGCAGACGCCTTCTTTATATTGACCACTGAGCCTACAATAACGTTATGCCTAAGCATGTAGATAGAAAAGGGGAGTTGGAGCTAATGGCTGTAGTAGTAAGAAACAAGCCATTACTGTAGCAGAGGCCTCGTCCAGTTGCTAGCAACCAGATATGAGAATATCAATCAGATTTGGGAGAAACAGTTAGTAAATATGTAACATTTTGCAATGAAAAATTCTTTATGACAACTTTTTCTAGGCAGCCTTGTGGTATCAGATAATGGTCCCAGGTATTGTTTAATAGAACATGTCATGAGGAAAATACCTATTGTTTTTATCAATTTGTATGTTAAACATATTTTTAAGAATTGTTGGCAATGTTTTTTTCTAATCTTCCATTTTGCTATATAAATTTTTTATTTCATTTTAAATCTAACCATTAGGCCTTAAACTAAGCTGAGACGTCCTGTTTTGTCTGTCATGATGAGGAGGAGGCTGCTAGAAAGTGATCTGTGAAGCCTTATAGGGGTACTCCACCCCTAGACTTCTTATCTCCTATCCAAAGCATTGGGGTTAAGATGTCTGATCGCGGGGGTCCCGCCACTGGGGACCCCCGTGATCTTGGCCACTGCACCCCAAACATCCGGTGCATGGAGAAAACTTCGCTCCATGCTGGATGACTGGCGAGGCAGGGAGGAGGCTCGTGATGTCATGGTCACACCCCGCTCGTGAGGTCACGCCCACACCCCCTCAACGCAGTCTATGGGAGGGGGCGTCACGCCCCCTCCCATAGACTTGCATTGAGGGGGCATGGTTGTGATGTCACGAGCAGGGCGTGACTGTGACGTCACGAGACTCCGGCGCTGCACCCGATGAACGCCGGGTGCAGCAGGGATAGGGGATAAGATGTCTAGGGGTGGAGTGCCCCTTTAAAGTGAAAGGTGACAGCACTGTTTAGATGCATAGAGCTCAGCCTTCTCCTCCCCCTCACGAAGCATGCCCAGAAGCCTTTTCCAATGAGACAGTTCCTGTCTATTGCTTATCTAAAAAAGGCTTGCAGTAAAGCATATCTCCAAATACTATAAAAACAGCTCAGGCAATATGCCAACCTCCATATTATGTACTAAAAATAATTCAAATAACAGAAATCAGGAAAGAGTGTCTGGCTTTAATTAGGTAAAAAAAATAATCTATACCATGTATTCTCTTTAAAATATATGTGCTAGTGCTTGTGGTAGGTTAGCTAATGGTTTTATTTGTAGCCTATGAAGTAGTTCATGAAGTTCTAATTACAGGATACACTTAATTGGAATTTGGCTGTAGCATTTAATTATGTTAACTACCCTAAGTATGATGGCTATTAATAGCATAGCATCTATATCCTATTTTGTTTGAAAGTGTTTTTTTATTATTATATTACTTAAAGTCATTATAAGCAAATTCTGCTCATTCTGGGAAAAATAGATATACAATACTATGCCATATCTGAAGCGGGGCTGAATAGGTTGGTGCATGATTTCTATGTTTGGTCCTGAATCCCATCAACCCCTGCTCAAGACATGAAATATTCTTTTTCTTAAAAGGGATACTCTGCCCCTAGACATCTTATCCCCTATCCAAAGGATAGAGGATAAGATGTCTGATCTTGGGGTCCCACCGCTGGGAACCCCACGATCACCTGCACACCACCTGGGTTTGGGACCGTGAATGGAGAGGACGTGACATCACAACCACGGCCCCGAACCCAGTGTTCAGAATGAAAAGTTCAGAATGTCGGGGGTGGCGTGCAGGTGATCGAGGAGGTTTCCCGCAATCAGACATATTGTCCCCTATCCTTTGGATAGAGGATAAGATGTCTAGGGGCAGAGTACCCCTTTAAATGTTTCTATAATCCTATTAGAATTGTTTCCTCTATAACCAGGAACAACACTGGTACTATTTCTGCCATTTATGTTAATTGTGATTTAAAATATAACTATTATTTAATCAAATTCTCCACATTTCTCATAGAAAAAAAAACATATTGAAAGAATAAAAATTTTAAAAAAATGTATGAAATTACCGATTGGGGGAGATTTATCAAAGAATTTTGACTGGTTTTTCTGTCTAAATTTGTCGCACAGAAAGTCGCAGTCTAAATATCTGCAACTTTTCTGCAACTTTTGCTTTAGAGGATTTTTAGAACATGATGCATTCTAGTCTATTGTAGACGGAAAAATGCATTGATGCTGAATTGCTAAAAAGCGACTTTTCAGCGACAAGTCGCATCGGCTGACAGTATGCTGAAATGTCAGACCATGGTGGAGCAGGTTTAAATACAGTCTAAACCATAGATCCCGAAGTCCATGCACAGAATTTATCAAGAGCCGTGCGACTTTTGATAAATTAGACGCACAATAGACCGGCCTAATGCTCTGTAGTTTTGTCTATATTGATGCGGACATAGACAGCTTTGATAAATCTCCCCCATTGAGTCTGGAATCATATGTTTTGGGAGTAGTTTATTGTGGAGTATTTTTGGCATAAACCAGGAATGAATTCAAAAGAAAAAATGGGAAAATCTAAAGAAATGGCTTATAACGTTCTTCCCTGCTGGAATGACTTCTGGCTCTGGCTCAAAAAGCTTCATTAAAAACTGTACTTCAAACTACATCAAAACTGGGCCCAGGGCAATAGTGCAGACACATGGTTGCTCATATGGTATGTCTACCCCTGTGTGTGTATCCTATCTAAAGCACTGAACACACAAATAAATAGAAACATGTTGTTGATAATTAAAGGGGTATTCCAGGCAAAACCTTTTTTTTATATATATCAACTGGCTCCGGAAAGTTAAACAGATTTGTAAATTGCTTCTATTAAAAAATCTTAATCCTTCCAATAGTTATTAGCTTCTGAAGTTTTCTGTCTAACTGCTCAATGATGATGTCACGTCCCGGGAGCTGTGCATGATGGGAGAGTATCCCCATAGGAACTGCACAGCTCCCTGGACGTGAGTCATCAGACAGCAGTTAGACAGAAAACAACAACTCAACTTCAGAAGCTAATAACTATTGGAAGGACTAAGATTTTTTAATAGAACTAATTTACAAATCTGTTTAACTTTCCAGAGCCAGTTGATATATATAAAAAAGTTTTGGCCTGGAATACCCTTTTAAACATGTATATGTACATTAAAATAGTATTGTTAAAATAACCAGCAGCAGTTAATAATAATGTATATCAACAATGTTTTACTACTTCTATTTATTTGTGTGTTCAGTGCTTGAGATAGGATATATTATTTAAGATATGCATTGGACACTGATTGTGCATTATTATATGATAGCGGCCCTACTATCGCTTTATATACCCCTGTGTGTGCATTAGTATTTATGCCAAATTACTTGTTCCTTACAAATCCTGTGTTTCCTCTCTCTTAGGTACTTAGTAAAGCATACCCTATTGCTCTAGTGGATAAGTAAGAGGTCCAGTGTAAACAGTCAAGCAATAACTTTTCTCCTTAATACCAATGATTCACAAAGTTCACTGTAAATCAATATTTACTTGTATTTTACAGGAGAAATGACCATAAATTGAAGACAGGATCCATCCCTGCCCGTACTCCCTTTATTTCCGGTGTAAGCTCTTTTTCATACAGTATTTCTTACAGTGCTCAGCCAGGTAAATCTAACTCCACTTAATCATTTGCCTAAAATCTACTAGATGGTTATCACTGGTAAACAAATGATAAAAGATATTTGCATATTTTAATCTAGATGTTTCAGTGACTCATAAGAGATTGATAAGGTAGTAAATATTCATTTCCCATTATCTGCTGTACCCTTTGCTACTCACTATAACAGTGTATGTGCTTAGGCTACATTTATTAAAGGTACAATCCAAAAAAATTGGGCTATATAAAGAGAAAATCATCAGCCGGTGTGTAACTTATATACAGAAATACCCATTAAACACACCAGGACTGTTACGCCTAGCGCTCCGGGTCCCCGCTCCTCCCCGGAGCGCTCACGGCGTCTTTCTCCCTGCAGCTCCCCGGTCAGTCCCGCTGACCGGGAGCGCTGCACTGTCATGGCCGTTGGGGATGCGATTCGCACAGCGGGACGCGCCCGCTCGCGAATCGCATCCCAGGTCACTTACCCGTTCCCGTCCCCTGCTGTCATGTGCTGGCGCGCGCGGCTCCGCTCTCTAGGGCGCGCGCGCGCCAGCTCCCTGAGACTTAAAGGGCCAGTGCACCAATGATTGGTGCCTGGCCCAATTAGCTTAATTGGCTTCCATCTGCTCCCTGCCTTTATCTGACCTCCTCCCATGCACTCCCTTGCCGGATCTTGTTGCCTTGTGCCAGTGAAAGCGTTTTGTGTGTCCAAAAGCCTGTGTACCAGTACTTCTGCTATCCACCCTGACTACGAACCTTGCCGCCTGCCCCCGACCTTCTGCTACGTCCGACCTTGCTTCTGTCTACTCCCTTGTACCGCGCCTATCTTCAGCAGCCAGAGAGGTTGAGCCGTTGCTAGTGGATACGACCTGGTCACTACCGCCGCAGCAAGTCCATCCCGCTTTGCGGCGGGCTCTGGTGAAAACCAGTAGTGACTTAGAACCGGTCCACTAGCACGGTCCACGCCAATCCCTCTCTGGCACAGAGGATCCACCTCCTGCCAGCCGGCATCGTGACAGTAGATCCGGCCATGGATCCCGCTGAAGTTCCTCTGCCTGTTGTCGCCGACCTCCCCACACTGGTCGCCCAGCAAGCCCGACAGATTGCCCAACAAGATCACCAGCTGTCGTACTTGACCACCATGACTCAGCAACTCCAGTCGCAGCTACAGCAGATTCAGTCTCAGCTACAGCAGCAGCAACCATCTCCTCCGCCAGCTCCTGCACCTCTTCCGCAGCGAGTGGCCACTCCTAGCCTCCGCCTGTCCTTGCCGGACAAATTTAATGGGGACTCTAAGTTTTGCCGTGGCTTTCTTTCGCAATGTTCCCTGCATTTGGAGATGATGTCGGATCAGTTTCCTACTGAAAGGTCTAAGGTGGCTTTCGTAGTCAGCCTTCTGTCTGGAAAAGCCCTGTCATGGGCCACACCGCTCTGGGACCGCAATGACCCCGTCACTGCCTCTGTACACTCCTTCTTCTCGGAAATTCGAAGTGTCTTTGAGGAACCTGCCCGAGCCTCTTCTGCTGAGACTGCCCTGCTGAACCTGGTCCAGGGTAATTCTTCCGTTGGCGAGTACGCCATACAATTCCGTACTCTTGCTTCTGAACTATCCTGGAATAATGAGGCCCTCTGCGCGACCTTTAAAAAAGGCCTATCCAGCAACATTAAAGATGTTCTGGCCGCACGAGAAACTCCTGCTAACCTGCATGAACTCATTCATCTAGCCACTCGCATTGACATGCGTTTTTCTGAGAGACATCAAGAGCTCCGCCAGGAAAAAGACTTAGATCTCTGGACACCTCTCCCACAGTCTCCACTGCAATCTGCGCCTAGGCCTCCCGCCGAGGAAGCCATGCAAGTGGATCGGTCTCGCCTGACCCTGGAGGAGAGGAATCGCCGTAAGGAAGAGAATCTTTGTCTGTACTGTGCCAGTACCGAACATTTTTTGGTGGATTGCCCTATCCGTCCTCCACGTCTGGGAAACGCACGCTCGCACCCAGCTCTCGTGGGTGTGGCGTCTCTTGATGCTAAGTCGGCTTCTCCACGTCTCACGGTGCCTGTACGGATTTCTACTTCAGCCAGCTCTTCCCTCTCAGCCGTGGCCTGCCTGGATTCTGGTGCCTCTGGGAATTTTATTCGGGAATCCTTGGTGAATAAATTCCGCATTCCGGTGACCCGTCTTGTCAAGCCACTCCACATTTCCGCGGTCAACGGAGCCAGGTTGGATTGCACCGTGCGTTACCGCACGGAGCCCCTCCTAATGTGCATCGGACCTCATCACGAGAAAATTGAATTTTTGGTCCTTCCCAATTGCACTTCCGAAATTCTCCTTGGACTACCCTGGCTTCTACACCATTCCCCAACCCTGGACTGGTCCACTGGGGAGATCAAGAGTTGGGGTCCCTCTTGTTCCAAGGACTGCCTTAAACCGCTTCCCGGTACTCCCTGCCGTGACCCTGTGGTTCCTCCTGTATCCGGTCCCCCTAAGGTCGTTAGGGACTCTGCCTGCCACAGAAAATGCCTCTCCCCCCCTCCCAGTCCACTCAGGCAAGCCTCGGTGCCTCCTCATGGCCCTCGTCCTGGTGTCACACTGCCCCGTGCCAGGCCTCGCCCTCTGCCCTCCCTCCCCATTCCCACTCCTGCTGTACTGCCTGCCATTGAGGAAACCATCCATTCCTTCCCGGTGTCCTCATCCCAGGGGAGGCAGTCACCGGACAAAAAAAAGGGGAGACCTAAGGGGGGGGGTACTGTTACGCCTAGCGCTCCGGGTCGCCGCTCCTCCCCGGAGCGCTCACGGCGTCTTTCTCCCTGCAGCTCCCCGGTCAGTCCCGCTGACCGGGAGCGCTGCACTGTCATGGCCGTTGGGGATGCGATTCGCACAGCGGGACGCGCCCGCTCGCGAATCGCATCCCAGGTCACTTACCCGTTCCCGTCCCCTGCTGTCATGTGCTGGCGCGCGCGGCTCCGCTCTCTAGGGCGCGCGCGCGCCAGCTCCCTGAGACTTAAAGGGCCAGTGCACCAATGATTGGTGCCTGGCCCAATTAGCTTAATTGGCTTCCATCTGCTCCCTGCCTTTATCTGACCTCCTCCCATGCACTCCCTTGCCGGATCTTGTTGCCTTGTGCCAGTGAAAGCGTTTTGTGTGTCCAAAAGCCTGTGTACCAGTACTTCTGCTATCCACCCTGACTACGAACCTTGCCGCCTGCCCCCGACCTTCTGCTACGTCCGACCTTGCTTCTGTCTACTCCCTTGTACCGCGCCTATCTTCAGCAGCCAGAGAGGTTGAGCCGTTGCTAGTGGATACGACCTGGTCACTACCGCCGCAGCAAGTCCATCCCGCTTTGCGGCGGGCTCTGGTGAAAACCAGTAGTGACTTAGAACCGGTCCACTAGCACGGTCCACGCCAATCCCTCTCTGGCACAGAGGATCCACCTCCTGCCAGCCGGCATTGTGACAAGGACATTAAATATAAATTAACAATATTCATACTTTATTGGAAATACATGGATAAAAACATTTTAAAAGGGACAGCGACAATCAGAAAAATTCTGACTGCCACATGGACATGGTATGTGTGAAGCAAAAATAAATGTATATTAAAGTGACATATGCTATCTATAAGGCTACCTAAGTGCAGCATGCAATAGATATAGGCAGTATATACACTTCAATAGAACAGTACTAAACTGGGAAAAGCCAGAAAATTGTGCGAATATAAACAAATGGCAGGAAGACAGCAAGAAATCTTCTGGATACTTAATCAACCGGTGAGCTGGGCAATGCTAGGACCTATGGGCATTTATGCAGAAAGCTTCAACACATCCTAACACAGATCCGCCTGTAAGCAGCAATGTAAAGATTTTGCCACAGCACTCTGGTGGAGTAGTACCTCAGTCACAGACACATACCAAATGCAGCACGTCAGACCCCAATGCCGTTTCGCTGTGAAGGCTTTCTCAGAGTACCTAACGGAACCCTGCTTCTTTCAGGAGCTGGGGGCTGCCACTAATAGCCAGCAAAGAGATCACCCTGTGTCATCTATTTTAACAATTTTAACTGCCATAGGAAGGCTTTACTAGCGAAGCATAAATAAAGTAGCTCATGATTGCTTATTAAAGTCCCCTAAAGAGAATGAAAAAATTAAGTAAACAAAAAAAACTATAAAAATATAACATTAATGAATCTTAGGATGCGGATAATTTCACCACACAGATCATTTTTCTTTCTGTTTTGCAGTATATTTTATGTTAACATGTTTATATTTTATGTTATAACAAAGCACTATTGGTCCTGCAAAAAAAAAAAAAAGTCCATGTGACTTTTTTAAATGGTGCTTTGAATAGTCCACCCTCCTACTGTTACTAGATTTCCAGCAGAGGATTGGAGGAGGATTGTCTCATTGCCTCCAGCCCTCCCTCTGAGCACATGTTCTAGTTTTCTTTTGTGTGTGTGTGTGTGTGTGTGTGTTGAGCATTGCTTTCTTGTTCATTTCGGATTCATGTCACATGTTGTTAGTTTTATCACCTTAAATGAAACAGCACAGGGAGGTTTTAAGTTATCTTTATCACACTTATAGATTTAGGGTGTCTGCTGAAGGAAATTATAAGTGCATAAAAGTCAAGTTACTTAATGTGCATTGCTGGAAATGAGGCAAGCTATCTATTAAACATGCTGGCACCCACAGGTGAGGCTTAATTGGGCAGACAGGGAAATTACAAAATCTGGGAGTGAAAATGAGACTCATTGTTAGTCAGCTAGTGAGAGATTCATTTATTTCTGTCACGTTATCATTCCATAAATAGTACATATAATTCCTTTACCATTTAAAGGAGAAAAGAAATGTTGGGCAAAAAGGTTAAGCACTTGGACTGTAAGCATAACGTAATTCTAAGACAGTCTAAGAAATCTAAGAATTTCAAATTTATTTTGGATTCAAGAGCCAATCTGGATTTGACGATACATACAGGAGCAGGAACTTATGTCAAAGGCAGAGGTCCCTGGTCTGGTACACTAAAGTAGCAAAGGAAACACTGTATACCTTGTTGCTCAGTTATTAAAGGGGTACTCCGCCCCTAGACATCTTATCCCCTATTGAAAGGATAGGGGATAAGATGTCAGATTGCGGGGGTCCTGCCGCTGGGGACCCCTGGGATCTCGGCTGCAGCACCCACCAGTTGCAGCTTCCAGCAGCACTGAAGGCTCTCACGCCCTGCGCCTCAATGCAAGTCTATGGGAGGGGGCGTGACAGCCGTCACACCCCTCCCATAGACTTGCATTGAGGGGGCGGGGCGTGACATCACACGGGGGCGGAGTCATGACGTCAAGATCTCACGTCACCGTGGTTGGGAGGCATTAGGATGAGAGCCTCCAGTGCTGCTGGAAGCCGCAACAGGTGGGTGCTGCAGCCGAGATCCCGGGGGTCCCCAGCGGTGGGACTCCCACGATCTGACATCTTATCCCCTATCCTTTCGATAGGGGATAAGATGTCTAGGGGCGGAGTACCCCTTTAATTGCTGGACCTGGCACAGAGCACCTGGCCAACATCATATTTTATGCTTTGTCCATGCATCAAGACCTCCCTGCAACGAAAGATATGAAGGAATATAGGGGGAGGACGGGAGCACAGAACGGGATCAGGTAAGTATGGTTGTCATCAGTGTCAGACAGTGATTTCCTTTGAAAGCTGATCAAAAAATCATATTTACCCCATAATAGTATCAGTAAAATCTGCAGCTCATTCCGCAAGAAACAAGACAGAACACATAGTTCCGTCAATGGAATATGGTGATGAACGCGATAATAAAAAGAGGGATATAACATGGGATATTTCTAAAAAACTGCAGACTGTGGGTAATAAATATTTAGTTGATTTTTTTATTTTAATATTCACAAAATTTATGAAATTGGAAATGTGCAAGAAAGTTTAAATTTTTAAATTTCAACCCAACTTTTCCTTTATTTCTATGAACAACCTAAATGGTTATGAAAGTTTCTATATCCTGTTGTAAGTTCTTTGAGGGTTGTAGTTTTTAAAATAGGTTAATATAACAGGGGTCGCTAGCATCCAGGCCTCTCCAATCAACATTAGAAATGAACTGATACCTTGAAAAATTGCTTTTGAAATTTTCATGAAAATGTGAAAATTTGCTGCATTACTTCTAAGCTATCTGATGTCCTTCAGGGTATGGTCCTACATAGCACTAATGCAGCATATGTGGGCGAGGTTTGGGGTTAGCCAGCATGCCAGCAAGCCTGTGATGTGCGACCCCGCCCCCAAACCTCACAGAACACACAGGGCTGTGTGTATGCTCAGTGCAGAATATGCAGCGCAAAATTTGCTGCTACGTGGGACCGTACACTAAAAGTAGAAGGACATTAACCAAATTTGCCAACATAAAGTAGACATAAATGGAAATGTGAATTATTAGCAAATTTATATAGAATGGTTATCTTTTCCAAAAGAATGTCAACTTTAAAAAAAAGAAATTGCTAATTTGCCACATTTTGGAATGTTTCACATATTTTAACTAAAGTTATTGACAAAAAATGATCACTAACATAAAGTACAATGGGGGAGATTTCTCAAAACCTGTGTAGAGCAAAAGTTGTGCAGTGGTGCATAGCAACCAATCAGATTGCCTCTTTTATGTTTGAAAAAGCCTCTGAAAAATAAAAGAAGCAATCTGATTGGTTGACATGGGCAACTATACCACTTTTACTCTGAGGTTTTGATAAATCTGTGTGTCTTGAAAAAAAAAATAATCTCTGAATCACTTGGATAAGTTAAAGTATCCCAAACTTGTTAGCACTTGAAATGAGACAGGTCAAATAAAAAAATTAAAAAAAATTGGCATTGGTCCTTAAAGGGGTACTCCGCCCTTAGACATCTTATCCCCTATCCAAAGAATAGGGTATAAGATGTCTGATCGCGGGGGGTCTCGCCACTGGGGACCCCCGCGATCTCAGCTGCGTCACCCCAGACATCCGGTGCACGAACTTCTTGCTTTCAGAGACAAAATAAATCTGGCAAAGGAAATTTCCATATGTCTCATTTATTTAGAGCTTGGACTGAGTGATAATGGGTGGTGCTAATATCAGTAGAGCACTTATGCCCCAGCAACTGTGCATAGGATTTGGCTTATGATAATTTTGCTTTTCAACTGCAATTATATACATATATACACACACACACACATAATATACAGTAATATATTGTGCATGTTTTTGCTAAATATTCATTTTTCTATTATCAGGTCTCTTGGCTCATAGGAAGTCATCATGCAAACAGATGTTTTCCCATTTTATTCCATGTGGAGGACACCATTCCTGTTTGACACCAGAATTGTACAGATCATTATAATAACTCTGGTTACTGCTGCCACTTTTATCGTCATATTGCCTGGAATCAGAGGAAAACTGGTAAGAAAATGCCATCAATGCAGCCGTCATTTAATATCTTTAATATCCACATCTATAAGATGTCCATTAAGCAATAAGCCATTGGAGGGCTTAGACCACACACACTAACGCCATGTTCACACGTCAGAATTTCTGTGCGAAATTCCACTTGGAATGTCTGCTCGAAAATTCTGCTGAATTCAACAGGATTCTTTTGTTCTGTGCACATGATGGAATTTCCGTGCTAGATGTTTCCGGCACAGAAATTCCACGCCGTGTCCGCAGAAAGAATATAAATGTTCATTCTTTCTGCAGACTACACACGGAATGCATAACTGTCTATGAGACAGCGCATTCCTGTGCGGTCCGCATAAAGATTTTCCATGTGGACATTCCAGCGTGTGAACATAGCCTAGGGGTAAATTCACACAGTGGAATTTTTGCAATTCCACAGAAATTCAGTTCAGCAAAGCTTAAATTGTGGAATTCTACTGCAACTTCGCCGGAACGGCGGCAGAATTCTGTGTTCTCTAAACACAGAATTCCAATTAAATTCAAGCCCCGTTCACTTCAATTGAATTCCACAAAATATAAGATTGATCTTATGTTTTTGCAGAATGGCAAAAAACTGAAATTCCACAGCGGAATGACCTGCCCATTGAAAACAATAGGCAGTAACTTATGGTGGAATTTCCGGTGGAATTCTTCTGCAGAATTTCACATGAAAATTCTGCTGTGTGCCCATACCCTAAAATGGCAAAAGTATAAGGGAATACCTGCATTGCCCAAGCCCTTGATAAATCGGTAGGTAACTCTAGGAGGTATAACTATATATATATATATATATATATATATATATATATATATATATATATATATATACCGTATTTAACACACACTTTTCGGGCTAAAATTTTTAGCCTAAAGTCTATGTGCGTGTTATATGCCGATACACTCCCAGGAAAGGCAGGGGGAGAGAGGCCGTCTCTGCCCGCTTCTCTCCCCCTGCCTTTCCTGGGGTCTAGAGCCCTGCTGCCGGCCCTTCTCTCCCCCTAGCTATCGGCGCCGCTGCCCGTTCTGTCCCCCTGACTATCGGTGCCGGCGCCCCACTGCCGGCACCGATAGCCAGGGGGAGAGAAGCGGCGCCGACAGCCAGGGGGAGAGAAGGGGCAGCGGCACCCATTGCCAGCGCCGCTGCCCCGTTGCCTCCCCCCATCCCCGGTGGAATAATTACCTGGGTCGGATCCGCACTGCTGCAGGCCTCCGGCATGCGTCCCCTGCGTCGTTGCTATGCACGGCGTGGCGCACTGACATCATGCGCCGCGCCGTGCAGCGCATAGCAACAATGCAGGGGACGCACGCCGGAGGCCTGCAGCAGCGTGGACCCGACCCAGGTAATTATGCCACCGGGGATGGGGGGAGGCAACGGGGGTAGCGGCGCCGGCAATCGGTGCCGCTGCCCCTTCTCTCCCCCTGGCTATCGGCGCCGGCAATGGGGCGCCGGCACCGATAGTCAGGGGGACAGAACGGGCAGCGGCGCCGATAGCTAGGGGGAGAGAAGGGCCGGCAGCAGGGCTCTAGACCCCAGGAAAGGCAGGGGGAGAGAAGCGGGCAGCGACAGCCTCTCTCCCCCTGCCTTTCCTGGGGGTATATCGGGGTATACACGCGCACACACGCACCCTCATTTTACCATGGACATTTGGGTAAAAAACTTTTTTTACCCAAAAATCCTTGTTAAAATGAGGGTGCGTGTTATAACTATAATGTATAACTATATATAATATAGATGTATAATGTATAACTCTAAGGCCTCATCCATCATTGTTGAGTTATAAAAGCTGTGATTATGGCTATGTTCAAACGATGGAATTTTTAGGCGGAGTTCCGCATTATGTCGGAGCAATGCAGTGCGGATATTGCCATGTGAACATAGCCAATGAGTAATGATATTTTCTTCTAAATGGATGGACAGGATGGCTGATTTTGAAGCAGAATATACATCAATACGATAGAAAATACAGTACTACATTGAACTTAAAAAGTGTAATTTGCATATTTATCAAGCATGCAGTATTTTACCTATTTTTCATATGATCATGTGCATGAGACCTGAAAAGGGGAGGTTACTTTACTAAATATCATGAAAACAGCTTGAGAAAATGATTTCCTAAAAATACCATGAAAATTGTATTTCCTCTAGTGCAGTGGTCTTTAAACTATGGACCTCCAGCTGACAACTTCCATTTTAAATGTCATAAGGAATAATGTTCATCTTATTATAAGCTACTGTATTAAGTATTCTGTGACTTGTATAAAAGGGTTTATATATGTGAAGGGATATAGAGTAGAATAGGGAAACGTATTAGAGTTACACAGCCTTTTTTGATGTTCCCTTTGTCCCTTATTGAATGTATCCATGTGCTGTACACTTTGGAGACCCTATAGCTATATTAATGACAATGTGGGAGGGTTGAACACGTCTCAAAGAATTCCTCCTCGACCTATTGTAACATATCATTTACTATTTCCAGAGAACATTCTGGCTGGTGAGAGTGCTGACCAGTCTATTTATTGGTTCTGTGATAATAGGTAAGACTTTATTTGAACTGTTTTAAGCATAGACATTTGCTGACATAAACAGCCATTAAAGGGGTACTCTGGTGGAAAAAAAATTTTTTTTTCAACTGGTGCCAGAAATTTAAGCAGATTTGTAAATTACTTCTATAAAAAAATATTTATCCTATCAGTATTTATCAGATGCTATATACTACAGAGAAAGTTATTTTCTTTTTGGATTTTTAGAACTTTCCCTGTAATATATAGCCGCTAATAAGTATTGGAAGAATAAAGATTTTTTTAATAGAAGTAATTTACAAATCTGTTTAACTTTCTGGCACTAGTTGATTAAAAAAAATATATGTTTTCCACCGGAGTACCCCTTTAAACACACTTAATGTTAAACACTGAATTGTTCTGTCTCTCCTGTTCCATGTATATTTCTAGTCAGGGGTCAAGTCCTGGAAACAAAAACTTACCCAAGATTTCTAATACGCCCCCCACAACCCTCCACCTTCAACACCCCTTGACGTCCTGCACAGTCCCCCAGGCATACAGCTGTCTACAATCTATAAGAGTTAAAGGGGTACTCCAGTGTAAAAAAAATTTTTTAAATCAACTGGTGACAGAAAGTTAAACAGATTTGTAAATTACTTCTATTAAAAAATCTTAACCTTTCCAGTACTTAATGAATACTTCTGTTCAGTCTTTACAGAAGAAAAAGAAGGAAAAGGACCTCAATTAGGGAGGAAGATGCACGTGTCTTTACAGAGGAAGAGGTTCTACGTTTGCTGTCTAAAGTGAAGACAAATAAGTCACAGGGGCCTGATGGAATACACACAAAATTATTAAAAGAGCTTAGTGGTGAGCTAGCAAAACCATTAACAAATTTATTTAACCAATCACTGGTAACAGGAGTCATCCCGGAAAATTGGAAATTAGAAAATGTCATGCCCATTCACAAGAAAGGTAGTAGGGAGGAATCAAGCAACTATAGGCCAGTAAGTCTGACATTAATAGTGGGGAAATTAATGGAAACCCTACTAAAGGATAGGATTGTGGAACATCTAAAATCCCATGGATTGCAAGATGAAAAACAACATGGGTTTACTTCAGAGAGAAATCTTATTGTTTTTTTTTGACTGAGTGACTAAAATAATAGATGGCAGCGGGCAGTAGACATCACATATCTAGATTTTAGTAAGACTTTTGACACTGTCCCACATAGAAGACTTATCAATAAACTCCAGTCATTGAGCTTGGACTCCCATATTGTTGAATGGATTCGGCAGTGGCTGAGTGACAGACAACAGAGGGTTGTAGTCAATTGAGTATATTCAGAGCAAGGTCTTGTTACCAGTGGGTACCTCAGGGATCTGTACTGGGACCAATATTGTTTAATATCTTCATTAGTGATATCGCAGAAGGTCTCAATGGTAAGGTATGTCTTTTTGCTGATGACACAAAGATATGTAACAGGGTTGATGTTTCTGGAGGGATACGCCAAATGGAAAAGGATGTAGGCAAACTAGAAGAATGGTCAGAACTCTGGCAACTGAAATTTTATGTGGATAAGTGCAAGATAATGCCCCTGGGGCGTAAAAACCCTCGGGCAGAATATAGAATATTTGACACAGTCCTGACCACTAGTGTTGGGCGTGAATATTCGCATTTTGAATTTTTATCGCAAATATCGTAAATTCGTGAATTCGCAAATATTGCAAATATATTCGCTATGTATTAGAAATTACGAATATTTACTTTTTTTTCCTGCATATGTGCATATGCGCATATTCGCATATTCCTTCATTTAACTTGTGGGCCAATTAGAATGATGCAAATACATTTGTAAGAGGTTATCAACAACATACCTAGCAACCAATAGTAAAGTTCCCCACCCCTCACTGTTTTCTTCCTCGAATATAATGAATACGCGAAATTTGCAAATATAGGATGAATATTTGTCTATATATTCACGAAATATAGCAAATTCGAATATGGCCAATGCCGCTCATCATTACTGGCCACAGTATCTGAGGAAAGAGATTTAGAAGTAATTATTTCAGAAGGTTTATTCCTTAATGGGTGGAAGACAATGTAATAGAGCAGCAGGTAATGCTAGCAGAATGCTTGGATATATAGGGAGAGGTATAAGCAGTAGAAAGAGAGAAGTGCTCATGCTTCTGTACAGAACACTGATGAGACCTTGTCAGGATCCGGACTGGTATGTGGAGAGGACACGGGTGGTGGATCCTCTGTGTCAGTGAGGAGATGGTGTGGGCCGTACCAGGGGAACGGAATCTAAGGGGTTACTGGTTTTCACCAGAGCCCGCCGCAAAGCAGGATGGACTTGCAGCGGCAGGTAACCCCCAGGTCTTTCCACCCGATAGCGACTCAACCTCATTGACAGCTGAGACAGGCACGGTACACAAGGGCAAGGCAAGAGCAAGGTCGGACGTAGCAGAAGGTCTGGGCAGGCAGCAATGGTTCGTAGTCAGGGGCAACGGCAAAGGTCTGGATACACAGGCAATAGAACACACAGAAACGCTTTCTCAGGGCACAAGGCAACAAGATCCGGCAGGGACAGGAAGGGGAAGTGGGTTTTTATGGAGTGGAGGTGCTTAGGAACTAATTGGGCCAGGCACCAATTAATGGTGCACTGGCCCTTTAAATCTGAGAGACCCGGCGCACTCGTGCCCTAGAGAGCGGGGCCATGTGCGCCGGGACTGAGCAGAAGGACGGAGCCGGTAAGAGACATGGGATGCGGATACGGCATCCCCGCCGAGGGACATAGAGCAGCGCTCCCGGTCAGACTCGCAGACCGGAGCGCTGCAAGCAGAGGAGTAACGCCGCGAGCGCTCCGGAGGGGAAGCGGGGCCCGGAGCACTCGGCATTGCAGACCTCACTTGGAGTATTGTACGCAGCACTGGAGGCCGTATATCCAGAAGGATATAGATACTCTAGACAGAGTTCAGAGAAGAGCTACTAAACTAGTACATGGATTGCAGGATAAAACTTACCAGGAAAGGTACTTACCTTAACATGTATAGCTTGGAAGAAAGAAGAGACAGAGGGGATATGATAAAGACTTTTAAATACATAAAGGGAATCAACACAGTAAAGGAGGAGAGCATATTGAAAAGAAGAAAAACTACTACAAGAGGACATCATTTTAAATTATAGGGGCACAGGTTTAAAAGTAATATTAGGAAGTATTGCTTTACTGAGTAGTGGATGCATGGAATAGCCTTCCTGCAGAAGTGGTCGCCGCAAATACAGTGAAGGATTTTAAATATGCATGGGATAAGCATAAGGCTATCCTTCATATAAGATAGGGCCAGGGACTATTGATAGGATTCAGATTAGTGGGCAGAGTAGATGGGCCAAATGGTTCTTATCTGCCGACACATTCTATGTTTCTGTTTATCAGCTGCTGTATGCTCCAGAGGAAGTTCTTTTCTTTTTAAATTTAATTTCTGTCTGACCACAGTGCTCTCTGCTGACACCTCTGTCTGTCTCAGGAACTGTCCAGAGCATAGGTTTGCTATGGGGAATTGCTCCTGCTCTGGACAGTTCCTGACATGGACAGAGGTGTCAGCAGTGTGGTCAGACAGAAAATAAATTTAAAAAGAAAATAACTTCATGTGGAGCATACAGCAGCTGATTAGTACTGGAAGGGTTAAGATTTTTAAATAGAAGTAATTTAACATTCTGGCACCAGCTGATTTAAAAAAAAAAAGTGAGTACGCCTTTAAGTGACTGGGCAAGATATTAACAGTATACACATCATTATAACAGGTTAACTATTTGTTCTATCCTGCTAGAGGACTGTTCACACCACGATTTCGTAGGTAAGCAGTGACTAATCCACTTTATTGGCCAAAAAATAGTTTTTCACATGTATATATTTACTTTGCAGCACTCTAAAGCACAGCAGACCGATCAAGGTGATGCCCGGCCTTAACCCCTTAGACTATGTGATCAAAGTTGATTGTGGCGTCTAAAAAAAAAAAAAAAAAACAGTCCCGGCAGCTCAAAGATAAATAAAATCCTGGTGTCCAGATCAGCTGAGAGTAGGGCGGTAGGGCCCTTACCTGCCACCTCTCTGTCCGATCATTGCTCTGAAGTTCCAGTCAGCCATGGCAAGCTGGAGCAGCAGAGCACTGATAACATTGATCCATGCTAAGCCAAGGATTGCATGTAATAGTCCTTTATGGGGACTAAAAATTGTGTAAAAAATAAAATAAAAAGTTAATAAATCTGAATTAACCCCTTCCCTAATAAAAATTTGAATGACCCCCCTTTTCCCATTTAAAAAAATGTTTTTTAAACAAAAATAAATATAAACATATGTGGTATTGCCTCGTTGGGAAATGTCCGAACAATGAAAAGATAACCTTAATTAAACCGAATGGTCAAAGGCATAGATATATAAAAAATATCAAAGTCCAAAATTGGGTATTTTTGGTCACTTTGTATACCCTAAAAAAAAATGCTTCAAAAATTCCCACCAAAACAAAAATGGTATCAATAAAAACTACAGATCACAGCGCAAAAAATAAGTCCAAGTTATAGAAGTCAAAAAAGGACATTTTACAAAACATACAAATTTTTGTGCAAAAAACTGAAGTAAAACAAAATCAAACCTACTGCATATTTGGGTATCATTTTAATTGTGCGGACCTACAGCATAGGTGTTATCTTTACCAAAAAGTGCCTCATTGTGTAGAGGCTCATTGTGTAGGGTTTTCTGAGTAAAGTGGAAAGTTAGTAGGGTTTTCTGGAATTTTTTGTCAGAAAATCTGGTGCCCGACACATGGGACACAAAAAACACTACAAAATCTACTCGGAAAAGCCTTAGTAAATGACGCCCATAGTCACCATATGGCTCCCTTCTTAAATTTGAGGTCTTGGATATAGCATCTAAATAAAGGGCTTGTACACAATCAGTAAAGGCACAACACCTGACTGGAAGTCTGATATTGCAGATGAGCACCATCAAAGTTCATGGGGCTGAGCTGCAATACCACACAGTGGGCAGGTGTGGCACTGTTTTTGAAAGAAAGCAGCCAATGTATTCTGATCCTAAGCAATCTTTTTAAAACAAAAGGCCTAGAGATAAGAAATGTTATTGTTTCTTGATCTATAATAATATGGATGATATAGTCAGAATTAAAGATTGATGAATGCATTATATACCACATATATCTATGTATAAAATGTATTAATGAGTTTTTATGTTATACAATTTTGTAGCTGTTAATTTTACCCGTGATTGGGAAGTTGGATCTGTGACCACAACAACAGTTTATAAATCATTCAGCAATACAATGGTAAACGCCAGTATTGGATTGTTGGTCGGCTTAAGAGGAGTAAACATAACTCTAAAAGGTAACAGTTTCTATTACATGTATGCCTTCATAAAAAGTCCAGTATATTTATATATTACTTAGTACTGTGGTTGTGTCTGATTTGGGGTTCTAATAAGTTATTGAACTTTATTTTTAAGAACAAATACATTTCTTTATCAACAACTGCAACAAAATAAATAAATAAAAACATCCACAGAAGTCCCTGGTACAGAGCAAAACATAAGGATGAAAGTATGATTGTGATTTCAAAGAAACACATTTATCTCTATGATCCGACAAACTTATTTATGAAGATTCTGCCAGTTACTAAAAAAGTAGTCATCGGAGGGAAGGTGGTATTGCATTTACATACTGTTGTCCCCATATTTATCATTTTAAGGATTACCATTATAAGTTGAAAATATTGTAAGTTGATACAATAACTTATGAAAAGCCAATAGAAGCTGTAAATCACTTTCTGTCACATTGGGCAGGGATTGAGTGATGCCCTTATCATGTTCACACCCTCTGTCCCTGCCTATTTGGGTACCCATCCTAAACAAAGGGTCCACAACCATGAGGAGATTACAGCCTACTACATGCAGGGACAGACAGAGTCAAAATAATAAACTACAAAACAGTAGGAGTCATGGAACAGCTGGAAGCACACAGACTAACAGAGATGCAATAAGACAAACACACAGTCAAAATAAAGTCAGTCTTAGCCAAAGTTGGTAACAGGAGATAGCAAAGTAACAATGCAAATATGCATTGTTGTGAAGAGATGTCAAGAACCAAGCCAAAAGATCAGAGTACCAAAATAGACAATAGAGATATAGGAGTGCTAGCTTCAGTCAACAGGTAGCTTTCACAAACAAAGCACAAGAGAAAGTGAATTCATTATATACTGTATGAGAGTGTAGGTGAAAGGAGAATCCTGATTGAAAGAATAAACCAGGGTACAGATAGGGTAGGAAGAAACGCACCTAAGCAGCTCAGAGCCTACGGGTGCAGACAGAACCAGTCATTACACTTTCTGGATTGATGACTGAAGCTTCTTCAGGCACCCCGTGCTGCACACACAGCGATCCCCTAGTGATCAATCACTGTTTCCTTGTAAGAGAGAGATAAAGAGATGTTCTGTGATGAGATAATGGATAACAAGGAGTCCATACTGTTCTTTTAGCAGGGCCCTCTGCTTTCTTTGTCCTTGATATACACCTCTTAAAATGGAAGTGCAACACCAAGCAGGACAAGCTGTAAGGTTATGCAAACCGAGGAAGTAGCAGGTCTCTCTAAGATCTACAAATGATCATATTTTTACGCTTCAGCTGAAATCTGTGGCATGTGGGAGGTGCTTTAATGGTATCAATGTCAGACTGAAAGTACATTTTTTACACCTCAGAAATCATATCAAGTCAGTGTAGTTTGCTTGTGCGATGCCTCCTCTTTCTTGACGTGCCAGCAGTCACAAACTGAGAGGGTCAGAATCCTTGAACTGAGATGTCAGCACTGGTCAACTTTACAGTAGCTGAACCCCTCTAGTCTTCATTCTATGTACACTAACAGTATGACGTTACATTTATTTAGTCAGCCATTTCTCTGAAGTGTTTCAGAAGCTGTTGCCAGGCCCCATGTTGCTTGTGCTACTGTAAACAGCCTGCATGGCCTAAATGTGCTACCATGGCCGGCAGCGTGTCTGGACTTGTCTTCCAGTCAGAATATTTAAGATGTAATTGGTCGGCAATTGCAAAGGAAGCTGCCATTAGTGGATCTTGATAATTTGTAAACTTAAAGGGGTACTCCTCTGCTCACCATTTGGAACAAACTGTTCCGAATGCTGGAGACGGTGCCGGAAGCTTGTGATGTCAAAGCCTCGACCCCTACCAAAGACTTGCATTGAGGGGGCGGGGCGTGACAACATGAGGAAGCGGGGCTATGACGTCACGAGCTCCCGGCTCCAGCTTCAGGAACAGTTTGTTGCAAACGCTAAGCACTACCCCTTTAAGTGCATTCAGTATGGCAGAACATTCCTCAGACAGCCATGAATAACCTCACTGATAACATGACAAGGTGTGTAGGTGCATGTATTTCTGCACGTAGCACTCAATAGTCAATACTGAATAAATTAAGATGTTATGAATATTTTATATCCATTTTTATCATTTGCATATCATTATCCTATCAATCCTGTGATTTCCATAACTCCATGACTTTTCCTACTTGGTGTTACAAATTAAATGTTGAGGAGCCGAGTGTATTATATTTAATTCCAGAAAGATGCAGACACCACCGCCGGTCCTGTTAATATTGTTACACTAACAGTGAGAACAAGGAAGACTGTAAAGAGATTCATGTTATATAGTGACAAGTCATGGAAACGGCAGGAAATAAAGCTTAGTATCTTGGCATAATTCAGGTTACTAGGACATTAGGAATTTCTTTAGTGCCAGTCTGAAAGAAAAGAACTGTTTTACATTCATATGCAGAGATCTTACCTAGCAACTAACTAGCATTGTGTGTGTGTTTTTTTTTTTAATCCAAGCAAATTACACAAAGATTATGGGGGGGGGGGGGTAATTTATCATTGTATTTAGAATTGATTTTTCCCTTAAAATCATCACGTTAAATTTGCAGGTGCACCAAAGCACTTTTTTTTGCAACTTTACACGGTAAGCAAAAAGCTACGAACAATATTGCAAAAGTCAATTTCAGTTTTCAATCTGTAGTGGCAATGGATTTATTACATGCCAATGTTGCTCAAAAAGTCGCAAACCCCTCCAAAACACCGCAAATCTATACCAGCCCAGACCTGGCATACAAACTACCTTTGTATAGCATTTTTTTTAAGTCACACATTTTTTTGTAGCTGTGACTTTTTTTGCAGAAAAGTCACAGAGAAAATGGTGTTCTGAAGTGATTTATTGTTTAATGGGGTATAACAGGAATTTTTTTAATTTGACTATGCTACATGGGCTGTAAAGTTAGTGTAGTTCATAATATAGTGTCTGTACCTGTGTGTGACGGTTTTCTCACAATTTTTCTGTGATTTTCACTCCAATAATTATTTTTAACAGCATACAAAATGACTGTTGTCTCGGATTTTTCCCAGCTTGCAATGTGGCCGAGACCTGACTCACTAGTCAGCTGATGACAGGGAGTCTGTCTGCTTCAATGGGTGGAGTGATAGCTTTGTGGGAGAGAGATCAACTGCAACTAATGCAACAGCTGTAGGCACCCTGATTGAAAACCACAGATCTTTTGTTTCATTGGGTTGGGTGGCTGATGTGTGGGAGGGGGGAATGTGGAATTGTGGCATTTGTAGTCAAGAAAAGTCAAACAGGAAATGCAAGTTCACAAAAAGCTAGCCACAGAGTTATAGTAATATCACAACATTTAGCCCCAAGACAAGGGCAGACCCTTCCTAACCATGTCCATTACTGCCTGCCAGGTACATACTAAAATCACCTCATGGTGGATAACCCCTTTAATGCTTAAGTGCACCAAATTTATCAACCCCCCTGCTATAATAGTATGATAAATATATTACACGTAAGCAAAGCCAAAGCAAAAAAAAATGACTTCATGAACAACTTTTTAAAGGCAACAATGATAAATGTTCCCAAATCTGTTTACCAAAGGTTTGTACAATCTTAAAGTGTACCTGTCGCTAAAAATAAATTTGATATAATGTAGATAATAGGTGAAGAACAAGACAACTCCAGCTCGGTACAGATGTAGATAATACCATTATTTGTAATATACATTGATTAAAAATGTGTATATTTTTGGGTGAAACAAAATGCTGTCTCTGCAGCTATTGCCTGTTTGTCTATAAGGAGTCCAAATACAGGAAGTGAGGGCTGGAGAAGCAGGGCTCTTTGCAGGCTCCTGTCTTTTCAATCATCCTGCTGTGTGAGCCAGGGGCTAGTCATAGAGTCTCTCACTGAGTCACTGCTTGTTTCACTGCTTGCTTGTCCACCCTCACTTCCTGTATTTGGACTCCTCAAAGAGACACACAAACAATAGCTGTAGGGACAAAAATATACAAATTTTTTAACCAATGTGTATTACAAATATACATATAATGGTATTATCTACATTATATAAAAAGTTTTTGTTGACGACAGGTACACTTTAAATTTTATTTTTATGATTATAAAGACAAATACACAATCTAAATTTGTTGATTCTTCTCTTTGTAGGAAATCCAGTGCACCAGCTGAATGAGACTATCAATTACAATGAAAGGTTTTCTTGGGAGTCAAGGATTCAATATGACATAGATTACCGTGAAGGACTGGAGAGGGGTCTCCCAAGTCCTGTATTATATGTTGCTGAAAAATTTAACAGCAATAGCCCCTGTAGACTTCATCAGCAATACTGTGTATCCACTTACTACTCCTCGGCAATAATGTGGTAAGGTTTACATGAAAAAATTAGGCTGGGTGCAACTTGGGGGGCAAAGGCCAGGGAGACATATATTGTACAAAATGATTGTCTCTCTTGCCTCATTGTGTCCCCACAATGTCTCTTGTTGTTATAAAAGGGTTTTTTAGCTATTGGTGAATGCTACAGAATTATTCCACTGTATTTGGAAGGCCATCTAGTACTGTACAACTACATTCTCCCCACAGTGCTACTTGCTTGGCACTTTTAACATCTCTCAAAGATACCAATGTTAGGCAACTTCTTAGTTAAATAAATGGTATTAATAACCTTGCAGAGGGCTTATATACTATAGTATGATAGTGGTTAAAGAGAAACTGATAGGCGGTTTACCCGCACTTAACCCAATAAACCAGGGGCGGGCTGAACGGTGAATATAGAGGAGTGAGGGAGATAGCGGAGATGGTCTGGTGGCCTGCCACCTCCATTGTGCAGAGTTGCACAAAAGGAACACAAAAATGAACAGGCATAACTCTACAAATACTGAACAGATTAAAGTAAGTAACAACTTTTTTGAAAGCTGTTCACCAGCACTATAACCGCGTATATTGGGTTAAGTACGCTTGAACAGCCTGTCAGATTCTCTTTGACACAATAGAGGACAGTGCACTGTTACAATATATTCTGGATAGGTTGAGGGCTTAGGCGGAGAAGTGGCAGTTGAGGTTAAATGTAAGGTTATGCACATAGGAAGTAAAAATCCAGACTGAGAATATGTATTAAATGGGAAAACAGTAGGGGCGACTGACATGGAAAAGGACTTGGGAGTTCTAGTCAACAGAAAATTTAACTGTAGCAACCAGTGTCAGACAGCTGTTGCCAAGATAAGATCATGGGGTGCATCAAAAGGGACATAGGTGCCCACGACAAGGAAATAATTCTACCGCTGTACAAATCACTAGTCAGACCACACATAGAATACTGTGTACAGTACTGGGCACCAGTGTACAAGAAAGATATAGTGGAGCTGGAGAGGGTTCAAAGACGGGCAACCAGAGTAATACGGGGAATGGGAGGACTACAGTACCCAGAAAGATTATCAGAATTAGGTTAAGGGGCGACCTATTAACTATATATATCTGTAACAAGGGGATGTCCCTACATCTAGAGGAAATAATGTTTCTACACCAACACAGATAGGGTTTTTTTTTTTTGTTTTTTTTACTGCAAGAGCAGTGAGACTATGGAACTATCTGCCAGAGGAAGTGTTCATGGTAAACTCAATAAAAGAGTTCAAAGCTTAACTATGTAAAATTGCCTTTTTTAGCTGTCAGAAGTCACAAGTCATTAATAGCATAGTCTACATAGATTGTAGATTACTGAAATATGATTATTTCAAGCAATGCAAATTCCCAAACTTAAAGGGGTATTCCAGTGAAATAAAATTCTTTGTATTTTGCTGGAGGTGGTATAGAAATAAAAAACAAGCAATACTTACCTACTCTAATCCCCAGCAGGTCATATTTCAGTGACTTCTGGTCCCCAGCTGCTCACCACTTCTTCCTGCTTTCAAGATGAGGAGTTTCATCTGTACCTGCCTGCTGAGCCATTCACTGGTTGAGTTTGGTCACAGTGATAGCTATTTATTGGCTGAATGGGTAGGTATTGCTCTGACATCTTGTCTTGTTAGCAGGGAGAATTAATGAGCAGAGGGGGATTGGATTACGCTGGAAGAGAGGTATCACTTAGGTTGATGTTTTATTTTTATACCACCCCCACAACAATATTTTAAACAATTATTATACTGGAATACCCCTTTAATGAACAACATTGATTTAAAATAAAGTATAAGAAACCCCAGAAATATAACAACTGAAATGCTGTAAAATATTGAAAATGTTGCATTATTAATATCCGAAAAACAACTTTACAACGTACAACAGCTTAAAGCTCACACCAACTGGCTTTTTATTTCATGGTTTAAAAAATGTGACCATATATTTGCTCTGTGTCTATCATAGGGCTGCATTTTGCGCCTGGATTCTCAGCAACATCCTCTTTTGCATGCCGTTACTGGTCTATGGAATCTACATGCTGTTTACCACCGCTGTGTGCATGATAGTATCACTTATGTCATTTGCAACTGTCAGACAAGCACCTGAATGCAGCATTCACTTTGGTAGAATTGTTCTTCAGACAAGATTTGGACTTTCATTCTGGTTGAGTTTTGCTACAGGTATGTTGTTTAAAAATGAATGTAAAATGCCATAATCTATAAGACAAAGGGGCAGGTTTCTTCAGGGGACTGGGACATAGTATGCATGCCATTCCTGCTTTGCCCCAGTTTCCTGACAAAGCCATTTTATGGTAAAACATTGCAGTGGAAAAGAAAAAATTAGAGAGGTTTACACCGCTAAAAATTATATAACGAGGTAGTCTGTGTTGTATGCACCCGTCGTGCTGAAAATAGATAAATAAATAGTGGTAAAGAACAGCCCTCTAGGTATATACATTCTAAGAATGTACAAGATATGACCAGTAAATCAGGAAATAAATGTATTACTAACAATAAAATGACATAGGCAGGTGTACCGACAGGGCCCTTGCCGGAAACACACAAAAAGGTAGTACAAATATATATGTAAAAAATTTATATATATAAACATCATTAAAATTACTGTGACCACATATCAATAGCCACCTGTAACTGCATATATAACGCAAATTATGCAAATAGTAACTGAAAGTCTCTTATTGGATGTATCCAATCCCTCTCAATAGCAACAGATAGTGGGTGTTACGCCGAGCGCTCCGGGTCCCCGTTCCTCCCCGGAGCGCTCGCCTCATCCTCGTTGTTGCAGCGCCCCGGTCAGATCCACTGACCGGGTGCGCTGCGGTCCCGCCTCCAGCCGGGATGCGATTCGCGATGCGGGTGGCGCCCGCTCGCGATGCGCACCCCGGTCCCCGTACCTGACTCGCTCTCCGTCGGTCCTGTCCCGGCGCGCGCGGCCCCGCTCCCTAGGGCGCGCGCGCGCCGGGTCTCTGCGATTTAAAGGGCCAGTGCACCAATGATGGTGCCTGGCCCAATCTTCCCAATTAGCTTAATTAGTTTCCACCTGTGCACTCCCTACTTATACCTCACTTCCCCTGCACTCCCTTGCCGGATCTTGTTGCCCTTGTGCCTAGTGAAAGCGTTCCCTTGTTTGTTCCTAGCCCGTGTTCCAGACCTCCTGCCGTTGCCCCTGACTACGATCCTTGCTGCCTGCCCCGACCTTCTGCTACGTCCGACCTTGCCTTTGTCTACTCCCTTGTACCGCGCCTATCTTCAGCAGTCAGAGAGGTTGAGCCGTTGCTAGTGGATACGACCTGGTCACTACCGCCGCAGCAAGACCATCCCGCTTTGCGGCGGGCTCTGGTGAAAACCTGTAGTGACTTAGAACCGGTCCACTAGCACGGTCCTCGCCAATCCCTCTCTGGCACAGAGGATCCACCTCCTACCAGCCGGGATTGTGACAGTAGATCCGGCCATGGATTCCGCTGAGGTGCCGCTGTCAAGTCTTGCCGACATTTTCACGATGATCACCCAACAAAATCACCAGCTGGCATACTTGTCCTCCGTGAAACAGCAACTGAAGTCACAGTTACAGCAGCTGCTGCCACTGACACAGCAGCTGCAACTGCAACAACCATCTCCTCTGCCGTCTCCTGCAACTCCTCCGCAGCGTCCGGCCATGGATTTCGCTGAAGTGCCGCTGTCAAGTCTTGCCGACATTTCCACGATGATCACCCAACAAAATCACCAGCTGGCATACTTGTCCACCGTGACACAGCAACTGAAGTCACAGTTACAGCAGCTGCAACTGCAACAACCATCTCCTCCGCCGGCTCCTGCAACTCCTCCGCAGCAACCGGTCGCTCCTAACCCCTGCTTGTCTCTGCCGGACAAATTTGATGAGGACTCTAGACTCTGCCGTGGTCTCCTTTCTGGAAAGGCCTTGTCTGGGGCCACACCACTCTGGGACCGCAATGATCCTGCCACAGCCACAGTCCAGTCCTTCTTCGCTGAGGTCCGTGGTGTCTTCGAGGAGCCTGCCCGAGCTTCCTCTGCCGAGACTGCCCTGCTGAACCTGGCCCAGGGTGTTTCTTCCGTTGGCGAGTACGCCATTCAGTTCCGTGCTCTTGCTTCCGAGTTGTCCTGGAATAGTGAGGCTCTCTGCGCGCCCTTAAAAAAGGCCTATCCAGCAACATTAAAGATGTTCTGGCCGCACGAGAGACTCCTGCTAACCTACATGAACTCATTCATCTTGCCACTCGCATTGACATGCGTTTTTCCGGATGGCGTCTGGAGCTCCGCCTGGATATGGACTTTGTTCGCACGAGGCGTTTTTTCTCCCCGGCTCCTCTCTCCTCTGGTCCTCTGCAAACCGTTCCTGTGCCTCCCGCCGTGGAGGCTATGCAAGTTGACCGGTCTCGCTTGACACCTCAAGAGAGGACACGACGCCGCATGGAGAATCTTTGCCTGTACTATGCCGGTACCGAACACTTCCTGAAGGATTGTCCTATCCGTCCTCCCCGCCTGGAAAGACGTACGCTGACTCCGCACAAAGGTGACACAGTTCTTGATGTCAACTCTGCTTCTCCACGCCTTACTGTGCCTGTGCGGATATCTTCCTCTACCTTCTCCTTCTCTACTATGGCCTTCTTGGATTCCGGATCTGCAGGAAATTTTTTTTTGGCCTCTCTTATCAAAAGGTTCAACGTCCCTGTGACCAGTCTCGCCAGACCCCTCTACATCAATTGTGTTTACAATGAAAAATTGGACTGTCTCGTGCGTTACCGCACGGAACCCCTCCTAATGTGCATCGGACCTCATCACGGAAAAATTGAGTTTTTTTTCCTCAGGTTCTTTGGCCCCAAGAAGAGGGGGAGACCCAAGGGGGGGGGTACTGTTACGCCGAGCGCTCCGGGTCCCCGTTCCTCCCCGGAGCGCTCGCCTCATCCTCGTTGTTGCAGCGCCCCGGTCAGATCCACTGACCGGGTGCGCTGCGGTCCCGCCTCCAGCCGGGATGCGATTCGCGATGCGGGTGGCGCCCGCTCGCGATGCGCACCCCGGTCCCCGTACCTGACTCGCTCTCCGTCGGTCCTGTCCCGGCGCGCGCGGCCCCGCTCCCTAGGGCGCGCGCGCGCCGGGTCTCTGCGATTTAAAGGGCCAGTGCACCAATGATGGTGCCTGGCCCAATCTTCCCAATTAGCTTAATTAGTTTCCACCTGTGCACTCCCTACTTATACCTCACTTCCCCTGCACTCCCTTGCCGGATCTTGTTGCCCTTGTGCCTAGTGAAAGCGTTCCCTTGTTTGTTCCTAGCCCGTGTTCCAGACCTCCTGCCGTTGCCCCTGACTACGATCCTTGCTGCCTGCCCCGACCTTCTGCTACGTCCGACCTTGCCTTTGTCTACTCCCTTGTACCGCGCCTATCTTCAGCAGTCAGAGAGGTTGAGCCGTTGCTAGTGGATACGACCTGGTCACTACCGCCGCAGCAAGACCATCCCGCTTTGCGGCGGGCTCTGGTGAAAACCTGTAGTGACTTAGAACCGGTCCACTAGCACGGTCCTCGCCAATCCCTCTCTGGCACAGAGGATCCACCTCCTACCAGCCGGGATCGTGACAGTGGGATAATAGTATATTCAATATAGTCTCAAATAATAGATCCACTGTAGTCACAAGTTCCACTGTAAGATGCGCAATGTAATATAAATGAACATGCACCGATACACTGCACTACTCACCACCCGTAGATTCTCCGCATCTGAAGGTCGCGTGATGTCCTTCTGATGGAGCGCAGACTGGCACGGGCAATTGGCTGACCTGGATATGGATGTTTGCGTGGATAATGGATGTCTGCGTGTCTGGAGCCTTCAGTGGCGATCCCGCGGAGTGGCATAGAGTGGCAACTGGCCAGAGCTTAGAAGGTGGTGGGGTGAGTGTCGGGAAGCGGCGTTCTTGTGCAGTGGAACAGAGGTATATGCGAGCTTGCACAGTGGTCCAGATTGGAGGGGTTGCAGCTGTTGCAATTGCACGGGTGAAGAAAAACGTGTATTTGCGAGGTGGTATGGGGTCTTGCAGGTGCCAAACGGGTCTTGCAGGTGCCAAACGCGTTTAGGGGAGTCCCTTTCTTCACTTCACGGGACTCCCCGAAATTCGTTTGACACATGCAATTCCCCACACCACCTTGCAAATAGACCTTTTTCTTCACCCGTGCAATTGCAACAGCTGCAACCCCTCCAATCTGGACCACTGTGCAAGCACGCATGTACCTCTGTTCCACTGCGTGAGGACGCCGCCTCCCGACACTCACCCCACCACCTTCTAAGCTCTGGCCAGTTGCCACTTTGTGCCACTCCGCGGAATCACCACCGAAGGCTCCAGACACGCAGACATCCATATCCACGCAGACACCCATATACAGGCCGGCAACTGGCCCATGCCAGTCTGGGCTCCATCAGAAGGACATCGCACGACCTTCAGATGAGGAGAATCTACGGGTGGTGAGTGATGCAGTGAACCGGTGCATGTCCATTTCTATTACATTGCGGATCTTACAGTGGAACTTGTGACTACAGTGAATCCTCAACTTATGACTACAGTGGATCTGTTATTTGGGACTATATTGAATATACTATTATCCTACTATCTGTTGCTATTGAGAGGGTCTGGATACATCCAATAAGAGACTTTCAGTTACTATTTGCGCTATATATCCAGTTACAGGTGGCTGTTGATATGCGGTCACAGCAATTTTAATGATATATATATATATATATATATATATATATATATATATATATATATATTTTTTTTTTTTTTTTTTTTTTTACATACATATTTTTACTACCTTTATGTGTGTTTCCGGCAAGGGCCCAGTCGTACACCTGTCTATGTCATTTTATTGTTAGTAATAAATGTATTTACTGATTAACTGGTCATATCTTGTACATTCTTAGAATTTATATGCCTAGAGGACTGTTCTTTACCACTATTTATTTATGGTAAAACATGTTAGAGAAACATTAACATGGATGTTGTAAATCATGTATATGGTAGTAGTGGCTGAATAATGTGCTTGGAAATCTGGATACTAATGCACTTGTACAAATAAGTATGCACATAGTACCAACTACAAAACAGTTTCATAGCTATTACTCAGTTGTTTTTAATACTATTATTTTGACATAATAATATACGTTTTAAATAGTTTACGAAAAAGGTTACTTTAAAATGCTCACTTGTTAGAAAGGGCTGGGTATTTATAAGGGGGCCAATAGGCCTTTTGGGTTAATAACCTGTATTCCTAAAATAAAAGGGAGATATTCCTAATCAGTAAAGGAGGGCTCACGTGGGTTCAAACAGCAGATCTGGTAGTAGAATGTTACTTATGGGATATTTTCGAATTTTCAGTCAGGTTCTACAGCTTAGAGGTAATGTTTATGTTTTTTTATTTTTTATGACAAGTAGCTGTTAACTCTGTGTGATCAATTTCTCCTCTTTTCTAGGTTTATTCTGCCTTATTATCAGCATCATTCTTTTAACCATACACCTAACACGGCCAAACCTTCTCCGTCGTTTATTTAACTTTAAAGACAATGAGGAATTAACTAATAAAACTGACAAAGAAGACTCAGAAGACAACAGAACTGAAACTGTAAGCCAGATGTTATGAGAGTCTCTGCTACTTCTTTAGACTTGCATTACTTTCCTGTAGATGCATATCATTTTTTAATTGTCCCTTTATTTAAGATAAGTCCTTAGATAAAGGACAAGAACTCAAGTCTGGAGCCTTATTGTGAAGAGTTGTTATTTAATATGTACTACAGGCTTCAGTTTTCACTTTTTTAGTTAAAATGGTACATATGATACGATAGGCCAGAAGAGACATTAGAACATGTCACTATATTCACAATCCACCTGAAAATTTGTCAAAAGATAAATGAGGTGAAAAAACTTGTCCCTTATGCTTCTTTGAACTTCAATGTTTTCCATAGGTAAGTGGAAAAAAGTTTAAACAGATACAATAGTGTTTGAGAAAGAGCCATTTTCATGGTTTGAACTTTTTTTGATAGCTTTTAGAACGTATGTATAAAAAACATTTCAAATGTACATTTTTCCTTGTATTGAGCTACTGCTACTATTTTATTTAACTGTTATATTCATGTGTATTTGTTATGTCTAATTCATTTAATTAAACAATTAACAATTTATGTAAATGTTTCTTTTACTGAGGTTCAGTTGTTGAACAGCAAATACAGAAAGTCATGCTAAGGCCATATGCACACAGGCGTAATCTGCAACAGAAGTTAACCATGCCTGACTTCATTGAGATTCAGTGCAACTGTGGAGAAAAAAGTGACATATCACTTCTTTTTTGCATGTGTCACGCACCTGGATGTAGGCTGTCACGAAGCTGGAAGTGATTCCACCACCTGTGTGGCAGATGACTCGGACCATATCAGGGAGCGGAGTCTAAGGTGCCGCTGGTTTTCACCAGAGCCCGCCGCAAGGTAGGATGGGCTTGCTGCAGCAGGTGACACCCAGGTCGCTACCCCCGACACGGCTCGACCACACAGGTAACTGGGCAAGGCGAGATACCATAGGATGAGGCAGTAGCGTAGTCAACGTAGCAGAAGGTCAAGGCAGGCGATAAAGGTTCGTAGTCAAAAAACGTAGCAGGAAGGTCTGGATACACGGGAATGGCAAAGCAGGCAATGGGAATGCTTTCTCTCAGGCAAATGGCACTGAAGATTCGGCAGGGGGGTGTGGGAGGTGCAACAACTTATAGTGTAGAGCTGAGGTGGTGTAGATCCGGCACTGCAGAACTAGGGTCAATTGTAGGAATGCGGTGTAGCAGCAGTGCAGGTGAGACGTGGGTGTGGGCAGCGGTGGTGCAGTTCATACCAAGAGACGTGATCTACAAAGAATAAAATCAAAGAGAATTGCACTCACCATCCACAGACTTTATTCGCTAGAGTACGGGCACATGCAGCGGAGGCAGGGGTACAACGGAACAAATTGTTTCGCATTTTGAAGCGCTTCTTCTAGCCTATGTGTGACATCGGTACCGGGCGCCGCACCTTAAGAGGGCTTCAGGGAGTGATGTCAACACAGGCGTGTCATGTACCTGTTGATGCGCTCCCGAATCATATGACCAAGGAACGCCCACAGGTAGAAGACAGCTAACAAGGTGAGGGGAACTGTGGTCATTTAACAGAAAAATAAATGAAAATAACAATATGCATATACATATATACAAATAAGAGGAAGCATATTGTGATTGTGATGAGAAAATAATAATTATGTGTTAACAAAAAAATACAAAACCAAATGATAAGAATGGTGCTAATTCGATGCGGTCATTCAGTCCCAACCGGCCCATTGAGACGGAATGACCGCATTCAATTAGCCCCATTCTTATAATTTGGTTTTGTATTTTTTTGTTAACACATAATTATTATTTTCTCATCACGATCACAATATGCTTCCTCTTATTTGTATATATGTATATGCACATTGTTATCTTCATTTATTTTTCTGTTATATGACCACAGTTCCCCTCCCCTTGTTAGCTGTCTTCTACCTGTGGGCGTTCCTTGGTCATATGATCCGGGAGCGCATCAACAGGTATATGACACGCCTGTGTTGACATCACTCCCTGACGCCCTCTTAAGGTGTGGCGCCAGGTACCTAGGTCACACATCGGCTAGAAGAAGCGTGAAACAATTTGTCCCGTTGTGCCCCTGCCTCCGCTGCATGTGCCAATACTCTAGCGAATAAAGTATGTGGATGGTGAGTGCAAATCTCTTTGATTTTCTTCTTTGTGGACAACTTATAATGTGCTGTCAGGTGCATTTACTAATCATGGGCGTACTGGCCCTTTAATTTTCAAAGCTCCGGCGTGCACGCACTCTATGGGACAAGGACACGCGCATCGGAGCTGAGAGAGAGAGGAAGCTGCAGGAGTGTCCCGCAATGCGAATCCCGGCCCCACCGGCGGTCTGGGACACAGGGACACTGTGCTCCCGGACGGCGCTTGCGGCCGGGGCGCATTGTGTAAAAGCATGGTTCCCCATCTCCTATTAAAGTCAATAGAAGCAGGGTTTTTCAAGCTGACACCATGTAGTATAAGTAAGGCCGGACAAGGGCTTTAACCTAGAGGGAGTCTTGAGGGACTGGATTGAAAGGGTTAACACAAAAGTTTATAGTTAAAGGGGTACTCCATTGGAAAACTTTTTTTTTAAATCAACTGGTGCCAGAAAGTTAAACAGATTTTTAAATTACTTCTATTAAAAAATCTTAATCCTTCCAGTTCTTATCAGCTGCTGTTATGATCCACAGGAAGTTCTTCTTTTTTTTTTCTTTCTACCTGACCTCAGTGCTCTTTGCTGACACCTCTGTTTATTTTAGGAACTGTCCAGAGTAGGAGCAAATCCCCATAGAAAACCTATACTGCTCTGGACAGTTCCCAAAATTGACAGAGGTGTCAGCAGAGAGCACTGTGGTCAGGCAGAAAGGAAATTATAAAAGAAAGGAACTTCCTGTGGATCATAACAGCAGCTGATAAGTACTGGAAGGATTAAGATTTTTTAATAGAAGTAATTTACAAATCTGTTTAATTTACTGGCACCAGTTGATTTAAAAAAAAAGTTTTCCAGTGGAGTACCCCTTTAACCCCTTAAGGACCAGGCCATTTTACACCTTAAGGACCAGAGTGTTTTTTGCAATTCTGACCACTGTCACTTTAAACATGAATAACTCTGGAATGCTTTTAGTTATCATTCTGATTCCAGGATTGTTTTTTTTTGTGACATATTCTTATTTAACTTAGTGGTAAAATTTTATGGTAACTTGCATCCTTTCTTGGTGAACAATCCCCAAATTTTATGAAAAAAATGAAAATTTTGCATTTTTCTAACTTTGAAGCTCTCTGCTTGTAAGGAAAATGGATATTCAAAATAAAAAATGTTTTGGTTCAAATATACAATATGTCTACTTTATATAAAATTTATGAGTTTTTACTTTTGGAAGACACCAGAGGGCTTGAAAGTTCAGCAGCAATTTTGAAATTTTTCACAAAATTTTCAAACTCGCTATTTTTCATGGACCAGTTCAGGTTTGAAGTGGATTTGAAGGGTCTTCATATTAGAAATATCCCATAAATTACCCCATTATAAAAACTAACCCCCCCAAAGTATTCAAAATGACATTCAATAAGTGTATTAACCCTTTAGGTGTTTCACAGGAATAGCAGCAAAGTGAAGGAGAAAATTCACAATCTTCATTTTTTACACTCGCATGTTCTTGTAGACCCAATTTTTGAATTTTTGCAAGGGGTAAAAAGGAGAAATTTTTTACTTGTATTTGAAACCCAATTTCTCTCGAGTAAGTTCATACCTCATCTGTCTATGTTAATTGTTCGGCGGGCGCAGTAGAGGGCTCAGAAGGGAAGGAGCGACAAATGGTTTTTGGGGGGCATGTCACCTTTAGGAAGCCCCTATGGTGCCAGGACAGCAAAAAAAAACACATGGCATATAATTTTGGAAACTATACCCCTCGGGGAACGTAACAAGGGGTAAAGTGAACCTTAATACTCCACAGGTGATTCCCGACTTTTGCATATGTAAAAAAAATTTTTTTTTTTTACTTAAAATGCTTGGTTTCCCAAAAATTTTACATTTTTAAAAAGGATAATAGCAGAAAATACCCCCCAAAATTTGAAGATCAATTTCTCCCGATTCAGAAAACACCCCATATGGGGATGAAAAGTGCTCTGCTAGCGCACTACAGGTCTCAGAAGAGAAGGAGTCAAATTTGGCTTTTGAAAGCAAATTTTGCTCTGGGGGCATGCTGCATTTAGGAAGCCCCTATGGTGCCAGAACAGCAAAAAAAAAACACATGGCATACCATTTTGGAAACTAGACCCCTCGGGGAATGTAACAAGGGGTAATGTGAACCTTAATACCCTACAGGTGTTTCACGACTTTTGCATATGTAAAAAAAAAACATTTGTAACACAATTTCTCCCGAGTACGGCGATACCCCATATGTGGCCCTAAACTGTTTCCTTGAAAGACGACAGGGCTCCAAAGTGAGAGCGCCATGCGCATTTGAGGCCTAAATTAGGGACTTGCATAGGGGTGGACATAGAGGTATTCTACGCCAGTGATTCCCAAACAGGGTGCCTCCAGCTGTTGCAAAACTCCCAGCATGCCTGGACAGTCAACGGCTATCTGGCAATACTGGGAGTAGCTGTTTTGCAACAGCTGGAGGCTCAGTTTTGGAAACAGTGGCGTACCAGACGTTTTTCATTTTTATTGGGGAGGGGGGCTGTGTAGGGGCATGTGTATATGTAGTGTTTTTTACTTTTTATTTTATTTTTTGGTAGTGTAGTGTTTTTAGGGTACAGTCGCACGGGCGGGGGTTCACAGTAGTTTCTCGCTGGCAGTTTGAGCTGCGGCAGAAAATTTGCCGCAGCTCAAACTTGCAGCCGGATACTTACTGTAAACCGCCGCCCATGTGAGTGTACCCTGTACGTTCACATTGGGGAGGGGGGAACATCCAGCTGTTGCAAAACTACAACTCCCAGCATGTAGGGTCTATAAGTGCATGCTGGGAGTTGTAGTTTTGCAACAGCTGGAGGCTCCGTTTTGGAAACAGTGGCGTACCAGACGTTTTTCATTTTTATTGGGGAGGGGGGCTGTGTTGGGGTATGTGTATATGTAGTGTTTTTTACTTTTTATTTTATTTTTTGGTAGTGTAGTGTAGTGTAGTGTTTTTAGGGTACAGTCACATGGGCAGGGGGTTCACAGTAGTTTCTTGCTGGCAGTTTGAGCTGCGGCAGAAAATTTGCCGCAGCTCAAACTTGCAGCCGGATACTTACTGTAATCCTCCGCCCATGTGAGTGTACCCTGTACGTTCACATTGGGGGGGGAGAAACATCCAGCTGTTGCAAAACTACAACTCCCAGCATGTATGGTCTATCAGTGCATGCTGGGAGTTGTAGTTTTGCAACAGCTGGAGGCACACTGGTTGTGAAACACCGAGTTTGGTAACAAACTCAGTGTTTTGCAACCAGTGTGCCTTCAGCTGTTGCAAAAGCTACAACCCCCAGCATGTACAGACAGCGGAAGGGCATGCTGGGTCTTGTAGTTATGCAACAGTTGGAGGCATACTACTTTGGCTGGGGATGCTGGGGATTGTAGTTATGCAACAGCTGGAGACACACTGGTTTGCTACTTAACTCAGTGTGCCTTCAGCTGTTGCAAAACTACAACTCTCAGCAGTCACCGACAGCCAACGGGCATGCTGGGAGTTGTAGTTATGCAACCAGCAGATGCACCACTACAACTCCCAGCATGCACTTTAGCTGATTGTGCAAGCTGGGAGTTGTAGTTATACAACAGCGGAAGGTACACTTTTCCATAGAAAAAATGTGCCTCCATCTGTTGCAAAACCACAAGTCCCAGCATGCCCATAAGGGAATGCTGGGAGTTGTGGTGGTCTGCCTCCTCCTGTTGCATAACTACAGCTCCCAGCATGCCCTTTTTGCATGCTGGGAGTTGTTGCTAAGGAACAGCAGGAGGCTGTCACTCACCTCCTACTGCTGCTGATCCACGCCACGCAGATCAGTCCCGCCGCCGCCGCCGTCGCTCCTGGGGCCCCGATCCCAACATTAACGCCGGGGATCGGGGTTCCCAGCACCCGGGGTGCACATTCCGCTCACGTCCTCCGAAAGGGGGGCGGAGCGGGTTGCGGGAGTGACACCCGCAGCAGACGCCCTGATTGGTCGGCCGGGAAACCGGCAGACGAATCAGGGCGATCGTGAGGTGGCACCAGTGCCACCTCACCCCTGCTGGCAATGGCTGTTCGGGGCCGTCTCTGATGGCCCCGATCAGCCAGTAATTCTGGGTCACCGGGTCACTGGAGACCCGATTGACCCGGAATCGCCGCAGATCGCTGGACTGAATTGTCCAGCGATCTGCGGCCATCGCCGACATGGGGGGGCATAATGACAATTTCAGCAGGCATCGGGCACCAGCTAACGGCGGGGGGGCGGGAATGGACAGGACGTACTCCTACGTCCTCGGTCCTTAAGGACTCGGAAACGGGGGCGTAGGAGTACGTCCATTGTCCTTAAGGGGTTAAGGTATAGTGAGGAAGGGGCCTTAGTGGTAGGGGAGGGAGGGTTAGAAAGGAGAGAGGATAAAGAGTAAGAATAGGAGGACAAATTGATTGGTTAAGAGGGAAAAAGAGGGTTAGGGAAAGGCAGAGGGAAGAAAGGGGTGGGGACAGGGAGAGGTTATATAAGGGAGGTATTGACAGTTGGGGACAATCTGGGCACCATTTTATGGTGTCAATGGTGTGAAGAACCTACCTCACATATGGCATCTTTACCTTATGGGGGATATAGATATTCTTCTGGCTCAGCTGCTACAGGAAGCGGAAGATCACAGTCCATGCTGGCTACAGAAGCAGCTTAAAGCTCTGCTGCCGGCCAGCTTGAGGGGCAGGATTCATCAGCCACAGGAGGAGTCCATCGCCTGCAGGAATTCAGATACAGCACTTAGGCGCAATGACTTGGTTACCTCCTTATTTGCCTGGCAAGGGCTAGGGCGGGGAAGGGGGTGGTGCAAAAGGTGTTGTTGATTAGGGGGGTGTCTGAATTTTTAGTGAGGTTGCATGATTTGGTAGTAAGTTTGTGTGGCAGCTTGGCATGTTCAGCCAGGGTAGCGGTGATCCAGGGGTGATGGAGACCATGGCCGACTGGGTGTAGCCATGCGGGGATGGGAATTGTGCCGCTGGATCAGGGGTTTCTTCATCAGTGCAGTCAGTCAGTCAGTGGATCTACAGATGGGGGGAGATGGTTGGCGGACTCAGCATGTGGAGAGGTTTATGTGTGTTATGAAGGACCTATGGGGGCACATCAGAAAATATTTTTTTTTCTGCTTCCTTTGGAAAAGTTCAAACTGTATCACAGAAATTGCCTGGCAGAGAAGACAAAAAAAGAGGCATTACCGTGTAATCCTGAGGACTTTTTCAAACTGTCTGCAGGCTTTGGTGAGAAGGTACCTGAGAATTACACAGCGTTGTTCTGTTATTTGGACGTGATTGTGTGTCAAGTGTGGCTTTGGTATGATGAACAGTTCCATCAGCGAAAGGCGGTGCGTCCCAACATTTGCTGGGAAAATAAAGACATTAGCAGGTTCTGTATGTCAACCTTTTTCTGGTGGCAACTTCTATGGTGTGCTTGCTGCAGTGTTCGGTCCTGTTGTGTTTGTCACTATATGAATATTGGTGGTGTATGTTCCAGGGGTTTAAAATGACATTGCTGACATTTTTGTTCACAATGGATTGGTTCTAGGTCTTGGCGCCACAAGAAGGTGTTATTTGACTGCATGGCAACAGTGGGAGACGTGGAAGATGCAGTCTAAGACGGATGTGTTTGGTAGAGGTTTTCTGGTGTCTGCGGGCCCCCTTATGCGACATGGCACTGGTGTTTTCTGTCCTGTTTTCACATTTTCACTGTGTTTAGGAGGTGTTTGACAGCAGGAGTAATGAATTTGGGAAAATTTAGCGCCCATTTGTTTTCGTATTGGGGCCGCTACAGAGGCCTGGTGAGGGTTGAGTGATGATATTATTAGACATTGGTAGGGGACTAGGTTTGCTTGTAATCTTTGATAGGTTAGATGGTTAGGTGGAGTGGCTGTTGTTTGCTGTGTCTGTTGTTGTGTGTTGGTTGCGGTTAAGTTGCTGTTTAATCTGTTTTTAGGCTTTTCTTCAGTATTGGTGTGAATTATGGGACACTGAGAATTTTGTTCACTGGGACATGGTAAGGGCTTTAGTCCTTCTAGACAGGTGCTAGCTGGGGTTATCGCATCTTGAGGGGGTGTTGCAGTTGCTGGGCATGCAATTAATGGTGCAAAGGAGAATGTTTCTGGAATTCCACAGGTTTTTGTGTCTGGATAGAGCCCCTGATGTCCTGGTACTACAAGTTGAAGGGGGCCTGCCCTTTCTGGGAGCTGATTCGGAATATTAAGCTGGGCATTCTTAGGTTGTAGGTGAGGGAACCTTTTGGAGAAGTGACTGTATTTATTTGTATGCAGTGGGGTCGTTAGATTCAGTAAAGCAAAAGATGATGAAATTGGTGGAAAGGGGGGCCGAGTTAAAGGTTCTGGAATTCCTGGTTGGGTGATCACTTGGTTTGGGTGAAGACAGTTATTGGAAAGAGGGGCTCAGGCCTTGATAGTATAAGCAGAAGTGTTGGTAAATGCCGGTCTATTAGTCGGGCTGCCTCTGAGCCAGTGGCTGGAGACTCATTAACCTGCTGGTAGGCAAGGTCAGGTTATTGAGCTTTTTATACAATGTGTGTATGTATTTAATGCTATGCAGTAACATGGCTGCTGTTGCCAATTAAATCCACTTCACTGTATATGTCTTTAATTACTTATGGACTTAACAATGCCTTTGTCATGGTACAGAAATTGGCACGGTTTCCCTGCCATAACCAAATGGATTATATTCGGATGATCATGTTCTACGAATTGTGTAACGTGAAGTTGTGATGAATTTTCTTGCCTTAAATAATTATAATGTGTTAAAATAACCTGTAGAAATATGCCTAAGGCACTGCAGTAGTATTGAAAAAACGATCCTTGGGCTGAAGTGGTTCTTTACTTATAGATAGTGGCGGTGCTCAGGCTATAAATTATATACATCAGTGATATTCATATGAAGAAAAGAAAACCGGCCACTTACCATTGTCCATCTTCTGGCTTTTATTGCAGCATTTAATACTCACAAATACATAAAGGGAGAGGGAAGGAGCGGGGGGTACAACAAGCTCCATTTCAGACTTAACAAGTGCTAAAACCCAACATATTTACTAAGATTTCAACAGAAAACTTAGTGGATTTGAGCCAAGAAAAACCCCACAGATCAGAACATGTGTAAAAGAGCAAAGTGTAGGAAAAAGTGTAAAATGTAGGGAAACCTTAGTAAATACCATGGAAAAACAATTGTAGGGAATTAAAACCCACAAAGAAAACTACACAACGCTCTTAGTAAATCAGAGCCAATATATTGATATCTGTATTAGTGTTGCTCACGAATATTCGCAATTCGAATTTTATTCACGAATATGGCATATTCGCGAATTCGTGAATATTCGCGAATATAGCACTATATATTTGCAATTACGAATATTCGTTTTTGTTTTTTTCTTCATTCACAGTACACATCACAGTGATCATCCCACTCTGCTTCCAGCTTGTGTGGTGTAAAGAAGGCTCTTATACTACTGTGTGAGACTGGCATACGAATTTTCGTATATGCGAAAATTAGCATATGCTAATTTTCGCATATGCACATTTTCATTTAAAATAAACGCGAATATTACGAATATGCGAATTTAGCGAATATATGACGAATATTCGTCCATATATTCTCGAAATATCGCAAATTCGAATATGGCCTATGCCGCTCAACACTAATCTGTATATAAACACTAACATACACACGCGGGGTTGGATTGAAGGGAAGGCATCTGGGGTATATGTTCCAGAGCCTCCACTATTTGAGAGAAAGAAGAGTCCTCTACCAGTCCACCTTCTCCTAGGCGCCGACATACAGACAACTCTTAGAGAGTAAGGAAGAAACCACGGAGCTGTAATTAAACATCTCTGCGGTAAAAGAAGAGATATTATTATTATTATTGTGTTCGGTAGGCAGACCCATTACATTATTATGTTGTCTCCTTTTACTATTGAAGAACTGTGGGCGAACTATGAAACCGCTGGCCAGCAGCATTGATAGGCCAGTAGGCCAGGAGTATAAGAAGGATGAAGGAAATGTGTATGGTAGATGGGGGAGGAGCGTGGTTAGAGGGGGGTGCTCAGCATTCTTTCAGTTCTGCAGAACAGGTCATTAAGGGACTGGCAGGAGGTCAGGTGCTTCCCAAGTTGCTGTCGGTCTGTGTCCTGTGCAAACCGCAACTTCTGAGCTAATGTGCCCCCATACTCCCTTACAGAGACCGTGCCACCTGCTGTCTCTTCCTTCTATCCACCCAACCAGAGCCCAAGCTTGCCTACTGTATATTTCACTGTCACAACATATGTCCCAACAAACCATCCCTGCCAGTTTCCAGTGCTCCTGCACTAACTCCCCACACAGAGAGCTCTGCCACCTGGTTCCCCCTGCCCCAATAGAATCTTGCCAAGTATTTTCTCCACCATGCTACCCCTTCCTGCTAAAGAGCCCCTTACATTTGATGTGCCAGCGGACTGGGGCAACGTTTACATTGGACTGTACACTGAATGAAGCATTTAAACTGGCCTAAACACTGACCAGGAACAAAATTTACACTAGACTATGCACTGACAGGGAGCATCAGTTACACTTGTGGTGAGCTTGTGGGAATGTAGGGTAGGAAGGGTGTAGCTGTGCAGTGATGAAAGGGTGTTGGATTAACCCTTAAATGTCATGACGCCAGGGTGCAGGTTCTTCCTCTATATCTATCTATATATCCTTCCGCCACCTGTCCCAGGAACGATAGGGAGGAATAAAGGATTGTCCACAACCGGAGGTTGAGTAAACTGGAAATAACTTTACTGCAACTGTTATGCAGGTTAACAGGAGTAACAGTCTTTACAGAGGATCGGACTTAAGTTCCTCACAGTTGGTTGGGACCTTGTTGGGAACAAGCTCTGAGGCTTGCTTTACGCTGTTCCACAGAATTTAGGGTTTGGTTTTAGGTTCAGTAGTCACGTAGATTTAGGATTGAGTTTAGTTGACTTAGTTGAAGTTTTGTATTCGGCTGAAGTTAGCAGGCTTAAGGCCTAGATTTGTCTTGCAGGTATACACAGAGCTCCTCTCTCTCTGCTAGTCCAGAACCCAAGAGAGCGATGATTGGGTAACAGCGCCCTTATATGGCAAGGGGCAGACTCATAGCTTATTGGTTCCACCAACTGTCAAGTCCCTTCACAAAGCATTGTGGTACATCATGTGACCCACTCACGTGACCTGGAAGGTCCTTAAGCTTAACCTAACAGTAGGCTTAGTAGTCATGTGACCTAAGGTAATGGAAGTACTATACATATATATAAATTATATACAAATTATATACATCAAACACAGAAAATTTAAGAAAGAAGAGGTGACAAGGGGTTATCCCACTAGGAGGAACCTACCGTTATGCAGAAACTCTGACTTTGGGGACTTACCACATAAGGTACGCTACAACGTACGGTACCGGGACACCACATGCTAGACTAGTGTCTGATCTGCGGCAGAAAACAGACATCCAACTAAGTAATGCTCCCACACAGCTAGTACAACTATTGCTGCTTTAAAAAAATTATATGTGGGGCCTTCACCAGATTTTTTTGCCCAGGGGCCTCCACCCACCTTAATTCTGTCCTGTACACACAACTCAAAGAAGAAAGGCAAAAACCAAATACTGTCACAGAAAATTGATAGGATGAGCCAAGTGGCCACTGACATTTCTCAAAAACACATTAACCCCTTAAGGACCCAGGCCATTTTCACCTTAAGGACACAGTCCTTTTTTGCCACCTCACTCTTATCCCTTCAGTGGGATCGGGGATGTCTTGGACAGCCCCAATCCCCCCAATTTTCCGGGTCACCGGAGACCCGTATGACCCGGAACCACCGGAGATTGCCGGTCTGAATTTGCACGGGGTGCCTGCTGAATGGCGGGAACCGGAATTCCCATGGGCGTACAGGTCCTTAATTACCAGAGAGCCAGGGCATACCTGTACGCCCTAGGTTCTTAAGTTGTTAAAAGGGTACTCCAGTGGACAACATTTTATTTTTTTAAATCAACTGGTGCCAGAAAGTTAAACAGATTTGTAAATTACTTCTTCTTCCAGTACTTCCAGCTGCTGTATGCTCCACAGGAAGTTGTATAGTTATTTTTAGTCGACCACAATGCTCTCTGCTGACACCTCCATGTCCATATCAGGAGCTGTCCAGAGCAAGAGCAAACCCCATAGCAAACCTATCCTGCTCTGGACAGTTACTGACATGGACAGAGGTGTCAGCAGAGAGCATACAGCAGCTGATAAGTACTTGAAGGATTAACATTTTTTAAATAGAAGTAATTTACAAATATGAGTTTACAAAAAATATGTCAAATATGTCCACAGCTTTTAAATGGTAAATCCCATGAGAAAGGTGCAGAAAATTAGAACTATTTGTATGCTTTTTTTCATTTCTAGCAGACCAAAGATAGCCACTTCGGATTAAATAAAAAAATAAAAAATGTAATCAAATGGTGCCAGAAAGTTAAATGGATTTGTAAATTAAACAAAAAGAAAAAGAAAAATAGCCAGCACAAATACCTAATACATGGGTACACAAAAAAGAAGGTTGCAGCAGCACTCTTGGTCAAAAAATGGAGGCTCCTAGCGCACTTTTTGATCAAAACGTGTTCCCCCATCCACCACGCAGAGGTGGCCTCATTTCGGATGGGACCCTAACACACATTCTGAGCCTAACACTCATAACACTCACCTCTGCTGGGCATATAGCCTCTGACTCAAAAAGTGCACTAAGAGCCTCCATTTTTTGACCATAAGTGCTGCTGCAACCTTCTTTTTTTGTGTACCCATGTATTAGGTATTTGTGCTGGCTATTTTTCTTTTTCTTTTTGTTTAATTTACAAATCCGTTTAACTTTCTGGCACCATTTGATTACATTTTTTTTTTTTTATTTAATCCGAAGTGGCTATCTTTGGTCTGCTAGAAATGAAAAAAAGCATACAAATAGTTCAAATTTTCTGCACCTTTCTCATGGGATTTACCACTTAAAAGCTGTGGACATATTTGACATGGAAAATGATTTTTGCAATAGTTAGCAGTTACTTTGAGTTAAAATTATGCACTTATGAGATTAACCCCTTAAGGACGCAGGGTTAAGCAGTGCATTTTTCGGTAAACATGATACCTTATCTTTATTCTGTAGGTCCATACGTTTAAAATGATACTCTACTTGTATAGGTTGTATTTTGTCGTACTTCTGAAAAAAATCATAACTACATGCAGGAAAATTTATACGTAAAAAATTCTCATCTTCTGACCCCTATAACTTTTTTATTTTTTCCGCGTATGGGCCGGTATGAGGGCAAATTTTTGCGGCGTAATCTAAAGTTTTTATTGGTACCATTTTTGTATTGATTGGACTTTTTGATCGCTTTTTATTCATTTTTTCATGACATAAAAAGTGACCAAAAATACTCTATTTTGGACTTTGGAATTTTTTTGCGCGTACGCCATCGACTGTGCGGTTGATTTAATTCTATATTTTTATAATTTGGACATTTCTGCATGCGGCGATACCACATATGTTTATTTTTGAGAGAGCCGGAAGAAGCGTGCAAACGCGAAACGTCTCTCCTGCTGTGAACGTGCCTGTTTGTCCCATGCACCTGATAAAGAAACCGTGGAACAGAGTGAGTAGCCATCCATTTCCTTCTTCACTGTTCGGATATATGTTTATTTTTATTTACACAGTTTTCTTATGGGAAAAGGGGGGTGATTCAAACTTTTATTAGGGAAGGGGTTAAATGACCTTTATTAACTTTTTTTTTTTACTTTTTTTTTTGCAGTGTTATAGCTCCCATAGGGGACTACAACACTGCACACACTGATCTTTTACACTGATCCCTGCAAAGCCATAGCTTTGCATGGATCAGTGTTATAGGCGGTCGATTGCTCAAGCCTGTATCTCAGGCTTGGAGCAATCAAACGCCAATCGGACGCGACGGAGCAAGGTAAGGGGACCTCCGCTCGCGTGCTAGCTGATCGGGACATCGCGATTTTATCGCGATAGTCCCCATCAGCCCGACTGAACTGCCAGGAAGCTTTAATTTTCATTTTAGATGCGGCGATCAACTTTGATCGCCGTGTCTAAAGGGTTAAAAGTGCGCGGCACAATGATTGTTGTGTTATTAGCCCAGGGTCACGGCTATCATTAGCCGCCGGGATCGATCCGGTATGACACGGGGACACGGCTTGACCCCATTTTAAATACCGGGACCGGACGTAGGGTGTACATCCTTAAGAGGTTAAAGGGGTATTCCAGTAAAAAAATAATTTCAACTGGCTCCAGAAAGTTAAACAGATTTGTAAATGACTTCTATTAAAAAATCGTAATCCTTCCAATAATTATCAGCTGCTGAAGTTGAGTTGTTCTTTCCTGTCTGGCAACAGCGCTCTCTGCTGACATCTCTGCTTGTCTCGGGAACTGCACAGAGTAGAAGAGGTTTGCTATGGGGATTTGCTTCTACTCTGGACAGTTCCGGAGACAGGTGTCATTAGAGAGCACATAGACAGAAAAGAACAACTCAACGTCAGCAGCTCATAAGTACTGAAAGGATAAAAAAATAAAAATTAAGAGAAGTAATTTACAAATCTGTTTAACTTTCTGGACCCAGTTGATTTATATAAAAAAAAAAAATTTTCCTGGATAACCCCTTTAAGTTTGTAATCCACATTTTTGTCAATTATTTTCAAACCCCTTGGTGTGTATAATATAATACGATATTATGTATTGAAAACTTTTATGTCCATTAAGCTGCCAGATATGAAAGGGTAATTTGCTACTCCACAGAACACATTTCCACCTCCCCAAAGTCCAGTGGCATTGTACCTCGCCCTCTGACACTTGGCATTGTGCTCGATGCTGTGAGACTTGCATACAGCTGCTTGGACTTGTAGCCCATACCTAGAAGGTATTGGTTAAAGTTGAGCGAACGTTTCAAAAGTTCAACTCAGTGGCTCGCGGAACTTTCCAAAGAAGCTTGGCTTGCGGCGAACAAGTTCTCCACAAACCGGCAATACAATAAGCCTTAAATGGGCACTGTCAGATCCAATAACTTTTTGTATGTTGTTATTGATGAAAATGAAAGACCTTTTGTAATGGGGTTTAAGAATTTATGATTATTTAATAAAGAAACAGCCCCTGAAAATCCCACCACACCTACTGGGACACTAACCAGTCCTGCAGCAGCATCAGTTTGTCCATGAGTCATGGACAAGAGATAACTCATAAACAAGTCTATACGAGCAGACACACTAATCACCTCCCACCTCCACAAAGAGGAAGATGCCACCCTTAGAGACGATTTCTAAGACTGTGAGTTAATGAAAAGAGGTAATGTTATAATAAATAAAGGTGTTAAAGGCATAAATGTTAGATGTATATGATCAGGATTAGGTTCTGAGCAACATTTTTTTTTTTTTTTTTGAGGGATCTGAAAGGTACGCTTTAAAACATGTATACAACACGGCCTAAAAGCCTTTAAAGGATCACCTAGCAATGTATTCAATCAATCTTAAATGGGTACTCCACTGGAAAGCATTTTTTTTTTTAATTAACTGGTGCAGGAAAGTTAAACAGATTTGTCAATTACTGTCACGATTCGGCTGGCAGAAGGTGGATCCTCTGTGCCAGAGAGGGATTGGCGTGGACCGTGCTAGTGGACCGGTTCTAAGCTGCTACTGGTTTTCACCAGAGCCCGCCGCAAAGCGGGATGGTCTTGCAGCGGCGGTAGCAACCAGGTCGTATCCACTAGCAACGGCTCAACCTCTCTGACTGCTGAAGATAGGCGCGGTACAAGGGAGTAGACAGGAGCAAGGTCGGACGTAGCAGAAGGTCGGGGCAGGCAGCGAGGATCGTAGTCAATATGGCAATAGCAGGAGGTCAAGTACACAGTAAGGACAAACACAGTAAACGCTTTCTCAAGGCTCTAAGGCAACAAGATCCGGCAGGGGAGTGCAGGGGCAGTGATCAGATATAGTCTGGGAGCAGGTGGAAGCCAATTAAGCTAATTGGGCCAGGCACCAATCATTGGTGCACTGGCCCTTTAAGTCTCAGGGAGCTGGCGCGCGCGCGCCCTAGAGAGCGGAGCCGCGCGCGCCAGCACATGACAGCAGGGGACCGGAACGGGTAAGTGACCTGGGATGCGATTCGCGAGCGGGCGCGTCCCGCTGTGCGAATCGCATCCCCGACGGCCATGACAGTGCAGCGCTCCCGGTCAGCGGGACCGACCGGGGCGCTGCGGAGAGAGAGACGCCGTAAGCGCTCCGGGGAGGAGCGTGGACCCGGAGCGCTAGGCGTAACAGTACCCCCCCCTTAGGTCTCCCCTTCTCTTTGTCCGGTAACTGCCTCCCCTGGGATGAGGACACCGGGAAAGAATGGAGGGATTCCTCAACGGCAGGCAGTACAGCAGGAGTGGGAATGGGGAGGGAGGGCAGAGGGCGAGGCCTGGCACGGGGCAGTGTGACACCAGGACGGGGGCCATGAGGAGGCACCGAGGCTTGCCTGACTGGACTGGGAGGGGGAGAGAGGCACTTCTTATGGCAGGCAGAGTCCATAAAGACCTTAGGGAGACCGGATACAGGGGGAACCACAGGGTCACGGCAGGGAGTACTGGGAACCGGTTTAAGGCAGTCCTTGAAACAAGAGGTACCCCAGCTCTTGATCTCCCCTGTGGACCAATCCAGGGTTGGGGAATGGTGTCGAAGCCAGGGTAGTCCAAGGAGAATTTCGGAAGTGCAATTGGAGAGGACCAAAAACTCAATTTTTTCGTGATGAGGTCCGATGCACATTAGGAGGGGCTCCGTGCGGTAACGCACGGTGCAATCCAACCTGACTCCGTTGACCGCTGTTACGCCGAGCGCTCCGGGTCCCCGCTCCTCCCCGGAGCGCTCGCTTCACTCTCGCTACCGCAGCGCTCCGGGCAGCTCCACTGACCCGGTGCGCTGCGATACCGTCTCCAGCCGGGATGCGATTCGCGATGCGGGTGGCGCCCGCTCGCGATGCGCGTCCCGGCTCCCGTACCTGACTCGCTCTCCGTCTGTCCTGTCCCGGCGCGCGCGGCCCCGCTCCCTAGGGCGCGCGCGCGCCGGGTCTCTGCGATTTAAAGGGCCACTGCGCCGCTGATTGGCGCAGTGGTTCCAATTAGTGTGTTCACCTGTGCACTCCCTATTTATACCTCACTTCCCCTTCACTCCCTCGCCGGATCTTGTTGCCATTGTGCCAGTGAAAGCGTTTCCTTGTGTGTTCCTAGCCTGTGTTCCAGACCTCCTGCCGTTGCCCCTGACTACGATCCTTGCTGCCTGCCCCGACCTTCTGCTACGTCCGACCTTGCTTCTGTCTACTCCCTTGTACCGCGCCTATCTTCAGCAGCCAGAGAGGTTGAGCCGTTGCTAGTGGATACGACCTGGTCACTACCGCCGCAGCAAGACCATCCCGCTTTGCGGCGGGCTCTGGTGAAAACCAGTAGTGACTTAGAACCGGTCCACTAGCACGGTCCACGCCAATCCCTCTCTGGCACAGAGGATCCACCTCCTGCCAGCCGGCATCGTGACAGTAGATCCGGCCATGGATCCCGCTGAAGTTCCTCTGCCAGTTGTCGCCGACCTCACCACGGTGGTCGCCCAGCAGTCACAACAGATAGCGCAACAAGGCCACCAGCTGTCTCAACTGACCGTGATGCTACAGCAGCTACTACCACAGCTTCAGCAATCATCTCCTCCGCCAGCTCCTTCACCTCCTCCGCAGCGAGTGGCCGCTTCAGGCCTACGACTATCCTTGCCGGATAAATTTGATGGGGACTCTAAATTTTGCCGTGGCTTCCTTTCTCAATGTTCCCTGCACTTGGAGATGATGTCGGACCAGTTTCCCACTGAAAGGTCTAAGGTGGCTTTCGTAGTCAGCCTTCTGTCTGGAAAAGCTCTGTCGTGGGCTACACCGCTCTGGGACCGCAATGACCCCGTCACTGCCTCTGTACACTCCTTCTTCTCGGAAATTCGAAGTGTCTTTGAGGAACCTGCCCGAGCCTCTTCTGCTGAGACTGCCCTGTTGAACCTGGTCCAGGGTAATTCTTCCGTTGGCGAGTACGCCGTACAATTCCGTACTCTTGCTTCAGAACTATCCTGGAATAATGAGGCCCTCTGCGCGACCTTTAAAAAAGGCCTATCCAGCAACATTAAAGATGTTCTGGCCGCACGAGAAATCCCTGCTAACCTACATGAACTCATTCATCTAGCCACTCGCATTGACATGCGTTTTTCCGAAAGGCGTCAGGAGCTCCGCCAGGATATGGACTTTGTTCGCACAAGGCGTTTTTTCTCCCCGGCTCCTCTCTCCTCTGGTCCCCTGCAATCCGTTCCTGTGCCTCCCGCCGTGGAGGCTATGCAGGTTGACCGGTCTCGCCTGACACCTCAAGAGAGGACACGACGCCGCATGGAGAATCTCTGCCTGTACTGTGCCGGTACCGAACACTTCCTGAAGGATTGTCCTATCCGTCCTCCCCGCCTGGAAAGACGTACGCTGACCCCGCACAAAGGTGAGACAGCCCTTGATGTCAACTCTGCTTCTCCGCGTCTTACTGTGCCTGTGCGGGTATCCGCCTCTACCTTCTCCTTCTCTACTATGGCCTTCTTGGATTCCGGATCTGCAGGAAATTTTATTTTGGCCTCTCTCACCAACAAGTTCAACATCCCGCTGACCAGTCTCGCCAGACCTCTCTACATCAATTGTGTTAACAATGAAAGATTGGACTGTACCATACGTTTCCGCACGGAGCCCCTCCTAATGTGCATCGGATCTCACCATGAAAAAATTGAGTTTTTGGTCCTCCCCAATTGCACTTCCGAAATTCTCCTTGGACTACCCTGGCTTCAACACCACTCCCCTACCCTGGATTGGTCCACTGGGGAGATCAAGAGTTGGGGCCCCTCTTGTTCCAACGACTGTCTTAAACCGGTTCCCAGTACTCCCTGCCGTGACCCTGTGGTTCCTCCTGTAACCGGTCTCCCTAAGGCCTATATGGACTTTGCGGATGTTTTTTGCAAAAAACAAGCTGAGACTTTACCTCCTCACAGGCCTTATGACTGTCCCATTGACCTCCTCCCGGGTACTACTCCACCCCGGGGCAGAATTTATCCTCTCTCTGTCCCAGAGACTCTTGCTATGTCTGAGTATATCCAGGAAAATTTAAAGAAGGGCTTTATCCGCAAATCTTCCTCCCCTGCCGGAGCCGGATTTTTCTTTGTGTCCAAAAAAGATGGCTCTCTACGTCCTTGCATTGACTACCGCGGTCTTAATAAAATCACTGTAAAAAACCGCTACCCCCTACCTCTCATCTCTGAACTCTTTGATCGCCTCCAAGGTGCCCACATCTTTACCAAACTGGACTTAAGAGGTGCCTATAATCTCATTCGCATCAGAGAGGGGGATGAATGGAAAACGGCATTTAACACCAGAGATGGACACTTTGAGTATCTGGTCATGCCCTTTGGCCTGTGCAACGCCCCTGCCGTCTTCCAAGACTTTGTTAATGAAATCTTTCGTGATCTTTTATATTCCTGTGTTGTTGTATATCTGGACGATATCCTGATTTTTTCTGCCAACCTAGAAGAACACCGCCAGCATGTCCGCATGGTTCTTCAGAGACTTCGTGACAATCAACTGTATGCCAAAATGGAGAAATGTCTGTTTGAATGTCAATCTCTTCCTTTCCTAGGATACTTGTTCTCTGGCCAGGGACTACAAATGGATCCAGACAAACTCTCTGCCGTCTTAGATTGGCCACGCCCCTCCGGACTTCGTGCTATCCAACGTTTTTTGGGGTTCGCCAATTATTACAGACAATTCATTCCACATTTTTCCACCATTGTGGCTCCTATCGTGGCTTTAACCAAAAAGAATGCCAATCCTAAGTCATGGCCTCCTCAAGCGGAAGACGCCTTTAAACAGCTCAAGTCTGCCTTTTCTTCGGCTCCCGTGCTCTCCAGACCTGACCCATCTAAACCCTTCCTATTGGAGGTTGATGCCTCCTCTGTAGGAGCTGGAGCGGTCCTTCTACAGAAAAATTCTTCCGGGCATGCTGTTACTTGTGGTTTTTTTTCTAGGACCTTCTCTCCAGCTGAGAGGAACTACTCCATCGGGGACCGAGACCTCCTAGCCATTAAATTAGCACTTGAGGAATGGAGGCATCTGTTGGCGGGATCAAGATTTCCAGTTATTATTTACACCGATCACAAGAACCTCTCCTATCTCCAGTCTGCCCAACGGCTGAATCCTCGCCAGGCCAGGTGGTCTCTGTTCTTTGCCCGATTTAATTTTGAAATTCACTTTCGGCCTGCCGATAAGAACATTAGGGCCGATGCTCTCTCTCGTTCCTCGGATGCCTCGGAAGTAGAGCTCTCTCCGCAACACATCATCCCCCCTGACTGCCTGATCTCCACTTCTCCAGCCTCCATCAGGCAAACTCCTCCAGGGAAGACCTTCGTTTCTCCACGCCAACGCCTCGGAATCCTCAAATGGGGTCACTCCTCCCATCTCGCAGGTCATGCGGGTATCAAGAAATCCGTGCAACTCATCTCTCGTTTCTATTGGTGGCCGACTCTGGAGACGGATGTTGTGGATTTTGTACGAGCCTGCACTGTTTGTGCCCGGGATAAGACTCCTCGCCAGAAGCCCGCTGGTCTTCTTCATCCTCTGCCTGTCCCCGAACAGCCTTGGTCTCTGATTGGTATGGACTTTATTACGGACTTACCCCCATCCCGTGGCAACACTGTTGTTTGGGTGGTCGTTGATCGATTCTCCAAGATGGCACATTTCATCCCTCTTCCTGGTCTTCCTTCAGCGCCTCAGTTGGCAAAACAATTTTTTGTACACATTTTTCGTCTTCACGGGTTGCCCACGCAGATCGTCTCGGATAGAGGCGTCCAATTCGTGTCTAAATTCTGGAGGGCTCTCTGTAAACAACTCAAGATTAAATTGAACTTTTCCTCTGCATATCATCCTCAATCCAATGGGCAAGTAGAAAGAATTAACCAGGTCCTGGGTGATTATTTACGCCATTTTGTTTCCTCCCGCCAGGATGACTGGGCAGATCTTCTACCATGGGCCGAATTTTCGTATAACTTCAGAGTCTCTGAATCCTCCTCCAAATCCCCATTTTTTGTGGTGTACGGCCGTCACCCTCTTCCCCCCCTCCCTACTCCCTTGCCCTCTGGTTTGCCCGCTGTGGATGAAATATCTCGTGATCTTTCCACCATATGGAAAGAGACCCAAAATTCTCTTTTACAGGCCTCTTCACGCATGAAGAAGTTTGCTGATAGAAAAAGAAGAGCTCCCCCCATTTTTTCTCCTGGAGACAAGGTATGGCTCTCCGCTAAATATGTCCGCTTCCGTTTCCCTAGCTACAAATTGGGACCACGCTATCTTGGTCCTTTCAAAATCTTGTGCCAGATTAATCCTGTCTCTTACAAACTTCTTCTTCCTCCTTCTCTTCGAATTCCTAATGCCTTTCACGTTTCTCTTCTTAAACCACTTATCATCAACCGTTTCTCTCCTAAGTTTGTTTCTCCCACTCCTGTTTCCGGCTCCTCGGACATCTTCTCCGTTAAAGAGATACTGGCCTCCAAGAAGGTCAGAGGGAAAACCTTTTTCCTGGTCGATTGGGAGGGTTGTGGTCCTGAAGAGAGATCCTGGGAACCTGAGGACAATATCCTAGACAAAAGTCTGCTCCTCAGGTTCTCAGGCTCTAAGAAGAGGGGGAGACCCAAGGGGGGGGGTACTGTTACGCCGAGCGCTCCGGGTCCCCGCTCCTCCCCGGAGCGCTCGCTTCACTCTCGCTACCGCAGCGCTCCGGGCAGCTCCACTGACCCGGTGCGCTGCGATACCGTCTCCAGCCGGGATGCGATTCGCGATGCGGGTGGCGCCCGCTCGCGATGCGCGTCCCGGCTCCCGTACCTGACTCGCTCTCCGTCTGTCCTGTCCCGGCGCGCGCGGCCCCGCTCCCTAGGGCGCGCGCGCGCCGGGTCTCTGCGATTTAAAGGGCCACTGCGCCGCTGATTGGCGCAGTGGTTCCAATTAGTGTGTTCACCTGTGCACTCCCTATTTATACCTCACTTCCCATTCACTCCCTCGCCGGATCTTGTTGCCATTGTGCCAGTGAAAGCGTTTCCTTGTGTGTTCCTAGCCTGTGTTCCAGACCTCCTGCCGTTGCCCCTGACTACGATCCTTGCTGCCTGCCCCGACCTTCTGCTACGTCCGACCTTGCTTCTGTCTACTCCCTTGTACCGCGCCAATCTTCAGCAGCCAGAGAGGTTGAGCCGTTGCTAGTGGATACGACCTGGTCACTACCGCCGCAGCAAGACCATCCCGCTTTGCGGCGGGCTCTGGTGAAAACCAGTAGTGACTTAGAACCGGTCCACTAGCACGGTCCACGCCAATCCCTCTCTGGCACAGAGGATCCACCTCCTGCCAGCCGGCATCGTGACAACCGCGGAAATGTAGAGTGGCTTGACGAGACGGGTCACCGGGATGCGGAATTTATTCACCAAAGACTCCCGAATAAAATTCCCAGAGGCACCAGAGTCCAGGCAGGCCACGGCTAAGAGGGAGGAGTTGGCTGAAGGAGAAATCCGCACGGGCACCGTGAGACGTGGAGAAGCCGACTTTGAATCAAGAGACGCCACACCCACGAGAGCTGGGTGCGAGCGTGCGTTTCCCAGACGTGGAGGACGGATAGGGCAATCCACCAAGAAATGTTCGGTACTGGCACAGTACAGACAAAGATTTTCTTCCCTACGGAGATTCCTCTCCTCCTGGGTCAGGCGAGACCGATCCACTTGCATGGCCTCCTCGGCGGGAGGCCTAGGCGTAGATTGCAACGGAGACTGTGGGAGAGGTGCCCAGAGATCTAAGTCTTTTTCCTGGCGGAGCTCTTGATGTCTCTCAGAAAAACGCATGTCAATGCGAGTGGCTAGATGAATGAGTTCATGCAGGTTAGCAGGAATTTCTCGTGCGGCCAGAACATCTTTAATGTTGCTGGATAGGCCTTTTTTAAAGGTCGCGCAGAGGGCCTCATTATTCCAGGATAGTTCAGAAGCAAGAGTACGGAATTGTATGGCGTACTCGCCAACGGAAGAATTACCCTGGACCAGGTTCAGCAGGGCAGTCTCAGCAGAAGAGGCTCGGGCAGGTTCCTCAAAGACACTTCGAATTTCCGAGAAGAAGGAGTGTACAGAGGCAGTGACGGGGTCATCGCGGTCCCAGAGCGGTGTGGCCCATGACAGGGCTTTTCCAGACAGAAGGCTGACTACGAAAGCCACCTTAGACCTTTCAGTAGGAAACTGGTCCGACATCATCTCCAAGTGCAGGGAACATTGCGAAAGAAAGCCACGGCAAAACTTAGAGTCCCCATCAAATTTGTCCGGCAGGGACAAGCGGAGGCTAGGAGTGGCCACTCGCTGCGGAAGGGGTGCAGGAGCTGGCGGAGGAGATGGTTGCTGCTGTAGCAGAGGCAGAAGTTGCGACTGAAGTTGCTGCACCATGGTGGACACTTCCGACAGCTGGTGGGTTAGATGGGCGATCTGTCGGGATTGCTGGGCGACCACCGTGGTGAGATCAGAGATAGCTGGCAGGGGAACCTCAGCGGGATCCATGGCCGGATCTACTGTCACGATTCGGCTGGCAGAAGGTGGATCCTCTGTGCCAGAGAGGGACTGGCGTGGACCGTGCTAGTGGACCGGTTCTAAGCTGCTACTGGTTTTCACCAGAGCCCGCCGCAAAGCGGGATGGTCTTGCAGCGGCGGTAGCAACCAGGTCGTATCCACTAGCAACGGCTCAACCTCTCTGACTGCTGAAGATAGGCGCGGTACAAGGGAGTAGACAGGAGCAAGGTCGGACGTAGCAGAAGGTCGGGGCAGGCAGCGAGGATCGTAGTCAATATGGCAATAGCAGGAGGTCAAGTACACAGTAAGGACAAACACAGTAAACGCTTTCTCAAGGCTCTAAGGCAACAAGATCCGGCAGGGGAGTGCAGGGGCAGTGATCAGATATAGTCTGGGAGCAGGTGGAAGCCAATTAAGCTAATTGGGCCAGGCACCAATCATTGGTGCACTGGCCCTTTAAGTCTCAGGGAGCTGGCGCGCGCGCGCCCTAGAGAGCGGAGCCGCGCGCGCCAGCACATGACAGCAGGGGACCGGAACGGGTAAGTGACCTGGGATGCGATTCGCGAGCGGGCGCGTCCCGCTGTGCGAATCGCATCCCCGACGGCCATGACAGTGCAGCGCTCCCGGTCAGCGGGACCGACCGGGGCGCTGCGGAGAGAGAGACGCCGTAAGCGCTCCGGGGAGGAGCGAGGACCCGGAGCGCTAGGCGTAACAATTACTTCTATTTAAAAAACTTAACCCTTACAGTACTTATCAGCTGCTGTATGCTCCACAGGAAGTTGTATGGTTCTTTTTGAATTTCCTTTCTGTCTGACCACAATGCTTTCTGCTGACACCTCTGTCCATTTTAGGAACTGTCCAGAGTAAGATCAAATCCCCATAGCAAACCTATCCCGCTCTGGACAGTTCCTAAAATGGACAGAGGTGTCAACAGAGAGCATTGTGGTCAGACAGAAATGAAATTTTAAAAGAAAAGAACTTCCTGTGAAGTATACAGCAGCTGATAAGTACTGGAAGGATCAAGATTTTTAAATAGAAGTCCTAAGGAGACCACGGCTGAGCCATCTACCAGGCTGGTAAATACATCTCTATCCTATCATCATATCAGGACTTTAAATACGGGACATTCTATCATTGTCTGGATTATCAGATACCGGATTACCGGAAAAACTCATCTTCTCTATGAAAACAGTGCTAGTTATCAGTGTTTATTAAGTTGTGATATTATAACTCTATTACACTACCTCTGCACAAGGGCCCTGTGCTATGAGGTTTAATTTGCTTATATTTGTATTTTAATAAATTGTTGTACTATTTGCATCATATAATTGAAGCACGGTCTTATTTTAAGTTATATTTATGTATCAGTTTTTCTGATACTAGCTTTGAGGAGTTGGTTTATATTTAAATTTTTACTATATTACCCAACACCAGGTGTAGGTGTACAACCTCCTTACGTCAGCTAGTTAATTGTGAGCTGCACATCTCCTTTCTTCTTTTTGGCATTATAATTTACAAATCTGTTTAACTTTCTGGCACCAGTTGATTTAAAAAATAAATGTTTTCCATGGGAGTATCCCTTTAAAGTCGATTTCAGGCTAAGTTAATGTGAAACATGCAGTAACCCATGGTAATTAATAGTTTGTTTAAAAACACACTGCGCTAGTGGATTTTGTATGCTTTGTAACACAAAAATAAATGTGCACATGGAAGTATAAAAGATACAATGGCTTTTTCTAAGCATTCAAAAAAATCCTCTCTTTTCGGGAGTGGCGATAGGATTGGTGACGGTGTCTCAAAATAGTGAAGAAATTGCTTTTGTAAATATTAAAAAAGTTGAAATAATTGTCACAAATTCACCCTTTTTTGGAGTTTCAACAGGTTTTGTGTTTGGCAGGTGAAAATTATGCACTGGTTATGCTGTTTCCTGATTGGCCTGGGAGCTGTATGTCACGTAATGCAAGCAATGATTGGTTAACCTGCGGTCATTTGATCTTACTTCTAGCTGCAAGGTATGCTGGGCTACGCTGACATCATCTCAGTGTTTCCAGTACTTCCTTCATTCATTCAGGTGAGAAAATACCATGGGGAGATTTATCAAAACCTGTTCAGAGAAAAAGTTGCTGAGTTGCCCATAGCAACCAATCAGATAGTTTCTTACATTTTTTAGAAACCTTTTCAAAAATTTAAAAAAGCAATCTGATTGGTTGCTATGGGCAACTCCTCAACTTTTCCACATGACAGGTTTTGATAAATCTTCCCCCATGTGTTCCTCATCCCTTCTGCTAACACTCTGAAGCGCTTTGGAAATCAAGATTACGGAAAGCAGCCAGCCGTCGGTGCAGTTCTCAGAACGTTGGGATATGCAGATACACGGTGGAGGCAAGGATAGCCTGGCAGGGTTCTTCTTACAACCGGCAAAAGATCAAAATGTACCTGTTTATTAAGTTCTAAGCTCTATTTGCTCATGTCTAGTCCTAGCTTTTATGCTGATACTAATGCCAGGGATCCGTCCCACCCCCCTCCCATCAACACCACCCCCCCCCCGCCCCTTCTCCAAACACACACACCTTTCACCGGCTCCTCTTGTCACCACAATGTCTTCTCTATTCTTTCTGCTGGTGCTCTCAGCAGTTGAGACAAAGAGGACAATGGAATTACTTGTATGCAAAACCTATAAGTGCAGTATTGTAGTGTGCAATATTAGTAATAAGTAAAAAATAAAACAGATTTTGTAGGGGGAAATTATTATAATTATTTTTTTCCTTTGACAGAGAGGGGGGGGTAGGGCATTTTTGGGGTTTTGCATTTAAACTTTACTTATTACTCCTAGCTCACACCTTGGTTCCCTTATGACTTCTTGTCCCCAGTATGGCACCCATCTCATTCTTGGCCCCATGCATGGTTTTCATCTCAATCCCAATCCTAGTATGGATTCCCTCTCATCCCTGGTCCCCAGCCTGGCTCCCCATCGTATTCTTGGTCCCCAACCTGGCTCCCCTTCTCATTACTGGCCTTCAGCAGGATTTGCTCCACAACTATATCAACTGGGCAGAGCAATGATGGAGAGTAGGCATACTTAATTTTACTATCGTATGCTAGTTCTGACATATTCTAATTTGGAGAACATGTGAATTCTACTTGGCACAGACAGGAACAGGTGTGGACTAGCGTGACTCCTTTTGGCCTGTGTTAAGGCCTTATCCATACTCAATGTACTAAGCTAGTTGCTTCAGGTATTTGCAGTACAGGTAGTTAGTTCTGAGTATGAACATTTTGCACAGGGAAACTGATGTAGTGTGTTTTTAAGTGTGGTATCTTTTATAAACATTTTTTGTTGCATCATCAACATAACATGGGTTTATATGAAAAAATGTTTTTTCTACTTACACTACTAAAAAAAATAAAGGGAACACTAAGATAACACATCCTAGATCTGAATGAATGAACTAATCGTATGAAATACTTTCGTCTTTACGTAGTGGAATGTGCTGACAACAAAATTCCACAAACATTATCAATGGAAATCAAATTTATCAATCCATGGAGGTCTGGATATGGAGTCACACTCAAAATCTACAGACTACACTACAGGCTGATCCAAATTTGATGTAATGTCCTTCAAACAAGTCAAAATGAGGTTTCCTGAGTGGACAGTGTGATTTCACAGAAGTGTGATTGACTTGGAGTTACATTATGTTGTTTAAGTGTTCCCTTTATTTATAAAAATTTTTGAGCAGTGTATTTCTATTTTTCTTCTTTTTGATTTAGTTTCTTTTGTGTTCAGAGTATTGAGACACATTTAAAATGATAAACATACATACAGCTATAATAATAATTATTAATAATATAATAATATTAATAAAAACAGAAAAATTATGTATTTGTTAAGTTTTGTTCCAAAATGAACATACATTTATTCAGTTGTTTTTACCAAATATTTTTACATGCTAACACCAAGTAGACACAACAAGTATAAAAGAAAGGTTTTGAAAAGTTTTGAAACATTCCTAACTTTTTACTTCCAGATACTCTAAATGGTCTTGTTCACTTGAATATTGGTGGTCATCGGTCCTCTTGTTTCTTTGTCATTTATACTTGGCTTACTGTACCTCTTGGTAGTCAAGATAAAATAAATAAAAATGCTTACACTATGACTGTGCATGTTAAGACCACATCAATAGTTCATAAAATGTCTAAAGATTAACATTGTAATCATACATGTTCAAATGCCAAATTATTATGGCAGTGTTCGCTATCGCCAAGTCTTGTTGTGGACTCTTCTTCATCTTCCTCTATAGCATTGAAAAATAACTTCAGTTTTTCAGGAACACACCAATTTAAAACAATTAATGTTATTCCAATAAGGAAGCAAAGTAGACCTGAAATGCAAAATATGACAACATTATAAGAGCCCTAGATGAAAGCTTTCAAACAAAATGCGTGTAAAGGCACCTGCTATCCCTACAGTCTCCTTATTATGGGCCTGTTCGCTTTATGCTTGGCTTTTTATGTTTCATGAATATCTTGTTTGCATTTAATAATTTAGATCTATGTATTTCTCTTTGGAAAGCAAGGAATGCTTTAAAGGAGTTATCCACTGGAATAAGTAAATTTGTTACTGTCCCCAGCCTGCCTACAAAAATAATAAACACTTTAAGGGTACGGTCCCACGTAGCACTAACTCAGCGTATTTCATGCTGCGCAGAATGTGCTGAACAGCGGGCAAGCCTGTGACGCACAGCCCTGCCCCCAAATCTCACTGAACACACAGTGCTGCCGCCAGCTACCCTGTCTGTAAGCTCATTGCAGAGTACGAAGCATATTTCCTGCTGCACAGCGTAAAATACGCTGCGTTAGCTCTATGTGGGACCGTACCCTTACTCACTTTCTGCTGCTCCCTCGTAGCTCAGGTATCGCCAGTGACTCTGCTTTCCCCCAAGCTGCAGAGCATAGTGTCTACAGCCGGGGGACCCGACAGTGCTGCTTGCCAGAGAGGCTGTCTTTCTCATGTACCTTATTTTGTTATTTCTAACAATGGAATACATGGTTCTTGGCATTCATTTCTTTCAGGTTTGGTTTACATAACACTTATCTGACTAAAATCTGACTCCCCTTTAAATCATGTTGCTACCACTTTATAGTGTGTGCATGCATCATTTTCTGTGCATGTAGCCGCTAAGTGTTTTCAAAATGTGCAAATACACTATAAAGAGAACATCAGAAATTAAAGGCGTTGTCTCATCTTCTTACTTGCTGCTTTTCCGCCTCCTCCGGTCTATCTGCAGCAGCCAGAGGTGGTGGAAAAAGCCAAAAGCAGTTAAACTAGGAAGATGAGCAGCTTACCCTTACCCCTACAGTCAAACTTATCCTCTACCCATTCTATTTTTATCCTATATCGACTAGGTATCATTCCTTCACCCTAAACTTGCAAGACCTCTTACCATTTGTTTTTCATTTCCTATGTATCAAACATACCTAGAAATGTATGTGTGCAGTCACCATCATTTGAGAATTTTTAGGTATAGAATGTTAGAGAATGTATTGAAAACATCAAAATGTAGAATATATTTAGGTTTGGGGAATGTTTACTGTTTTGGATTTAAAATGGGAAACTGACCTCATGTTTTAGCTGTATGTAACTTATCATTAATTTCATGCTGCCTGATTCATTAGACAGCATCAAATGCTGACAGGTTTTCTCTGTCCAATGATATATGATTCACTCTAAAACCCTACAGGGCTAACAGCAGCTTATTCTTACCCGCCAGCCATGTTCCCTCTGACACACAGTAGTGTTTCATATATCAATGTACAGAAGGAACCTGTCAGTGTGTCATGCTGCCCATGGTTTGAGCAGCATGAAAGTGATGACAGGTTATCTTTATATATGGTAACTGTGGTTTCCATATTGCCATAAGATATACAGTAGTCAGGTATGCCTTGATGTGTGGGGTCTTAATACATATGTCACTTGTTTCAGGTTTGGGGAGTTTTGTGGTTCTTGTGTCACTTTTGTTTAAGCAATTAAGGTGTAACACATTGTATGTCACAATATTAGAAAATTGAGAAATGTCTTCAGAATGAGATGGCTATTTGATTACGTCAATTCTGTACGGTGTCAGCCTTTTCCAAAGAGATGAGCAGCACCAGAAGTATTTATTATGATAAGCTTGGCTAATCCTGCCATTGCAAATTATGACAGCTAATTGTTAGTTGTAAAGACATACCTACTATAATGCAACTTACATATATTAAGAAATACACACACAAAAGTACAAAGCAAGGTTATCATTTCACATAGAAGTTGCCTACAACCCACCTGTAGCAAGGCTGACCCAGAAAGAACCTCCAAATGTAGTTTTTAGAGACTCTGAACCAAACTGTATATTACAAAATGATACATTTCTCACTGTGGAGAAAGAAATCAACGAGAAGAGGATAAAAGCTGCCGTCACAAGGATCATGTAAGCTCCATATATGAACACCGACATGGAGAACAGGATATTGCAGATAATCCAGGAGCAGAATGCCACCCTGTAATACAAGATTGTTGGTATTAGCATAGTAGTAACCTTGTTAAATGGTATGTTTTTGAAAATGAAAGAAGCGATCTTATTGGTTGCTATGGGCAACTCAGCAATTTTTCCTCTAGACAGGTTTTCATAAATCTCCCCCTAGATGTCTAGAATACATCCCTAAGCCCTATACTGTTTGATAGATTTGGCACATTTTGGCTTACATATGCTGCACATTTTCTGCAACAGAAAATCCAGACTTTCTGTAGGCACCATGCAGATCTTGGTGTGGATCTGTCTCAGGTTTGTCACAGAAGAATTTTAGTATGAAATATGTAAATAAAAAATCAATAAGTTATCCCTGATTTATTAAAATTTGTGAGAGAAAAACTGAGATTTTGCAACAACCAATCACAGCTCAACTTTCACTTTACCAGAGAAATCTGAGAAATTAAACTGAGCTGTGCTTGGTTGCTATGGTAGCTTTTGTTTTCACGTTTTTTATTTATTTCCCCCAATATCTGTAGTGTATCTTCCAATATTAAGACTACTCATGCTGGCAACAAAATTAAGGGGGAGGGGGGCAACTGGTTGTATTCAAGAGGTAGGGCATTAAGACATAACAAGCAAAGTTAAATTGTACATTCAATCCAGACGGGGAGACAGTTTTTGTCCCAATCACCCCCTCTTATACGGGGTCTCACCGGATCGATGCCTGTAACAACAGAAAGATCACCCCATAATTAATTGACATATGGGGCTAGTCCAAGGCCATTGATATGAGGTGAGACTCTCATTGTTTTATTACTCTGTCTGAAGATCGCATGTTTAGAATGTGACACATTTCTGATTTAGGGACATTTAGTCCCAAGTGTTTTGGTTTTCCTCTGGTCCACTTGGGCTAAGCGGTTAACCATATTGATTAGAAATTCTGTCTTAAAGTGGTACTCCAGTGGAAAACAATTTTTTTTAAATCAACTGGTACCAGAAAGTTACACAGATTTGTAAATTAGTCCTATTAAAAAATCTTAATCCTTCAAATACTTTTCAGCTGTTGTATACTACAGAGGATGTTTTATTTCTTTCTTGAGTTCTTTCCAGTCTGACCACAGTGCTCTCTGCTGACACCTCTGTCCATGTCAGGAACTGTCCAGAGTAGGAGCAAATCCCCATAGCAAACCTATCCTGCTCTGGACAGTTCCTGATACGGAAAGAGGTGTCAGCAGAGAGCACTGTGGTCAGACTGGAAAGAACTCCAGAAAGAAATACAACTTCCTCTGGAGCATACAGCAGCTGATAAGTACTGGAAGGATTAAGATGTTTAAATAGAAGTAATTTACAAATCTAGAAAAAGAGCGGAGAGGCTCCTGTGGAAAGTTTCACTACAATGACCCGGGCAACTCAAACTAACACCTGTACCCAAGGTGTCTGAAAAGGGAGTACTAGACAAAAGGAAAATTGAGGCTCAAGGTCTTTGGATTGGGAACACACTTGTTGGTTAAGATATATTAAATATTTATTAATTAATTTCTATCAACTGATAATCCGGGATCACAGGGCACTTGTAAATCCACGGAGTGGATGTATCAGACCACTGGAAAATGATAGCAGCTATTTCAAATCGGCACTCTGGATAGTATTTGTTTATAGATAATAGTCTATCTATAAACAAATACTATCCAGAGTGCCGATTTGAAATACCTGCTATCATTTTCCAGTGGTCTGATACATCTTTAGATATATATATTTCTACTTTTATATCTATGAATATATTATGAATTTTATGATTTTATATTTTTTATAAATCTTCTGATTCCGTGGATTTACAAGGGCCCTGTGATCCCGGATTATCAGTTGATAGAAATTAATTAATAAATATTTAATAAATCTTAACCAACAAGTGTGTTCCTTATCCAAAGACCTTGAGCCTCAATTTTCCTTTTGTCTAATTTACAAATCTGTTTAACTTTGTGGCAGCAGTTGATTAAAAAATTTTTTTTCCACCAGAGTACCCCTTTAACGAGGCGTGCAGCCCTTATGTGAATGAAATTACCTTGGCTTGTATGTTGGTGTAAACAACAACAAAAACGTGGTCTCAAATGGCAGGAGGTGCTCAACCCCAAATGCAGTCCTGTCCTGTCCTGTATGTTGGTGCTTATCGAATCCTATTGTTTATGGACTAGACACTGTTTTGTGACCGTTTCAAAATTCTAATGTGTCAAAAGTATACACTTTAAAATTACCCACCCCCTAATATTTAAAGAGATGTGGTATAAGTAAAAAAATTTTAACGTGATTAGATATTGTACTGAAGATTTTACTTACCACATGCAAGCTGATGCGTAGTGACTGGATATCCTATACTGGCTTAAAATGCCACATGGGTCAAACTCGGTGAACTTCTCTGATACATATAGGATGGGATTAGGGAGTCCTCTTTTCAGTCCATCATTAAAATATTCATTAAAACTGGAACCAAAACTCCAGAGAAATTGCTCATTGTAGTCAATTGTCTCATTAATTTGATGAATGGGGTTGCCTTTTGGAAACAAAGGTGAACACACACATTAGAACCTAGATGTAATAGACCCTATTTGAGATATATTGTAGAAAAATGTTACCTGCATTGAAACATGACCCATAAAGGGATTATCTGGAAAGTCACTTAATTTATTGTAATTGGTGTTAAAGTAGTTGCTAGAAACCAAACAACTTAAACTCACCTTCCTCGCTCCCCTTCCACTGCTGGAAAAATGGAGCTTGGGTCCACTGCTCAGCCCTTCCAGGTTCAGGGATGGCATGTGGTATTGCCCACTCAGCCAATCACTGGCACAGAAAAGATGCCGCTGTGGCCATCACCATGTGCCATCTGGAGCTCCATGATACTGGCAGCAGTAATGTGATGAAGGTGATTGTAGTTTTTTTATTTTTTTTTACCACCTGCCTAAACACCAGTGCAAAAGCTTCCCGGATAACCACTTTAGGGTTTACTTAGATGTCTGAGGTTTGCTCAGTACATGTCCCCACCCCACCCCAAAAAAAAAAAAAAAAAAAAGGCTGGATAAGTAGAAATACTGACACCTTTAATGACCTAGCAGAGTTTATTTTCATTTTTTTTTTTTTTACTTTAGTTTAGAAAATAATTGCTAATGGTGGAGGACATTTATCAAAGCATTTAGTAGGTTTTTTTTTTGCTTAAAATTGTCACAAAAAAGTTGCACGTGCGACTACGCTCTTTTTTCTGAGACTTTTTGCATGTTCAGTGTCCTAAGCAAAAAATAAAAATCTTGCTTACCAAAGCAAAAAGTAATTTTTGACTTGCAGTGGTCAGAGATTTATCAAGTGCGAAAGTCGCAAAAAAGTCGCATCACATGAAAAAACCTACTAAATTTACTCCAGCTTAGAGATGGAGCAGAAAAAGCCCCTACCATAGAAAAAAAATTAAAAGTGCTTAAGTGAACGAAATTTATCAACAGGCTGAAAGCAGTTGATAAATAAGTCGCACATAAGCAAAATAATTGTAAGAAAAAAATAACTAAAAAAAGGAATACATAAGCAAACATTGATAAATGTCCCCCGATATCTTTACAGGGGCAAAAAACGTGCAAGAAGCACCCCTTAAAAAACACCACATAAAACACATATTGAGGAGGGGGATTCATCAAACTGTAGTCCACATTGTGGGCTACTTTTTTGTTATAGTTAGTGATGTATCAAGTTGTTGTAGTTAGTGATTTATCAAGTGCATGTTTATGGAAAAAGTCTAAAAATGTGTTACACTTGACCTATTTTACACACTATCTCCCACCAGCTCTACAAAATCATCTAAACTGGCACCATGCTGAGGAGATTTGGCCGTGTGACAAATTTATCAAGTGCCATGCAACATTTGATGAATTTGTCTCACACAAGTCAAAATCACAGCGAAATATGGGTTCTAAACTTGCACGGAGAGTAGACCATTAATGATGAATTCCATTGTTAACTTCAATGGAGAATATTTAAAGAAGCATGTGGGGTTTCAAAAGCAATGCTGAAAAAAGAGCAGTTCTGCTTGGAAGCTCACATTTTAACAAAAAAAAAAAAAAGAATAAAAAAAACACCTAGAGGGAAGGATCACATGTAGCGCATCTGCAGCGTGAAATATAACAACAGTCACTAACATGAGCTCCCTGCTGTGGCCGAGTAGTCCTGTGTGTCTGCTCATAGCTACCACCAGATGCAAAGGGCTACCCAACCGCAGCAGGTACCTTGCCTTAGTGACTGGCAACGGTGCATCTGCAGCATAAAATATGCTGTGGATGCACTATATGTGACCCTTCCTATGCGTTCACACGGGCAGGTTTTAGCTAGGGCGGATTTTATAGCAGCAAAAAATCTGCTGCAGATTACATTGACTTCAATGGAGTCTGCAGTAGCTTTTCCTCTGTGAAAATTCTGTCATGGAAATTTGCTGTGGCTAAAGCCTGCAGCTTTAAACTCACAGAGGATCCGCCCGGGTAAACATACCTAAATGCTAGATCTCCACTTGACAGGTTTTTTTTTTTTTAACTATCCCCGCAGTTTTTTATCAGCCAAAGCAAGAAATGTGTTCAAAAGGAAAGGGAAATATAAACATAGGATTTATATCTATCCTTCCTCATGGATTTACTTTAAAAACCACTTGTGTAATATTCCCGAGATTATAAACAACGCACGATACATAGCAGCCAATAGCCACTGCATGAAGACATAGTTTTGGCCACTTAAAGCAGCCACAATTTTATAATATAACTTTAGGTAAATTTGATTTAAATGACTGAAATGACTTAAAGAGTACCTGTCACCAAACTAAACGTTTAATATATTGTTCGTTATGTTATTATAAGACACTTTGCTATTTACTTATCAACCTTTATATGTTTTAAATGTGATTGAAAAAACAGCTACTAGATGGCTCTGTTTTGTTCACTGCTGCAAGTCAAACAGTTAGTTGGTCTCCTCCTGGCCTGACAGGAGACCAAACTCAGGAAGTGGGTGTGGGGCATGGTGAGGCACAGCTCTCGCAGGCTTCAGTGACATTGTGCCTGCTGGGGAACACCCACTTTCTCCTGCCGGGAGTTCACACAATGTAAGCAAATGTAAAGGTATGATACAGAGCTTTTTAAAGCTCAGAATTTTTTTTTAAGGGCAGGAGGGGTGTTAGATGTAGTTAGGGAATATAATCTGAGTTAGTTTAGAAAACATGGTTTGATGACAGGTACTTTTTAATAATTCATAAGGTTTTTGAGTCCATCAGGTTCAACCTACACGCCTACTGTGATGATCCAGAGTAAGGCACTGACCATAATGAAGTCCATTTTTAGAATAATTACATTTTGTAGCAATTTCTAATTATTGATAGTGAAGTTTTATTAGTCTTATATTTAATAATTTAGAGTTTCTTTATATAGTTTCCTTTTTAGTCTAGTTTATGACTTCCCAAACGGGGAATTCCCTGGGCATTGATAAAGCATATATACACAAAACCCTTTGGACCTTTAGACACACCCTCCTTCTAATATAATATAAAATACTTACTACGTCCCTAAGTGGTAACTTTTACCTTTAAAATATGCAAACCTTTACACTCAGTTTTTAAATAATCTCAAACTAACAACAATGCCATTTAATTCTTATCAAATGTCATAAGGAAAAAAAAAAAGAAAAAGAAAATCCACCTCACTTTTTTAGGAATAACACCAGCCCATGAGTTGCATCAGGTATTGTAGTTCAGCCCCATTAAATTTAATGGGATTGAGTGGAAATATCAAGACAGCCCACCGACAAGGGGGACAATAGTCTCACCTGTTAATGTTATATTAACTCCATTAAGGCCAACATGAATCCCGATGTCTGCATTCACCGTGGCATTGCTGAAGGATTTGTAAGTAGTTACAGCATTGACTGATCCAACCTCCCAATCGGCAGTAAAGTTTACAACTAAAGAAAAAAAAAAAAAGGTGAGATACATTTTGTAGTTTAAATCCTAAAGGAACATTCTCACATCTCCTCCAATTTTTCTTTCAGTTTGATGACTATAGAATATGTCATAAATCATGTCATGTATAATTGATTAACCTAATTGTCCACAATAGCACACGGCAGGTCACATTTTTAGAATTTCCATTGGGCAGGATTAAAAACAACATGACTTGTCTTCCAATGTCACACTTGCCCATAGGTTGTGCCTGGTACTATGGCTCAACTTCATTGAAGTAAATGGGGCTGTGCTGCAATTCCACACACAACCTGTGGGGTCAGGTGTGATGCTGTTTTAGGACAGCAGCAGTCATATTTTTCTTAGTGTACAGTAATCCTTGACAACCTGTTTAAGATGAAATTTAACCTTCCATTTGCTACAGACATGTCTATGACATGTCAGAAAATAAATGATTGTAAACTTCCTCTTTAAAGGGGTTCTCCGGTGCTTAAACATCTTATCCCCTATGCATGATCCCGGGGGTCCCCTGCGGCGGGGCTCCCGCGATCAGGCATCTTATCCCCTGTCCTTTGGATAGGGGATAAGATGTTTAAGCACCGGAGAACCCCTTTAAAGTGGTTATCCACCATAACTTGATTTTAGTACATACCTGCCAGGCTATCTGGGTATTTCCTGTTGGAGTTTGGTCTCATAAACTACACATCCCATAGTTCCATGCTTGTAAGTGTGGCCACCCCACCCATTGCAGCACAAATAAGCTCAAAAGATCAGTGTGTTATAATCAGGGTGCCTACAGCTGTTGCAAAATTATCTCTCTGTCACTCCACCCATTTAAGCAGGACTGGCTCCCTTTGCACAACTGACTAGTGAGTCAGGTCCTCGGCCGCATTGCAACCTGGGAAATCCTGAGTAATTTTGTATGCTGTTAAAAATAATATTGGGGTGAAAACCGTCATACACAGGTACAGACACTATATTATGAACTACACTAACTTTACAGCCCCTGTAGCATAGTCAAATAAAAAAAATCTGGGAATACCCCTTTAATTTTTAACTTGTGACTATTTTCTTTTTGTCACAAATCGTCTCAAGTTAAATATAAAACATGACCCTTTACAATTGGAGATCAGAAGTTTAAAAAAAAAGGAAAATATTTCCTTGTACGTGCCACAAACTGGTGCAACCAATGTCCCAATTATGTTATAAAATAACTCAGGCTTTTTGGCAAGACGGAAGTCTTGATCAATGTTAAATAGAAATAAGGTGCTTACCAACTGTGACAGCTCCAATAAACAGGCTTATTATCACTCTGCACATCCATGATAGTCTCTGTAATGAAAAAAAAGGATGTCACAATCTCTTCATAGCCTATAAAAAGTGCATTGACGTCTATGTGAAACAGTATCAACATATTCAACTTATCATCTAAGGCCACTTTTACATGGCAGTATTTGGGTATTATTTTGCATTAGTATATTTAAGACAAAACTAAGGCAAGGTTCACACTAGGGTATTTCCAGCAGTACCAAATCTGTCCAGGGAATCCTAGCATGGCCAGTGCCTACTGAATTCCCATAGATGGCAATGTCTACAGAGCGGTTTCTGTCTGAAGAATGAACAAGACATTGGCCTTCATTTACTAACATGATTCTGACTCTTTTTGTCGGGTTTTGCGCCTAAATTCTGTCGCACGGAACATGCGACAGAATGTGCGACAGGAAAATCCCGACAGAATCTGAATTCCTCGGAGTGGAAAAAAAACCCTACAAAATGGGCGTTGTTTTCGGGAAAAGGGGCGTGTTCCCTACATTTCAGCCAAAATCACTCGTCTTTTCATAAAACCACTCTGAAATTCATGTGAATTATCTGGGAAGAAACCCCGACACTTTAAAGCATGTATAAAGTTTAAGAAAGCGGAGTAAATTCTCTGGTTGTTTGCTCCTTTGCCTGCCTTGTCTTTTTAAAGCAATTTTTACTTGTCATTTTAAAAAATTTTTGCACAATTAAATTTTTAAGCAAGGTTTTAGCTTTATCAACACATTTTTTCCCTATCGTTTCAGTAATGATGGTGATTCCAAAAAAAAATAAAAAAAAAATATATACTCATTTAATACATCTATCTATATGTGTCTCCCTCCTTCCTCAGGTCCGAGTTACAGTGTGTGGATACAGTACTTTATATATACATATTTTCATGAATACATTAACCCATTAAACATTTGAAGTTTGCCGGGTCTGAATGCCATTGGAGGCTGAGTATGACGTCAGTCTCCAGGGTCTATTGGTGGTGTATAGGAATGAATGGGCTAGATCTATAACATTGTGATTTTTTTGTCCATTTTTGTCCATTTTGGTCTATGTAGATCTTGTGGCAAACGGGGTAGAAAGCTAAACAGCAGGGTCCTGGTAGTAACGTGGATGGGAGACCTAGTGTGGATTCAATTCCCGGGTTGATATACAGTGCTGGGATTATGCTTTAATTAGAATAGACCTATATGGGTCAATTGATAGTTAAAAAAGTGTTTGAACTGTGGGAACTAGGTCAATTGGATACCACTAGGTTAATTGAAACAGGAGGTAATGTGTGGTATCCAATTGACCTAGTTCCCACGGTTCCCAAAAATCATGTCTATCCTAATTAAAGTATAAACCCAACCCGGGAGTTGAACCTACACCAGGGTCTCCCATACACATTACTACCAGGACCCCGATGTTTAGCTTTCTACCCCATTTGCTGCAAGATCTTCATAGATTCCAATGGGAAAAAAATCACAATGTTATAGATCTAGCCCATTCATTCCTATACACCACCAATAGACCCTGGAGGCTGACGTCATACTCAGCCTCCAATGCCATTCAGACCCGGCAAACTTCAAATGTGGTTAATGGGTTAATATATTCATGGAAATATGTATATATAAAGTACTGTATCCACACACTGTAACTCGGACCTGAGAAATGAGGGAGCCCCTCAGAAATGCATAGTCCTACCATGCATTGCAACGTTTTATGATTTTCAATAAAAAGCAATTACGAATCTATACCCGACTCCTGTGTCACCACGCCGATGTAGCGCTCCAGTGCCGAAGTCGGATATTCCCTGGAAGGTCAAGAAAACCCCTGCTGGGATTCCGACCTCCCACATCTGTACTTCTGTAAAAGAAACCCTGCGACAGAAATAAACCTGCCCGCGGCAGAATTTACAGTGTAACAGAAAACCCTGCGATAGAAATTACCATACGACAGAACCATGCAACAGAAATTACCGTACAACAGAATTTTTCCCTGCGACTAAAAATATCGGGAAAAGTGCGACAGATTAGCACATACCAAGTTAAAAAAAGGTTGAAAATACAAAAAAGAAACACAAACCGACACTCCACTCTTAGTAAATGAGGGCCATTCTGTAATTTGCACTGTGCATCAGTATCCCATTGCCATTCCTTAGCGGAATTCCCGATGGAAATTTCGTAGTGTGAAACTTTACAAAGAAAAACTGTACTGGAAAAATTTACGCTTGTTTCATTTATGGACCCACTCCTAGTTTTTAGTTTTGACTTGCAAATACTGATGCAAAATACTGACCATAATAATGCCACATAAAAGTAGCCTTAAAGGGGTACTCTGGTGGAAAACTATTTTTTTTTTTAATCAGCTGAAAGGTAAACAGATTTTTCAATTACTTCTGTTAAAAAATCTTAATCCTTCCAGTACTTATCAGCTGCTGCATACTACAGAGGGAGGTTTTTTTTCAATTTGCTTTCTGTCTGACTACAGTGCTCTCTGCTGACACCTCTGTCCATGTCAGGAACTGTCAGGAATGTCAGTAACTGTCCGGAGGTTTGCTATGGGGATTTGCTCCTGCTCTGGACAGTTCCTGACATGGACAGAGGTGTCAGTAGAGAGCACTGTGGTAAGATAGAAAAGAAATTCAAAAAGAAAATAACTTCCTCTGTAGTATATAGAAGTTGATGAGTACAAGAAGGATTATGATTTTTAAATTGAAGTAATTTACAAATACCGTATATACTCGAGTATAAGCCGAGTTTTTCAGCACGATTTTTCGTGCTGAAAACACCCCCCTCGGCTTATACTCCAGTGAACTCCCCCACCCGCAGTGGTCTTCAACCTGTGGACTTCCAGAGGTTTCAAAACTACAACTCCCAGCAAGCCCGGGCAGCCATCGGCTGTCCGGGCTTGCTGGGAGTTGTAGTTTTGAAACCTCCGGAGGTCCGCAGGTTGAAGACCACTGCGGCCTTCAACATCATCCAGCCCCCTCTCACCCCCTTTAGTTCTGAGTACTCACCTCCGCTCGGCGCTGGTCCGGTCCTGCAGGACTGTCCGGAGAGGAGGTGGTCCGGTGGGATAGTGGTTCCGGGCCGCTATCTTCACCGGGGAGGCCTCTTCTAAGCGCTTCAGGCCCGGCCTCAGAATAGTCACGTTGCCTTGACAACGACGCAGAGGTGCGTTCATTGCCAACGTACTTCTGCGTCGTTGTCAAGGCAACGGCTCTATTCCGGGCCGGAAGCGCGGAGAAGAGGCGCCCCCAGTGAAGATAGCAGCCCGGAACCACTATCCCACCGGACCACCTCCTCACCGGACAGCCCTGCAGGACCGGACCAGCGCCGAGCGGAGGTGAGTACTCAGAACTAAAGGGGGTGAGAGGGGGCTGGATGATGTTGAAGGCCGCAGTGGTCTTCAACCTGCGGACCTCCGGAGGTTTCAAAACTACAACTCCCAGCAAGCCCGGACAGCCGATGGCTGCCCGGGCTTGCTGGGAGTTGTAGTTTTGAAACCTCTGGAGGTCCGCAGGTTGAAGACCACTGAGGGCGAATGATGAGAAGAGGATGATGAAGGGGGGGGGGTGGGGATGATGAAGGGGGGTGGGGATGATGACAAGGGGATGATGAAGGGGGGGTGTGGGATGATTACAAGGGGATGATGAAGGGGGGGATGTGTGGGATGATAAGGGGATTGAAGGGGGGATGATAAGGGGATGATGAAGGGGGGATGTGTGGGATGATGACAAGGGGATGATGAAGGGGGGATGTGTGGGATGATAAGGGGATGATGAAGGGGGGATGTGTGGGATGATGACAAGGGGATGATGATGAGGATGTTAATGACGGGTCTGGATGATGACAGGGGGGATGAGGTATTTCCCACCCTAGGCTTATACTCGAGTCAATAACTTTTCCTGGGATTTTGGGTTGAAATTAGGGGTCTCGGCTTATACTCGGGTCGGCTTATACTCGAGTATATACGGTATGTTTAACTTTCTGGCACCAGTTGATTTAAAAAATTGTTTTCCTCTGCAGTACCCCTTTAAGGACTTTTTTTATTGCCCTAAATCCACAACATTTGTTTCTTTCATCAGCAAATTCCAAAAGTAATTTTTGTCAACACCATAACCATGTAGGGCATGCACATATATGTGTTATAGGGTTATAGAAATGTCTTTTAGGGTAGGGTTACACTTGCTATATTTTGCTGCTGCGTATTTTACTACCAACTGAAGTCAATGGGTAGCAAAATACACAGCTGATTTTGCTACCCATTGACTACGTACTAAAATGCGGCACATGTGACCCTACCCAAAAGGGAACCCTTCTCATTGAAAATACAGTCTAATCGTCAGTCATCGTGATATAGAGCAGGAGGAGCTAAGCAGATTAATAAATACTTTTTAGGAAAAGTTCCAGGATAACTGTTCATTTATGTAAATCTCTGCTCATTCTTGGCTTAGGAGTCATGTGGATGGTCCTACTCAGTGACTGACAGCTCTCAGTATAAATGTGCATGTAGAGATAGCTGTCAATCACTGAGTAGGGCCGCCCACATTACTACCAGAATAAGCAGAGATTTACATGGACAAATAAGTTATTCTGGAACTTTTCAATCCCGCTCTATATCATGATGCCTGCAGATTGGACTGCATATTTAGTGTAACAGGTTTCCCTTTAAGCTGAAGTGCACCTGGATTTTTAACCAAGGCAACAATCTAAAGTAAAGAACTAAATCTACATCCATATATCCAAAACAACCAGAATGGTGTGTGTGGGGGGGGGGGGGGGGTTGGGGGGGTTGGGGAGGATGGTCACTGCAACACACTTGTAGCCATAACATACACAGCATGGGAAATCCAGGTGAGACTGTGAATATGATGCCAGACACTAGTAGAATACAGCGATTCCACAAAAAACAACATTCCAAGTAAAGAATATATTTGCACTCACCCTTCAGTTGCAAACAATGTGAGACTTTATTGCAGAACGTCCATGTACACGATGGGAGCAGGGGTATATCACTGGAACAGTTCCAGTGATACGCCCCTGCTCCCAGGCATGGAGCCGCCATGGGGTTGAGTAAGGGTTAAATTACCTATCCTATGTTTGTTGTTGGGTGACTAAGGGTTAAATCCCCTATCCTATGTTTGTTGTTGACATATAAGTAACGTGTACCAAGCTTCATGTTAATAGCTTTAGCCGTTTGGACGTGATGCTGGAACATACACACACACACACATTGAGTTTTATATATATAGTTAGACAAAGATGAATAGATATTGTATATAGATGGATAGACAGACAGACAGATAGATATGAGATAGATAGAAAGATAGATATGATATAGATAGATAGATAAATAGATAGATAGATAGACAGGTAGATAGATAATTTAAAAATAACTTACTGCTTTGCCTCTTATTCCTGGAATGATGAGGATAAAAGCTGAAGCAAACACTAAAAACACAATGATGACAATAATAATGTCCACACTAAAGACCCATTTCCTCTGTTCATGTGGGTAAAAAGGAAACACACTATCGTAGAAGGTCATGTCGTTGCCACTGGAAAATGTGTACCTAAACAGACATTGTAATTACAACATAGTTTACAGCTGTGATATCAACTATTCCTATGATTCATGTATTTCATTACTATAAACTCATTATCATAAAATCAAAGCTCTAACAACATCCTGGTAGTGTTTGCACAAGGTCAACGATCTTACAGCTAATAATAACATCTTATTTACAAGTAACATATTTTTATAATTTGGTCATGTTGGGATTGGTGGAGAAATCCACCAGGTAGGACCAAAAAAACATGCCTAAGATGAGAAGTCTAAAAAATAGGCATATTTCAAGTGAGAAATCCAACAAGACCGAATCTGATGGAATCTGTTCAGTGTGTCAGGTGTGTTTCTCATTCACCATATACCAAGAGAGACATTTTTTTGACTTGCAAAAATAAGGTGTTACTTTCTGTTATTTGTTTTTGAATTAAATCCGAGAGCCCCTTTAATGTTCAGTAGTCTTTCCGAATACAAAGCAGTCTCAAACCAGTTGTCTTCAACATAAGGCTTTCCAGCTATTTACAGACTACAACTAATGTGTGTGATGCCGATCTATGTACAGCTTTATGGAACATATCAACAGTATACAAATCAATACAATAGAAAAAAGTATTGTGTATATATATATTTTTTATATCTAATATCTTCATATGGAAGCTGAAACTGTCACATCAGCAAGCCTATATACTTTGTGGACTGGATTTCTATATACATCCTATATAGGATATTATAGGTTTTTGATTTATTAGTATAAATTATCATTGAAGCCTATTACAACATTAAGAAAAAATGTCACAATAACTAAATGCCCTAAGTTGTAGAAGGAGGAGAAGATAACCTATTGCTTCATAGGAAAACAGACTCTGATATCAATTTGAACAAATGTTGGTTTATGAGCCTTTTGTGCACAATAAAAAACTAATTTTATTTGTATTGTTGGATGTCTCATGTAGGTAGAAATGCCAATGAAATGACAATATATGACGGTTTATTATCAGACATTAATAGCATTATTTGGAAGATGTCAAGTCAAAGGGAATCTATCAGCTGGTAAGAGGCGCATATACTGTTGGATAGCTGGTAGGGTATCAAAGCAAAGTGCATCTTTCCTGGAGATGATGGTGGTTTTCAGACTTATAAATAAAAATTTTCTTTCTCAGCCAAGTGTCAAAGAGGCGTGGCTGAGCTTCTCAAACACCACAGCCTGGTATGGCTCTTCACTAAACCACACTTCCCAACTCTTCCTTGATTGACCTGCAGGGCTTTGCACATCGGTCATGTAGTGGCTGGGAGTTGAGAACAAGCAAGGAGGTAGTCAAGGCTGTGGCACTTAAGAAGCCCGGCTCCACCTCCTAGACACTTGGTTGAGAAAAAGCAAGGTCATTTTATACATTTTGCATCCACCATCAGTTCCAGGAAAGGTATAGTTTGCTTTTATGCTCTAACAGCTACCCAACAGTGTCTGCAGCTCTTATCAGCAAATAGAGCTAATAGATCCTTTTAAGATATAATTTTTTTTTAGAAATAACATAGACAAAACCTTATAAATAAATGCATAATGCATAAATAATGCCTTTGTCTCTTTTAGTAAATGTACTCTGTATCCAAACATTCAAATAAAAAAAAAAGGAAACAACTTCCTAATTCCCATTAAAAGAAATAATTAGAAAATAATTAGAAAAAAAAAACATAATTTGAATGGGCACTGGAGTGAGTATGAGATATTGATATTACATTATGAACCCCACTGGGAACAGAGACTGAGGGATGCAGCACTATGGAATGTGTTTGCAATAATAAGCAATAGGAACGAGATATTAATAGTACCAAAATATTGGTGACCTTGTAACACCCTGACTATTTTTAATTATTAATTATCACTTTTATAAATAATAATATGTTACATAAGAATGATATTATTAACTTGTTTGCCTAAACCTTAGGTGATACTTACCAGACATTTGTAAAACATTTCATAAAACAGCATAAAACATCGTTAACAGAATAAAATGATAACAGTAATATATCAAGGGAAACTCAAAGCAGGAAAACGGAATACAATATATATTAGTGAATAGACTGACCTTAACTGTGCAGGTCTGAGAAACTTTGTAAGTGTGTCAGGTCCAGTAGTTTTAGAAGAGTTGAAATGGAATTTTAAGATGTCCCTGGCCCTTTTATACAATGAAAAAAAGTGGGGGAGGGGGTGATGTGACACAATTACTCAGCATCATATAATGTCTATGTGTACCTGTTGTAACAATAGAAAAAAAATATTCAAATTAGGCAGAAGCCCAACCCTTGGTGCTAGTAGTTTACTTACCAACTTCCTTCACACTGTCACATACACAATTATACCTGTGTCACTGAGTGCAAACAACCTGAAAGCAGTGCTGAGATTTGCAAACAGAGGTGAGTGTTATACCTGCCACCGAGCTTCTTCATCCTTTTATATCGGACACTATGCCTTATATAACTACTTACATTTCTATGTAAATGTGTTGTCTGCTGTAGTATGCATGCTGGATGGATGACTGTGATGCATAGTACGTTTTCATCATATTGCTTTGCTGAACACTTGAGGGCACCCTAACACTCCAAATATTATTCTTTCAAAGATTTTAGGTGAATTTTCTTTTAGTTTATCAGATCACCCGTCTTCTCTAAATGTAACCCATGCTCTGCCAAGTCAGTGGGGCAAACATTTAAGCATCACGTTAATATTATTGTTTGTATTATCCTGTTTTAATAATAATAATAATAATAATAATAATAATACAAAATATATATATATATATATATATATATATATATGTATCTTGGAATATAGTTATAGCATTATTATAATAAGAACAAAGCCTAGTTAAGATTCAACTCCAAACAACTGGATTGACTACAGTAGAATTATTAATAAAATTAGTCTTTAATCTTTAACTAGCGCCAATATATTCTATAGTCTGGAGCAGATCTACAGAACTATTTAGTCATATGGGGGACATTTATCAATGTTTGCTTGTGTATTCCTTTTTTTAGTTATATTTTTCTGACAATTTTTTTTGCTTATGTGCGACTTATTTATCAACTGGTTTCAGCCTTTCACGTAAATTTCTTTGAACGTAAGCAATTTATAATTATTTTTTTTTGGCTTTGGTAGTGGCTTTTTCTGCTCCAGGTCTGAGCTGGAGTAAACTTAGTAGTTGTTTTTTATGTGATGCGGCTTTTTTGCGACTTTAGCACTTGATAAATCTCTGACCACTGCAAGTCAAAAATCACTTTTTTTTTAATTCGTTTTTATTAGTTTCATTATTTTTGCTTAGGGCACTGCACAATCAAAAAGTCGCACAAAAAATAGTTGCACTTGTGACTTTTTTGCCACAAATTTAAGCAAAAAAAAAAAAAAAAACTGCTAAATGCTTTGATAAATGTCCCCCATGGAGATAATGATTATACAATTAGTAATAATAATATTTATATTTGTATTTGTAAAGCACCAACATATTCTACGGCATAATGTCACAATTGTAGAAAGTGAAGGAGCATAGAGTACAACTCAATTTGGTTCCTCTCGGACATCCAGGAGGAAACTGACTAGAAAAACTGACTGACTGGGCATTGTGGGACTAATTGCCATGTGAGCTCATTGATACACATGATTAGGGCTCCTTGAATTAGTTCCTTTTACCCTATGTTCCAATTTTTTCTGAACTCAACAGGGCAAGGTTTTTCTTTGGTGTATGTGTTGTAAATATTGGAGTTTGTATATTAATACAGTTAAATTAAAAGTTAAAGGGGTACTCCGGTGAAAAAACTTTTTTTTTAAAACATATTTGTTAATGACTTCTATTAAAAAAATCTTAATCCTTCCTGTATTTATTAGCTGCTGAATACTACAATACTTTTTGAAACACAGAACGGTCTGCTGACATCATGACCACAGTGCTCTCTGCTGACATCTCTGTCCATTTTATGAACTGTCCAGAACAGCATATATTTGCTATGGGGATTTCCTTTTACCCTGGACAGTTCCTAAAATGGACAGAGATGTCAGCAGAGAGCACTGTGCTTGTGTTGTCAGCAGACAGCTCTGTGTTTCAAACGGAAAATAATTTCCCCTGTAGTATTCAGCAGCTAATAAGTACAGGAAGGATTAAGATTTTTTAATAGAAGTAATTTACAAATCTGTTTAACTTTCTGGCACCAGTTGATTTTAAAAAAAAGTTTTTCCCCGGAGTACCCCTTTAAATGTTATACTGTGGCTACAGTGATAGCCTCGGGATTAGGTTCAGAAAGAAAAGAAGAAAGGGTATAAGCAATCAGAAAAAAAAAAAAACTAGGAAAAAACTGGATAGAATGATTGTTTAGGAAAGAGTATACATGATACATAGGAGTAAAACAATGTTGTTTATAACAAAAAAGGATAGTAGAAAGGTAGAAATTTCTCAAGACTAACTGGAGAATTATTTTCTATTGATCTGCCAATAGGTTATTGCTGCTGTCTATATGAAGTATTTTTAGAAATATTAAGACATAACTTCCTTATAAAATGTTAAATAACATTTTTTATAGATTGTAAAGGTGCAATAAAGGTCCACAACAATATGAGCAAAAAAATAATGGTAAGAAAATGTAAGGCAGGGTTTATACTTGAGTCATGGTTATGTTTTGTTCAAGTGTTACTGTCATTTAGAAAAACATGCCGTAATGAACTATCAAAAGTTTTAATCGGTCAGGGTTTGGGTGCAGACACCCCCACTCCCATCTCTAGAACAAGTGGGGATAAGCACTTGGCTTAACACTTCCTATCTCTCTTCTCAATGCAGAAAGATTCTATAGAAAGTCTATGGAACCTGTCTCCTGAAGCAAAAAATAAATAAAAATATCACCGCTTTTGGGATTTTTCTTTTTAGTGATCACTGGTGGTCTCAGCACCCAGACCCTAACCGACCAAAATTTTTGACATGCCTTTATGATATGTCATACGTTTTTTTGATTGATGGAAACACTAGGTTTTCATTGGCAATGATGCACAGGATAACAGTCTGAAACAAGTAAAAAGCAGAAACCTAAAAGACTCATAGGATCCTTGGCATGTGTTCCAAAATTATTTAAAATATATGTTTTCCTATCCAACCTGACTTTGGAGTCGGCCGGGCATGAGTACGAAGTCAGGAAGTGTGGGTGGGACATCGGGGATACAAAGTGTTTGTTCTCTGCTCTGTCAATCATGCAGTGCAGAGCGAACGCTGTACTGAATGCTGTGATCGCTACAGGTCTGCTTTCATTCCCCTCCTCTCTGCGATACACTATCAGAGAGGAGGGGAGGGAGCACAACCTGCAGCTGTCTCTTCTATGTTGCGCTCCTAGTGCGAACGCAGCATAGAAGAGTGAGGGCGGATGTTCTCCCTAGCACGGCTGCAGATGACGTTTCACCAGCACTCCTGAAGTCACACTCGGTGAGCTGAAGAACCGACACAAAAAATTGGCTAAAAATGCCAAGGCAATAAAAATGTATAAAAATTAAAGGGGGGGGGAATAAATAGGGAGTGAGGTGGAGGGAGAAAGCACTTTAATGACAGCTACTCTTTAAGTATGTATACCACACCATCAACACGTAACGTAAGAAAATAAAAGTGGCCAATAGAAACACCTAAACATGTGGTCGCGGACATGCATTGCCCTTTTCTGTCAGGGACCAAGTGTATACCACCACTACACAAACCAATATCACTGCCATTATGAGAATTTACTATAAATCCAGTGACTCACTGGTGAAGTTTTCTCTGGCATTCATTATTTACGCCATCCAGCCAAGACCGATATGACAACTGTCCGATTAACTACAATTTTCCTTCCAACACTTTTGCCTTCTCTTTTGGTAGCCATCCTTTTATTCTATAGCAACACAAATAAATTCAGGTCTCAGACCAGACCCTTTAAAGGTGTATTCCAGGAAAAAACTTTTTTTTTTATAGATATCAACTGGCTCCAGAAAGTTAAACAGATTTGTAAATTAAAAGTATATAATCACTGGCGCAGGAATGGTTCCCTTTTAGGCAGCCAAGATACAGCAAAAATGGGTCCTGGCTGGGGCCCAAAAATAGATAGACTGAAAGACAAATAATACTAGTGTACCGGCGCACATAAAAGGAACACATATATGGGAATACACTTACTTACTAAAGTTGATTTTAATGGTTTCTACATGAGGTAGATAAATTCTAGTATGATACTGATACTGGTTCCATTCACTGGGCAAGGAAGTAAATATATGTAGGAAACAAAAATAGAGAAAAATACTTTTATGTAGGTAATCCTGTGACTGTGTACAGGCTTGTATTGCATGTACAGACAGACTTACTTAGGTGTCTCTGTTAGGAGTTTGTCTAAGATGATGGTAGGTGCCGACTCCCCACGGCACTGGACGGCTCTTACAATACAGTCCTGGCTCCGTCACTGTGTGTATATATAGAATAAACCAATGGTTACATGTATAGTATTGTTTTAGTTATCCATATAAGTCGTTCTTACACTCTAATATGCGCATGTGTAGAGGCGGCAGGGTACGTGGCTGCGGTAATACTATATAATATTAGCCATGGATGTCAGAGGTACCTGGAAATTGGCCGCTGATCTTCACGCTATGGTCCACGGAATGGTGTTCCTCCTGGGATATGGTGTGGGCAATAGCCGGGTTCCTCCAGAAGCTCCCAGGAAGATGGTAAGGAAGCAGGTCCAGATATATAGTGGATGTATGCACCGGGAGATCTGCTCCGGCCGTGAGCTTCTCACCGGTGCGACCGCACTATGGAAGTTCGCACAGGGAACTGATTACTGAACGTGACGTCAGTCAAGAAATTATGTTTCAAATGTTTCAATTAGGGGGACAAAATATGTTAAACAAAATATGTCCATACAAATTTAATTTATGTCAACCGACAGTCTAATGTGTATGGAGGTGTACTGAACTTTCTCCTGAAATTTTAGGGGATAAAAATATAGGAGGTTTGGATTTCAAAATGCTTGTTCTTTTTGTTGCTAGGAGGGATAAACGTACTCCCCATTTAGAATGCACACAGATTTAGCCAAGCAGAATGTGAATGTGTATAACAGGGCCAAAAGGGAAGGCTGTCGGCCATTAGTTATCTAAAGTGAGTGGCCCGCTTTACTCGCTTCTACCTGTTCACAACACAGCATATTTATATGGGGGGTTGGGAGGAATGGCTGCCAGAAGAATAACTATTTGGTTGACAGTTATCTTATGGGTAAGGCCAGCCTATGCAAAATATCAGGGTCACCCATAAAAACTAATAATAAATTACAGTAATCACCTATTACATTCAGACAACTAGTCCATTTATGGCATATATTATAAGTCTTTCTTTATGACAGGCCTATTATCAGCTAAGCCAAAACACCCTGCTCTGTACAGACAAGGGGCAACAAACCCCAAAACAGCATTCTCTGCAGATTGGTTCTCTTTCCTTCAGGAGAAATCTCTGGCTCGGAGTGAAAAACTCATGTTTAGGGAAAAATACCTGAAAAGGTGGTGGGATTGAGCTGCTTTGCATATTCCCTCTTCCCAGAATGCCCAGTGAAGTGCTAATGGCCTTCAAAACTTAATGTCCCGTTATTGGTGATCTCCCCAAGGAGAAATCTTACCCCCTTCTTCTTAATATAAAGACATTTCTTTTACTTGGTTTCTTTAGGCCAGAGAAAAGCTACTAATTTCTTATTACTCTTCATTGGAAAAATTGGGTAGAGAAAACCTTTCACCTCACTAAAAATAGAGACAATAAAATAAAAGATAAACATATTTAAATGTGTCACTCTGAATGATAATATTTGCCTCTGGACGCTGACGTTGGTAACCCAGGGCCTAGGCTTATTACCCTATGAATGCCAACAACAAACATCATAAAGGGGTTAGTATGACGTGTCTGTGGGAGAAAGCTCATCTAAACAATGGGATTTAATTATCTCTGTGTGATGGATGACTTCCTGTTCTTATTGACTTACCATTAGAAAACTTGCACCGTTACTGAATACTTTTTGCTTTGAATTTGGAAGTGATGCAATAGTAATCTTACATGGCTACCAGTAATTCAATGTTCCCATTGTGGATTTTGCATACTGGTCAGAGGAGCAGGATGCCATTCATGTTTATAATGGAAGGATGAACTAACTGTAGACTGATAGGTATGTACTGGGAAATTTCATGACAGGTTAGTGTGGAGTAACAAATGTGAACATACATATTACCTCCACCTAAGATATGGAATACAGGTGTAACAGGAAATAGAAATCAAAATGTGGGCATTGTGTAATCCAGCTCCTGGTTGTTGTATATAAAGCTATTTTTACATTTTATTGCTTATTTCTTTCCAAGTCGCCAACAAGAATCATGAACCGAAAATGCATCTGGCTTTCCTTGCTCTATGTCTGGATGTGCCTGGGTAGGTATATTTACTAAAAATTGATACATATTTAACCATTCAACTACTGCTTAGAATTTCATTAAAGATATTGTCCAACTATTTTTTTTTTTTTTTTTTTTTTTTTTAATGTTCAAAGTTATGTGCTAATATATCTTTATAGAGCACCATAGTTCTGAAATAGAGCTCAAAATGCCCGGAAAAGGCATCCATTAAACACTGTAAACACTTGTGACAATTGTAAACAGCCAAATGCTGTCTTTTACATACAGGGGATTTAGAGCTCTTAGGCCATGATGTATGATGCTGTCAGTTTGGGTTTTCAGACTTGCAGTTGAGCCACAGACATGTTTTTCATACTGACAGGTAAACTTTAAAGGGTATCTTTCATCAAAAAAACTTTTGATATATTATAGATTAATGTATGCAGAATAACTTTCCAATAGCATGTTATTAAAAAAATATGCTTCTTTCTATTTAATTTTCCACTTTGAAAAAATGATCACTAGGGGTCTCCCTACCAGTCCTTTTTTATAGATTTCAGACTCATGCAGGAGTCCTAAATCTCAGACTGCAGCCGGGACACAGGCAAACTCCCTGGCAAGGAGCAGTGCTGAGTTTGTCTGTGTCCCGGCTGCAGTCTGAGATTTAAGACTCCTTCATGAGTCTGAAATCTATAAAAGAAAGGACTGGTAGGGAGACCCCTAGTAATAATTTTTTCAAAGTGGAAAATTAAATAGAAAGAAGCATATTTTTTAATAACATGCAATTGTAAAGTTATTCTGCATACATTAATCTATAATATATTAAAAAAAATTTTGAGGAAAGGTACCCTTTAATGCTGGACTTCCACTTTGCAGTTTGGTTGGAAAGCTGACACTGCAGTTTTTGAGCCAAAGCCAGAAATTTATTAAAACGGAATAGGAAATATAAAGGAAGGACTTATACGTCTCCTTCCTCATGGATCCACTTCTGATTTGGTTCAAAAATTGCACTGGCAGTTTTGCAAATACATCCTACGTCCTGCAAATTGTGATATGTAACTTATCTCTAAACGTAACATATCCTGAGACGTATGGTGTGAGATAAACAGCTTTTCACAACATGATCTGGTGACTTCTTGTCATAAGGTCTAAATGCTGTTGTTACGCCGAGCGCTCCGGGTCCTCGCTCCTCCCCGGAGCGCTCGCTACACTCTCTCCGCTGCAGCGCTCCGGTCAGATCCACTGACCCGGGGCGCTGCGATTCTGCTTCCAGCCGGGATGCGATTCGCGATGCGGGTAGCGCCCGCTCGCGACGCGCACCCCGGCTCCCGTACCTGACTCGCTCTCCCTCGGTCCTGTCCCGGCGCGCGCGGCCCCGCTCCCTAGGGCGCGCGCGCGCCGGGTCTTTGCGATTTAAAGGGCCACTGCGCCGCTGATTGGCGCAGTGATTCCAATTAGTGTCTTCACCTGTGCACTTCCCTATATCACCTCACTTCCCCTGCACTTCCCTGCCGGATCTTGTTGCCATTGTGCCAGTGAAAGCGTTCCTTGTATGTTCCTAGCCTGTGTTCCAGACCTCCTGCCGTTGCCCCTGACTACGATCCTTGCTGCCTGCCCCGACCTTCTGCTACGTCCGACCTTGCTTCTGTCTACTCCCTTGTACCGCGCCTATCTTCAGCAGCCAGAGAGGTTGAGCCATTGCTAGTGGATACGACCTGGTCACTACCGCCGCAGCAAGACCATCCCGCTTTGCGGCGGGCTCTGGTGAAAACCAGTAGTGACTTAGAACCGATCCACTAGCACGGTCCACGCCAATCCCTCTCTGGCACAGAGGATCCACTACCCGCCAGCCGGCATCGTGACAGTAGATCCGGCCATGGATCCCGCTGAAGTTCCTCTGCCAGTTGTCGCTGACCTCACCACGGTGGTCGCCCAGCAGTCACAACAGATAGCGCAACAAGGCCAACAGCTGTCTCAACTGACCGTTATGCTACAACAGTTACTACCACAGCTTCAGCAGTCATCTCCTCCGCCAGCTCCTGCACCTCCTCCGCAGCGAGTGGCCGCTCCTGGGCTACGCCTATCCTTGCCGGATAAATTTGATGGGGACTCTAAGTTTTGCCGTGGCTTTCTTTCCCAATGTTCCCTGCATCTGGAGATGATGTCGGACCTGTTTCCCACTGAAAGGTCTAAGGTGGCTTTCGTAGTCAGCCTTCTGTCCGGAAAAGCCCTGTCATGGGCCACACCGCTCTGGGACCGCAATGACCCCGTCACTGCCTCTGTACACTCCTTCTTCTCGGAAATCCGAAGTGTCTTTGAGGAACCTGCCCGAGCCTCTTCTGCTGAGACTGCCCTGTTGAACCTGGTCCAGGGTAATTCTTCCGTTGGCGAGTATGCCGTACAATTCCGTACTCTTGCTTCAGAATTGTCCTGGAATAATGAGGCCCTCTGCGCGACCTTTAAAAAAGGCCTATCCAGCAACATTAAAGATGTTCTGGCCGCACGAGAAATTCCTGCTAATCTACATGAACTTATTCACCTAGCCACTCGCATTGACATGCGTTTTTCCGAAAGGCGTCAGGAGCTCCGCCAAGATATGGACTCTGTTCGCACGAGGCGTTTCTTCTCCTCGGCTCCTCTCTCCTCTGGTCCCCTGCAATCTGTTCCTGTGCCTCCCGCCGTGGAGGCTATGCAGGTCGACCGGTCTCGCCTGACACCTCAAGAGAGGACACGACGCCGCATGGAGAACCTCTGCCTGTACTGTGCTAGTACCGAACACTTCCTGAGGGATTGTCCTATCCGTCCTCCCCGCCTGGAAAGACGTACGCTGACTCCGCACAAAGGTGAGACAGTCCTTGATGTCTACTCTGCTTCTCCACGTCTTACTGTGCCTGTGCGGATGTCTGCCTCTGCCTTCTCCTTCTCTACCGTGGCCTTCTTGGACTCTGGATCTGCAGGAAATTTTATTTTGGCCTCTCTCGTCAACAGGTTCAACATCCCAGTGACCAGTCTCGCCAGACCCCTTTACATCAATTGTGTAAACAATGAAAGATTGGACTGTACCATACGCTTCCGCACGGAGCCCCTTCTAATGAGCATCGGATCTCATCACGAGAGGATTGAACTTTTGGTCCTCCCCAATTGCACCTCGGAAATTCTCCTTGGACTTCCCTGGCTTCAACTCCATTCCCCAACCCTGGATTGGTCCACTGGGGAGATCAAGAGTTGGGGGCCCTCTTGTTCCAAGGACTGTCTAAGACCGGTTCCCAGTAACCCTTGCCGTGACTCTGTGGTTCCCTCAGTAACCGGTCTCCCTAAGGCCTATATGGACTTCGCGGATGTTTTCTGCAAAAAACAAGCTGAGACTCTACCTCCTCACAGGCCTTATGATTGCCCTATCGACCTCCTCCCGGGTACTACTCCACCCCGGGGCAGAATTTATCCTCTCTCTGCCCCAGAGACTCTTGCCATGTCTGAGTATGTCCAGGAAAATTTAAAAAAGGGCTTTATCCGTAAATCCTCCTCTCCTGCCGGAGCTGGATTTTTCTTTGTGTCCAAAAAAGATGGCTCCCTACGTCCTTGCATTGACTACCGCGGTCTTAATAAAATCACGGTTAAGAACCGCTACCCCCTACCCCTCATCTCTGAACTCTTTGATCGCCTCCAAGGTGCCCACATCTTTACTAAATTGGACTTAAGAGGCGCCTATAACCTCATCCGCATCAGAGAGGGGGATGAGTGGAAAACGGCGTTTAACACCAGAGATGGACACTTTGAGTATCTGGTCATGCCCTTTGGCCTGTGCAACGCCCCTGCTGTCTTCCAAGACTTTGTCAATGAAATTTTTCGTGATCTGCTATACTCCTGTGTTGTTGTATATCTGGACGATATCCTAATTTTCTCTGCCAATCTAGAAGAACACCGCCAGCATGTCCGTATGGTTCTTCAGAGACTTCGTGACAATCAACTCTATGCCAAAATTGAGAAATGTCTGTTTGAATGCCAATCTCTTCCTTTTCTAGGATATTTGGTCTCTGGCCAGGGACTACAAATGGATCCAGACAAACTCTCTGCCGTCTTAGATTGGCCACGCCCCTCCGGACTCCGTGCTATCCAACGCTTTTTGGGGTTCGCCAATTATTACAGGCAATTTATTCCACATTTTTCTACCGTTGTGGCTCCTATCGTGGCTTTAACCAAAAAAAATGCCGATCCCAAGTCGTGGCCTCCTCAAGCGGAAGACGCCTTTAAACGACTCAAGTCTGCCTTTTCTTCGGCTCCCGTGCTCTCCAGACCTGACCCTTCCAAACCCTTCCTATTGGAGGTTGATGCCTCCTCAGTGGGAGCTGGAGCTGTTCTTTTACAAAAAAATTCTTCCGGGCATGCTGTCACTTGTGGTTTTTTTTCTAGGACCTTCTCTCCGGCGGAGAGGAACTACTCCATCGGGGATCGAGAGCTTCTAGCCATTAAATTAGCACTTGAGGAATGGAGGCATCTGCTGGAGGGATCAAGATTTCCAGTTATTATTTACACCGACCACAAGAACCTCTCCTACCTCCAGTCTGCCCAACGGCTGAATCCTCGCCAGGCCCGGTGGTCTCTGTTCTTTGCCCGATTTAATTTTGAGATTCACTTTCGTCCTGCCGATAAGAACATTAGGGCCGATGCTCTCTCTCGTTCCTCGGATGCCTCAGAAGTTGAACTCTCTCCGCAACACATCATTCCACCTGACTGCCTGATCTCCACTTCTCCAGCCTCCATCAGGCAAACTCCTCCAGGAAAGACCTTTGTTTCTCCACGCCAACGCCTCGGAATCCTCAAATGGGGTCACTCCTCCCATCTCGCTGGTCATGTGGGCATCAAGAAATCTGTGCAACTCATCTCCCGCTTCTATTGGTGGCCGACTCTGGAGACGGATGTTGTGGACTTTGTGCGAGCCTGCACTATCTGTGCCCGGGATAAGACTCCTCGCCAGAAGCCCGCTGGTTTTCTTCATCCCCTGCCTGTCCCCGAACAGCCTTGGTCTCTGATTGGTATGGATTTTATTACTGATTTACCCCCTTCCCGTGGCAACACTGTTATTTGGGTGGTCGTTGATCGATTCTCCAAAATGGCACATTTCATCCCTCTTCCTGGTCTTCCTTCAGCGCCTCAGTTGGCTAAACAATTTTTTGTACACATTTTTCGTCTTCACGGATTGCCTACGCAGATCGTCTCGGATAGAGGCGTCCAATTCGTGTCTAAATTCTGGAGGGCTCTCTGTAAACAACTCAAGATTAAATTAAATTTTTCTTCTGCATATCATCCCCAGTCCAATGGACAAGTAGAAAGAATTAACCAAGTCTTGGGTGATTATTTGCGACATTTTGTTTCCTCCCGCCAGGATGACTGGGCAGATCTCCTTCCATGGGCCGAATTCTCGTATAACTTCAGAGTCTCTGAATCTTCCTCCAAATCCCCTTTTTTCGTGGTGTACGGCCGTCACCCTCTTCCCCCCCTCCCTACCCCCTTGCCCTCTGGTCTGCCCGCTGTGGATGAAATTTCTCGTGACCTTTCCATTATATGGAGAGAGACCCAAAATTCTCTCCTACAGGCTTCATCACGCATGAAGAGGTTCGCGGATAAGAAAAGAAGAGCTCCTCCCGTTTTTTCCCCTGGAGACAAGGTATGGCTCTCCGCTAAATATGTCCGCTTCCGTGTCCCTAGCTACAAGTTGGGACCACGCTATCTTGGTCCTTTCAAAATTTTGTGTCAAATTAATCCTGTCTCTTACAAACTTCTTCTTCCTCCTTCTCTTCGTATCCCTAATGCCTTTCACGTCTCTCTTCTTAAACCACTCATCCTCAACCGTTTTTCTCCCAAATCTGTTCCTCCCACTCCTGTTTCCGGCTCCTCGGACATCTTCTCTGTCAAAGAGATCTTAGCCTCTAAAAAGGTCAGAGGGAAAACTTTTTTTCTAGTGGACTGGGAGGGTTGTGGTCCTGAAGAGAGATCCTGGGAACCTGAGGACAACATCCTAGATAAAAGTCTGCTCCTCAGGTTCTCAGGCCCTAAAAAGAGGGGGAGACCCAAGGGGGGGGGTACTGTTACGCCGAGCGCTCCGGGTCCTCGCTCCTCCCCGGAGCGCTCGCTACACTCTCTCCGCTGCAGCGCTCCGGTCAGATCCACTGACCCGGGGCGCTGCGATTCTGCTTCCAGCCGGGATGCGATTCGCGATGCGGGTAGCGCCCGCTCGCGACGCGCACCCCGGCTCCCGTACCTGACTCGCTCTCCCTCGGTCCTGTCCCGGCGCGTGCGGCCCCGCTCCCTAGGGCGCGCGCGCGCCGGGTCTTTGCGATTTAAAGGGCCACTGCGCCGCTGATTGGCGCAGTGATTCCAATTAGTGTCTTCACCTGTGCACTTCCCTATATCACCTCACTTCCCCTGCACTTCCCTGCCGGATCTTGTTGCCATTGTGCCAGTGAAAGCGTTCCTTGTATGTTCCTAGCCTGTGTTCCAGACCTCCTGCCGTTGCCCCTGACTACGATCCTTGCTGCCTGCCCCGACCTTCTGCTACGTCCGACCTTGCTTCTGTCTACTCCCTTGTACCGCGCCTATCTTCACCAGCCAGAGAGGTTGAGCCGTTGCTAGTGGATACGACCTGGTCACTACCGCCGCAGCAAGACCATCCCGCTTTGCGGCGGGCTCTGGTGAAAACCAGTAGTGACTTAGAACCGATCCACTAGCACGGTCCACGCCAATCCCTCTCTGGCACAGAGGATCCACTACCCGCCAGCCGGCATCGTGACAGCTGTGTTTATCTACGTGTGAATACTTGTTGAAAAATATTATTTTTTTCATGATATGTGTATCCTGTTGGCATTGACCTCAATTATACAAAAAAGAAAAAGAAAAATGGGATCCATCTGGATCCTGCTCTTAATTAAACAGTACAGAAAGAGAAGCCTGCATTGTTTTTCATCCTGTTGCATCCTGTTTTAATGGTAAATCTACCAACCCTCCAACACATAGAACAGGATGTTACAACAGGTTGCAACATCATGGTGTGAACCTTGCCCAATCCCTTAAAAGAGAGAGAATTTTGCAGCCTGAGTGAGAGGATAATACATTTATTTCTAATTGGTGAAAAGTAAAAGTCCCTCTGCTGACAGGTTTAGACTAAAGTTCATAGTAATGGGGGGGGGGGGGGGGAGGGGATTTATCAAAGCTGTCTATTTCTTTCCCGCATCAATATAGACCAAACTACAGAGTGTATGGCCGGTGTATTGTGCGACTAATGTATCAAAAGTCGCACTGCTCTTCATAAATTCTGCACAGGTTTAGACTGTATTTAAACCTGCTTCAGCATGGTCTAACATTTCAGCATATTTTCGCCTGATGCACATTTTCAGCAAAAAGTCGCAATTGATAAATTCCGCACCAATGCATTTTTTCCATCTAAAAAAGTCACACGTATTTAGACTGCGACTTTCTGTTGCAACAATTTTAGACAGGAAAAAACAGTCTAAATCCTTTGATAAATCCCCCCCCCCCCCCCACAGTGTGGTAATCGGGGGTCTGGCATATATGCTGTGAAATGGATTTGGACACTTGGCTGGCAGGCTGGCAGAAGTAGTGCAGTAGTTAGTATGTGTGATGATGAGAGTTGTAGTGCCCGGTGGTTGAAGTGTAACAACCCATTAGTTAACTGACAATTCCCACTAAACACTACATAAAATAAAGTGTCTAGCCGTATTAAAGCCCCTGGAATAAATACCTCAAAACTCAGGATCGATGGACAACAGCTTGTTCTTTACTGATGTTGAAGAATCATATATGCCAATCCTTGAACATTGTGAAGAATATAGACTTGGGAACTGTTTGACTTGTAGTCCTCCTGAGTAGTGATGTCGTGAACATAAAATTTTCGGTTCGCAAACGGCGAACGCGAACTTCCGCAAATGTTCGCGAACCGGCGAACCACCATTGACTTCAATAGGCAGGCGAATTTTAAAACCCACAGGGACTCTTTCTGGCCACAATTGTGATTTAAAAGTTGTTTCAAGGGGACTAATACCTGAACTGTGGCGTGCCGGAGGGGGATCCATGGCAAAACTCCCATGGAAAATTACATAGTTGATGCAGAGTCTGGTTTTAATCCATAAAGGGCATAAATCACCTATTATTCCTAAATTCTTTGGAATAATGTGCTTTAGCCCCCTTTAGGCAGCACATAGAGCCCCCTTTAGGCAGCACATAGTTAGATCCCCCCTTTAGGCAGCACATAGTTAGAGCCTCCCTTTAGGCAGCACATAGAGCCCCCTTTAGGCAGCACATAGAGCCCCCTTTAGGCAGCACATAGTTAGATCCCCCTTTAGGCATCACATAGTTAGATCCCACCTTTAGGCAGCACATAGATTCCCCATGTTAGGCAGCACATAGTTAGAGCCCCCCTTTAGGCAGCACATAGAGACCCCCTTTAGGCAGCACATAGATTCCCCTATATTAGGCAGCACATAGAGCCCCCCCTATTAGGCAGCACATAGATTCCCCCATATTAGGCAGCCCATAGTTAGAGCCTCCCTTTAGGCAGCACATATTTAGATCCCCCCTTTAGGCAGCACATATATTCCCCCATATTAGGCAGCACATAGTTAGAGCCCCCCTTTAGGCAGAACTGCTTTTATTTCACAGCCAAAAAAGGTTTTTTTATTTTTTTATTTGAACAACTGTCACACCAAATGTGATTTGCACTAGTGTGACAATGAGCACAAAAGGTTGCGAGCGGAGTTCCCCTTTTAAGCAGAGGTCCAAACCTGGGTGCCTCCAGCAGTTGCAAGACACATGGACTGAACTTATAGCCCTTTTAATACTTTAGTTAGTTGCTTGAAGGAAATTAAGTTTTACACCGGAGTACCCCTTTTAACCAGCGGTTCCCTCCCAACCAGGGTGCCTCCAGCTGTTGCAAGACACACGGACTGAACTTATAGCCCTTTTAATACTGTAGTTAGTTGCTTGAAGGAACTTAAGTTTTACACTGGAGTATCCCTTTTAACCAGCGGTTCCCTCCCAACCAGGGTGCCTCCAGCTGTTGCAATACACACGGACTAAACTTATAGCCCTTTTAATACTTTAGTTAGTTGCTAGAAGGAAATTAAGTTTTACACTGGAGTACCCCTTTTAACCAGCAATTCCCTCCCAACTAACAGAGTTCATAGTAGCAAACTGTGACCCCGCTCTGGAATACCGCAATAAAATATGATATGACTAAGGCTATGTTCACACATCCTTTTGTAAGCTGCAAAGCTAAAAAAAAAAGATCCAAAAGCAATAATTAGTTTATATACTGTGTGGGAAAAGGAAAACAAATAAAAAAAAGACTGAAAATTAAGCTAAAAAAAAATGGTGTGCACATAGAATATGAACATCTTAGCTACTAGTGATGCTGCCTGTTTTATCAGTGCTGAACTTTCTTCTTATTGTTTGTTAGATCCTACAACAAACAGCATATAGCTTAATCTATTGTACGTTGGACATCCAGTCCTAAACACTATTACAAAACGAATAATTAAAAAAGAAAAAAATTATTTTACACATAAAATAATGCTTTTTTTCTAATACCTGTTAATTTGACTCTTTTTTTTTTTTAGCAGGTGCGCAGATAAACTGGGAAATTCAACGCTATGATGGATGGTATAACAATCTAGCATATCATAGCAGGGGTTCTAAAGGTAAGACGTGAGTTATTTGTAAGGGCCAATCAAACTGTATGGCAATTTAAAAAAGTACCAGATGCCCTTTATTATTGCAAAAATATACTCACATTAATATCATGGATTCCATTTTTACAGTATTTATACCCTAATGTATCCTAATGGGTTGTTCATATCTCCCTGAATAAAATACAGCAGCCTGCTGAGATATACTGATGCCTAAAAGCATTAGAAGCATGCTATCAGGGATTGCTGAGAGATGTAGTTTTGCAAAAGCCAGAGTCAAAAAAAACACTGGGCTAGTGAATGGATATGAATCACTTTCTCATGGTCGTATCACAAATCCACCACTAGGTGACAGCAACATACAAATGTATCAAGACATTAGAAGAATGTGAACAAACGTTAATACAATGCATAAAGATGCAAAACACAAGTGCATAACATAATGCCACTATATCACAAAACTAAGAAGCAGCAGAAAAATATGCTGTGGGGTTCTGCAGTATAACAATAAATACAAGGACTAGAATCAGGGCTGCAATCAGAGATTTTGAGGCCGCTTACACAGGTTAAGGCCTGGGCACCCTTCCCCCTAGTGGCCTGTCCCTGAGTATGCCCACAGGGACCCCCCCCCCCCCCCCAATTTATTTTTCTAATTATGTATTTTTTATTAGATTACAGCAGAGGGCAGTGCAGTAAAACACTCTGCTGCAAAGTATGTAACTGTGCCGCACTCTGCTATAATCAAATATACCCTATTCTGGTTACTGTAAAACTGCCCTAAAAATTTGTGAATATTCCCACATACTGGGGGGGATTTAGGAAAACCTGTGAGAGGAGAAGTTGTCCATAGCAACCAATCAGGTGGCTTCTTTAATTTTTAAGAAAGCCTTTGAAAAATAAATAGAAGCAATCTGATTGTTGCTATGGGCAACTGCATCCCTATTCCTCTCTACAGGTTCTGATAAATCTCCCCCCACTGACCTTACAGAGGTAGAATCCAGAAAGTGTCTGCTGACAGTATAGGTGATTACAATGACAGGACTCACAGGGACGTCTTCTCTGATCAGAGTCATTCATGTTTCCTTTCCTTCTCCATCTGGTCTGGACCTCCATGAAGAGTTCTCCCAGCTCTGACTTGTCTCTGCAGAGCCTGATGGACACACATTTTAGGCTCCTTTCTAAAGCACCATCCCCACCTCTATACAAACTCCACATCAATATTGTCTCACATTGTGCTCCCATACACACATACAGCCCCCACACATGTGCGCACAGCCTCTATACACATCTCCCTCCCACACACACAAACACACATATACAGCCCCCACACACACATACACAGCCCCCACACATGTGCGCACAGCTTCTCTACACATCTCCCCCCCCCACACACACACACACATATACAGCCCCCACACATGTGCGCACAGCCTCTATACATATCTCCCCCCCCCCCCCCCACATCTCATACCAGCTGCAGCAACAAAGTGTCAGTGTGCTGCCCTCTGGATCGCGCTCCCTCTCGCTCCAGCCCCCGATACGGACCACAGCTGCAGACAGGGCAGGACTGGGACTGGCTGATGGAGCCTCAGTAATTAAAAAAAGAATAATAATTAACGTGATGATAGTGGTCGGGGTACTGGTTGTACCTCCCTGATGGCAGCCCTGACTAGAATACTAGTAATAGTATCGAAGTCACTAGTTCTGTCTTATTTTTAGAGTGCTATTCATGTTGTTCTTTTTTAGGTTCTAAATTGATGCGCCTCATCCCAGCAAGTTATTCTGATGGAGTTTATCAAGTCGCAACAGAACCAGAGCTGCCAAATCCACGGAAAGTCAGTAACGCAGTGATAAGTGGAAAATCTGGTTCTTCGTCTTCTCGAAATTTGACAGTGATGGCAGTATTTTTTGGTAAGACAACCTTCAATACCTTTTTTATTTTTCCTTTTGTGACAGGATGCCCTTTTAGACTCCAATGATAATTCAGCAGAAGGATGCATGGTAACTGCTGGCAACTCCATAGCCCTCAAAGTACCCGCTGGTAAAGCTAGGACTATGGGACTTCTGGTAAATCTGTAGACCATTCACCAACTTGTGGGCTACAGAGTTGCTGGCAATTTTAAACATGTATCCTTCTACTGAAGTTGAAGTTGAGCTTTAAGAAATAATGGCAGACCAGATATTTGGAGGTTGTATTGACTTCAGTGTAGAACCTGAATTTAAAGGGGTATTCCGCCCCTATACGTGTTATCCTCTATCCAAAGGTATGGAGATAACATGTCTGATCGCTGGGGGTTGACGCCGTCATGGTCACCGAAGCCTGGGGCTTCTGTGATCGTGATATCACACCATGCCTCTTCCATTCCTGTCTATGGGAAGAGTCTGTGTTCGCCAGTCGTCCGGCACTGCATGGAGTTCGCTCTGTGCACCAGATGACTGGGGCGCCGCGGCAGAGATAGAGGATAACTTGTCTAGCAGTGGAGTACCCATTTAATCTCTTAATCTAACATGCAGTTTTTGATGCACAGTTAAAATGGTTTTTAAAGGAAATACAGGTGTGAATATAACAGCAAGAAACATCAGCTTTCAATTTATACTTTTTTCTTCTATTTGGCTCCATTACTGTGTTTGGCTTGTTAACTGCTCTAAAAACTGCAATCCAAATTGCATCTTATTTCAGCCTAAAGTCTATGATTCTATGTTTCTAGGTGTGACTTTGCACATTTTGGCACACATTTTGGTGTTAAAGTTAGGCAGCTTGATAATGTAAGCTTAATGTCCCATACTGGCCAACTTTCTAGATTATATCAACATTCAAAGGGAAAAGGAGAGATAAGCCACTATAAATGTTTGGCTGACAGCTATTAAAAGAGTATGGCCACCCTTAAACTAGACAGATATGTCAGATTTTTAAACAGCCTGTGTCACTGTGATAAATAATACACATTTTTAGTTTAAAATAGGAATTTGTTCTTAGTTATCTCCTCCACTGAGTTTTGTTTTTTGGTGTTTTTTTAGCATTTGGTGATCACTTGTGTTTACAAAACAGAGAATGCTCTAGGTATGGAGTTTTTGTGCAATTTTATCCATAGGCTTCCATGTAGAAGCTAAATTTCAAAAAGTAAAAAAAGGCTCCAAAAACACAATGAATTGCTCACATGCATTGTGTGAGTGAAAGAGGCCTTAGCAGTGTGAAAGTAAATCGTTTTTAAGTTACTGTACAGCATAAATAGTTACACAAATAGTTTTGTAGTCATACTGCAAGGAAGTTCCTCAGAACAAGTTTCTATTATAAATTTTAAGACATTTAATTTCAAAATTTGCACAGATTTAAAAAACAAGTCAACTTATTAGAGACAAGTGAGTAGATAGTGTTATCCTTTTCTCTTTCAGGTTATCACGTCCTTTCAGAAATAGTGTCCACGGAAATGGCAGCATGTCCAGCTGAATTTCTAAATATTTATATTCCTCCTGGAGATCCGGTGTTTGATCCTACAAATAAAAGCAATGTGGTTTTGCCATTCCAAAGAATTCAGTGGTCTAAGGATACAGGAACAAGTCCCAATAGCCCAAGAGACCAGGTAAATGGTTAATTGTGATACAGAACAGTTTTAGTGATAAAATAGTGTAATATTACTTCAGTCTATCAAAACAGTTACAGTTTTTAAACACCAGTCTTATGTGAAATCCTGTCCGTGTTCACTGTGTTAGGTTTATTGTTAGGCTCACGCTTCTCAATAAATTCTGTGCTTTGGAGCTGTATTTGTGAAGTATGGAATATTGGTTGCATGACTTTCCTCAGTTAGTTTCTATGCAGAAACTACTAGAAAACCTAGGGAAGGAGTCTACCAAACCCAACCCTCTGTGCCCAAATTGCTGAAACTAAACCAGTTTAGCCTGGGCTAGTTTAGACGTACCTGTATGCTTTCTTCTAGGTTACATGAGGAAGAGGAAGTTTATGCCTAGTCAGAATCCAGTTCCTGAGTTAAAGTTACTTACCCCAAACAAGTCTGAGTCAGACCTGGGTCATATCACCACACTGGTGTTCAGAAGGTTTAACCAAAACAGCCTTCAGTCTACACTGAGACGGAAATCATCTTCAAAATCCTGTTCATGCTCCAAAAAGGAGACTCATCTAGTCAGAAGAGGGAATAGTGGAGCAAAGATTTTTCTTAAAACATTTAACTCTTTGTGGGCCTTTAGCCAGTTAGTTCTGTGTGTCTATCACATCACAATCAACTAGCATCTGCCCTGTGATAGGGAATGAGCTGCATTTACCCATCAGTAAAGTATCTACAGTACACTACAGTTAGTCATCCTATGTATGCGCTCTACAGTGGAGAATTACCAAATTGGACTGTGCATAAAAGCAACATTAAAGTGCACACATCCATGCAGAAGTACTGTAACTTGCTAAACTGTGCTGTATGGACTTTGTCCTAGGAACTGCTAACATAAGCTTCACTAGACTGACCCAAGCATCCTCCTCATGAGCACCACATGTGTGTCTCCCTATGTAAATGTGTTAGTTACATTTTTGTTTAACACATTTATTTACATATATTGCTTCCATTCACTTTTTGGTCATCTAGAAGAACTAATTCCTATGCTGGTTATGTGATAAGTAATTTATATATTTTCCAGATTAATAAAGTAACAGCGTGGATAGATGGCAGCTCAATCTATGGTACTTCCCATTCTTGGAGTGATGCCCTAAGAAGTTTCTCCAAAGGAAAGCTGGCTACTGGACCAGAAGGGCACTTTCCCCCCTATGCTTCACAAAGTCTTCCTATGTGGAGAGTTCGGGATCCTTCCACGGGGAACACTGGAAGTGATGGAATATATAGTAAGTGGCCATATCATTACTGCATGAAGACATTTTCATTTGTCAGATGTAAGGCAACTAACTGCTCATCATTCATAGAATGCATAATGTTTAAAGGGCTAAGATACGGAAGCTGCTATAAATCTTACAAGTAATTTTACTACACAATTAAAAATGAACCTGTCACATGTAGTCTGATATACCAACCCCATGTTATAGATCAAGAAGCTGAGCAGATTGATAGATATTTGGGGGAAAAGATTCAGTAAAACTTGTCATCTATTGATGGAAATCTCTGATCTTACCGTGTTTTGGAGTCCAGTGGGTTATCCTCTCATTGAGAGACATTCAAGGATATATATATATATATATATATATATATATATATATATATAAAAATATGTACAGTACCGGCTATATAACATGATATTAATAGATTAGATAATGTTTTTCTTTTGACAGGTCCCTGCTGCATAAAATTACACTTTAGATACATCCTGCTAAGTCCATGTAGACAATGTTGGATAGCTGTTAGGGTATAAAGCGCAGAACATTGCATTTTTATTTTTTACCTGAGTGTCAAGGAGGCAGAGTCAAGCTACTCAAGTGGCACAACCTTGCACACCCTCTTACCTACCGTCACCTCCCAGCCTGACAGGTATCCAGTGGTGTCTGCACATCTTAGCAGCAACATAGACTAAATGTTCCCTTAAAAGGCCCTTGCATTTTTTATAATGTATTGTTTCCTCAATTTATTAATCCTTTACCATTACCAGTATATTCTTAAAAATGATAAACTCTTTTAATCTTACTTTTCAAATCTGATGATTCTATCTGTAGCATCACTGGTCTAGTCTATGGTGGTATAAATGTAGTCCATTTGATATTTCCTGAAAACAAAAGGTCATTAAAAAAAAAAAAAAAAAAATCTCCTACATGTAAAATGTGATTTTTTACATGATTCTTTTTGGTTCTGAACAATAGGTTTTGGTAATGCTATGGGGAATGAAAGTCCATTTATCCAGGCTGTGGGCCTTGTTTGGTTTCGATACCACAACTACATAGCGGAAAAACTGTCAGAAGAGCATAGTGATTGGACTGATGAGGTTTTGTTTCAGAATGCAAGAAAATGGGTTATTGCTGTTTACCAGGTAATGCTATTTTATTTACTCATTGTTCATGTGGTGCATATATATTCAACAGTGCTGTACAACGTCTTTATGGGGCTCTTAGGCTTTGTTTACACACTGTAAAATTAAACCACAAAATGGCCATAAAATAGATATGAAAAACAGGCATATTTATATATATATTTTTTTTATCTAGTTATGTGTTATATTAAAGCCCATAGAAAGTGGTTGTTAGTGTGGTAGCTTGGGGGTGTAGGGTAGGTAGGGTGTAGCTGTCCAGTGATGAAAGGGTGTTGGATTAACCCTTAAAGGGGTTCTCCGGTGCTTAGACATCTTATTCCCTATCCAAAAGATAGGGGATAAGATGCCTGATCGCGGAAGTCCCGCTGCTGGGGACCCCCGTGATCTTGCACGCGGCACCCCGTTTGTAATCAGTCCCCGGAGTGTGTTCGCTCCGGGTCTGATTACCAGCGACCACAGGGCCGACGGTGTGTGACATCACGCCCCTCTCCCTTAAATGCAAGTCTATGGGAGGGGGCGTGACAGCTATCACGCCCCCTCCCATAGGCTTGCATTGAGGGGCAGAGCGTGATGTCACACGGGGCGGAGGCGTGACGTCACATGCCGTCGGCCCTGTGGTCGCCGGTAATCAGACCCGGAGCGAACATTGGGTAATGGCGCCCTTATATCTAAAGGGGAGGGCTTCAACTTATTGGTCCCCCAGACCTGTCAGTCCTAATACAAAGCGTTGTGGTACAACACGTGACATGAGCACCTCACCTGGAAGGTCCTTAACCTTAGCAGAACAATATAATTATCGATCATGTGACCTAAGGTCCTGGAAGCAATATTTACACTATACATTATATATAAAATATACACATAAAATTAAAGAAGGAAGAGGCGACTAGGGGTTATCCCACTAATAGCATCCTATCAGTACGGAGGAACTCTGACTTTGGGGACTTATAACACAAGGTACAGTACACGTACAGTACAGGGAGACCACATGAGCATACACAATATTTAAAAAAAATTCCATTAATTCCAACATTGGTTTAAACAAAGGGGGAGATTTATCATAACCTGTTCAGAGGAAAAGTTGCTGAGTTGCCCATAGCAACCAATCAGATCGCTTCTTTCATTTTTGAAAAGGCCTCTGAAAAATGAAAGAAGCAATCTGATTGGTTGCTACTCCGCAATTTTTCCTCTGAAAAGGTTTTAATAAATCTCCCCCAATGTGTGCACAAACTTTCTATAGTCTTAAATATAACACATTATTAGATTAAAACTATGCCTGCTTTTTATACCTATTTTACAGACTTTTTTTGTATTGCTTTTTTGTATTTCTTAACGCATACCTCTCATATCACAGAAATAAAATATATATATTACTCACTAGGCCATGCAAGTGCTTTACATGCATTTTTTATGTGCCTGACTTCTGTATTTGGCTCACAAATCTCTCCATTCTGATGTTCACTCATTCTGACATCCACTGCTCAGAAAGGGGCCTGTCTGAGGCAAGCACTGACCCCCCTTACTCACCATGCATTTACTTCCTCCCTGAGTCTGCTGTGCTATGCTGGTTCTCTTCATCCAATCACTGCAGGCCTCAATGTACCTCCTTCTCTTTGTTTCCAGACAGGTGTCTGATAGACAGGACAGGAGAGAACAAAGAGGAGGGCTAGTCCTGCTCTCACTTCCTGGACTTTGTCAGTGCCTGTGCTTCAGCTGGGACAAAGATAATGCTGCAACCAGACAGAATTATGTTCTGGGTGGGATGGGGACCCCTAGTGGCATTTCTTATAAGCCATGATTTCATTAAAAAGAAGATCATATTTTTTTATGAAGTATATCAGAAATGTTTTGCCAAGATGTACAACATATAAAATCTATCTTCCATTCTATCTTGCACATATTAAGGCAACATGAATAATTACATTTGAATGAGTATATTATTGACCATATGTTGATGTTTTTTTTTTTTGTCTAGAACATTGTGTTTTATGAATGGCTACCTACATTTTTGTCAGACGTGCCAGGCTATAATGGTATGTAACATATATAAATGCATTAAAAAAATATGTTTATATATATATATATATATATATATATATATATATATATATATATATCTATATAGTGCTAAATGTCTATCACACTTTATTTAAATCTTTAAAAAAAAACTTTGGCCTTGATATACTTAACTACAATTTAAACCTATTTATAGCTTTAGAAAACATAAAATAATAAAGTCATCACTAAGAAAAGTCGACAAAAAATATGACAGCCAATTTTTGTAGGGAAGCCAAACGGCGAAACGACGTTGGGGTACTGGCGTTGTGTTGGTAGGTACACTGTCTATGTCTCCCAGCCTGTGTTCTGTGAGTGGGGAAGCTCTATAATTATGTTGCTCATTGTGCTCAAGACGTGCGAGTATTGATTGTTATCCCGCAGCTTTTTCTGGGCTCTCATCTGCACTTTATTACTCCCCTTCCCTCCTGAACACTCGCTGGAGGCCATTTGTTCAGTGACCTCCTTATTTAGGTATTGATATCTGTGTAATTCTTGCATGACTTGTATGTGTAACTGATAATTCTTGTTCTACTGGTGGCCCTACTCTGTAGATAGGAATAGCTATGCTGTGTTTGCACTTATGATAATTAATGATACATTACCTACCTTACCAACTACAGTTTTTGTCTGGCTATATTGTCTTTTTTAACTGTTTTTATTAAATGATGTTCTTAATAAAGTTTATTATTAACGAATGGAGTGGATGTTCAAGTGTGTATATAGGATCTCTAAAATCAAGGAAGTAGATTTTTCCTTTTTTTAAATAATGCAAAGCATCTAAAACACCAGTCATTCTCTAGCACATCAGATGAGACCTCTGGGGTGATCAGGTTGTATCACCAACTCTATGTAAAAACAACCTAATTGTAATTTATTTACAACATATTTAACAGATCTGTCAGAGGTATGTGTTACAACTTAATATTTCAATGTTATTTTTTTTACTTATATTTTAGGGTACAAACCACATGTTGCCACCAGTATATCTCCAGAATTTTTGGCTCTAACAGCACAGATGATATACACCATGATGCCTTCAGGAGTCTATATGAGGTATTGTTTGGCATTTGGGTTAACATAGCCCACCATTAACTGGCTCTCTCACTAACAGACTGACCTATCCATGTATTACATGGTCAGTTGTTGAGCTAAGAAAATGTAATTCCCTTGAACATACCCATGTATTTTCCAGCCTCCCTTTACGTTGTGCGAACACACCCTAAATAATACAGTAGTAAATGAGCAGTTCTTAAAGAACAACTTGCCACAAAAGACTTACTCCCTTGAAAATATTGGGGGGGGGGGGGGGGCATCAAAACCTGTGCAGAGGAAAAGTTGACCAGTTGCCCATAGCAACAATCAAATAGTCTTTGTTTGTTTTTTAATTTTCAAAAAGGCCTCTGGAAAATGAAAGACACAATCTAATTGGTTGCGATAGGCAACTGGTTAGCCTTTCCTCTGCACAGGTTTTGATAAATCTCCCCACTGTTCTATGGCTTGGATATTCTTAGCAAATGATCAGATGATATCTTATATTCACATATCCTGTAATAATTGCATTAACCCCTTAAGTACCAGGGTTTTTTCCATTTTTGCACTTCAATTTTTCCTCCTTACCTTTAAAAAATCATAACTCTTTAAATTTTGCACTAAAACATTTTTGCGCCACCAATTCTACTTTGTAATGACATCAGTCATTTTACTCAAAAATCTATGAAGAGAAGGGAAAAAAAATCACTGTGTGACAAAATTGAAGAAAAAACACTATTTTGTAACTTTTGGGGCCTTCCGTTTCTACGCAGTAAATTTTTTGGTAAAAATGACACCTTATCTTTATTCTAGAGGTCCATAAGATTAAAATGATATCCTACTTATATAGGTTTAATTTTGTGGTACTGCTGGAAAAAATCATAACTACATGCAGGAAAATGTATGTGTTTCAAATTGGCATCTTCTGACCCATAAATCTTTTTTATTTTTTCAGGTACGGGGTGGTATGAGGACTAATTTTTTTGCGCTGTGATCTGAAGTTATTAGCGGTACCATTTTTGTATTGATCAGACTTTTTGTTTGCTTTTTTATAAAATTTTTTCATGATATAAAAAGTTACACTATTTTAGACTTTTGAATTGTTTTGCGCGTACGCCATTGACCGTGCGATTTAATTTAGAATATATTTTTATAGTTCGGACATTTACGCACGCAACAATACCACATATGTTTATTTTTATTTACACTGTTTTTCTTTTTAAATGGAAAAGGGGGTGATTAAAACTTTTGTTAGGGAAGGGGTTAAATGATCTTTATTCACTTTTTTTATTTCACTTTTTTTTTTTTTTGCAATGTTATAGCTCCCATATGGGGCTATAACACTGTACACACTGATCTTTTACATTGATCAATGGTTTCTCATAGGAAACCATTGATCAATGATTCTGCTGCTTGACCGCTCATGCCTGGATTTCAGGCACTGAGCAGTCATTTGGCAATGGGACAACAGTAACCAGGTAAGGGGACCCTCCTGCTGTTCCACAGCTGTTCGGGATGCCGTGATTTCACCGCGTCAATCCCGAACAGCTCCCTGAGCTAACCGGCATTAGTTTACTTTCACTTTAGACGCGGCGTTCAACTTTAGATGCCACATCTAAAGGGTTAATAGCGCACGGCACCGCGATTAGTGGTCCGTGGCCCCGCGTTATAGAAAGGGAAAGGACCCAGGATGTACAGGTATGGCCTTGGTCCTTAAGGGGTTAATGTGCGCAGAAAACAAACAATGAATTTCTGGACTGTAGTTCATCCATCAGTCCTAACATAAACTGCATAACAAAAAAATATTCATGTGTGTATAAAGTTAACTAATACCTAAATATCATTCTAGAGATAAACATTGTACATTTCTAAATGTGACCAATAAAGACGGTGGAATTTCCCCTGCTCTTCGCTTGTGTAACAATTATTGGAACAGAAAGGTCAGTAAGATAAATACGAAAGCTTTGAATGTATAAAAAAAAACTGGTTAGACAGACGTTGTATGCATACAAAAAATAGAGCAAAACTATATCAGATTATTCTCCTATCTTGCCTTTAAATCGCCTTCTATGAACAACCGTCCAAATCACCTTTTGCAAGTAACTTTATTAGTCTAGACAGTCAGATGACACCATAAAAGTCGCTCTAGACGGAGCTTAGCAGGGGTGGCTTAGTTTTTGGTCCAGTTTCTGGGGCAGCAGGACCACCTTGTTGTTGCACCTACAGCCATCACTTGCAAGTTTCAACTGCAGATTTGGCTAATAATTTCTGAGAGTGTCACCTAAAATAAAATGTTCACACACTGTCAAACTTCTTTCACACACTATTAATAGCAATGCATAAATTTAGCCTTTTGATGTACACGTCAATATACTCTCATACCAATTAAGTATTATATCATGCCCTCTCACTAAACCTCACCCTCCAGCACCTCATTGACTGACATAGATAAATCTAGAAGGTGGGGGGAGCCAGGAGGTATGCCAGGCTGTGCCCCACCTCCTTGACACTTGGCTTACAAATAAAAATACAGTTTTATAAGTTTGGCAGGCCCCATTGGCTCCAGGAAAGATCAACAGAAAGGATGACAGATTCCCTTTAATTAATGTTTCTTTAACTTAATTATTTCATTTCTGTACATAATTTACATAGTAGACACATGTTTTTGGAGTACTTTATTAGACTTTTTACATTTACTCATTACATCATACTTATTTTTCTGTGTATTATTTTAAGAACCCCAACATGAAGAATCCAGCTGATGTTGATAATCTGTTGCTGGGCATGTGTTCTCAAATAGCTGAGAAGGAAGATAATATTGTTGTACCAGATCTCAAAGGTAAAATATGTTAAATGGATTTCCTTGGACTTTTAATTGATGGCTTAGGGTGGGTTCACACCACGATTTTCTATACAGTTTTTAGATACGTATAGACCGTGGCCATAGACTTTCCATTCAAAACCGTATGCACCATATTGCATACGGTTTTCTAAATTTTTCACACCACACGTTTTTTTACTTTTTTTTTCTGGACAGAAAACCGTGGCCTACCACGGTTTTTGGTCCAGGTGAAAAACCATATTGACCCGTATACGTTTTTTTTTTTTTACATGGGAGTCAATGGGAACCATACAGAACTGTATGTGCGTACGGTTCCATCCAGTTTTTACCATACGGTTTTTGACTTTGCACAGATTTTTTTCTTGGAATTTCAATCAAACAAGTGAAACTTTATTCATAATGGAGTGAAAAGTTCAAAACGTATGCGTTTTTTTTTCTTAAAAAACGGATACATCACTTTTCAAACCGTATACAGTTTTCAACCGTATACAGATAAAACTTTGTACACACGTTTTGATACAGTTTAGTCAGGTTTTGAGGAATCCATTTTTTTTATCAAAAACCTGAAAAAAACTGTATTGCAAAAACGTGGTGTGAACCCACCCTTATCCCGCTTTTCCCAATCACCTCAATTGAGCTTTTCTCCTAGAAGTATATTGTAAAAAAGTGTAAATTTCTCTGAAATATCCTATTCAAATAAAGGCAATAATTAGAAAAGATCTGTGTACTGGACAAGTTTTTAGTTGTTTTGGGATTCATCTGTTTGTATTCATATTACTGTTATACCATTTATAAAATACTATACAAGTATATATATTACTGTTGTATTGTTTATGTAAAAAAAAAACACTATAACAATACTAATATAACTGTTAAACTGTCTATAAAAAAAACTATAAAGTACATATATTATGTTATACTGCTTATAAAAATACTTTAAAAGTACTAATTTAACTGTCATACTGTTTATAAAAATACAATTTATTAACTATATAAATTGCCATTTATTAGACTACTGGTATGGACAGATTAAATATTCAAGAACCGACTTGTTGGCTGCCAGTGTCCTGCGTGGAAGAGACATGGGGCTTCCTAGTTATAAGAAATTAAGGGAGCACTTTGTATCTGGTAATGTAGACTGGGACTTTATCAACAACACCAACATAAGAGAACAGGTTAGTGACCTTTTTCTTCTCAATGTACATACAGAAGTAATACCTGTATCAGTTTTAACCATATTGTTTAGACAGAAGAATCAGCAATAGTTTGCTTATTGGGACACAAGATGACAGGTACCTGTCTGGGAAAACACATTACAAGATATTGAGTCAGTTTAAAGGGGTACTCCACCCCAGACATCTTATCCCCAACCCCTGCTGCACCCGGCGTTCGTTTAGACCCTCATGATGTCACGGTCATGCCCCCTCAATGCAAATCTAAGGGAGGGGGCATGGCCATGACATCATAAGCAGGCGTGACCTGCATTGCCAGTCATCCAGACTTCACTCCGTGCACCGGATGTCTAGGGTGCTGCAGCCGAGATCGCAGGGGTCCTCAGCGGCGGGACTCCCGCGATCAGACATCTTATCCCCTATCCTTTGGCTAGAGGATAAGATGTTTAGGGGTGGAGTACCCCTTTAAGCTCTGAGTGGAGTTCTCAGATGTTAAAAGTTATTTCAGAATAGCAGAAGTATTAATTAAAAATATGTGCACAGATCATTCAGAAACAATATATTAAACTCTGCTTACTCTGATTACTACACTAAATACTCATGACAAACCCATTTCAAGGATCTTGCCCCTTAGAATGCCATAGGTTCCTCTACTGGGCTCTGGGTCTTATTACTAGGACCACGGCTCCAAAGGTCCATCAGAAATCAAGCTAATTTTAAGATAACCATTAAAGCAGAAGTTCTCATATTCTTATATTTTGAGATTATTATAAAGGGGTACTCCAGTGAAAACATTTCTTCTTTTAAATCAACTGGTGGCAGAAAGTTAAACATATTTGTAAATTACTTCTATTAAAAAATCTTAATCCTTCCAGTACTTATTATCTGCTGAATGCTACAGAGGAAATTCCTTTCTTTTTGGAACACTGACATCACGAGCACAGTGCTCTCTGCTGAAATCTCGGTCCATTTTAGCAACCATGCATAGCAGATGTATGCTAAGGGCAGCATGGTGGCTCAGTAATTAGCACTGCTGCCTTGCAGTGCTGGGGACTTGGGTTCAAATCCCACTAAGGACAACAATAAATAAAGTGTTATTATTATTATTATTATAATAACGTCAGCAGAGAGAACTGTGCTCGTGATGTCATCAGAGAGCATTCCAAAAAGAAAATGATTTCCTCTGTAGTAGGAAGGATTAAGATTTTTTAATAGAAGTAATTTACACATATGTTTAACTTTCTACGAACAGTTGATTTAAAAGAAAAAAGGTTTTCACCGGAGTACCCCTTTAAAGGTTGTAGTATAACTTAACTTGTCAGTTCATTGTAACATGTTTATTTATATTTATTTAACAGCTCAAAGCATTGTATGGCAATGACATTGGAAAATTGGAACTTATTCCGGGAATATTGTCAGAGATTGATGGAAGTCCTGGTCCCCTTATATCGGAAATTGTATTAAGTCAATTTATTCAAATAAGAGAAGGGGACAGATTTTGGTTTGAAAATAAGAAAAACGGGTATGTATTTAATTACATGCAGTCAAAAATGTATTGTAAAACTCTGTTAGTAGTATGTATATATGTAGAATGGCCATTAAGGCTACAATAATACAGCTGATTGGTCCACTGCCAGGACGATTGGGCAAATGGGGTATACCTGTACTGAACCCCCTGGCAGCAGGGTTGTCTGGTAGCACCAACACTTGATCAACTGTATCTGAATGCTCAGGGGATGAAATCAGTAGAAACCTATGATAGACGAGGTAGTAATCAGCTCTCTGCTAAAAACCTCCTATTTGCAAGTAAACCAAGAGGCTAACTTACCTATCAGCTGCTTTGAGCTGACGGGAGCATTCATAGGTATATCTTAACAAGTCTACAATCTCTCTTGCCCTTATGGTGAATCAATAACACACATTCATAGAAATTAAATTATGATTTGTAATATAATCTGCACAAATGATACAATATCCTCTCTCTCTCTCTTTCTATGTATATATATATATATATATATATATATATATATATATATATATATACAAAAAAATCAGCAGCACTCCATTCCTTCAGATGAATAGGTGCATGGCTTTATTCATCTTGCGTTACAAGCAGCTGCTTGTAACACAAGATGAATAAAGCCATGCACCTATTCATCTGAAGGAACAGAGTGCTGCTGATTTGTTTGGGTTCCTTGCATACTGGAGGGCCTCTAATCCAGGATCTAACAGTTTGCACCCAGACACATACAGTGGTTGTGCTGCTCTCCTGGGAAATATATATATATATATATAATTTTTTTATTTATCTTTCCTTTTTTTCTTTTATTATTTATTTATGTATTTTCTTGCTCTTGTGCATAAGTGTCCATTTTATTGGGTACGGGTATGTACTACTCCAACTTATGTTATGCTCTAATTTACTGATATCATAGTTTCTGTTATTTTAACATAAAACCCAACAGTTCACTGATGTAGAAATTTGTTGCACAGTTTATTTACAGATGAGGAAATATCTAAGATACACAATAGTACATTCCGTGATGTTCTGCTAGCTGTCACTGATGCATGGGATAACACAACTCAGAACAATGTCTTCATCTGGATGAAGGGTGAGATTCTTAAACTGCTTGAGTCTGGAAATATTTTTTCACCCTATGTCATGGTGAACTCTGGTGGTAATTCCTACAGTGTGTGTACCATATTGAGAAGCTTTTAGGGGGGGTCAACATTATAGATTTCTGTCTTGCCTCTATGTTCTTACCAAAAAGTTATGGGATCATGTGGAGCTGCAATACGGGACATCTCAAGTCTATTGGTTGTGTTTTTCCATCACTTTTCCTTGAAAACAATGTAATGAACTCATAACATGTAGAATAAACTTCATTTTTTTCTTAGATGATCCATGTCCTCAACCCAGACAGCTAACATCTGAAGATATGGAGAATTGTGTTCCACTTACGGTCACTGACTACTTTGAAGGATGTGCTGTTGGATTTGGAATCACAATTGCAGCTCTATGCTGTCTACCTATTGGTAAAAACCCATCTTATTTATTATCTTGAAAAGTTGCCCACATTGTGTTTAACTTATAGTCTTAAAAGAGAATTAGCTGGAAACAAATGTGACCTTCTAATAGATTTGGCTCATTTGGGTTGTCCTTAAAGGGGTACTCTGTCCCAAGACATCTTATCTCCTATCCAAAGGATAGGGTAGAAGGTGTCTGAACGCGGGGTTCCTGCTGCTAGGGACCCTTGCAATCTCTCCTGCTGCACCAGCTTGTCATTTGCTGCACAGAGAAAATATCGCTCCGTGCTGATGACTCACGATACAGGGTGCAGAGTATTGTGATGTCATGGCCCCGCCCCCTCATGACGTCACGATACTCCAGCCCCTGTATCGTGAGTCATCAGCATGGAGCATTCTTCGCTCTGTGCAGCTGATGACAAGCTGGTGCTGCAGCAGAGATTGCGGGGGTCCCCAGGGCGGGACCCCTTTGATCAGACATCTTATCCCCTATCCAAAGTATAGAGGATAAGATGTCTAGGGGTGAGGTACCCCTTTAAGCCGTCAAATAAATTCCGGTATGAGCAGTCATAGATTTGCACCAAAATTTACTCCATCTTCTGTCTTTGGCATTAATAATTCTAAAATCTGTAGATCACACCCCTCCCAGTTTACCCCGCACATTTTCCTGGAATGTTTCCAAACAGGTGATGCCACAATAAGTTGCACATTTTTTGCATTTTGTGCTTAATTTTTTCTTTACTTTTTGAGGCACTTCATAAATGTTTGAATAGATTTGAATAAAAAGAGATATGATAAAAATAGGCTGCCACGCCAACTAATCAGGCTGTCATACCAATGTAATGTTTCCTAAACTGTCATTTGTTCTTTTTAGTGAGTTTACTTATTGCCCTGGGGGTTGCAAAATATCGAAAGCAAACTTTTCTCAAAATGCAACCTAAGACTGAAGGTTCTGGACACAGTAGTATGAATAACAGAGAAGGATTTCCAGGTACTGTTCTACTGTTATATTTATATATACATTATGTGTTAGGTACTGTCCCAGCAGTATGGTCCTCAGTGTTCTTACAGACATCCAGGTCATACCATCACTTCTTCTTACAATGGACAAGTCACTTCAGCCTCCAGCCCACAAACTCATGATAGGCATGCCTAGGAGTAACAATTATGTAGGGCAGTAGGTTCTTACTTGGTCAGACTACAGCCTCCCCCTTTGATGCAAATCCCCTTCTACATATACATTCCCCTGCTCCAGCACCACAAGGCACTCACTTATGTCAGTGCCTGGCCTCTCCATGGCCTACACTGATGCTGGCATCTCTTCTTGTAAGCTGGCATCCAGCCAAACCAACATTCTCACTGTTCTAACATCTAACAGGACATGTTTCTGCCAATGTGTATTGTGGTTTGGCAGTCCATAAAGATCCATGTCTCAATGTGTGCAGACAGAATGGGTACAATACCCAAAAATAAAGTACAACAATATACTTTATACATACAACACATTTACAGTTTATGTGCAAGACATCAATTAAACAGTCTCTTAAAGGGCATGCATTGTCTCCAATTTAAGGGAGTGGCACAGTATTTAATCTAAAGGTAAAAAAAAAAATATCACCTACTGTGTATATTATACTGCAGAGAACTTACATGTGATGCAGTAAAGATGGTTAGTACAAATTCCCGATTTGCAATGTTCCAGTAGTTAGACTAGAGATGCTTGCCTTTAAACTAGTGTTCCATGCTAAGCCATAGAGTTTCTTGCTACAGCTATATTTAGAAGACACTTTATTATCAACAGCAGATGGTAGGCCCTGTTATTCATTTTTCATTAGGGCCCTTAGTGACTATTCTTGTTTTTATTCCAAACTACATTCAGTATTTTACTATTTAATACGACTTGTCATTCTAGCCATGGAATGGTGTGGAGGGGATGAGCCTTTACAAAATGTTTTCATTCAACTGCACCAAAACAAAATGATTAAGGTTGTGGATGGTAAGAAATCTAAGACCAGGACAATCAAATTACAGAATCAGCAGAATGTAGAGGTCACCCTCTCGAATAATAATGGCAGCAAAGTCACTCGTGTCAAGATCCCCAAAGAGTATGATCTGGTAAGATTATGAATTTTTTGTATACACTTTTCATGTAAAAGATACTGTAGATTAGGAGGGTCTCATGTATCAGAATTATTTTATTTTTTTTGCTTTTTCAGAAGAAGCTTAAAGAGTACATGTCCCCAAATAAAACATTTAATATAGTGTTCCTTGTGTAATGAGCAGACACTTTTCCATTCACTTGCTTTTAAAATTATTAACATAAATATGTTTAAAATGTAATAGGAAAAATGGCCACTAGGTGGCTCTGTTCTGTTCCCTGCCACAATTAATACAGTGAGTTTGGTCTCCTCCCAGCCTAGCAGGAGACCAAACTCAGGAAGTGTTTCTCTGCACTGAGCTTGATTGACAGCTGCACAGAGCCTCACTGAAAGGTGCAAAGAGCCTTATTGAAAGCTGAAAAAATCCTCTCTGAAAGCTGCATAGAGCCTGACTGAAAGGTGCATAGAGCATCACTGAAAGATGCACAGAGCTTGAGGTCTTCTATTCATCACAGCACTGCAACAATGTGAGGACGGAAGTGGTCCCCCAGCAGGCTTCAGTGGTTTCACACCTGCTGGAAAACGCCCACTTTCTCCTGCTGGGAGACAGCACTATGTGAACAAGAATAAAGGTATGATACAGAGCTTTTTAAAGCTCTGAAATTTTTTTTAAATGTTGGAAGGGGTGTTAGGAGTAGTTAGGGAACATTGCCTGAGTCCTTTTAGAAAAGTTTATTTGGTGACAGGTACTTTTCAATTTTTGCCCTTGAGTTGAGTTCACATTGCTGCTTTGTGAAAACTACTTCATTAACATTCATACAACTTAGCATTAACTCTCCATTGATAATCTATACAGAGATTTAGCAAAACCTGTTGAGATGAAACATTGACCAGTTGCCCATAGCAACCAATCAGATTGCTTCTTTCAGTCTCAACAAGGCATCTGAAAAATCAAATGAAAGAAGCAATCTGATTGGTTGCTATGGGCAACTGGTCAACTTTCCTTCTACACAGGTTTTGATAAATCTCCCCTACATAGATAAATAGTGTAGAACATAGTTTAGGTTAGGGTAACTATTCTTTTTTTTATCAATTTAATGTACAGTATGTTTAAAGTGTAAGATTTTTTAATTATTGAATTGCCAGTAACAGATCATGAACGAGGACACATATATAGGACAGACTAAGACTTCTTCTCTTTTCATATCCATTCTATGTTTTGTATTCAATAACTGTAATTATAATCTGAACATGTGACCACAGCCTTACACATACACGCACATTTATATTTCTATCAGTGACACATAAACCTACATTTAAATAATGAAATTACATTTTATATAAATTATTTGTTAAGGTTGTTCATAAATGTATTTTTCATCAATTAACTATTTGTGGGCATTCAACTGATTATTTAGTCGGCTTCTTTCTTTTGTTACATTCTGTTGATGAGCCATATGCTCTCTTCCATACATACTATGAGTGTCATATCAATTGGTGATAGTTGCTTCCAGGGGTTTAAAGTCAGTGACACAGACCTCACTCATAATGGTGGGAAATCTAGTCTATCGGCTTTAAATAAAAATGTAGTAACAGTGTGCAACAAGTGACTAGTATAGATTAGAAATGGACTTGTCTTGAAATGCCAAATACAGATAGGGAAGTGCAAGGCATTTCAAAGAATCTATCAGATCTCATTGTTATTCCAGTAGAAATAGCATCTTCCAGATGGAAGCCCCCAAATTTGGCACCCCATATGTGCCTGACTTATGCCCACCTTAGTATACATGTCAATTTTCATCTAGTTTTTTTTTTTTCACTAGGTTTCCGGAATTGCAAAGGAACTTTAAAACCCAAAAGATTAAGCATGTTTATAATTTTTTTATTGCTATCTTCTTCGTCACACATAACAAATATAGCAAATTAAAAGTGTTATAACTTGGGTTACATGCTATAATCTAAATATAGAAAAGCCTTGAGTATTCACTTTTATTGTATTGTATCGCTTTCTTAGGGTTTATACGCTATCAGTAAGTTATTGCTTTTAAACTTGGAGCACGGTGTGAAAGAATGCATAAATAAATGTATTGCCATGCAGTCTGAATTACACAGTTTCTTTTTACATCATTTACCAGTGTCACATGCTACAAATAGAGGCTGACAGCTAAAATGCTGTCCCTAACAATCTATGGGTTAGTGAAAACCCTTATACGCTATCTACTGTATACTCAGACCTTGATGATTCTGGTTTTCCTACAAAAATGTCAGCTAGAGACTGAGTTTTAAAGGAGTACTCCAGCAAAAGTTAACTTATCCCCTATCCACAGGAAAGAGGATAAGTAGCTGATTGAGGGAGGTTTGATCACCAGGACAGGACCCCAGCTCTCTCACTGAGAAGCGTGTGTCATCTACCAGTAGACAGCATGTGCTTCATTCATTTCTATTGGAGCGCCAATGATGCCAGAGTGCTGTACTCATAGTCATAGAAATGAATGGAACATGTACTGTCTACCGGTAGAGGACACACACTCCTCAGTGAGAGAGCCTGGGTTGGAGAGCTATACATATATATATGTGCCACTTCAGGATCTATTAGTACAGTTTAATATTGGAAGTTCCTAATAATAGAATAGTAAGACACCCAGACAGACTCTGATCTAGTGAATTGTTTGTGTGAACAATGGATATGTAAATCTTTCCAATACAGTATTTCTCCATGTTGGTTTCCCTCCTGGCTTTGGGGAAGAAAAAAAAATATTGACGTCAGCCTAAGGTTATGTTCATAAAGTGTAAAATTTCATAATATATTTTATTTGCGAAAGCCTTTTCACAGATTAGGGCTGACAGGAAAACATGAAAATACAATAAAACTTCCTTAAATTTGGATGCTTTACTTAACTTGACAGAATTTGTTATTTTATATAACAAAATGAATGGAAGGTAGCACTAGATCCAACCGTGGTGTAGATGACCATCCAATTAGCCAACCCGAATTATCAAACAAAGCAACATTATGGCTATATGTTATCCTTTATCAAGCATAGCTAATATACAGCCGAAATATTGCATGCTGAAAAAACAATAATATATCTAAGAAAAAAAGAAAAGGTCGCACTCACCATTCTTCTGAACTGTGCTTTATTCCATGAAGAACGGGGGTTACATACAAATGGAAAAAACACAGTTAAGAAGAATGGTGAGTGCGACCTTTTCTTTTTCTCATGGATATATTTAGTTGGACTATTAAAGGAAAACTGTCAGATATTTTCTCCCGCACTATCCATAGTACCAATGGATAGTGCGGGAGACGCTGAGTAAAATGAGCCCTACCTTACCCGGATCCGCCTGGCCGTTCGCCCGCAATTGTAGTTTAATTCTATGGAGGAGATTTATCAAAACCTGACCAGAGGTAAAGTTGCTCAGTTGCCCATAGCAACCAATCAGATCGCTTCTTTCATTTTGCAGAGGCCTTTTTTAAAAATGAAAGTAGCGATCTAATTGGTTGTTATGGGCAACTCAGCTACTTTTCTCTGCACAGGTTTTGATAAATCTCCTTCTATGTGTATATCTTGCTGTAACTGGCACGGGCGGGGCTTCTGCAGGTTAACTGCCACTGACGTCAGCGCCGCTTATGAATATTCATCCCCCCCCTCCAGCTCTCCCTCTCTTTGCCACTCCTAACCAGAGGGAGGGGGGATGACTATTCATAAGCGGCGCTGATGTCAGTGCCCTTAACCTGAAGCCCCGCCCGTGCCAGTTACAGCAAGATATACACATAGAAAAAAAACTACAATTGCGGGCAAATGGCCGGGCGGATCCGGATAAGGTAGGGCTTGCTTTAATCAGTGTCTCCCACACTATCCACCAGTACTGTGGACAGTGCAGGAGAAAATATCTGACAGTTTTCCTTTAAGGTCAGCACCTTCACCAGTGCAATGTAAAGTTTCCTTTTGATGTGTCACAGTCTCCTTGCATAAACTGCTGTATTCAAGACTTTTTCAAGTAGTGCCAATTCATTTCTACTTATCTGAAAAACCAATAACAATATCTTTTGTTTGAAATTAGGGACTCAGTATGGTGCTGTGACCATAGACCTTTTTTTTAACGTGTTCACCAATCTCACTCTAGTTATTCAATTATATGAAATATATTTTCATGAATCCTGTAAACAAAGTATCAATTGTCATGGAAAACAAGACAAAGATCATGTCAACATGCAAATAAAAAATGTACCACAATGTAACCTCAGGAAAGTAAATGTTCCACTTATTATTATTATTATTATTTTACCACAGGTCCTCTTTTTTAATGGCAGTGAAGATCGAACAACTTTTACCCAAACGCTACAGGAATTTTTTGATGAAAGTGGAATTACCTATACTGTTACCGCATTGCGAGAAAATGACCTCCTGAAGGAATCCGTTTCCAAGAAAAAGAGACAAGAGATGCTGGAGACGTTTTTTAGAAATTCCCTTTCCCATGTAAGAATTACAAAAATATAATATTTTAGATTCTTTTACAAATATTCAACTATATTTGTTAAATCATTATAGTAAAATGATAGGATGCATTCCACAAGTGATCTATGGCAGTGTTCAGACATTATCCCTTTGAGAAAGACTCCAAAATCCTTGAGCTTTTCCATTCCTGATGTGTCTCAGGGCAATGTTATCATGGTGACCATGTGTGGATTCATATTATCATATACACAGATGTCTTGGACATATACACAAATCACTGCTGCTATTCAAGTCACATAGAAAACAGACCACTAAATCCACATAAGATCTCCAAGGCAATATTGCATTTGATGGAATACAGAAGGAGATGTGTCATCTGAACTTTTTAATAGCAGCTTCAGCTGTCTGTGATTTCTGGCAGATGTACAAGATCTCAGCAGTATATAGGACCATTTTTTTCTATAGTATTTTACTTTAGGAGGGTTTATTCCATTAAAGGAGAAATACCATCTTAACAGGTTATCCCTTATCCACAAGATAGAGGATAACAGGCTAATATTTGGGGGTCTGACTAAAGGGACCCCCACAATCCTGACAATGAGGTCAAAATTGTCTCCAGAACGAACAGGGGGCAACACACGTGCATGACCAGCCCTCTGCTCATTCTCTATGGAGCCAAGTTTAGCAAGTCTGCAATGTGTGGAGGTCCCATAGAGAATGATAGGAGTGTTCGTTCTGGGGAAAATTTTGTTCCTGTTCTCCAGATTGTTTGGATATATCAGTAGTTAAAGGGGTACTCCGGCGCTTAGACATCTTATCCCCTATCCAAAGGATAGGGGATAAGATGCCTGATCGTGGGGGTCCCGCCGCTGGGGACCCCCGTGATCTTGCACGCAGCACCCCAGTTAAAATCAGTCCCCGGAGCATGTTCGCTCTGGGTCCGATTACCGGCGACGTGTGATGTCACGCTTCCGCCCCCGTGTGACGTAATGTTCCGCCCCTCAATGCAAGCCTTTGGGAGGGGGCGTGACAGCTGTCACGCCCACTCCCATAGGCTTGCATTGAGGGGCGGAGTGTGACGTCACACCCTGCCGGCCTCGTGGTAGCTGCTAATCAGACCCGGAGCGAACATGCTCCGGGGACTGATTTTAACTGGGGTGCTGCGTGCAAGATCACGGGGGGTCCCCAGTGGGGATAAGATGTCTAAGTGCTGGAGTACCCCTTTAAACTCCCACCAATCAGCTTGTTTTTCCTTATCCTATGAATAGGGGGATAGCTTCTTCAGATGAGAATGCCCCTTTAAATTAAAGGCTGCTAAAGTAGTTTATTTTATCCCTTCACTGTAACCTGCTTACTACGAAGAAAACTATAGTATACAAACTATTTATGAAGGAAACTATAGTTTACAAACTCTTGGTTCTATAAGGCATTACAGTACACGTAGACACAATTTTACACTCATGGCATTATTTAGCTTTGTGATTGCAACAAACGGAACTGAGGGAATTTTTTTTTGTTTTTACTTTCTTCTGGTCTATGTATATACTAATTAATTATGATTAAATGTGTAGTAACAGAAATATTATGTTTTCTCGTAGGTGTTTGACATTGAGAAGAAAGATTCAGGAGTAATTCCCAAACAGGAGATTTCAGAAGCTCTGAATTGTGAATTGTCAAGAGAAGAGTTTGCTGATTCATTAGGGCTCGATCCTAATGCCCATTTCGTGGAAGCCATGTTTTCCATTGGTGACAAGGATTGCAATGGCTACCTGTCCTTTCATGAATTTTGTTATTTACTGTGTTTTTTATTAAAAGGTAAGAATGGTTGTTAAATAAGTATCATTAATTTTTTTAAATTAGAAATTAGTGAATGTAGTATTTAATTTAGTTACATTTCATAAGAAAAAGAATTGAATGGTGACTGTCGTTTCAATGATATTAAAAGCTCAGCTGTCCATAGAAGTCTTTTGAAAGGGCAAAGGGTGGCTGGAGAAAGACAGAGGTAGAGAGAGACACAGAGAAAAGACTGCAGCTTGTAGTAAGTCTTACTATCTCATTTCAGTTCTGGAGTCAAAGCTTACACTTCTCAGTATTACTCTATACAGTCAGGTGTCAGCAGAGAGCACTGTGGTCAGACAAAATAGAAAAAAAAAATTCCACTGTAGTATACAGCAGCTGATAAGTACTGGAAGGATTAAGATTTTTTAAATAGAATTAATTTACAAATATGTTTAACTTTCTGGCACCAGTTGATTTAAAAAGAAAAAATCTCCACCAGAGTACCCCTTTAAAATGGAAATCTGACAGCCTGTGACAAAGATATGTGCAGAATAGTGTTGCTCGCGAATATTCGCAATTCGAATATTATTCGCGAATATCGCATATTCGCGAATTCGCGAATTTCGTGAATTTCGCGCTATATATTCGTAATTACGAATATTCGTTTTTTTTTTTTTTGTTTTTTTTTCTTCACAGTACACATCACAGTGATCACCCCTCTCTGCTTCCAGCTTGTGTGGTGTAAAGAAGGCTGTAATACTACTGTGTGAGACTGGCGTGCGAAAATTCGCATATGCGAAAATTAGTGTATGTTACTTTTCGCATATGCGAATTTTCGGTTGTGCTAACTTTGCATTTGCTAATATTCACATATGCAAATTTTCGCATACGCGAATATTCGCATATGCGAAAATAAAACGAGAATATAACGAATATGCGAATATTCGCGAATATATGACGAATATTCGTCCATATATTCGCGAATATTCGCGAATTCGAATATGGCCTATGCCGCTCAACACTAGTGCAGAATACTGAATTTAGGTGTAGCTATAGCTTTAGACACAAATAGGGGGGGGGGGACTAAAGAAAAGTAAACAAACACAGATGTGTCCACACTTACAGTTACCTCATCTCTGATTTAGGTAAAGAGATACAATGGTCTTTTTTGGATCACTGTACCTTGAATCCAGACTCAACATACAATGCTACAGACAGTCCAGATCTTTAAAACATGTCAATGACTGGAAGAACTGACCAATCAGAATGGGCATTTCACTGGTAAAGCCCTGTATTCCTAAAGTACATGCACTGACTGGCTGTCTGGTAGCCCCCTACAGTACAGGGAGGTAGTAAATGTTCTGTACTACTCTTTACCTGTGCAGGGATAGCTGCTCCGGGTGGGGTCAGCTCCATTTTACTATTTTACTCCTGTCCTCTACATAGACAGTGATTTACAGCTTCCAGCAGATCTTTCTTACTTTTCTATGTAAGGACTTGCTTTATCTGAATTAGTTATCTACTTATCTACCAATTACCAGGTTGAGTTATGGTCTCAACATACAATGGTTTGAACATACAATGGCCGTCCTGGAACCAATTAATATTGTAACTTGAGGTACCACTGTAGTTGGCTTTATTTACATAAAAACCACTGGGTTTTCCACAGACAAAACACAACATATCCCTCATGAGTGTCACCAAATCAGGCTGTTGTGAAAAGATAATAAGGACGCATGTTGAGGTTTTGTTTATTTTTGTTAGGTGCAGAAAAGTCAGTATATACACCAGTATTAAGTGTCACCATAGTCTTTGATCCTGAGTGTTTCAACTTGAGAATTTCTATCAAGATTTCTGGATGCTTTATTCCATATGATAATTTCAGACATTTTTCATTCCAGGCTCTGTGGAAAGCAAGCTCAAATTTATGTTTTCAGTACACGATGTTAATGAAACTGGATTTCTCACAAAGGAAGAATTTACCCACATGCTTAGGTTTGTAAATTACCTGCATCATGCAGAAAAAACAAGAGAACAGGCAGCTCATAGTGTATGAAACTTGAGGTTAACCGAAGATGGATATATATACCCGGATGTCCAATACAGTGCTATTGGCAAAAAAGGAGGAATATCGGTCCTCAGAAAGTTTCCAGGAATTCCCTAACACAAGGTGGTGGTCAATCAATTATAGCTAAAGGAGACAAGATGAGACAAATGATCATATCATCTTGTCTTATTTAGCTACTGTATATTGATTTGCCACCACCTTGTGCCTTCATCATGCATTCAGTTACTTATATAGCTCATCATAGAGAAGTTCAAACCACAAATACATACTCTACCAGTCAGACCTATGCAGGTCACAAAATACTGACATGATAATATAATAAAACTGTACAGTTTCAGATTATTCATATTTGAATAGTTTTATTAATTAAAAAAAAGATAAGATAAATATAAAATGATCAATAGATCAGATAGAACCCACTATTATCTCAAATGACCAAGAGTGCATTTTAAAATGGCCGTGTCTAAATATTACAACTTATTTACTTTTAGGTCCTTCAATCAGTTATCTAACTTTCTTTCAAAAGATCAAACTGAACAAGTCATAGAAAGCATGTTTTCTGAAGCTGGGCTTCAGTCTGCACAAGAAATCACATGGGAGCAGTTTTACTCTATGTTTAAGCAACATTCCAATATTTTAAATCAAATGACAATCCAAGGTAAGGTAACCATGATGCTTCTACTAATACATAACTGAAGTAACTATTAACATGGCAATGACAGCATATACAGTAATGATTCTTGCTGTATTTTATATCATCATTTTATATCATAGATATATTTGTAAATATATGTGTTGAAATATTTATTTTCTGAATTATATTACATGAAGCTTGGAAAGGATTCTTTTCAATTTACTTTGTTTAAATTAAAAAAACAGAAAGCCAAGATTACCAATTCAGTAATGTCAAAATCACTATCAGGCTCACCACTATTAAACATATTTGCATTCACAACTGTATCTGCGTTTTATGTAAAAAACTGAGGGCCATGAAAAATCTTACTAAACTAAGCCAGCAGGGCAACAAAAGCCATAGATTTGGGCTTTGATCAAACCTAACTTTTTTTATTTTAAAGGGGTTGTCTCAAATTTAAAGTTACCCCTTATGATCACGAGAATGGATGCCGTATGCCTCCACAAGTGAATGGAGAGACATGTGACATCTGAACATTATTTGTAGACTTTGAGTACTTTATTGTTGAGCTTACTTATCACCACTATTTGGAATCAAATACAACAAAATAAATGTATAAACTGTATTTTAAATTTAAAGGGGTACTCCGCCCCTAGACATCTTATCCCCTATCCAAAGGATAGGGGATAAGATGTCAGATCGCCGCGGTCCCGCTGCTGGGGATCCTCGGGATCCCCACTGCGGCACCCCGCTATCATTGCTGCACAGAGCGAGTTCGCTCTGCACGTAATGACGGGTGATACAGGGGATGGAGCAGTGTGACGCCATGGCTCCGCCCCTCGTGACATCACGGCCCGTCCCCTTAATGCAAGTCTATGGCAGGGGGCGTGACGACCGCCACGCCCCCTCCCATAGACTTGTATTGAAATGGGCGGGCAATGACATCACAAGGGGCGGAGCCATGTATAACCCGTCATTACGTGCAGAGCGAACTCGGTCTGTGCTGTAATTATAGCGCAGTGCCACAGCGGGGATCTCATGGCTCCCCAGCAGCGGGACCGCGGCGATCTGACATCTTATCCCCTTTCCTTTGGATAGGGGATAAGATGTCTAGGGGCGGAGTACCCCTTTAAGCTCCAGACTGTGGTGCTCACTGATACGTTTAAAGGGGTACTCCACCCCTAGACATCTTATCCCCTATCCAAAGGATAGGGGATAAGATGTGTTCGAGAGAAAAAAATCACAAAGCAGTTTTTGCGTTTTGAAAAAACTTCCTTTAGTAGCAGCCTTCAGGCAAAAATTTTAAGAAATACAAACAATAATCACCCCAAGTGCTCACTGATATCCGCAACAGTCCATCAGAGCTCCGTTCAATCTTCACCCTCTCTTGGGCATATGGAGTTCAGAGGACCTTCCTTCCTCTCATGAAGGAGAACCGCTGAATGAGCACCGGACACTTCCGACGTTTCGGAGGTCACGCCCCCTTTCTCAAGTATCCCTATCGTGCACCCACCACCACAAACATAGTCATCAAATCTTGCGAGAAATATTCTCTGTAATGAGATGTGTTAAAAACATATAACAATCATTAAAACTATGTATCTAAAATAGCAGTAATATATTGAGATGTTCTAGTTCACAGAAAAGCCGTATAGTTACAGATTTCATTCATTCCATTTAGTATCAGAGAGTTTAAGGTTTCAATCCAATACACCTCTTTCTGTAATAATTTCTTTTTAATTTCTATTTCTGTTACGCCCTCTATTTCTTCTACTACCATCCATCTTAATTCACATGGTTGATGTCCCTGTTCCAGAAAGTGTTTAGCAACACCCGTTTCACCATATTTCTTTCTTTCTGATTCTTTTTCTGCTGTACAGGTTGTCATTTTCCGGATCAGCGAACGATGTTCGCTAATCCGGCACTTGATGTTTCTCATTGTTTGGCCAACATATACATGTTTCCTTTAGATTAGCCTTTATTAGTTGGGACATTCTAATAATTTCTATTGTATAACTGTTGTGGTAATGGTAATTATGTTGTAATGTATATTATTTTCTGTTTTAAGGATCATCTGCTCGAGTAAAGGGTTACAATAGCAAGATTTCATTTATTGACAAGAGACCAAAAGGTCATACTGACAGGTAACAATTGTAACCAGCATGAAAGTTCTACAGTATATGTGTTTTATTAAACTTCTCTTTACTTAACATTGCTTACACACGGGGGGGGGGGGGGAATTATCCCTGCGCCTGGCACGAACCGGAATATGTTGCATAATGTCTGCACATGCAGCCACCTTGTACACATATTTTGCAACTCTTTGACAATTTCCACCGTGTTCGCTTAGTTGGCGGGGCTTACGAAGGAGGCAAAAATTGAAGTGGGCATTTATGCCAGCTCAGACCTGTTGTAGATTTCTGAGGCTGCCACATGGGTGTATCCTGCATTTATCAAAAATGTTTATGCCTCTTGATAAATCTAATGCAGTCATGCACTGGCAGTGATTTACTTCAGACCGGCATATGAAATAACAGTATTTTTATAACCCCCTTAATTTTAGCCCCTTTTTGTGTACTAAAATACACATATTGAATTATTCTCCCAAGACCGAACTGTATACTATAAGGCAGATGAATCAATTGAATATGCCACTTTTATAAGCAGGACTTCAGAGTTTAACTCTGTATGAATTAGTTTATCAAAGCAAGTTTTAAAAAGTGCCAGCAATAATGGGGTTGGGTTCTGTTAACCCCTGGAGGACCCATGATGTAAATGTATGTCATGGTACCGTAAGACTTAGTGCACCATGAAGTACATTTATTTTTAACATAGTTATTTTGTCAACAAAACTTTGACTTTAAAGCAGTACAAAAATAGACAAGCATGTAACCATGGGTATTGTTTTAATCATATTGACTCACAAAATAAGGAATACATGTCACTTTTACTGCACAAAGTAAAAACAAAAACCTCTATAAATAGCAAAATTGCATTTTTTCAATTTCACTCCCTCCCAAAAAAAATTATTTTGCTTCACTGTACATTTTATGATAAATTAATTCACAAAACTCCTTGGAAATTAACAAATAAAATACAGAACCATGGAAACCCTGTTATATTCATAAGAAGGTCTGCCTCTTCTGTTGCTACATGGCTGTTAAAAGTCGAGGAGGAAATACAAAAACGCAAAAGTGAAAAATGGCTGCGTCCTCAAGGCCAAAATAGTCTGTGTCCTTAAAGGGTTTAATTTTCTGCATTTTTTCCATAGCAGGAATACAGATCTCACTACCCATTTACTCTCATTTTGTAGTGGATTGTGTACAGATTCACACTACGCAGAGGAATGGAAACATAGCGAGTTCATTCTAGAACTTTCTCTCATTACAGCCACAATGGCTGTTTCTAGACCCCCACACTTTTAAACTATCAGGTCTTTGTTTTGTTTTTTATAGATACTGGATAAAATGTAAAGCTAATTCTTGAAATAGTTGTTCTGCTTTAAATGCAGATTTTTGTTCTTAACTTGCCTTTTAAAGCTGGAAGTACCAATAAAAGAAACACTGACTGTTTATCTTTACAGGAATGGTGAAATCCGTATGGACATATTAGATGTGGAAGGTCAAGAACTTCGAAACAGACATGGTAAAATGTATGTATAACTTATATTTTGACTTAGATCATGTAATAACATTTTATAACTATTTTCCTGACTGTGCATTTCATACTTTTAATTTATTAGTAATAAGTACAAGGTGAACAAACCCCGTGTATTTACTACAGCAAGAAGAGAAAAATATGAGTCAAGCAAAATCCGCCAAAAGATACAACAATTTAAACGGTTAATTGAGAACTACCGGCGTCATATTGTATGCCTAGTAATATTCTATGGAATATCAGCTGGATTGTTTACAGAAAGAGGATATTGTGAGTATTTTACTATTACATCTATATTAGGGGGTATAAGATGTAAAGATCAATAATATCATTTTCTTTGACAACATTTAAAGAAAACATTATGTTTTTAAACACAGACAGCCCAGTTCAAGTCAAAAACTAGATATATTCCCTTGCAGCAGACATAGTAGTACATAATGCTACTGTAGTGTTACATTGCAGCCTTTCAGTTAAATGGTTGTCCCTGTCATACATGGGTGACTGGAGTCCTTAAAAAAGAATGAGGTAATCCAGCATATGAATGTTATAAAAGTTACCAATGTTTATTTACTTATTAATAGTTTCCAGCAATCTCCATCGAACATGTTTCAAACTATTTCTTGTGGTTCTTACTCATAGATATGCAAATGCTGGATTCCAGCTATTAGCTTCAGAAAACAGGAAACATTAGTGCAATGTGCCTGCTCTGCCAGTGTAATATTTCCAGATCATTATTATTATTTTATGTGGATAGTCACCACCAAAAATAATAAAAAAATATAGTTTATAACGAAAAATGTAGCTAAATAATATATTTTTTTCTGAAGATACATGCCATTTAAATATAGTTAATGACCATGTTATTCCCTAGAGGTAGCTCACTGTGTGTTATACTTTCATGACATACAGTCTCTTTTAAAAAGAACGGGGGGAAAAAAAGCAATACGAGAACATACAATTATCCCTGCGAACAACAATGCCCTACAGATCAACCTCTATGCTACCCATGCAGTTATGTAAACAATAGCAGAAGACATAAAAACAAATAATGGCAGCTCCAGTTTTATGCAGGGGTGTAGCTTCAGAGAGGTTGAAGAGCTAGCAATTGTATCCTGTACCAGGTGCCTGTAGAGGCCCACAGGCCCAACTACACATGAGAAAGCTCCAATATTATAAAAGGTACATAGTAGGTGATTACAGATTTTGCTTTGGGACCAGAAAGCATCTAGTTACATCTATATATATTAAAAGCAAAATCTCTTTTTGTGACAAATATAAAGAAGATAGTCATGTATGTCAATTTGCTAAATTATCTGACAACTTCTGTATTCTCCAGATTATGGCTTCGCATCCCCAGGAACTGGAATTGCTGACATTACATATGTGGGTCTTATAGCTTCTCGAGGTTCTGCTGCCTGTATTTCGTTTATGTTCTCCTATATCCTTCTGACCATGTGCCGAAATCTTATAACTTTCCTGCGAGAGACCTTCTTGAATCAATACATCCCATTTGATGCTGCAGTTGACTTCCACCGCTTGATCGCCATGAGTGCTCTTGTTCTTACCAGTAAGTTTGTGTCATTATAGAATCTACAAATTGAACCAAGACAATTACTAATTGTTGTGTTTGTTTACTTCTCTTTTAGTCATTCACACACTTGGTCACATAGTCAATGTCTACATCTTCACAATCACTCCTCTTAGTGTTCTCAGCTGCCTCTTCCCAACAGTGTTCGCAGATAATGGGTATGTTATACTGTAGCAGATAAATAATGAAATGTTAGTACTTTAACTACAAAAGCATATTACTTCCAGGTTAAAGGGTAAACCTTGAACATTATTTTACATTGTATTGTGTTAGGCTGGGTTTACACATAGCATTTTGGTCAGTATATTTATTTTGAACCAACACTGAGAAAAACTAAACTGGAAAGATTTGAACCCTTTCCTGTGTTTTAGCCCCACTCCTGGCTTTGGCTAAAAGTACTAACCAAAATACTGTGTGTGAACCAAGCCTTAGATTGTATAGATCCTGAATTGCAGTCTGTATTATAGCCCGGAGCTACATTTTGTTAATGGGGTTATCTCATGGAGAAAATACCTGTTACATTTTGTATCACTGTAAGCATACTAAGCAACAGAATGAAGAATTACACCACATGGCGAACTACATCCCCCTTCCCCCACCCCCACCCCCACCCCAAATAAGGGCAACTGCAGTTTATGTCACTGCATTTTTTTCACGTTTTTCAATACATTATATGGCTTAACAAATGGTACAGTTAGAACATGCAATTGTTTTTGCAACTGTATGAGAGAGAGAGAGAGAGAGAGAGAGAGAGAGAGAGAGAGAGAGAGAGAGAGAGAGAGAGAGAGGGAGGAAAACGAGAGAGATAGATTAAATAATAAGTTAATATAAATAGAAAATTAAAAAAACTGGTACATTGTATTGATGCTGATTTATTATTACATTGTTTCCATAGATCTGAGTTGCCACAGAAATATTATTGGTGGGTTTTTGAGACTGTGCCAGGTGAGTGATTATGAAATACTTACTGTAGCTCCAGATAAGAGATTATACAATAGTAAGTTAATGACAGCAATGGGGTATTATGTCAACCAGACTTCTTCTTCAGAATATTAAACTTGGCAGTTGCACAATAGTTTAAAGAATGAGAACACAAAGTGAGTCAATGTCAATGAACCTGTCACCATAATATCTTAGGTAGACTGAGATAATATTTTACCTCCTTGCAATATTGATTTGAATTCCTGGATCTATTTTTATGAGGTGACTGACTAGACTTCCAGTGTAATGTAACTATAAATGCTCAGCCTACAGGATATTAACAGAATATTCATAGTAGAGGTACACTGATCCCTGTAAATATGATCCACACAAGTACAATAATAGGATAAAATCCTTTTTCTTTACTGTGTAAATATAAAAGTATGAATTCAACATACACACTTGTATCAATATGTTTTTCTATTCGGTCAGGGTCTGAAAACTCAGCCCCTTATCAATTAAAACTTTTTATACGCCGTCATGACATATCAAATGTTTTGTAGTTTTTTTTTTTTTATAAGATAGTGCCCACTGAAGTAATTTTCCATTTTAACCATAATATATTTGAGCTACTGTGCTCGTGGAACCATAAGTTACCAGTTGTTACCACAAGGACACATGATCTGTATACAATTTCTATTTAAGTCAATAAGAGCCATATATAGCTTTGTTAACAACAAAAGTACAGTAAAGTATCAGAACATTTACATTATATGTCACTTACATTGCATAAAAAGTTGCGTCACCATTCTTGTTCCACCTACAGGTATGACTGGAGTTCTTCTCCTGACAGTAATGGCTCTGATGTATGTGTTTTCTACCTATTATTTCCGACGTGTCAGTTTCCGTGGCTTCTGGATCATTCATCATCTTTATGTGCTTTTTTATATTTTGGTAAGATTCTAAAAAAAAATTAAAAAAAATGGAGCATAACACCACTGCACTATAATAAATATCTTCTGATAGGGGAAGGTTTGATAGTTAAGGCTTTTCTGTTTGCTGATGACACAAAAGTGCAATAGGTTTGATATTACTGGACGTATCTGTAATATAGAAAATGTGAAATAATGCACCTGGCAGTTCTGTGTTATTTAAGACTTCAGAAGAGAAGGATTTAGGGATAGTGGTTTTTGACAGCCTCATAATGAATCAACAGTGCAGCCAACGGTAGGAAAAGTGAATAGAATGCTTGGCTGCACAGCTAGAGGTATAACCTGTAGGAAGAGGGAGTTTGTAATCCTAATGTATAGAGCTTTAGTAAGGCCACATCTGGAATACTGTGTCCAGTTCTCGAGGCTTTACTGATAAAATAGAATATCTCCAAGGACTGGCTACAAAAATGGTGGAAGATCTTAAACATAAAACTCACCAGAAAAGACTTATCTAAGTCAGTGCAGTCTGGACAAAAGAATCAGTGGGACTGGGGGAAATGGGGTATGAATGAAACCTTTAAATAGGTTTAAGGGGTAAACAAGGTTTAGATGGGAAGCATTTTATTAAGAAACTAAACACAAACCTAAGAAGCATGTGAGAAAATTATGAGAAAATATTTTACTGAAAGAGTAGTAAATGCTTGGAACAAAATTCTAGAACGTGTAAATGGATAAAAAAGTTGTCTGCAAATAAGCACATAGCTTTCCTAACATAGCTTTGATAATAGATATTAGAAATGTCTTTTTACTCCTGTACCATACTCAAATATTATATGTGCCTAGAACTTAAAGAGGACCTGTCATCTGTTTCCCAATACCCTGCTAGGGAGAGACACATCACTCAAAGCCCGGGGGGGGGGGGGGGGGGGTGTGTGCTACGTATCCACGTTTCTGGTGTGGGTTTGTAAACTGTGAATTCTATGAACACCTTAGTGTACATCATAGTGACTGTATCTGTTTCATGCTGCTCATGGCTTTGGCAGCATGAAACAAATGACTGATCCCCTTTATCTTCTTTGAGATAGTTCAGGGAACAAGATTTTGGGATCAATCTCAGTGTGAACCGATTTTGACCTGACCTACTCACTTATAAAACCTTAGTCTATGGACTTTGAAAATACTCCTCCTCACTTCCTCCTTTCAATTCTCATTAAAAGATTTAAAAGAAAAAGTAAATAGTGGCTATTATTATCATTGACATTACTTTACTTGATTTCTCTGGAAAGATAAAGGTTTGAATATTGCTTTGATGTTTTTCACAGACTATCATTCATGGCAGTTTTGCGCTCATCCAACAACCAAAGTTTCACATTTTTTTTATTGCTCCGGCTATCATGTTTGCGTGTGATAAAATGATTAGTTTGAGGAGGAAAAAGATAGAGATAGAAGTTCTGGATGTAAAACAACTTCCTTCAGGTACGTAATAGAATGTATTCACTGTACCACATTGTGATTAAAGTCATACCTGGTAAAAAAAAAAATGCATCCATAGATTATGATTTAATCATTAAAAAATATTAAATATACTGTAAAATTCATTATACAATGGGAGAAGCATGCATAAAAAGTGAAAGCTAATTACTTCAAGTTATATAAACAAGGAAATTTTGCCAGGACATCTGGAGATATATTGTACCTTGTAGACTATATGGACCATAGACATTTTGTAAAATTAATGAGAACATAAGAAAAACATCTTAACCGCCGATACAGAGCTAAGTAGGTGAATAGGTACAATAAGAAATTGCATCTGGTATTAGTTCTTGATAATAAAACAGCCTAAAAGCCTGAATAATTCTGCTTTTCAGGGGCCTTGTACAGTTTTAGTCTTTCAGAGATCAGACAATACATTTTTTTAAAACTTCCGTCAATTATCTGTAATTGGTAAGATTAGCTGTAACTATCATCTCTCTTATGGCTCAAAAGGGGTCCCCTTGAGCCATAAGACAATATTTTTTTTATATATTATCAAACACAGATCCCATTTCACTACTTTTTATTTTGAATATTTATTTAAGATTATAACAATATAAAAAGTTTTCTCAGAACAATTAAACATACAGTTCCAAATTAATAATAAAAAATAAGTAGATCAATGAATGGCTATACAATGGCTTTATAATTGTTGGTTGGTTAACTTTAGGCTGAAAGGTGAGCCTACAATTTAGCAAAAGCGGGTCCATATAAAGAATAGTAGCAAATAAGATCCATCAGTTAGTTGGTTTTATTTTTCAAATAAGAAACTAAATGCACAAGTCTATCCATGAATAATCTTTATTGTATTTACTGTACTTTGAAGGCGTAACTTACTTGAAGTTTCAGCGGCCATCTGACTTTGACTACAAGTCTGGACAGTGGGTTAGGATCGCCTGCTTGTCTCTTGGTACAAATGAATACCACCCTTTCACATTGACATCTGCTCCCCATGAAGAAACATTAAGTTTACATATAAGAGCAGTAGGACCATGGACAACAAGTCTGAGACAGCTTTGCCCATCTCCAAACACAACAGAGGTTAAGTTCCCAAAGGTATGATTTAAAGTTTGTATTGTGCCCAAGGTTTGCTAAAATGTTTAGATTCAGTCTTTTACAGTACATTTTAATGATGATAGATTTTTATGGGTAGTGCAAAAAAAAAAATGGGACCAACAATGGTTGATCCCTGTACACATTTAAATGGAGACATAAGAGTGTAGCTACCTACCCACTAAAAATATTTAGACTTACGGAAAGGAAATTTTACCAGTTAATCTACCTTGTTTAAATACAGTATTTAAAATATTTTTTTAGCTATAAATATATATCCTTATTAAATGATATTTTTGTATTTTATTATTTAGCTATTTCTGGATGGACCATTTGGAGAAGGTCACCAGGAGTGGAATAAGTTTGAAGTGTCTGTCTTAGTTGGAGGAGGAATTGGGGTTACACCATTTGCTTCAATCCTTAAAGATCTGGTCTTCAAATCATCAGTCAATGCAAAGATAAATTGCAAGAAAGTATGAGTATATACATTTTTTTTATTGTAGTTATTAACTATGACCACATGGAGCAGCATGGAGAATCTATTACATTGTAAAAATCTAAATTTGGAAAACATCATAACATAATATAATGTTTCTTGATGACATCTTGATGCCTCCAGAGATTAAAGGGGTATTCCGGGCAAAAACATCATATCCCCTATCGAAAGGATAGGGGATAAGAGGTCTGATCTTGGGGGGGGGGCCCGCCGCTGGGACCCCTGCGATCTCCCTGCAGCAGCCCACATTCTATGCGTAGCTGCGTCTGCAGTTTCGGAAACCGATGGGCTTCCGAGATGGGGACGTGACCCCACGCCCCTCCATTCATTTCTATGGGAGGGGGCGTAATGGCAACGCCCCCTCCCATAGACAAGAATGGAGAGGGTGTGGCGTGATGTCAAATCCCTGTCTCGGTTTCCGAAACTGCAGATGCAGCTACTCATAGAATGCAGGCTGCTGCAGGGAGATCGCGGGGATCCCAACGGCAGGCCCCCCGTGATCAGACATCTTATCCCCTATCCTTTTGATAGGGGATAAGATGTTTTTGCCCGGAGCACCCCTTTAAACATTAGTTTAAAAAAATAAATATAAAACTAGTCTTGTACAATAAAGATGCTTTATACAATGTTTATTAAGTCAACATTTTGCATACATATCAGCACAAAAACAGCGTAAATTGTACAGTACAAATTACAAGAATATATGATATAATATTTGAATGATGTCTATGCGTAGACGGCAAAGATCTTCTTGTAAGATGTGAGAGAAAAAATATATTTAAGGAGTGAAATTGAAAACAACACACAATTTTGTGGTTTGGGGGGAGGTTACAGTAAAATGTTATTTTTTTTTTTTTTTACTACTTTTAAAAAGTTAAAACTTAAATATAAGAAAGACATGCTAAAAATCACATTATTCTGACCCCTCTAACTTTTCAATTTTTTTTCATCTATGGAACTGTGTAAAGGCTTCTGAAGGCCTCCGCCAGCCATATTAACTGCCATATTATAAGATCCTAAAAAAAAAAAAAAACACCAGCACCTTTAATTTTGACATTTAAATTCTGCGATAAGTATTGATTGCCACATTTTAATTGTTTAAATGATGAACATAACATTTTTTGCTGATATCCGTCATTAACCCCCTAACCACCAAGCCCATTTTGCCCTCAAGGACCAGGCCAATTTTATTTTAGCATTTTCCTCCTCGTCTTCTAAAAATTGTATATTTTCATCCACAGACTAGTATGAGTTTTTTTGCGCAACCAGTTGTCCTACATAATGACATAACTAATTTTACCATAAAATGTATGGCACAACCAAAAAAAATACTATTTGTGAAGGGAATTTAAAAAGAAAACCATAATTTTGCTAATTTTGGAAGGTTTCGTTTTCACGCTGTACAATTTACGGTAAAAATTGTGTTCTTTATTCTGTGGGTAAATACGATTAAAATGATACCCATGATTACATACTTTTCTATTATGGTGCTTAACAAAAATCCAACTTTTTAACCAAATAAGTATGTTTAAAATCCTTCTATTTTGACAACCTATAACTTTTTCATTTTACTATATAAGCAGCGGTATTTTTCACCATTATCTGTACTTTTTATTGATACCACATTTGTGTATCTAAAACTTTTATTAATTTCTATGTTCAAGCTGTTCACCGTACGGGATCAATAACATTATATTTTAATAGTTCCGACATTTACGCACCAAATCTGTGTATTCATTAATTAATTTTTATTGGGGGAGGGGATTTTTCAAAAAACATCTTTAACTTTTATTTTTACACTTTAACCCCTTAACGACCACGGAGGTATATTTACATCCGTGGCCAGCTCCCGCGATATAACACACGGTCACGGGGACCACGTGTCATATCAGGTCGGTCCCAGCATGTAACTGAAGCCGAGACCTGGGGTTAATAGCGCGCGGCTGCTCAGTGGGGCTGATTGGGACCTCCGCAGTGAAAATGCGGTGTCCCGATCAGCTATGACACGTGCGGAGGGTCATTCACCTTCCTCCGGCGCGTCCGATCGGCGATTGATAGTTCCAAGCCTGAGATTCAGGCTTGAGCAATCGACTGCCAATAACACTGATCAATGCCAAGCTTTGGCTTTGCAATGAACAGTGGTGGCAATCAGTGTATGTAATGTTTATAGCCCCCTGTGATTTAACCCTTTCCCTAATAAAAGTCCAAATCACCCCCATTTTCCCATTAAAAAAAATCTGGTAAATAAAAATAAATATAAACATAAGTGGTATCACTGCATTCGTAAATGTCCGAACTATAAAACAATATCATTAATTAAACCGCAGGGTCAATTGCGTACGCGCAAAAAAATTCCAAAGTAACCAAACCAAACCAAAATAGCGTATTTTTGGTCACTTTTTATATCATGAAAAAATGAATAAAAAGCGGTCAAAAACTTCAGATCACGGCACAAAAAATGAGCCCTCATACTGCCCCATAGGCAGAAAAAATAAAAAAGTTATAGGGGTCAGAAAATGACAATTTTAAACGTATACATTTTCCTGCATGTAGTTATGATTTTTTCCAGAAGAAAGAAAAAAATCTAACCTATATAAGTAGGGTTTCATTTTAATCATATGGACCTACAGAATAAAGATTAGGTGTCATTTTTACCCAAAAATGTACTGCGTAGAAACGGAAGCCCCCAAAAGTTACAAAATGACGTTTTTTCTTTAATTTTGTCACACAATGATTTTTTTTCCCTTTCGTCGTCGATTTTTGGGTAAAATGACTGATGTCACTGCAAAGTAGAATTGGTGGCACAAAAAATAAGCCATCATATCAATTTTTAGGTGCAAAATTGAAAGGGTTATGATTTTTAAAAGGAGGAGGTAAGAACGAAAGTGCAAAAACGGAAAAACCATTGGTCCTTAAGGGGTTAATAGTCCCCATAGGGGATTATTTATAGCAATCCTTTGACTGCTAATACTGTTCAGTGCTATGCATAGGGCATAACACTGATCAATGTTATCGGTCATCTTCTGCTCTGGTCTGCTCGATCTCAGACAAGAGCAGAAGACCCATGGAAGGCGGCGGGGGCTGTTGAGGGGACCTCCGTGCGCCGTTCCATATGATCAGATCACCGCGGCAGCGCTGCGGGCGATCTGATCTTCCATATTTCTGACCGCAATCCCGCAGATGGGATCTGTACAGGTGATCTGTATTGATCACGGCATCTGAGGGGTTAATGGCAGACATCTGTGCGATCGCAGATGGCGGCCATTACTGGTAGGTCCCTGGCTGCGATCAGTAGCCGGGACCAGACGCACATGATCCGGGCATCGCTCCGATGCTCGAGGTCATGTATAGGACTTAAATATACATCCTGGTGCGCCAAGTATGTCCTTGGTCGTTAAGGGGTCGTTTAGATTGTGCTATACAGTAAGCCCCATGGACATTAGAAACATTAGACTGAAGCTGTCTAATATGATGTCTGGGCATGCTCGGTACTGCAATGATGTCTGGGCACTGCAATGGTCAGTCTAGAGAGAGGGGTAAGGCTGATCTGTGAGCATTAACTGTTGTGTGTTGTTATCTATACACTGGTGTCACCTTTCACTGTACTCCCATATATGTTGATAAGGAGGATACTGCTGGAAAGTGATTTGTACAGAAGAATATGAAGTCTCATCTTAGTTTTAGGCCTAGTGGCCAGACCTAAAACTGCAAGATTTCAGGATTATTATAAAAATATAGATGGCAAAATAAAAAATTAGAGAGAAAAAAAAAAAACTTCACTAGGTCACTAGAAATTCATTAAAAAATTTGTTTAAAATATAACCTAATATGAACAACAGGTCATTTTTTGATTGCACATTCCTTTTAAAGATATTTTTTTATCTCGATATATGTCCAAATGACTACAAACCATCACTTGTTAGGAGATTAAAAGATTGAGTAATTGATATTTGGTTCTTAGTGACTGACAAGAAATTATTAACAATATTGCAGCAAATTCTTTTGTAAATCTAGCAGAAATGTAGCAGGAATGGCAGCCACAACCAATGCCATCATGCAGTAACCCTTGTCTTGGTCCCTTTAAATTATTTTCACATACATACAGTATAGATAAATCTTTTTATACACATTGTTATGTATAATCCAAAATTATTACTAAAATAGAAAACAATATAATATTCAAAAAGAAGAATAAGAAAATCTAACCAGGCTAAGTCATATGTGATAATCTCAGTGCAAGACTACAACATTCCGTATTTATCGGGGTATACCACGCACCGGCCTATAATACGCTCCCTCATTTTACCAAGGATATTTGGGTAAAAAATGTTTTTTACCCAAATATCCTTGGTAAAATGAGGGTGCGTGTGTGTGCATGCGTATACCCCGATACACCCCCAGGAAAGGCAGGGGGGAGAGAGGCCGTCGCTGCCCGCTTCTCTCCCCCTGCCTTTCCTGGGGTCTAGAGCCCTGCTGCCACCGCTTCTCTCGCCGCTGCCCGTTCTCTCCCCCTGACTATCGGTGCCGACGCCCCATTGCCGGCGCCAATGGCCAGGGGGAGAGAAGCGGTGCCGGCAATGGCACCCATTGCCGGCGCCGCTACCTCGTTGCCTCCCCCATCCCCGGTTGCATAATTACCTGTTGCCGGGTCCACGCTGCTTCAGGCCTCCGGTGTGCATCCCATGCGTCGTTGCTATGCACTGCACGGCGCATAGCAATGACGAGTGACGTCATTGCGCCGCACCGCGCATAGCAACGACGCAGGGGACGCACACCGGAGGCCTGAAGCAGCGAGGTCCCGACCCCGGCAACAGGTAATTATGCAACCAGGGATGGGGGAGGCAACGGGGCAGCGGCGCCGGCAAAGGGTGCCGCTGCCCCTTCTCTTCCCATGTCTGTCGGCGCCAGGGGGAGAGAAGAGCTGGCAGCAGGGCTCTAGACCCCAGGACAGGCAGGGGCAGAGAAGCTGCAAAGCCGCTGCAGTTCATTGATTTAAAGCGCCCACTTTAAATCATTGAACTGCAGCGGCTTATTGGCGTATAACACGCAGGTAGACTTTAGGCTAAAAATTTTACGGTATATGGGTGCTATGTAAATAAATATAAATGCATAAATAAAATGTATAAATTATGACATTTACACAACTTTTTTGCAGTCTGCCTCCCCCCAATAGAGATAAATGTAAATATACTAAAATGGTTAATGTATAGAGGCAGAATGTATATTAATGGAAAAACACAATTATTCTAATAGCTATAGCGAGTATATATACCTCTGGACTGAAAAGTAAATGACTGTCCTGTTGTTTCCTAGATTTATTTCATTTGGGTAACACGCACACAGCGGCAGTTTGAATGGCTGACGGACATCATTGGAGAGGTGGAAGAGAATGATAAAAATGACCTTCTATCAGTCCATATCTACATCACACAACTAAGTGAAAAGTTTGACTTTCGAACAGCCATGCTGGTAAATGTTCTGCTCTTTCTCTTTCTGTTCTTCCCCTTTTATTATGCTCAAGTTGGATTTGTACCAAAGTGATAACAGATATCTATTACTGTTACTGATGTAATATAACAGTGGTGCAGCTTTACTAGAGATTGACTCACTCTTTAACTCATTAATGGCATGGGGTTGTTTTGGCATTAATGATCGGACCAATTTTCATTTTTGATTTTTTTTTTCTCATCTTTTAAAATTCATAACTTTTTCCAATTGTCCCCTACAGACCCATTTGAAGGCTTGTTTTATGCAGTACTTTGTAATGTCATTAATGCAGGAAAAAAATATATATCTGTGCGGTGAAAGTGGAAAAAAAGCAATTGTGCATTCCTGCAGTACAGATCAAACAGCACACCATCCTAGCTGGTCGGGACTCTGTAATTACTTTGCAGAGGTCTCGATCAGCCTCCTCAAACCCCCCAGCAATTTTACTTTTTACATCCTGCATCATGGGGTTTAATGGGTTAATAACGGGAATCGGCACAATCACCGCTAGCAGGCATTAGCTGTAAGTCTTGGCTGCTGATAGCAGCCATTTCTCATCATCTATTAAGTGATTATTGCTTAATAGATCGTTAAAACAGCAGGATGTTAATATATGTCCTATTGTGTTAAAGGGGTTATCCAGGAATAGAAAAACAGAGCTGCAATCTTTCAAAAACTGCTCCCCGTCTGTCTCCAGGTTGAGTGTGGTTCTGCAGCTCAGTTCTATTGAAGTGAATGGAGCCAAGTTGTAAAACCACACTCTTTAAGGAAAGAGGTTTAGTTGTAATTTGTCAATGCTGTAAAAGATTATAATAAACACCTCAGATATTATAAACCTTGGTTTTAATGAAGATAAAAAGCCTTTATCAATCAATTGTGTAAAGTAATTATCTCAATTTATTATGATTTGCTTATTTCAATTTGTTTTCTCTACTTACATAGCATGGTTGTGAATTAAAGCAATTAAATATATGTAGCACTGATCAATTGTCTTTTTGAGGGGTACTACTTTTACATATCTCCTATCCACAGGATAAGGAATAGGTGTAAGAATCCAGGTGGTTTTAGGGTCTATGTAATTAATAGAGCAGCAAGTGGTGCATGTGTGCCACGGCTCCATTCGTTCTCAATGAGAGCTGCTGAAGGTCACGAGACTTGTACTTAGTTATCTTTGGAAGCTTGATGGAGAACAATTAGAGCAGTTTTGCACATGCGTGACTCCCCACTCCATTCTAACAAAGACCCAGGGCCCTGTACTGTAAATTGGGGGGGTGGGGGGGTCCCAATGCTTGGACCCCAACGATCTGGCACAAACCCTATCCTGTTCATAGGGGATAAGTAAACTTATATATAAATACCCCTTTAAAACATCCCTATATAAATGGATATTATATTAAGTATAACATATACAACCCTTTGTTATTAGTACATCTGTGAGCAACACTTTCAGAAAGTTCAGAGCAAGAGCTTAATGACTGGGCTGAGATCTGTCACACATTTCGGGAGACCGCCATTTCTGGGATTTCTGAATTCCTTACAAGAGGTCCATCCTGAGGTATTGTATAAAGTTTCCTAACATGCACTATTAACAATATGTATGTCTGTGATCTGCGACCATCAATGGTTTTGATGGAATTTTCTATTTAAACAAACGGTTTCCAGCATTATGCGTGTATCAAATCAGTGTTGGTCCACAGCCTTAAAGTAGCCCTTACCTTTAGACCTCATACCAATTTGCATATTTGGTCAGTGCTTTGTATCAGTATTTGTCAGTCAAAACTAAGACAGGATTCTGAACACTGTAGAAAAATATTGGACATAATTATGATTCTTCTACTCTTCTTTTCACTTTCTCATAAAATACTGATGTAAAATACTGATCAAATCTGCAATATAGCACAAATGATGAGTATCATGATATATCTTAATTAATACACATTTGATGGATTTCCATACACATTTGATGGATTTCAGATAAACCTGCCTATTTGGGTTGTCAGAAAAAAAAAGGATCAAGCATGCTGGACAACATGCCAAATTCTTTGTTCTCAATGGAGACAAGGCACTCAGAGGTTTCTACCAAAGGAGTATCCCCCTCTCCCTACTGAAAACAAATGCCTTGTATAGAAGCAAGTTGCAAGGAATAGCTGTAAATTAAATACCCATTAAGCCAACAGCTGTTGTATGTGTTTGGTGTAAAGACAGAATAATATCACACAGCAGGGAATATAGAGTAGAATATATAAAGTAGTTTGTGCTACAAGGCGGTTTATGTCGAAGTTCAGCACGAGGAAGGGGGGTGTTTGCTGCATCTATGACTGATAGGGTAAAACAAATTTGAAGGGGTATTTCAGCACTAAAAATGATACTCACAAGGTGACCCATCGCTTTATTCTGATGTAGAGTTGGGCTCTAATCTACAGATCTTGGAGGGTCCTAGAGGTCATATTACTGTGATCATACACCTTGTGGATAGGCGATATACATTTTTAGGGCTAGAATACCCCTTTAACATTTTTTTAGGAATAAATCCTTAAGAATGTTAAATACAGAACACCTGCAGTAAACATTCTGTGCTAGGTGTATGGATCCCCACTGTGCTAACTTGATGGCCCTTTAGCCTCTTCCTTAGGGGTTCCATACTGGTAGTTACCCTGCTCATGTTTCTGTCTTGGTCATTCACGACATGAGTGGTAGTAACTATGTTGCCCAGTGGCCACGCACTAATTAAAAAGATGGGGAGTCTACTGATGGACAGAGTGTCTAGTTATTTGCAAGCATGTATTGTCTAGTTTTGTGGAAGGACACCAATACACTTTTTAGCACAATGTAACATACTATTCCAAAGGTGATAGCTACTAATGGCAGGTAAGCATCTGGCTGTCAAGTTACTATAGCTAAAAGATACTTTATGGGTCCATGTATGTAGCACTGTGAAACAATAATGGTGGGCACAAGATAGCAAAAAAAGATGACTCAAAGATTAAAGGAGAGAAGTGTTTATTGGAAAAAAAATATATATGGACCATTATATGTAAACATAATTTATTTTACCTTTTTTTCTGACAGGTTAAGAAAATTGGTGTGTTCAGCTGTGGCCCACCTGGAATGACTAAAAATGTTGAAGATGCCTGCAAGAAACTAAACAAAAGAGACCAAGCTCATTTTATGCATCACTATGAGAATTTTTAACTTAATAATATATACATGAGCCATGAATTTTACCCAGGTGCCATTATATTGGCATTATGTATGGCTAGCTAGTAGGTTCTTCCCACAAATCTCCAGCCACACTATGACTGACAATGTTAAAACCCAAATGGAATTTCTATATTTGGTGATTGTTATTTCATAGGATTTCAGAAAAATAACTAGCTACAATAATATGTGGAAAAGTACATGAAAGAGTAAAGTAGTTATGACACTCACCAGATCATGAGAATCTTCTCTTTTATGTCAACATCTTAAAATTACAGGATGGATACAAACACATAGGGCAAAAGCCATTTCATATGTGCTGCATTTTTTCCCATACCAAAAAGAAGCACAGGACTTACAAGTTGGATGTTGTTCTCCATGTCTATGTATCCAGCGCACTGTAATTTTAAGATGCTGAAAAACAGGAGGTTTCTATAAAATGATTCGTGCTCCAGCTACTTTACTCTTCCATATACTATTGACTTCTTTGTATTTATTCCGCTGATTAACCTGCCAAGGTTTAATAAAGACTTTTGTGTTTGTAAATTTATCTCTTATTTCTACAATAATATATAGTGTTGTTTATTAAATAACTAGCTGAGTACCCAGTGTTGCCCGTTTTTTCCATCCTAATCCTTGTTGTGGAGGAAAATCAACAGAGGAAGCTTTTGACTTCATATCCTGTCCTCATATATTGTTGTCATATCCTGACCTCCTATCCCGACATCCTATCCCGACCTCCTATCCCGTCCTCATATCCCGACCCGTAATATGTGTACCAGGTATTGAATTATCTCCAGCCGTACGGAAGTTATGTGGGAACATATATTTCCCATTGATTTGTATGAGACTTTAAACAAAAACCCGACCCTCAAAAATGGGAGTAGTTAAGGGTTAAATTAACTATCCTATATTTTAAGTGGACATATAAGTAACATGTCACCAAGTATTCTCGAAACATCTCCAGCTGTTTGGAAGTTATGCAGTAACATATATTTCCCATTGACTTGTATGGGACTTTAAACCTAAACCCCGCCCCTGGCAAATGGGGGTGAGTAAGGGTTAAATCACCTATCCTATGTTTGTTGCTGACATATAAGTAACATGTGTGCCAAGTTTCATGTTAATATCTTTAGCAGTTTGGACGTTTTTGTGGAACACACATACATACATACATACACACACACACACACGTTGAGTTATATATATATATATATATATATATATATATATATATATATATATAGATGGATACAATATAGTACCTTTTCTCACATATTTAACATCTGGTAAGCACTTATTTGCTTATTTCTAGTAAAATATTCAAATAAGTTTCAAGACAAGTATAATTTACTGTTTTGCCAGTATAGCTGGAATCCAAAGGGCTTTCTTAGCCGTGTGGAGAGGACCTTAGTAAATGTAATACATGGCATGCATTCAAATGAATAGCTGACCATGCAGGACAAGGTGGCATCAAGTCTACCACGGATGCAGCAATTCTTTACAACAGCTCTCTGCATTAATAGAGGGGCCCCGGGCTCTTCCCACTGCCAAAAAGACATCTAGACAGGAATTTTCCTATTGTGTCCTCACACAGTGGATATGATATTGATCTTTATCAGTGAAAAATCCCCATTTTCACAGCTGCTATAATGCCAAAGTTTGTAGTGAGACATCAATGGCTGTATATGAGCAGTCTCTATGTGAGAGTTACCAGGCTGGCAGTGGTTTGGACCTGTAGTGATGATGGTGGTTGTAGTGTTATGTGAATTTCCCCTTACCACGACTCAGGGCACCAAGAAATAAATCCTCAAATGCCAAGATGTTGGATAATCACTTGGTTGCAGATCCATAAAATACAGTAGACAATTTAGATGGTACAGACTTGAGGTAGAATTTACATTAACCCCTTAAGGACCAGGCCATTTTACACCTTAAGGACCAGAGCATTTTTTGCAATTCTGACCACTGTCACTTTAAACATTAATAACTCTGGAATCGTTTTACTTATCATTCTGATTCTGAGATTGTTTTTTCGTGACATATTCTACTTTAACATAGTGGTACCTTGCATCCTTTCTTGGTGAAAAATCCCCAAATTTGATGAAAAAAAATGAAAATTTTGCATTTTCTGACTTTGAAGCTCTAATTTTTTTTGTTCACATATACAATATGTCTACTTTATGTTTGCACCATAAAATTTATGAGTTTTTACTTTTGGAAGACACCAGAGGGCTTCAAAGTTCAGCAGCAATTTTTACATTTTTCAAACTCACTATTTTTCAGGGACCAGTTCAGGTTTGAAGTGGATTTGAAGGGTCTTCATATTAGAAATACCCCACAAATGAAACCATTATAAAAACTGCACCCCCCAAAGTATTCAAAATGACATTCAGTAAGTGTGTTAACCCTTTAGGGGTTTCACAGGAATAGCAGCAAAGTGAAGGAGAAAATTCAAAATCTTCATTTTTTTTAAACTCGCATGTTCTTGTAGACCCAATTTTTGAATTTTTACAAGGGGTAAAAAGGAGAAAATTTTTACTTGTATTTGAAACCCAATTTCTCTCGAGTAAGGACATACCTCATATGTCTATGTAAAGTGTTCGGCGGGCGCAGTAGAGGGCTCAGAAGGGAAGGAGCGACAAATGGTTGTTGGGGGGCATGTCACCTTTAGGAAGCCCCTATGGTGCCAGAACAGCAAAAAAAAAAAAAAAAAACACATGGCATACCATTTTGGAAACTAGACCCCTCGGGGAACATAACAAGGGGTAAAGTGATCCTTTATACCCCACAGGTGATTCACGACTTTTGCATATATAAAAAAAATAAAAAATGTTTTTTACCTAAAATGCTTGGTTTCCCCAAAATGTTACATTTTTAAAAAGGGTAATAGCAGAAAATACCCCCAAAAATTTGAAGCCCAATTTCTCCCGATTCAGAAAACACCCCATATGGGGGTGAAAAGTGCTCTGCTGGCGCACTACAGGTCTCAGAAGAGAAGGAGTCACATTTGGCTTTTTGAAAGCAAATTTTGCTCTGGGGGCATGCTGCATTTAGGAAGCCCCTATGGTGCCAGAACAGCAAAAAAAAAAAAAACACATGGCATACCATTTTGGAAACTAGACCCCTCGGGGAACGTAACAAAGGGTAATGTGAACATTTATACCCCACAAGTGTTTCACAACTTTTGCATATGTAAAAAAATATATATATATTTTTTACCTAAAATGCTTGGTTTCCCAAAAACTTTACAATTTAAAAAATGTAATACCCGAAAATACCCCCTAAAATTTGTAACACAATTTCTCCCGAGTACGGCGATACCCCATATGTGACCCTAAACTGTTGCCTTGAAATATGACAGGGCTCCAAAGAAAAAGAGCACCATGCGCATTTGAGGCCTAAATTAGGGACTTGCATAGGGGTGGACATAGGGGTATTCTACGCCAGTGACTCCCAAACAGGGTGCCTCCAGCTGTTGCAAAACTCCCAGCATGCCTGGACAGTCAGTGGCTGTCTGGCAATACTGGGAGTAGTTGTTTTGCAACAGCTGGAGGCTCCGTTTTGGAAACAGTGGCGTACCAGACGTTTTTCATTTTTATCGGGGAGGGGAGGGGGGCTGTGTGGGAGTATGTGTATATGTAGTGTTTTTTACTTTTTATTTTGTGTTAGTGTAGAGTAGTGTAGTGTTTTTAGGGTACAGTTGCACAGGCGGGGGTTCACAGTAGTTTCTCGCTGGCAGTTTGAGCTGCGGCCGGAAATTTGCCGCAGCTCAAACTTGCAGCCGGTTACTTACTGTAAACCTCCGCCCATGTGAGTGTACCCTGTACATTCACATTGGGGGGGGGGGGGGAGGAAAACATCCAGCTGTTGCAAAACTACAACTCCCAGCATGTACGGTCTATCAGTGCATGCTGGGAGTTGTAGTTTTGCAACAGCTGGAGGCACACTGGTTGTGAAACACCGAGTTTGATAACAAACTCAGTGTTTTGCAACCAGTGTGCCTTCAGCTGTTGCAAAAGCTACAACCCCCAGCATGTACAGACAGTGGAAGGGCATGCTGGGACTTGTAGTTATGCAACAGCTGGAGACACACTGGTTTGCTACTTAACTCAGTGTTTCACAACCAGTGTGCCTTCAGCTGTTGCAAGACTACAACTCTCAGCAGTCACCGACAGCCAACGGGCATGCTGGGAGTTGTAGTTATGCAACAAGCAGATGCACCACTACAACTCCCAGCATGCACTTTAGCTGTTTGTGCAAGCTGGGAGTTGTAGTTATACAACAGCTGAAGGTACACTTTTCCATAGAAAAATGTGCCTCCAGCTGTTGCAAAACTATAAGTCCCAGCATGCCCATAAGGGAATGCTGGGAGTTGTGGTAGTCTGCCTCCTGCTGTTGCATAACTACAGCTCCCAGCATGCCCTTTTTGCATGCTGGGAGCTGTTGCTAAGCAACAGCAGGAGGCTGTCACTCACGTCCAACTGCTGATCCACGCTGCAGGTCAGTCCCTCGCTGCCGCCGCAACCGCTGCTCCTGGGGCCCCAATCCCAACAGGGACGCCGGGGATCAGGGTCCCCAGCTGCCGGGGTCCTCTTCCCGCACCTGATCACGTCCTCCGGAAGAGGGGCGGAGCGGGTTGCGGGAGTGACACCCGCAGCAGGTGCCCTGATTGGTCGGCCGAATCAGGGCGATCATGAGGTGGCACCAGTGCCACCTCACTCCTGCTGGCTATGGCTGTTCGGGCCGTCAGAGACGACCCTGATCAGCCAGTAATTCCGGGTCACTGAAAACCCGATTGACCCTGAATCCGCCGCAGATCGCTGGGCTGAATTGTTCAGCGATCTGCGGCCATCGCCGACATGGGGGGTCATCATGACCCCACTGGGTGATATACCGCGATATGCCACGATGCCTGCTGATCGATATCAGCAGGCATCGGGCACCGTCTTCGCTCCAGCTGGCTCTATCTAATGGAGCTTTAATTTAGTTGCTTATCGTCCATCACAGAGATAGGTTCGGCCCAGAGGATAATCGGTACCTTCATCCACAAGCTAAAGGGCCCATCAGCTATGCTATTTGTCCCTTAAGTGACTCTTGAGTTGTGGTATTATCTCGGTAGCGAGATGCAGGTGATTTGACTTGATAACTCACAAATAAAATCCCTAAACAAACACTGGCGTGGTGCTGGGTGGTGACAACCGCCGCTGCGACACCAAGCCCAGAGGGTGAATGACTCACCCAAGCCCCCAGCTCTGAGCCACACCACCCCACAGACAAAACACCACAGCAACAATGGCTGCCACAGAGCACCACACCCTTGCACAGCAGTTAAAGTGACAGTATAACACTATAAAAACATTATATATTTTTATATCAGAATCTCATTAGGACTCAGACCCAGAATAGAGACCTGCAGCCCGGGTAACCCCAACAAAGAATAGACAAAGCTTTTGTAAACATTGAAAGTTAAGTCTTGTGTATGTGTTAGGCTGGCTGGTAGAAGCAGCAGCAAGGGTGGTGGGCTGATGTAGTTTTAGAAGGCACTACTTTCTGTTTGCATATACGGCATTGTGCCTGGTTTCCCCATCTGGTAAGGTAGAAAAGAATTTCCACACAGTAGAATACAGTAAAGAGATAGGAACACCACCGACCCCTCCTCTGAAAGTTTTTTTTTCTCAAGCCTACAGATGCAGCAGTGTTGATGTCACCTGCTCCTGAGCAGATCAAACCAGCAAAAATATCTGTGGAAAGCTTGACAGATGTTCTGGCCCTACCTCTGCTTCGCTTTTCGTTGCTGACAGTACCACTACCCTCCTGCTCTGAATACGTCACCATTTCATCACCTGACCAAAATTACATAATCAAACCCCTCCTCATTGTCCTCTCAGTATGAACTTCTGATGTCTGATCATGGGCTCCTTGCTTTCCCTTAGCATATTCACCATGATGCCTTACAATATCACCACATCTATCATCACCAGTCCCAAAAGTGCTATGCTCAGCCACTACTTCCACTGTCCTAAGACAATACCTCTTATTGGCTAATGCAATCCTACTGCTTAGTATTAGGAGGGGAAAGCATTAAAAAAGATAATGGAATAGACTCTTTAGGAAGAACATTTCTATTGCACTATGTAACTGTAGACAATGAGGAATCCAATGACACCTGGTTCAATCTCATATTGTTATCCTGCTAAAATGCTCGAGAAAGAGCCAAGTACACAATGGCCAGCTAACCTAAGGTCATGTAATCTTTCTGCAAGCTGCAAAGTATTCTGGGATACCGAACATCATCTCAGTGTTCCTACTTCCTCATCCTATGCATCCAGGGGCCATAATGCCATGTGTTCCTTATGCCTTCTTTTCCCAGTTACCAGGCACACATGAAACAAAACAGGCAAAGTTTCAATGCTTGGTGAACTTCCTTTTAGCCAAAGTTCTGAGTGAGACCAGGTTCTACAGGCTCGGCTTGCTTATCTCTAGATTCTGGGTTAACTAAAAAGAAATAGGAGAGCACTCCATAGCGTAAAACCGCCAGTGTAAGGTTCAAAGAATGAATTACAGGAACCCTTACCAGATGCGGTTGTGTAAGCTCACACACAATTGTCAGCGTGAGTGAGTGTTAGGCCCGGTCTGTAGCCTCCCCAGCCCTGTGAACAATACCAGGTGAAGACTTCCAGAAAGTGGTGGGTTTCATCGACGCTGACCAGGAATGGACAGTAGAGAAGGGGTTTATTAAAACAATGCAATGCGTTTCACCACGCTTGGGCGGCTTCATCAGGCATGACAATCAAGGTGGGGAAGGATCTTATATACAGAGTGATATTAACTTATTCCTAACCTATGTTGCATCTTAACAATTGTTAAAAAAAAATAAATAGGATTATGCGAAAAACATATATCCACACAATGTACGGTATATAAAAAAACACAAGGTTCCCAATAGTATACAAAATATAAATACATATCAAAAACAATTATTCTCAAAAAAAAGAAATATAAAAATAGCTTGATGCCGGATATGTGTGTGGTGGACATGCGTACATATGCGCAAAAGAAATAACAAATGTTTTATTTATTTTCGATGTTAATTGTTTTCAATATTAGTTATTTGTATAAATGTTTTTAAATATATTAAAATATACTTGATGTCTTCCCTTATTACATTTCAACAAATATGCAAATATAAATGCGCATAGGCACACACACCATCTATTTATAAAAATATTCCAAAAATCGTAAGGAAATATAAACCAGATATTTACCGTATATTTGTTGAAAAGCAAGAAAAGGGAAAGAAAAAGAAAAGAGGGGAAAAGAAAGATAAGAGAAATAGTAAAGAATATATATAAATTTAAAAAACGCTAAGAGAAGCTAAATATGAAGAGTATCAGAATTTGTTTGATATATATTATGAGGAATAAATATTAAATAATACTATTTAAACCAGATATTACTGCTGTTAAAAGACAGGAATACTGAAAAATAAGAAACAAGAAGAAAGAAAGTAAAAGGAAAAAAATGTAAAGATTATGTAAAAGTATCACAATATTAAAATGTATGACCTCTATAAAGAAACCGCAGGGGAAACGCTCAATGTGAACAGAGTATCAGGATTGTGTTTCAAGGCACATTTTCGATCATTTCATTTAATCCCTGGGGGTCAACATGGCCAGTTTATGAATCCAAAAAGAATCTCTGTTAACCCCACAACGTGTCCCCGCATCACACCGGGTCGGTCCCGGCTGCTATTCATAGCCGGGACCCTGGGCTAACAGCACGCAGCACAGACCGTTGTGGTGCGCGCCATTAATCCTTCAGACACGGTGATCAAAGTTGACTGCCGCGTCTGAAAGTGAAAGTAAACGCTTCCCGGCAGCTCAGTCAGGCTGAGGACGCGAGCAGAGGTCCCCTTACCTATCTCCGCTGCGTCCGATCGGGGTTTGATTGCTCCAAGCCTGAGCTACAGGCTTGAGCAATCGAGCCTCTCTCTCAATGATCCATGCAAAGCTATGGCTTTGCAGGGATCAGCATAAGAGATCAGTGTGTGCAGTGTTATAGGTCCCTATGGGAGCTATAGCACTGCAAAAAAAAGTGAAAAAAAAAATGTTAACAAAGGTCATTTAACCCCTTCCCTAATAAAAGTTTGAATCACCCCCCTTTTCCCATAAAAAAATAAACTGTGTAAATAAAAATAAACATGTGGTATCGCCACGTGCGGAAATGTGTGAACTGTAAAAATATATTGTTAATTAAATCGCAAGGTCAATGGCGTAAGTGCAAAAAAATTCCAAAGTCCAAAATAGCGTATTTTTGGTCACTTTTAATGTCATGAAAAAATGAATAAAAAGCGTTAAAGTCCAATCAATACAAATATGGTACTGATAAAAACTTCAGAACATGGCGCAAAAAAATGAGTCCTCATACCGGCCCGTACGCGGAAAAATAAAAAAGTTATAGGGGTTAGAAGATGACAATTTTTAACATTTTCCTGCATGTAGTTATGATTTTTTTTCCGAAGTACGACAATATCCAACCTATATAAGTTGGGTATCATTTTAACCGTATGGACATACAGAATAAAGATAAGGTGTGATTTTTGCCGAAAAATGCACTGCGTAGAAGCGGAAGCCCCCAAAAGTTACAAAATGAAATTTTTTCTTCTATTTTGTCGCACAATACATTTTTTTCCATTTCACTGTGCATTTTTGGGTAAAATGACTAATGTTACTGCAAAGTAGAATTGGTGGCGCAAAAATAAGCAATCATATGGAATTTTATGTGCAAAATTGAAAGAGTTATGATTTTTAGAAGGTGATGAGTAGAGATGAGTGAACTTACAGTAAATTCGATTCTTCACGAACTTCTCAGCTCGGCGGTTGTGGACTTTTCCTGCATAAATTAGTTCAGCTTTCCGGTGGGCTGGAAAAGGTGGATACAGCCCTAGGAAAGAGTCTCCAAGGACTGTATCCACCTTTTCCAGCCCACGGGAGCACCTGAAAGCTGAACTAATTTATGCAGGAAAAGTCAGCAACCGCCGAGCCGAGAAGTTCGTGACGAATCGAATTTACTGTAAGTTCGCTCATCTCTAGTGATGAGGAAAAAATTAAAATGCAAGAACGGAAAAACCCTGCATCCTTAAGCGGTTAATCAAACCTTGAAATCAGTTGGGGCACTCTTTTGGGATTTGTTCAAGTATGGTTAGGTGTAAACAACTTATATGGCCCTTATGGACAATAGAGAAGTGTCGTGAAATACTATGCAATAGAAATAGATTTTTTTACCGTCTGTACTTTACCGTTTTTTACCGTCTGTACGGTGTGACCCAACTACATGTCAATAAATGGATAGCAAATTGTGTGCCCCAATCGACCAGATCTTTTATTAAAAACCTTTTCTTAGTTTGGAAAGACACGAAACTCTCTATCCTGATACTCTGAATCATGTTACAGCAGAGGCAATGACTTTTTTTTTTTTTTTTTTTTTACACGGAATACATCCCCTTTCCACTATCTCCCCATTATTTTCCGTGGAATTAATATTTTTAAATCTACTGGGTGCCAATAAGTTATTCAGATTTTTAGCATGCCTAAATGTGACATTAGGGGATTTAGGGACTAACTGTTTAACCCCTTAAGGACCAGGCCATTTTACATCTTAGGACCAGAGCGTTTTTTGCACATCTGACCACTGTCACTTTAAACATTAATAACTCGGGAATGCTTTTAGTTATAATTCTGATTCAGAGATTGTTTTTTCGTGACATATTCTACTTTAACATAGTGGTAAAATTTTGTGGTAACTTGCATCCTTTCTTGGTAAAAAATTCCAAAATTTGATGAAAAATTTGAAAATGTTGCATTTTTCCAACTTTGAAGCTCTCGGCTTGTAAGGAAAATGGATATTCAAAATTATTATTTTTTTATTCACATTTCCAATATGCCTACTTTATGTTTGAATCATAAAATTGACGTGTTTTTACTTTTGGAAGACATCAGAGGGCTTCAAAGTTCAGCAGCAATCTTCCAATTTTTCACAAAATTTTCAAACTCACTATTTTTCAGGGACCAGTTCAGGTTTGAAGTGGATTAGAAATACCCCACAAATGACCCCATTATAAAAACTGCACCCCCGAAAGTATTCAAAATGACATTTAGTAAGTGTTTTAACCCTTTAGGTGTTTCACAGGAATAGCAGCAAAGTGAAGGAGAAAATTCACAATCTTCATTTTTTACACTCGCATGTTCTTGTAGACCCAATTTTTTAATTTTTATAAGGGGTAAAAGGAGAAAATGTATACTTATATTTGTAGCCCAATTTCTCTTGAGTAAGGACATACCTCATATGTCTATGTAAATTGTTTGGCAGGCGCAGTAGAGGGCTCAGAAGCGAAGGAGCGAAAAGGGGATTTTGGAGAGTACGTTTTTCAGAAATGGTTTTTTGGGGGGCATGTTGAATTTAGGAAGCCCCAATAGTGCCAGAACAGCAAAAAAAAAAAACCACATGGCATACCATTTTGGAAACTAGACCCCTTGGGGAACGTAACAAGGAATAAAGTGAGCCTTAATACCCCACAGGTGTTTCTTGACTTTTGCATTTGTTAAAAAAAAAAAATTCTCACTAAAATGTGTTTCCCCCCAAATTTCCCATTTTTGCAAGGGTTAATAGCAGAAAATACCCCCTAAAATTTGTAACGCCATCTCTTCCGAGTATGGAGGTACCCCATAAGTTGGCCTGAAGTGCACTACGGGCGAACTACAATGCTTAGAAGAGAAGGAGTGATATTTGGCTTTTTGAGAGCAAATTTTGCTCGGGGGGCATGTCACATTTAGGAAGCCCCTATGGTGCCAGAACAGCAAAAAAAAAACACATGGCATACCATTTTGGAAACTAGACCCCTTGAGGAACGTAACAAGGAATAAAGTGAGCCTTAATACCCCACAGGGGTTTCACGACTTTTGCATAAGTAAAAAAAAATTTTTTTTTCACTAAAATGTGTGTTTCCCTCCAAATTTCACATTTTTGCAAGGGTTAATAGCAGAAAATACCCCCCAAAATTTGTAACCCCATCTCTTCTGAGTATGGAGGTACCCCATAAGTTGACCTGAAGTGCACTACGGGCGAACTACAATGCTCAGAAGAGGAGGAGTACCATTGAGCTTTTGGTAAGAGAATTTGTTTGGAATGGTAGTCAGGGGCCATGTGCATTTACAAAGCCCCCCGTGGTTCCAGAACAGTGGACCCCCCCACATGTGACCCTATTTTGGAAACTACACCCCTCACAGAATTTAATAAGTGGTGCAGTGAGCATTTACACCCCACTGGTGTTTGACAGATCTTTGGAACAGTGGGCTGTGCAAATGGAAATTCAATTTTTCATTTTCACGGATCACTGTTCCAAAAATCTGTCAAGACACCTCTGGGGAGTAAATGCTCACTGTACCCCCTATTACATTACATGAGGGGTGTAGTTTCCAAAATGGGGTCACATGTGGGGGGGTCCATTGTTCTGGTACCATGGGGGCTTTGTAAACACAAGTGGCCTTCAATTCCGGACAAATTTTCTCTTCAAAATCCCAATGGCGCTCCTTCTCTTCTGAGCATTGTAGTGCACCCATAGAGCACTTTACATCCACATATGGGGTATGTTCTTACTCAGAAGAAATGGGGTTACAAATTTTGGGGGGCTTTTTTAATTTTCCCTTGTGAAAATGAAAAATTTAGGGTGACACCAGCATTTTAGTGAAATTTTTTTATTTTCTTCATTTTCCCATCCAACTTTAATGAAAATTTGTCAAACACCTGTGGGGTGTTCAGGCTCACTATACCCCTTGTTACGTTCCGTGAGGGGTGTCGTTTCCAAAATGGAGTCACATGTGGGTATTTATTTTTTTGGGTTTATGTCAGAACCGCTGTAAAATCAGCCACCCCTGTGCAAATCACCAATTTAGGCCTCAAATGTACATGGTGCGCTCTCACTCCTGAGCCTTGTTGTGCGTCCGCAGAGCATTTTACGCCAACATATGGGGTATCTTCGTACTCAGGAGAAATTGCGTTACAAATTTTGGGGGTCTTTTTTTCCTTTTACCTCTCGTGAAAATAAAAAGTAAAACTTTTTTTTACACTAACAGGCTGGTGTAGACCCCAACTTTTCTTTTTCATAAGGGGTAAAAGGAAAAAAAGCCCCCAAAATTAGTAGTGCAATTTCTCCCGAGTACGGAGACACACGAAAAATTTGCCCAGATAGGAGGGGTGGCACCTCTGCCACCTCACTCCTTTCGCTAGAGTGGGATCGTGGGTGTCACCCCGGCCCAGTCCCCGCCCGGCGCGCGGTGGGGACCGAAATTCCCACGGGCGTACAGGTATGCCCTTGGTCCTTAAGTACCAGGGAGCAAAGGCGTACCTGTATGCCCTTGGTCCTTAAGGGGTTAAATACAGGGTCAACGAGGACAATAAGCCAATTTTTCCTGAGGATTTTTTAAATTTCAGTTGTGCTGTTATTAAAGTTAGTTATAAAATTATATCTAAATTTATTTTCCTGCAAATTTCAAATGAAAATAAATTTAGATATAATTGTATCACTAACTTTAATAACAGTGCATCCTTCTCAGGAAAAATTGATTTATTGTCCTCGCTGAATCTGTATTGAAACAGTTAGTCCCTAGATCCCCTAAAGTCACATTTAGGCATGCTAAAAATCTGAAACTTATTGGCACCCAGTAGATTAAAAAATATTAATTCCACGGAAAATAATGGTGAGATAGTGGAATGGGGATGTATTCCATGTAAAAAAAAAAAGTCATTGCCTCTGCTGTAACATGATTTAGAGGATCAGGAGAGAGTTTTGTGTCTTTCCAAACTAAGAAAATGTTTTTAATTAAAGATCTGGTTGATTGTAGCACACAATTTGCGATCTATTTATTGGCATGTAGCTGTAATCTACAATACATGGGCCACACCGTACAGACGGTGCCATTCTGTATGTGCCAACATAGAATTAATATAAAAAATCTATTTCTATTGCATAGTATTTCACGACACCTCTATTGTCCATAAGGGCGATAAGTTCTTTACACCTAACCATACTTTAACAAATCCCAGAAGATTGCCCCAGCCGATTTCAAGGTTTGATTAACAGAGAGAGAGTCTTTTTGGATCCAGAAACTGTCCGATAATATAAAAGTCTGCAATTCTGTTTGGTGCAAGAAGCCGATAATCCAGAGGAAGCTGATAATCCGGCAATTTGGATGTTATGTTTTTAAGTCTCTGCAGAGGTTAAAATATGCTGACAATAGTCTTTATATGAATGAATGGTTTGCTCACCGTATCCAGAGCCGCTGGTCCCGTACTGCGACGGACCGACGTTGGCAAATCCTGTGGTTGCTGTGAGGTCACTGGCGGTTGTTAGATGTGGAGATCCTCATGAACCTGTGGAGCTCTGGCATGAGACTCCTCTGTGTGGCAATGTGCCCATGTTGGCGTGTCAGACCCTCGCTGCAGATCTTGTGGCAGGATGCTCGTGGTGAAAGCGGACAAACTGGAAGTATAACCGGTGAGGAGAACAACTGATTTGGAAAAACAGGTGCAGTGGATGGCCTCCTTCTTATTGTGTCAGCAGTGCTCTATTATATCGCTCAGTTGAGATTTGAATATAAGCCTAGACACGTTTCAGGGTGCTAAGAATGACCCCTTCCTCAGTAGGCAAATGAGGAAGGGGTCATTCTTAGCACCCTGAAACGCGATCCTTTAACCACATGAAGCCTCAGAGACTTGGTTGTGAGCTGCACACATTTTCCTTTTTTTTTTCCAGATTTGTAAATTACTTCTATTAAAAAATCTCAATTATTTCAGTACATATGAGCTGCTGAAGTTGAGTTGTTCTTTTCTGGATAAGTGCTCTTTGGTGACACCTGTCTCGGGAACTGTCCAGGGTAGAAGCAGATCCCCATAGCAAACCTCTTCTACTCTGTGCAGTTCTCGAGACAAGCAGAGAGCACTGTTGCCAGACAGAAAAGTATAACTTAACTTCAGCAGCTGATAATTATTGGAAGGATTAAGAATTTTTAATAGAAGTAATTTACAAATCTGTTTAACTTTCTGGAGCCAGTTGATATATAAAAAGTTTTTTTTCCTGGAATACTCCTTTAAATGAAATGTTCGAAAATGTGCGTTGAAACACAATCCTGATACTCTGTTCACATTGAGCGTTTCCCCTGCGGTTTCTATAGGTCATAGATTTTTATATAGTGATACTTTTACATATTCTATATTTATAACGAACACAAATTCTGATACCTCTGTTCATATTTAGCATTTTCTTTGCGTTTTTTATTTATTTATATATATTCTCTACAATTTCTCTTATCTTCCTTTTCCCCTTTTTACTTTCCCTTTTCTTGCTTTTTAATAATCATAAATAACTGGTTTTGGAATATTTTTATAAATAGATGGCGTGTGTGCCTATGCGCATTTATATTTGTGTTGAAATTTAATAAGGGAAGACATCAAGTATATTTTAATATATTTAAAAACATCTATACAAATAACTAATATTGAAAACAATTAACATCGAAAATGTATAGAACATTTGTTATTTCTTTTGCGCATATGTACGCATGTCCACCACACACATATTCTATCCGGCATCAAGCTGGTTTTATATTTCTTTTTTTTGTGCGAATAATTGTTTTTGATATGTATTTATTAGAGATGAGCGAATTTACAGTAAATTCGATTCGTCACAAACTTCTCGGCTCGGCAGTTGATTGCTTATCCTGCATAAATGAGTTCAGCTTTCAGGTGCTTCCGTGGGCTGGAAAAGGTGGATACAGTCCTAGGAGACTCCTTCCTAGGACTGTATCCACCTTTTCCAGCCCACCGGAACACCTGAAAGCTGAACTAATTTATGCAGGATAAGTCATCAACTGCCGAGCCGAGAAGTTCGTAACGAACCGAATTTACTGTAAATTCGCTCATCTCTAGTATTTATAATTTTGTATACTATTGGGAACCTTGTGTTTATTTTAATATATATTTGTGTGGATGTTTTTTGCATAATCCTATTTATTTTATTTTTTTTACAATTGTTAAGATGCAACATAGGTTAGGAAAGAGTTAATATCACTCTGTATATAAGATCCTTCCCCACCTTGATTGTCATGCCTGATGAAGCCACACAAGTGCGGTGAAACACATTGCACTGTTTTAAAAAAAAAATCTTCTCTACTTACCTGACGTGTCCATTGCTGGTCAGCACCGTTGAAGCCCACCGCTTTCTGGAAGTCATCACCTGGTATAAATTCTGGGCTAGGATTTTGTGCACAGCACCTACATCACTGCCATCTATTAAAAGTCATCCCTTAAGCCATGCAGAAAGGGTTGTATTGTATGTCCTTGTGAGAAAGACAGGAGGACTGTGATCTAATGGTGTTTGTCATGTGGACGAGATAGGTTTAATTTCTAAAAGGGGTAAAACTAAAAAGGCACCCAAAATTTTGTGATGCAATTTCTCCAAAGTATGGAAATACCCTGTATGTGGTAGTAAACCACTAAAGTTGTAGTGATCATTTTAGCCTCACAAATATTTTCCAGAAAATAGGACACAATGAATGTTGCAGAATGAATATTGTAATTTTTCTACAGATATATAAAGTACAGAGTACAGATCTTTACCCGCAAGAAATGCTTCTACAGGATTTTTAAAGTTTTGCCAAAAGCTAATCTCCAGGAGCATCTTTTGTATTCCTTTACCATATAAAACTCCAGATTTTTATGAAACACCTAAATTGTGATCATAGGTCATGTCACTTTCTCCTTCTTGCAATGTTTTCTTTAGTGCACATTTTTATTGAAATACAGTGGTCCCTCAACATACGATGGTAATTCGTTCCAAACGAGCCATCGTTTGTCGAATCCATCGTATGTTGAGGGATTCGTGCAATGTAAAGTATAGGAAGCTGTACTCACCTGTCCCCGCCGCTCGAGATTGTGTCCCCGGGCCTCCGGTGGGCTCTCCGCTGTCTTCTCCGGTTTCTTCCGCAAGGCCTTACTGGGCCTGCGTAGCGACGCCATTCCTATTGGATGACGTGCGCAGCAGCGTACTGACGTCATCGGAGAGGGCAGAGAAGACACCGGTAGACCATCGCTGGACCCGGAGGGCACCCGGGAGCATCGTGGAGGGGTAAGTAATACTTACCACACCACACGGGGAACATTAAGCTGCTATCCGGCAGCAGCTTAAGCATTTGGCGCTGCCGGATAGCACTTAATGCGATGGCCCAGACATAAAAAAGCATCGTATGTCGATGCTGACATCGACATGTGATGGCCTCTGAGAGGCCATCGTATGTCAATTTCATCATATGTTGGGGCCATCGTAGGTTGGGGGGTCACTGTATGGACACATGGAGAAGGAGACTTGCCCTATATTCCAATTACAGTGTTTTATTACGATCTGATGTTCCATAATACTATATGTTACTATTACTATTTGTTTCTTCTATGTACTGTGAGCTCTCTTCAGAGAGCAGTGTAAATTATGTAGAGGCTTTAAGAAAGTCTAGAAAACCTTCTATAAATCCGTACATTAGTCCCTCTAAGTATGGAGAGCCAAGCAGTACAGGGTGGAAAATGGCACGGAAGTGCTTTTGCCCATTCATTTTATCAATTTGCAACGTATCTCAACACCCACATTTCCACCAATCACAGCTCCTGCCATGTTGTAGTGCCCACAAAGAGGATGGGTAGTAGTCCCTTAGACAAAGTCTCTTGTATGATCACAAATGGCTTTGTGGCCCCGTAGACCCATGCAACTTTTGTTAATGGAGGGTCTGTGCAGAAGTAGAAAGTCCTTGACGCCAGGGTACATTTGAGTGTGGTGTTTGTGGTTGTACCCATGATACTGTGTGCAACAAATCCAATCCAGACACGCTGACTTGCAAAGCAGGGATTAACTTTACTGAAAGCCCACTGTGCACACCTAGACAATTACTCTTTACAGCACAGGGTAGAAAAGTTACATTCTCTTTGATGGATGATTCGCATTTGGTAACAATTGCCTTTAGTTGTAAGAACATTAATAGAGGACAAATATAAATATTCTGTTAGCACCTTAGAGTTGCTAAGGGAGATATACAAGGACCAATTAGAAGATTTTTTTTTTTACTGATGGGTGCCTACACAGCTTGACTTGCACCCAGTGTTACTGTTATAACAGGGCATAGGATAAACACAATTGTTATATGTAAGCAACGAGCACTAACTCCGTCTGGAAGCCCAAAAAGAGTTTAGTGTTGGCAGAAGAGTCCTTGCACAGTTATTCCCTTTTCCCTTTCAGGGCAGGAACCAGATAGTAAACATAAATACCCTCTCAGTGTGGACTGGAGATTGTCTTGGGTAAACCTCCTGGCACACCATATAGTGCCATGACCAAAGTGTCTGGCCCAGAGCTGACTCAGATCAGACTTTAGCAACTAGAACTGGATTTTAATCTTCTTTCAAAGCCAGAGCTAAGCTTTCTTGCTTCACAGCAGGCTTTATTGATAGAAATATGTATACTGAACTAGGCCTAAACTTCCTCTCTTCACATGGCCTAGAAGGAGACAGACAGACTAAATGCATCATTAAAGGGGTTATCCAGCATAAGGTGATTTTAGTACTTACTTACCTGCCAGACAGTAATGGACATGCTTAGGAAGGATCTGTGCTTGTCTTGAGGCCAAATGGCTATGTTGTGAGATTACCATAATGCTGTGGCTATCTTTTTGTGAACTGGGTATTTCCTGTTAGTTCCCTTAAACAACACATCCCATAGTTCGATGCTTGTAAGTTTGAGGTCACTTTCCTCCGTCCCATACATCAGCCACCCCACCCACTAAAACACAACAGAGTTGCATTCCATTCAAAAGACCAGTGTTTTCTAACCAGGGTGTCTACAGCTGTTGCAAAATTATCTTTCTCCCACTCAGCGGTCGCTCCACCCTTTGATGCAGACAGACTCCCTGTCATCTTCTGACTAGTGATGTCACGACACTAAATTATGAACTACACTAAATTTACAGCCCCTGTGGCATAGTCAAATAAAAAAAATCCTGGAATACCTCTTTAAAAAAATCCTCCAGTGGCCCAAGTAGACATACCTATATAACTCATGCCACTGATATTCCAGTGGATGCTGAAATAGCTGTCAAACAGATAATAGGACAGATTATACATAAGACTTCTAATACCCAGACAAAGATTCAGACATTTGGGTACAAGGACACTGACACTTTACAAAAAGGTAATCTTTTCAAAAAACTTCAAAAGGCAGAACTTTACCGCTGCCTGAACCAAAAGTCATCTTGACTGGACCCTCTGCTTCCCCCATCTCTTCAAGCCTTGACTTATAGATTTTCGCAGTTGAGTTTATTTTTTATATGTACCATGTGACATTTTGATGACGTATTATTTCATTTTTGGTGTGATGGGCCTAACAAAAGGGGAATTATTTTTTCATTTATGATATTCACCGTAAAAGTTAAATAGCATTATAGTTTCAAAGTTAAGGTCCATATGGACTTAGCAATACGAAATATGTGTACTTTGTTTTGTAAATATCTCATTTATAATATCTCATTTATAATTTTTTGAAAAAAAAATTTTAATCCAACTTGGAAACTAGACTGGGCGATCTGTTGATTGTATGTTTAATATATTGTGGTACATATCTGTTCAGTAATGTATCATGCCAGCTTCTCATTAAATATATTTTTCTTTTACACAGTACATTCATTTTAAGTGGGGACATTCATAGGGGTGAGCCACCAACAATCTTGTAGCCATCCCATTGCATTTATAAATATCATTATATTACACTGAAAGAGACAGAGGGACAACTTCCTATTTGTATAATATTGCTTAAAGTGTACCTGTCGTCAACAAAAACCTTTTATATAATGTAGATAATACACACACACACACACTATATATATATATATATATATATATATATATATATATATATATATATATATATATATATATATATATATATATATTCTAATATACACTGGTTAAAAAATGTATACATTTTTGTCCCTGCAGCTACTGCCTGTGTCTCTCTATGAGGAGTCCAAATACAGGAAGTGAGGGTGGACAAGCAGGGCTCTGTGCACTAAGGAAAAGCAGGACAGTGTGCACTGAGGCTCTATGACATGCTCCTGGCTCATACATCAGGATAATTGACAAGCCAGGAGCCTGCACAGAGCCCTGCTTGTCCTGCCCTCACTTCCTGTTTTTGGTCTCCTCATAGGGACACACATAAAATAACTGCAGGGACAGCATTTTTCACCCCAAAAATATACATAATTTTCAACCAATGTGTATTACAAATATACATATGTTATTATCTACATTATATAAAAAGTTTTTGTTGACGACAACTTACATGTTACCAGGCACTCTGAGTATTTGCACCCTAGTTAACCTCGGTCTCCCTCAGTTGGTTGAGATTATGAGCTGCACTAACATATATCATTTAAAATACTTTGTTGAACAGAAACTGAATGGCTGATGGTGCTGAGATAGACTTTACTGCTTTGTTAACATTTTTCCCATGAACAATATACCTTTGTAGGATTATCTCTTATGGTAAGTCTACAGGCTGACTTCCTTATAATATGTAAACTTTAACCATTTTTTTTTCTCCCTTATCTGTTTGAATTGCAGAGCACCTCCTCTCTTGGGTTTTCCCATATGCTTTGGGTTGGGTGATGTTGCATGGTTGAAGAAGGTTAATGTTGCAATAAATGTAATTTTGTGCTGTGTCCATATCTACATATTAAAGTGTTGTATGCTGTATATGATGTATGTTTTGGCAGATGTTTTTGAGAGGACTTTCCGGGCAGAAAGTCTGCTTTGAAAAATCTGCATTGTGCACTATGCAGCGGAATCCCATTTCCTGCAATAGGACTCTGCTACACCGGAATTTCTGAGCAGAGTTTTAAAACAGAATTCCGCCATCCTTACAGTTAAAGGGGTACTCTGCCCCTAGACATCCTCATCGGGGAGTCCCGCCGCTGGGGACCCCAAGATCTTGGCTGCAGCACCCCGCTGTCATTACTGCACAGAGCAAACTTGTAATGACGGGCAATACAGGGGCTGGTGTATAGTGAGGTCACGGCTCCGCCCCTCGTGACATAATGGCCCACCCCCTTAATACAAGTCTATAGGAGGGGGCGTGGCGGGTGTCACACCCCCTTCCATAGATTTGCATTAAGGGGCGGACTGTGACATCACAAGGGGGCAGAGCCGTGACGTCACGATGCTCCGGTCCCTGTATCGCCCATCATTATGCACAGAGCGAGTTTGCTCTGTGCAGTAATGACAGTGGGGTGCTGCAGCTGAGATACCGGGGGTCCCCAGCGATCAGACATCTTACCCCCTATCCTTTGGATAGGGGATACGATGTCTAGGGGTGGATTACCCCTTTAAGAATCCCCAACTGTGATCATAGTGAAACCATCTTTCCTCTAGACATAGAGGATTCCCCTTATTATAGTTACAGGCCTATAGATAAAAAAATCACTAAAAAGAACTCTGTCCTGTCCTTTTGTACATTTAATCAGATCACCCCAAGCTGTCTTTTTTCCCATGTAAGTAACCCCAAGCTGTTTTGGTATCTAATCCACCATTTCCTTAATTACCTTGGTCACCCTCCTCTGCCTCTGCTCCAGTTCAGCCATATACTTCTTATGTACGTTTGTCTGGGCTGACAGCAATATTCATTATGTTGCTGGGGTAGCAAGTAACGTAGCAAACTGTTATATTTACCTGACCCGCTTCCCTGACTGCCTGGCCTACAGTACCTCCTCTCCACTACTTTCACATTCCATTTGGACATGAAACGGCCAATAAGAATAAGATCAGCCGCTCAGCAGGCATTCTCTGTCCAAACGGATCATCCGTAGAACTAGTGAAGAGGACCGCAGTGGCGATGGGGCAGTTTGGAAACATGCAGTGGTCATGGAGTGGGCTGGGTAAGCATATCTGTTAAGTTTCCTGCAGCCCCATCAACATCATATTCAAAATGGTGTCTGCCTGTACAACCATAGGGATTTTCCCGTGTGGCAAAGTTGTCCCCTATCAACAGAAGTCTTAAAAACAAGGATCCTAGTCTCCCGTTAGAATGGAATCCACTGCAACAGCCCAACACTGGATTCAGCTATAGGGGATAACTTCCAGATGGAAAAACCCCTTTAAGGCTGGGTTCACACTACGTTTTTCAACTACGGTTCCCGCATACGTTTGCTATCAAAAACCGTATGGGAAAAAAAACAGATGGAACAGTATGGGAAAAAGTAAACCGTATGGGTTTTTCAACAGTATACTGTTTTTAAAAGTGTTTACTGTTCCGTCCGTTTTTGCAGAAAAAAAACCCATACGTTTTTGAAAATGTTGTCCATTTTTTAATGGGAGGGGTCTTGGGTGGGGACTTTAGGATTCAAATGCGCATGTGCAAAGTAAAAACGTATACGTTTTTCCCGTATGGAACCGTATACATGTGCGTTTCCCATTGAAGTCCATGTTAAAAAAAAACGTATGCGGTTGCAGTACGGTTTTTAAACCGGAGACAAAATCGTGGTCAACCACGGTTTTGACTCCAGTTTAAAAACCATACTGCAACCGCATACGTTTTTTTTAACATGGACGTCAATGGGAAACGCACATGTATACGGTTCCATACGGGAAAAACTTATACGTTTTTACTTTGCACATGCGCATTTGAATACTAAAGTCCCCACCCAAGACCCCTCCCGTTAAAAATGGGCAACATTTTCAAAAACGTATGGTTTTTTTTTCTATAAAAACTGACGGAACTGTATGCACTTTTAAAAACAGTATACTGTTTAAAAACGCATACGGTTTACTTTTTCCCCATACGGTTCCATCCGTTTTTTTCCCATACGGTTTTTGATAGAAAACATATGCGGGAACCGTAGTTGAAAAACATAGTGTGAACCCAGCCTAAGTCTGGGTTCACATCACATTTTTGCCATACTGTTTTCAATCCGTTTTTCTAAAGAAAACCATATGGCAAAAAAACGGATGGAACAGTATGGGAAAAAGTCAACCGTATGCGTTTTTAAACAGTATACTGTTTTTAAAAGTGCATACAGTTCCGTCCTTTTTATAGAAAAAAAAAAACATATGTTTTTGAAAATGTTGTCCATTTTTAATGGGAGGGGTCTTGGGTGGGGACTTTAGGATGCAAATGCGCATGTGCAAAGTAAAAACCGTATACGGTTTCCCGTATGGAACCGTATACATGTGCGCTTCCCATTGACGTCCATGTTGAAAGAAAACGTATGCTGTTGCAGTATGGGTTTTAAACCGGAGACAAAATCGTGGTCAACCACGGTTTTGACTCCAGTTTAAAAACCGTACTGCAATCGCATACTTTTTTTAACACGGGAAAACGTATACGGTTTTCACCTTGCACATGCGCATTTGCATCCTAAAGTCTCCACCCAAGACCCCTCCCATAAAAAATGGACAAAATTTTCAAAAACGTATGTTTTTTTTTCTATAAAAACGGACGGAACTGTATGCACTAAACGCATACCGTTTACTTTTTCCCATACTGTTCCATCCGTTTTTTTGCCATACGGTTTTCTTTAGAAAAACGGATTGAAAACAGAATGGCAAAAACGTGATGTGAACCCAGCCTAAGTTAAGTTTACTGTCTATCAATATCCCCAAGCTCTGTTCTGTCACACTATGAAGAAAGTGTGAAGATTACTGACAGCTCGATAGAATGCATCAGGAGGTGAGCGGATTGTGGTATTCAATCGGTTCTGCACGTTGACCATTAGTATGTACTGGTTGTATCAAACTGCTAGATTAGAGATTTGCTTTTGGTGAATACAAGAGTAGAATACAGACTTTGCTACCTCATTGTATTCTATGGGCTGATGAATGTGTATTGACAAATAAAATAATCAGAAAAATTATTTACTCTTTTCTATCCATCATGTATTTATGCAATAGAGATTTATTTTGTTTAACTAAAATATAAATGGAACTAAATCGGGTAAAGCACCATTACACAGGCATCCGGGAGGAAGAAAAAGACAACTTACACTTGGCAAGTGGCAGATCCCTACCATTCACACAATGTAAAAAGCCTTTGGATCAAACTCTCATGGTCAACATCTTAAACCTATCTTGTCTCCTACAAACTGCCAGTTCCTCATATAGACATAAACATCAATAAAATGGAGAGCAGGCCCACTAGTCTTGTACAAACACAATCTGAATCCCAGCCAGTAGAGCAGTGAGCACATATTTCTTGGGTCCGGACAACACCATTTATCCTCTACCAGCAAGCTGTTGAAATCCCAATATCTATGAGGGCCTCTCAACAATAAAAGCTGATCTCAATGCGCAACCCTGTTTGAACTAGAAATCTAGATTCTACGAATACCAAGTCAATGGTAATGTCGTGAAGCAGAACTGTCACGATCATTTACACCTCATGTGACATTATACAGTTTATTAAAAGCATGAATCTTGCTTTCTCTACATTGACTAGGTTAGATAAAACACAGATAAAATACGGTTAGTAAAAACATGTGTTAACCATTCACATTTTAAAGTTAAGACATCATTCTGTTAATCATTACAGCTTTTTATGTTTCCAACCAACATTTTGCATAGCTCAATTTATTGTTTCCCAACCCTATTGTTCCTTAGAACTCAAGCAAACACTTCCTGAATGACACAAAGGGGGTGTTATTTTAATAGTAACAACAGCAATCTGGTTGCGGCCTGTAAGCTTAATGGAGTAAAGGTAAAGCACACACCTGAAAATTAGCCAAATATAGCACTGATAGATCATTATTGGGTGCAATATTGCAAAACATTTTGTGAAAGAAATCACAATTACCTTTATTATGACAAAAATATGCTTAAAAGTGGTTTACCAACTCACAAAGCCATCCACAGGATAGAAGATAAATATGGAACAACCCACAATCTCAATACTCCAAGTTTCCCATTATAATGGAGTGGCAGGTCATGCATGTGTGCCACCAAAGCATTCATTTTCTATGGAAACCACAGAGACACCTGAACGCTGGACTTTCCTTTCTCCAGCCGATCCCATAGGAAATTAATGGCGTGACTGCTAGCATGCGTCACCTTGCCAGTCCATAATAACCGGGCACTCTTGTCCCCATTCTTTAGATCGTGAGGGGTCTCAGCAGTCTGACCTCCTGGGATCAGATAGTTATCTACTATCCTTGGGATAAGAGGGTAACTTTGTGAGCTGGGAAAACCCCATTTAACAGGCAAGTCAAATTCTGCCATTTGATTATTACATTTATATTGCAAAACTACATGGGTTTTTATCAGTTTGGTAACACAAGGAAACTTGATCGGTGGGAATCATTAAGTTTTTTTTATAGAATAGTAAGTGTGCATGATGCACTTTTACAATCACATGCAAGATACATTTCATTTTTATTACATTACTACTAGATGTCCTCAAATGTAAAAACATATGAATTAATTATTTTATGGGTTCTGATCATACTGGTCACATTTCAGCATAACTTTCACTCCTTCTCCTCTCATTGTGGTTTCAAATGCTTCTAGAGCATTTTCTAAGGGAAAGCGATGTGTAACCAAAGGAGCCACATTCACTCTTTTAGATGCCAACATAGATATAGCCATTGGCCACCTGCAAAAATAAAAAAGATACAGTTTGTAGAGTTGCATAGAAAAAAATCATACACTTACTGTAGTTTCTAGTATTTACTGTGTTACTAGAACTTACGTATTGCAGTATCTGAAAATACCCCTGATGTCAACCTCTCGCACAGCAGCGTTTACAATAGGCACATTGACCATTGGTGGACCCATACCAACAAGTATTAAAGTCCCGCCAGAGCGTGTTGCCTGTGGATGAAAAAGTAGATTAAAAGAGACATCAACAGCCGTTTACTCTCCCTAAACACTGCTGAAAGGAACAGGACTTTCTTAGAAACTACACAACCTTATCATTTGGGGAATTCGCATGAGCCTTAACTCAATATCTCCATCTGTTAATTTGCTGGCAATGCATAACTGGAGAGTTATGCACAATTTTATACCAATGAAAAAAGAAATGGGATGAACTGGGGCTGGGCCTCTCTCTCCAAGGGCCCCATAGCAGCTGCATGGTTTTATTCTATAGTACATTGCTCTTGGAAGCCTTCATTTGAAGCTCTTGTTTCTTGACAGTACTTCTGTTAAAATGGGTTATCCAGGATAAGAATACATAGCTTTTTTCTTCCAGAAACAGCACCACTCAACTCCTCAGGTTGTTATATGTTGCGGCTAAGTTCCACTGAAGTAAATGGAGTCAAGTGGTAATACCAAAAAATATATGTTTTTTTAATCCTGGATAAGACCGTTAAGATTCTTAGTCACCGATTCCATAAAAAGCAAATGAGGCCTCTCAGATACTGTTTGTGGTATAGGCACATAAGGGCTCCGAATCTACAAATATTTTCCTTGCTCTGCTCTTCTGACACACCAAAGCAAAAGAAATGGCATTACATATGTGAATATGGCTTAAAATAGCTTTTTGCATGAGCATTTTATTTATCTGATCCCCTGTAATGCAAGTAACCCATATTTCTGTTACATGTGAACCTAGGCTTTATTTCTTTGCAGTTGACTGGAAGCCTCCTTAACCCCTTAAGGACCGGGGGTTTTTCCGTTTTTGCATTTTCGTTTTTTGCTCCTTGCCTTTAAAAAATCATAACTCTTTCAAATTTACACCTAAAAATCCATATGATGGCTTATTTTTTGCGCCACCAATTCTACTTTGTAATGACGTCATTCATTTTGCCCAAAAATCTATGGTGAAGCGGGAAAAAAAATCATTGTGCGACAAAATTGAAAAAAAAAAACGCTGTTTTGTAACTTTTGGGGGCTTCCGTTTCTACGTAGTACATTTTTCGGTAAAAATGACACCCGATATGTATTCTGTAGGTCCATACGATTAAAATGATACCCTACTTATATAGGTTTGATTTTGTCGGACTTCTGGAAAAAATCATAACTACATGCAGGAAAATTAATACGTTTAAAATTGTCATCTTCTGACCCCTATAACTTTTTTATTTTTCCGTGTATGGGGCGGTATGAGGGCTAATTTTTTGCACCGTGATCTGAAGTTTTTAACGGTACCATTTTTGCATTGATAGGACTTATTAAATTTTTAAATGATATAAAAAGTGACCAAAAATGCACTATTTTGGACTTTGGAATTTTTTTGCGCGCACGCCATTGACCGAGCGGTTTAATTAATGATAAATTTTTATAATTCGGACATTTCCGCACGCGGTGATACCACATATGTTTATTTTTATTTACACTGTGTTTTTTTTTTTTATTGGAAAAGGGGGGTGATTCAAACTTTTAATAGGGGAGGAGTTAAATGATCTTTATTCACTTTTTTTTTCACTTTTTTTTTGCAGTGTTATAGGTCCCATAGGGACCTATAACACTGCCACACTGATCTTCTATGTTGATCACTGGTTTCTCATAAGAAACCAGTGATCAACGATTCTGCCGCATGACTGCTCATGCCTGGATCTCAGGCACTGAGCAGTCATTCGGCGATCGGACAGCGAGGAGGCAGGAAGGGGCCCTCCCGCTGTCCTGTCAGCTGTTCGGGATGCCGCGATTAGCCGCGGCTATCCCGAACAGCTCGACTGAGCTAGTCGGGAACTTTCACTTTCACTTTTAGCCGCGCGGCTCAGCTCTGAGCGCGCGGCTAAAGGGTTAATAGCGCGCGGCGCCGCGATCGGCGCTGCGCGCTATTAGAGGCGGGTCCCGGCTTCACTATGACGCCGGGCCCGCCGTGATATGACGCGGGGTTACTGTGTAACCCCGCGTTATATCAGAAGAGCAGGACCAAGGACGTACCGGTACGTCCTTGGTCCTTAAGGGGTTAAAAAAACAAGCAAAAAAAAACTTAGCTTTAGCCACTGCCCACAATGGACATAAAATATCTAATGTTACCTGAGGAACATATGAGATAGTAATAGATCACTGCACTAGTAGATATTCAAGTGCTGATAAATAAAGGCATGTACCTGGCACACGTAACAGTGAATTCTTAAGCAAATCACAATTTTCTCCACTGGTGCAGATTATCAGTTACCAGTTCTTTATTTAGTTGTGTATCTACGTGATTATTAAGCTAATGTAATGTGGGTGTAATCGATGAGGCAATATCAGATACATTTTAAGGGGGAAATTTGCAAAAAGAAAAGCATTTACAAGCTCATAAAATATAAGGAAGTTTGGCTATGTCTTTCTCAATCAGATATTTAACATTTGAGCAAGTTTTTTTTTTACATGTTTAAGCAATATCTTCCTTACTAACCCAATAGAGGTACCAAGAAGTATGAAATGGACACAAAACATGCCCAGCCTAACGTAATACACAAGTCTCCAACAGTCTATAGAGACCCATCATCTCACATGCCACCCAAACTATTACAATGTCAGTAGTAAACATGTGCTCCAAACAATGTGTCTCAAAAGAGGTACAAATCCAGTAAGTCACATACAGATAAAGCAAAGGACTAGAAATAGTAAAAACCATAATAGCAATAGCATACTAGAATAGCATAAACTGTAGCAGTTAAAACACACACACATCATCAAAAGGGGTCTGCAGCTCTGCAGCTTCCCTAGGCAGCTGAGGTAAGGAAGTTCAGAAAGAAAAAAAGTAAATTTCACCTTGCAAAGGATCAGTTTTAGACTTGTTAAATTACCTTAATCCCTTAAGGATGCAGCCCTTTTTCACCTTAAGGACTGAGCCCTTTTTCGCAATTCTGACCACCGTCACTTTACGAATTAATAACGCGAAAACGCTTTTACCGAATATTCTGATTCTGAGATTGTTTTTTCGTGACATAGTCTACTTTATCTTGGAGGTCAATTTTCAGCGTTACTTGCATCCTTTTTTGGTGAAAAATCCCCAAATTTCATGAAAATTTTGAATTTTTCTAACTTTGAAGCTCTCTACTTGTAAGGAAAATGGATACTCCAAATACATTTTATTTTTCTTCACAAATAAAATATGTCCACTTTATGTTGGCATCATGCTGGGCAGTCGAGGCATGCTGAGAGTTGTAGTTTGGCAACATCTGGGGGGGCTACCATTTGGGCACCACTGTAACAGTGGTCTCCAAACTGTGACCCTCCAGATGTTGCAAAACTACAACTCCCAGCATGCCAAGACAGCCTTTGGCTGTCTGGGCATGCTGGGAGTTGCAGTTTGGCCTTCCTAGTGGTTGTCACAGTAAAGATCATTTTACTTTCACTTTCAATTCCCCCCCCCCCCCACCGTCGATTCCCTACCTGAGCAAAGATCCAGCAGGCTCCAGCGAAGATCCCAGGTCCCCAGGCATCTTCTCCTGCAGGTACGGCCTCCATCTTCTTCCCATGGCAAGCCCCTGTCCTGCGCTGCCATTGGTCAGAACTCCGTTCTGACTAATGGCAGGGGGTAGGAGGAGATCGCAGCTTTGCGACCTCACTCCTATGCCTTAGGCTGATCGGGGCTCTTGCTGACAGCTCCAATCAGCCCTATTTTCCGGGTGATCGGGTCACCAGAGACCCGATCAGCCCGGAATTGGAGAAAATCGCATGTCTGAATTTACATGCGATTTTCTCCGATCGCCGACATGGGGGGGGGGTCTCAGGGCGATGTGCCGGGGTGCCTGCTGAATGATTTCAGCAGGCATCTGACTCCGGTCCCCAACCGGCTAGCTGTGGGGACCGGATTTCCATGGGCGTATGGATACGCCCTCGGTCCTTAAGGACTCGTAATGCAGGGCTTATCCATACGCCCTGTTTCCTGAAGAGGTTAAATAGGTATAAAATATCTCTACCTCATTAGACATTTGAAGGACAAAAAAACAAATGAAATTCTCAAGATCCAAGGCTGAATCCAATCAGACTCCTGCTATTAATAGACAGGTGCATGTCCATGAAGCCACATAACTCAGGACTAATCTACGCAGTCTCGCCCACACATTTAGCATGGACCAGAATTCTTGACCATGGCAGAGGATCATGCAGGAAAGAAGTTATGGTCTAAAGAGGAGGTAGTAAGGATAGAGAAGCATTTTTAAAAGATAGGCAATGATGATCTTGCACGTAGTGTGGCAGTGTGGCAAGGAAAGGGTGTATTTCCCTTGCTAACTCTGGAGAATCCTCCACCTGTGGCCTAATTAATGAGGTATCAGAAAGGGGAAGTGTGTATAAAAAGAAAGGATACAGAATAGTTGGGGCTCTCCCTGGGAAACAGCATGTCGCTCTAGGGGGAGACACTCGGGCCCTGTTGATGAAGCACACAGCTAGAGCTGTGAGTTGCCCAAGTGACAGTGTGAACTGTGAGTTAAACAGGTTGCAGAGGCACACGTTTTATGCTGGCTGAGGGTAGCTCACCAGTTAGTAGTCAGTGACCAGACTGTCTAGGACTTTAGTTTGTTCCTGAGTTATGTTTTTTTTTTTTACCTGTAACCTGTGTAAATAAAGCTGGCGAGGTGCCAGACTTGTATGCTGAACGGTTGTCTGGCAAATTATTGCGAGGAAACGTGTCCCGTGGCGAGTGACCAGGACGATCCCAGAGCTAATCCCAGAGAAGGAATGTCACATTTGGTGGAGGATGCGGGCAAAATATTGCTAGGAGCAACCAGTGGTTGAGTTGCAGTGAAGTTGTTGTCAAGAGAAAACAACCGTGCATATTGCAAGGGTGTACTCTGTCAGAGAGGAGACAGTGGGACGAGCCCAGCTGTGGAGTACAAGAGCAGAACTGAGCCTATGGTGAAGTTGTTGCTAGGGGCAACAGATCGCATCAAGCGAGTGGGCGCTCTTTCTCACGTAAGGAGACAGGTGGACAGGCCACCTGCAGAGTGCAAATGAACTTTTGAGACTGTGTATAAAGGCGTTGCTAGGGGCAACGGAAACATTTTGTTGGCAAGCGGCTGACATTTCGGCAGAGGACTGTGTTTGCAAGGTTTGAAGTGTTGCAAGATGGATATCCTGATAAGTGCTTTGCTGCAGATGGCTGCAGTGCAAGAGGAAGCAACATTTGCAGAGTTTGAAAGGATTGCTACGCATGAGGCATGGCCCAAGACACACTGGGGAAACTTGGTGTTTGGATTCATTGGTGGAGAGGCTCAAAAAGTTTATTCTGAACTGGATCCAAAGATCTTATGGGACTATGAGAAAGTAAAAACAGAGAACCTGACTCAAGTTGGAGTAAACCAAGCTGCAGTGATGCTGGATTTAAAGTTTCAGAGCTACTTAAAGAGCAAGTGGAGCAATGTTCTGCAGCGGAGAAGCTGGTGAGAGGTGTCCAGCGCCAGCCCTTAACTGACTGGACGGCAAGAGATTCTGGAAAGACTGTTCCAGGGGTTATGGAGGCCGTGTTGAGAGACTATGGGGGAGATTTATCAAAACCTGTGCAAAGGAAAAGTTGCCCAGTTGCCCATAGCAACCAATCAGATCCCTTTCATTTTGCAGAGGCCTTGTTAAAAATGAAAGAAGCAAGCTGATTGGTTGATATGGGCAACTGGACAACTTTTCCTTTGCACAGGTTTTGATAAATCTCCCCCTATGAGACTGTACATAAGAATAATGGGACTGTACATAAAAATGCTAAGTCTGAGGGTGGTGTTTCCCTAATTGACTGTGTGAACTATGTTCAATGTGGCTCCAACCTATGTCCAGTTGTAAAATCATGTAAGGGTGGGGTACCCCTCAAAGACTGATGAGACTGTCGACACTCGGCAGATCGGACTAAAGTCTGGTGAACAGAAAATGTTGCATGCAGTTACAAAACATGCTTTGCATGAGTTAGGTCATAGTGCTATGAACTGTCCTGTAAATTCTGAACCTGTGCAATGTGACAATGTTTTTTTGTGAAAAACCCATGCCCATGTCTTATGAAGTAATGTGTACTGCTGCCAACTCTGACAGGACAAAAGAAAACCTGTGTTGGGTTGGTTGGTAGTCGATGGTAAAAAGATTATTTTTTTTCTAGAGCATATGAGTATAATAAGTCTGGTAAAGACCAGTTGTAGAAAGCCGGACCCTGTCATAGTGTCTATGCAGGCAGATATTTGGGGATTTAAAAAACTGTTCATGTCTGTTTTTCTACTCCCTATGGTACCGTGAGTCACAAGGTTGCAATAGGGCCCTCCTTGGAGTATGATGTAGTACTGGGGACGGATTTTCCATTTTTTTTCAGCAATTATGGGAAGACTGTCAGGTGACTAGAGAAGGTACACCTTATAGGCTCACAACACTTTACTTGCACAGCACACTAGTGGAGAGTTACTCAGCAGAGGCTGAGGAGTGTCAGCAGTCACTAGATGTATGTCAGATAGGGGTCTGCCAGACTGCTGGAGGAGCTGAAGACCAGACCGTGAGTCAAGTCCAAGAGGATCCAGAGACTCAAGTGACAAGTGTGCCTCTGACAAACAGAATCTTTAGTAAAAACAGAAACGGATCAGGTACAGGAACATGGGTTCCATCTGCCAGCTGAAGATGAGCCCAAGGTGGGGCTAGAGTTGCGCTGTCACCTGGAAGAAGTGACTGAGACTGAGAAAGAGGAAGCTATGCTGAACCTTGTGAATAAAGATGAGCCAAAAGGGGGGTTGAAATTGCGCGGTCATCTGGAAGAGGTGACCGGAAAAGAAGCTACAGAGATGTCTGTGGATAATGCAGAAGTACTGAAGAGAGTACATGTGGAGCTGGGGGCTGCGCTTACTGTCACAGAGTCCTGAGTGAAGGAGATGTGACATCTGGACCAGAGATGGATTGTGACCAGGAAGGTCGAACCACTGGACCAGAGGTTATTGCAGACCCAGGAGCCCTAGACCTTTCTGTTGGGCAACAGAGAGACCGTGTTGAAGTGAAAGAGAAGTCTGCCAGTGAGCAGAGAGACAGTCCATAGAGACTGTCCGGGAACTAACCTGAAGCCCAAGTGGCCAAGACCGTTGAAAAGGGGGAGACAACTCCTAAAGGTGGAGAAGAGTCGGAACAAGTTGGCTTGAAGGAAGAGACAGGATCTTGTCAGAGGACAAGAGAATGTCCCAAGGTCCAGCAGCGAGCGTAAGGAGACCGCTGTAAGTAAGAGATCTCGTAAAAAACAAGCTGGTCTTGGTAAAAAAAAAAGGGAGCAGATCCAGAACCTTGAAGAAACCTTACAGATGGTTTCTGCTAAATTGTCGCAAAAGGAAGAAGTTCATCACCTGACAGAGGAGAACGAAAAAACGCTTGCAGACTTGAATAAAGAGCAGGAAGCAAAGCTTCAGCTGCAGAAAGATATGGAGCGCCACAAAAGTGAGTTTGCGGCTCTGCAGGATGAATTGTCCCACTCCCAGGATCTTGTGACCAGCAAGTGAGAGAATTGGAGAGTGTAGCCAAGCAGATCTCATTCAAGGATGAAGTAGTGAATGTCTTGTGTGAGGCATATCTGGCTCTACAAAGTTATCACAAGGCTAGGTTGGTAGCCATGGAAGAGCTGGAGAAGGAGAAAGTGGAAATGGCTCATAAAGGTGCAGAGCCTGGAGGCGCAGAACAAAACGCACCTTAAAGGAGTAGTCCAGTGGTGACTCAGTGGTGAACAACTTATCCCCTATCTTAAGGATAGGGGATAAGTTGCAGATTGCGGGGGGTCCGACCACTGGGTCCCCCTGCGATCTCCTGTACGGAGCACCGAGAGCCTGCGGGAAGGGGGCGTGTCGACCTCCACACGAAGCGGCGGCCGACACGCCCCCTCAATACAACTCTATGGCAGAGCCGAAGCGCTGCCTTCGGCAATCTCCGGCTCTGCCATAGAGATGTATTGAGGGGGCGTGTCGGCCGCCGCTTCGTGCAGGGGTCGACACCCACTATCTGGCTAGAGAGCCAGGGCCCTGTACAGAGAGATCGCAGGGGGCCCCAGCGGTCGGACCCCCCGCGATCTCAAACTTATCCCCTATCCTTAGGATAGGGGATATGTTTTTCACCACTGGACTACCCCTTTAAGGGTGCGTTCCCACAGGGCGTATATGCAGCATATTTGATGCTGCGCAAATTTTACGGCAGCAGCGGGAAATACGCTGCATATCCCTTGCTCACTATACACACAGGGCTTTGCGGCGGCAGCCCTATGTGTGTAGTGAGTTTTGGAGGCGGGGCCATGTGCTGGCATGACTGTGACACGCGGCCCCGCCTCCAAAACTCACTACACACATAGGGCTGCCGCTGGAAAGCCCTGTGTGTATAGTGAGCAAGGGATACGCAGCGTATTTCCCGCTGCTGCCGTAAAATTTGCGCACCGTCAAATACGCTGCGTATACGCCCTGTGGGAACGCACCCTAAGTCTCACGCAGCTGCCTTGGATTCACTGGGTACTCAGCTCTCTGAACAAGAGGCACAGCTAAAAGTCTATGAGCAGAAAGTGTCCAAATGGCGCAGCTGAATAAAGACAATGAGCAGATGAGAGAACAACTGCTGTCCCTGGAGGATACTGTCAAAAACTTGACAGAATTGCTGAAAAGTGAGAAGTTGAACTCTGCTAAGCTCAAGAGTGAGCAGCAGAAAAGTTTAAAGCTGGAAGGGGACATGAAGGTCCTAAAAAAAAATCAGAGACCAAGCTATAGTAGAACTAGCTAACGAGAGGTTAAAAGTGTCTCAGATGGAAACTGAGGCCAAAGCCAAAGCCATCCATGTAAAAGAAGAAAAACTGCTTGTGGGGCAAAAGCTACTGGAGACGGGGATGCTTTCTCTAAAAGTGGCGGAGTCTGAACAATGGAGTCAAGAAACAGAGTCTGAAGATCATGAGAAGAAGCCATATGAGAGGTCCTCTGAAGCTGAGACTGAGGTGAAACCATATGGGAAGTCCTCTGAAGCTGAGGTGAAATCATATGGGAAGTCCTCTGAAGCTGCAGAGATATTGACATTGGATGGTGAAAATGCTGAGACAGAGAAGTTCTCTGAGGCACAAGTTAAACCAGAGATAAGTGAAGAAGCTGCAGGTAAAGTCAGTGATACATCTGAAGGTGCAAAAAAAAAAGGCCTAAAGGAACCAAGAGTTCTCAGCCTAAAGATGAACCTGTGAAGGTCGGTGTCCCTAAAGAAAGGGCTAATAAGAAAGCAGAGTCCGTAAAAAGAGGTCACTGTGATAGAAGACTGGGTTGTGGTAGAAACCCTGAGAGGCACTGGATTAGTTCCAGAAAACACCAGAGAAAGTCAGCAGAAGTAGAATTTGGAGAAGAGTCCGTCTCAAGGAGAAGATGGACAGGTGCATTAAAGGGAAGCCTCCTGAAATTGTGGAGGATGTCTTAGAAGTCCTGCAAATGGGTGATACAGGCTCGGTTGGCCACCAGTAAAGTTCGGGCGATGGTCATACTGTTGACAGAAGACGACAAAGGCCTGGAGCATCTGCCTTGTCCAAAGGAGACCAAAAGTCTTGAGCTCGGTTGCGAATGAATGAAGGGTGCACCATTGAAGTGGTGCAGATAAAATCTGCTGAAGAAGGAAGCCAAGTGCCTCAAAACCTGTTGGATGGAGTTGTTCAATGAAAAGGAAAGGCAGTTGGACTCTTCCTTTTGAATACAAGTGCTCCTTCCCGGTGGTCTGAGCAGGGGGAGGGGGGGGGATATTTGGTAGTGTGGCAAGGAAAGGGTGTATTTCCCTTGCTAGCTCTGGAGAATCCTCCACCTGTGGCCTAATTAATGAGGTATCAGAAAGGAGAAGTGTGTTTAAAAGGAAAGGAAACAGAATAGTTGGGTCTCTCCCTGGGAAACAGCATGTCGCTGTAGGGGGCCTGTTGAGGAAGCACACAGCTGGAGCTGTGAGTGGCCCAAGTGATAGTGTGAACTGTGAGTAAAACAGGTTGCAGGGGCACATGTTTTATGCTGGCTAAGGGTAGCTCACCAGATAGTAGTCAGGGAATGCTTCCATGTGTAGTCAGTGACCAGACGGTCTAGGACTTTGGTTTGTTCTTGAGATATGTTTTGTTTTACCTGCATCCTGTGCAAATAAAGCTGGCGAGGTGCCAGACTTGTATGCAGAACGGTTGTCTGGCAAGTTATTGCGAGGAAACGTGTCCCGTGGCAAGTGACCAGGATGATCCCAGAGCTAATCTCTGAGACGGAATGTCACAGTAGGTAGAGATTTTTTTTTTAGGTCATGGCAAAGAATATTGAGATTCCCAAGTTTCATTAGAGTAGGCTAGTAGCACCTAGACTGGAGGATTGCTCCTCTAGAAGGAAAGTGTTAGTACTTTGTAAACACAATCTGTGTCCTAAAGCTCCAAACAAATATATAATATGTCGCCTAAGCTTTTCAGAGCTCTACTTCTGCTCCACAATGATATCTTAGGTAACACACATTTTGGTGGATGGCAATTAAACAGCTGAACCAATAAGATATATGCAATAGTAGAAAAATTCCCTTAGGGAATAACTCCCGATACAGACGTTTGTTTCTTCAACATCTTGCATGATTAAGGGGGTCCGCCCCTGAAATGTTGTGCTGGGACCTGGGAACGGATAATGTTGAAACTTCTGCATGCAATGATTTAACATAACACCTGTCTTGTAAGAAAACTTCTTCCAAAGGAATAATAAAAAGAAGAAAACCAAGATGATGAAGAAACTGTTGCATATATCTTATCATTCAGCTGTTGTGTTGCCGCCCAACAAAATGTGTGTTAGTACTTTCACCGTTCTGCGTCATCCAAGATGAAGGGCAGGGAGGCAGACGTATGTGCAGACTCAAAAATGCGTTTATAGCCATGATCAGAGCCATTACCTCTGGCAAGCCTACTAAGTCAGCCACAATTTATCTTTGATTGTCAGCAGACCAAAAGCCATGGGCCAAAGTAGATAAAGGGGTTTCCTTTAAATGGGCACTCTCATTAAAACTAATTTTTGCTATTGCACTTCTTATAGTAAATTTAAAAAAAAATCTAATATACTTTGTTTAACCCCTTGGGGACGGAGCCCATTATGACCCTAAGGACGGGAGTATTTTTTTCAAATCTGACCACTGTCACTTTAAGCATTAATAACTCTGGGATGCTTTTACTTATAAATTTGATTCCGAGACTGTTTTTTCGTGACATATTCTACTTTATGGTAGTGGTAAATTTTTGTCGATACTTGCATCAATTCTTGGTAAAAAATTTCAAAATTTGATGAAAAATTTGAAAATGTTGCATTTTTCTAACTTTGAAGCTCTCTGTTTGTAAGGAAAATAGACATTCCAAATACATTATATATTGATTCACAAATACAATATGTCTACTTTATATTTGCATCATAAAGTTGACATGTTTTTACTTTTGGACGACATCAGAGGGCTTCAAAGTTCAGCAGCAATTTTCCAATTTTTCACAAAATGTTCAAAATCGGAATTTTTCAGGGACCAGTTCAGTTTGAAGTGGATTTGAAGTGCCTTCAAATGAGAAATACCCCACAAATGACCCAATTATAAAAACTGCACCCCTCAAAGTATCCAAAATGACATTCAGTAAGTTTGTTAACCCTTTAGGTGTTTCACAGGCATAGCAGCAAAGTGAAGGAGAAAATTCAAAATCTAAATTTTTTACACTCGCATGTTCTTGTGTTTGAATTTTTACAAGTGGTAATAGGAGAAAAAGCTCCCCAAAATTTGTAACCCAATTTCTCTCGAGTATCGAAATACCTCACATGTGTATGTCGAGTGTTCGGCGGGCGCAGTAGAGGGCTCAGAAGGGAAGGAGCAACGATGGGATTTTGGAGAGCGAGTTTTGCTGAAATGGTTTTTGGGGGGTATATCACATTTGTGAAGCCCCTATGGTGCCAGAACAGCAGAAATCCCCACATGGAAACTACACCCCTCAAGGCACGTAACAAGGGGTCCAGTGAGCCTTAACACCACGCAGGTGTTTGATGACTTTTCGTTAAAATGGGATGTGTAAATGAAAAAAAAATTTTTTCACTAACGTGCATTTTTTTTTCCCATTTACCAGTTTTACAAAGTGTTATGGGAGAGAATGCCCCCCAAAATTTGTAACCCCATCTCTTCTGAGTATGGAAATACCCCATGTTAGGATGTAAAATGCTGCAGGTGAACTACAATGCTCAGAAGAGAAGGAGCGCCATTGAGCTTTTGGAAAGAGAATTCGTTTGGAATGGTAGTCAGGGGCCATGTGCGTTTACAAAGCCCCCTGTGGTGCCAGAACAGTGGACCCCCCCCACATGTGACCCCATTTTGGAAACTACACCCCTCACAGAATTTAATAAGGGGTGCAGTGAGTATTTACACCCCACTGGCGTTTGACAGATCTTTGGAACAGTGGACTGTGCAAATGAAAAATTGCCTTCAGGGGGATCGTAGTTGTCTTAGACAACCGCGATCGCCCTTCTATTCCGGGTCACCATAGACCCGTAATGACCCGGAATCGGCACAAATCGCAAGTGTGAATTCACTTGCGATTTGCGCCGATAACCGACATGGGGGGGGTCTAATGACCCCCCTGGACATTTGCACGGGGTGCCTGCTGATGCCGGAGACCGAAATTCCCACGGGCGTATGGATACGCCCTTCGTCCTTAAGTACCAGGACGCAAGGGCGTATCCATACGCCCTTCGTCCCCAACAGGTTAAAAAAAATGTATGTGTGTTTAAAAAAGGCTGCCACTAGGTGTCTCCCTACTTGTCAAGAGCACATTTACCCCCCCACCCATCTTTTGCATAGACATTGGACTCCTGCTGGCCTGGCAGAAGTCCAAACACAGGAAATGCAGTCTGGAGTGCAGTCTGCAACCAACAGCCGTTTGCTGTAGGTTGCAGAGTGGGGGAAGAGGTTCTCCCCTGTATGACTTCAGATGATGTCACACCTCCTGGGTAATGCCCCTTACCAGCCTGTGAACCTGAACCTGAGGCTGAGCAGAAAATACAGAGCAATATCAAGGTAGAAAATTAACAAATAATAAAAATAAAGGCAGGGGGTGGTTTATCATGATGGGGCAGTGTACTGGGAGGATTGTAATGAGGGGTACTCTCTAAGCCTTCCGTGCTCTGAGTATTAGCATCCTTCAATTTGCCAGTATGGGTACCCTCTCATGGCTACAAGTAAAACATAAGAAGGGTCTCAGAAGAGGCAGCGAGATTAGAAGAACAGTGGGGTGTTTAAGCAAGAGTAACACAGACTGATGCAGCAGGATCCACTTGAAGATGCGGGACCATGTGGCAGGCCCCATGAGCGCCAGCAGCTGAAACAGTTACAGGGCAGTCATTAGGACACTGCAGGACTTTATGCACAGGACACCAGTGTTAGAACCGAGCAGGTGGCAGGGTAGTAGAGATTCAGAGGGCTGACATGGACACAAAAAGGAATGGTACACAATGGTACCCACAAAACAATCAGCAAGGAAGTCTCCAGGGACCAAAACTGGGAAAAAGGGACACCAAAAAGGTTCTTCAGGCCTAGAAGAATCCAATGAGGTGCTGGAGAAGGATAACAGAGAAGGATTCTAGGAGCTCATTCCCCCCCCAATAAGTGTGGCTGTTTCTGATAGGAATAGGCTATGGTCTATAAGCTACAAGTAATATTTAGAATGAACTGTAAAATGAGGATAAATACATTCATGATATCCAACAAAAGCTCCTCCAGATTCATAGAAAATCCTGCATGCGATAACTTTTTTTTTCCATGGACACTGGAATAAAGCTTCCCCATTTCTACAGGATGTGCAGGAATTTGTAGATGGTTGGCAAAACATACAGATGAAATAAACTTTGACTGATAAAGCAAAAATATCGGCTAAAGCATTATAATAAATAATTAAAATAAAATAAAATAATAAATAATAATAATTCCTGAAGCAACCAACGAGGTGAAAAAACACTACACTGCTAGCACTAGTCCTAAAATATATACATTCTTATGGGTTTGAAGAGTAAAAGTGCTATGGTGATAAAGCAATAAGGTCACGCTTATTTTTTTTATGATGCATTTCATGTTCTAGTTCTTTGGAAGTAGAATTTCTTTGGAAGTAATATTGACTTCATGACTAACATTTTTATCAGCTGAGATTAAACTAGGTGTAATGTATTGCCCTTACGAATGACCCTCATGGTAATATTGACCAAAAATTAATGGCCATCTCCAATTTGCTTTAAGTACAACATTTTATTAACCAAATAAATCTTGTGCCCTCTACCATGACACATTGAGGTGTTGTGTCGTTGCCTAGAAACAACATATACAAATATATTTCAATATAAAACCTGTATTATTACTTAACTGGTATCGCATTCCAGTCGTGATGAAATGATGTTATCATAATGCATGAGATGGTGACGCCCTACCAAAGTTGTACATGAATTATGCACTTAGGGTTGTGAACCTTCAAAAGATTAGTAATGCCAACAGTCCTAAGCAAGAATCTGCCATTATACATGTTGAGTAATAAAAAAATGAATAAGGAGCACAAACAAGCCTTGGTAATGTACGCCATGCAGCAAAATGCTAGTTAAAATTCTCAAAATGAATTTGCAACTACTTACATAGATTCCTGTTTGTACACAAACTTCAGCCCCAGTGCATTCAATAGTGATCTCAGGCATGCATCCTAATAACTCTTCAACTTTCTGAGCAGTCTGCTGAGGGGTCTCTTTGGCAACTTGCAAAATAAAATCTGCTCCCACTTCTTTGGCTTTTATTAGTCTTGACGGTGATAAATCTGAGGGAATTTTTTTTATAAGCATGAGCATTGGTAAGAAAGAAGTGTGACCAAGTTAAAAGCAAAGTTTGAGAAAGCCATAAATAAAATCCAACAAAACATAAATAAAAAATAAAAAAAAACACAAGCTGACAGTTGTAGTCCTATAACAAAAATATACATTAACAGAAGTGAACATATTAACATGACTTTAATGGGAACCACAATTTTCCACAGAGGCAGCTCTAAGAACAATTTCTAAAACCTGCTTGTGTGGTCTGATCATGGAATAAATGTCCATGCAACATGTCAAAAGTATTTTAGAATGATAGTAATGCTTAAATAAGTAGATGAATACAAATATGAAAACACTACTTTTACTTTCTTACCACTTATAACTACTTGGGACGCTCCCATCATCTTTGCGACAATTAGAGAAACAAGGCCAATAGGTCCTAAAAAGATTTTAAACAATAAAAAAAAAAAAAAATGTAACAAAAATATACATATATCAAGAAGCAATCAAAACAGCATCCAGAAGAAAGAAAAGTATAATGCAGTTAGTATAGGTTTATCTTTATGCAAAAAAGGATAAACAGACAAACAAACAGTAACCATGTTTTTGTTTTACTGAGGATCAGATGAAGTCTGTTTATAGGCATGGTGACCAGTCACAGTTTTATCAGGGTTGTCCTGTTATTGGGACTGCTGTCCCTGTGTCCAGAAAGGAACTTTCGGTACACAGGGCTGTCCTGGTTTTTCCCTCCGCCACTTTGAATATGCAGTGGCTGCCAAAACTTAGTGCACTCAGGCACTTCAATGACGTTCCAGGTGCCGAGTCTGAAGAAGTCAGGGTTAGAAACTGCAACTTGCAGAGGTTGAAAACTAGGACCCTCTTGGCGCTCACCTGATGAAAGAATTAGCCGTGGAGGACAGTGGATAAAATATTCAACATTACTTTACTCAGCGCTAAAGACTACGCGTTTCAAGGGGTGGGACCCCCTCTTCATCAGGTCATCTGATAGGATAGATGTCATACACGTCATATATATACGGGGGAAAAGCCCGCAAAACAATATATTAATAAATTCAAATATACAAATAGCATATGTAAAATCGCAGAATAACAATAATCATGATATACACCCTTTATGGATGAAAGGTGTTTTCAAGTACGGATAAAATATCATTATAAGAAAAATAATAAAAATAAAACATGTGGACCCATTCCTCTTGGAGTCTCTTGATCTAACATAGTTAGCTAATAGGTATGCGATGGCTAAAGAGCAAAAACACAGGGCTGCTTACCAAAGACGGCACAGCACACATCGTGGCCAAGACAGGGATGGGAGACGACCCGCAGCCAAAAAAACGGCCCAGCCGCAGCAAGAGGGCCATCGCCAAGCCGAGGAAAAAACAAACACCGGCTGCTCCAGCCGACACACACATCCACGGTAGGCGACATAAATATTGTGTCAAGTCGGTCGCTCTCATCCAGCGAGCTCATATCAACATACATACATATAGAAAACCGATAATGCTATTAAAAAAGGTAGTACAAAAATTCCCACAAAATATCCAATTTAGACATAAAAACAAAATAATAACTGATGATTATTAGATTCTAGACGCTCAATGGGGTGAATAGTAGTTTTAACAGACAAGTTCAGTAATCTCATTCAAGCCGAACGGTTGCAGGGAATGTAATGTATAGATCCAATACATTTCCTTACGGCATAGAACCTCAAATCGATTCGGTACTGATATTGGAATATGTTCAATTGGCATAATTGTAATTAAATTAGATTCTTCTAATTTATGTGTTAGTGCAATATGACGTGAAAGACCATGTTGTAAAAACCCTTTTTTAATATTGTTGCGATGTTGATTCAAACGTAGATGTAGTTGTTGGCTTGTACGTCCAACATATTGTCTGCCGCATTTGCAGGTTATTAAATAGATGGTAAAGGAAGTTTGACAATCCATATGGGTTTTTATGGGATATTTCTCTCCAGTGTGGGTACTTGAAAAGCTGGTGCTCCCATGGTTGATCGACCGGCAGCACAGGCATCTAGATTTGCCGCATTTGAACACTCCTTTCTTGGCTAAAGAGCCGGAGGTCCTAATTGGATTTATAGTCGATGTAAGTTTATTTCTGCGACTCGGGGCAATAATGTTGCGCAGGGAAGGGGCCCTACGGAAAGTGATGCCAGGTTTATTGGGTAGTGTTTTTCCCAAATAGGGATCTGATCTTAAAATTCCCCAATGTTTCTGAAGGATCTTCTTAATCAAAAAATGTCCTCCTGAATAGGTGGTAATGAAATTATTCCTGTATTTTTGTCCCCCTGATATCAATGGTGGATTAATAGAACTTGATTCAGACACTGAGTCGGATGTGATTTCGGACGAGGGAAGGCAATCGTCTTGGGTAAGATTTAATGCTCGAAAATATGCATTTTTAATAAGTTCATTTGGGTAACCTTTTTCCAGGAACCGGTGTCTTAAACTTTTTACTTGTTTCTTAAAAGTTGAAAGATTGGTACAGTTCTTCCTTATACGTCGGAACTGTCGTAATTGCCACGAACTTGTGGCAAATGAAATTCGAAAATTCCCGACAGTGATTCCACCACACTCCAAAGAAGGGCTCCTAACTAAGAAAGAAAAGATGGCTCTGAAAAGAATCAAAGAAAACACAGATATTATAATTCGGACAAAGGAGGGGGGATTGTCATCCAAGATTTTGTGGATTATGAGAAGGAAGCATTCAAGATTTTGGGAGATCCCATCTATTACGAGAGAACCAGTGGGGATCCATTCCCACAACTCCAGAAAACTATTCTTAATCTGATAAATGACAGTTTTAGTAGGAATCTGATCACAAAAAAAAAAGAAATTTTTATACATTCAGAATCCCAGTGTTCCTTTCTATTACCATCTTCCCAAAGTTCACAAGAACGCTACCCACCCCCCAGGTCTACCGATAATCTCTGGGATTAATAGCCCAACGAGTAACATCTCGCAATATCTTAACTTGATTCTGCAACCACACGTACAAAAACTTCCGAGTTATTTGAAAAACTCGGACGATCTTATCCTCCTCCTGAAAAATCATCTATGAGAGGATAACATGATCTTTCTAATTATGGACGTCACCGCTCTCTATAGCAATATAGATCATGATCTAGGTATATCTAGTACCCGATCATTTTTAGAGAATGATTCTGACATGACACGTGAGCAGATTCCTTTTTTGTTACAGTGTCTGGAATTAATTTTGAAAAATAATTTTTTTTATTTTCAATGGCGGAACCTTCCACCAAAAGAAAGGCACGGCGATGGGGACCCGAATGGCCCCCTAGTACGCAAACCTTTTTATGGGGGTTTTTGAGGACACCTGGATTAGATCCAACCCCCTTTTTCAAAAGCATGTAGTGATGTATAAAAGATATATAGACGATTTGTTTGTCCTATGGAGAGGCACCCCGACACAAATACATAAATAGCAACAATTGAGGTATAACTCTAACTCCGAATTATTCCACCATTTCCATCGAGTTTTTAGATCTTTCCATCTCACACACCGGTAGAGAGATAACTACAGAAACGTATTTTAAGCCGGTAGATTCCAATAGTTACATGCCTTTTTCCAGTGGACATTATCATAAATGGAAAGTTAATATTCCTTATGGACAGTTCCGACGTATAAGGAAGAACTGTACCAATCTTTCAACTTTTAAGAAACAAGCAAAAAGTTTAAGACACCGGTTCCTGGAAAAAGGTTACCCAAATGAACTTATTAAAAATGCATATTTTCGAGCATTAAATCTTACCCAAGACGATTGCCTTCCCTCGTCCGAAATCACATCCGACTCAGTGTCTGAATCAAGTTCTATTAATCCACCGTTGATATCAGGGGGACAAAAATACAGGAATAATTTCATTACCACCTATTCAGGAGGACATTTTTTGATTAAGAAGATCCTTCAGAAACATTGGGGAATTTTAAGATCAGATCCCTATTTGGGAAAAACACTACCCAATAAACCTAGCATCACTTTCCGTAGGGCCCCTTCCCTGCGCAACATTATTGCCCCGAGTCGCAGAAATAAACTTACATCGACTATAAATCCAATTAGGACCTCCGGCTCTTTAGCCAAGAAAGGAGTGTTCAAATGCGGCAAATCTAGATGCCTGTGCTGCCGGTCGATCAACCATGGGAGCACCAGCTTTTCAAGTATCCACACTGGAGAGAAATATCCCATAAAAACCCATATGGATTGTCAAACTTCCTTTACCATCTATTTAATAACCTGCAAATGCGGCAGACAATATGTTGGACGTACAAGCCAACAACTACATCTACGTTTGAATCAACATCGCAACAATATTAAAAAAGGGTTTTTACAACATGGTCTTTCACGTCATATTGCACTAACACATAAATTAGAAGAATCTAATTTAATTACAATTATGCCAATTGAACATATTCCAATATCAGTACCGAATCGATTTGAGGTTCTATGCCGTAAGGAAATGTATTGGATCTATACATTACATTCCCTGCAACCGTTCGGCTTGAATGAGATTACTGAACTTGTCTGTTAAAACTACTATTCACCCCATTGAGCGTCTAGAATCTAATAATCATCAGTTATTATTTTGTTTTTATGTCTAAATTGGATATTTTGTGGGAATTTTTGTACTACCTTTTTTAATAGCATTATCGGTTTTCTATATGTATGTATGTTGATATGAGCTCGCTGGATGAGAGCGACCGACTTGACACAATATTTATGTCGCCTACCGTGGATGTGTGTGTCGGCTGGAGCAGCCGGTGTTTGTTTTTTCCTCGGCTTGGCGATGGCCCTCTTGCTGCGGCTGGGCCGTTTTTTTGGCTGCGGGTCGTCTCCCATCCCTGTCTTGGCCACGATGTGTGCTGTGCCGTCTTTGGTAAGCAGCCCTGTGTTTTTGCTCTTTAGCCATCGCATACCTATTAGCTAACTATGTTAGATCAAGAGACTCCAAGAGGAATGGGTCCACATGTTTTATTTTTATTATTTTTCTTATAATGATATTTTATCTGTACTTGAAAACACCTTTCATCCATAAAGGGTGTATATCATGATTATTGTTATTCTGCGATTTTACATATGCTATTTGTATATTTGAATTTATTAATATATTGTTTTGCGGGCTTTTCCCCCGTATATATATGACGTGTATGACATCTATCCTATCAGATGACCTGATGAAGAGGGGGTCCCACCCCTTGAAACGCGTAGTCTTTAGCGCTGATTAAAGTAATGTTGAATATTTTATCCACTGTCCTCCACGGCTAATTCTTTCATCGGGTGAGCGCCAAGAGGGTCCTGGTTTTCATCCTCTGCAAGTTGCAGTTTCTAACGCTGATTTCCCCGACCGCTACTGTGGAACACAGAGACGGGTAGGATCCAGGCTGCTTCCCGACTTCTCACCCTATCATTGGGTTACAAGCATCAATAGGTGTTGTGCTCTAAGCATAACACCCTCAGGTGAGCGGTTATCCTTACTGCTGCTTCCATTTATCTCTGTACTATCGGAGTAACGGCACATGTCCTTTGCGCTTTTGTCTGTTTTATTTCTTTTTCATATTGTACAAGTCTGAGTCTGAAGAAGTAGAACAAACAAACAAACAGCAGGATGTGCAGGCCAGCCAGGATGGTAAGTGACAGGCATGACACCTTCGGCGCTCCAACCACTGCTCCTACAGTCTAGGGACCTACTGTGATAGGTCATTGCAGTAGGTCCTTCCCCGTTCCTCTGGTCCAGGGAAGGACCTACTACAGTGGTTGGCACACAAAAGCAAGGTAGCACAGACATACTGCCTGCAGCCATATACTGGGGGGGTCTACAAATATATATATGGAGGCACAGAGAGGGCTTACTAGATATGGGAGTACTGAGGGGGCCTACAGAAAACAAAAAACAAAACTAAAAGTAGAAAATGGTGAATTATACTCACCGATAATTCCTTTTCTGCAAGTCTCCACGACAGCACCCGTGAGATTATCTCCTCCTCCTGATTGGGACAGGAAAAAACACTGAGAGGTTAAATTCCCCACCCCTTCCTGTCCACACCAGTGTATTTATAAAGAACACCAAAGGAAATGAAAAAAGTGCACCAAAAAACACTATAATAAAAAAACCAAAGGGCGGGATGTATGGGTGCGGTCGTGGAGACTTCCAGAAAAGGAATTATCGGTGAGTATAATTCACATTTCCCCCCACGTCTCCACGACAGCACCCATGAGAAATACCAAAGAATTTATTAGAGAGGGACTACAGCACTGAGAACTTTACGTCCAAAGGCCATATCCTCAGAAGACAAAATGTGAACTCTATAATGTCTGGAAAAGGTATGAAGGTTTTTCCAAGTGGCAGCTTTGCAAATCTGTTCTACAGAAGCTTCAGCTCTCTCTGCCCATGATGAGGAAATTGCTCTAGTAGAATGGGCCTTCAATTGTCTAGGAGGGGCTTTTCCTCTGGTCACATAAGCTTCTGAAATTGCGGTCTTAATCCATCTGGCTATAGAACTACTAGAGGCTTTCTTTCCTCTATTAGGGCCAGCAAACTGAATAAACAGATTGTCATCCTTCCTCCACTTACTAGTTCTTTTAATGTAGATGAGGACAGCTCTTATAACATCCAAAAGACTATATGATTTTTCTAAGTCATTTTTTGGATCTGAACAGGAGGATGGAACCACAATATCATGTGATCTATGAAGGTAGAGACAACCTTAGGGAGGAAGTTAGGATCAAGCTTAAAAATGATTTTGTCATCCAAAATTCTGATATAAGGCTCTCGGATAGAAAGAACCTGGATCTCACCTAGCTGTAGTGATGGCGATTAAAAATATAGCTTTGAGAGTTAAAACATTTTCAGAAATAGAATCCAGAGGCTCAAAGGGATCCAAAGGAAGAGCCTAGAACTCTATTTAAATTCCACTAAGGACAGATATTTAAAGTCATAGGTCTGAGTCTGCTGGACGCTTTAATAAACCTTGAAATCCACGTTATCAGCCAATTTTACATGACACTGAGAGCAGAAACCTGTACTTTGAGGGTACTAGGTGAAAGACCTAAATCAAATCCCTGCTGAAGGAAGTCTTGAATTTTAGGAATCACCGGAGTGTTGATAGAAAAAGAATCCCCACACCAAGAGATAAATTTCTTCCAGGTTTTAGTATAGATTCTACAGGTAGTATCTTTACGGCTAGATAGAAGGGTATTTACTACCTTTTCAGAGAAATCTTCCTTCAGCAGATTGGACTTTTCAATTTCCATGCTGTCAAGCTGAGGTTTCAGATCCTTTTGAAGAGGAAGGCAGATGGGATCCTCTACAGCCAGAGTCTTTAATAGAGAGAACCAGCTCCTCTTTGGCCAGTATGGAGCTACTAGGATTAGAATGCAATGATAGTTCATTAGCTTCTGAAGGACCCGAGATATTAGCGGCAGGGGAGGAAATGCGTATCCCATACTGAATGTCCAATCCTGAGCTAATGCATCTACTGCTAGCAGAGAGTCCCTTGGATTTAGGGAATAGAATAGATCCACCTTGTGATTTCTCTTGGTTGCAAACAGATCAATTTGAGGAACACCCCATCTCTCCGTAATCCTCCTGAATGCCCACGGAGCTAGAGACCATTCCCCTGGGTCTAATGTGTGTCTGCTCAGGAAGTCCGCCTCCAAGTTCCAGACCCCTTTGAGATGGACTGCTGAGATAGAAAGCACCCTGTTTTCTGCCCAAGAAAATATTTGATGCAAAATTGACTGGAGAGCTGTGTATCTTGGACCTTCCTGACGCCTTATAAAGGCCACTGCAGTCATGTTGTCCGAGTAAATGAGGATATAGCGATTTCTGCAGATCTCCTCCAACTCTTGGAGTGTCATCCATATTGCCAGTAGCTCTCTGAAGTTGGAAGATTTTCTTGCTGTCTGAGGATCCAATTTCCCTTGGACTACTCGAGACTCTGAGTGAGCACCCCATCCTGCTGCACTAGCATCCGTTGTTATGAGTAACTGGTTTGACGGAAACCAACTTACTCCCTTCTCTATATTCTTCTTGAATGTCCACCATCTTAGATGGGTTTTTACTTGAGTGGTAATTATCACTCTTCTGTCTAAAGCTTTCTGAGGCTTGTCCCAAATGGCTAGGATCCACTTTTGTAGAGGCCTGGAGTGAAACTGAGCCCAAGCTACTGATTGGATGCATGATGTCATATGACCTAGAGTGGACATTGCTGTCCTGATTGTACAGGAATGGAGGCTTAGAAACCTGGAGACTAATGCCTGCAGCAATACCCTTTTGGAATCCGGAAGAAAGGAGGTCTGGATCCTTGAATCCAAAAGGGTACCTAGGAAATTTTTCCTCTGACTGGGAATAAGATCTGATTTGTCTAGATTTAGGATCCAACCCAACTTCTGGAGAACAAATATAGCTCTCTGTAAATGAAGTTCCAGTTGAGGAACTGAGTCCGCCGCTATCAGTATGTCGTCTAGATAAGGGATAATTAGAATAGACTCCTTCCTGAGAAGGGCAACCACCTCTGCTAAGACTTTGTGAAAATTCGAGGCGCAGATGACAGGCCGAATGGGAGATAGACAAAGTGGCAGACCCTGGACCCCCACTGGATGGCAAATCTTAAATATTTTTGGGAATTTGAATGGATGGGAATGTGGTAATATGCATCGCAAAGATCAATAGTCGCCATCACCGCCCCCTCCTTTATTAACTGAACTGCAGACTTCACAGTTTCCATCTTGAATTTTTTGTAAACCACAAATTTGTTCAGGGGTTTCAGGTTTATAATTGTACGGAACTTCCCGTTTGGTTTGGAAACCAAAAACAGGGAAGAATAATGACCTAGGCCCCTCTGAAGGAGAGGAACCTCCTGGATAGCATCCAGGGAGAAAAGGTCCCGAACACCCTTGAGAACCAATTTCTAATTTTTTTTTACTCTGCTGAGTAACAACATACCTTGGAGGGGGAGGTGATGACAACTCGACCCGGAGGCCCTGAGATATTATCTCTACTATCCAGGGATTGGGAATTAGTGACTCCTAAACCGAGGCAAAATGGGAAAGCCTTGCCCCCACTGGCCTGGCGTCTTGCTTAGGGTTGGAAGAGGACTGACCGGGGTTAGTAAAGATATTTCTACTCCTACTGCCCTTCCTGTAAGACCAACGTCCTGTTTTCCCTTTACCTCCTCTGAAGGAATGGTCTGATTGGGAAAAAAGACGAAAAGGAGACTTTTTAGGTTGGACCTTATCTAAGGGCAATCCTTTTTCCAGAATAGAATCCAACTCTGGACCAAACAAAAATTTTCCATGAAAAGGAAGGGAGCAGAGTTTACTTTTTGAAGTCATGTCTCCCGACCAAGATTTTAACCACAGTACACGCCTAGTGGTAGTGGACAAAACAGCAGTACGAGAAGCAAGTTTTACCGATTCTGCAGAGGAATCAGATAAAAAATTAGATGCGATCTTAAGCAGAGGTAAGGATTCCAAAATCTGGTCCTTAGAGGTATCAGACTGGAGGTGGTATTCCAACTGGTCTAACCAAACTCCTAAAGTCCTGGCTACACAGGTAGAGGCTATACTAGGCCTTAACAGTGAGGAAGCAGCCTCCTGGGACCTTTTAAGCAAACTCTCTGCCTTTCTATCCATTGGATCTTTAAGTTGTGTAGCATCCTCGAAAGGCAGAGAGGTACGCTTTGCAACTTTAGCAAACGGGATATCTACTAATGGTATCATGTCCCAGGTAGTAGAGTCTGTAACATCAAAGGGATAACACCTTTTTAGACCCCTAGGAATAAAGGCATTCTTTCTGGCTTAGCCCATTCATCTTTAATAATTTTATGCAAATTTGTATGAACAGGGAAAGTACAGGGTTTCCTGTCTCCTAGGCCTCCAAAAAGGTCATCCTGTATAGACTTAGTCTCCTGAACTTCCTCTAAATTCAAGGTAGTACGGACAGACTTAATTAAGGATTCTATATCATCAGAATTAAACAAGAATTTTTTCAAAGAGGAATCTTCCTCTTCATGAGGATTTTCCACAAATTCTCCTTCTTCCAATTCTGGAGATACACTTTCTTCAAAATCCGAAAAAGACACCATTTTAGTATTTTTTACAGCTGAGGCATTAACCGAAGTAGTAGGAGCCACAGGGGTAACAGGTGTAAAAGAGGCCAATGCAGAGTGTATCTCTGAATGAATCATGGATTCAATTTCTTGCATAAGAGTTGGAGAGTCATCTTTTACTACTGACGCAATACATGATTTACACAAAGGTTTAGAAGCAGATTCAGGAAACTCCATATAGCATTTCTTAGGTTTTGATTTTTTCGGTTTAACCAAAGAACCTGCAGAATCCTTGTCTCCCTGCAAGTACAAGGAAGAGAGTGATAAAACACCATGCAATGAAGATAGGCCAGGGCGAACCCATAGGCCCTCAATACTCACGGATCCTGGGATCACTGGAGGATCTGGAACTTTTGCAGGTGAGCTCATGATGCAACCTTGTATTTTCCAACGCTGGAATCAGTTAGAGCAGCTTCCATCTGGGAAAGGGGCTTCTTATAGGAAAAAAGCCGGTCTTCAGATTCAAATTCCCCGCCCGAGCGCGGCCGGAAGTGACGTCAGACGCCAGCATCCCCGGCCGGAAGAAAAATAAACTAGAAGCGCTTGCGCGAGGAGAGAACTCCTCGCTAAAGGCAGAGACCGCTGAAGGAGACCGTAAAGAGACCCGTACAGAGACCCGTACACTATACGGTGCTCCCGTGGTATCCCTCCGCCTCCATGCTCCCGGAGCGGACCTACAGAGAGGACCGGACCACGGGGAGAAAAAGACAGGGGGTGTGCTATGCTCACACCCCGAGTCCGCAAGGCCCCGGTAAGGACCTGCATTTCTTCATGCAGGAGAGTCAGAAACCCCCCCTGCACCTCTCAGCTCCTTCCCTGACTGGGACAGGAAAAAACACTGGTGTGGACAGGAAAAAACACTGGTGTGGACTGGAAAAAACACTGGTGTGGACAGGAAGGGGTGGGGAATTTAACCTCTCAGTGTTTTTTCCTGTCCCAATCAGGAGGAGGAGATAATCTCATGGGTGCTGTCGTGGGGGGAAATTGCATTTTTTTTTTTTTCCAGCTTTACAATACATTTTATGGTAAAATGAAAGGTGCTATTGCAAAGTACAATTGGTCCGCAAAAACAAGCCCTCATATGTCTATATGGATGGAAAAATAAAAAAGAGTTATGGTGTTAAAAGGCGAGAAGAATAAGGGAAAAAAATTAAATTAAAATAGGCTGTGTTGTCAAGGTTAAAAAGCCCGTGTCCTTAAGAGGTTAAGGGCATAATGCAAAATTTCCTGAAGGCACCCATGAAAGTAAATTATCTGGGACTTTTTAACAACATGCTGGGTATTCATTTATAGACAAATAAAATGGCATGTATGTTTTTTTTTTTGCTTTATATAATTTAAGTTATTAAAGGAAAACTGTCAGCTATCGCCCCCTGCACTAACCTGAGGTATTGGCTGGTAGTGCAGGGGATGCTGATCAGTTTGATCCTTACCTTGCCCGGACCCGCGCGCCGTTCGGCCGTAATCTTCTATTTTCGGTATATTCAAATGAGGTGCAAACTGGCACTCTGACGTCAGTGACGGGCCGCAGCACCACCCTGCTCATCAATATGCCTCCCCTCCCTCTGCCTCTCCCTCTTCTCCCCGCTCTGTAATGAAGAGAGAGGGGAGTAATATTGACGAGCTGCGTGGCACTGCGGCCCGGCACTGACATCAGAGTGGCAGTTAGTACCTCATTTGAATATACCAAAATTAGAAGATTAAGGCCGAACGGTGCGGCGGATCCGGGCACGGTAAGCATTAAACTGATCAGTGCGGGGGAAGAAAGCTGACAGTTTTCCTTTAAGGAATTAAGTTTATACAAATTTTACAAGGACTACTGACAGAGTATGGATTAAAAACAACCCTTCTTTTTCTTATTCCAGTGCAACTAAAATCAAAATAGCAAAAATTTAGAAAAAGGGGCAAAAAAGGGTTGTCCAGGCAGGAGGTATTTTTAAATATGTGGCTGGGTTTGCATTGAAAATAACCACTGTATACTTACCAGGCCTGCTCCTCCAGCACCACTGTCAGTTTGCTGAGTGGCCTACCCGCTTCTTAAATAGTTCTGCTGATGTTCTGGGTAGACAGGAATTTACAGATCTTTATACTGTCTATGTTGAGCAGACAAGCAGTTAAGATGAGGACCATGTAGAGACCAGGCTCTCTGGAAACCGCCAGTGGTGCTGGAGCATGCTGGATAAGTATAGTGCTTTTTTATTTTCAGTGCAGCCCGGCTCAGATATTTACAAACACCCCCTAACCAGAAAACCCCTTTAAATTAAAATCTATAGAAACACATTGGCACAGATTTATCAAACTGTGTGAGAGAAAAAGTGGAGTGATTTTCCCACAGCAACCAATCACAGCTCAGGTTTCACTTTACCAGAGCTTGTTAGCGAAGCTGTGATTGGTTGCTGTGGGAAAATCACTCTAATTTTGCTCTCACACAGTTTGATAAATCTCCCCCATTGTGTCTCTACAGTACTCATGGAGAACTATGTGCCTCTATGACAACAGACTACAAACAATGACTTTTAATTCTGATTCCACAAACAAGCAGTACTATTGCTCCTTTAACCCCTTAAGGACTCAGCCCATTTACGATTTTGTTTTTTCCTCCTCGCCTTCAAAAAATCATAACTCTTTTATATTTTTATCCATAGACTAGTATGAGGGCTTGTTCTTTGCGCGACCAGTTGTCCGTTGTAATGCCATCACTCACTTTACCATAAAATGTATGGCGCAACCAAAAAAATACTATGTGTGAGGAAATTAAAAAGAAAACCATAATTTATCAAATTTTGGAAGGTTTCGTTTTCACACCATACAATTTACGGTCTGTATTCTTTGGGTCAATGCGATTAAAATGATACCCATGATAATGTACTTTTCTATTACTGTTGTTCTGAAAAAAAAATCGCAAACTTTTTAACCAAATTAGTATGTTTAAAATCCACCTATTTTGAAGACCTATAACTTTTTCATTTTTCCGTCTAAGCGGAGGTATGAGGGCTCATTTTTTGCACCGAGATCTGTACTTTTTATTGATACCATATTTGCTTATATAAAACTTTTAATACATTTTTTATAAATTTTTTGGGGAAATAAAATGTTATAAAAAAAATGCAGCAAGTTTGGACTTCTTTTTTACGTTAACCCCGTTCACTGTACGGTATCATTAACATTATATTTTTATAGTTTGGATATTTACGCACACGACAATACCAAATATGTATATAAAATGATTATTATTTTTTAACACTTTTTGGGGGTGACATAGGGAAAATTTATGTTTTTATTAGGGGTTTTTCACTTTTTTTTTTTTTTTTTTTTTTAACTTTCATTTTTACAATTTAATAGTCCCCATAGGGGACTATTTAAAGCAGTTATTCGATTGCTAATACTGTTCAGTGCTATGCATAGGAAATAGCACTGATCAGTATTATCGGTCATCTTCTGCTCTGGTCTGCTCGATCGCAGACCCTTGGAAGGCAGCGGTGGCAGGTGAGGGAACCTCCGTCTGCCATTCTGGATGATCGGATCACCGCAGTATTGATCAGGGCATCGGAGGGGTTAATGGCGGATGTCGGCCATTACCGGCGGGTCCCTGGCTGCTATCAGCAGCCGGGACCTGCCGCGCATGACACGAGCATCGCTCCGATGCTCTCGGTTATGTATAGGACGTAAATGTACGTCCTGGTGCATTAAATACCAACTCACCAAGACGCACATTTACGTCCTGCGTCATTAAGGGGTTAAAAGTATGTTGGAAAGAAGTAGAGGATAGATGGAAGGTAAACAAACTGCAGGATTAGACTACACATGGGGACTGTGGATACGTAGGTCATCGCTGGAGATGTAGATACAACATAGAAGATGATTTTTAATGGAGACTATTTAAAAAATAGTTTTTTATGTTAGATGTATATGCTCAATACAAATATGAAAAGGTAGATGGAAGAGGGACATCAAAACTTTATTCTTTAAAAACAAATAAAAGTAACACCCTGGTAAAACACTAAGCTTTAAGAGGGCTTTCTGGGACTTTTTAGTCCGTGTCTTAACCACAATATAGGTCATTAATCGCTGATGAATGGGATGCCAACAACTGGCACCGGCCCTTGCCAATCCGCTGTTCCCCCCACACTATACAGTGAATGAGGCCAGAAGTCCTGCACTCTTCATTGTATAGGGGTGGCTCTGAGTAACTGCAGCTTGTCTCCCATTCACTTCAAAAGATAGGTCATCACCAAAAAGGCCTGGAAAATTTCTTATAGTTGTACCTGCACCACAAATAAACACTTTGCTCCCAAGTGTAACTCCAGCTCGTCTGCAGGCATGGATTCCAACAGAGAGAGGTTCTATCAGGGCACCTTCTTCAAATGTTACATTGTCCGGAAGCCTGGAACAAGCAATGAAAAATAAAAAACACATTAATTTAGAAGAAAAAAAAAAAGATATATTTACCTACATTTCTGTTTTCAACCAACCCTGAACAAAATGGAGGTGTTGGCCAATAAGCTTATGTAGGTGGGCTGGGACTATGACTGTGACTACAAAAGAAGAGGGAGAACTTTGAGGGGAAATTGACATGGGGAGATAGATAACTTATTTATTGGGGGAATGGTATGGACACAATTTTTCAGGTACACTTTCATGAAGTACAAATGTTGCGACAGAACGACACCAATACTGTACAATGACAATTCAAGCACTGTACGTGACATTTTTACTAGAATTGTGGCAAAACTGGACCAACATATATTTTGGAGCAGTGTAATAATGGGGTTTCTCAATAAATTTCTAAATGAGTGAATTGGTTTCACCTTGAATCCTGGCCACACAGTATCTGAGCACAAGGCTCCACCTTGCCTCTCAAATGATGTATAGAATCAGGTCAGCTGTTGGCGGTACATCTAGAACACTTGCCTAATGTCGTGTCCTCGCTCTCACGCCATTTCAGGGAGCAACATCAGGGAGACACATCTGTCATATGGACATAGAGAATCTTCGTTGTCTCCTGCTCAAAAGGGATATATCTTTGATGTTTAGGCTGGAAGCCAGGCAGCCCAAAGGCCTTAACCCCTTAAGGACTCAGCCCATTTTGGCCTTAAGGACTCAGACAATTTAATTTTTACGTTTTCATTTTTTCCTCCTCGCCTTCTAAAAATCATAACTCTTTTATATTTTCATCCACAGACTAGTATGTGGGCTTGTTTTTTGCGCGACCAGTTGTCCTTTGCAATGACATAACTCATTATATCATAAAATGTATGGCGCAACCAAAAAACACTATTTTTGTGGGGAAATTAAAACGAAAAACGCAATTTTGCTAATTTTGGAAGGTACAATTTATGGTAAAAATGACGTGTGTTCTTTATTCTGAGGGTCAATACGATTAAAATGATACCCATTATTACATACTTTTATATTATTGTTGCGCTTAAAAAAAATCACAAACTTTTTAACCCAATTAGTACGTTTATAATCCCTTTATTTTGATGACCTCTAACTTTTTTATTTTTCCGTATAAACGGTGGTATGGGGGCTCATTTTTTGCGCCATGATCTGTACTTTTTTTGATACCACATTTGCATGTAAAAAACTTTTAATACATTTTTTATAAAAAATTTTTTTATAAAATGTATTAAAAAAGTAGGAATTTGGGACGTTTTTTTTTTTTTTTTTTTCGTTCACGCCGTTCACCGTACGGGATCATTAACATTTTATTTTAATAGTTCGGACATTTACACACGCGGCGATACCAAATATGTCTATAAAAAAAAATTACGCTTTTTGGGGGTAAAATAGGAAAAAACGGACGTTTTACTTTTTAATTGGGGGAGGGGATTTTTCACTTTTTTTTACTTTTACTTTTACATTTTTTTTTACACTTGAATAGTCCCCATAGGGGACTATTCATAGCAATACCATGATTGCTAATACTGATCTGTTCTATGTATAGGACATAGAACAGATCAGTGTTTTCAGTGATCTTCTGCTCTGGTCTGCTCGATCACAGACCAGGAGACGCCGGGAGCCGGACGGAGGAAGGAGAGGGGACCTCCGTGCGGCGTTCTGAATGATTGGATCCCCGCAGCAGCGCTGCGGGCGATCCGATCATCCATTCAAATCGCGCACTGCTGCAGATGCCGGGATCTGTATTGATCCCGGCACCTGAGGGGTTAATGGCGGACGCCCGCCTGGTGCCAGAAAGTTTAACAGATTTGTAAATCACTTCTATTTAAAAATCTTAATCCTTCCAGTAATTATCAGCTGCTGTATGCTACAGAGGAAGTTGTATAGCACTTTCCTGTCTGACCAGCGCTGCCACCTTTGTCCGTGTCATGAACTGTCCAGAGTAGAAGCAAATCCCCATAGAAAACCTCTCCAGCTCTGGACAGTTCCTAACACTGACAGAGGTGGCAGCAGAGAGCACTGTAGTATATGACTGGATGACTGGAAAGAACTGCACAGTTTTCTCTGTAGTATACAGTAGATAAGTACTGGAAGGGTTAAGATATTTCTTAATAGAAGTAATTTACATATCTGTTTAACTTTCTGGCACCAGTTGATATGAAATTTTTTTTCCCACCAGAGTACCCTTTTAACCCCTTAAAGACACAGGACGTAAATGTACGTCCTGGTGAGGTGGTACTTAACGCACCAGGACGTACATTTACGTCCTGTGCATAACCGCGGGCATGAGTTTTCCTTTAATCTATGCCAGGACCTAAATTTCACATATTAATATTCTGAAGCTAAAAGGGGGGAATCAGAGTGCATTTTCTTTCAGCAATTTTTGCCTTATTTTATATAGATATGTTCCAGTACTTTCATCTATTTATTTCTGTGTTGCCTTCTGTATTGCCTATATTTACTTGTTTATATGTTAGATGGGATATTGCATATACAGAAATGTAAGGTACACTGGATATCCCCTTTTAGTATATGTAAATTATGATATGCATTTGTATTTATGGTGCTGTTCCCATGTCTGAGCCATTTGTTTGTGATACCATTCCAGATCTTATTTTATCTAATTGTTCTGAAGCCACTGATCATTTTGTATGAGTATTTACTGCACTTCTTTGTAATCATAACATGCACTATGACCAAGGGTGAGTAATCCAAAATGCGTCAGAATCCAGTAGTATTCTTGTACTACTGGATTTAATAAAGCACCTTTCATTGCATTTCCTTTAATATAGAACAGGTCCTTCCCCATCACAATTGTTATCTCCCAAATAAAATAAAAAAACTATCTGAACATATTTTGATCTCTCTCTGCTAAAATTAATGTAAAGTCTGTTTCCCCCTAAAACTGAGTGACATTATTAGATTGCTATTAATCTGTATTAAGGAAAGTTTTATATAAAAAAAAAAAAAAAAAAAAAAAAAAAGGAATGAAATTATATTAGGCAAGAAACGATAACTCTTCAGATTTATAAAATTAAAAAACCTAGATGAATTTAGAACTTTAAAGAGCAGAAAAGAAGAGACCTTAAAGCAGTGTTTTCCAACCTTTGAAGCTCCAGGACAGCCCTGAGAATTTAAAACAATTTATGAATGATACTTTCTACTATTTTGTACCTGAATTAAAGGGGTACTCCAGCCCTAAGACAATTTATCCCCTATCAAAGAATAGGGGATAAGATGTCTGACCGCAGGGGTCCCGTCGCTGGGGACCCCCGCAATCTCTCATGCAGCACCCACCTTTAGGACTGGGCGGTATACCGGTTCATACCGAATACCGAAATTGTTGTGCGGCACGATATGAATTTTTCCTATACCGCAATACCGGTTTGGCACCTCCCCCTTGGGAATGAATTATCAGCGCAGCGCTGTCTCCACATTGGGGAACTAATCATGAGTTACCCGCCAGCGCTGTTCTGCTACCCCCCAATAAATGATCAGCCCAGCGAGGTACTACTCACATGTCACCCACAAGCACTGCCCTCCTCCTCTTTGTTGGGGGCCGCAAGCGCTGGAACTCTATACTGTATGCCAGTGGTCTCCAACCTTTGGACCTCCAGATGTTGCAAAACCATAACTCCCAGCATGCCCGGACAGCCAATGGCTGTCTGGGCATGCTGGGAGTTGTAGTTTTGCAACAGCTGGAGGTCCGCAGGTTTGAGACCACTGCTGTATGCTGTATCCCTACGCCCGGGCTGCAAAAGATAAAGAAAATAAACTTTAACTTACATACGTCGGCCTTACGCTGGGGACGGGAACGTCGAACAGTGGAATGCTGAGCCCACTGTCATGGCTGGACATCGCTCCGGCCGGTGATAGGCTGACGCTGTCCGACGTTCCAGTCCCAAGAAACAGCGCGAGGCCGACGTAGGTAAGTTAAAGTTTATTTTCTTTATCTTTTGCATCCCGGGCAGAGGGATACAGCGTACAGCATTGGTCTCAAACCTGCAGACCTCCAGCTGTTGCAAAACTACAACTCCGAGCATGTCCGGACAGCTGTTGGCTGTCTGAGCATGCTGGGAGTTGTAGTTTTGCAACATCTGGAGGTCCGCAGGTTGGAGACCACTGGCGTACAGTATAGAGTTCCATCGCCTACGGTCCCCAACAAAGAGAAGGAGGGCAGCGCTTGCGGGTGACATATGTCAGTATTACCCCGCTGGGCTGATCATTAATATGGGGGGAGCAGAACAGCGCTGGCAAGTCACATGATTTGGAGGGGGGGGGGGAGCAGAACAGCGCTCGCGGGTCACATGATTTGGGGGGGTGAAAGAAATACAGTTATATACCGTGGAACCGCCATAAGTTACAAAAATACCGTGATACACATATTTGGTCATACCGCCCAGCTCTACCCACCTTTTCAGCTGCACACAGTGCTGGAGGCTCCGTGTCTGAAGCCTCACGACCACGGAGCAGTAATCACAGTCAGGACACATATTTCACCACTTCAGCCATTACCACATTCAGGTCTCACATTTTATTTCAGCTGCAGTAATCACATTCAGGACTCACAATTAGATCCCCCCTCACAGTAATCATTACAGCAGTCCTGTACTCTTCTCTGGCAGGCTTCTCTGCTAGGCAGCTTTGTGGGTGCACAACTCATTTCCCTTTCCCTGTATTAATCACTTACAGGGTAAAAGCAATAATCACATGCATGGCTCACATCTAATGCACCTTCTCAGTACGCACATGGATGGCTCACATATCATGCACCTTCTTAATATGCACATGCATGGCTCACATATCATGCACCTTCTCAATATGCACATGTATGGCTCACATATCATGCACCTTCTCAATATGCACATGCATGTCTCACATCTCATGCACCTTCTCAGTATGCACATGCATGGCTCACATATCATGCACCTTCTCAATATGCACATGCATGGCTCACATCTAATGTGCCTTCTCAGTATGCACATGCATGGCTCACATATCATGCACCTTCTCAATATGCACATGCATGGCTCACATCTCATGTGCCTTCTCAGTATGCACATGCATGTCTCACATATCATACACCTTCTCACTATGCACATGCATGGCTCACATCTAATGCATCTTCTAAGTATGCACATTCATTGCTCACATTTCGTGCACCTTCTCAATATGCACATGCATGCCTCACATCTAATGCATCTTCTCAATATGCACATGCATGTCTCACATCTCATGCACCTTCTCAGTATGCTCATGCATGGCTAACATCTAATGCATCTTCTCAGTATGCACATGCATGGCTCACATATCATGCACCTTCTCAGTATGCACATGCATGGCTCACATATCATGCACCTTCTCAGTATGCTCATGCATGGCTAACATCTAATGTATCTTCTCAGTATGCACATGCATGGCTCTCATATCATGCACCTTCTCAGTATGCACATGCATGTCTCACATATCATGCACCTTCTCAGTATGCACATGCATGGCTCACATCTAATGCATCTTCTCAGTATTCACAAGCATGGCTCACACATCATGCACCTTCTCAATATGCACAAGCATGTCTCAATCTCATGCACCTTCTCAGTATGCACATGCATGGCTCACATATCATGTACCTTCTCAGTATGCACATGCATGGCTCACATATCATGTACTCCCTCAGTACGCACATGCATGGCTCACAACCCATGCACCCCCTCTGTAATAACATATATGGCTCACATGTCATCTCTAATCCCTCCCACTGAAGCCCTTTCCACAGCAGTAATCACAGCTCACACATCTCCTACCTATCCCCTTCCCAGTAGTAATTACAAGCATGGCCTGTACCCCAATGTACATAGATTGGTTATAAGAAGCCATAAGCAGGGCTCTGTAATTGCTCCTGGGCTGGTCTAATACTCCTATATCACTGGGCGGTCGGTCTAGCAGATGTACCTAGGGTGCGGTATTAAGGACATTAAGATTGGAAATCACTGCCTTAGTGTTGATGCATGCATGTGTCAAATAGTTGTTAAAACATGCAAAAAAAAAAACAACAAATTAATATGTTTCTTACTTATAGCAAAAGCTGGCGTTGTGTGTGTAGTATCTACATAAATTCCCATCATCAGGTGGTGTGGCACAGAAAAAAATAGTGGGAGACAGGTTATAGCGCCCGTTTTTGCAGAACTCATCATTTTCTCTTGGAACTCCTGGTTCAATGGCCACTCTGTCACCTGCAATGTCCATATATATACAAAATCTTCAACATGTCTTCACAAGTCTAACAAACATTTACAGTGGATCGGACATCACAAAAGCCATATTAATTGACAACATCTGAAGAAAACAAACCAAACCTTTATATTATTAGAGCAGTTTCCTCCAAAATAAATATTAGTATCACTATTAAATATAGGTACAGAACATAAACAAGGTTGTTCTGTTATGTAAAGATGTTTTGTGTTCAGCAGTTCTGGGAATGCTGGGTGACATCTAATTTAACCATAGCTATTGCTCACACAAGGTCTGTCACCCAGCTTTTCCAGAATCCTGAATGGTTACATTAGGGAGATACAATTCCATCCTCTGTTCACTGCATGACTGGGCAAAATCTTAACTTTGGGTTTCGGAAAGTTATGTAAAAGTCCTGTGGGAGTGTTAATGAATGGTAACCATACAGTGTCTTACATTTTTGTGATGTGACTCATTAGTGTTACAAAGTCTAAGGTGTAAATACCGAGCTGGTGTCTTAAATTTGGTGTTATTGCTCCCACACTCTCTAATACCTCACTGAGGATCTGAAAAAAAAAGAATTGTTGCCCTACATTAAGATGGCCTAGGCTATAAGAAGAGATACAACTCAGACTTGAGGAGAGGGCACAGGATCATTAGGTGCTGAAAGGAACTACCACATCGACTTGAATGATCCTGTGCCCTCTCCTGAAGTCCAAGTTGTATCTCTCCATGTAAAATAACGGGAAGGCTGCAGATAGGAACGTCCACCTTTTGCTTCATACATGTGTCCCATTGTTGTGTATGAGGTCACACAACCAACTGTGGTAATCGGTCTCTACCATTGTCCGCACCACTGCTTTGATGTTTTTACGCTATGGAGCGCCTCTGTTCTTTGTTCTAGGCTATAAGAAGATTGTTAAGACCCTGAAACTGAGCTGCTGCACGGTGTGTGGGCAAGACCATACAGCAGTTTTACAGGATAGGTTTCACTCAAAACAGGTCTTACTATGGTAGACAAAAGAAGTTCAGCGCACATGCTCATATACTCATATTCAGAGGTTGCCTTTGGGAAATAGATGTTATGAGTGCTGCCAGCATTGCTGCAGAAATTGAAAAGGTGGGGGGTCAGCCTGTCCGTGCTCAGACCGTACACCACATACTGGTCTGCATGGCTGTTGTCCCAGAAGGAAGCCTCTACTAAAGATAATGCAAAAGAAAGCCCACAAACAGTTTGCTGTAGAAAAGTAGGCTAAGGACATTGATTACTGGAACCATGACCTGTGGTCTGATGAGACCAAGATAAACTTATGTGGTTTAGATGGTGTCAAGTGTGTGTGGTGCCAACCAGATAAGGAGTACAAAGAAAAGTGTCTTGTCTACAGACATGAATGGTGATGGGAGTGTCATGGTCTGGGGCTACATGAGTGCTGCTTGAACTGGGCAGCTGCAGTTCATTGGAAAGTTAAAGAAGTTGACAGTAAAAGTGATGAACTGTAGAAGAAGTAGTAAAGGAGTTTTAAGAGGCACTGTCATTATGAAAAACTTTTTATATTTTGTAGTACTACTGATGAGAGGACTTTCTTAAATATACATTTATCATTATTTTTTTTTATTTTATTAAAAAAATAAAAAAATAGCTGACACTAGGGGTCATCTATCTTTATGCAGACAGACTACTCTGTATTTTGCAGCATACTGAATACCGGCTGTAAAGTGTGTTGGTATCCAGTATAGGAGATCACTGCTGCACCACTGCAGCTGTTCCTAAACTACAACTCCCATTATGGGAGTTGTAGTTTTGTAACAGCTGGGGGTACAATCTTTGAAAAACTCTTGTTTTAGAGCTGTGCATTCTCCAGCTGTGTGCCTTCAGCTTTTGCAAAACTACAGGCAAAGGATGTGTGGGCATGCTGGGAGTTGTAGTTTGCAACAGCTGTTACAAAACTACAACTTCCAGCATGCTCGAACAGCCAAAGCTTTCTTTGACTCATGAGTGACAAAGAAGCTGATCAGACATTCAGGAGTCTGTGAAAGCTGAATGACACACATAGTGACAGCTACGTTGATTAACATTCAGCTTTACTAGGAACAGATAGAAAATGTATGCATAAAAACTATTGTGCAGTGATTTGCAGACTGTCAGGCTGCTCCCAGACTCAGAGAAGATGAGTCATCACAGTGAGGGAGAGAGATGGACACGCCCCCTCCACAAGGCAAGAAGAAAAAAACAATGAGCAACATGTAAATACTATTTGTTAGGGATATGTAGACACATAAAAATTATATGTATCAGAATTAGATACTGAATAACATATCCCCCCTTTTTTTTTTTTTTGGCACTATGACAGGTACGCTTTAAGTATGCATGGGATAGGAATAAGGCTATCCTTTATGTAAGATATGGTCAGAGACTATCAATAGTTTTCAGAATATCAGGCAGAAAAAATGGGCCGAATGGTTCTTTTGTGCTGACAGCATGTCTCCAGACCTAAACCCTATAGAGCATCTGTGGGGCATCCTCACATGAAAGGTGGGGAAGCACAAGATCTCGAACATCCACCTGCTGATGTTGTCATGGAGGAGTGGAAGAGGAATCCAATTGCAACCTGTGAAGCTCTGGTGACCTCCATGTCCAAGAGGTTTAAGATAGTGTTGTAATATAATGGTGGCTACACAAAATGTATTGACAGTTTGGGCCCAATTTGGACATATCCACTTAGGGGTATACACACTGTTATACAGACTGTGCACTCACTACTTTACATTTCTTCTCGGATCCGGTTCCCAGCCTGTTTTATAATTATGATATAACTATTGCATAGCGTTTCAGATTAATCATATACCGATGTAATATGAGAGCCTGTCATTTGCATGCTGCCTAGTTGCCCAGTTTAGACAGCATGAAACTGATGACAGATGCCCTTCAAATGTTTTAATATAGTGTGCCATAAATCTTTAGGACAGATTGAGTCCTCTGTTTAGTATTTCAAAGACAGTGTGAAGGCATGCAGAATACTTTTAGTAACAAACCTGTACAGCTTATGTGACCAGCCATGATTGTTGTGTACCTGCTTTCAGATGAGTCACTGAGGATCCCACTTTTACCACTGTCCCCGAGGCTTCATGTCCAAGAACCATAGGTTTTTTCACTATAAAATCACCAATGCGACCATGTTGCCAGTAGTGTACATCTGACCCACATATTCCAACTGAATGCATCCGCAGCAAAACCTCTGCAAATACATGGTATTAAAAATATGTTAACATCTGCAGGTCTCTAAACAATCAGTGATTTATAAAAGCAATACTGTAAAACCCAGAAATCTGAGGTTAACTGGGAGAAAAAGTCAGAAGCAAGTTAGAAATACCATTTTAGTGACTGCAATAGATACACTTAATGACTGAGCAGGCAGGTCATTGTGCCAAGACAGACACAATTGTACCTTGTGATGATACCTTTCATTTTAATGTAAAATGTATAGCGCAACCAAAAAATATTTGTTGGGGGAAATTGAAAAGAAAACCACAATTTTGAGACATTTGGGGATTTTCTCTTTTAACCCCTTAAGGACGCAGGACGTAAATGTACGTCCTGGTGCGGTGGTACTTAACGCACCAGGACGTACATTTACGTCCTGTGCATAACCGCGGGCATCGGAGCGATGCCCGTGTCATGCGCGGCTGATCCCGGCTGCTGATCGCAGCCAGGGACCCGCCGGCAACGGCCGACGCCCGCCATTAACCCCTCAGGTGCCGGGATCAATACAGATATCGGCATCTGCGGCAGTGCGCGATTTCAATGAATGATCGGATCGCCCGCAGTGCTGCGGGGATCCTATCATTCAGAACACCGCACGGAGGTCCCCTCACCTTCCTCCTTCCGGCGTCTCCTGCTCTGGTCTGAGATTGAGCAGACCAGAACAGAAGATCGCCGATAACACTGCTCTGTTCTATGTCCTATACATAGAACAGATCAGTATTAGCAATCATGATTATTGCTATGAATAGTCCCCTATGGGAACTATTCAAGTGTAAAAAAAAAAAAAAAAAAAAAAAAAAATGTAAAAGTAAAAAAAAATTTGAAAAATCCCCTCCCCAATAAAAAAGTAAAACGTCAGTTTTTTCCTATTTTACCCCCAAAAAGCGTAAAAAATAAATTTAATACACATATTTGGTATCGCCGCGTGCGTAAATGTCCGAACTATTAAAATAAAATGTTAATGATCCCATACGGTGAACGGCGAACGTAAAAAAAAGAAATCCAAAATTGCTGCATTTTTTAATACATTTTATTAAATAAAAATTATAAAAAATGTATTACAAGTTTTCTATATGCAAATGTGGTATCAAAAAAAAGTAAAGATCATGGCGCAAAATATGAGCCCTCATACCGCCGCTTATACGGAAAAATAAAAAAGTTAGAGGTCATCAAAATAAAGGGATTATAAACGTTCTAATTGGGTTAAAAAATTGTGATTTTTTTTAAGCGCAACAATAATAGAAAAGTACATAATAATGGGTATCATTTTAATCGTATTGACCCTCAGAATAAAGAACACACGTCATTTTTACCGTAAATTGTACGGCGTGAAAACAAAACCTTCCAAAATTAGCAAAATTGCGTTTTTCTTTTTAATTTCCCCACAAAAATAGTGTTTTTTGGTTGCGCAATACATTTTAGGATATAATGAGTTATGTCATTACAAAGGACAACTGGTCGCACAAAAAACAAGCCCTCATACTAGTCTGTGGATGAAAATATAAAAGAGTTATGATTTTTAGAAGGCGAGGAGGAAAAAATGAAAACGTAAAAATTAAGGCCAAAATGGGCTGAGTCCTTAAAGGATTAAAGGGGTTCTCTGTTTTTTTTCATATCAACTGGCTCCAAAATGTTAAAAGGATTTGTAAATTACTTCTATTAAACATTTTTAATCCTTCCAGTACTTACCAGCTGTTTAACCCCTTAACGATGCAGGACATATATTTACGTCCCCGCGTCATATTAGGTCGGTCCCAGCGGCCATCAACGGCCGGGACCCGCGGCTATTACCGGACATCACCGATTGCAGTGATGCCCGATATTAACCCTTCATATGCGGCGATCAAAGTTGATCGCCACATCTGAAGTGAAACCGAAACCTTCCCGGCAGCTCAGCAGTGACGTTCGGGACCACCGCTGTGAAATTGTGGCATCTCGAACAGCTTGCAGGATGCGAGGAGGATCCCTACCTGCTTCCTGCGTGTCTGATTGCCAAACGACTGCTCCGTGCCTGAGATCCAGGCAGGAGCAGTCGAGCGGTGATAACACTGGATCATGCTATTGCATGGCAGTGATCAGTGTAGAAAATCAGTGTGTGCAATGTTATAGCCCTCTAGGCTATAACATTGCAAAAAAAATTAAAATAAAGTGAAAATAAAGTGTTAATAAATGTGATTTAACCCCTTCCCTAATAAAAGTCAGAATCCCCCCCCCTTTTTCCCATTAAAAAAAAAAAAAATGGAAAATTTAAAATATAAACATATGTGGTATCGCCGTGTGCGTAAATATCCAAACTATAAAAATATATTGTTAATTAAACCACACGGTCAATGGCGTAGACGTAAAAAAATTGGAAAGTCAAAAATAGCGTATTTTTTGGTCACTTTTTATACAAAAAAAATGAATAAAAAGTTATCAAAAAGTCCGATCAATAAAAACTTAATATCACGGCGTAAAAAATGAGCCCTCATACATCACCATATGCGGAAAAATATAAAAGTTATAGGGGTCAGAAGAGGACATTTTTAACCCCTTAAGGACCAGGCCAATTTCCACTGTAGGACCAGAGCGTTTTTTGCACATCTGACCACTTTCACTTTAAGCATTAATAACTCTGGGATGCTTTTACCTTTCATTCTGATTCCGAGACTGTTTTTTTGTGACATATTCTACTTTATGTTAGGGGTAAAATTTTGTCGATACTTACACCATTTCTTGGTGAAAAAATCCAAAATTTAATGAAAAAAATTGAAAATTTTGCATTTTTCGAACTTTGAAGCTCTCTGCTTGTAAGGAAAATAGACATTCCAATTAAATTATATTTTGATTCACAAATACAATATGTCTACTTTATGTTTGCATCATAAAGATGACATGTTTTTACTTTTGGAAGACATCAGAGGGCTTCAAAGTTCAGCAGCAATTTTCCAATTTTTCATAACATTTTCAAAATCGGAATTTTTCATGGACCATTTCAGGTTTGAAGTGGATTTGAAGGGCCTTCCTATTAGAAATACCCCACAAATGACCCCATTATAAAAACTGCACCCCTCAAAGTATCCAAAATGACATTCAAAAGATTTGTTAACCCTGTAGGTGTTTCACAGGAATAGCAACAAATTGAAGGAGAAAATTAAAAATCTTCATTTTTTACACTGGCGTGTTCATGTAGACCCAGTTTTTGAATTTTTACAAAGGGTAGAAGGAGAGAAATCTTCCTAAAATGTGTAACCCAATTTCCCTCGAGTAAGGAAATACCTCATATGAGTATGTCAAGTGCTCTGTGAGTATGTCAAGTGCACTAGAGGGCTCAGAAGGGAAAGAGCGACAGTGGGATTATGGAGAGTAAGTTTTTCTGAAAAGTTTTTGGGGGGCATGTCACATTTAAGAAGCCCCTATGGTGCCAGAACAAAAAAAAACAAAAAAAAAAAAAACACATGGCATACTATTTTGGAAACTACACCCCTCAAGGAATGTAACAAGGGGTACAGTGAGCCTTAACACCCCACAGGTGTTTGACGACTTTTCGTTAAAGTTGGACGTGTAAATGATTTTTTATTTTATTTTTTTTTACTAAAATGCTAGTTTTCCCCCAAACTTAAATTTTTTACAAGGGGTAATAGGAGAAAATGCCTACCAAAAGTTGTAACCCCATCTCTTTTGAGTATGGAAATACCCCATGTGTGGACATCAAGTGCTCTTCTGGCGAACTACAATGCTCAGAAGAGGAGGAGCGCCATTGAGCTTTTGGAGAGTGAATTTGTTTGGAATGGAAGTCAGGGGCCATGTGCGTTTACAAAGCCCCCCGTGGTGCCAGAACAGTGGAACCCCCCCCCCCCCAATATGTAACCCCATTTTGGAAACTACACCCCTCACAGAATTTAATAAGGGGTGCAGTGAGTATTTACACCCCACTGGCATTTGACAGATCTTTGGAACAGTGGGCTGTGCAAACAGTGGGCTGTTACATTTTTAATTTTCACGGACCACAGTACCAAAAATCTGTCAGACACCTGTGGGGAGTAAATGCTCACAGTACCCCTTATTACATTACATGAGGGGTGTAGTTTCCAAAATGGGGTCCATTTTTCTGGCACCAGGGGGGCTTTGTAAACACAAATTTTCTCTTTGAAAGCCCAATGGTGCTCCTTCTCTTCTGAGCATTGTAGTTCGCCCGCAGAGCACTTTATCCCACATATGGGGGATAAGCAAGAAACTTACTGTAAACCCACCAGTGTGAGTGTACCCTGTACATTCACATGGGGGGGGGGGGGGCAAATCTCCAGCTGCATCTCCCAGCATGTACTGACAGACCGTGTATGCTGGGAGTTGTACTTTTTCAACAGCTGGAGGCACACAGGTTGGAAAACCTTCAGTTAGGTTCTGTTACCTAACTCAGTATTTTCCAACCAGTGTGCCTCCAGCTGTTGAAAAACTACATCTCCCAACATGTACTGATTGCCGAAGTGCATGCTGGGATATGTAGTTATGCAACAGCTGGAGGTACGCAACTACAACTCCCAGCTGTTTGCTGTTTGGGCATCCTGGGATTTGCAGTTTTGCAACATCTGGAGGGCTACAGTTTAGAGACTACTGCACAGTGATCTCCAAACTGTGGCCCTCCAGCTACAGCAAAACTGCAAATCCCAGCATGTCCATACAGTAAATAGCTGTCAACATCTGGAGGGCCACAGTTTAGAGATCACTGTATAGTGGTGTCAATCTATAGCCCCCCAGATGTTGCTAGGCAACTCACCGGCTTACATGGGATCCAGGGAGCCAGCCACACGACATCGCCACCCCCCGTCGCCGGCTGGCGTCGGATGGGTAAGCGGATCTTCGGTGCCGGTCCACTGTCGGTTCCCCATTCTGTCCCGTCTATTGTGGGCGGGCAGGATGGGGAAACCGAAAGTTAACCCCCTGCCTCCGATCTGCTATTGGTAGTCGCTTCTTGACGACCATTAGCAGGGATAGGAGGGGTGGCACCCCTGCCACCTCGCTCCTATTCCTTCAGGGGGATCGTGGATGTCTTGGACAACCCTGATCCCCCTTATTTTCCGGGTCACCATAGACCCGTATGACCCGGAATCGCAAGTGTGAGTTCACCTGCGATTTGCGATCGCCGACATTGGGGGGGTTCTGATGACCCTCCTGGGCATTTGCACGGGATGCCTGCTGAATGATTTCAGCAGGCACCCCAGTCCGAGCCCGCGTACGTCATGGGTCCTTAAGTACCAGGGTGTCATGACGTACGCATACGTCAAGGGTCCTTGAGGAGTTAACAAGGCCTCTGCAAAATGAAAGAAGCAATTTGATTGGTTGCTATGGGCAACTAGGCAACTTTTCCTCTGGACAGGTTTTGATAAATCTCCCCTAGTGACTATGTTCAGTCCATTTCCTGAACATATCCTTTATTTTGCAGAGTCAAATATGGGGTCTTCTGTGCTTTTGAGTCCAGCTAAATAAATGCATACATTTGGAAACAGACTGAACATGGTCACTAGTAAAGTAGGAATTGTGACTTACCAATAATTCAATTTTCATGAGTCCATCACCACAGCACCACATGAGATTGCCCCCTATCTGCATAGGAACAGGAAGCACAAGAGAGGTTAAAAGGGCCCCTCCATCCATACTCCTTCAGTGTTTATAAATTACCAAGAGAGCAATGTTAAGATAATGGGGTTAAGATAATGTGGGAAAATATAGGTGCTGTCGTGATGGACTCATGAAAACCGAATTATCGGTAAGTCATAATTCCTACTTTTCACTACGTCCAGTCACAACAGCACCACATGAGACATACCAGATAAGTGTAGATTTAGGGAGGGACCACAGCCTGCAGCACCTTTCAGCCAAATCCAAGGTCTTGAGAAGAGGCTATATCCTGCTTTTAATGCTTGAAGAAAGTGTGCGGAGAGGACCATGAGACTGAAGCAGCCTAGTGGAATGAGCTTTGATGCCTACTGGAACTTCTTGACCTGCAGAAGTATATGATTGACTGATTGCAGACTTAAGCCATCTGGAGATTCAGTTTTTTTTAAACCTTCTTCCCTCTATTTGGTCCTTGATACTGAACAAAGAGATTAGAATCTTTTCTCCAGGGTCTAGTGGTCTCTAGATCTGTCCTAACATCCAGTTTATGGAATTCTTCCTCCTTACTATTTTTAGGGCTGGCACAGAAAGACGGAAGAATTATGTCCTGAGATGTGAAAGTTGGATACCACTTTTGGGAGAAAAGCAGGATTATATTTTAAAATAATCTTATTGTGGTAGCCCTTGGAGGTGTGTATGGTAGCTGGGGTGTTGTTTCGGTATATGAGGGGTTAATGTTAACCCTGTATTCGTGACGCCAGGCTGCGGGCTAGTATGCTGAGGTAATTCTCCGGCCTATCGCCACCCTTCCCAGTAACGATAGGTGCATGCATAAAATGACTGAAGGTCAACAAGATACTTGAACTTGGATAACTTTACTTAAAAGCTTGCGGTACATCCAATGAACAGTAACTGTCTCAGGAATACAGTCTCTATCTAGTGCAATGACTGACAGTTGTTGCGGACCTTGACTTCTCATAAAAGTCTCTGAATTAGGGAAAATTGCGGAGATCCATCCGGATTTAGGGGATAGATAAGGTCCGGTGATCTTGCAGAGTGATTAGGGATTGATACAGTCACAATTTAGACAATATCAGCCGTCGCTGCAAGGCTCAGGCCTAAACTCACTGATGACAGCAGCGCAGATCCTTCTCCATCAGCAGCCCACGAGGAAAGAGAGTGAGCAATGGCCACCACTCCCTTATATGGGCAGGGGCGGGATTGTTTTTACTGGTCCAATTAACTGTCACTCACTGTTACAAGGAGTGATGGGTAGAATACGTCACAGGGACGTCCAAAGGTCCTTAAGCATAAAACCATAGAGTTTACCTGATCACGTGACCCGCAGGTCCTACTACGCTCCGTACAGGTAATTAACTATTTAGATACATTTATACAATCCTTTATATATAAATCCTAAATGATTACTAGACAACTAATACCTAGATGAGAGGTGACTAGGGGTGGACTAGACAATAAGGACCCGCACGTCCTAGGGACTCTGGCTATGGGGACCTATACACAAAGGTACCGGATAGGATGCGCTACCGGGACACCACATTATCTTCTAGTACAATTAGGTACCTTAGGTAAGGATAATCTATAGATAGAGCTTGGATTTCACTTACTCTTTGGGCAGATGTTATTGCCACAAGAAAAACAGTTTTCCATGTATGGAACCTGATGGATGAATCAGACAAAGGCTCAAAGGGATCTTTAGTTAGAGATAAGACAATATTTAAGTTCCATGGGGAAGATAGGTTAGAGATTTTCTGTCGTATTTTGGAAATTGCTGAAAAAAACTTTTTTACCCATTTGTTTTCAGCAATGCTAACATCAAAGAAACAGCCAAGGGCTGCTGCTTGGACCTTTAGTGTACTCAGGGACAACCCCAGATCGAAGCCATCCTGTAGGAAATCTAATATTCTAGGACTATCAGGGTTAAGTAGATCCGGAGGAGAAGAGCTACACCAAGACAGAAACTTGTTCCACTGTTTAAGGTAGATAGAACAGGTGGAATCCTTTTTACTTTTTAGAAGAGTGTCAATCACCTTTCTAGAGAGACCCTTTTTGTTCTAACACAAACCGCTCAATAGCCAGGCTGCCAGTTGGAGATTTTCTAGGTTTTTGTGAAATAGAGGGCCCTGGGACAACAGATAGTCCCTATGAGGAAGAAGAATGGGTTCTGCTATGGCAAGATCTTTCAGAAGACTGAAGCAGCATCTTTTTGGCCACAACGGAGCTATGAAGATGAACTTTCCTCTTCCTAATCTCACCTTCTGGAGAGCTCTCATGATCAGAGGAATTGGTGGAAATGCATAAGCTAGGTGGAATGACCATGTCTGTTGTAGAGCATCCACCCCTTCTGGGTGCTCTCTGGGGTTGAGAGAGAAGAACCGTTGTACCTTCTGATTTTTTCTGGACGCAAAAAGGTCTATCTCTGGAAGACCCCAAGAATGAGTCAGGGAGAGAAAAACTTGAGTATTCAGGGACCATTCTCCTGGATCCAGGATATGGCGGCTCAGAAAATTGGCTGAAGGATTGTCCACTCCCTTTAGGTGTACTGCAGAAAGGGATGACACATTTTTTTCTGACCAAAGAAAAATCTTCTCTGCTAGAATTTTTAGGGGTGTGTGCCTTGTCCCCCCCCTGATGATTGATGAAGGCCACTGCTGTAGTAATGTCTGAGTAGATCTTTACATGAAGGCCCTTCACTAGATCGTTTGAAGCTCTTAAAGCTTTGAATATTGCTTTTAGCTCCCGATAATTTGAGGAATAGGTTCAGGTTTCTGGGCACCATGCACCCTGTAGATGAAGATCTTTTACAAAATTATGCGCGCTGGGCAACATGAGGTAAGGCCAGTAGAAGAGTTATCTCCGCAAAACTAGTCGCCTGCTTCCCCGCAGCCCCAGCTGCGTCTTCCTCTCTTACCCTCCCCACCACCAGCCAGCGGACCACTATGCTGATGCTATACTGACAATAAAAGGATTCTACAATCTGGGTGAGTGCTGAAGCTTTATTTTCTCCTTGCCATACATTTGAATATCCTTATTTCCTTTATTTGCACCCCCGGTATCATGTACTACCACCAGCCTTGCTAGCGATTCCTGCCACGGACTTTCAGTGCAATAGTGGTGCAGTTCCTCTCTTGTCTCATTTCCTACTATCTTTCACTATCGCTCCCCATCCCCAAAGACTGGCATCTGTAGTTATGGAGATGGATGGAAGAGAAATCCCGACTTGAAGATTTTCTTTCTCTAGCCAACACTTTAGTGATTTCTTTACAGTAAGGGGAATTGTCATCTTTTTCTCTAGAGATAACCGAGAGCAATCCCAGGTCTTCAGGAATGACTCTGGCACCAGGGTACCGCAGGCATACAGGAAGTCATTGACCCCAGTATTGACATGGCTTCCCTTAGAGTGACAGATTTACTTCTCATCACCTTTTTTTAATTTCTCCTGAATGAAGGATATTTTTTCCCCTGGAAGAAAGGTTTTTTGTACCTCTGAATCCAGGGTCATGCCTAGGAATCTCTTGGTTCTGGAGGGAGAGAGATCCGATTTCTGGAAATGTATTATCCAGCCAAGGTCTTGCAAAGCATGATACTGTCTGCTGGACCTGAAGAGACAATAGGTGATGAGAATTTGCAGTAATTAATAGGTCGTCTAAGTAGGGAATGATGGGGATCCGTTCTAATCTTAGGAAGGCTACAACCTCTACCATGACCTTTGTAAATATTCTTAGAGCCGAGGATATTCAAAAGGGTAGAGCTTTGAATTGGAAATGGTAGACTTCCTTGTTTAACCGAATTGCAAACCAGAAATATTTCTGATGAGGCTCGTAGCTTGTAATGTGGAAGTAAGCGTCCTTTAAATCTATTGTCGCCATCCAGGAGTTTTTTTTGGATTAGTGGAATAGCAGATTTTAAAGTTTCCATTTTGAATTTTTTGTAGGTAATACATCTGTTTAAACCCTTCAAATTTATAATGGTTCTGAAGGAACCATTGGGCTTTGGGACTAGGAATAAGTTGGAATAATGACCTAGGCCTTGTTCTTGCTGAGGAACTGGTATAATAGCCCCCAGGGATAACAGATCTTTTATACTTGAGCTGAGCCTCATGTTTGCATTTTCTGATCCTAGATCTGTAATGCAGAATCTATGAGGAGGAGGGAAGGCAAACTCGATTCTGAAGCCAAACTCCAGAGAGCTCAGAATAAATAGATTTTTTTATATGTTCGCCCACTGGCGACAAAATCGAGTGAGCCTTCCCCCCACCTGAAGACCGTCATGGTTGTTTTTTTAACGGAAGTGTTTGAAGAAGGGTTGAGCAAAAACTTCATCTACCCGTTTTCCCTTTATACTGCTTGTTTTTGGGAAAGGAACAAAGATTTTTCTTCTGGAAGGACCTTTTTCTTATCTGCAGCTTGCTCCAGAATTTTATCTAACACTGGGCCAAACTTAGAATTACCCTGGAAAGGAATACCGCAAAGTTTACTTTTGGAAGAAGGGTCCCCTTGCCATTTTTTGAGCCATAAGGCTCGCCTGACTGAATTGGACAGAGCAGCCGATCTGGAGGACATTCTGACCGATTCAGTCGAGGCATCTACTAAGAAAGCCTTAGCTAATTTTAACATAGGAACGGATTCTAAAATTTCTTCTCTAGAAGTTTTACTTAAAATATAGTTTTCTAGTTGTTCTAGCCAAATAAACAGGGATCTTGCTACTGTAGTGGCTGCAATATTGGGGTTGATCTGAGCAGAGGAAGCATCCCACAATTTTTTTAACAACCCATCCATCTTACGGTCTAAGGGATCTTTTAGCTGAGAGCTGTCCCCATCTTTTAGCTGAAAGCTGTCCTCAAAAGGTAAGGATGTTTTCTTCACCACCTTAGACACTTGAACATCAAGTTTTGGAACATCATTCCATAGTTTCGTATCTTCTTCACTAAACTGAAATCTAGAACAAAACTCTTTGGAAAACAACAACCTTTTCTCTGGTTCTTTCCACTCTTCCAAGATTAGATCCCTAATGTTGTCATGGACAGTGAACGCCTGTTGTTTTTTAGGTTTAAAGGCCCGCAAACATGTGGTCTTGGATAGAGGTAGGTTCCTCAGTTTCAGGAATGTTCATTGCATTTCTGACAGCATTAACTAAAATTTCTTCTTATCACTCCTTTGAGAACAAGGTTCAATGACTTCTTCTTCTTGAGAATTAGAACCCATGGAAACAATGTCAACTTCAGAATCTGAATCAGAATTTATTAACACTGTAGTTTTTCGTCTTTTTGATGGAGGAGGATCCGAAAGAGAGGGAAGATCCGGCATAAGAAATGGATCTACCGATGTAGATGGCTCTATTAACTGAGCTTTTGGCAGAGCAGCAGCAACATAAGATTCAACTTCAGTTTTTATAATAGAGCGAAGTTCCTCCAAAAAAGACGGGGATTCCTGCTGGATTAATTTATCCGTACAGGCTTTACACAGCGGCTTATTATATCCTTCATGTAAGATAATAGCGCAGATCCCACATTTATTAGGTTTAACCTCAGACTCCTTATCCCTAGGTTTCTTTGGGGCCTCCTTGTCTCCCTAAAGGAGAGAAGGAAACCCATAAGAACAGGGAAAAACACAATATTCCCCCCCCCCCCCCCCAAAAAAAAAGCAGTATGTGAAACCCCCACTGGGTCAGTTACTTACCGGGTTGCCGGGTCCTGTGCGCTCTAGAGATGCCGAGCGGGCAGCGACCGAACTATCCATGATGACATAGGATGTGGATAGACCTGAGACTTCCTCATATGCCTAGGTTTTTTAAATTTGGCGCCCGCCTCCTCTTGGTGTTTTCCGGTGGGCACCATATCTTGGAGGAGGGACTTCAGGGCTTCAGCCAATCCAGGGTAACGCACGTGTACACCGCGCCACATGTACACGCAAGGCGCGTCATACGCACGCGCAATGCCACAGAACGCGTGCGACCCCGCCAGAAACCCGGAAGCAGCCAGGGGAGCTGGAGCACCCAAAGCCGGCCGATACAAACCGGGTCCCCTGCATAAACTCCCGGAGCGCCGCAGAGGACCGAATGCGGGACCAGAGAGGTACCTCCACAACAGGCCATGACCCGGTGTGGGGTATGAGAGAGGGAGGCCTGAGGTGACCGACTCTCCCCGCCTGGACTCCACCATACGCAGCCCGCCTGGAAAAAAGGAACAGACCTCTCTGCACCACTGTTCCATAGGAACAGGAAACACTGAGGGACTATGGAGGGAGGGGCCCTTTTAACCTCTCTTGTGCTTCCTGTTCTTATGCAGATAGGGGGCAATCTCATGTGGTGCTGTTGTGACTGGACAAAGTGAAAACTACTTTCAGTACAAAGTAAATGTACTTTATGTATATACTATGGCTGAGAAAGACAGGGCTGGCACCAATGCAGGTAAGCAGGTGTTAATTAACTGCTATGTGGAGTGGAGAGGCGCAGAGATAGGAAACACTCCTGGGGGTGCTAATCATAAGTCCAGAAATATTGTATGCAACAAATGGTAGAAAACAGCAGATTGCACTCACCCATCCGAGGTAAAAAGATTTCTTTATTCGATGCTTGTTAAAACATGTGGAGGTAGGGGTAGAGAGATGCGGTCAGCGTTAGCTGACTGACCGACCGAGGCGAGGCAGCGCTCCTTTCGCGGTTCAACCCGCTTTCTCAAGCCTGCTACTCGTCACACCTGTGCGCCCTTTTACCTGGCGCTGCGGGTGACGTAACGTGCAGAAAGAGGTAAGACAGCTAGAAGAGAGGGGGAATAGAGGAGGGGGAGAAAGAGAGAGGGAGGGAGATAGAGGGGGGAGGAGGAGAACAAGGGAAGAAGTGAGGGAGGAGAAAGGGAGGGGAAGGGAAGGAAAAAAAAGATAGGAAAACAAGAAAGGAATAGATAAAATATAACAATGCAAAATACAAATAATTCAGAGCAAACAACAACTAGGTAAGAAAGGCGTTCAGTTCGTTTCTTTCATTCCAACCTAAATTACCTAAGGCATTAGTACGTGCGATCCAAATGGCCTTGCATCTACGGAGGGCATTAACCCTATCGTGTCCTTTATCTATGTGCTCCAGGCCAATTAATTTGAGAGCGCTTTGGTGCTCTCAAATTTGGTGATAGGTTATATTTTCCTTCCGGACCTATCATCGCATTCAAGCGAAGTAAAACTATTAAAAACGTCTTAGTGTCAAGCACTTTCTCACCCCAGAAAAAAGATGAAAAAAAGAGTAAAAACTGGCTAACAGATATACAACCTATAGGGAACTTCCCCTGTGGTAATTGTCCCTACTGTGCCCGTACCAAAAAAACTGCCTTTCACAGAATAGGAGGATATGAGGCACATATTAAACAATTCATCTGCTGTAGATCGAAATTTGTGGTATACGGACTGTATTGCGATTGATGCTGTTTTTACATTGGATCCACTATTAGATGTGTCTTCACAAGGAACCGTGAACATCTTCGTTCTATCGTCACAGGAACAGGAGCAAGCAGAATGATAGAACACATTAGAACTGTGCACAATAGCGACCAAAGCGCTCTCAAATTCATTGGCCTGGAGCACATAGATAAAGGACACGATAGGGTTAATGCCCTCCGTAGATGCGAGGCCATTTGGATCGCACGTACTAATGCCTTAGGCAATTTAGGTTGGAATGAAAGAAACTAACTGAACACCTTTCTTACCTACCGTATTTTTCGCCATATAAGACGCTCCGGCATATAAGACGCACCCAATTTTAAAGGAGGAAAATCTAGAAAAAAAAGATTCTGAACCAAATACTGTAGTAAAATATTTTATATCAGTATAGTTCCCCCACAATAGTTGGCAGTATAGTTCCCCCACAATGGTAGGCAGCTCCTCCCTCATCCCCCCCCCCCACAATAGTTGGCAGTATAGTTCCCCCACAACGGTACGCAGCTCCTTCCCCTTCCCCCTCCCCCTCCCCCCCACAATGATTGGCAGTATAGTTCCCCCACAATAATTGGCAGTATAGTTCCCCCACAATGGTAGGCAGCTCCTCCCCCCTCCCCCCCACAATGGTTGGCAGTATAGTTCCCCCACAATAGTTGGCAGTATAGTTCCCCCACAATGGTAGGCAGCTCCTCCCCCCTCCCCCCCACAATGGTTGGCAGTATAGTTCCCCCACAATAGTTGGCTGTATAGTTCCCCCACAATGGTTGGCAGTATAGTTTCCCCACAATAGTTGGCAGTATAGTTCCCCCACAATGGTAGGCACTGGCAGCTCCCCCCCCCACAATAGTTGGCAGTATAGTTCCCCCACAATGGTAGGCAGCTTCCCCCCCCTCCAAAATGGTAGGCAGCTCCCCCCCCCCCCTCCACAATGGTTGGCAGTATAGTTCCCCCACAATGGTTGGCAGTATAGTTCCCCCACAATGGCTGGCAGTATAGTTCCCCCGCAATAGTAGGCAGCTCCCCCCCACAGACATACAGCTTCAAGCCATATACAGTGTATGGCTGGAGGCTGTATCTCTGTGTGCTGCCCCCACAGTGTTCCGGTCACTGCTCCTCTGGCCCAGTGTCACATCTACTGCTATGGCCTATGGACCATAGCAGTAGGTGCCGGGACCGGAGGAGCGGTGACCGGAACGCTGAAGATTACACACCGCCGGTCACTCACCAGGCCCCGGTCGGCGTGCGTCTTCCTCCGGTCCTCCGGCACCTCTATGGTTGTACGCACGGGACGTCACTGAGGTCCCGTGCGCACAACCATAGAGAGGCAGAGGATCGCAGGAGGACCGGAGGAGGACGCGCATCGGCCGGGGAATGGTGAGTGACCCGCGGACATCCTTATGTCCTGAAAAGATTTTTCGGGACATAGGGATGTCCGGCATAGGAAAACCTATGATTTTATCTGCCCGGGCCGGCTCCTGTGTGCGGCTGCAGGCGGGGGCGGCCAGAGCAGGTAAAAACGAATACTGTATATTAAAAACCAGGGGGCCTCCAGCTGTTGTGAAACTACAACTACCAGCATGCCCAGACAGCCTTTGCCGGTCCGGGCATGCTGGTAGTTGTAGTTTCAGAACAGCTGGAGGCCCCCTGGTTTTTAGTATACAGTTATTAGTAATTCACTTGCCCGGCACCCAGAACTGTATGTTCCAGGCGTAGGGCAATAAACATAGCCGGTGAGAGGTGAAAAATTCACCGGGGGTCATGAGGCTGCTGCGGGTGGGGAGCGGGTAGTCAGCGCTGTACCGCACCGCCGCAGCCTCTGTACTTACAGCTGACTTCCCGCTCTCGCCCTCAGCAGCCTCGGGCGTATATTCGCCGTATAAGACGCACCAACTTTTCCCCCCACGTTTTGGGGAAGAAAAAGTGCGTCTTATACGGCGAAAAATACGGTAGTTGTTGTTTGCTTATCCTCTGAATTATTTGTATTTTGCATTGTTATATTTTATCTATTCCTTTCTTGTTTTCCTATCTTTTTTTTCCTTCCCTTTCTCCTCCCTCACTTCTTCCCTTGTTCTCCTCCTCCCCCCTCTTTCTCCCTTCCTCTTTCTTCTTCTCCCCTTCCCTTCTACCTGTCTTACCTCTTTCTGACGAGTAGCAGGCTTGAGAAAGCGGGTTGAACCTCGAAAGGAGCGCTGCCTCGCCTTGGCCGGTCAGTCATCTCTCTATCCCTATCTCCACATGTTTTAACAAGCATCAAATAAAGAAATCGTTTTACCTCCCATGGGTGAGTGCAATCTGCTGTTTTCTACCATTTGTTGCATACTTTATGTATATGTCGACATGCCTTTCTGTGGTATTGATTCCTTGGGGAGCAAGCCCATTTTGAACTTAAAGGGGTACTCCGCTGCTCAGCGTTTGGAACAAACTGTTCCGAACGCTTGAGCATGACGTCATAGCCCTGCCCCCTCAATGCAAGTCTTGCATTGAGGGGGCGGGGCTATGAAGTCACAAGCTCCCAGGGCCGGCTCCAGCGTTCGGAGCAGTTTGTTCTAAACGCTGAGCAACAGAGTACCCCTTTAAGGACCAAAGCATTTTTTGCTAATCTGACCACTATCACTTTAAGCATTAATAACTCTGTGATGCTTTAACTTATGAATTTGATTCCGAGACAGTTTTTTCCTGACATATTCTACTTTATGTTAGTGGTAAATTTTCATCAATACGAAACTTTCATGAAAAATTTTAACATTTTGCATTATTCTAACTTTGAAGCTCTCTGAGTGTAAGGAAAATGAACATGCCAAATAAATTATATATTGATTCACATATACAATATGTCTCCTTTATGTTGGCATAAAGTTGACATGTTTTTGATTTTTGAAGACCATAGAGGGCTTCAAAGTTTAGCAGCAATTTTTCATGAAAATTTTAAAATCTGAATTTTTTAGGGATCTGTTTGAAGTGAATTTTAGGGTCTTTATTAGGGATGAGCGAATCAAATCTGATTAATCAAAATTTGATAAGAATTTCAGGAAAGATTTGCTTCGCAACGAATCTGAATATTGGGGCAATTAGTTTGCACAAATCGCTTCATTAAACTCCATTTTGTGCGGTCCAGGCTCCGGGGCATCTAAAATGGAAGATCCACATGTGAGGACATGGGTCAAGGAACTCTGGGAAGGCGGGATGACCCTGAATAACATGCAGCATGCAGCCTATCAGCAGCCGGCCACCTCTGTGAGGTCACAGCCCTATATAAATCGGCAGCCATTTTGCGGTCAGGCATTGCAACGTTTTATTCCAGAGAGAACATTTTATTGCAGGGAGAGATAGAGCAGAGTGTGCGTTGCATAGAAAACAGCTTGACAGCAGTGATTCAGCACAAGCCAAAATCACTGCAGAATAGCACTGACAGAGAAGGGAGAGAGAAAGTACACTTTTGGGTGTAATATAAAGAGACTACTGCTGGAGTGGTGTACAGCAACTCTAAAGCTTATTGGGGCCAGTTAGTCTGAGCACTAAAATCCATTGTCACCTGCTATGACTGCCTAATAAAACTGTACTGGGCTCTACTACACAGTGATTCTGTACTGCTGCAGTTAGGCGTACAACAACTGTAAAGCTAACAGGGACCAGTTAGGGTGAGCATGAAAAGCCATGGTCACCTGATTACAGTGCCTAATACAGGTTGCGTAGTAGAGCTTATTGTCCTCTTATAAGTGTAACCTGTGCGTACATAGGTGGTGTATGTTTTTTTTTCCTGTGAAACTAATTTGGGCCTAGTTACTGTGAAAGGCCAGTCAAAGCTACACCCTTGTTTCTGTAGCCTTATACAGTTTGTAATGGAGCGTATTGTCCACCTCACATGAGTGTTTACTCTAAGTACACCTACGTGGTGTCCTTCATATATTTTCCTATTAAACTAATTTGGGCCTAGTTACTGTGAAATGCCAGACAAAACTACACACTTGTTTCTGTAGTCTAATACAGTTGTAAGCGTAGTGGAGCGCATTGTCCTCCTCCTCATAAGTGTAACATATACACACTCAGCTGGTGTATAAAGTATGTCAGGCAGAGAAGTGCCAGGACGTGCACAGAGGAGTAGCAGAGGCCTAAATTCATCATGCACAGGCAGAGGTCGCAGCAGAGTAGAGGCGTGTGGCAGCAGTAGTCGCAGCGAGAGGTCTGAGCTCCCGGTGTCAGCTAGCAGTCGTGTCTAAACCAGCAGCCGTGATCGATCGGTTCATTCGGTCGTCCACTTCATCCCAAGTGACATCCTACGCCCCCAGTCAACAGTCTGTGGGTTCCTCATACTTAATCCTCGGTTGGCATGGCCCTCATGCTGCTGCTGCCACCTCCAGGCTCTGTCATTGTGCTGCCATATGGTCTCCTCATGCTGATGCTGCCACCTCCAGGCTCTCATTGTGCTGCCATATGGTCTCCTCATGCTGATGCTGCCACCTCCAGGCTCTCATTGTGCCGCCATATGGTCTCCTCATGCTGATGCTACCACCTCCAGGCTCTCTCATTGTGCTTCCATGGATACTGTAAAACATAGTTAAGGTGCTGGTCCCCAGTTACAGAAATTCCTCCGCATTACAACACAAGTAAGTATTGAAAATATGCGTTAGCTAAAACTTAACTTTTCTTAGGATAAAATATATGGGCCCAGAAATCTTTTGAAATCTAACAAAAGGAAAGGTGTGCAAAAAACACCATGTGCCACATACACCACAAAGTATTGATGCAATGCAAAGACCTCTAAAAGGTGGAAGGGAACAACGTATAGTCCATTTTAACAGATGGGGATAAAAACTTCCCCTGTAAGGCCCTACTCTCTCACTATTAATTCCCTTACTGGCAAGTGTTACTCGCCCTAAAAAAGCGTGGCCCCACACAGGAACCTCTCCCTATTTCCACCTAAAATACTGCCATTTCCCAGGGTTTTTAGTTGGAAATAGGGAGAGGTTCCTGTGTGGTGCCACCCTTTTTAGGGTGAGTAACACTTGCCAAAAAGGCAATTAATTGGGCGAGAGTAGGGCATGAAGGGGAAGTTTTTACCCCCACCTGCTACATTGGACAATACGTTGTTCCCTTCCACCTTTTGGAGGCAAGTGTTACTTGTCCTAAAAAGGGCGGCCCCACACAGGAACCTCTCCCTATTTCCAACTAAAAACCCTGGGAAATGTCAGTGTTTTTAGGTGGAAATAGGGAAAGGTTCCTGTGTGGGGCCACCCTTTTTAGAGTTCTTTGCTTCCCATCAATATTTGGTGGTGTAGGTGGCACATGGTGTTTTTTGCACACCTTTACTTTTGTTAGATTTCACAAAAAATGTGGGTCCATATATGTCATCCTAAGAATAATATTAAGAGTTAAGTTTTACATAATGCATATCCTCAATACTTTCTTGTGCACACCAACACGTTGTCTTTTGCCTATCTGCCTCAGCTACTATTCTGACCCTGCCACTCACCTGATGCCACACGTCTGATGCAAAGTTCTTTTTCTTTCACCCACCTTCATCACTGGGTACTGGTATTAACACCCACCACCCCACTCTACCAAAGTGTACCAAAGTGCACGGCAGCGCCAACATGTGGAGCTGTAACTACGGTCAGGGACAATACATGTCCTTTACGGCCCACTGAGTGAATGTGATTCCTGCACAGCCACAACAGCAACTTGGACAGGTCCCACCGCTTCCGCCTCCACACTCAGGCCATTGGTCCTGTGGCAGTGTGACTCCGCCTCCTCATCCTCCCGTGTCCTCAGCATTCACTACACGCACAAGTCTCAGTGCCCCTCCAGCATACCATGTGTGCAGGGCACAGCGATGTCACACTGTTCTTCACATGGTTTGCCTTGGCGAACGGAGTCACACAGGGGAGGAAATGCTAAAAGTCATTCATCAAGAAATCGAATCATGGCTCACTTCACGAAAACTGGAAATGGGAACCATGGTGACCGACAACGGAAATTACCAATCACCAGGCTCTGTCATTGTGCTGCTGTGTGGCAGTGATTCTAATACCGACAGCTGTAATCTGAAAGTCATACTGAAAGAGAGTATTATTTCACTAACACAGCACATGTTCTACACGCCTATTGAGGCTCTCTGTAGCCGTTTTTAATAGCTATTCACTGTGAATAAATTCGGACCGACCGCGAATCGGCCAAATCAAATTTTATAAAAAATTTGCTCATCTCTAGTTCTTTATGTTAGAAATACCCGATAATGGACCCGATTATAAAAACTGCACCCCTCAAAGTATTCAAAATGACATTCAGAAAGTTTGTTAACCCCTTAGGTCAGCAGTACTCAATGCAGCGGTCTTGGGGTGGGGTGGGGGAAATTAATGCTGCAGGGGTCTTGGGGGGGGGGGGGGGTGAATGATGCAGGGTTCTGGTCTTGGGGGGTGAATTGTGCAGGGGTCTGGTCTTGGGGGGGTGAATTGTGCAGGGGTCTGGTCTTGGGGGGGGAAGGATGAATGATGCAGGGGTCTAGTCTTGGGGGGGGGGGGGGAGATGAATGATGCAGGGGTCTGGTCTTTGGGGGGGGGAGAGATGAATGATGTTGGGGTCTGGTCTTGGGGGGAATGAATGCTGCAGGGGTTGTGGGGTGGGAGAAATTAATGCTGCAGGGGTCTTGGGGTGGGGGGAGGTGAATGATGCAGGGGCCTGGTCTTGGGGGGGGGGGGGGGGAGATGAATGATGCAGGGATCTGGTCTTGGGGGGGGGGGATGAATGATGCAGGTGTCTTGGGGGGGATGAATGATGCAGGCGTCTTTGGGGGGAAAGGTTAATGATGCAGTGGTCTTGGGGGAGGAGAAGATAAATGATGCAGGGGTCTTGTCTTGGGGGAGTGTAAAGATGAATGATGCAGGCGTCTTCGGGGGGGGGGGGGGAGATGAATGATTCGGGTGGGGAGTGTTAAGGCAGAAGGGGACAGAGGGGTCTGGGGGGACAGAAAAGTGTAAAGATAAATGATGCAGGGTTCTTGGGGGGCAGAGGAGTCTGCAGGAGGACTAAGGGGGCCATCCACATTGAGGACATTTCTCCGCCAGAAATCTGCTTGCAGCAGTCCAATTGTTTTCTGCTGCTCTGTAGAACCGCCACATTAGAATTCCCCCAGCACAGTGTAAAGAAGTCCTTAGGGGTCTGCAGGAGGAGGGGAACATGGATCTAGGGGGAGTTCAGGGGTGGGAATTTGACAAACAGAGGAAACAGTGTCTGGCAGTATTATTTTATTAACAAAGTAACCAATGCTGTGCAGGCATCAGACTCTGAAAAGAAGATGGAGCTGAAAGAAGACAAAGACCAGATGAAGAAAAAAGTAAAGACAATAGAGAAGACGTCTCCTGTGAGTCAGTAAACAATTGTTTATTTTACCGACGGTGCCCCATCAGAGCTGGAGTCACTTGTAATTTCTGCATTGATCATCGGTGACACTGTACCTCAATCTGTGGTTGTCCAACTGTTACAAAACTACAACTCCCATAATGCCTGAAGCTTTGTAACAGCTGGAGAGCCACTTAAACCGAGGTGATTTTAATGCATGCAGCTCATTTTATTTTAATGGGTGTCGAACTGCTGCGACTCCCACTGTAAAAAAAATGGTCTGCATAGTCTAAAATGCCCGACCTTATTTTTCTCCCAGTCTAGCCCTGGAAGTAAGCATATTACAGGTTTTTCCCAACCTTTAACTCTACAGTTGTTTCACAACGACAGCTGCCATCATACTCTTCTGTCTGCATGATGGGAGTTGTAGTTTTGCACCAGGTGGAGAGCTCACATGGGGGGCAGGCACAGTTTATATGGGTGGGGGAGGCATCATGGCACAGTTCATATGGGGGGAGGACGGCATTGTAGCACAGTTCATATAGGGGGCAGGCTTAAATGGCAGAATTATACTCAGAAACAGGGTGTATGGCAGTATTATGTCAGGGGCATGGTGTTTGACAGCATTATATTTAGGTACAGGTAGTTGAGTACCCCTGCCTTAGGTGTTTCACAGGAATAGCAGCAAAGTGGAGGAGAAAATTCAAAATCTTCATTTTTTACACCTACCCATTTTTTTCCATTTTTACAAGGGGTAAAAGGCCCACCAAAATTTGTTACCCAATTTCTCTCGAGTAAGCAAATATCTCATATGTGGATGTAAAGTGCTCTGTGGGTGCACTAGAGGACTCAGAAGGGAAGGAGCGATATTGGGCTTTTGGAGAGGTTTTTGGGGGGCATGTCACATTTAGGAAGCCCCTATGGTGCCAGAACAGCAAAAAAAGACCACATGGCACATTATTTGGGAAACTACACCACTCAAGGAACGTAACAAGGGGTACAGTGAGCCTTAACACCCCACAGGTGATTGACAAACCTTTATTAACCCCTTAAGGACACATGACGTACCGGTACGTCATGTGTCCACTCCCAATCTATAACGCGGGGCCACGGCGTGGCCCCGAGTCATAGCGGGTCGGGCCCGGCCATTAACAATGACGGGGACCCGTGGCTAATAGCGCGCGGCATTGATCGCGGTGCCGCGCGCTATTAACCCTTTAGACGCGGTGTTCAAAGTTGAACGCCGCGTCTAAAGTGAAAGTGAAAGCATGTCGGTTAGCTCAGGGAGCTGTTTGGGATAGCCGTGGCGAAATCGCGGCATCCTGAACAGCTTACAGGACAGTGGGAGGGCCCCTACCTGCCTCCTCACTGTCCAATCGCCAAATGACTGCTCAGTGCCTGAGATCCAGGCATGAGCAGTCAAGCGGCAGAATAATCGATCACTGGTTTCCTATGAGAAACCAGTGATCAATGTAAAAGATCAGTGTGTGCAGTGTTATAGGTCCCAAAGTGCAAAAAAAAAAAAAAAAGTGAATAAAGATCATTTAACCCCTTCCCTATTAAAAGTTTGAATCACCCCCCTTTTCCCATAAAAAAAAGTGTAAATAAAAATAAACATATATGGTATCACCGCGTGCAGAAATGTCAGAATTATAAAAATATATCGTTAATTAAACCGCACGGTCAATGGCGTACGCGCAAAAAAAATTCCAAAGTCCAAAATAGTGCATTTTTGGTCACTTTTTATATCATGAAAAAATTAATAAAGTCCTATCAATGCAAAAATGGTACCGCTAAAAACTTCAGATCACGGCGCAAAAAATGAGCCCTCATACCGCCCCATACGCGGAAAAATAAAAAAGTTACAGGGGTCAGAAGATGACAATTAAAACATATTAATTTTCCTGCATGTAGTTATGATTTTTTCAGAAGTACGACAAAATCAAACCTATATAAGTATTGTATCATTTTAATCGTATGGACCTACGGAATAAAGATAAGGTGTCATTTTTACCGAAAAATGCACTATGTAGAAACGGAAGCCCCCAAAAGTTACAAAACGGCGTTTTTTTTTTTTTCTATTTTGTTTCACAATGATTTTTTTTCCATTTCGCCGTAGATTTTTGGGCAAAATGACTGAAGTCATTACAAAGTAGAATTGGTGGCGCAAAAACTAAGCCATCATATGGATTTTTAGGTGCAAAATTGAAAATTGAGTTATGATTTTTTAAAGGCAAGGAGGAAAAAACGAAAATGCAAAAACGAAAAAACCCTTGGTCCTTAAGGGGTTAAAGTAGGACGTGATAATGACAAATTTATTTTTTTCACTAAAATGCTGGGGTTTCCTCTAACTTTTAATTTTCACAACGGGTAGTAGGAGAAAATGTCCCCAAAATATCCCATATGTGGATGTAAAGTGCTCTGCAGGAGCACCACAGAGCTCAGAAGAGAAGGAGCACCATTAAAGGACATCTGCAAAAAAGACAACTTATCCCCTATCCACAGGATGAGATAAGTGTTTGATCGCGAGGGGTATGACCGCTGGCACGATCTCCTGCACAGGGCTATGGCTCTGCCGTGGCTCTCCCATGCAGGAGGCTTGCCGGCCACTGTTCAAAAAAAATTGTCAGACACCTGTAGGGTGTAAATTATCACTGCACCCCTTGTTATGCTCCTTGAAGGGTGAAGTTTCCAAAATGGGATACACTGTTCTGGCAGCATGGGGGTTTTGTAAACACAGATGGCCTTCAACTCCAGCCAAATTCTCTCTCCAAAAACCAAATTTTGCTCCTTCTCTTCTGAGCATTGTAGTGCGCCCACAGAGAACTTTACGTCCACATATGGGGTATTTCCTTACTCATAAGAAATGGGGTTACACATTTTGGGCAGATTTCTCTCCTATTACCCCTTGTGAAAATGAAAAATTTGGCGTAACACCAGCATTTTAGTGAAAAAGATAAAAATTTTCCCCCGCAGAGCACGTCCTCATATGGAGTGTTACAAATTTTGGGGGTCTTTTTCTCCTTTTACCTCTTGTTAAAATGAAAAGTATGGGGCAACATACTCTTCCTTTTCATAAGGGGTTAAATGAGAAAAAGCCACCCCCCCCCCCCCCCCCCCCCCAAATTTGTACTGCAATTTCTCCCAAGAACGTAAATACCCAGATGTGGAATTCCTATCGCCCGACGCCCGGGACATGCAGTTCTGGGCACCGAGCAGGTGAATTTTTCAGGCCCTTAGCCCTGCTTCGGGCAAGTAGGGCCGGACCTGAAAGCCCCCGACAAGCACGGTGGCGCTCAGAGGAGTGTATGGAGTGGGCTCCGGACTCGTGCCCGCACACCATGTTCAGTGCAGCTTTCTGTGGCGCTTTGTTGCAAAGTCCTGAATCTTTTCCGATAAGTCTCTGGAGTCAGATTAAAACTTTTTAGCAGGGCAGATTTTGTTGCCTCATAGTCCTGGTCACTTTCAGAGGGAAGCGAAGCAAAAACATCCAGAGCTTTCCCTCGCAGCCGTGGGGTTAGATATCGTCCCCACTGTTCCTTAGGTAGATGGATTTGTCGGCAAACCTTTTCAAATCCCCTCAGGAACACATCCAGATCACCATCTTTCTCCAACATGGGGAAATGTTCCAAGCGGGGTTTGTGGTCTCCTTGATCCTGCACATCACTCCGTGCGGATGAAGCAACCCCTCTCAGCCTCAGAACCTCCAGTTCATGCCTCTGTTGGGCCTCTCTTTCTGACGCCACTCTCTCTGCAGCTCGTATCTGTGCCTCTCTCTGCAGCTCATATCTGTGCCTCTCTCTGCAGCTCATATCTGTGCCTCTCTCTCTGCAGTTTGGTACTGGAGAAGCAGTTGGAGTTTCATATTGGCATCCACATTTCCAAGGTGTTGTAAGGCAGTCCGCATATAAGAGTCCAAGGCCTCATGTGGAGTACTGTCCTGAAGGGGAGTAATGTTGTATTCCCCAGGAGATATCAGTCCTTGGATGGCAGTTCTAGCTGCAGGACTTTGTCTCATGTCACTCCGCTCTTCTGCACGGGCATCATACTCCACAAGATCAGCAATGAGTTGTTCCTTGTTCTTTCCTGCAGTAGGGATGTCCTTTTCTTGGCACATTAGCTCCAGTGCAGGCTTGGACTGCTTGCGATATGCCTCCATATTTCCGAGATGAGACAGAGGAGGTAAAACAGGAGATGGGGAGGACAGAACTATCTTGCACTCTTTTTGTATGTCTTTTAAACCAGCACTGAGCTCTGTCTTTGGAATTTACACACAAGAATATGTATGCAATTTCTTTTTAGTGCTAAGATTTCCTTACAGGTAAAATCCGGCAAGCACTAAAAATCTCTAAATATATACCAACGCTGCCACCAGTTGTCACGATCACACCCTATCGGTCCAGCTAAGACGCTAGAGAGAGTGTGATGGTGCAAGGGTTAAAGCCGCCAGACCTCTGGGTATCCACTACTAGTCCCAGCAAGTCACCAAATTAACCCTGAGATAAACGTGTTTCCACCAGAGCTGCCTTCAGAAAGGTGAGCTCATATATTTAGAGATCAAAGACCAGAGCTGATTAATTAAACATTTAATCTGATAAAAGGTATCACAGTGCTGACTATATAAAAATACAGAAACAAATGACATACAGGTATAAAAATATATAAAAGAGTTTTGCAAGGCAAGTTCAGAAAACAACAGATGAAGTTCTTACAGCATAATGATATAGCAGTCCATGAGAGTGAGTTCCAGCTGTTCTTAGGATGGTCTTGTCAGCTTGTTGCACAGCATTGAACACCCCGAATATAGCATTGTTAAATATTATATACCTGCCTTTTTGGAGGGAGACTCCATTCCCCCCTCCCCGCTGATCCCACCAGGGGGCATCTCTGTTCCTGGCCCTCTTCTCTGGTTGATTATATGATGGGACCAGAGTTTCCCTTACATCCTGCTGCTTCAAAAGAGCCCCTGACTTAAAAGGAGATACAAACAAACAGCCAGACCCCCAATAAAATGCAATACACAAAAGGACACACCGTCCGAATGACCTCTCACCCATGTCCTGGACAATCCATTACACACAGTCATAACTTATAATACACATATAGGATTTTAATAATCAGGCCTTGGGCCTGACACCTCCTAAAAGTCCCCTAAGGGATTAATAAAGTGTAAAAAAAAAAAAAAAGCTGCAGGCCTCCGTCGTGCGTCCCCAGCGTCGTTGCTATGCACGGCGCGGCGCACTGACGTCATGCGCCGCGCCGTTCAGCGCATAGCAACGACGCCGGGGACGCACGCCGGAGGCCTGCAGCAGCGCGGACCCGACTCAGGTAATTATGCCACCGGGGATGGGGGGAGGCAATGGGGCAGCGGCGCCGGCAATGGGTGCCGCTGCCCCTTCTCTCCCCCTGGCTGTCGGCGCCGCTTCTCTCCCCCTGGCTATCGGCGCCGGCACCGATAGTCAGGGGGACAGAACGGGCAGCGGCGCCGATAATCAGGGAGTGAGAAGGGCCGACAGCAGCGCTCTAGACCCCAGGAAAGGCAGGGGGAGAGAAGCGGGCAGCGACGGCCTCTCTCCCCCTGCCTTTCCTGGGGGTGTATCGGCGTATAACACGCACACAGACTTTAGGCTAAAAATTTTAGCCTAAAAAGTGCGTGTTATATGCCGATAAATACGGTAATCATAATAAAGATAAACATATTTGCTATCGATGCGTACGTAATTGTACGACCTATTAAAATATAACATTATGTATCCCGTACGGTAAATGACAAATGTAAAAAAAATATATACCAAAACCACAGAATTGCAATTTTTATAATATCCCAGAAAAAAGTTAAAAAAGTGATTAAAAAGTCAGATCAATACCAAAATGGTACAGATACAAAAAACTAATTATGGCGCAAAAAATTTGCCCTTATAGAGCCTCGTATGCAGGAAGAAAGAAAAAAAAAAGCTACAGGGGTCAGGAAATGGCAATTTAATATAACTAAAACATGACGGAAACTATACAAATCTGGTATTGCTGTAATCAGGCCGGCCTAAAGTATCAAAATAACATGTTAGCTCAACCACAAGGTAAATGGAGTAGAAAAGAAAACCAACAAATTTGCTACATTATTTTTTACAATTTCAATTTCACTTCAATATTTTTTGTTTCGAAGCATATGTTATGGAAAAATTCAAAAGGTATAATCATAGTAGTTAGTTATGGCTATTATAGGGCGAGGAGAAAAAAATTAGAGTATAAAAGCGAAAATTGGCCCGGACAAGATGATCATCATGAGGGACAAGTAGATTTTGCTCCGTTTTAGTCCTGTGGACAAGTAGTTTTTTTAATTAAATTTCCACACCCCTGAATACCCCATATGTGGCACTAAACTGTTGCCTTGAAATATGACAGGGCTCCAGAGTGAAAGAGCACCATGCCAATTTGAGGCCTAAATTAGGGATTTGCAAAGGGACGGATCCGGATGCAAGCATGGTACGTGTCTCCTCTACCAAGAATACCATACGGCAGTGTTTCCCAAACAGGGCACCTCCAGCCGTTGCAAAACTTCCAGCATGCCTGGACAGTCAATGCCTGTCTGGCATTGTTGGGAGTTGTTGTTTTGCAACAGCTGGAGGCTCTGTTTTGGAAACAGTGCCGTACGAAACTTTTATATTTTTATTAGGGGGGGGGGGGGGCGGGGGTAACTGTGTAAGGGTGTGTATATGTAGTTTTTTGCTCTTTATTTTGTGTAGTGTAGTGTTTTTAGGGTACGGTCACATGGGTGGGGATTTACAGTGAGTTTCCCACTGGGAGTTTGAGCTGCGGTGAAAATTTTCCGCAGCTCACACTTGCAGGGGAAAACTCACTATAAACCCCCACCTGTGTAAGTGTACCCTGTACATTCACATGGGGGGAAGGGTGGCAAACCTCCAGCTGTTTCAAAACTACAACTCTCAGAATGAACTGACAGACCGTGAATGCTGGGAGTTGTTGCTTTGCCACAGCTGGAGGCACGCTGGTGGAGAAACACCAAATTAGCTAACAGACTAACTCAGTGTTTCCCCACCAGTGTGCCTCCAGCTGTAGAAAAACTACAACTCCCAGCATGCACGGTCTGTCAGTACATGTTTGGAGACAGTGAATTCCAAACAGTGGCCCTCGAGAACTTGCAAAACTACAAAGCCCAGCACGCCCAGACAGCAAACGACTGTCTGGACATGCTACGTGTCGTAGTTTTGCAATTTCTGAAGGGCCACAGTTTAGAGACCACTGCACAGTGATCCCCAAACTGTGGCCCTAGAGATCTTGCAAAACTACAAATCCCAGCATGCCCAGACAGCAAACTGGGCATCCGGGCGATTAGGTCACCAGAGACCCGATTAACCCCGAAAAAACATGATTCGCCAATCAGAATTCTCTAGCGATGTGCCGAGATGGCTGCTGATAGATAACAGCTGTCATTCCATTCCGATCACCGCCCGGCAGTGACTAGAAATGCCGAAGGCAAACAGGTTCCCCCTTTGGTCCTTAACAAGTTAAAACATATATATTATATATATATATATATATACTGTACTCTCTAATGTGGGATTTGTACAGCGACAAAGGACTAAATTAATAAGTGACAATTATGTGCAATGAGGAGAAACTTTAGTCTAAAGCAGTGTTCCCAAACACGTGACTTTCCAGCTGTTCAAAAATTTCGTCTGTCAGGGCATAATGAAAGAACACTGGTATAAAAGGTATATCATTCACATAATATGATGTGTGGGTATATCCACCATATAAATCCACTAAATAAAATAACCTTCCACTAGTATTCATATATCATTTCATAGGAAACATCACTCACCATTTGGACCAGGTTCAGGAACTGGGCGATTTTCCTAGCATCCAAAAATAAGAGAAACTAATTCAGTTAAGAAGTTATAACGATAAAGACTATATCAATATATCAGTCTATATTGTTACAGAGTACCTTATAACTTTATTTTTCTGTATACGGGCCTGTATGAGGGCTCGTTTTTTGCACCATGATCTGTATTTTTCAATAGTATCACTTCAGTGCATATACGACTTTTTGATCACTTTGCATTAAAACTTTTTTCAGGAATCTTTGAGGAATAAACCCAAAGGGGGGAGATTTATCAAAACCTGTCCAGAGGAAAAGTTGCTGAGTTGCCCATAGCAACCAATCAGATCACTTCTTTCATTTTTCAGAGGCCTTTCCAAAATGAAAGAAGCAATCTGATTGGTTGCTATGGGCAACTCAGCAACTTTTCCTATGGACAGGTTTTGATAAATCTCCCCCATAGTTTTAGGTTGTGAAATATTCGTCACAGTTTTTCTGTTTCTGTACTTTAATGTGGAAAAAAACCTATTAAAAAGACTGAATCCTGAAAAAAAAAACTATAAACACCAATGGCCAAATTCTGAGGTGGCGGATTTGTTGCAGATTATCTGTGAAGAAATCTGCAACAAAGTACAACACAGTGCTTATGTATCAGGTGTACACGTGGATTTGTCAGAGTTCTTGACACAGGTTTACCACTGTCCAATACAAATAGGATGAAATCTGTGACATGTCATTTGTAAAAAAAAAAAAAAAAAAAAAAAAAACTTTTATATAACGTTGATAAAACATTTTATGTATATTTGTAAAAAAAAAATATTTTTGGGTAAAAAAAAAAAAAAAACACTTGCCTCTGCAGCTATTGTCTGTGTTTATCTGTGCAGAGACAAAATACAGGAAGTGAAGGCTGGACAAGCAGGGCTCTGTGCACCGTGCACCGCGGTGCTCTGCGCACTTCTGAAGCATCCTTAGTGTTCTCTATTGTACTGAGCCCTACACCTGTGTGCTTAGCATGTTCAGGATTTTTTTTATGCACCTCCCCCCCCCCCCCCCCCCCTCTCGATGGAAACAAATGTTTCTATTAACAGAAGCAAGCATTGATCTTGACCATTATTTAGAATAGGATACAAAATGGCACACGCCAGTCATATTGCTAAGCCTTAGAGCAACAAATATCCGTGCGGCATATGGTCTCTTTTGTCAAAACTGCTTCCACAGCTGTGCCTTAAATGGGTATTCTCATCTTGCAAAGGTATCCAATATCTACAGCTCAGCTCTTGGCAATGTTCAGAAGCCCCATAGAGAATGGATGGACAGCTGATCAGCATCTGAACACCTCCTTTGGTTCATAGTGGATAACTTTGTGAGTTGGGATAATCCCTTAGGGCAAAAAAGTTTCTTTAAAGGGGTAGTCCAGTGGTGAAAAACTTATCCCCTATCCTAAGGATAGGGGATAAGTTTGAGATCGCAGGGGGTCCGACCGCTGGGGCCCCCTGCGATCTCTCTGTACAGGGGCCAGGCTCTCCAGCCAGATAGCGGGTGTCGACCCCCGCAGGAAGCGGCGGCCGACACGCCCCCTCAATACATCTCTATGGCAGAGCCAGAGATTGCCAAAGGCAGCGCTCCGGCTCTGCCATAGAGTTGTATTGAGGGGGCGTGTCGGCCGCTGCTTCGTGCGGAGGTCGACACGCCCCCTTCCCCCGGGCTGTCGGGGCTCCGTACAGGAGATCACAGGGGACCCCAGCGGTCGGACCCCCCCGCAATCTGCAACTTATCCCCTATCCTTAGGATAGGGAATAAGTTGTTCACCACAGGTCACCACTGGACTACTCCTTTAAAAAAACTTTTCATACGTCCTAGTGGCATGTCAAAGGTTTTGAATAGTCTGGGTCTAAACACTCAGACCCCGACCAATCGCTAGAACAAGTGGGCAGAGAAGCGTGCGGTGGGTGCTTTTTTCCCCCACTATCTATGGGAACAAGCTGGTCCCATAGACTTACATTAAATGACAGTAGCTATTCAAATGACTTTTTTCAGAAAACATCAAACATACAAAAACAAATTCAAGATGCTAAAAATTCCTTATCAAAATTACTTGCAGAATCAACATTTGAACAAAGTCAATTATTACAAATAAAGTCAATGATCACAAAGTGACTACTAATATCTAACCAGGGGGGATGAGATGTGTTAACAAACATTGGCCTAGATTTCCCAATCTGTCTGAGAACAGAAACAGTCTAGTTTTCCTAAAACATTCATATCTTCATGAGGTCTATGAAAATGAAAGCTGAGCTGTGATTAGTTAAGAGAAAATCAGACATCTTTTGTGTTCATGTAGATTGGTAAATCAGGGCATTATGATCGAATGCTTTCCTTTATAATAAGGATATATATTTTTTTTTATTGTGTATAAAATCGTGAAACTGAGAGCAGGAACACCAACACTAACCTACTGGTACTGCCTGTTAGTACAGTGGGTTAACTTATCTTCCTAGGTGTTCCTGTTCCTGACATATTGTTAAAAATGTTAAATATGTATATTAGGCTCTTGGTGCACTAGAGGCATTGCCTAGCCCCAAGGTTATTGCTTTTACTTCCCAGCTGGTCACCCATTCACGGACTCTAATGCATTTTCATACTCTGCACAAAGCTACTGTGTGGCGAGATCCTGCACGTGCACAGTCCAAACTGGACATGCTGGAGATCCCTGCACACATGCACAGTATCTCAGCACATAGCAGCTATGTTCAGAGGGAGGAGTGTATAGAAAAACATAGAAAACATAGAATGTGTCGGCAGATAAGAACCATTTGGCCCATCTAGTCTGCCCAATAATCTGAATCCTATCAATAGTCCCTGGCCCTATCTTATATGAAGGATAGCCTTATGCCTATCCCATGCATGTTTAAAGGGGTACTCGGGTGGAAAACCTTTTTCTTTTAAATCAACTGGTGCCAGAAAGTTAACCAGATTTGTAAATGACTTCCATTTAAAAAATCTTTACCCTTCAAGTACTTTTTAGCAGCTGTATGCAACATAGCCGACTTTTTTTTGTTATGCCTAGTGTCAGCCTCCTAGTGGCAGCAAAATATACCCACAGTTCCTGTGTCCCCCAATGGAGCTGAACGAGAAAGTCTTTTATTTTTGAATTTCTTTTTTGTCTTGTCCACAGTGCTCTCTGCTGACACCTCTGTCCGTGTCAGGAACTGTCCAGAGCAGCATAGGTTTGCAATGGGGATTTTCTCGTGTTCTGGACAGTTCCTGATACGGGCATCAGGTGTCAGCAGAGAGCACTGTGGACAAGACAAAAAAGTTCAAAAAGAAAATAATTTCCTCTGTAGCATACAGCTGCTAAAAAGTACTGGAAGGGTAAACTCCTTCACTGTATTTGCAGCTACCACTTCTGCAGGAAGGCTATTCCATGCATCCACTACTCTCTCAGTAAAGTAATACTTTCTGATACTTTTACAATATATATATACATATATATATATATATATATATATATATATATATATATTATACACACACACACAGGGTGGGCCATTTATATGGATACACCTTAATAAAATGGGAATGGTTGGTGAAATTAACTTTCTGTTTGTGGCACATAAGTATGTGTGAGGGGGGAAACTTTTCAAGATGAGTGGTGACCATGGCGGCCATTTTGAAGTCGGCCATTTTAATTCAACTTTTGTTTCTTTTATAGGAAGAGGGTCATGTGACACCTCAAACTTATTGGGAATTTCACAAGAAAAACAATGATGTGCTTGGTTTTAACTAGTGATCGACCGATATAGTTTTTTTTTTAGGGCCGATACCGATAATCTGTGGAGGTTAGGGCCAATAGCCAATAACTTATACCGATATACCGATATTCCGGTATAAGTTATCGGCTATTTATCCCCCAGTGTAGATCACTGATTTAAAGCGGGTGCTTTAAATCAATGAACTGCAGCGGCTTTTGCGGTGCCATAGACTGCCGCTGCCACCCGCTTCTCTCCCCCTGCCTGTCCGGGGGTGCTCCTGAGTCCTATCACCGCCACCGCGACCGGGCCCCCCCCAACCACCACCGCTCCGCGCCTCCTACCACCCCACCGCACCCCCATTGCCTCCCCCATCCCCGGTTTTATAATTACCTGTTCCCGGGGCCCGGGGTCCACTCTACATCTGCCTCCTGAGCAGTCATTGCTCACAGCGTAACGCAGGACGCAGCAGGAGCAAGAAGTAGCGTGGACCCCGGGAACAGGTAATTATAAAACCGGGGATGGGGGAGGCAATGGGGCCGGGGCGGTGCGGCGGGTCGTGGGAGGCCCGGTCGCGGTGCGGGGCATTATCAGATTATCGGCAAGGTAATTGCCGATACGATAATGCCCAAAATCGTGATTATCGGCCGATAATATCGGCCAAACCGATAATCGGTCGATCCCTAGTTTCAACGTAACTTTATTCTTTCATGAGTTATTTACAAGTTTCTGACCACTTATAAAATGTGTTCAATGTGCTGCCCATTGCTTTGGATTGTCAATGCAACCCTCTTCTCCCACTCTTCACACACTGATAGCAACACCACAGGAGAAATGCTAGCACAGGCTTCCAGTATCTGTAGTTTCAGATGCTGCAGAATGGGCAAAACCAAAATTGGAACAGGACCCTCAGTTTACACAGAAGATTTTGTTCAGTGAAGAGGCAAACTTTTATGTGAATGGTGAAGGTAACAAACAAAACCACCGCAATTGGTCTGACACTAACCCACATTGGATAGATCCCTCCAAGACTGTTGGAACACAAAAATTGATGACATGGTGTGGTATATGGGGTACAAAGATAGTGGGGCCATTCTTCATCCATGGAAACCTCAAGGCCACTGGATATGTGAAATTGCTACATGATTATGTGTTTCCCTCTTCATGCACTGAAGCTGGCACGTTCCCTGAGTTTTTCCAGCAAGATGCAGTAGGTTAGTGTGGTGCACCACCACATTATGGGTGTCAGGTCCAAGCATTCCTAGATGAACAGTTTCCTGGAAAGTGGATTGGTCGTCGTGGGCCAGGTGAATGGCCCCCAAGGTCTCCCGATCTGCCCCCCTTAGACTTTTATCTTTGGGGTCATCTGAAGGCAATTGTCTATGCTGTGAAGATACGAGATGTGCAGCACCTGAAACTACGGAAGCCTGTGCTAGCATTTCTCCTGTGGTGTTGCTATCAGTGTGTGAAGAGTGGGAGAAGAGGGTTGCATTGACAATCCAAAGCAATGGGCAGCACATTGAACACATTTTATAAGTGGTCAGAAACTTGTAAATAACTCATGAAAGAAAAAAGTTATGTTAAAACCAAGCACATCATTGTTTTTCTTGTGAAATTCCCAATAAGCTTGATGTGTCACATGACCCTCTTCCTATTGAAAAAACAAAAGTTGAATTCAAAATGGCCAACTTCAAAATGGCCGCCATGGTCCCCACCCATCTTGAAAAGTTTCCCCCCCTCACATATACTAATGTGCCACAAACAGGAAGTTAATATCACCAACCATTCTTATTTTATTAAGGTGTATCCATATAAATGGCCCACCCTGTACTTATATGTTCATTATGAGGCGCGAATTAGGGACTGGTCAGGAAGTAAAACCAGTGCACCTCAAGGCTAAGAAATGCCCCCAGTGCGCCAAGAGCCTCATTTACCAATATATCGGGAACTGCAGCACCTACAAAAATAAGGAAAAAAAGACTATGAACAGAAATTAACAGCAAGTTAGTGGGTGACGCTGCTTTCATTTTCCCTTTAAGTTGGGGAACTGCTTTGAAAACTCAAAGCAGGAAATAGTTACAAGATGATCGTCTCAAGGGGACAAGGACTTTGGACACGTATCCTGGTTCACACCTTTTAATGGATTCTATGCAGATGGCTGAATAGTATTAGTCATTTACTTTCCTGTACTCGCAGGATAAAGGGAAATTCTTGAAGGTAGATCCTCTGTGCGTGACAAACATACAAAAAGTACAAGAAGTACTAATGCACAATAATACGTATGCAAATACTGACGAAGGAAATAAATCACATAGTTAAATGAATACAGTATGAGGAACAACTAATATCTCTTGCACAAGTTCCATAAGTGGTTAACAGCTTACCAAGCGAAGATCTCCAACTTTATGGACAACAACAGACAGGTTATTCACAGCCTGACCCAGCTCTGTGGCTGCCATAGTTCTCTCCAGATGGTCTCGCAGTAAATGAGCCCTCACTTGATCTGTTGCACTTGTTTTTTGCTCCACATCAAAGAGTCGGGTTAAAGTTTGATCTGAGCCTCCCGTTTGTCAGATTTGGCTTCAGCTTTTGACCCTGGCTCTGAAAAAGAGAAGATCATTATTTTCTGCTTAGTAGGAAAATAAATAAATATTGTTTAGAAAAGCAGTGTATTAATATTTAGAGATAATCTGTTCTATTTTGCCAAAAATACTGATAAACATTTCATCAAAGTGTAAAACACGGTCCTCGTTAGAAGTCCTTCTTTACTTCAGATAATATCTCAGTTCATAACTTCAAAGAAAAACCTAACCTGTGAATTTAGATAATGTGCTTTCATGTTATCAGCTCCTGTCTATTACTGTAATCCTCTGTGCAATATCATTTATTAGTACATTATAAACATAAGGTTGTAACTTCCAGTAGTATAATGCTCGGCTTGCACCCTGCTAGCCCCTACAGCAGTGTTTCCCAACCAGGGCGCCTCCAGCTGTTGCAAAACTACAACTCCCAGCTTGCCCGGACAGCCGGAGGCTGTCCGGGCATGCTGGGAGTTGTAGTTTTGCAACAGCTGGAGGCGCCCTGGTTGGGAAACACTACCCTACAGGGTGATACACACATCTTTTTGTGGTAAAATAATGGGTGCATGAAAAAGTACAACTTGTCCTGCAAAACATAAGCCCTCATACAACTAAGGGTGCGTTCACACGGAGTAAATAAAGAGTAATTCACGGTGAAAAATTTATGGGCGGAAAAAATAATTTTATTTCCGTGCGAAAATCGCGGAAAATTTGCGCCCAATTTGCACAGAATTGCGCGTGGAAATGGGGGAGAAAGAAGTGAAGGGTTTTTCAGCCATTTCCGTGCAAATTGCAGGCGAAAACGAAGTCGGGCAGAATTTTTTTTTACCATGTTCTTTCTTCAAGTGGAACGGAATTCAGCGTCGGAATTCTGCTAGCAGAATTTCCGCAGTGTGAACAGGACAGCAGAAATAACATTAAAGTCAATGGGCAGAGGAGATGTGCATTCATTTGGAGAGGAAAATTCAAGAGGAATTACTCGAGTAAATTCCTCTTGAATTACTCCGTGTGATCGCACCCTCAGGCTGCATTCACATCTCGTTTTTGCAATACGGTTCCCGTATCCGGTTTCAGAGTAAAAACCGCATGGAACCATATTGCAAACCGTATGTATAGACATGTCATTGAAAACCATGCGCCAAAAGTAGCATCCGGTCATTTACAGTTTTATCCGTTTTTTTTCCCGTACACAAAACCGTAGTCTACTACGGTTTTATCTATGGAGGGAGAAAAAAAAAGACAGGAGAGAGGACAGCGCCTCGTGTGTTATCCTAGACACCATGGTCCCAGCCGAGACTGGAGCAGCGAGGGCTCTTTAAATTTGTCATAAAACAGGCATGTCATCCTTTTAAGGTACCAGATGTGGAAAAGGAGAGAACTGCAAAGCCCAAGGTCCAATAGGAAAGTATAGGATCTTCTCCCATGCAAGTAAAGGAGTAGGAAAAACGGAACCTTTGTGTAGGCGCTGATCGCAGAATCCAGACCATTCAAGCACCAATCTGTCAGAGAAAATTGCCAGGAGACACTATATTTATTAACAAACTTCCAATGACGCGTTTTGGAGGGTATATCCTCTTTCCTCAGATTGGCATCCTCAGGTTCCGTTTTTTTTCTAATCCTTTCTTTACTACAGTTTTATGTCCAGGTGAAAAACCGGATACAACCCATATACGTTTTTTTTAAATGGTGGTCAATAGGAACCGTACAGAATAGTATGTGCGTACGGCGGTTCCAGACGGTTCGCACAATACGGTTTTGCAGTTTGCGCAGTGCACACCGAAAGTTCTTCACACAAATAGAACAAGAGCAGCTTTATTTAAATTAAGGACAAACATAAAACCGTATCCGTTTTTTTTCCTTTCAAAAAACGTATTAAACCATATGCAACCGGACATCAGTTTTCAAACTGTATATGGTTTAAAACAGTACAGAGGTATATACGGTTGTACACAGTTGTATACGGTTCGGTCCGGTTTTGAGACACACTTTTTTTTTTTTACAAAAAAAACTGATACAGGAACCGTATTGCAAAAACGAGATGTGAATGCAGCCATAGAAAGCAAAGAGTTAAAAACAAAAACCCCATTGCCTAAAGTCAGGCAGGGAGTGGTTAACCATATAGAATAGTGCAGTCATAAGCATTAATCTATACACAGGCATCCTGCAGACACATAAATCAGAGGCAGACGTCAGCCGTATTTCCACACATATACCTTTGGCATATGCTGCAATGTAAACACAATGGGAAGATTTATCAAAACCTGTCTAGATGAAAAGTTGCTGAGTTGACAAATAGCAAGCGGATGGATACTCGGAAGTGTGAATGGGAGTGCAAAATTCCATAGAAGTCTATGGGCTTTAATTTGAGGTGGAAATCCGCAAGCGGAAATTCTGCTGTGTGAATAGGCCCTTACGCTTTAAAGGGATACTCTGCTGGAAAACATTTTTTTTTTTTTTTTTTTTTTTTTTAAATCAACTGGTGCCAGAAAGTTAAACAGATTTGTAAATTACTTCTATTAAAAAATCTTAATCCTTCCAGTACTTATCAGCTGCTGTATTCTCCGCAGGAAGGTCTTTTCTTTTTGAAATTCCTTTCTGCCTGACCACAGTGCTCTCTGCTGAAACCTCTGTCCATTTTAGGAACTGTCCAGAATAGGAGCAAATCCCCATAGCAAACCTGTCCGGATCTGGACAGTTCCTGACATGGAAGAGAGCAGTGTGGTCAGACAGAAAGATTCTAAAAGAACTTCCTCTGTAGTATACAGCAACTGATAAGTACTGGAAGGATTAAGATTTTTTAACCTCTTAAGGACTCAGGGCGTACCTGTACGCCCTGAGCCCGGTCTCGGTGTTTAAAACAGCGTCACGCCGTGACCTCGCATCACACCGGGTTGGTCTCAGCTGCTAGTCATAGCCAGGAACCTGGGCTAATAGCGCGCAACACGAATTGTTGTGCCGCGTGCTATTAACCCTTCAGACGCGGCGATCAAAGTTGACCGCCGTGTCTGAAAGTGAAAGTAAACGCTTCCCTGCAGCTCAGTCGGGCTGATCGGGACATCGCAATAAAATCGCAATGTCCCGATCAGCTAGGACGCGAGCGGAGACCCCCTTACCTTACTCCGTCAAGTCCGATCTGCATTTGATTGCTCCAAGCCTGAGCTTCAGGCTTGAGCAATCGAGCCCCTATCTCGCTGATCCATGCAAAGCTATGGCTTTGCAGGGATCAGGGTAAAAGATCAGTGTGTGCAGTGTTATAGGTCCCTATGGGAGCTTTAACACTGCAAAAATCATTTAACCCTTCCCTAATAAAAGTTTGAATCACCCCCCTTTTCCCATAAAAAAAAAAAAAACTGGGTAAATAAAAATTTAAATAAACATATGTGGTATATCTGAACTATAAAAATATATCGTTAATTAAACCGCACGGTCAATGGCGTACGCGCAAAAAAAATCCAAAGTCTAACATAGCGTATTTTTGGTCACTTTTTATATCATAAAAAAATGAATAAAAAGCGATCAAAAGGTCAGATCAATACAAAAATGGTACCAATAAAAACTTCAGATCACAGCGCAAAAAATGAGTCCTCATACCGCCCTGTACGCGGAAAAATAAAAAAGTTATAGGGGTCAGAAAATGACAATTTTAAACGTAGAAATTTTCCTGCATATAGTTATGATTTTTTTCAGAAGTATGACAAAATCAAACCTATATAAGTAGGGTATCATTTTAACCGTATGGACCTAGAGAATTAAAATAAGGTGTAATGTTTACCAAACAATGCACTGCGTAGAAACGGAAGCCCCCAAAAGTTACAAAATGAAATTTTTTCTTCAATTTTGTCGCACAATGAATTTTTTTTCCATTTGGCCGTGGATTTTTGGGAGAAATGACTAATGTCACTGCAAAGTAGAATTGGTGGCGCAAACAATAAGCCACATATGGAATTTTATGTGCAAAATTGAAAGAGTTATGATTTTTAGAAGGTGATGAGGAAAAAATGAAAATGCAAAAACGGAAAAATGCCGAGTTCTTAAGGGGTTAATAGAAGTAATTTACAAATCTGGCACCAGTTGATTTAAAAGAAAAATGTTTTCCAGCAGAGTACCCCTTTAAAAGATAAGGTTTTCCAGCAGAGTACCCCTTTAAATACTGCTGTGAGAGCAAATCTGCACAGTACTCTATCCCATTGAACACAGCCTTAGATCAGAGCCCATAACAGACCACAAAACAGAGAAAATTACAAACCACAGACCCCCCAAACAAGGTACAGACCCCACATCCCAAAATATATTAACGTCCCCAAATAACTACAGCGTATAAGTAGTGGTGAAGAGTGGTGCTGTGCAGTGTCTATACTTACAGAATAAGAGCAGATACTGAGAGCTTCACCCAGCATACATCACAAGATAATTGGTACTTTGCATTGTTTATATACAGAGAAGTTGTACTGTGCAGTATCCATAAATACAGAATAAGAACAGATACACCCTCAGGGTGCGTTCACACGCTATTACTAGCAGTGGGTCACCCGCGGCGAGTTACGCTACCATTGATTTAAATGGGTCCACAAACAGTTTGCAATAGTGTCAGATTTGCGGACTGTCCGCTGACCCATTTAAATCCGTGGTAGGTTTCCCGCAGCAGGAAACTCGCTACTAGCTACTAGAGTGTGAACGCACCCTAAGGGTAGTTCACATGGGCGGATTACCTGCAGAATTTCCGCAGTGTATTTGTTGCAGAAAATCCACCATGGATTTTGCTTCCATTGAGTTTAAAGGGGTACTCCGGTGCTTACACATCTTATCCCCTATCCAAAGGATAGGGGATAAGATGCCTGATCGCGGGAGTCCTGCCGCTGGGGACCCCTGGGATCATGCACGCTGCACCCCTTTTGTAATCAGTCCCTGGAGCGTGTTCGCTCCGGGACTGATTACCGGCGACTACAGGGCCGGCGGCGTGTGACGTCACGCTCCCCCCCCCCGTGTGATGTCACGCTCCGCCCCTCAATGCAAGCCTAGGGGCGTGATAGCTGTTTGCAGCATACGTTTGCTATGGGGATTTTCTTCTACTCTGGACAGTTCTGAAAATGAACAGAGATGTCAGCAGAGAGCACTGTGCTTGTGATGTCAGCAGAGAGCTCTGTGTTCCAAAAAGAAAAGAATTTCCTCTGTAGTATTCAGCAGTTAATAAGTACTGGAAGGATTTAGATTTTTTCATAGAAGTAATTCACATATCTGTTTAACTTTCTGGCACCAGTTGATTTAAAAAAAAAAAAAAAAAAAGTTTTCCACCGGAGTACCCCTTTAATGGGTCAGCAGAAAGTTCCGCAATGGAGGCAGATTTACAGATTTCCCTTCGGATCCATTGAAGTCAATGGTTGCAAAATACGCTGTGGATTTTCCACAGCAAATATGCTGCGTAAATTCCGCAGGTGATCCGCCAGTGCCAACGTACCCTATGGTCAGTTCACATGTGCGTATTTTCTGCTGCAGATCTGCAGCAGATGTGCTGTAGCAGATTTTTCTGCCCATTAACTTTAATGGGTATAAAATCTGCAGCAGAAAATATGCACATGTGAACTGACTCCTAGGGTACGTTCACACGGGCGACATTTGCTGTGTATTTTCTGCAGCTGATCTGTTGCTCTTTATTTTCTGCTGCCTGTTTTATCATTGACTTAGCAGCAAAAAAATAAGCAGCAGAAAAAAAAAAAAAAAAAAAAAAAAAGCAGTAGAAAATAAGCATCTGAAAATCCGCACCAGAATCCGCCCATGTGAACGTACCCTTAGGGTTCGTTAACACTACTTAATACCTTGTGGAATTCTGACAAGTAAACTTTAACATCAGTGTGAATGGGTCTTCCGTGAGACTCGTTCACACTGAGCAATTGCAGTGGCGGACAATTCCGCCTCTGAAATTGTTCCGCACAAAAGAGGAACACATTCAATTTTTGCGCAGAAGACCGCCAGCTCTCCATAGCCCTCAATGGCGACGGCGCCCAGAATGATTCCGAGATTCAACTTCAATTGCCCAGTGTGAACGCACCCTTAGGGTCACACGTGCCATATTTTGCTGCTGTGTAATTTCCTACCAATTGAAGTCAATGGGTAAGAAAATATGCAGCAAAATATGGCACGTGTGATCCTACCCTTAAAGGATATATCCAGTGGTGAAAAACGTATCCCCTATCCTAAGGAACCCCCAGCGATCTCCTGTACGGGGCCCCGACGGCCCGCAGGAAGGGGGTGTGTTGACCACCGCACGAAGCGGCGGTGGACACGCCCCCTCAATACAACTCTATGGCAGAGCCGGAGCGCTGCCTTCGGCAATCTCCGGCTCTGCCATAGAGTTGTATTGAGGGGGCATGTCGGCCGCCACTTCGTGCGGTGGTCGACACCTACTATCTGGCCATCGAGCTGGGGCCCAAGCGGTCGGACCCCCTGCAATCTGAAACTTATCCCCTATCCTTAGGATAGGGGATACATTTTTCACCTCTGGACTACCCCTTTAATGGGTTAGAGTGCATTGGCTGTGTTAGCCTAACCTTACTGTGCAGTGTCTATATACAGGCCAATAGAAGTGGTATTGTGCAGTATCTGTAAATAGAACAATAGATGTAGTACTGTCCAGTGTGTATACCTAGAAAGAAAAATAGAACTTTGCAGTGTCTATACAGAGAAATATCTGAAGTACTGTGCAGTTACAATAAAGGCAAACAAAAGTGATACTGTGCAGTGTCTACATACAGTTTAGAAGTAATGATGTGCATTGTTTATATACAGTGACCCCTCGACATACGATCATTTCAACATACGATGGCCTCTCAGAGGCCATCACATGTTGAAGGCAGCATCAACATACGATGCTTTTTTATGTCGGGGCCATCGCATAAACGGCTATCCGGCAGCGCAGACTTCTTCAGCTGCCACTGGATAGCTGTTTATGGTGTGCCGTGAGCTCCGGTGACGATCACTTACTTGTCCTCGGGGCTCCGGCGCGTCCTCTTTGGGATCCTCTGCATCATCGGCGCTCTCCATCGTCGTCATCGCGTCACTGCGCACGTCGTCCCGTCATCCAATAGGAGCGGCGTGCATAGCGACGTGATGGCGTCGACGGAGAGCGCAGTTGCCAGGGAAGCAGAGGCCTTACAGGAGCGTCGGCGACACCTCGGGGACGCGGCGACAGCGATGGACGGCAACATCCCGGGCAGCGGTGACGAGCGGTGATGGTCCGGAGCGGAGGGGACAGGTGAGTACAAATTCCTATGCCAGTGGTCTTCAACCTGCGGACCTCCAGATGTTGCGAAACTACAACTCCCAGCATGCCCGGACAGCCGTTGGCTGTCCGGGCATGCTGGGTGTTGTAGTTTTGCAACATCTGGAGGTCCGCAGGTTGAAGACCACTGTCCTATACTTTACATTGCACGGATCCCTCAACATACGATGGTTTCAACAAACGATGGTCCGTTTGGAACGGATTACCATTGTATGTTGAGGGACCACTGTACAGAGCAAGAGAAGTTGTACTGTGCAGTGTCCATAAATATATAACAAGATTGCACCAAAAATACAGAAGAGAAGAAGTGGTACTGTGCATGGTTTATATACTATACAGGCTGAGATGTGGAATTCCGCGCAAAGAATGAACAGTCCTTCTTTGCATGAATTAATTTCAGCAGCGAAATTGTCAGCACTGAAATTCTGCATTGTGAACGGGTCCGCTGAAGACGCATTTACACCAATGTTAGGGGTTCACACCGCAGAACCCTAACTACAATTCCTCAGTGTGAACGTGCCCTAACTTTTCAGTGTCTAGTAGTAATAGAATTGTGCAGTGTCTATGCCGAGAAATAAAAGTAGTACTGTGCAATTACAATAAAGGGAAAGAGAAGTGGTACTGTGCAGTGTTTTGTCAGGGAAATACAAAATGTGGATCCCATATGGAATAAAAAGTGACCAAAAAGTCTCATAAATCCCAGATAGAAGCAACAAAATCTACAGCACCCTGTTCAATAAATGGGCCCTACCACATCTCCGTAGACAGAATAATAAAGTTATAGGGGTCAAAATACAGTGATAACATTTTTTTTTATTTTATTTAATACAAAGTGCCATTTTTGTAAGTAGTAAAACATAAAACAAGGATATAAGCTCAGTATCACTGTAACCATACTGACTCACATATCAGAGATAACAGTTTTACAGTACATTTTATGGTAAAAAGATGGGCGCTAATACAAAGTACAACTTCTCCTGCAAAACATAAGTCCCCATACAACTCTTAGACTAGGTTCACACTGTGGAATATCTGGGCAGAATTTCTGCCGGAGATCGAGCCGGCGGCCCCATCCCCATAGATGGCAATGCATTTCTGAGCAGATCTCCCAAAAGATCCACCCAGAAATGTATTGCAATCTGTGGGGGGCAGCAATGCAGTCTGCTCGGTCCTAGCGCCGCTAGAAATTCTGCAGTGTAAACCTAGCCTTATGCTGCATTCACATCTCGTTTTTGCAATACGCTTCCCGTATCAGGTTAATTGTAAAACAAACGTAAGTCTCAAAACTGGACCGAACCGTATACAACCGTATATACCTCTGTGCGGTTTTAAACCGTATACGGTTTGAAAACGGATGTCCGGTTGCATACTGTTTAATACATTTAAAAAAATATATAAACGGATACAGTTTTATGTTTGTCCTTAATTAAATAAAGTTCTATTTTTGGGAAGAACTTTCGGCATGCACGGCGCATGTGCAAACTGCAAAACCGTATTGTGCAAACCGGCTGGAACCGTACATACATACGGTTCAGTACGGTTCCCATAGACCACCATTAAAAAAAATGTATATGGGTTGTATCCGGTTTTTCACCCGGACATAAAACCGTCGTAGAATACGGTATTGTGTATGGGGAAAAAAACGGCTAAAACCGTAAGTGATGCAAAACGTACACAACCGGATGCTACGTTTGGCGTACGGTTTTCATTGACATGTCTATACATACGTTTTGCAATACGGTTCCATACGGTCTTTACACTGAAACCGGATACAGGAACCGAATTACAAAAACGAGATGTGAATGCAGCCTTAGGCGGTCGACCACGTTTTTGCCTGCAGTCGGGAAACCGCATACGGCTGAAAACGAAGCCGACCGGAGGCTGCGGTTCACTCCGGTCGGCTCATAGACATGCATTAAATACGCTTCCCGAATACGGCTGAGTGCGGGTGCCGCGATTAAGCCCCGCCCCCTCCTCCCAGCCGTATACGGGAACCGTATTCAACAAAACGTGGTGTGAACCCAGCCTTAGAAGAAGAGTTAAAAAAAAATTAAAAAAATTCAAACATTGCCTAAAATCAGTGGAATAAGACAGAAAGAGGTTAACCATATAGAGCAGTGGTCTTCAACCTGTGGACCTCCAGATGTTGCAAAACTACAACTCCCAGCATGCACGGACAGCCGTTGGCTGTCCGTGCATGCTGGGAGTTGTAGTTTTGCAACATCTGGAGGTCTGCAAGTTGAAGACCGCTGGTATAGAGCCTAGTGCATTATTCCATACACAGGCATCCTGCAGACACATACATCAGCTGTATTTCCACACATACATCTCTTACATATACTCCACTGTAAACACAATGTGAACACAGCCCAAGAGAAATCCTAAGTCCTATGCTCTGTAGTGTCAGAGAACTAATAGAAAATAGGAACAAGAACCAGAGAAATGGTGGCATTACTGCAGCTCTACAGCTGCTGCAAAACTACAACTCCCATGCCAGGACATGCTGGGAGTCGTAGTTCCACATCAAGTGGCAAGCTGCAGGATTGGGGACACTGCTGTACAGGCTGGAGCCACTGTGCATTGTAATGGGCAGCATAGTGACAGGCCAGCTCTTCACCTGAGGAGATCATTGTGACGCCTTCAGTATACAGGAGCACAGCAGCCAATGGCGCCTCCTCCACACACCTAGCACTACACACCTCAGGACTCAGGCTGCGGCTCCTTCACTTCCTTCTACCCTCGCCTGGCCGGATTCCCACTGGGTGTTTGTTTGTTTTTTCTCCTCCCCTTCAACAAAACTTTACTGAGCAGCTTTGTATGAAGCAGACACATCAGCCCTATGTGCACGTAACCACAGAGGCATGAGGAAATAGGCTTGTGGGGGATGAGTCAGGAAGGTGTGATGACGGAGAGGGAAGCTCCTGTGTGGAGAGCTGGCATCTCTCAGGGTCAAGGTGGAAAGCTTTTACCATTTACAGAGCACATGCCACATGTAGTAGATATGAGCAGCTTTATAGACCCCACAGCAGAACCCCGTAGACTAAATCTGGGTTCACACGACGTTTTTGCAAAACAGTTCCCATATACGATTTCAATTTGAGAACCGTATTGAAAACTGTATGCCAAAAGATGTGTCCGTTTTGCCTCCTGTACGGTTTTCTCAGTTTTTTCCCGTACCCAAAACCGTAGCCTACCACGGTTTTTAGTCCGGGTGAAAAACCGTATTGAAATGTATACATTGGGAGTCAATGGAAACCGTACATATGGTTCCATGCGGGTTTCACCATACAGTTTTTGACTTCGCATAGTTTTTTCTTGGAATTTCAGTCAAACAAGTGGAACTTTATTCTTAATGGAATGAAAAGTCAAAAACGAATACCTTTTTTTCTTAAAGAACAACCGGACATAATATTTCCAGCCGTATGCGGTTTTAAACTTTGTACACGTTTTTTATCAAAAACCTTATACGGGAACTGTATTGCAAAGATGTGGGGTGAACCCAGCCTAATAAAGACTCCCTAAACTAATGCAGACCACCAAAACTAACACAGACCCCCAGAGCAGACCTCATAAACTTATAGACCCCCAGAGCAGACCTCATAAACTAATATGGACCACAGAGCAGACCTCATAAAATAATGCAGACCAACAGAGCCCAGAACAGACCCTCCAAACCAATACAGACCCCAAAACAGACTCCTAAACTAATACAGACCCCAGAGCAGACCTCATAAACTAATACAGACCCCACAGTAGACCTCATAAACTAATGCAGACCCCAGAGCAGACCTCATAAACTAATACAGACCCCAGAACAGACCACCTAAACTAATACAGACCCCAGAACAGACCCTCTAAACTAATACAGACCCCAGAACAGACCCCTAAACTAATACAGACCCCCAGAACAGACCTCATAAACTAATACAGACCACAGAGCAGACCTCATAAACTAATGCAGACCCCCAGAGCAGACCTCATAAACTAATACAGACCCCCCAGAGCAGACCTCATAAACTAATACAGACTCCAGAACAGACCCCCTAAACCAATGCAGACCCAAGAACAGACCTCATAAACTAATTCAGACCCCAGAGCAGACCATATAAACTAATACAAACTCCAGAGCAGACCTCATAAACTAATACAGACCCCAGAGCAGACCTCATAAACTAATGCAGACCTCATTAACTAATACAGACCCCAGAGCAGACCTCATAAACTAATACATACTCCCAGAGCAGACCTCATAAACTAATACAGACCCCAGAGCAGACCTTATAAACTAATATAGACCCCCAGAGCAGACCTCATAACTAATACAGACCCCCAGAGCAGACCTTGTAAACTAATATAGACCCCAGAACAGACCCCCTAAACCAATACAGACCCAAGAACAGATCTCATAAACTAATACAGACCCCAAAGCAGACCTCATAAACTAATACAGACCCCCAGAGCAGACCTCATAACTAATACAGACCCCAAGAGCAGAGCCCCTAAACCAATACAGACCCAAGAACAGACCACCTAAACCAATACAGACCCCCCAGAGCAGACCTCATAAACTAATGCATACTCCCAGAGCAGACCTGATAAACTAATACAGACCCCAGAGTAAACCCCCTTAACTAATAAAGACCCCCCAGAGCAGACCTCATAAACTAATACAGACCCCAGAGCAGACCTCATAAACTAATACAGACCCCAGAACAGACCTCATAAACTAATACAGACCCCAGAGCAGGCCTCATAAACTAATACAGACTCCAAAGCAGACCTCATAAACTAATACAGACCCCCAGAGCAGACCTCGTAAACTAATACACACTCCCAGAGCAATCCACCTAAACTAATACAGACTCCAGAGCAATGCTCATAAACTAATACAGACCCCCAGAGCAGACCTCATAAACTACCGTAATACAGACCCCAGAGCAGACCTCATAAACTAATACAGACCCCCAGAGCAGACCTCATAAACTTATACAGACCCCCAGAGCAGACATATTAAACTAATACAGACTCCAGAGCAGACCTCATGAACTAACACAGACCCCAGAGCAGACCTTATAATCTAATATAGACCCCCAGAGCAGACCTCATAAACTTATACAGACCCCCAGAGCAGACGTATTAAACTAATACAGACTCCAGAGCAGACCTCATAAACTAATACAGACCCCAGAGCAGACCTCATAAACTAATACAGCCCCCCAGAGCAGACCTTGTGAACTAATACAGACCCCAGAACAGACCCCCTAAACCAATACAGGCCCCAGAACAGACCCCCTAAACCAATACAGACCCAAGAACAGACCTCATAACCTAATACAGACCCCAGAGCAGACCTTATAAACTAATATAGACCCCCAGAGCAGACCTCATAACTAATACAGACCCCCAGAGCAGACCTTGTGAACTAATACAGACCCCAGAACAGACCCCCTAAACCAATACAGACCCAAGAACAGATCTCATAAACTAATACAGACCCCAAAGCAGACCTCATAAACTAATACAGACCCCCAGAGCAGACCTCATAACTAATACAGACCCCAAGAGCAGACCTCGTGAACTAATACAGACCCCAGAACAGAGCCTCTAAACCAATACAGACCCAAGAACAGACCACCTAAACTAATACAGACCCCCCAGAGCAGACCTCATAAACTAATACATACTCCCAGAGCAGACCTCATAAACTAATACAGACCTCAGAGTAAACCCCCTTAACTAATAAAGACCCCCCAGAGCAGACCTCATAAACTAATACAGACCCCAGAGCAGACCTCATAAACTAATACAGACCCCAGAGCAGGCCTCATAAACTAATACAGACTCCAAAGCAGACCTCATGAACTAATAAAGACCCCAGAGCAGACCTATTAAACTAATACAGACCCCCAGAGCAGACCTCGTAAACTAATACACACTCCCAGAGCAATCCACCTAAACTAATACAGACTCCAGAGCAATGCTCATAAACTAATACAGACCCACAGAGCAGACCTCATAAACTAATACAGACCCCAGAGCAGACCTCATAAACTAATACAGACCCCCAGAGCAGACATATTAAACTAATACAGACTCCAGAGCAGACCTCATGAACTAATACAGACCCCAGAGCAGACCTCATAATCTAATATAGACCCCCAGAGCAGACCTCATAAACTTATACAGACCCCCAGAGCAGACCTCATAAACTAATACAGACTCCAGAGCAGACCTCATAAACTAATACAGACCCCAGAGCAGACCTCATAAACTAATACAGACCCCCAGAGCAGACCTTGTGAACTAATACAGACCCCAGAACAGCCCCCCTAAACCAATACAGACCCAAGAACAGACCTCATAACCTAATACAGACCCCAGAGCAGACCTTATAAACTAATATAGACCCCCAGAGCAGACCTCATAACTAATACAGACCCCCAGAGCAGACCTTGTGAACTAATACAGACCCCAGAACAGACCCCCTAAACCAATACAGACCTAAGAACATATCTCATAAACTAATACAGACCCCAAAGCAGACCTCATAAACTAATACAGACCCCCAGAGCAGACCTCATAACTAATACAGACCCCAAGAGCAGACCTTGTGAACTAATACAGACCCCAGAACAGAGCCCCTAAACAAATACAGACCCAAGAACAGACCACCTAAACTAATACAGACCCCCCAGAGCAGACCTCATAAACTAATACATACTCCCAGAGCAGACCTCATAAACTAATACAGACCTCAGAGTAAACCCCCTTAACTAATAAAGACCCCCCAGAGCAGACCTCATAAACTAATACAGACCCCAGAGCAGACCTCATAAACTAATACAGACCCCAGAGCAGGCCTCATAAACTAATACAGACTCCAAAGCAGACCTCATAAACTAATAAAGACCCCAGAGCAGACCTATTAAACTAATACAGACCCCCAGAGCAGACCTCGTAAACTAATACACACTCCCAGAGCAATCCACCTAAACTAATACAGACTCCAGAGCAATGCTCATAAACTAATACAGACCCACAGAGCAGACCTCATAAACTAATACAGACCGCAGAGCAGACCTCATAAACTAATACAGACCCCCAGAGCAGACCTCATAAACTTATACAGACCCCCAGAGCAGACATATTAAACTAACACAGACTCCAGAGCAGACCTCATGAACTAATACAGACCCCAGAGCAGACCTCATAATCTAATATAGACCCCCAGAGCAGACCTCATAAACTTATACAGACCCCCAGAGCAGACATATTACACTAATACAGACTCCAGAGCAGACCTCATAAACTAATACAGACCCCAGAGCAGACCTCATAAACTAATACAGACCCCCAGAGCAGACATATTAAACTAATACAGACTCCAGAGCAGACCTCATAAACTAATACAGACCCCAGAACAGACCCCCTAAACCAATACAGACCCAAGAACAGACCTCATAACCTAATACAGACCCCAGAGCAGACCTCATAAACTAATACAGACCCCCAGAGCAGACCTTATAACTAATACAGACCCCAAGAGCAGACCTCGTGAACTAATACAGACTTCAGAACAGAGCCCCTAAACCAATACAGACCCAAGAACAGACCACCTAAACTAATAAAGACCCCCCAGAGCAGACCTCATAAACTAATAAATACTCCCAGAGCAGACCTCATAAACTAATACAGACCCCAGAGTAAACCCCCTTAACTAATACAGACCCCCAGAGCAGACCTCATAAACTAATACAGACCCCAGAGCAGACCTCATAAACTAATACAGACCCTAGAGCAGACCTCATAAACTAGTACAGACCCCCCAGAGCAGACCTCATAGACTAATACAGACCCCCAGAGCAGACGTATTAAACTAATACAGACTCCAGAGCAGACCTCATAAACTAATACAGACCCCCCAGAGCAGACCTCATAAACTAATACAGACCCCAGAGCAGACCTCATAAACTAATACAGACCCCAGAGTAGACATCATAAACTAATACAGACCCCAGAGTAAACCCTCTTAACTAATACAGACCCCCAGAGTAGACCTCATAAACTAATACAGACCCCAGAGCAAACATCATAAACTAATGCAGACCCCAGAGCAGACCTTATAAACTAATACAGACCCCCCAGAGCAGACATCATAAACTAATACAGACCCCAGAGCAGACCTATTAAACTAATACAGACTCCAGAGCAGACCTCATAAACTAATACAGACCCCAGAGCAGACCTCATAATCTAATATAGACCCCCAGAGCAGACCTCATAAACTAATTCAGAACCCAGAGCAGATCTCATAAACTAATACAGACTCCCGGAGCAGACTTCATAAACTAATACAGACCCCAGAGCGGACCTCATAAACTAATACAGACCCCAAGAGCAGACCTCGTGAACTAATACAGACCCCAGAACAGAGCCCCTAAACCAATACAGACCCAAGAACAGACCTCATAAACTAATACAGACCCCAGAGCAGACCTCATAAACTAATACAGACCCCCAGAGCAGACCTCATAACTAATACAGACCCCAAGAGCAGACCTCGTGAACTAATAGAGACCCCAGAACAGAGCCCCTAAACCAATACAGACCCAAGAACAGACCACATAAACTAATAAATACTCCCAGAGCAGACCTCATAAACTAATACAGACCCCAGAGTAAACCCCCTTAACTAATACAGACCCCCAGAGCAGACCTCATAAACTAATACAGACCCCAGAGCAGACCTCATAAACTAATACAGACCCCAGAGCAGACCTCATAAACTAGTACAGACCCCCCAGAGCAGACCTCATAGACTAATACAGACCCCCAGAGCAGACGTATTAAACTAATACAGACTCCAGAGCAGACCTCATAAACTAATACAGACCCCCCAGAGCAGACATCATAAACTAATACAGACCCCAGAGCAGACCTCATAAACTAATACAGACCCCAGAGTAGACATCATAAACTAATACAGACCCCAGAGTAAACCCTCTTAACTAATACAGACCCCCAGAGTAGACCTCATAAACTAATACAGACCCCAGAGCAAACATCATAAACTAATGCAGACCCCAGAGCAGACCTTATAAACTAATACAGACCCCCAGAACAGACATCATAAACTAATACAGACCCCAGAGCAGACCTATTAAACTAATACAGACTACAGAGCAGACCTCATAAACTAATACAGACCCCAGAGCAGACCTCATAATCTAATATAGACCCCCAGAGCAGACCTCATAAACTAATTCAGAACCCAGAGCAGATCTCATAAACTAATACAGACTCCCGGAGCAGACTTCATAAACTAATACAGACCCCAGAGCGGACCTCATAAACTAATACAGACCCCAAGAGCAGACCTCGTGAACTAATACAGACCCCAGAACAGAGCCCCTAAACCAATACAGACCCAAGAACAGACCTCATAAACTAATACAGACCCCAGAGCAGACCTCATAAACTAATACAGACCCCCAGAGCAGACCTCATAACTAATACAGACCCCAAGAGCAGACCTCGTGAACTAATAGAGACCCCAGAACAGAGCCCCTAAACCAATACAGACCCAAGAACAGACCACATAAACTAATACATACTCCCAGAGCAGACCTCATAAACTAATACAGACGCCAGAGCAGGCCTCATAAACTAATACAGACCCCAGAGCAGACCCCGTAAACTAATACAGACCCATAACAGACCTCATAAACTAATACAGACCCCCAGGGCAGACCTTATAAACTAATTCTGACTCCAGAGCAGACCTCATTAACTAATACAGACCCCAGAGCAGACCTCATGAACTAATACAGACCCCAGAACAGACCCGGTAAACTAATACAGACCCCAGAACAGACCTCTTAAACTAATACAGACCCCCAGGGCAGACCATATAAACTAATACAGACTCCAGAGCAGACCTCATAAACTAATACAGACCCCAGAGCAGACCTCTTAAACTAATGCAGACCTCATAAACTAATGCAGACCTCTTAAACTAATACAGACCCCAGAGCAGACCTCATAAACTAAAACAGACCTCCAGAGCAGACCTGATAAACTAATACAGACCCCAGAGCAGACCTCATAAACTAATACAGACCCCCAGAGCAGACCTCATGAACTAATACAGACCCCAGAACAGACCCCCTAAACTAATACAGACCCCAGAACAGACCTCATAAACTAATACAGACCCCCAGGGCAGACCTGTTAAACTAATACAGACTCCAGAGCAGACCTCATAAACTAATTCAGACCCCAGAGCAGACCTCATAAACTAATGCAGACCTCATAAACTAATACGCACCCCAGAGCAGGCCTCATAAACGAATACAGACCCCAGAGCAGACCCCGTAAACTAATACAGACCCCATAACAGACCTCATAAACTAATACAGACCCCATAACAGACCTCATAAACTAATACAGACCCCCAGGGCAGACCTTATAAACTAATTCAGACTCCAGAGCAGACCTCATAAACTAATAAAGACCCCAGAGCAGACCTCATGAACTAATACAGACCCCAGAACAGACCCCGTAAACTAATACAGACCCCAGAACAGACCTCTTAAACTAATACAGACCCCCAGGGCAGACCATATAAACTAATACAGACTCCAGAGCAGACCTCATAAACTAATACAGACCCCAGGGCAGACCTCATAAACTAATGCAGACCTCATAAACTAATACAGACCCCAGAGCAGACCTCATAAACTAAAACAGACCTCCAGAGCAGACCTCATAAACTAATACAGACACCAGAGCAGACCTCATAAACTAATACAGACCCCCAGAGCAGACCTCATGAACTAATACAGACCCCAGAACAGACCCCCTAAACTAATACCGACCCCAGAACAGACCTCATAAACTAATACAGACCCCCAGGGCAGACCTGTTAAACTAATACAGACTCCAGAGCAGACCTCATAAACTAATTCAGACCCCAGAGCAGACCTCATAAACTAATGCAGACCTCATAAACTAATACGTACCCCAGAGCAGACCTCATAAACTAAAACAGACCCCCAGAGCAGACCTGATAAACTAATACAGACCCCAGAGCAGACCTCATAAACTAATACAGACCCCCCAGAGCAGACCTCATGAACTAATAGAGACCCCAGAACAGACCCCCTAAACTAATACAGACCACAGAACAGACCTCATAAACTAATACAGACCCCCAGGGCAGACCTTATAGACTAATACAGACTCCAGAGCAGACCTCATAAACTAATACAGACCCCAGAGTAGGCCTGATAAACTAATACAGACCCCCAGAGCAGACCTCCTAATCTAATACAGACCCCCTAAACTAATACAGACCCCCAGAGCAGACCTCATAAACTAATACATACTCTCAGAGCAGACCTCATAAACCAATACAGACCCCAGAATAAACCCCCTAAACTAGTACAGACCCCAGAGAAGATCTCATAAACTAATACAGACCCCCAGAGCAGACTTCATAAACTAATACAGACCCCAGAGCAGACCTCATAAACTAATACAGACCCCAGAGCAGACCTAATAAACTAATACAGACCCCAGAGCAGACCTCATAAACTAATACAGACCCCCAGAGCGGACCTCATAAACTAATACAGACCCCCAGAGCAGACCTGATAAACTAATATAGACCCCCCAGAGCAGACCTGATAAACTAATACAGACCCCAGAGTAGGACTCATAAACTAATACAGACTCCAGAACAGACCTCATAAACTAATAAAGACCTCAGAGCAGACCTATTAAACTAATACAGACCCCCAGAGCAGACCTCGTAAACTAATACATACTCCCAGAGCAGACCCCCTAAACTAATACAGACTCCAGAGCAGTGCTCATAAACTAATGCAGACCCCCAGAGCAGACCCCGTGAACTAATACAGACCCCAGAAAAGGCCCCCTAAACCAATGTAGACCCAAGAACAGACCTCATAAACTAATACAGACCCCAGAGCAGACCCTATAAACTAATACAGACCCCCAGAGCAGACCCATTAACTAATACAGACCCCCAGAGCAGACCTCGTGAACTAATACAGACCCCAGAGCTGACCCCCTAAACCAAGGCAGACCCAAGAACAGACCTCATAAACTAATACAGACCCCAGAGCAGACCTTATAAACTAATACAGACTCCAGAGCAGACCTCATAAACTAATGCAGACCTCATTATCTAATACAGACCCCAGAGCAGACCTGATAAACTAATACATACTCCCAGAGCAGACCTCATAAACTAATACAGACTCCAGTGCAGACCTCATAAACTAATACAGACCCCCAGAGCAGACCTGATAAACTAATATAGACCCCCCAGAGCAGACCTGATAACCTAATACAGACCCCAGAGCAGGACTCATAAACTAATACAGACTCCAGAACAGACCTCATAAACTAATAACGACCCCAGAGCAGACCTATTAAACTAATACAGACCCCCAGAGCAGACCTCGTAAACTAATACATACTCCCAGAGCAGACCCCCTAAACTAATACAGACTCCAGAGCAGTGCTCATAAACTAATACAGACCCCAGAGCAGACCTTATAAACTAATACAGACTCCAGAGCAGACATCATAAACTAATACAGACCCCAGAGCAGACCTCATAAACTAATGCAGACCTCATTATCTAATACAGACCCCAGAGCAGACCTCATAAACTAATACATACTCCCAGAGCAGACCTCATAAACTAATACAGACTCCAGAGCAGACCCCTAAACTAATACAGACCCCAGAGCAGACCTCATAAACTAATACAGACCCCCAGAGCAGACCTCGTTACATAGTTACATAGTTAGTACGGTCGAAAAAAGACATATGTCCATCAAGTTCAACCAGGGAATTAAGGGGTAGGGGTGTGGCGCGATATTGGGGAAGGGATGGGATTTTATATTTCTTCATAAGCATTAATGTTATTTTGTTCCATGAATTTATCTAATCCTGTTTTAAAGCTGTTAATTGTTCCTGCTGTGACCAGTTCCTGAGGTAGACCGTTCCATAAATTCACAGTCCTCACGGTAAAGAAGGCGTGTCGCCCCTTGAGACTAAACTTTTTCTTCTCCAGACGGAGGGAGTGCCCCCTCGTCCTTTGGGGGGTTTAACCTGGAACAGTTTTTCTCCATATTTTTTGTATGGGCCATTAATATACTTATATACGTTTATCATATCCCCCCTTAAACGTCTCTTCTCAAGACTAAACAATTGTAACTTCTTTAATCGCTCCTCATAGCTAAGATGTTCCATGCCCCATATTAGTTTAGTCGCGCGTCTCTGCACCCTTTCCAACTCCGCAGTGTCCCTTTTATGGACAGGTGCCCAAAACTGAACAGCATATTCCAGGTGAGGCCGTACCAATGCTTTATAAAGGGGGAGTATTATGTCCCTGTCCCTTGAGTCCATGCCTCTTTTGATACATGACAATATCCTGCCGGCTTTGGAAGCAGCATCCTGACATTGCATGCTATTCTGTAGTCTGTGATCTACAAGTACACCCAGATCCTTCTCTACCAGTGACTCTGACAGTTTAATCCCCCCTAAGACATACGACGCATGCAGGTTATTAGTACCCAGATGCATAACTTTACATTTATCCACATTGAACCTCATTTGCCAAGTGGATGCCCAGACACTTAGTCTATCCAAGTCATCTTGTAACTTATGCACATCCTCTATAGACTGTACCGTGCTACAAAGCTTGGTGTCATCTGCAAAGATAGAAACAGAGCTGTTAATACCATCCTCTATATCATTGAGAAATAAATTAAACAACAGCGGGCCCAGTACTGAACCTTGGGGTACACCACTAATTACCGGGGACCAATCAGAGTACGAATAATTGACCACCACTCTCTGGGTACGATCCATGAGCCAGTGTTCAATCCAGTTACAAACTAAAATTTCCAAACCCAAAGACCTTAACTTACCTGTCAGATGTCTATGAGGAACAGTATCAAACGCTTTAGCAAAATCCAGAAACACTATATCCACAGCCATTCCTCTGTCAAGGCTTCTACTCACCTCTTCATAAAAGCAAATTAGATTGGTTTGACAACTTCTATCCTTAGTAAACCCATGCTGGCTATCACTTATAATACAATTATCCCCTATGTATTCCTGTATGTAATCCCTTATAAGTCCTTCAAACAATTTACCCACAATGCACATTAAACTCACCGGTCTATAGTTTCCTGGGGAAGACCTAGAGCCCTTTTTGAAGATTGGCACCACATTCGCCTTGCTCCAGTCCCTTGGCACAATACCAGACACCAGAGAATCTCTAAATATCATGAACAGGGGTACAGATATTACTGAACTTACCTCTGTAAGAACTCTTGGGTGTAGTCCATCCGGCCCTGGGGATTTGCTTACATTTATATCACTTAACTTACCTTGTACCATCTCTACATTAAGCCAGTTCAGTACATTACATGATGTGTTACCAGCACTGACCTGGCCAATGTCAGCTCCTTTTTCCATAGTGTATACAGAACTAAAGAACCCATTCAGTAGCTCCGCTTTTTCTTGATCGCCTGAGACAACCTCCCCATTATCATTATTAAGGGGTCCTACATGCTCTGTCCTTGGTTTTTTTGCATTTATATATCTAAAAAAAATATTTAGGATTAGTTTTGCTTTCTTTGGCCACCTGTCTCTCATTTTGCTGTTTTTATTACATTTTACATATTTTATTAAGCTCCTTGTACTGTTTAAATGTTATAGCTGACCCATCAGATTTGTATTTTTTGAAGGCTATTTTTGTTGTTGTTTATTTTGTTGAACTAATACAGACCCCAGAACAGACCCCCTAAACCAATACAGACCCAAGAACAGACCTCATAAACTAATACAGACCCCAGAGCAGACCTCATAAACTAATACGGACCCAGAGAGCAGACCTCGTGAACTAATACAGACCCCAGAACAGACCCCCTAAACCAATACAGACCCAAGTACAGACCACCTAAACTAATACAGGCCCCCAGAGCAGACCTCATAAACAAATACATACTCCCAGAGCAGACCTCATAAACTAATACAGACCCCCAGGGCAGACCTCATAAACTAATACAGACCCCCAGAGCAGACCTTATAAACTAATACAGACTCCAGAGCAGACCTCATAAACTAATACAGACCCCAGAGCAGACCTCATAAACTAATACAGACCCCAGAGCAGACCTGATAAACTAATACAGACCCCAGAGCAGACCTCCTAATCTAATACAGACCCACTAAACTAATACAGAATCCCAGAGCAGACCTCATAAATTAATACAGACCCCAGAATAAACCTCCTAAACTAATACAGGCCCCCAGAGCAGACCTCATAAACTAATACATACTCCCAGAGCAGACCTCATAAACTAATACAGACCCCAGAGTAAATCCCCTTAACTAAAACAGATCCCAGAGCAGACCTCATAAACTAATACAGACCCCCAGGTCAGACCTCATAAACTAATACAGACCCCCAGAGCAGACCTTATAAACTAATACAGACTCCAGAGCAGACCTCATAAACTAATACAGACCCCAGAGCAGACCTCATAAACTAATACAGACCCCAGAGCAGACCTGATAAACTAATACAGACCCCAGAGCAGACCTCCTAATCTAATACAGACCCACTAAACTAATACAGAATCCCAGAGCAGACCTCATAAACTAATACATACTCTCAGAGCAGACCTCATAAACTAATACAGACCCCAGAATAAACCTCCTAAACTAATACAGACCCCCAGAGCAGACTTCATAAACTAATACAGACCCCAGAGCAGATCTTATAAACTAATACACACCCCAAGAGCAGACCTCATGAACTAATACAGACCCCAGAACAGACCCCCTAAACCAATACAGACCCAAGAACAGACCACCTAAACTAATACAGGCCCCCAGAGCAGACCTCATAAACTAATACATACCGTATATACTCGAAGATAACAGCCCGGAACCACTATCCCACCGGACCACCTCATCTCCGGACAGTCCTGCAGCACCGGACCAGCGCCAAGCGGAGGTGAGTACTGTACAGAACTAAAGGGGGTGAGAGGGGGCTGGATGATGTCGAAGGCCGCAGTGGTCTTCAACCTGCGGACCTCCGTAGGTTTCAAAACTACAACTCCCAGCAAGCCCGGACAGCCGATGGCTGCCCGGGCTTGCTGGGAGTTGTAGTTTTGAAACCTCTGGAGGTCCGCAGGTTGAAGACCACTGCGGGCGGATGATGAGAAGAGGATGATGAAGGGGGGGTGTGGGATGATGACAAGAGGATGATGAAGGGGGGAGTGTGGGATGATGAAGGGGGGTGGGGATGATGACAAGGGGATGATGAAGGGGGGGGGTGGGATGATTACAAGGGGATGATGAAGGGGGGTGGGGATGATGACAAGGGGATGATGAAGGGGGGTGGGGATGATGACAAGGGGATGATGAAGGGGGGATGTGTGGGATGATGACAAGGGGATGATGACAGGTGATGATGATGAGGGTCTGGATGATGACAGGCGGTGATGATGATGAGGATGTTAATGACGGGTCTGGATGATGACAGGGGGGGATGATGTATTTCCCACCCTAGGCTTATACTCGAGTCAATAACTTTTCCTGGGATTTTGGGTTGAAATTAGGGGTCTCGGCTTATACTCGGGTCGGCTTATACTCGATTATATACGGTACTCAAAGAGCAGACCTCATAAACTAATACAGACCCCAGAGTAAACCCCCGTAACTAATACAGACCCCCAGAGCAGACCTCATAAACTAATACAGACCCCAGATCAGACCTCATGAACTAATACAGACCCCAGAACAGACCCCATAAACTAATAAAGACCCCAGAACAGACCTCATAAACTAATACAGACCCCCAGGGTAGACCTTATAAACTAATACAGACTGCAGAGCAGACCTCATAAACAAATACAGACCCCAGAGCAGACCTCATAAACTAATGCAGACCTCATAAACTAATACAGACCCCAGAGCAGACCTCATAAACTAAAACAGATCCCCAGAGCAGACCTCATAAACTAATGCAGACCCCAGAGCAGACCTCATAAACTAATACAGACCCCCAGGGCAGACCTCATAAACTAAAACAGACCCCCAAAGCAGACCTTAGAAACTAATACAGACCCCAGAGCAGACCTGATAAACTAATACAGACCCCCAGAGCAGACCTCCTAATCTAATACAGACCCCCTAAACTAATACAGACTCCCAGAGCAGACCTCATAAACTAATACATACTCTCAGAGCAGACCTCATAAACTAATACAGACCCCAGAATAAACCTCCTAAACTAATACAGACCCCCCAGAGCAGACTTCATAAACTAATACAGACCCCAGAGCAGACCTCATAAACTAATACAGACCCCAGAACAGACCTAATAAACTAATACAGATCCCAGAGCAGACATCATAAACTAATACAGACTCCAGAGCAAACCCCCTAAACTAATACAGACACTAGACCAGACACCCTAAACTAATAAAGACCATATAGCAGACCCCTAAATGAATACCTCATAAACTAATACATACTCTCAGAGCAGACCTCAAAAACTAATACAGACCCCAGAATAAACCTCCTAAACTAATACAGACCCCAGAGCAGACCTCATAAACTAATACAGACCCCGAGAACAGACCTCGTGAACTAATACAGACCCCAGAACAGACCCCCTAAACCAATACAGACCCAAGAACAGACCACCTAAACTAATACAGGCCCCCAGAGCAGACCTCATAAACTAATACATACTCCCAGAGCAGACCTCATAAACTAATACAGACCCCAGACTAAATCCCCTTAACTAATACAGACCCCCATAGCAGACCTCATAAACTAATACAGACCCCCAGAGCAGACCTCATAAACTAATACAGACCCCAGAGCAGACCTCATAAACTAATACAGACCCCAGAGCAGACCTCATAAACTAATACAGACCCCAGAGCAGACCTCATAAACTAATAAAGTCCCCAGAGTAAACCCCCGTAACTAATACAGACCCCCAGAGCAGACCTCATAAACTAATACAGACCCCAGATTAGACCTCATGAACTAATACAGACCCCCAGGGCAGACCTTATAAACTAATACAGACTCCAGAGCAGACCTCATAAACAAATACAGACCCCAGAGCAGACCTCATAAACTAATACAGACCCCAGAGCAGACCTGATAAACTAATACAGACCCCCCAGAGCAGACCTCCTAATCTAATACAGACCCCCTAAACTAATACAGACTCCCAGAGCAGACCTCATAAATTAATACATACTCTCAGAGCAGACCTCATAAACTAATACAGACCCCAGAATAAACCTCCTAAACTAATACAGACCCCCAGAGCAGACTTCATAAACTAATACAGACCCCAGAGCAGACCTCATAAACTAATACAGACTCCAGAGCAGACCTCATAAACTAATACAGATCCCAGAGCAGACATCATAAACTAATACAGACTCCAGAGCAAACCCCCTAAACTAATACAGACACTAGACCAGACACCCTAAACTAATAAAGACCCTATAGCAGACCCCTAAATGAATACAGATACCCTAAACTAATACCCAAGAGCAGATTTTCTGAACTAATGCTGACATCAGAGTAGTTCCCTTTCAAGTAGTACAGATGCCCTATACTAAAAATAGACATCAGAGCATGCATGATAAACTAATATAGACTCCCTAACCTAATATAGACACCAAAGCAGACCCCCAAAAGTAATACAGACACCAAGCAGACCCCCTAAACTAATTCAGTCTCCTCCATAGCAGGTCCCCTGCAGAACATGCAGATATAAATGTTCACACAGCACATTTTTCTGTTGGTTAAATACGCAGCATAAATCTCAGGCATTTCTGCCATGTATTGTATGTACTCGTTATTGCTGCAGATTTTGACATGGTTTCAATGTTATGTCAATTGTTTATTTTCTGCAACAAGAAATTTTAATCTGAGGCAGAAAAAAATGCACACCGAAGTTTACAGTTTGAGCTGGTGAAAATAACAGGGTGCTTGTGGTTCCACACATATTCTCATACAGAATATATAACATTGTAGGTGGCAGGGGCGGACAAACCATATGTGCAGCAGGTTCAACTGCACAAGGGCCCAGCAAGTAAGGGGGCCCACCGCCAGTGGCATAGCTATAGAGGTATCGCTACGCTGGGTCCGGGCCTTGAGAGGGAGGCCCCCCCCCCCGTTAGTGTAACTGTCGCTGTAAGAGCAGAGGGGCTGGTGGGAGTAGACGTGCCCCGCACAGGCAGGAAGTCAGCTCCAAGCCCTCTGACCTGTCTCTGCATCAGGCCGTGCTTCATCCCCCGATAACTTCATGAGGAACAACTGCCTCAGCTCCTCTTCATCCCCATCATCATGTGGCCCCTGTCTCGGGTTACACTGCTTTGAGGGCCGTGGGCTGTGTGAACAGTAGGTAGCTTTATAAAGATGAGCAGGTTAGGGCTTTGCAAGTTTGCGGTGTTTCTCAACAAAAGTGCCTACATGTTGCAAGACTACAACTCCCAGCATGCCAGGACAGCCTTTGGCTGTCCAGGCATGCTGGGAGTCGTAGTTTTGCAACAGCTGGAGACACACTGGTTGGTAAACACTGTGATATATAGATAGATAGGTGGACTGGGCATAGATCAGTGTTTCCCTACCATGGTGCCTGCAGCTGTTGCAAAACTACAGTCCAGACATGCTGGGAGTTGTAGTTTTGCAACAGCTGGAGACACCCTGGCTGGAAAACACTGATCTATGTCATATCTATCTATTTATCTATCCCATATCTATCTATCTATCTATCTATCCCATATCTATCTATCTATCTATCCCATATCTATCTATCTATCTATCTATCTCATATCTATCTATCTACCTAAATTATAGGAGCAGGGGGTTAATGGAAGCAGGGGCGGATTGTAATGAAAGCAGGGGGGTGGGGGTTAATGGAGGTGTGTGTGTGTGTAATGGAAGCGCAGGGGGAGAGAATGGAAAGAGGGGCAGGATGGGGTGAATGGAACGAGCAGGGGGGGTTAATGGAAGTAGGGGGGTTAAGGGAAGTGGGGGTGTATGTGTAATGGAAGCATGGGGAGGGGGTTAATGGAAGCGGGGGAGGGGGGTTAATGGAAGCAGGGAGGGTTAATGGAAGCAGGGAGGATAATGGAATGGGGGGCAGGATGGGGTGAATGAAAGAAGCAGGGGGGTTAATGGAAGCGCAGTGGGTGGAATGGAAGCACAGGGGGGGAAGGATGGAGCAGGAGGGGTTAATGTGTGCAGGGGGGTAGTGGAAGCATTGGGGTGAATGGAAGGAGGGGCAGGATGGGGAGAATGGAAGGAGCAGGGGATAATGGAAGTGGGGGGTGAATGCAAGCAAGGGGGGGGTGAATGGAAGCAGGGGCAGGAGTGGTGAATGGAAGAAAGAGCAGGGGGGTCAATGGAAGCAGTGAGGGGGGAATGGAAGCATGAGGGGGGGTAATAGAAGTGGAGGGTGAATGGAAGGAGGGGCAGGATGAGGTGAATGCAAGGAGCAGGGGGGGTAATGAGAGCGGGGGGGGGTTAATAGCAGTGGGGGGGGGGTTCCTGAACAATAGACATATGGGGGGGGGGGGCAGGCACATTCTTTGCACAGCGGCCCACTGCTGTCTGTGTCCGCCCCTGGTAGGTGGGGGTGCCCAGATGTGAAGAGGATGGCAGAAACCAGGAGAGGTCTTTAGTCAGGACATTAGGCACCCTGGAGAGTTGACTCCTCTTACAGGAGTCAGGGAGTTTTGTCCTTTTACCATATTTTGGTGAGTATTTCGTATCAGCATCTGTACCTTAGAGGTATAGTATACATCAGGAGTATTCCCCCTAACATATACCTCCGATGTATGCCATTGTTTACCCATATAGTGGTAAATGTTAGCCATAGCCCATAATGTACAAAATAGTATGCAATGTTGTATACATTTTTTTTTTTTTTTTTTTTTGCAGTGGCCCACTATCTTGAAAAGTGCAGTTAAAAAAAAAGTTATTCCAGGGCATACTATACTTTAGAGGCTAAAATTGACTCTTTTAACCTCTATCACATCAATGATGTTCAGCATATGCCAGAGCTTTCTTTTCTGATGCATATGTCAAGTGTGCCCAACCAAGCACAGTGTAAACAGTAACAGTAACCTATCTGTAACCAAGAGTAGGATATACAAATAAAGAAAAAAACTCTTCTGCCTTCTGGGCCCACTCCTGGGCTTAGATTACAAATTCTGATATAGGTTACTTAACCCCTTAATGACCAAGCCCATTTTCACCTCAAGGACCAGGCCAATTTTATTTTTGCGTTTTCGTTTTTTCCTCCTCGCCTTCTAAAATCCATAACTCCTTTACATTTCCATGTACAGACCCATATAAGGGCTTATTTTTTTGCGTGACCAATTGTACTTTGTAATGAAACCTCTCATTTTACCATAAAATGTACGGCGAACACAAAAAAAAAAATTTTTAGGGAGGAAATTTTCATGAAAACCAAAATTTTGCACATTTTGGAGGGTTTTGTTTTCACACTGTACACTTTACGGTAAAAATGATATGAGTTCTTTATTCTGTGGGTCAATACAATTAAAATGATACCCATGGCAAGATACTTTAATATTTTTGTACCGCTTAAAAAAATCTAAAACTTTTTGTACAAAATCGCCTATCTTGACCACCTATAACTTTTTCATTTTTCCATATATAGGGCGATATGAGGGCTCATTTTTTGCGCCATTATCTGTAATTTTTTTTTAGATACATTTGCATATATAAAACTTTTAGATCATTTTTTATTAATTTTTTTTGAATAAAATTTGACAAAAAAGCAGGATTGGTAAATTTTTACGTTTACGCCATTCACCGTACGGGATTATTAACATCATATTTTGACGGTTCGGACATTTACGCACGCGGCGATACCAAATATGTTTATTAAAAAAAAATGTTTACGCTTTTTGGGGGTGAAATGGGAAAAACGGACAATTTTCATTTTTATTGGGGAAGGGGATTTTTCACTTTTTTTACTTTTTATTTTTACATTTTTCAACTTTGATTTTACACTTTTTATGTCCCCATAGGGGACTATCTATAGCAAATATTGCTAATACTGTGCAGTGCTATACATAGGACACAACACTGCTCAGTATTATTGGTGATCTTCTGCTCTGGTCTGCTCGATCGAAGACCCCAGGAGACAGCCGGAGCTAGGTGAGGGGACCTCCGGCTGTCATGCAGCGCTGCGGGAGATCCGATCATCCAATCAAAGTGCCGCAATGCCGCAGATGCCGTGATCTGTATTGATCACGGCATCGGAGGGGTTAATGGCCAACATCCGCACAATTGCGTATGTCGGCCATTACCGGCGGGTCCCCGGCTGCTGCTAGCAACCAGAACCTGCCGTGTATGACGCGAGCACCCTTCCGATGCTCGCGGTCATACACAGGACGTAAATGTACGTCCTGGTGCGGGAAGTCCTGCCAAACCAGGACGTACATTTACGTCCGTGGTCGTTAAGGGGTTAAATAAATATTGCCATATGAAATGGCCCTCAAAGGTTTACAAATGTTTTCAAATCAACTGGTGCTAGATAGTTAAACAGATTTGTAAATTACTTCTATTTAAAAATCTTAAGCCTTTCAGTACTTCAGCTGCTGTATACTAAAGAGGAGTTGTCACGATGCCGGCTGGCAGGTAGTGGATCCTCTGTGCCAGAGAGGGATTGGCGTGGACCGTGCTAGAGGATCGGTTCTAAGTCACTACTGGTTTTCACCAGAGCCCGCCGCAAAGCGGGATGGTCTTGCTGCGGCGGTAGTGACCAGGTCGTATCCCCTAGCAACGGCTCAACCTCTCTGGCTGCTGAAGATAGGCGCGGTACAAGGGAGTAGACAGAAGCAAGGTCGGACGTAGCAGAAGGTCGGGGCAGGCAGCAAGGATCGTAGTCAGGGGCAACGGCAGGAGGTCTGGAACACAGGCTAGGAACACACAAGGAAACGCTTTCACTGGCACTAAGGCAACAAGATCCGGCGAGGGAGTGAAGGGGAAGTGAGGTGATATAGGGAAGTGCACAGGTGTAAACACTAATTGGAACCACTGCGCCAATCAGCGGCGCAGTGGCCCTTTAAATCGCAAAGACCCGGCGCGCGCGCGCCCTAGGGAGCGGGGCCGCGCGCGCCGGGACAGAACTGACGGAGAGCGAGTCAGGTACGGGAGCCGGGGTGCGCATCGCGAGCGGGCGCTACCCGCATCGCGAATCGCATCCCGGCCAGAGGCGGTATCGCAGCGCCCCGGGTCCGTGGAACCGACCGGAGCGCTGCAGTGAGAGGAGTGTAGCGAGCGCTCCGGGGAGGAGCGGGGACCCGGAGCGCTCGGCGTAACAGTACCCCCCCCCTTGGGTCTCCCCCTCTTCTTGGAGCCTGAGAACCTGAGGACCAGACTTTTGTCCAGGATATTGTCCTCAGGTTCCCAGGACCTCTCTTCTGGACCACAACCCTCCCAATCCACTAAAAAGAAGGTTTTCCCTCTGACCTTTTTAGAAGCTAAAACTTCTTTGACGGAGAAGATGTCCGAGGAGCCGGAGACAGGAGTGGGGGGAACAGATTTGGGAGAGAAACGGTTAATGATAAGTGGTTTAAGAAGAGAAACATGAAAGGCATTAGGAATACGAAGAGAAGGAGGAAGAAGAAGTTTGTAAGAGACAGGATTAATCTGGCGCAAAATCTTGAAAGGACCAAGATAGCGTGGTCCCAACTTATAGCTAGGGACACGGAAGCGGACATATTTGGCGGAGAGCCATACCTTGTCTCCAGGGGAAAAAATGGGAGGAGCTCTTCTTTTCTTATCCGCGAATCTCTTCATGCGTGAAGAAGCCTGTAAGAGAGAATTTTGGGTCTCTCTCCATATGATGGAAAGATCACGAGAAATTTCATCCACAGCGGGCAGACCAGAGGGCAAGGGGGTGGGGAGGGGGGGAAGAGGGTGACGGCCGTACACCACGAAAAACGGGGATTTGGAGGAAGATTCAGAGATTCTGAAATTATACGAGAATTCGGCCCAAGGTAGAAGATCTGCCCAGTCATCCTGGCGGGAGGAAACAAAATGTCGTAAATAGTCACCCAAGATCTGGTTAATTCTTTCTACTTGTCCATTGGATTGAGGATGGTATGCAGAAGAAAAATTTAATTTAATCTTGAGTTGTTTACAGAGAGCCCTCCAGAATTTAGACACAAATTGGACGCCTCTATCCGAGACGATCTGCGTAGGCAACCCGTGAAGACGAAAAATGTGTACAAAAAATTGTTTAGCCAACTGAGGCGCTGAAGGAAGACCAGGAAGAGGGATGAAATGTGCCATTTTGGAGAATCGATCAACGACCACCCAAATAACAGTGTTGCCATGGGATGGGGGTAAGTCAGTAATAAAATCCATACCAATCAGAGACCAAGGTTGTTCGGGGACAGGCAGAGGAAGAAGAAAACCAGCGGGCTTCTGGCGAGGAGTCTTATCCCGGGCACAGATAGTGCAGGCTCGCACAAAGTCCACCACATCAGTCTCTAGAGTCGGCCACCAATAGAAGCGAGAGATGAGTTGCACAGATTTCTTGATGCCCGCATGACCTGCGAGATGGGAGGAGTGACCCCATTTGAGGATTCCGAGGCGTTGGCGTGGAGAAACAAAGGTCTTTCCTGGAGGAGTTTGCCTGATGGAGGCAGGAGAAGTGGAAATCAGGCAGTCAGGAGGAATGATGTGTTGAGGAGAGAGTTCAATTTCAGAAGCATCTGAGGAACGAGAGAGAGCATCGGCCCTAATGTTCTTATCAGCAGGCCGAAAGTGAATTTCAAAATTAAATCGGGCAAAGAACAGAGACCACCTGGCCTGACGAGGATTCAGCCGTTGGGCAGACTGGAGGTAGGAGAGGTTCTTGTGATCGGTGTAAATAATAACTGGAAATCTTGATCCCTCCAGCAGATGCCTCCATTCCTCAAGTGCTAATTTAATGGCTAGAAGCTCTCGATCCCCGATGGAGTAGTTCCTCTCCGCCGGAGAGAAGGTCCTAGAAAAAAAACCACAAGTAACAGCATGCCCGGAAGAGTTTTTTTGTAGAAGGACAGCTCCAGCTCCCACTGAGGAGGCATCAACCTCCAATAGGAAGGGTTTAGATGGGTCAGGTCTGGAGAGCACGGGAGCCGAAGAGAAGGCAGACTTGAGTCGTTTAAAGGCGTCTTCCGCTTGAGGAGGCCAAGACTTGGGATCGGCATTTTTTTTGGTTAAAGCCACAATAGGAGCCACAATGGTAGAAAAATGTGGAATAAATTGCCTGTAATAATTGGCGAACCCCAAAAAACGTTGGATGGCACGGAGTCCGGAGGGGCGTGGCCAATCTAAGACGGCAGAGAGTTTATCTGGGTCCATTTGTAGTCCCTGGCCAGAGACCAAGTATCCTAGAAAAGGAAGAGATTGGCATTCAAACAGACATTTCTCAATTTTAGCATAGAGTTGATTGTCACGAAGTCTCTGAAGAACCATACGGACATGCTGGCGGTGTTCTTCTAGATTGGCCGAAAAAATTAGGATATCATCAAGATATACAACAACACAGGAGTATAACAGATCACGAAAAATTTCATTAACAAAGTCTTGGAAGACAGCAGGGGCGTTGCACAGGCCAAAGGGCATGACCAGATACTCAAAGTGTCCATCTCTGGTGTTAAATGCTGTTTTCCACTCATCCCCCTCTCTGATGCGGATGAGGTTATAGGCGCCTCTTAAGTCCAATTTAGTAAAGATGTGGGCACCTTGGAGGCGATCAAAGAGTTCAGAGATGAGGGGTAAGGGGTAGCGGTTCTTAACCGTGATTTTATTAAGTCCGCGGTAGTCAATGCAAGGACGTAGAGAGCCATCTTTTTTGGATACAAAGAAAAATCCGGCTCCGGCAGGAGAGGAGGATTTACGGATAAAGCCCTTTTTTAGATTCTCCTGGACGTATTCAGACATGGCAAGAGTCTCTGGGGCAGAGAGAGGATAAATTCTGCCCCGGGGTGGAGTAGTGCCCGGGAGGAGGTCGATAGGACAATCATAAGGCCTGTGAGGAGGTAGAGTCTCCGCTTGTTTTTTGCAGAAAACATCCGCGAAGTCCATATAGGCCTTAGGGAGACCGGTTACTGGAGGAAGCACAGAGTCACGGCAAGGGTTACTGGGAACCGGTTTTAGACAGTCCTTGGAACAAGAGGGCCCCCAACTCTTGATCTCCCCAGTGGACCAATCCAGGGTTGGGGAATGAAGTTGAAGCCAGGGAAGTCCAAGGAGAATTTCCGAGGTGCAATTGGGGAGGACCAAAAGTTCAATCCTCTCTTGATGAGATCCGATGCTCATTAGAAGGGGCTCCGTGCGGAAACGTATGGAACAGTCCAATCTTTCATTGTTTATACAATTGATGTAAAGGGGTCTGGTGAGACTGGTCACTGGGATGTTGAACCTGTTGACGAGGGAGGCCAAAATAAAATTTCCTGCAGATCCAGAGTCCAATAAGGCCACAGAAGAGAAGGAGAAGGCAGAGGCAGACATCCGCACAGGCACAGTAAGACGTGGAGAAGCAGAGTAGACATCAAGGATTGTCTCACCTTTGCGCGGAGTCAGCGTACGTTTTTCCAGGCGGGGAGGGCGGATAGGACAATCCCTCAGGAAGTGTTCGGTACTAGCACAGTACAGGCAGAGGTTCTCCATGCGGCGTCGTGTCCTCTCTTGAGATGTCAGGCGAGACCGGTCGACCTGCATAGCCTCCACGGCGGGAGGCACAGGAACAGATTGCAGGGAACCAGAGGAGAGAGGAGCCGAGGAGAAGAAACGCCTCGTGCGAACAGAGTCCATATCTTGGCGGAGCTCCTGACGCCTTTCGGAAAAACGCATGTCAATGCGAGTGGCTAGGTGAATAAGTTCATGAAGATTAGCAGGCATTTCTCGTGCGGCCAGAACATCTTTAATGTTGCTGGATAGGCCTTTTTTAAAGGTCGCGCAGAGGGCCTCATTGTTCCAGGATAATTCAGAAGCAAGAGTACGGAATTGTACGGCATACTCGCCAACGGAAGAATTACCCTGGACCAGGTTCAACAGGGCAGTCTCAGCAGAAGAGGCTCGGGCAGGTTCCTCAAAGACACTTCGAATTTCCGAGAAGAAGGAGTGTACAGAGGCAGTGACGGGGTCATTGCGGTCCCAGAGCGGTGTGGCCCAAGCCAGGGCTTTTCCAGACAGCAGGCTGACTACGAAAGCCACCTTAGACCTTTCAGTGGGGAACTGGTCCGACATCATCTCCAAGTGTAATGAACATTGGGAAAGGAAGCCACGGCAAAACTTAGAGTCCCCATCAAATTTATCCGGCAAGGATAGTCGTAGTCCAGAAGCGGCCACTCGCTGCGGAGGAGGTACAGGAGCTGGCGGAGGAGATGATTGCTGGAGCTGTGGTAGTAACTGTTGTAGCATAACAGTCAGTTGAGACAGCTGTTGGCCTTGTTGCGCTATCTGTTGTGACTGCTGGGCGACCACCGTGGTGAGGTCAGCGACAACTGGCAGAGGAACTTCAGCGGGATCCATGGCCGGATCTACTGTCACGATGCCGGCTGGCAGGTAGTGGATCCTCTGTGCCAGAGAGGGATTGGCGTGGACCGTGCTAGAGGATCGGTTCTAAGTCACTACTGGTTTTCACCAGAGCCCGCCGCAAAGCGGGATGGTCTTGCTGCGGCGGTAGTGACCAGGTCGTATCCCCTAGCAACGGCTCAACCTCTCTGGCTGCTGAAGATAGGCGCGGTACAAGGGAGTAGACAGAAGCAAGGTCGGACGTAGCAGAAGGTCGGGGCAGGCAGCAAGGATCGTAGTCAGGGGCAACGGCAGGAGGTCTGGAACACAGGCTAGGAACACACAAGGAAACGCTTTCACTGGCACTAAGGCAACAAGATCCGGCGAGGGAGTGAAGGGGAAGTGAGGTGATATAGGGAAGTGCACAGGTGTAAACACTAATTGGAACCACTGCGCCAATCAGCGGCGCAGTGGCCCTTTAAATCGCAAAGACCCGGCGCGCGCGCGCCCTAGGGAGCGGGGCCGCGCGCGCCGGGACAGAACTGACGGAGAGCGAGTCAGGTACGGGAGCCGGGGTGCGCATCGCGAGCGGGCGCTACCCGCATCGCGAATCGCATCCCGGCCAGAGGCGGTATCGCAGCGCCCCGGGTCCGTGGAACCGACCGGAGCGCTGCAGTGAGAGGAGTGTAGCGAGCGCTCCGGGGAGGAGCGGGGACCCGGAGCGCTCGGCGTAACAGGAGTTCTTTCCAATCTTACCACAGTGCTCTCTTCTGACACCTCTGTCCATGTCAGGAACTGTCCAGAGAAGGAGCAAATCCCCATAGCAAACCTCTCCTGCTCTGGACAGTTCCTTACACAGACAGAGGTGTCAGCAGAGAGCATTGTGTTCAGACAGAAAGGAAATTCAAAACGAAAAGAACTTCCTGTGGATCATACAGCAGCTGATAAATACTTTAAGGATTAAGATTTTTAAATAGAAGTAATTTACAAATTGTTTAACTTTCTTGCACCAGTTGATTTGAAAAAAATATTTTTTTCAACGAAGTATCCCTTTGACCACATAAGGACACAGCCCATTTTGGCCTTAAATGGACACTGTCAGATACAAATACTTTTGATATGTTGTAAAGCACGCACAACCAATAGGTTTTGCAGTTGCTTTCATTAGAAAATTTTCAGTATTTTATACTGAAAAAAGGAGTCAAACAACTGTCCCCCCTGCCTGCTTGGTCACATGCTTATCCTGCTGTGTCCATGCATCATGGACCCACTTTCTTGAATGACATCTGTGAATGCAGGGCTCACAGCTTGAGGAAAAATCCTCCCACTGTCTGCTTGTGTCCCGCTACTGTCAGTGAGGACAAGCTGGGAGTTGTAGTTTTGCTAATGCTAGAGGAGATGTGAGCAGACAGCATACTGAGGGAGGTGGCGGAGAACTGCACAGTGAGGCCATGCCCCCTCCCTTTGAGAGGAATTCAGACTAGTGAGCTAAATTTAAAGTCCAATAAAAAAAAAAATAAATAAAGGTGCAAGACACATAAAAATTAGATGTACACGGTCAGGATTTAATACTGAGTGATGTATTAAAAAAATTTTTTTGTTGGATCTGACGGGTACGCTTTAAGGACACAGCCAATTTTATTTTTGCATATTCGTTTTTCCTTCTCGCCTTCTAAAATCCATTACTTTTATATTTCTATTCACAGACACATATAAGGCTTGTTTTTTGTGTGACCATTTGTACTTTGTAATGACATTACTTATTTTGCACTTTACGGTAAAAATTACTTGTTTTCTTTATTCTCTGGCTCAATACGATTAAAATGATACTGATGAAAATGACAAACCTTCCGAAACTCCACTATTTTTTCGAAACGTTGACGACTCGTGTGCCGATGTCTGCCCCTCGCTCTTTTCAGCTATTTTTCGTTTCATTTGGCATGGGAAGAGGCATCGACCCACCCTGTCTGTTATGATGGCAGGTAGGGCGTTCGGGGGTCTAGCGGTCCCAGATGTGATAAAATATTATTGGGCCGCCTACCTGCGCCATCTTGCGGCATGGTCTTCTTACCATGCATACAGCCGTTGGATGGAGTTGGAAAGGTTTTGGTTAGCCCCCATCCACCCTAATACACTTCTTTGGTCCCCTCTGGCATCTACTATCTATTTATCCCCTCTTCTGGGCGCCATGAGATTCTCTAAATATGTTTGGGGGGTACTGCTCCGTGAAATTTATACTGTTCTCTCCTTCCTTTTCTCTACATTCTTTCCTTTATTCCTGACTTTCCTTTTGGTCTGTCTTCTGCCATGGTTCGTGAGTGGGGATCTCGGGGCCTTTTCTATTGGGCAGATGTCGCAGACCCTCTCTCAAGTTCTCTTCTGCCCTTTGAACAATTGAGGACTCGTTGGAATCTTCCCTCGTCTGAACGCTTTCACTATCTGCAGTTGGGGCATTATATATCATCCATGACTGGCTCCACGGTAGTCTCTATGCCTATTGGATTCAAAAGATTATGCCGTGGTGGACCTCAGGTGAGGGGCCTTCCCTCTGACATCTACTCCTTGCTTCTTCAGCCTCCTGAGGGAGTACCACCTTCATATCGCTACATGGGTCATTGGGAGGAGGCTCTCAACACTCCCATTACCCTTCCCCAGTGCGGTTATTTGGGAGAGGGCCTCTAAGACTTAAATTTGTACCACCTATAAGCAAACCCAGTATAAATTCATTATGGGCTGGTATCATACTCCAGAACTGTTGAAAAGACTGAACCTGGACATCCTTCCTCAATGCTGGCGTTGTGGGGTGGGACTGGGTATGGTGTTCCATATATCCTGGTCCTGCCCTCTCATAGCGGAATACTGGAAGAAAGTGCAAAGATTGATATATGATGCTCTGGGTGTGTTGGTCGCTCTAGACCCCTTTATTTATCTTCTCCATCTCTCTCACTTCCCTTTGTCTAAGAAGCCATTTAAGCTTGCCTTAGCCGCTAAACAGGCGTACATCTACATATGACTAACGTAACAAGCATTTTTGGCCTGTCCCAATAAATAGCAATCCCCATACTAAATCAGATTCCCCCACCTTGAAATGTACATTACATCATATAATAATAATAGTTATTTAACACATAAAATTTTCTCTCAAAATGGTACAATTAAGGACTTCAAGTTCGGGCGCGGGCATGTAAGGAGCAGCAAGACGGAGCTCCGATACCCTTGACCTCATACCCGCATTGTACCGGGCCTCTGACCCGCTGCCTACCTGTCCGGGACTTCTGCTGAGGTCCCGATCTTCTGTAAGGTGTCGGAGCCCTGGAGGACCTGCACCTCCCGGCTCCAGCACACATCCTGGCTGATGCCATCTTCACAGAGCGCGTGTAGCACTGCAGCCAGCTAGGTGGCCCTGGGCGCATCTCTCCCCGAAACTTCCAGTATATCGGCAGCAGTGGTGAGTTCAGGGGTTTTACTCCTTGCCGGGGCCATCACTCCATGGACACTGACTGGCAACCTCATATTATACGGGGCTGCCGCCTACCTCACAGGGGCAGCCATTTAAGGTCAGTGCGTGTAGCGCTGCAACAAGCACTCCCCTGCACGCTCCCTGCCATGGGCAGGAGCACTGGAAGCTGACAGGGATGGCATATCTGTCACAGCAGCGCCATAGCTGGATGTGGGTGAAGGGGCTTTCATGTTTTGCTGCCACCATTGCCTTCTCCCCTACTTTTCCTGCCCAGCTTTGCCCTAGGGGATACAGGATGTAAGGAGCCACATCTCTGTTCCCTGTGAGTGTTCAAGTGTTTGGCTGTGCCCACCAGAAGGGGGTTAATTTTCTCAGCTGTGCCTTACTCCCCCTGCTCCTACCGGCATGGAACGCTACTTAAACAAAGGGTCCCTGAGTTGGGGCACGCCTGCAGTGGTACCCCCTGCCACCACTGCTACTTCTATGGCTCTGGTTTCTAGCTCCATACATTCACAAGCTGCACAAGCCCAGACAGTGATCATGGAAATTGCTAATAGCCAGCCTCTGTCTACCCCTGAAGATGGGCTCCCCCTAAGGCTGCTCTCCCTCCGATACTTACCTTGGCGGGTGCCCAGGAGATTTCCGTGTCTTCCCCCATGGATCTCCAGTATTTAGCGGCAGATTTTGTCTAGTTGATCACCCCTACTGTACAGCTAATCCTGGAAAATACCATGCGCTCTACGTTAACACAGTTTCAAACTGATCTGGGTTCCCAGGCCAGGCGTCTTGATGAAGTTGAACAGAGAATTGTCATCCTGGAGGATGAGAATAGCAGCCTGGCCACCCGGCTCTGCCAAACTGAAACGGATCTATGTTATGTTAGTGAGAAGTTGGAGGATCTGGAAAACCATTCATGCAGGAACAATCTCTGTCTAATAGGGGTCAGTGAGTCTCTCCTTTAGTCTGACTTACAAGATTTCTGTGAAAGCGACATACCCAAAGCTCTAGGCCTTCAACACAAATGCAGAGTGGAAAGAGCACATTGCTTGTGTTGACCCCCCTCAGCTGCTGCAGCCTCTCGTTCCCCACAGGCAGATGTCTCCTGTCCGAGGCAAGTCACTTTGTCATTTTAATCCAACAATTTGAAAGTGGAGATCCTGAGAGCTTGCCGCAAACGGACTTGGCCACTCACTTTTCGTAACAAGAAAATATTGCTATTTGAGGACTTCTCTGTTGATGTCGCCAAGCGCAGGAGAGCTTCTGGTAAAGTCTGCACTGAGCTGTTCAAAGCAAAGAAACATTTCCAGCTCCAGTATCCTGCCACTTTGAATGTGTTTCTTCCTGTTGGCTCCTTTTCTTCATACCAGACCCCAGCTGCTGCGGAAGCAGCCCTTCAGGACATTCTGAGAGAACCAACTCGTTGTACCCACTCCCCTCCATTACACTCTCTATCTCCATGTATCCAGGGTGACCCCCACTTCTCATTCATCAAGGCGCACGGGGAGCCTTCACAGATCTTGGTGTGACTTCAGCAAGCATTGCAAGTCAGCAGGGAGGTGTAGCAGGAGTAGAAGAAGCAGATCATCCTCTCCAGACTGAGTATTCCGTTTCTTGGATGCTGACATTTTTTTTCCCCATGGATGTTTTTGGGAATCCCGGATGTTTTTGTTAATGCTGTATATTTAGCTCCAAGGGGTATTTGATTTCTGTATGGATGTTGTGTAACTGTACCCTAGTTACTTTAGTTTATTATCATCCTGATACCCGGGCTAGCGGAAGGAGGGTCCTGGCTTATTCTAGGTTATGTGTTGGCTGCCGGTTCTCCAGAGGTTCCCATCTCTGATTTTGTTTTCCTACCCGCCCTGTTCCCTGAGTGCCCACTGTTTTTTTCCTACTGTAAGCCCACTTATTTGCTGCCTGGTCAGGAAGGGGGTCCGAGGTTGAGGTTCTTGGTCACACACATGCCTGAAAAAAGTGAAGTCCATTACCCAAACCACAGTTGCCTTGAATACACCTTGGGCGTTGTTCTGTCCTGGGGTTTATGTCTTTTTTTCAAGTGTTATGTTCACGGTTTGGAGTGTTGTTTTCTCTAGGGTAGTTTCCCTTCCCCCTCATTGCTCTCTGTCACAGTACACAGTCCTGGCTTGTCTTTCTTTCCTTGGCATTTACAAATTTCTTTGGTTGGCTTCTCCTCACCTCCTCGTGTTTGTTTTCTTCCTGTCTGCTTTCGCCTTTCTTTTGTCCACTGACCTCTACTGTGCCCTTATCCTCCTCCTATACCCCCAGGGGCTTCCCCTACATTATGTGTAAGGTATTATGTAGAATGTTAAGGGACTGCGCTCCCCCCAGAAGACCCTGAAGTTTCTGAGTTTTCTAAAACGTCTACGACCTGACATAGTCCTCCTACAGGAAACGCATGTGGTGGAACAGGACTTTCAGGGGATGCCGAAACTTTGTGTTGGCAGGGTTTTAGGCAGTTCAGCAGTGGAAGGAAAAATCTGCAGTATTGACACTTATTCATGTCTTTTTCACATCACATACTCTCACATGAACAGGATGAGGAAGGGTGCTTATCTCATGTAGAGTTAGACTATAATTGCAATATATATCATATATAATGTGCATGCCCCTTTCTTGGCGCAAACAGAACTGCTGGACTCTTGGCGTCACCTTCACCCAGATGGTCGTGAGTACACACACTTCTCACATGTACACAGCTCTTGGTTGCGCATTGATTATTTCCTGGTTAGTCCCCTTTTGTACTCTCGTTTGGGTACGTTGGCTCTGGATCTGAATCTGATCATTTCGGATCATGCACCGGTGGCTCTGGAGCTTCTACCCTCGTGCCCCAAGGGTTCCGATTACTTGTGGCAATTCCCGCTTTATCTCATGAAGGATGAACCTTTCTTGAGTCTTCTCAGGGGTTGGTGGCTGGAGTTTCAGACTGATAATCCAGCACATATCGACAATCCCTCCCTTTACTGGGAAACAGCAAAAGTAGTGATTCCTTGGTAAGATTTTATCTTATAGCAACACAATTAAACGTAAGACTCAGGAGGCTCATGCAACGGCGAGAGCAGCTTTATCAGAAGCCTATTCTCGGTTTTTAGACTCCCTTACTCAGGAACATAAACTTTGATGGCAGGAAGCAAACTCGTCCTACGAACTTTGGTTAGATAGAAAAGAAAGGATTTATAGGTCCCACTTTGAAGCCAATCTATTTCAGGATGGTAGGTCACATTCTTGCAAGGGTGGCAAAGGGGTCCTTCGTGCCTGCACATGTTTTAGCATGCTGCTCTGTATCTCCCCCCCCCCCCCCCCCCCACTGCTCCAACTGATGAGGGACAGCAGTTTCTGGAGTGACTGGCCCTACTGACATTGTCGAATGAACAGCATCAGGTGCTCAATGCAGATGTGACGGCGGAGGAGGTGGTGGTGGGTCTCTGTCCAATCGGAAGGTGCCGGGACTGGATGGTTACCCTGGTGAATTCTACAAACCCTTAGTGGATCAAGTGGTGCCCCTTTTGACAGCGTACTTTAATGAGGTTTTGTGTACTGGCATGCTATCTCCTGCGGCAAAACTGGCTTACATTAAGGTACTCCATAAGCCCGGCAGGGACCCCTTGGATCCTGGTTCCTATCGCCCCATCTCTCTGATCAACCAGGATGTGAAATTACTTTCCAAAATCCTAGTGGGTTGTTTAGCAACGTTTTTGCCTTCCCTTATAGGTGCCCATCAGGTGGTTTTTGTTTAAACCCGATCGGCGGTCACAAACATTTGGAAGGTACTGGAAGCTATGGATGGTGCTCAGAGCCATTCCAGCCTGACTCCCACCCCGCCTTGCTTACTCTGGATGCTGAGAAAGCATTTGATAATGTCCGGTGGGACTGGCTGAGACTGGTGCTGACCAAATTTGGGATTGAAGGTAGATTTAACGCTTTCATTGCAGGACTATATGATGGCCTCACGGCTAGGGTGCATGCGCCAGGTATCTTGTCCACTCCCCTTACCTGCGCTTACCTGATTCTTAATATGATTTGTTTGCTCTCTTTTGAAACTTTTATTCCTTGTGGGATCCCCTGGGGGTCAGAGGAGGTACTACAGAGCTCGAGCGTGGTTCAGGGGAGGGGGGGGGGGTTGTTAAGCGCTTTGCTGCCCATGTAAAGGAGAAGGGGGTATACTGTTGTCACTTCTGCCTTTTGGGATCTGCTGACGACTTCAATGTGGACTGCTGCGTAATTGGGGACTTTGCCATCTCTGAGTGCATTGTTTATTGCTCTCTTCCTGACACCCATTACGGGGACTGCATACTTATTGGAGGGAGGGGGGACTGTTCTGGCCATGATGCCTGTTACCTCCTTTTTGATGGCTTTGCCTTTGTTTCTCATTTTTGTGTTTTCTTTAAGGTCTGTTTAATTTTATTTTATATTTAAAAAAATCGTACAATTAAAATGAAACATCCCACAAAAAAAAAAAAAAAAAGTTATCATATTGCTTTGTCAAGAAACGAAAAAAGTTACGGCTCTAAAACTGCTTGAAGATATGCCAGACATGTCTAGAGGTGTCTTTCCACTATATAAATTGATAGGACAACAATCTAACTACTAGGTGTGGCAGTCCTTTTCCTCAAGCCATCTTTAGTGCTCTAACTGCTGGACTTTACCGGATTGTATATTGTGGGAAAACCCCTTTATAACAAACACTGTCTTAATGACGTAAACTATGACCTTTATACATTAGTAATGAATACTAAGGAAGTAAGACACAATTCATGTATGGTATAGTCTATTTAAGAAACTCTAAAGAAATAATTTATGCATTCTGCAGACAAATATTCATCAACGATGATCGATTAAATAAGATAGGCAAAGTACATAAGGAAGGAAAAAAGAAACATAAGTGTAGTCTTTTGAACTTTATAACTCCTGCCTTGAAAAAGGAAATAATAGAGTGAAAGGTAATATTTTACATAGGACTTGGTTAAGCTGTTAGGTGCACCTGATGACAAGTTTGTAAACTGTTTTTAATCCCTATTTTCAGTTTTTGACTTTTTGTGGTTTTCCTCCTTGCATTGAAAGAGTCATAACTCTTTTACTTTTTCATCAACAGAGCCATATCAGGGCTTGTTTTTTTGAGGGACCAATGGCACTCCTCATTATGCCATAAAATATTCATTTAATATATACAATATTAAAGTTTGTTATTTGTTTTTTTACCCCTAAAGGATGCAACAAGTTTTCAGTTTTTGTGTTTTCCTCCTCATCTCTAGAAGTCATAACACTTTTATTTTGCTAAAGCCCTATGGGGCTTTTTGTGGGAGACAGTGTACTTTTAAATGGCACCTACCATTTTATCATAAAGTGTAATATGAAGCCAGAAAAAAATTACTTACAGGGTAGATTTCCTGTGCAGTAATTTTTTTTGTACGGGTTAGTACGATTACAGTGATACCCAATTTATATAGTTTTTGTTATGTTTCACTACCTAAACAAAAAATTCTAGTTATTGCATTGCATCACCTTATACAGACCACTTTAACTACCATTTAGGACTATATGAAACTTTTTGATTGCTTTAAATTACATGTTTTGTGCAATGTGAGGTGACAAAAATTATTTTGTTTTTTTTTATGTGAAAACGGTGTAATTTATTAAAACTTTTATTGCATTATTAACATTTTTTATTGCACTTCAAGTCCCCCTAGGGGATTAACCTCTTGAGGATGGAGGGTGTACATGTACGCCCTGCACCCAGTCCCGGTATATAACGCGGGGTCATATCGGGTCGGTCCCCGCGGCTAATGAAAGCCGGGACCCTGGGCTAATAGTGTGTGGCACCAATCATTGTGCCGCGTGCTAAGAACCCTTTAGATGTGGCATTCAATGTTGATCACCGTGTCTAAAGTAACAAAAATACACTCCCATCAGCTCAGTCGGGCTGATCGGAACCATTGCGGTGAAATTGCGATGTCTCGATCAGCTAGAACGTGAGTGGAGGGTGCCTTACCTGCTTCGATCGGCGATTGATTGCTCCAAGCCTGAAATCCAGGCTTGAGCAATCAACCACTGATTACACTGATCATCTCCATGTTAATGCATGGGGGTGATCTGTGTATAAGATCAGTATGTGCAGTGCTATAGCCACTAGAGGGGGCTTTAACACTGCAAAAAAAAAAGTGTGAAAAAAAGTTAATAAAGATCATTTAACCCCTTCCCTAATAAAAGTAAGAATCACCCCCTTTTCCCATTAAAAAAAAACAAAACTGTGTAAATAAAAATAAACATATGTGGCATCGCCATGTGTAGAAATGTCCGAACTATAAAAATATATTGTTACCGTATATACTCGAGTGTTAGCCGACCCAAATATAAGCCGAGGCCCCTAATTTCATCCAATAACCCAGGAAAACCTATTGACTTGAGTATAAGCCTAGGGTGGGAAATACATCATTCTCCCCATGTCATCATCCCGCTCTCCTCTGATATCATCCCGACTCCCACTGTCATCATCCAGACCCCCCTCATCCCCATCATACAGATCCCCCTTGCCCCCCTATCATTATCCAGATCCCCCTCATACCCCCTTTCATCATCGAGACCCTCTCATACCCCCCTGTCCTCATCTAGACCCACCTCTCTTGTTCTCTACTCACCTCCCCAGTTGCAGCTCTGTTGGTCCTTCCCTAGCAGCCGTCCAACGTTGCTGCAGGGACCATTCCGACTTCCAGTGGGGAGGGTGAGCCGTTTCGGGACGCCCCTGATGTCACAGATGTCTGCTGCACCCGGATATCCCTGCACGGCAGCGTCAATGCAGCGTCACTAGTCCAGGGCCGGCCCGGAGTGGAGAAGAGGGCCTCTCGGTCAAGATGGATGGCCCGAACCGACTCACCCTCCCCACTGGAAATCGGACGGTCCCTGCAGCATAGATTGGCAACGATGGACGACCCGGCTCATCCCCTCACCACCCCCACCGGTATGCCTGCGATTTTTTTCCCCCATCACTCGAGTATAAGCCGAGGGGGATGTTTTCGGCACGAAAAATGGTGCTGAAAAACTCGGCTTATACTCGAGTATATATGTTAATTAAACCACACGTTCAATGGCGTACGCACAAAAAAAATCCAAAGTCCAAAATAGCGTATTTTTGGTCACTTATTATATCATGAAAAAATTAATAAAAAACAATTAAAAAGTCAGATCAAGGTGCAAAAAATGAGCCCTCACACCGTCCCGTTCACAGAAAAATAAAAAAAAAGTATAGGGGTCAGAAGATGACAATTTTAAACGTATACATTTTTCTGCATGTAGTTAGGATTTTTTTCAGAAGTAATACAAAATTAAGCCTATATAAGTAGAGTATCATTGTAACCTCTTAAGGATGCTGTTACGCCGAGCGCTCCGGGTCCCTGCTCCTCCCCGGAGCGCTCACGGCGTCTCTCTCCCTGCAGCGCCCCGGTCAGTCCCGCTGACCGGGAGCGCTGCACTGACATGGCCGTTGGGGATGCGATTCGCACAGCGGGACGCGCCCGCTCGCGAATCGCATCCCAAGTCACTTACCCGTCCCGGTCCCCTGCTGTCATGTGCTGGCGCGCGCGGCTCCGCTCTCTAGGGCGCGCGCGCGCCAGCTCTCTGAGACTTAAAGGGCCAGTGCACCAATGATTGGTGCCTGGCCCAATTAGCTTAATTGGCTTCCACCTGCTCCCTGGCTATATCACATCACTTCCCCTGCACTCCCTTGCCGGATCTTGTTGCCTTGTGCCAGTGAAAGCGTTTAGTGTTGTCCAAAGCCTGTGTTACCTGAACTCCTGCTATCCATCTTGACTACGAACCTTGCCGCCTGCCCCGACCTTCTGCTACGTCTGACCTTGCCTCTGCCTAGTCCTTCTGTCCCACGCCTTCTCAGCAGTCAGCGAGGTTGAGCCGTTGCTAGTGGATACGACCTGGTTGCTACTGCCGCAGCAAGACCATCCCGCTTTGCGGCGGGCTCTGGTGAACACCAGTAGCCTCTTAGAACCGGTCCACCAGCACGGTCCACGCCAATCCCTCGCTGACACAGAGGATCCACAACCTGTAAGCCGAATCGTGACAGTAGATCCGGCCATGGATCCCGCTGAGGTGCCGCTGCCAAGTCTCGCTGACCTTCCCACGGTGGTCGCTCAGCAATCGCAGCAGATTGCCCAACAAGGACAGCAGCTGTCGCAGTTGACCGCCATGTTACAGCAACTTCTGCCTCTGCTACAGCAGCAACCATCTCCTCCGCCAGCTCCTGCACCTCCTCCGCAGCGAGTGGCCGCTCCTAGCCTCCATTTGTCCCTGCCGGACAAATTTGATGGGGACTCTAGACTCTGCCGTGGATTTTTGTCTCAATGTTCCCTGCATATGGAGATGTTGTCGGACTTGTTTCCTACAGAACGGTCTAAGGTGGCGTTCGTAGTGAGTCTTCTTTCAGGAAAGGCCTTGTCTTGGGCCACACCGCTCTGGGACCGCAATGATCCTGCCACAGCCACAGTCCAGTCCTTCTTCGCTGAAGTCCGTAGTGTCTTCGAGGAACCAGCCCGAGCTTCTTCTGCCGAGACTGCCCTGCTGAACCTGGTCCAGGGTAATTCTTCAGTGGGCGAGTACGCCATCCAATTTCGTACACTTGCTTCCGAATTATCATGGAATAACGAGGCTCTCTGCGCGACCTTTAAAAAAGGCCTATCCAGTAGCATCAAGGATGTGCTGGCCGCACGAGAGATTCCTGCCAACCTGCAAGAACTTATCCATTTGGCCACACGCATTGACATGCGTTTTTCTGAGAGACATCAGGAGCTCCGTCAGGAAAAAGACTTAGATCTATGGGCACCTCTCCCACAGTATCCTTTGCAATCTACGCCTGGGCCTCCCGCCGAGGAGGCCATTCAAGTGGATCGGTCTCAACCGGCCCAGGAAGAGAGGAATCGCCGTAGGGAAGAAAATCTTTGTCTGTACTGTGCCAGTACCGAGCATTTCTTGGTGGATTGCCCTATTCGTCCTCCACGTCTAGGAAACGCACGCACGCACCCAGCTCACGTGGGTGTGGCATCTCTTGGTTCAAAATCTGCTTCTCCACGTCTCACGGTGCCCGTGCGGATCTCTCCTTCTGCCAACTCCTCCCTCTCAGCCGTGGCCTGCTTGGACTCTGGTGCCTCTGGGAATTTTATTTTGGAGTCTTTGGTGAATAAATTCTGCATCCCTGTGACCCGTCTCGTCAAGCCGCTCTACATTTCCGCGGTCAACGGAGTCAGATTGGATTGCACCGTGCGTTACCGCACAAAACCCCTCTTAATGTGTATTGGACCCCATCACGAAATGATTGAATTCTTCGTCCTTCCCAACTGTACCTCTGAGGTCCTCCTCGGTCTGCCATGGCTCCGGCTTCATTCTCCCACCCTTGACTGGACCACCGGGGAGATCAAGAACTGGGACTCTGCTTGCCATAAGAAATGCCTCTCCCCCCCTCCCAGTCCCGTCAGGCAAGCCTCAGTGCCTCCTCATGGCCCCCGTCCTGGTGCACACTGCCCCGTGCCAAGCTTCACCCTCTGCCCTCCCTCCCCATTCCCACTCCTGCTGTACTGCCTGCCTTTGAGGAAACCCTCCATTCACTCCCGGTGTCCTCGTCCCAGGTAAAGCAGTTGTCGGACAAAAAAAGGGGGAGACCTAAGGGGGGGGGTACTGTTACGCCGAGCACTCCGGGTCCCTGCTCCTCCCCGGAGCGCTCACGGCGTCTCTCTCCCTGCAGCGCCCCGGTCAGTCCCGCTGACCGGGAGCGCTGCACTGACATGGCCGTCGGGGATGCGATTCGCACAGCGGGACGCGCCTGCTCGCGAATCGCATCCCAAGTCACTTACCCGTCCCGGTCCCCTGCTGTCATGTGCTGGCGCGCGCGGCTCCGCTCTCTAGGGCGCGCGCGCGCCAGCTCTCTGAGACTTAAAGGGCCAGTGCACTAATGATTGGTGCCTGGCCCAATTAGCTTAATTGGCTTCCACCTGCTCCCTGGCTATATCACATCACTTCCCCTGCACTCCCTTGCCGGATCTTGTTGCCTTGTGCCAGTGAAAGCGTTTAGTGTTGTCCAAAGCCTGTGTTACCTGAACTCCTGCTATCCATCTTGACTACGAACCTTGCCGCCTGCCCCGACCTTCTGCTACGTCTGACCTTGCCTCTGCCTAGTCCTTCTGTCCCACGCCTTCTCAGCAGTCAGCGAGGTTGAGCCGTTGCTAGTGGATACAACCTGGTTGCTACTGCCGCAGCAAGACCATCCCGCTTTGCGGCGGGCTCTGGTGAACACCAGTAGCCTCTTAGAACCGGTCCACCAGCACGGTCCACGCCAATCCCTCGCTGACACAGAGGATCCACAACCTGTAAGCCGAATCGTGACAGATGCAGAGCAATCAACCCCCTATTACGCTGATCCATGCAAAGCTATGGCTTTGCAGGGATCTGGGTAAAAGATCAGTGTTTGCAGTGTTATAGCCCACTATGGGAGCCATAACACTGCAAAAAAAAGTGAAACAAAAAGTTAATAAAGGTCATTTAACCGATTCCCTAATAAAAGTTTGAATCCCCCCCTTTTCCCATAAAAAAAACTGTGTAAATAAAAATAAACATATGTGGTATCGCCGCGTGCGTAAATTTCCGAACTACAAAAATATATAGTTAATTAAACCGTACGGTCAATGGCGTGCAAAAAAATTCCAAACTCCAAAATAGCGTATTTTTGGTCACTTTTTATAGCGATCAAAAAGTCAGATCAATGCAAAAATGGTACCGATAAAAACTTCAGAACACGGTGCAAAAAATGAGCCCTCATACCAGCCTGTACATGGAAAAATAAAAAAGTTATAGGGGTCAGAAGATGACAATTTTAAACATATAAATTTCCTGCATGTAGTTATGATTTTTTTCAGAAGTACGACAAAATCAAACCTATATAAATAGGGTATCATTTTAACCGTATGGACCTACAGAATAAAGATAAGGTGTCATTTTTACCCAAAAATGCACTGCGTAGAAACAGAAGCCCCCAAAAGTTACAAAATGACATTTTTTCTTCAATTTTGTAGCACAATGAATCTATTTTTCCGTTTGGCCGTGGATTTTTTGATAAGATGACTAACGTCACTGCAAAGTAGAATTGGTGGCGCAAAAAATAAGCCATAATATGGAATTTTAGGTGCAAAATTGAAAGGGTTATGATTTTTAGAAAGTGATGAGGACAAAATGAAATAGCAAAAACGGAAAAACCCTGAGTCCTTAAGGGGTTAAAAGCCTTATTATTTATTTTTAAAGTGCTCTTAGTTACAGGGCGTTGTAAATGTGAAAAGGGTTAAAATGTTTCATATCATATTAACCACACTGATGTAGAGGGAGAGAGGGCCCTTCCCGCAAGGGCATACAATCTAAAAGAGGAGTTGAGAATCAGTAAATAAGGGAAAAACCTTGACTATATTGGTGAACAAGAACCATTCAGCCCATCTAGTCTGCCCAATATTTCTGAATAATATTTAAGTTAATGAACTTTCTGCAAAATAATGAATTCTGATTTCTCCATGCTGAGTTTTAGAAAGCTGGAGGGAAAGAAAAAAGATAGTGTCTTGCATAAATATTCATCCCCCTTGGACTTTATGCTACTATAACACACAGAAATTCAAAAAGACTTAAATAGACTTTTAACATTTCATCAACACAACATGCATAGTACTTTGGTCAAAAAACCTTTTATTGTGACATTAACAATAGTGACATTTTACATCTGTTGAATTCCTCACTATTAACCCCATGAATCAATACTTCCACATGGCTTATGGCAAACTCTAAATGGGATTTCTTGCGGCTCACTTTCAACAATTACTTTTTTTCTTGCCACTTTTCCATAAAGGCCAGATTTGTGAAGTACAAAACTAATCGTTGTCCTGTGGATATATTTTCCCACCTTAGCTATTCATCTTTGCAGCTCCTCCAGAGTTACCATGGGCCTCTATGTTGTCTCTCTGATTAATTTCTCCTTGCCTGGCTTGTGAGTTTAGGTAGATATCCTTTGCTTGGTAGGTTTGCGATTGTGCTTATTCTTTCCATTTTCTGATGATGGTCTTTATAGCACTTTTACTTCTCATTTTTACAACATTATACCTGACCTGTTTAGTGAGCTCCTTGGTGTTTATGCTACTGTTTGTTCAGTAATGCTCTTTAACAAACCCTGAGACCTTCTCAGAACAGGTGTATTTGTACTGAAAAGAACTTGCAGACAGGTGGACCCTACTTACTGTTTAGAGAAGGGAGTTAACGGTCATAATGAGTTACCTAGTATTATGGGATAGAGAAGAACTTACAGTAGTGAAGTAGCCATGTTTAGCAGAAGTAAGTGCAGTCTTGAAAGTGAGGAGTGCATGCTGGTATGCCTGCAGTCTTTTGGAGAGCCACCCTGTAGCCCTAGAATGTTGCCTTATTTGTTTTATCAGATTGGTGTGCCCAGGCCCAGAGGTTAGATATGGAACATAGAAAGTTGAAAATAAGGACAAATATGTTACCCTCTTTGTGTCTGGCTGTGGTGGACCACTGTGATAATCCAAAGTAGGAGGTTAATGTTTAAAGTTTAGAGGTGGCTGACTGGGATGTGTTGATGGGGATGTTGATGTCACCCATGATGATAGTGGGGATGTCCAATGAGAGAAAATGTTGTAGCCAGGAAGTGAAGGGGTCAGTAATGGGGGTACAGGGTGATTGGTAGATCCAGGAACTTAGAGAATAGAGGGGGAATAGATATGGACACAATATACTTCAAAAGCAGAGAAGGCAGGGAAGAGAATAGATGGCATTGAGGTGAAGAAACAGTTTTTCCAATAACAGCAGGCCAATGTTATCTTTGTTACCAGAGTGGGGGTGTGGGAATATTCAAGGCTGCCATAGTAGAGTGCAGCATGGGAGTCAGTGTCTGATTTATACAATCACATGTCCAAAAAACAAAACATCTCAGGGACACGACTCAGGTTATTGAATCCTTTAGAAAATGTAACTGGAAAACCGAACACAACATGGCAACTTCAAACGTCAGTTATTTGTATACAGTCATCAAGAGTGGTGTTGCAGCTGTCAGGAAGAGCCAACATTGATATTGTGCAGATTACATTTTTAACACAGGCTATTTTATTTATTTTAGCCTATAATAATTTGAGATTTTCCTAGTCTCTATAACGGAAAATATAGATTTTATTAAAGACAGGAGACAAGGATTTGTGCAAACTCTTCTTTACTACTTTAAATAGCAGCCAATTTACAATAGGTATTTTGAAAGAAAAACTGGTAATATGTATATTAGGCATGGTAACAATAGCCAATTAATGAATAGCAGAGGTCATAAAAGGAGCAGGCCATGGATAAACTTTCTCTTTTTTGGTGCAAGGATAATAAAACAGGACACATAAGAACATCTTGAGTCGAGTAACTTGATAGAAGAACATATCTTCAACTAATATGGAAGAAGAAAATAACCAACTGTAGAAGGTCTAGGAGATGTGAAAAGAGACCATGTAAAGCTGAAGTATTTTTCAGAAGAATTCATGCTGAACGAGAAGAAAAGGCATTAATAGTATTGGGTTGGGACAAGAACAGGGGGAGGGATAAATGCTTGTCTCCTGTCTTTAATAAAATCTATATTTTCTTTCATAGAGACTAGGAAAATCTCCAATTTTTTGACAAGACAGGAGACTTCCCATTTATGCACATTTAAAGCTAATATTATACAAATTACTATAAGAATCATGAACAATGGAGAAAGACAATAAAATTATAGAATAAAATAATATCATATTATGAAATAAATTAATAAGGTTATTAAATTACCACCATGGACACATGAGGTTCTGGTCTAAAATAAAATGTTTTGAAGGGGGATTCGGAAGACCAATCAGCTGCCTTCATGATATCTCCCCAGGATTCATAAAGAGAAAAAACTTTATTAACGTCCCATGTAGAATGGTATTTGGGAAAAAAGGGACGTCTAAATTTGATGCCTTTTAGAAGTTTACAAACTAGAGGATGTTTACTGACAGGAATGTAAAGGATAGGAGAGTGGTATAAGGAAATAGCCGAGCGATATACATTAATGGTTCTATATGCCCTACCTTTATCAAAAAATTTGCATAAAATATTTTGGGATGTGAGTTATAGGTGCATTTTTGGGATACAAATCCCGTTTCAAACACCAATCAGACCACATTTTCCAGGCTGATCTGGAAGCAGATCTGGTACCTGGGGCCCAAGCTTCCTCAAGGATACTTCTGGCCCATTGAGAAAGGATTGGATCAGATCTGGACGACCCGAAACATGCCAGGCTATTAGAGTCAATAGATTGGACGTTAAAGAGGGTGGGGATTCCCAACTGGGTCTTGAAGGATTGAAAGATTAGATGGTAGAATCCAAGCAAAGTCTATGAGCATGTTCAGAATTTGGGGAAGCCAAGACTGTTGGCCACCAAGGGGTTATTAAGACTACTGTAAATTTCTGGGATTAGATTAATAGAAGAACTCTTGTAACTAAAGAGAAAGGAGGAAACGCGTAAAGGTGATTCGAAGGCCACATTTGTAAAAGTGCGTCTATCCCTTCTGCTTTCAGATCTGGATGCCAACTGAAGAAATGAGGGATTTGGTGATTCAAACAGGAAGTGAAAAGGTCCAGATGAAGAGGACCTTATAAAGTATTGATGCAAGAAAAAATGTGAGGATCCAATTTCCAATCGCTGGAGTCGGTGAGATGACGAGAGTTCCAATCCGCGATCGTGTTGGAAAGACCTGGGAGGTATTCTGCTTGTAACATATTTTTGTCTAGACAATATTGCCAAATTTATTTGGTGATATTGATTAGACGTTCTAATTTTGTACCTCCTAAGCGATTTATGTGTTTAACCGCTGAGATGTTTTCCATTCTCAGAAGGACACAACAATGGGATCTGTCCTAAATAAAACTCTTGAGGGCAAAGAATCCTACAAGGAGTTCCAGATAATTGATATGAAGGGAAGATTCTTCTGAAGACCATTTGCCTCCTGTAGATGAAAAGCCGCATCTTGCTCCCCAGCCTATAAGGCTGGCATCTGATTCCATGATCAAATCCAGAACTGAGTGGAAAGTAGTCTTTCTGTTCCAGGCAAGAATGTGAGGCAACCACCATTGAAGTTCCTCTCTGGTCTCTGGAGAAAGAGTTACTTTGTCTGAGTAACCTAAACCGTCTCTTAGTTGTTGAGCTCTGAGACGTTGGAGAGCTCTGTAATGGAGAGGGGCAGGGAAAATGGCCTGAATGGAGGTGGAGAGAAGACCTATTACACGGGCTATGGTACGAAGTGATACCAAGTTCTTGGTCAATATTGAGTGTATTTCTTTGTGAATCGTCCTGAGTCTCCTTGGGGAAGACTGAGAGTCGTAAGTTGAGTGTTGATTAAGAATCTTAAGAATTATATTTCTTTTGAAGGGGAAATAATTGATTTGTCTGTATTTATGATGAAACCTAGGTTGGTTAGGAGGGCCAGAGTCCATTGTATGTGTAAATGAATAAGATTTAAAGTCTGAGCCATAATAAGAATGTTGTCCAGATATATTATCAGGTTTGAGGAGTTTTGTGGAGCACCAAGGTGCGGAAAAAGGCCGATGGGGAGACTAGTGAATTGCCATTTGAGACCCTTCTGTGAGACTCACCGTAGATGGCAGGTACCCAGGGAGTAGTAGATCCGTAATACCACATTAATCTGGAACAGGTGATGTAGTGGATCTGCTGGACCTGTGGGGCAGATGACGTGGACCGTGCCAGGGAGCGGAGTCTAAGGGGCCTCTGCTTTTCACCAGAGCCCGTCGCAAGGCGGATTGGACTTGCTGCGGCAGGCGACACCCAGGTCGCTACCCCTGGCACGACTCAACCACACAGGCGGCTGAGGAAAAGCATGGCACCAAAGGAATAGACAGGCTAGAGGTCAGGGCAGGTGGCACAGGAGCGTAGTCAGTAGGGTAGCAGAAGGTCAATAGGCTGGCGGCTAGAAACACGGTCGGGTCACGGAATACAAAGGTCTGGTACATGGCAAGGAATTACAAGGACTGCTTTGTCTAAGGCGCATGTGTCACGATTCGGCTAGCTGGATATGGATCCTCTGTGTCAGCGAGGGATTGGCGTGGACCGTGTCGGTGGACCGGTTCTAAGATGCTACTGGTATTCACCAGAGCCCGCCACAAAGCGGGATGGTCTTGCTGCGGCGGTAGCAACCAGGTCGTATCCACCGGCAACGGCTCAACCTCGCTGACTGCTGAGAAGGCGTGGGACAGAATGACTAGGCAGAGGCAAGGTCAGACGTAGCAGAAGGTCGGGGCAGGCGGCAAGGTTCGTAGTCAAATGGAATAGCATAAGGTCTGGAACACAGGCTTTGGACAACACTAAACGCTTTCACTGGCACAAGGCAACAAGATCCGGCAAGGAAGTGCAGGGGAAGTGAGGTAATGTAGCCAGGGAGCAGGTGGAAGCTAATTAGGCTGATTGGGCCAGGCACCAATCATTGGTGCACTGGCCCTTTAAATCTTAGAGAGCTGGCGCGCGCGCGCCCTAAGGAGCGGAGCCGCGCGCGCCAGGACATGACAGCCGGGGGCTGGGACAGGTGAGTGACTTGGGATGCGATTCGCGAGCGGGCACGTCCCGCTATGCGAATCGCATCCCCGCCGGCAGTGTCAGTGCAGCACTCCCGGTCAGCGGGTCGCTGCAATGAGAGAAACGCCGCTAGCGCTCCGGGGAGCATGGCAAACAAAGATCCGGCAGGGGTACTAGGGAGGAGCAAAAACTTATAACACAGATACAGGTGCTAACATTAATAATGGGCGCACTGGCCCTTTAAATTTCAAAGCTCCGGCGCACTAGGAGGCGGGGGTACTTGCCTCGGAGCTGAGGGACAGAGGCCAGGGACGGAGGTGAGTGACAGGCTGGGACTCTCATGCGGGCGTGTCCCGCGATGCGAATCCCAGCCCCGCCGGGAGCAGACACACGGGGAAAGATGCGCTCACGGACAGTATGTCCGGCCGGAGCACACCTCGTTACACCTTCCATAGAAACTGGAGTTAAGGTTGAGAGTTTTGGTGCATAGGCACCATGAGGACGGCATCTTTGAGATCTATTTTGGCTAGCCAATCATTTGGTAATAAGATATCTCTTAGAAGATGCCTTCCATCTTGAAATGACGGTAATAAACTAAATTGTTTAGAGTTTTTAAATTTATAACAAGGCGAAATCCACTGTCTTTCTTTTGCACCAAGAACAGGTTGCTTATATAACCTGGCTTATGTAGAGGGACTTGGACAATAGCGTTCTTGAAACATAGTTCCATGATTTCTTTGTCTATGAGACATTGGTTTTCTTTGGAGAATTTTAATGGTTGAGGAGAATGGAATTGAACAGGGGGAAATATGAATTCTATTTGAAATCCCCGAATTGTATTCAGAATCCAAATGAATGTCTGATGTTATAGTAGCCCAAATTGGGAAAAAACTTTGCTAACCGTCCTTCCAATGGAATTTTTGAAGAAAATGGATGTAGGACACTTACCTGTGTGAGGCCGGGATCTCGGATATCCTCGGTGTCCTCTCGCCCTCCATGGTCGTCTCCTATTGGAAAAAAAGGGGGGAGGTTGGAAGGGATTGGAAATGGGGTTAAATCTTTCAACTCTGGGAGGGGCTTGGGAATATTGTTCCTCTTGAAATGGACGGCTTGGAAGTTAGCCCCTTCTCTTCCCAGCCTTGCCAAAAACACGATTTTGGAAGACTTTCCTCAAAGAGGATTGTGCTATATCTAGGCAGGAGAATAAACTATTTATCTCCTTAATAAAAGAGTCCCCAAAAAGGAGACCGTCAGTGGGAGAATCAGGTTCAGTAGTGGCTAAGTGTTGGGGGTCTGAGGGTCTAGTTTCATAAGGATTCACCTCTTACGTTCGTTCTGTACATATGGTGGCATTAACACTACCAATAATGCAAATGGATCTTTGAGCCCAACCTTTAAAAGTAGGCAGATCAATAGGGGCATCAGAAGTCATAGATTTTTCTGAAAAATCAAAAAATGTTGTCAAAGGACCTAAGAGGTCTAAGAACCTATCCTGAATAGTTCTAAAGGACCTATCCACTCCCTTCTTGGGATTTTTCCCTGATTTGTTTAAGAATTTTATTAACCCCTTAAGGACCCAGCCCAAATATACCTTAAGGACCCGGCCATTTTTTGAACATCTGACCACTGTCACTTCAAGCATTAATAATTCTGGGATGCTTTTACCTTTCATTCTGATTCCAAGATTGTTTTTTCTTGACATATTCTACTTTATGTTAGTGGTAAAATTTTGACGATACTTGCATCATTTCTTGGTGAAAAATTCAAAAATGTTATGAAAAAATTGAAAATGTTGCATTTTTTTAACTTTGAAGCTCTCTGCTTATAAGGAAAATGGATATTCCAAATAAATTATACATTGATTCACATATGCAATATGTCTACTTTATGTTTGCATCATAAAGTTGACATGTTTTTACTTTTGGAAGACATCAGAGGGCTTCAAAGTTCAGCAGCAATTTTCAAATTTTTCGCAAAATTTTCAAATTTGGAATTTTTCAGGGACCAGTTCAGTTTTGAAGTGGATGTGAAGGGCCTTTATATTAGAAATAACCCACAAAGGACCTCATTATAAAAACTGCACCCCTCAAAGTATTCAAAATGACATTCAGTAAGTGTGTTAACCCTTTAGGTGTTTCACAGAAATAGCAGCAAAGTGAAGGAGAAAATTCAAAATCTTCATTTTTTACACTCGCATGTTCTTGTAGACCCAGTTTTTGAATTTTTACAAGTGGTAATAGGAGAAAAAGCCCCCAAAATTTGTAACCCAATTTCTCTCGAGTAAGGAAATACCTCATATGTGTATGTCAAGTGTTGGTGGGCGCAGTATAGGGCACAGAAGGGAAGGAGCGACAATGGGATTTTGGAGAGTGAATTTTTCTGAAATGGTTTTTGGGGGGCATGTCACATTTAGAAAGCCCCTATGGTGCCAGAACAGCAGAAAACACCACATGGCATACCATTTTGGAAACTACACCCCCCAAGGCACGTAACAAGGGGTCCAGTTAGCCTTAACACCCCACAGGTGTTTGACAACTTTTCGTTAAAATCGGATGTGTAAATGGAAAAAAAAATTCACACTAAAGTGCAGTTTTCCCCCAAATTTACCATTTTTACAAAGGGTAATGGGAGAAAATTCCCCCCCCAAATTTGTAACCCCATCTCTTCTGAGTATGGAAATACCCCATGTTAGGACGTAAAATGCTTTGCGGGTGAACTACAATGCTCAGAAGAGAAGGAGTCACATTTGGCTTTTTGAAAGCAACTTTTGCTGAAATGGTTTTTTGGGGACATGTCACATTTAGGAAGCCCCTGTGGTGCCAGAACAGCAAAAAATACCCACATGGCATACTATTTTGGAAACTACACCCCTCAAGGAACGTAACAAGGGGTCCGCTGAACCTTAACACCCCACAGGTGTTTGACGACTTTTCGTTAAAGTTGGATGTGTAAATGAAAAAAATTTTTTTTTTTACTAAAATGCTGTTTTTCCCTTAAATGTTAAATTTTTACAAGGGATAATAGGAGAAAATTACCCCTAAAATTTGTAACCCCATTTCTTCTGAGTATGGAAATACCCCATGTTAGGACGTAAAATGCTCTGCTGGCGAACTACAATGCTCAGAAGAGGAGGAGCACCATTGAGCTTTTGGAAAGAGAATTCGTTTGGAATGGTAGTCAGGGGCCATGTGCGTTTACAAAGCCCCCCGTGGTGCCAGAACAGTGGACCCCCCACATGTGACCCCATTTTGGAAACTACACCCCTCACAGAATTTAATAAGGGGTGAAGTGAGTATTTACACCCCATAGATCTTTGGAACAGTGGGCTGTGCAAATGAAAAATTAAATTTTTCATTTTTACGGACCACTGTTCCAAAAATCTGTCAGACACCTGTGAGGCTTAAATTCTCAATGTACCCCTTATTACATTACGTGAGGGGTGTAGTTTCCAAAATGGGGTCACATGTGTCGGGGGTCCATTGTTCTGGCACTATGGGGGCTTTGTAAACACATGTGGCCTTCAATTCAAATTTTCTCTACAAAATCCCAATGGCGCTCCTTCTCTTCTGAGCATTGTATTTCGCCCGCAGAGCACTTTAAATTCACATATGGGGTATGTTCTTACTCAGAAGAGATGGGGTTACAAATTTGGGGGTCTTTTTTCCTATTTTCCCTTGTGAAAATGAAAAATTTAGGGTAACACCAGCATTTTAGTGAAAAAATATAATTTTTTTCATTTTCCCATCCAACTTTAATGAAAATTCGTCAAACACCTGTGGGTTGTTTAGGCTCACTATACCCCTTGTCACGTTCGGTGAGGGGTGTGGTTTCCAAAATGGGGTCACATGTGGGTATTTTTTTTTTTTGCGTTTGTCAGAACCGCTGTAAAATCAGCCACCCCTGTGCAAATCACCAATTTAGGCCTCAAATGTACATGGTGCACTCTCATTCCTGAGCCTTGTTGTGCGTCCGCAGAGCATTTTACGCCCACATCTAGGGTATTTTCGTACTCAGGAGAATTTGCGTTACAAATTTTGGGAGTCTTTTTTTCCTTTTACCGTTTGTGGAAATAAAAAGTATGGGGCAACACCAGCTTGTTAGTGTAATTTTTTTTATTTTTTACACTAACAGGCTGGTGTAGCCCCCAACTTTTCCTTTTCACAAGCAGTAAAAGGAAAAAAAGACCCCCAAAATTTGTAGTGCAATTTCTCCCGAGTACGGCAATACCCCATATATGGCCCTAAACTGTTTCCTTGAAATACGGCAGGGCTCCGAAGTGAGAGAGCGCCATGCGCATTTGAGGACTAAATTAGGGATTGCATAGGGGTGGACATAGAAGTATTCTACACCAGTGATTCCCAAACAGGGTGCCTCCAGCTGTTGCTAAACTCCCAGCATGCCTGGACAGTCAGTGGCTGTCCAGAAATGCTGGGAGTTGTTGTTTTGCAACAGCTGGAGGCTCTGTTTTGGAAACCCTGCCGTACAAGACGTTTTTAATTTTTATTGGGGGGACAGTGTAAGGGGGTGTATATGTAGTGTTTTACCCTTTATTATGTGTTAGTGTAGTGTGGTGTTTTTAGGGTACATTCACACTGGCGTGTTACGCACTGCGGCGAAAAATTTGCCGCAGCCCAAACTTGTAGCAGGAAATTTACTGTGAACCTGTCCATGTGAATGTACCCTGTACATTCACATGGGGGGGCAAATCTCCAGCTGTTTCAAAACTACAACTCCCAGCATGTACTGACAGACCGTGCATGCTGGGAGTTGTACTTTTGCAACAGCTGGAGGCACACTGGTTGGAAAACCTTCAGTTAGGTTCTGTTACCTAACTCAGTATTTTCCAACCAGTGTACGTCCAGCTGTTGCAAAACTACAACTCCCAGCATGTACTAATCACCGAAGGGCATGCTGGGAGATGTAGTTCTGCAAAAGCTGGAGGTACCCAACTACAACTCCCAGCATGCCGAGACAGCTGTTTGCTTTCTGGGCATGCTGGGATTTGCAGTTTTGCAACATCTGGAGAGCTACAGTTTTTAGACCAGTGCACAGTGATCTCCAAACTGTGGACCTCCAGGTGTTGCAAAACTACAACTCCCAGCATGCCCAGACAACAAACAGCTATGTGGGCATGCTAGGAGTTGTAGTTTTGCAAGATCTGGAGGGATATAGTTTAGAGACCACTGTATAGTGGTCTCAAACTGCAGCCCTCCAGCTGTTGCAAAACTACATATTCCAGCATGCCCAAACAGCTGTCTGGGCATGCTGGGAGTTGTAGTTTTGCAACATCTGGAGGGCTACAGTTAGAGACCACAGTGTCAGACTGTAGCCCTCCAGATCAACTTACCGGCTTCCGTAGGATCCCGGGAGCCGTCCTCTTCAGACGCACGTCACGCCACCCGCCGATCAACGTCGCCGCAGCCTCAGGACGGGTAAGTGGACGTCGGCGCAAGGTCCCCTTCGGTTCCCCGTTCTGCCCCACCTATTGTGGGTGGGCAGGACAGGGAAAACGAAAGTTAGCCCCCCGCCCCCGGTCTGCTATTGGTCGTTGCCTCTGACGATCAATAGTAGACCAATAGCAGGGATAGGAGGGGTGACAACCCTGCCACCTCACTCCTATGCCTACAGGGGGATCGTGGGTGTCTTAGACAACCACGATCCCCCTTCTATTCCGGGTCACCATAGACCCGTATGATTGATATCAGCAGTCACCCCGGCCCGGTACCCGCCCGGCGCGCGGCGGGGACCGAAATTCCCACAGCGTATGGATACGCCCTGGGTCCTTAAGTACCAGGACGTCAAGGCGTATCCATGCGCCCTAGGTACTTAAGTGTTTAAAGTGAGGTCTATATCGGGAATATGGCAAAGATTATAAGGTAGAGTGGGACGAGGGCATTCAGCCCCTAATTTACTCCTAGTGGGTCTGTCTAAGGTTTTTTTAAGCCACATATTTAAATATTTAGCCACCTGTGGCAGTGGCATCCATTCACCAGACCTGGGGTGCTTGATATTCCCAGGATCGAAGAATGGAGTTCCAGAACAATCTAGGATAATAGATTTTACATCTCCTTCAATAAAATTATCATCCTCTGAAATATCCTCATAATCAGAGGAGTCTCCATGGTGTAGAGATTCAAATTCCTCTGAGGACTCAACAAATTAATCTGGTTTTACCCTGTGGGGAATTTCAGAAACCCATCTCTTATCAAACTCCTCGTGGGTAGAGGGTATAGGATGCCCTAATTCAGCATCAGTAATTTTTCTTTTAGAAAAAGCCTTTGAACAAACCTGGTCCGTAGAATGCTTGGATTTCTTGAGATGCTTCTTAGGAGAAGGACCGGTAGGTCTTTGTCTTTTATGGGAGACTTTCCCCGATCTTTTCCATCCCTCAGCCAACTTTGAAGTGGACTTATCAGCAGACCAGAATTGATCTGAGGGGGTAGATGTTTTTTGTTTAGGAGACATTTTAGAAGATATCGCTATGGCAACAGATTTTGCAATTACCTCAGGAATATTGGACATAGCGGAATGGACCGCAGATTGCACATATTTTGTGACCGAGTGGTCAACCATGATTTGGATCATATTTTCATCAACAATTTCAAATTGTTGAGATTCCATAACAGAGCAGTATATGTTTGCTATGGGGATTTTCTTCTACTCTGGAAAGTTCCTTAAATGGACGGAGATGTCAGCAGAGAGCACTGTGCTCGTGATGTCAGCAGAGAGCTCAGTGTTCCAAAAAGAAAGTAATTTGCTCTGTAGTATTCAGCAGCTAATGAGTACAGGAAGGATTAAGATTTTTTAATAGAAGTAATTTACAAACCTGTTTATCTTTCTGGCACCAGTTGATTTAAAAAAAAAAAAAAAAAAAAAGTTTTCCACCTGAGTACTCCTTTAACTTTAAACCCCTTAACGTTTTTTCTGTTTTTGCTTTTTCGTTTTTTCCTCCTTACCTTTAAAAAATCATAACTCTTTCAATTTTGCACCTAAAAATCCATATGATGGCTTATTTTTGCGACACCAATTCTACTTTGTAATGATGTCAGTCATTTTACCCAAAAATGTACTGCGAAACTGAAAAAAAATCATTGTGAGCCAAAAAAAAAAAAACACCATTTTGTAACTTTTGGGGGATTCTGTTTTTATGCAGTACATTTTTCGGTAAACAAGACACCTTCTCTTTATTCTGTAGGCCCATATGATTAAAATGATACCCTACTTTTATAGGTTTTATTTTGTCGCACTTCTGGAAAAAATTCATACTTTTAAAATTGTCATCTTCTGACTCCTATAACTTTTTTATTTTTCCGAGTATGGGGCGGTATGAGGGATAATTTTTTGCGTCACGATCTGACGTTTTTAGCGGTACCTTTTTTTGCATTGATAGGACTTATTTATCGCTTTTTATTCATTTTTTTTTGCGTGTACGCCAATGCGGTTTAATTAAAAATATATTTTTATAATTCAGACATTTCCGCACGCACCAATACCACATATGTTTATTTTTATTTACACAGTTTTTTTTTTATGGGAAAAGAGGGGGGGGGGGGTGATTCAAACTTTTATTAGGGACGGTGTTAAATGATCTTTTTTCACAATTTTTTCACTTTTTTTTGCAATGTTAAAGCTCCCATTGGGGGCTATAACACTGCACACACTGATCTTTTACATTGATCAGTGGTTTCTCATAAGAAATTACTGATCGATGATTCTGACGCTTGACTGCTCATGTCTGGATCTCAGGCACTCAGCAGTCATTCGGCGATCGGACAGCATGGAGGCAGGTAGGGACCCTCCGGCTGTCATGTAAGCTGTTCGGGATGCCACGATTTCGCCGCGGCGATCCCGAACAGCTCCCTGAGCTAACTGGCATTGTCTTAATTTCACTTTAGACATGGTGTTCAACTTTGAACACCGCGTCTAAAGGGTTAATAGCACGCGGCACCACGATCAGTGCTGCGCGCTATTAGCCACGGGTCCTGGCCGTTGTTAGAGGCCTGGCCCGAACCGCTATGACACGTGACCACGCCGTGGCCCCGTGTTATAGAACGGGAGCGGACACATGAAGTACGTCATGGGTCCTTAAGGGGTTAATAATATGCTCTGGATAAAATATATGGACCCCATTTTTTTTTAAAAATCAAACAAAAGGAAAGGTGTGTCAAGAGCACCATGTGCCACCTGTACCACCAAGTATTGATGTGATGCAAATACCGCTAAAATTTTGAAGGAAAAAAACATATGGTCCATAGTAACCGGTGGGCGTAAAAACTTCCCCTGTAAGGCCCTACTCTTGCATTATTAATTTCCTGCTTGGCAAGTGTTACCCAAAAAAGGCTGGCCCCACACAGGAACCTCTCCTAAGCAGGGGACAAGTCTGGCACTGCATGATTTGAGTCCCTGGCGGCATAGTGTGTTACTGATGGTAGCCTTTGTTACTTTGTTCCCAGCCCTCTGCAGTTACCAGGTCCCATCCCCCAACCCCCCCCCCCCCCCCCCCCGGTGTGGTTCTTCGATTTTTGCTAACCTTTCTTGTCATCCTTTTGACTACAAAATTTGATTCGGCCGATTCGCTGAATTTTCCCCAAAAATTTGTTTCGGTATGAATTTATTTGCGGTGAATCGCTATTAAAAATGGCTATTTCTGTCCTACAGAGAGCCTCAATAGAGGTGTAGAACACTTTTCCTTGCTGTAACACGCATAGTGTGTGTGCTGGGTTAGTGAAATAATTCTGTTATTCACTATGACATGAAGATCAGAGGCGTGGCTATTAGAATCACTGTCGTAGAGCGGCACAATGACAGAGCCAGGAGGTGGCATCAGTATGAGGAGACCATATAGTGGCTGAATGACACAGCGTGGAGGTGGCGGCAGCATGAGGAGACCATATAGTGGCTGAATGACACAGCATGGAGGTAACAGCAGCATGTGGAGAGCATACGGTGGCTTAATGACACAGCCTGGAGTTGGCGGTAGCATGAGGAGACCATATAATGACTGAATGACACAGCATGGAGTTGGCGGCAGCATGAGGAGACCATATAGTGGCTTAATGACACAGCATGGAGGTAACGGCAGCATGAGGAGAACATATGGTGGCTTAATGACAGCCTGGAGTTGGCGGCAGCATGAGGAGACCATATAGTGACTGAATAACACAGCATGGAGTTGGTGGCTGCATATATTGACGCAGGGCCGTGGTGCCAACATTTGGACCCTGGCCACGCTTCACCTTCTGCCGACACATCTTGCATGTGGCCATGTTAACCTTCTCCGGATGCTTGATTAAAAACCACCGCCGAGTAGCTGATTTTCCCACCAACAGTCCACACTGACTGACTGCTACTGCTGCCGACTCCAGGAACCCGTTTCACTACCTCCTGGGAAAGTAGGATGCCACGAAGCAGGTGATCTACCCAGGGCACGTTTGGCTCCAGACTTTCCACTTCTGACTGTCAACCATGCTACCACCTTGCTGGCTCAGCTGCTGCCTCACAGGCAACCTGCAGCCCTCTTCTCTTGATGATGATGAAGCCCCTTCTGCACCCAGCTCCCAAGTGGGATCGGCTTCATTATCATCGAGTTGTGTCTGCACGTCACTGATCTCCTCAGGTTCCTCAATAGTGTCTGCTTCAGGAGCCTGAACGCTCGCAACACCACCTCCCACACCACTCTCCTATCACTACTTGCCCACTTAGCGGAGGAAGCGACGGATGTCTCCTCCACCTCTTGGCTGGCAGTAGTTGCTGACTGTCCTCTAGATCTTCCTCACTAAATAGTGGAGCTGAACCCACAGCATAAGATACTTCTGTGGGGGAGGGAACAGCCTAGGACAGAGGCAATGGGAGGACAGGGACTGCTCCCGGGCCATGTCAACTGAGGATTGTGTCTGAGGAATCCACTGACTGTTGACTGGGGGTGTCAGATGTCACTTGTGATGAAGTGGATGACCGTGTAACCAATCGATGATGGCAGATGGGTTGCTGGTCGAGACACGATCGCTAGCTGATACCGGGAGCTCAGGCCTCTCGCTGCGACTCTTGCTGCCCCTCACCACTAGTGTGCTGTGACCTCTGCCTGATGAATCTAGGCCTCTGCCACTCCTCTGTGGCATTTCTCTGCCTGACATACTTAGTGCGTATATGAAGGGAGTACAAAACGCTCCAGTACGCTTTAAACATTATTTGTGTACAACACCAGCGAGTGTGTACTTTTGGCTGGCCTTTCAGAGTATCTAGGCCCTTAAGACTTTAACAGGAACAAAATACTACACCACTTAGATATACGTACGTGGTATGCACTTATGAGGGGAGGACAATGCGCTCCGATACGCTTAAAAAAGTATTTGTGTACAACTCCAGCAGTGCACACCAGTGCTGCAGCACACAGTCGCTGTGTACTACACCCAAAATTGCACCCTTTCAGTCTCATTCCCTTCCCTATCCGTGCTTCTAGGCAGGATTTGGGGTTGAGGTGAATCGCTGCTGTTCTGTGCAACACACTGCTCTCAGTCCTTCTCTGTAATAGAACACTGTAGTGACTGGGAGGTGAATCACTGCTGTAAAAATGCTTTTCTGTGCAACACACACTACTCTCTGTCCCTCTCTCTTTGCAACAGAACGCTGATGTGACTGAGAGGTGAATCACTGCTGGAAAAATGCTTTTCTGTGCAACAAACAGTGCTGTCTGCCCCTCTCTATCTCTCTGCAATAAAAGGCTGAAGTGAATGGCCGCAAGATGTCTGCCCATTATATAGGGCTGTGACATGACATGGGTGGCTGGCTACTGACATGGGTGGCTGGCTGGCTGCAGGCTGCATGTGATTCAGGGTCATCCCACCTACCCTTTTTCCTGCCTTCCCAGGATTCCTTGCCCCATGTCCCCACATGTGGATCCACCATTTTAGATGCCCTGGAGCCTGGACCGCACTAAATGGAGTTAAATGAAGTGAATCGCGGAGATATTCACGTTCGTTGCAAATCAAATTTTTCCTGAAATTTTTTACAAATTTGGATTTGTCAGATTCTATTCGCTCATCCCTAATGTGGACACCACTGGGTGAGATCTTGCATGAATCCCCAGATCGAGGGAGATTATCAGTGGTCTTGTATGTCTTCCATTTTCTAATAATTGCTCCCACAGTTGATTTCTTCACATCAAGCTGATTCAGATTCAAATTCAGTTTTCCTAGCCTAGTGCAGGTCTACAGTTTTGTTTTTTGTGTCCTTCGACAGCTCTTTCGTCTTGGCCATAGTGGAGTTTGGAGTGTGACTGTTTGAGGTTGTGGACAGGTGTCTTTTATACTGATAACAAGTTCAAACAGGTGCCATTAATACAGGTAACGAGTGGAAGACAGAGGAGACTCTATAAGAAGAAGTTACAGGTCTGTGAGAGACAGGAATCTTGCTTGTTTGTAGGTGACCAAATACTTATTTTCTACCATAATTTGCAAATTCTTTAAAAATCAGACAATGTGATTTTATGGATTTTTTTTCTTCTTCTCATTCTGTCTCTCATAGTTGAGGTTTACCTGTGATGACAATTACAGGCCTTTCTCATCTTTTTAATTGGGAGAACTTGCACAATTGGTGACTGACTAAATACGTTTTGCCCCACTGTATATAGGTTATTCATTATATAATTTCCTTACTTACCTTTTATGTATGATTTATCTTACTGCATGTGCTTTTTTCCTGTACTGTTTTTTACATTTGTATCCCTTTCCCTACTTTTATCAATTTATATTGATTAATGTTCTTTTCTCCTGTAGTTTATTTACACTCATAGCTCATCTGTATTTTTATCAATACTTTTTACTCTGACATTCCTTACATTTATGTACTTCCTACTTTATTACATTTGCTATTTATATATTCACTTTATATTATTTCCCAATCAGTACACAAACACCCTCAGTAATAACCTCAATTAATATAAATTCATATCCCCTATACTTCTATTACCACACTCATTTCTGATGTGACTCCCTATTGCTCTATTTTTTTCATGCTTAAAGGGGTATTTATCAGCTGCTATATACTAGTGAGGAAGTTGAGTTGTTCTTTTCTATCTGACCACAGTGCTCACTGCTGACACCTCTGTCCGTGTCAGGAGCTGTCCAGAGCAGGAGATGTTTGCTATGGGGATTTTCTCCTACTCTGGGCAGTTCCTGACACAGACAGAGGTGTTAGCAGAGAGCACTGTGGTCAGACAGAAAAAAATAACTCAATTTCCTCTGTAGTATACAGCAGCTGATTAGTACTGGAAGCATTAAGATTTTTTAATAAAAGTAATTTACAAATCTGTTTAACTTTCTGGCACCAGTTGATTAGTACTAAATTGTTTTTCACTGGAGTACCCCTTTAATTATTTTTTCTTTTGCTTCATAATTTTTTGAGTTTTTTTTTAGGCCCCATTATCTTTCTATGCTCTAAGATACTTTATAACTTTTTAATGTCTCATATGATCTTGTCATGTATCTCTATATTTTTATTACATACAGTTTGCATACCTTATAATGTTTTATATTTCATAATTATAATAATGTATATATATATATATATATATATATATATATATATATATATAAATATGCCCGATCCATACTGGAATATGGCCCGTGTATTGTATACAGCTCAAGACCTTTAAAGGAAAACTGTCATTAAATTACCCCCGCACTAACCAGAAACACTGGCTGGTGATGCGGGGGACGCTGATCAATTTGCTGCCTACCATGCCCGGATCCATCCCGCCATTCGCCCTTTATCTTCTTCTACCCAGAACAGTCTCTAAGGACTTTTCGACACATGTTTTACATTTGCATGTTCACAGTACATATAAATTGCAGCACAGAGACTCTGACCGATCAAAACTGTGAGATGTAAAAAAAAATTTTTATGTGTCATTAATGCTTTAAGATATTCTAAAAGTGTGTTATTTTTTATGTACTTATCCTCTAGACATATTTATTAATAATGGTCTTAGGCTACTTTCACACTATGGTTCATAAATCCGTTATAAAACATCAGTTATATTCAATTCTATACTGATTTAACGGACGTTATATAACGGATGAATAAAACGATTATAACGGATGAATAGGAGGGTGCAGGAGGGTGCACTGCTCTGGTTCTTGGGCTGTTGAAGTGCTATCAGGGGTGCTATCAGGCGGATGGCGGCGGATGAATACGGATACCCAGAACAGACTCCTACTGCTGCTTCCTGCTGTCTGACCAGGAAGTAGAGGGGGTGTGACAGTGAGTGTGAGCACTACTCAACTTTCCCATGTGACTTCAGGAGTGTGAAGTCTCTACTGAGCATGCTCAGTAGCACTAACGGACGTTAAATTAACGGACAATAACGGGTGTATTTTGTAACGTCCGTTACGCCATAGGCTTCAATGTTAATAATTAACGGACGTTCAATGATCCGTTAATTCTAAACGGAAAAAAAAATACTGCATGTCCGTTCTATTCTTCCGTTATAATTAACAGACGTTAGTTTAACAGAACAAAAAAGGTTTAACGGAACAAACGGAAGATTAAAAAATCCCATAGACTTTAATTGGATTTATTAACGGAAGTTTAAGGATCCGTTATAAAAGACTTTATAACGGAATTTCATAACGGATCTTTAAACGGAAAAACCTTATAGTGTGAAAGCAGCCTTAGATTAAATAGATGAAGTACATAAGAAAGAACAAAATAAAGACAAATATGAACTTTGTTGCTCCTGTTTTGAAAGTGGAAATCAGAGTGGCAGGCAATATTTTACACAAGAACCAGTTAAGCTCTTACGTGTGTCCGATGACAAGCTTGTCAACACTTTCTGTTTCCACTTGGGTTTTTTTTCTGGCAGTTTTTGGATATCTGCCACTGCAGTTTTTGAGCCAAAGTCAGAAATTAATCCATAAGGGGGGAGAAGTGTAAGTTCTTCCTTTATATGTCCTATTCCTTTTGAATACAATTCTGGCTTTGGCTCAAAAACTGCAGTGGCTGTTTTCCAAAAACTGCCAGAAAATAACATGTGGAAACTTAGCCTAATAGTAGTCAGCAGAACTGTGTATGTAGCTCTGGATTGTAACGTATGGTTCACATCTAGTATTTTGATCAGTATTTCTAGCCACACGGTGAAAAACTATAATGGAAAGATTTGTACCTTTTACTGTGTTTTTCACACACTCCTGGTTAAGGCTAAAAATACTATCTGTAAACAGTGAGCCTTGCCTATGACTATTTTCACACTGTGTCACAGCATCTGTCAATATACAGGGTGGGCCATTTATATGGATACACCTTAATAAAATGGGAATGATTGGTGATATTAACTTCCTCTTTGTGGCACATTAGTATATGTGAGGGGGGGGTGACTTTTCAAGATGGGTGGTGACCATGGTGGCCATTTTGAAGTCAGCCATTTTGAATCCAACTTTAGATTTTTCAATAGGAAGAGGGTCATGTGACACATCAAACTTATTGGGAATTTCACAAGAAAAACAATGATGTGCTGGTTTTTAACATAATTTCAGGTGCTGCAAATCTCGTATCTTCACAGCATAGACAATGGCCTTCAGATGACCCCAAAGGTAAAAGTCAAAGGGGGTCAGATCGGGAGACCTTGGGGGCCATTCATCTGGCCCAAAATGACCAATCCACTTTCCAGGAAACTGTTCATCTAGGAATCCTCGGACCCGGCACGTTCCCTGAGTTTTTCCAGCAAGATGATGCACCACCACATTATGGGTGTCAGGTCCGAGCATTCCTAGATGAACAGTTTCCTGGAAAGTGGAGTGATCATCATGGGCCTGTTAAATGGCCCCCAAGATCTCCCGATCTGACCCCCTTAGACTTTTATCCTTGGGGTCATCTGAAGGCAATTGTCTATGCTGTGAAGATACGAGATGTGCAGCACCTGAAACTACGGATACTGGAAGCCTGTGCTAGCATTTCTCCTGCGATGTTGCTATCAGTGTGTGAAGAGTGGGAGAAGAGAGTTGCATTGACAATCCAACGCAATGGGCAGCACATTGAACACATTTTATAAGTGGTCAGAAACTTGTAAATAACTCATGAAAGAATAAAGTTACGTTAAAACCAAGCACATCATTGTTTTTCTTGTGAAACTCCCAATAAGTTTGATGTGTCACATGACCCTCTTCCTATCGAAAAAACAAAAGTTGGATTCAAAATGTCTGACTTCAAAATGGCCGCCATGATCACCACCCATCTTGAAAAGTTTCCCCATCACATATACTAATGTGCCACAAACAGGAAGTTAATATCACCAACCATTCCCATTTTGTTAGTGTATCCATATAAATGGCCCACCCTGTAGTCTATGGAGGAAAATATTTTGTGAAGGGGAGGAAAAAAAGAAAACGTAAAAATAAAATTGTCTGAGTCCTTAAGGCCCAAATGGGCTGAGTCCTTAAGGTGTTAAACGAAAACCCCAACCCTCACAAATGGGGGGTAGTTAAGGGTTAAATTAACTGTTCTATATTTTAAGTGGACATTTAAGTAACATGTGACCAATTATTAATGAAATATCTCCAGCCGTTTGGAAGTTATGCAGTAACATATAATTCCCATAGACTTGTATGGGACTTTAAACAAAAACCCCAACCCTGGCAAATGGGAGTGAGTAGGGGTTAAATTACCTATCCTATGTTTGTTGTTGACATATAAGTAACATGTTTGCCAAGTTTCATGTTAATATCCTTAGACGTTTGGACGTGATGCTGGAACATACACACACACACACACACACACATGCATACACACACATATATACACACACACATACACACACATTGAGTTTTAAATATATATATACTGTCAATGTTTACGTATGATAGATGTCACTAAGTTGTATCCGTCCTACATAGTTGGCACTGTTTGGTATATATAATTTTTTTTCACTGTATACTGCTCTATGGAACCGTGAGCTTTGTATGCTATTTACTGACATTCGGAGGCCATGATGATGCTTTTTTGACAAAGGCATATGGTAAGTAGAGATGTCGCGAATTGTTTGCCGGCGAACATGTTTGCATCGCTGGGCGAACATATGTGACGTTCGATTCGTCCCATATACTTTAACATTGTGGTAAACTTTGATCCTGTGAGTCAGAGTCAGCAGACACATTACAGCCAATCAGCAGCAGTCGCTCCCTTCCAGACCCTCCTACCTCCTGCACGGACGCCATTTCACCTTCATTCGGCATGCTGCAGGCTTAAAAAGTGGAGGGACAGAGAAGCTGCTCCTGCTGTAATAGGGAAAGCGATAGCTAGGTTGCTGCTAGGTGGTGTATTCAGGGTCCACTTTACTCCTAAAGCACAAGTCTAACATCTGCTTTAAGGACAGTACCCAAAAAAGCCCTTTTTAGGGCTCAAATATCAGTCCGTGTGTCTTGCAACAGCCGTAACGGGGAAACGCGTTGGAGGTGATCGCAGAGACGTGGAACCTACCTTCTTTTTACATGTGGGGTCAAGTATTTACATTCTGACACCTTCACTTTCAGCACTTTATTTTGTTTTGTTTCTCTTGCACTGCTTTTTTACATCTATTTAATACACTTATTTTTGTGTTGCACATTGCACTTTATGCATATTTATATTTCTAAGGTTAAATACACTTTTTATGCTTTAAACCGAGTGTCACATTGCACGTATTTTATAGCAACAGGTGTTTCTATGATCCATTGGTGATCAATTGACCCCCACATCTACTCCTTTCTTTTTTACATCCTTTTCCCATCCCTGCCATCTTTTGCATTTTTTAAGTTTATTTATTTACATATATATATATATATATATATATATATATATATATATAGTTAGTACGGTCGAAAAAAGACATATGTCCATCAAGTTCAACCAGGGAATTAAGGGGTAGGGGTGTGGCGCGATATTGGGGAAGGGATGGGATTTTATATTTCTTCATAAGCATTAATGTTATTTTGTTCCATAAATGTATCTAATCCTGTTTTAAAGCTGTTAATTGTTCCTACTGTGACCAGTTCCTGAGGTAGACCGTTCCATAAATTCACAGTCCTCACGGTAAAGAAGGCGTGTCGCCCCTTGAGACTAAACCTTTTCTTCTCCAGACGGAGGGAGTGCCCCCTCTTCCTTTGGGGGGGTTTAACCTGGAACAGTTTTTCTCCATATTTTTTGTATGGGCCATTAATATACTTATATACGTTTATCATATCCCCCCTTAAACGTCTCTTCTCAAGACTAAACAATTGTAACTCCTTTAATCGCTCCTCATAGCTAAGATGTTCCATGCCCCATATTAGTTTAGTCGCGCGTCTCTGCACCCTTTCCAACTCCGCAGTGTCCCTTTTATGGACAGGTGCCCAAAACTGAACAGCATATTCCAGGTGAGGCCGTACCAATGCTTTATAAAGGGGGAGTATTATGTCCCTGTCCCTTGAGTCCATGCCTCTTTTGATACATGACAATATCCTGCCGGCTTTGGAAGCAGCAGCCTGACATTGCATGCTATTCTGTAGTCTGTGATCTACAAGTACACCCAGATCCTTCTCTACCAGTGACTCTGCCAGTTTAATCCCCCCTAAGACATACGATGCATGCAGGTTCTTAGTACCCAGATGCATAACTTTACATTTATCCACATTGAACCTCATTTGCCAAGTGGATGCCCAGACACTTAGTCTATCCAAGTCATCTTGTAACTTATGCACATCCTCTATAGACTGTACCGTGCTACAAAACTTGGTGTCATCTGCAAAGATAGAAACAGCTGTTAATGCCATCCTCTATATCATTGATAAATAAATTAAACAACAGCGGGCCCAGTACTGAACCTTGGGGTACACCACTAATTACCGGGGACCAATCAGAGTACGAATCATTGACCACCACTCTCTGGGTACGATCCATGAGCCAGTGTTCAATCCAGTTGCAAACTAAAGTTTCCAAACCCAAAGACCTTAACTTACCTGTCAGACGTCTATGAGGGACAGTATCAAACGCTTTAGCAAAATCCAGAAACACTATATCCACAGCCATTCCTCTGTCAAGGCTTCTACTCACCTCTTCATAAAAGCAAATTAGATTGGTTTGACAACTTCTATCCTTAGTAAACCCATGCTGGCTATCACTTATAATACAATTATCCCCTATGTATTCCTGTATGTAATCCCTTATAAGTCCTTCAAACAATTTACCGACAATGCACGTTAGACTTACCGGTCTATAGTTTCCTGGGGAAGACCTAGAGCCCTTTTTGAAGATTGGCACCACATTCGCCTTGCGCCAGTCCCTTGGCACAATACCAGACACCATAGAATCTCTAAATATCATGAACAGGGGTACAGATATTACTGAACTTACCTCTCTAAGAACTCTTGGGTGTAATCCATCTGGCCCTGGGGATTTGCTTACATTTATATCACTTAACTTACCTTGTACCATCTCTACATTAAGCCAGTTCAGTACATTACATGATGTGTTACCAGCACTGACCTGGCCAATGTCAGCTCCTTTTTCCCTAGTATATACAGAACTAAAGAACCCATTCAGTAGCTCCGCCTTCTCTTGATCGCCCGTGACAACCTCCCCATTATCATTATTAAGGGGTCCTACATGCTCTGTCCTTGTTTTTTTTGCATTTATATATCTAAAAAAATATTTAGGATTAGTTTTGCTTTCTTTGGCCACCTGTCTCTCATTTTGAATTTTTGCTGTTTTTATTACATTTTTACAGATTTTATTAAGCTCTTTGTACTGTTTAAATGTTATCGCTGACCCATCAGATTTGTATTTTTTGAAGGCAATTTTTTTGTTGTTTATTGCTCTTTTAACATCATGTGTCAGCCATGTAGGATTTAGTTTTAATCGTTTATATTTGTTCCCCTTTGGCATATATTTAGATGTATAGTTATTTAGAGTTGATTTAAAGATGTCCCATTTACCTTCTGTATCAGTATTTGAGAACACCTCCCCCCAGTCTATGTCCTGTAGTGCAGCCCTCAGCCCAGGGAAGTTTGCCTTTTTAAAGTTATATGTTTTTGTCTTCCCCGCCTGTCTTTGTTTTCTACATTTTAAGTCAAAAGTAACTATATTGTGGTCGCTATTACCAAGGTTTTCCCGCATAGTTACATTACCAATCAGCTCTGCGTTGTTGGAAATGATCAGATCCAACAAGGCATCACTTCTTGTTGGGTCCTCCACAAACTGGCCCATAAAATTATCCTGCAATAAATTTAGGAATTGTCGCCCCTTTGTAGTTTTAGCCAACCCCGGACCCCAATCTATATCTGGATAGTTAAAATCTCCCATTATTACCACTGTACCTGCCCGGGCGGCCCTCTCTATTTGTTTATGAAGCCGAACATCTATCTCTTCAGTGATATTAGTGGGTCTGTAGATTACCCCAAATATTATTTTTTCAGTATTTCCCTCCTTTTGTAATTCTACCCACAGTGATTCCACCTCCTCAAAATCATCACACACTATGGCATCGTTCACACTGACTTTCATACCACTTCTTACATACACATATATATATATATATATATATATATATATATATATATACACACATACATTTTTTTATTAAATAATTATACTAGAGGTGCACCGAAATGGAAATTTCAGAACCGAAACGAAACCGAAATAAAAAAAAATGTCCGGCCGAAACCGATACCGAAACCGAAAATGACTTCTCCCCGTCTTCTGGTAAAATGCAGCGCTCCGCTCATTAGATTCCCCCACATTAGATTGCCAGCTCCCCCACATTAGGTCGGGAGTTCCCCCACATTAATAGGCAGCTCCCCCACATTAATAGGCAGCTCCCCCACATTAATAGGCAGCTCCCCCACAATAGTAGGCAGCTCCCCCACAATAGGTCAGCATTTCCCCCATAATATTAGGCAGCTCCCCCCAACAATATTAGGCAGCTCCCCCCCCACATTAGGTCAGCAGTTCCCCCACAATATTAGGCAGCTCCCCACAACAATATTAGGCAGCTCCCCCCAACAATATTAGGCAGCTCCCCCCAACAATATTAGGCAGCTCCCCCCCCCCACAATATTAGGCAGCTCCCCCCCCCACAATATTAGGCAGCTCCCCCCACAATATTAGGCAGCTCCCCCACATTTGTAGGCAGCTCCCCCCACAATATTAGGCAGCTCCCCCCCAACAATATTAGGCAGCTCCCCCCAACAATATTAGGCAGCTCCCCCCACAATATTAGGCAGCTCCCCCCCACAATATTAGGCAGCTCCCCCCCAACAATATTAGGCAGCTCCCTCCCACATTTGTAGGCAGCTGCCCCCCAACAATATTAGGCAGCTCTCCCCCACAATATTAGGCAGCTCCCCCCACATTTGTAGGCAGCTCCCCCCCACAATATTAGGCAGCTCCCCCCCCCCAACAATATTAGGCAGCTCCCCCCCAAACAATATTAGGCAGCTCCCCCCCAAACAATATTAGGCAGCTCCCCCCCCCCATTTGTAGGCAGCTGCCCCCCCACAATATTAGGCAGCTCCCCCACAATAGTAGGCAGCTTCCCCCCACCCCACAGACATACAGCTTCCAGCCATATACAGTGTACGGCTGGAGGCTGTATGTCTGTACTGCTGCCCCCACAGTGTTCTGGTCACCGCTCCTCCAGCCCGGGGTCACATCTACTGCTATGGCCTATGGACCATAGCAGTAGGTGCCGGGACCGGAGGAGCGGTGACCGGAACACTGAAGAAGATGACGCGGTCACTTACCAGGCCCCGGCTGGCGTGCGTTCTCCTGCGACGATCCTGCGGTCCTCCTGCGTCTCTAAGGTTGTACGCACGGGACGTCAGTGACGTCCCGTGCGTACGACCATAGAGGATGGAGAAGCGAGGGACCGAAGGAGGATCGCAGGAGGACGCCGGGGAATGGTGAGTGACCGGCGGACATCCTTATGTTCCGAAAAGATTTTTCGGTACACAGGGATGTCCGGGATAGGATTAGGAATACTTCTTTTTATGTGCCCGGGCCGGCTCCCGTGTGTGGCTGCAGGCGGGGGCCGGCCAGAGCATATAAAACCTAATACTGTATACTAAAAACCAGGGGGCCTCCAGCTGTTATGAAACTACAACTCCCAGCATGTCCGGACAGACTTTGCCGGTCCGGGCATGCTGGGAGTTGTAGTTTCACAACAGCTGGAGGCCCCCTGGTTTTTTAGTATACAGTATTAGGTTTTATATGCTCTGGCCGGCCCCCGCTTGCAGCCGCACACAGGCGCCGGCCCGGGCACATAAAAAGAAGTATTCCTATCCCGGAGAGCGCGCCCCCCCAAATGTTGCACCTGCCCCCCCTGCACCCCCCACGAGTGCCTCTGCCACTGGCAGTGTTTGCAACTTGTGCTGTGGGTGGGCAGGGGAGGTGGGTCATTATCGGCACATTTTTAGTTGTTTCGGCATTTCCCCGAAACAGCTATTTTCGGCCGATATGTATCGGCCGCCGATATATCGGTGCATCCCTAAATTATACACATTATCAAATTGCACTATTGATTATTATTTTTATGTATGTTATATAGCTATATATTATTATCAATTTTTTTCCGCTTGTGTATGATATATGTATTTTTTGTAAAATAAAACTATATTTATTAACTTGATGTTTATTGATTTATTAGATTAATATTTTCTTATTTATTTTATTATATACATTATTATTCTTGTTGGGTTTACCCTATATGCTGTAGTGGCGTATTTATAGGTTTTTTAGTGGTTGTTTTGGGTTTTCCCCAATTTTATTTAGACCACAGTATATAGGACTTCTTTTTAGGTTGTTAACAGCTGGAGGCACCCTGGTTGGGAGGGAACCGTTGGTTAAAAGGGGTACTCCAGTCTAAAACTTAATTTCCTTCAAGCAACTAACTACAGTATTAAAGGGGTATAAGTTCAGTCCGCGTGTCTTGCAACAGCTGGAGGCACCCTGGTTGGGAGGGAACTGCTGGTTAAAAGGGGTACTCCAGTGTGAAACTTAATTTACTTCATGCAACTAACTACAGTATTTAAAGGGCTATAAGTTCAGTCCGTGTGTCTTGCAACTGCTGGAGGCACCCTGGTTGGGGACCTCTGCTTAAAAGGGGAATTCCGCTGGCAACCTTTTTTGCTCATTGTCACACTAGTGCAAATCACATTTGGTGTGACAGTTGTTCAAATAAAAATGTGAAATAAAACCAGTGCTGCCTAAAGGGGGGCTCTAACTATGTGCTGCCTAATATGGGGGAATCTATGTGCTGCCTAAAGGGGGGATCTAAATATGTGCTGCCTAAAGGGAGTCTCTAACTATGTGCTGCCTAATATGGGGGAATCTATGTGCTGCCTAAAGGGGGGATCTAACTATGTGCTGCCTAAAGGGGGCTCTATGTGCTGCCTAAAGGGAGGCTCTACCTATGTGCTGCCTAAAGGGGGGCTCTAACTATGTGCTGCCTAATATGGGGGAATCCATGTGCGGCCTAAAGGGGGGATCTAACTATGTGATGCCTAAAGGGGGGCTCTATGTGCTGCCTAAAGGGGGCTAAAGCACATTATTCCAAAGAATTTAGGAATAATAGGTGATTTATGCCCTTAATGGATTAAAACCAGACTCTGCATCAACTATGTAATTTTCCATGGGAGTTTTGCCATGGATCCCCCTCCAGCACGCCACAGTCCAGGTATTAGTGTCCTTGAAACAACTTTTAAATCACTATTGTGGCCAGAAAGAGTCCCTGTGGGTTTTAAAATTCGCCTGCACATTGAAGTCAATGGCGGTTCGCCCGGTTCGTGAACATTTGCGGAAGTTCACCGTTCGCGAACTGAAAATTTTTTGTTCGCGACATCACTAATGGTAAGCAGGCAGTGAGGAAAATGTGTTTACTATATAGGAAAAAAGCCTACATAAGAGATAAATCTAAAATCTACAAATAAAAAAGATGACATTTTCTTAAGGATTATTCCAACTTTAATGTGACTGTTAAAGGAATACTGTCACATTTTCACTCCAGCACTAACTACAGGTACTGATGGATAGTGCGGGGGACGCTGATTCATATGATCCCTACCTTGCCCGGATCCGTCCAGCCGTTCGCCCGTAATCTTAGTTTTTATATATATAGGCAAAGTGGCTGTAACTCGCACGGGCAGGATTTTCAGGAGCCTAGTGGCACTGTGATGTCAGAGCTGGCCATCTGTAATGCTGCCCGCTTATGAATATTCATCCCCCTCCCTCTCCCCGTCGCTCCTAATTGGTCTTCACTGCGCATGTGCCGCTTCCTGACATGCGCAGTGAAGACCAGTTAAGAGCGACGGGAAGAGGGAGAGCCGGAGGCATATGAATATTCATAAGCGGGTGGTGCTAACGTCACAGTGCTACTAGGCTCCTGAAAACGCCGCCCATGCCAGTTGCAGCCACATTTGCAAATATAGAAAGACTAAGATAGAAGGCAAACGGCTTGACGGATCCAGGCAAGGTAGAGATCATATGAATCAGCATCCCCCGCACTATCCGTCAGTACCTGTGGTTAGTGCGGGAGTGAACATGTGACAGTTTTCCTTTATGTGATTAGTGCAGCCATTCTTCTGATATTCAGGAGAAGAGTAAGGCTAGGGTCACACGGCCGTTGTCTTCCTCCCGCTTTTCTTCTGTCACTGCCTCCTAAACGGACTATACTACTAACGGATGCAAACTGATGGAAAAGGATGCCATTTAGCGGCATCCGTTTTTCATCCATTAGTATAAAAAGTCAGTTCGGGCCAGTTCATAACATCAATGCCTTTCTCTTGCAGGAACTGCTGACACACTCCAGCCACATGAGGTCTAACATTGTCTTGAATAAGGAGGAACCCAGGGCCAACCGCACCAGCATATGGTCTCACAAGGGGTCTGAAGATCTCATCTCGGTAATGGCAGTCAGGCTACCTCTGGCAAGCACAAAGAAATGCCACCTCACACCATTACTGACCCACCGCCAAACCGCTCATGCTGGAGGATGCTGCAGGCAGCAGAACATTCTCCTCAGCGTCTCCAGGCCCAGTGTGAACTGGCTTTTATCTGTGAAGAGCACAGGGCGCCAGTGGTGAATTTGCCAATCTTGGTGTTCTCTGGCAAATACCAAACGCCCTGCAGGGTGTTGGGCTGTAAGCACAAATCCCACCTGTGGATGTTGGGCCCTCATACCACCCTTATGGAGTCTGTTTTTGACCTTTTGAGTGGACACATGCACATTTGTGGCCTGCTGGAGGTCCTTTTGCAGGGCTCTGGTAGTGATCCTCCTGGTCCTTCTTGCACAAAGGCGGAGGTAGCGGTCCTGCTGCTGGATTGTTGCCCTCCTACGGCCTCCTCCACGTCTCCTGATGTACTGGCCTGTCTCCTGGTGGTGCCTCCATGCTCTGGACACTATGCTGACAGACACAGCAAACCTTCTTGCCACAGCTCGCATTGATGTGCCAACCTTGATGAGCTGCACTACCTGAGCCACTTGTGTGGGTTGTAGACTCCTTCTTATGCTACCACTAGAGTGAAAGCACCACCAGCATTCAAAATTGACCAAAACATCAGCCAGGAAGCATAGGGACTGAGAAGTTGTCTGTGGTCACCACCTGAAGAACCACTTCTTTATTGGGGGTGTCTTGCTAATTGCCTATCATTTCCACCTGTTGTCTGTTCCATTTGCACAACAGCATGTGAAATTGATTGTCAATAAGCAATGCTTCCTGAGTGGACAATGTGATTTCACAGAAGTGTGATTGACTCAGAGTTACTCGGGGGGGGGGGGGGGGAGGGAATATGATTACATGGTTATTATACATACTATAAGTTTAAAAACCCAGCCAGGAGCCTCCTCTGTGCCGGCCATTCAGGGCTCCCGGCGGGGAATTTAAAAATGAAAGTAGAAGTACGCTGTACATCGCAGGGGAGTGAAGCATACCGCCCGCTCCTCTGTTTATTAACTTCTGATCGCATTGGTTCTCAAAAGTGAGACCCAGTGTGATCAATCCCTCAGCCCCTGTACTACTACCCCAACATGGAACAGACTCTGCTCCATGATGGGGGTAGTAGTGCAAACACTAATGTAGTCTCCCCAGCCGTTGGTAGACTCCCACAGCCATGGGAACTACTACTCCCATAATGGAAACAAGTCTGTTCCATGATGAGAGTAGTAGTAGTCCCTCAGCACTGCAGGAGTCTGCTAATGTCACCTCTTCTGAGCATGCTCAGAAATAATAACGGTTCAAAAACGAATATTATATACCGGGTGCAAATGGGTGACATTAAAGGCTCATCCGTTTTCCATAGACTTCAATGTTAAATTTACAGTCATGGCCATAAATGTTGGCATCCCCTGAAGTATTTCTCACAGAAAAGGATTGCAGTAATACATGTTTTGCTATACACATATTTATTCCCTTTGTGTGTATTGGAACTAAACCAAAAAAGGGAGGAAAAAAAGAAAATTGGACATAATGTCACACCAAACTCCAAAAATGGGCTGGACAAAATTATTGGCACCCTTAACTTAATATTTGGTTGCACACCCTTTGGAAAAAGTAACTGAAATCAGTCGCTTCCTATAACCATCAATAAGCTTCTTACACCTCACAGCCAGAATGTTGGACCACTCTTCCTTTGCAAACTGCTCCAGGTCTCTCTTATTGGAAGGGAGCCTTTTCCCAAAAGCAATTTTAAGATCTCTCCACAGGTGTTCAATGGGATTTAGATCTGGACTCATTGCTGGCCACTTCAGAACTCTCCAGCGCGTTGTTGCCATCCATTTCTGGGTGCTTTTTGACATAGGTTTGGGGTCATTGTCCTGCTGGAAGACCCAAGATGTCAGACGCAAGCCCAGCTTTCTGACACTGGGCTGTACAGTGCGACCCGAAATCTGTTGGTAATCCTCAGATTTCATGATGCCTTGCACATATTCAAGGCACCCAATGCCAGAGGCAGCAAAACAACCCCAAAACATCATTGAACCTCCACCATATTTCACTGTAGGTACTGTGTTCTTTTCTTTGTAGGCCTCATTCCATTTTTGGTAAACAGTAGAATGATGTGCTTTGCCAAAAAGCTCTATCTTGGTCTCATCTATCCAAAGACGTTTTCCCAGAAGGATTTTGGCTTACTCAAGTTCATTTTGGCAAAATGTAGTCTTGCTTTTTTATGTCTCTGTGTCAGCAGTTGAGTTCTCCTGGGTATCCTGCCATAGTGTTTCATTTCATTTAACCTCTTAACGACAATGGACGCAAATGTACGTCCTGGTTTGACGGCACTTTGCACACAAGGATGTACATTTACGCCCTGTGTATGACCGCTAGCATCGGAGCGCTGCTCGCGTCATACACGGCAGGTTCCGGCTGCTAGCAGAAGCCAGGGACCCGCCGGTAATGGCCAACATCTGCGATTGTGCGGATGTCCACAATTAACCCCTCAGATGCCGTGATAAGTACAGATCATGACATCTGCGGCAATGCGCATATTAAAATAGATGAATGGATCGCCGTCAATGCTGTCGCGGGGATCCGATCGTCTGTAATGGAGGTCGAAGGTCCTCTCACCTGCCTCCATCCATCTCCTGGCATCTTCTGCTCTGGTCTGAGATCGAGCAGACCAGAGCAGAAGATAGCCAATAATACTGATCAGTGCTATGCTCTATGCATAGCACTGAACAGTATTAGCAATCAAATGATTGCTATAGATAGTCCCCTATGGGGACATTAATAGTGTAAAAAAAAAAAGTTGAAAAATGGAAAAAAAAAAAGTAAAAAAAAAAGTGAAAAATCCCCTCCCCAAATAAAAAAAGAAAATTGTCAGTTTTTCCCATTTTACCCCCAAAAAGCGTAAATTTTTTTGTATGAACATATTTGGTATCATCGCGTGCGTAAATGTCCGAACTATCAAAATATAATGTTAATGATCCCGTATGGTGGACGGCATAAATGTAAAAAAAAAAAAAAAGTCCAAAAATGCTGCTTTTTTTGTCACATTTTATTCCCAAAAAAATGTATAAAAATGATATAAAAGTTTTATATTTGCAAATGTGGTATCTATAAAAAGTACAGATGACATTGCAAAAAATGAGCCCTCATACTGCCCTATATACAGAAAATTGAAAAAGTTAGAGATGGTCAAAATAGGGCGATTTTACAATACTGATTTTTTTTTTAAGTGGTACAGAAATATAAAAGTATCTAGCAATGGGTATCATTTTAATTGTATTGACCCACAGAATAAAGAACACATGTAATTTTTCCCGTAAAGTGTACAGTGTGAAAACAAAACCCTCCAAAATGTGCAAAATTGTGGTTTTCATTACATTTTCCTCCCTAAAAATTATTTTTTGAGTTTGCCGTACATTTTATGGTAAAATGAGAGGTTTCATTACAAAGTACAACTGGTCACGCAAAAAACAAGCCCATATATGGGTCTGTAGATGGAAATATAAAAGAGTTATGGATTTTAGAAGGCGAGGAGGAAAAAACGAAAATGCAAAAATAAAATTGGCCTGGTCCTTAAGGTTAAAATGGGCTTGGTCCTTAAAGCGTTGAATGTTGATGGATAGTTTGCGCTGACACTGATGCTCCCTGAGCCTGCAGGACAGCTTGAATATCTTTGGAACTTGTTTGGGGCTGCTTATCCACCATCCGGACTTTCCTGCGATGACACCTTTCATAAATGTTTCTCTTCCATCCACACCCAGGGAGATTAGCTACAGTGCCATGGGTTGCATACTTCTTGATAATGTTGCACACTGTGGACAAAGGCAAATCTAGATCTCTGAAGATGGACTTGTATCCTTGAGATTGTTGATATTTTTCCACAGTTTTGGTTCTCAAGTCCTCAGACAGTTCTTTTCTCCTCTTTCTGTCGTCCATGCATAGTGTGTCACACACAGACACACAATGCAAATACTAAGTGAACTTCTCTCCATTTTATCTGCTTTCAGGTGTGATTTTTATATTGCCCACACCTGTTACTTGCCCCAAGTGAGTTTAAAGGAGCATCACATGCTTGAAACAATCTTATTTTTCCACAATTTTGAAAGGGTGCCAATAATTTAGTCTAGCCAATTTTTGGAGTTTGGTGTGACATTATGTCCAATTTGCTTTCTTTCATCCCTTTGTTGGTTTAGTTCCAATACACACAAAGGGAATAAGCATGTGTATAGCAAAACAGATGTTACTGCGATCCTTTTCTTGAGAAATACTTAACCTTCTAGAAAAAATTCAGGGGTGCCAACATTTACGGCGATGACTGTATAATATCCCTTTCTATTCCGTTATTTTTGACAGGAGAAAAAATACTGCAGGCACCGTCCCCCCCCCCCCCCCCATAAAAAACTGAACAGGAAGCTAACGGGTGCAGGGTGCAGACAGGTGAAAAAGAATTGTAAAAAAAAAAAATCCCATTGACATCAATGGGATTATTTTACAGCCGTTTGCAACCCATTTGAAAAATTATCAAACGGATTGATTAAGGGCATTTATTAATGGGGGCAGAGGATGGTCGTGTGAACAAGCCCTAAGTGCTATGTCACACTGGTCCCTCCACCCACCATCCGCTGATTGACAGCTGCCTGCTTATACGCAATATAGATGGACAGTTGGATATCAGCATGTGTGGGCAGAGGGAGCAAGGTCCTTATCAAGGACTGCTGGGTGCACACACATAATAGAGAGGACTACTGCACAATGCTCAGTGTCCTCTGTATTATTGAGAATATAGGGCCTGAGGAGCTGTAAGTTCTGACTGCTGCTTGTGTACATATTTGTACAAAATAATGTAGTTTCCACAAGGAGCTTTAAAGGGGTACTCCGGTGCTTAGACATCTTATCCCCTATCCAATCACGCCCCCTCCTGTAGGCTTGCATTGCGGGGCGGAGCGTGACGTCACCCGGGGCGGGGGCGGGACATCACACGCCACCCGCAATGTAGTCGCCGGTAATCAGTCCCAGAGCGAACACGCTCCGGGGACTGATTACAAACGAGGTGCCACGTGCAAGATCACAGAAAAGGTGAATTTTAGCTATGGGGTGGGAGAGTAAGAGAATAGGAAATATTAATTCTCATCCATACTACTGTATGGAGTATGCTACCATTTGTAGTTTTTATTATTTTATTAAACGGGATAAGATTAAGAAAAGATGAGTATACCTTCATTTATACTTGTTGTGTCTTCAAGATTCCACGCCACATCTGGATTTCGATAAAAAAAAAAAAAAAAAGGTTTGTTAAAAATGACATGCCATGCACAGCTTCCCAGATTACATACAAATATGACAGTATAACAAAGCATTGCTTCTAGGGTAAATATCTGTGTCTACATGGCAGTATGCAAAGTGTCTTTAAGACCAATGTAAGAAGCTGCACTGTTCAGATCCCACAGGGCCTACATGTTAATTCCATTAATCTGACACTTGACAAAAATAGTTGCTTGAGAAATGAATATGACAATGACCTGTTGATACAGTACCGGATGATTCTGAGTAAGCTCCTAGCAATAAAAATCTCCTAAGGAAGTGCATAAAAAGCAGACTAAAGCTATAACCCTACATTTTCCGTGCAGGAGAAACATGTTGGGAGGGATTTGGAATTTGCTTTAGCTGATCGTGTCTCTATCAGTTTAATAAATCAGTGTTTACTGCAGCTACACTGCTCCTTGAACACTCCTACAGATATTGAAGCTATTCAAGGGGTTTACAATATATTGATATCAGTTTATGTACGGAATCTAAGCACAGAGACAAGTCTAAGGTTTAAAAAGACTTGTACTTTTTGGCCATTGGAGTGAATGTTGAAGGAGTACAACTTAACACTTATCACAGGGGTCTGACCACTGGGGCCCCCGATCTCTTGTATGGGGTCTGTGCTACTTATCTGTCCTTTCAAACTCAAGCCCACACCTTGCTTGACGTGGGCAAGTGACGGCCCACTCAACCAATCACTGGCTGAGGAGGGACATTGCTGCGGCAAAGGTGGGGACTGGAGTGTCCTGAGGGTAGCAAGTAGGGTGTGCCCCATACAAGAGATTGCAGGTTGCCTCAGTGATCGAACCCACCACGATCAGACACTTATCCCCTACTATCTGCTATTGACCACTCACCCCCTCCCCTGCCCGGCGCACTGACGATTGACAGGTATTTCCCTATGCACATAGCATAGGCCTTGAATGGAGGAAACATCGTTTTTAAAAAACAATTCATAAAGTAGACTGACAGAATCCTTTATCTTTATGGTATAACTCTGTTGTGGTATAAAATTTTATAGAACTTTCACAACATTGTTTTTCTACGTCTTTTTTAATGCCTCTAGTTTGCCCTACCTTTTCAGCATAGTAATCCATGATGATAGCACGCCACACGATTGAAGTGCTCAACCATAGTGCAAAACTGGATGTCATTTTATGACTACTTATATAGTTATCGGAAACAAGCATATATAATAAAAAAACAAATGAATACAGTTAACCTTAATTAATTCACACAAAGGCTTTGTCATTAAAATGAAGTTATGCGGTTCACAAGGCTCACATTATTGATGACAGAACTGGAGATTCTACAAATGACAAATTCCACTTCCTCCAGAGCAGTCTTTCGTCTTGTGTGACACCATTAACTACAAGGAGTGGAAAAAATTCTGTCTTGGCAGCATTATAGGCAAGAAATTTAGGCTCTCATTACATTATTATTTTAAATTCTCCATATTACTTGATTCTGTTTTGTGTTTCTGGTAACAGATGCAATGATTTTAGTCCACTAAAATAATATAAAACACAAGGTGCTTCATGGGCTTGTACAATCTATAGAAGAAATTTAAGTAGATGTGTTAAGGAATTTGCTTAACCCCTTAAGGACCTAGCCCATTTTCACCTTAAAGGGGTACTCTGGTGCTTAGACATCTTATCCCCTATCCATAGGATAGAGGATAAGATGCCTGATCGTGGGAGTCCCGCCGCTGGGGACTCCCGTGATCTTGCACGCGGCACCCCGTTTATAATCAGTCCCCGGAGTGTGTTCGCTCCAGGTCTGATTACCGGCGACCAAGGGGCCGACGGCGTGTGACGTCACGCTCCGCCCCTCAATGCAAGCCTATGGGAGGGGGCGCGATAGCTGTCACGCCCCCTCCCATAGGCTTGCATTGAGGGGCGGAGCGTGACGTCACACGGGGGTGGAGGCGTGACGTCACATGCGACGTCACACCCCGAACACGCTCCGGGGACTGATTATAAACGGGGTGCCACGTGCAAGATCACGGGAGTCCCCAGTGGGGGGACTCCCACGATCAGGCATCTTATCCCCTATCCTTTGGATAGGGGATAAGATGTCTAAGCATCGGAGTACCCCTTTAGGGACCAGGCCAATTTTATTTTTGCACTTTCGTTTTTCCTCCTCGCCTTCTAAAATCCGTAAAGGGCTTGTTATTTGTGTGACCAATTGTACTTAGTAATGAAACCTCTGATTTTACCATAAAATGTACGGCGAACCCCAAAAAATATTTTTTTAGGGAGGAAATTTAAATGAAAACCACAATTTTGCATATTTTGGAGGGTTTCGTTTTCACACTGTACAATTTATGGTAAAAATGGCATGTGTTCTTTATTCTGTGGGTCAATACAATTAAAATGATACCCATGGCTAGATACTTTTATATTTTTGTACCTCTTAAAAAAAATCTAAAACTTTTTGTACAAAATCAGTAATCTAAAATCGCCCTATTATGACCACCTATAACTTTTTCATTTTTCCGTATATAGGGCGGTATGAGGGCTCATTTTTTGCTCTGTCATCTGAACTTTTTATCGATACCACATTTGCATATATAAAACTTTTATATCATTTTTTATAAGAAATTTTAAATAAAATGGGACAAAATTTTTTGGATTTTTTAAAATTGTTTACGTTTACGCCGTTCACTGTACGGGATCATTAACATTATATTTTGATAGTTCGAAAATGTATGCACACGGCGATACCGAATATGTTAATTTTTTTTTTTAAAGTACGCTTTTTGGGGGTAAAATGGGAAAAACTGACAATTTTTATTTTTATTGGGATTGGGGAGGGGGATTTTTCACTTTTTTTTTTCTATTTCTTTTTACATTTTTCAACCGGCTGCTAGCAGCCGGAACCTGCCGTATAAGACGCGAGCACCGCTCCAATTCTCGCGGTCATACACAGGACGTAAATGTACGTTCTGGTGCGGGAAGTACTGCCAAACCAGGACGTACATTTACATCCGTGGTCATTAAGGGGTTAAAGGGGTACTCCGCCTCTATAAATGCTATCCCCTATAAAAAGGATAGGGGATAACATGTCTGATCAGTGGGGTCCAGCCTTGGGGACCCCTCGCAATCTCCGGGCCGGTGCTGCGGCATTACGGTCACAGAAGCCTGGGGCCTAGAGCGGCATGGGAGTACTGGCTGAGACTTATAGGGCCAGTGTGTGCTCATTAATGGATTCTTCTCCAATCCCTGCCAGTCCCTGAGCAATAGTGTAGTTTGTGCTACAAGCAAAAGGTGTCTGATCTGCTACTGTGAACCTGTTTGAGCTTCCCTGTTTCGTGATTCTGCCTTATCCCTTGGTTCCTGTCTGCTTTTCCTGAGCCTGACCCAGATTGTCAACCACACCTCTGCTGATCAAGCCTATTTCATATGGCTGCACTTAACCTCCTTAGAGCTGCTGTTCTCACAGCCTCATTCTGGCCTTATTGAACCAGCTCCCACTTTACTGGAGCCATCGGCTGTCCGGGCTTGCTGGGAGTTGTAGTTTTGAAACCTCTGGAGGTCCGCAGGTTGAAGACCACTGCGGCCTTCGACGTCATCCAGCCCCCCCCCCCCCCCCCTCACTCCCTTTAGTTCTGTACTCACCTCCGCTCGGCGGGACGTTAGGGTGCGCTGGTCCGGTGCTGCAGGACTGTCCGGTGGGGAGGTCGTCCGGTGGGATAGTGGTTCAAGGCTGCCATCTTCACCGGGGGGCCTCTTCTCCGTGCTTTGGGCCCGGAATAGAGGCGTTGCCTTGACGACCACGCAGAGGGACGTTGGTAATGAACGTCCCTCTGCGTCGTCGTCAAGGCAACGTGACTATTCCGGGGCCGGGCCCGAAACGCGGAGAAGAGGCCCCCCGGTGAAGATGGCAGCCCGGAACCACTATCCCACCGGACGACCTCCCCACCGGACAGTCCTGCAGCACCGGACCAGCGCACCCTAATGTCCCGCCGAGCGGAGGTGAGTACAGAACTAAAGGGGTGAGAGGGGGGGGCTGGATGATGTTGAAGGCCGCAGTGGTCTTCAACCTGCGGACCTCCAGAGGTTTCAGAACTACAACTCCCAGCAAGCCCAGACAGCCGATGGCTGCTCGGGCTTGCTGGGAGTTGTAGTTTTGAAACATCTGGAGGTCCGCAGGTTGAAGACCACTGAGGGCGGAGAGCTCACTCGAGTATAAGCCGAGGGGGGTGTTTTCAGCACGAAAAATCGTGCTGAAATACTCGGCTTATACTCGAGTATATATGGTAAACAGATTTGTAAATTACTTCTATTAAAAAATCTTAATCCTTCCAATAGTTATTAGCTTCTGAAGTTTTCTGTCTAACTGCTCAATGATGATGTCAAGTCCCGGGAGCTGTGCATGATGGGAGAATATCCCCATAGGAACTGCACAGCTCCCGGGACGTGAGTCATCAGAGAGCAGTTAGACAGAAAACAACAACTCAACTTCAGAAGCTAATAACTATTGGAAGGATTAAGATTTTTTTAATAGAAGTAATTTACAAATCTGTTTAACTTTCCGGAGCCAGTTGATATATAAAATAAAGTTTTGGCCTGGAATACCCCTTTAAAGCATGTATAAAATCCCAATGAAAACTAATAATAAACAAAAGACAAAAAACAAAGGCACCCCAGAGTACAGAAAGGAATATGTGCGTACAGGGTCCTAAGAATATTAAACAGGTAGAATCAACATGGCTGAATGTAAACTAGGGTATATCATAAGAGGATCAAGCAAAAGCCTGAACCGGAGGCCAATAGTTGAAATTCACATAGCCATAAACAAAATGCAATGAAAAAATACATGAACCATGAGATGACAAAAGGTGTCAGACCCTACCCACCATTGTGATTTTATACATGCTTCAATAAAATTTGTATAGTTTTTTTTTATTATTATAGCCCTGTGCTTGATTTTTCTTTCGGTGCTATCAGTTTCTAGTGCACAGTTACTTTTTAGTAAGGTATTTCTTTTGGTGTTTTTTTTTTTTTTCTTTTGGCCTGTAAAAAAAAGCCACAAACTGCCCCCTATTTTTGTCCTACATGATGTAGTTTTTGTGATCCCCCCCCCCCAAATAGTGTGTATTAGTAATGGTGTTTTTGGGCAAAGTTTATTTTTCTGTAATTTTTTCAATACAAGTCATGTGATTCTTTTATCACATGATTCAAGGATTTCTGTTGAAGAATTTAAGGAGAACATTTCATAAAAATGCTCACATTCGTGTACACATGTGCCATAAAATTCGAAGTGGTGGAAATGCCACAAAAAAAATAAAAAAAACATTAAAATAAAGTAAAACACCATATAGGTATGGTGTTTCATATTTCCCGATTAATTTCGAGCTAACTGGCCAATGCATTTTTGCAAAAAAAAAAAAAAAAAACACCATGCAGCAAATATTGTAGGTTTATTGGCATTCTTAACAAGATATCTGATTCTACCCTGAAATTGTTCAAGATCCTGCCACAGCTGTTTCATGCAAGAAATATATCTATATGGCACTTTTTTTCATCAGTAGGGTTATTAAATTCTGCTAGTCATCAGTATTCATAAAAGGATGGATAAAAGGTGATATGAAAAATTCCATTCGTGATTTTATGGTACAATCAATTTTTATTAATTAAATTAAATAAAAAAAAGTCAAAATAGAGGAAATGAAAAAATCTCATTAACGTCATTGTATAGAGGATAGATATATTAACCCCTTAAGGATGCAGGGTTTTTCCGTTTTTGCATTTTCATTTTTTCCTCATCACCTTCAAAAAATCATAACGCTTTCAATTTTGCACATAAAATTCCATATGATGGCTTATTTTTTGCGCCACCAATTCTTTTTTTCAGTGACATTAGTCATTTTACCCAAAAATCCACAGCGAAACGGAAAAAAATTAATTGTGCGACAAAAATGAAAAAAAAATTGCATTTTGTAACTTTTTGGGGCTTCCGTTTCTACGTAGTGCATTTTTCAGTAAAAATGACACCTTATCTTTATTTTGTTGGTCCATACGGTTAAAATGATGCCCTACTTATATAGCTTGGATATTGTCGTACTTCGGAAAAAAATCATAACTACATGCAGGAAAATTTATATGTTAAAAATTCACATCTTCTAACCCCTATAACTTTTTAATTTTTTCGCTTACGGGCCGGTATGAGGACTCATTTTATCGGTCCCATTTTTGTATTGATCGGACTTTTTGATTGCTTTTTATTCATTTTTTCATGATATAAAAAGTGAACAAAAATTTTCTATTTTGGACTTTGGATTTTTTTTGCGCGTACACCATTGACCATGCGATTTAAGTGTGAAGGCTAATTATTATTAGCCTGTATTTGTGGGAGGGGCGGGGATTTCGCTATAAGAACCCGCGGCAGCTCCTGTGTTTGACGCCGCGGGTTCTTCACGTCATCGACGGTCAGCTGACTGTCGGGTCAGCTGACCGGAAGTTCGCTCCGAGTTGGCGTGGGTAAGTGGCTGAGACTGACTGAGGCATGCGGCGGCGCCCTCCTCGCTCCGGAGGTAAGCCGCAGCTTCGGGGGACCTCAGTCAGTCCAGCCCTGGTGTTTATAATTTTCTGGGGGCTCGATTATTAGGTGTGGTTAAGCGGCCGGACTGAGCGGGGGTCGCGAATCCTGGCCTTCCTTTTGCTCTGAAGGTAAGTCAGAGCGCAGGGGTCCCCCCGTTCAGCCTGGTCCATTCTGCGGCCGGCTCAGGCCACGCTACATAGCGCAGTGTTTAGTAAATAGATAACTGCCAGCTCATGCCACGCTACACTAACGCAGCATTTAATATGGGTTAGTTGCCAGCTCGAGCCACGCTACACAGACGCAGCATTTAATATGGGTTAGTTGCCAGCTCGAGCCACGCTACACAGACGCGGCATTTAATATGGGTTAGTTGCCAGCTCGAGCCACGCTACACAGACGCGGCATTTAATATGGGTTAGTTGCCAGCTCGAGCCACGCTACATAGACGCGGCATTTAATATGGGTTAGTTGCCAGCTCGGACCACGCTACACAGACGCAGCATTTAATATGGGTTAGTTGCCAGCTCGAGCCACGCTACACAGACGCGGCATTTAATATGGGTTAGTTGCCAGCTCGAGCCACGCTACATAAACGCAACATTCAATATGGGATAGTTGCCAGCTCGAGCCACGCTACACAGACGCGGCATTTAATATGGGTTAGTTGCCAGCTCGAGCCACGCTACATAAACGCAGCATTTAATATGGGTTAGTTGCCAGCTCGAGCCACGCTACACAAACGCGGCATTTAATATGGGGTAGTTGCCAGCTCGAGCCACGCTACACAAACGCGGCATTTAATATGGGGTAGTTGCCAGCTCGAGCCACGCTACACAAACGCAGCATTTAATATGGGGTAGTTGCCAGCTTGGGCCACGCTACATAGACGCGGCATTTAATATGGGTTAGTTGTCAACTCGGGCCACGCTACATAAACGCGGCATATAATATGGGATAGTTGCCAGCTCAGGCCACGCTGCACAAACGCGGCATTTAATATGGGGTAGTTGCCAGTCTGAGCCACGCTACATAAACACGGCATTCAATGTGGGGTAGTCACCAGCTCGGGCCATGCTATAATGTTTTGTTATATGACAGGGCCTGGGGCTGGATAGCCAGCTAGGGCTATGCCATTCACATATGGGCTGGTTCAGGCCACGTCACAATGTTGTGCTAGTAGCGTTCATGTAGTGCATGCGCTTGTAGTTTCTGCGTGGACGCTGGTAGTACTGTGCTCCGCTCTGTATGTTACAGTAGGGGTTAATTATATGTCAGCTCGCTCTCTTACTGCTCCGCTCTGTATGTTACTGTAGGGGTTAATTATATGTCAGCTCGCTCTCTGACTGCTCCGCTCTGCGCATTACTGTAAGGGGTTAATTTTAATGTCAGCTCGCTCTCTGACTGCTCCGCTCTGCGCATTACTGTAAGGGGTTAATTATATGTCAGCTCGCTCTCTGACTGCTCCGCTTTGCTTGTTACAGTAGGGGTTTATGGTATGTCAGCTCGCTCTCTGACTGCTCCGCTCTGCACATTACAGTAGGGGTTAAATATATGCCAGCACGCTCTCTTACTGCTCCGCTCTGTATGTTACAGTAGGGGTTAATTATATGTCAGCTCGCTCTCTGACTGCTCCGCTCTGCGCATTACTGTAAGGGGTTAGTTATATGTCAGCTCGCTCTCTGACGGCTCCGCTCTGCGCATTACTGTAAGGGGTTAGTTATATGTCAGCTCGCTCTCTGACGGCTCCGCTCTGCGCATTACTGTAAGAGGTTAATTATCTGTCAGCTCGCTCTCTGACTGCTCCGCTCTGCGCATTACTGTAAGGGGTTAATTATATGTCAGCTCGCTCTCTGACTGCTCCGCTCTGCGCATTACTGTAAGGGGTTAATTATATGTCAGCTCGCTCTCTGACTGCTCCGCTTTGCGCATTACTGTAAGGGGTTAATTATATGTCAGCTCGCTCTCTGACTGCTCCGCTTTGCACGTTACAGTAGGGGTATAAAAAAAAAAATATATATATATATATATATATATATATATAAAAAATATAATAATTATAATAAAAAGAGGAGGGGCGCTAGTAGGTGGTCTTTCCATCGTGGTGCGATCTTCGCTTTTGTCAGTTGATTGTGTAAGTTAGGTTATTGTTAGGTTGCAGTGGGCGTTCTGTACACACGCTTGCAGCATTTATACTGTACACACTCTCGTAGAATTTATATATTGTGCACACGCTCCTAGCAATAATACTGTGCACACGTTCGTAGCATTTTTTGTTGTACACACGCTTGTAGTTTTCATACTGTACACACGCTAGTAGCATTTACACACTACACACGCTAGTAGCGTTTATACTGTACACGCTAGTAGCACTTATACTGTACATGCTCGTAGCATTTTTTACTGTACACGCTCGTAGCGTTAATACTGTACACGCTCGTAGCATTAATACTGTACACGCTCGTAGCATTAATATTGTACACGCTAGTAGCATTAATACTGTACACACGTTAGTAGCATTAATACTGTACACACGCTAGTAGCATTAATACTGTACACACGCTAGTAGCATTTATACTATACACACGCTCACAACTTTAATACTGTACACACGCTCGTAGCATTTATACTGTACACACACTAGCAACATTTATTCCGTACACACGCTAGTAGCATTAATTCTGTACACATGTTCGTAGCATTTATACTGTACAGACACTCGTAGCATTTATACGGCACACACGCTCATAGCATATATATTGTACACTCGCTCGTTTGATTCATACTGTACACACGCTTGCACACACTTGTAGGATTTATATTGTACACAATTGCACATGCTTGTAGGGTTTATATTGTACACACGCTGGTAGGATTATACTACACACGTGCTTGTTGGGTTTATTCTGTACACATTCCCGTAGGAATTATATTGTGAACACGCTCGTAGGTTTATACTGTACACACGCTCGTAGGTTTATACTGTACACACACTCGTAGGGTTTGTGCTGTACATGCTCGTAGGATTTATACAGTACACACGCTCGTAGGATATATATATGCTTCACACGCTTGTAGGTTTATACTGTATACACGCTCATAGGGTTTTGTACTGTACATGCTTGTAGGATTTAGACAGTACACACGCTCGTAGGTGTTGTACGATACACACGCTCGTAGTATTTATACTGTACACTCGCTCGTATGTGTTGTACGGTACACACGCTCATAAGTTTTTATGGTGCACGCTCGTAGGGTTGTATTGCACGGGTGTTCGTGGGAGCCATGCTGTGCGTGCGCTCGTGGCATGCGTGCTACATACACTTGCAGTGTTTGCGCGGGTTATTGGGCTTGTAGCATTTGTACCACACACATGCTCGTACAGTGCATGGAGTGTTGTCTTGTGCGTAGGCATGTGGTCATCTAGTTACTGCATCCATGCATATCGTTGGTTATTGGTGTTGACCAAACGTGCATGCGCTTTGGTTGTGCATGTGCGCATGTGGTTAGCATGACTATAAGTTCGTCAAGTTTGTTGGTACAGTCGCTCATAGCTGTTTTACGACATAGTTTCTGTACATATGCACATAATTGTTCTGTGCATATTTGTATATAGTAGCGCCGGGTTTACGTGCATAGTTTATTCTGGGCGTTCGCTCATATAGTTCGTTTGTGTATTCGCACATAATTCATTCGGTCTATACGCTCAGGGTTTCAGTGCATACTCTCATCGCCCTGTTCTTGAGTTGTCGTGGCAGCCCTGCATACCCGCATACGGGTCATCCGGTGTATATGTGCACAGTAGTTCGGGCATACATCCATAGTTCATTTTTGGATACGCGCACATAATATTGTACGGTGCGTACGCTCACATAATTATTAGGTGCCCACATAGTGTGTTCCGTACATACCAGCATTTAGTTTGTTCCCTGCATGTTCACATAGTTAGTCTGTGCTTATGCCCATATAGCTTGTTCTGTATGTACGCTCCGAGTTATTCTATGCATACGCGCAAACATTTGTACGGCATATGTTCACTTAGTTCTATGCATACGAGCATAGTTGTTTTGGCATACGTTGATTTAGTCCTGTGCGTGCGCGCAAATAGTTTGTTCTGTATATTCGTTTATATAGTTGTCAAGTGCACACGCTCAAAGTTTTGTGCATACTCACTTAATCTGTTCTATGGATATGCTCTTGTAGTTGATTTAAGTTGTTCGGTGTATCTTCTCATAATTTTTCACTACATATGCTCGCTCATGCATATGTTATGTTATGATGTTTAGGCAATTTACCCATGTCTTTGAGACTGAGCAGGTTTTTCAGCATTGTGCGAATCCGGGCACGCATTATTCGGTGGGTCACCATGTTTTGTTAACATTTGGGTCGTGTATACGAGGGTATAGGTTTCAGTTTATTATTTGCCACGTAGATACTAGTAGCTATATATATTGGATGAGGCTTTTATTCGGCTAGACCAGTCACGTCTACAGGTCAGTCCGAATACAACCTGACTCGTCTTCAGGTTGGCAATAATGTCATTATATATGTTGCGTTTGTTCATTGAGAATTGCTTAGTTTGTTACTGTCGTGGTTACAACCCATCATGTCTTCAGGTTACGGTCATATTATTAGTTACATATTTGGTTGAGTCTTTCGTTTTTTCGGCCTGTCACGTCTACAGGTCGGTTCAGCTGTAACCTGACACGACTTCAGGTTGTCGGCAATGTCATGTTATGTGTTGTGCTATTCAATAGTCGGGTGGTGCTACAAGGGATATAGCTTATTTTCCATTGTGAGTTGTCTCGTCTATATTTTAATCATGGTTACAACCTGTCTTGGCTTCAGGTTAACGGTCGTACTATTAGTTACATATTTGGTTGAGTCTTTCATTTTCGGCTTGTCACAGGTCGGTTCAGTTTCTACCTGACACGACTTCAGGTGGGTGACAACATCATTACGTTTTCATTTGTTTAATTAGCATTCGGGTCATGCATACAGGGACATAGCTTGGTTCAGTAGAGCTTTGTTTGTATCGGTTTAGGTTGACGATGGTAGTAATTACGTGTTGGTTGAGTCTCATCGTCACGTTTTCGGCTTAAGTGGTCTCATTGCCGATCACATCCACAGGTTGGTTACAGTGACAACCTGTCACAGGTCTAGGTTGGCGACTAGGTAGTTATTAAAAAAAAAAATTAAAAAAAGTTGGCACTTGACGTGGTGCATACGGGCATAGGGTTTGTTCATAGGGCTTGTCACGTCTACAGCTCACAGAGAGCCTCCTACATGCAGCCTGGAATACTCACGCGACATTTTGCAATAGATACCCAGATGATGTCTCGCATGCCATTCCATTCCTATTTGTATTCATCAGGTTTTGCCACTCTTCAAGGTATCCAGAATAATACCACATTGTTTTGCCCTAACAGGACATCATTGTTTGTGTCCCATGCATCATTCTGCCTTGATGGGTACACAAAGAGGGAGGTTCGCAAGATTTTGGCTGGTTGGTTAGCTGTTGCCTTAGGTAATTCCCCATTTGGCTAACGGACGGCTAAAGTTAAGGCCTGAGGAATTTACTTGCAGGTGCATGGCAGAAGTTACATGCACTTTGTTGGGATGCAGATCATTACGCATTGAAATCGTGTAGTAGCGAAACGTCATTGCTCGGTCAAGTTATCATCATACGGTATTTCCAAATTACACAAGTGGCGCTCAGCTCGAGTGTTGCAGCTTGCCTTCAGCACGTCAAGGATTCGACGGGGAGCTGCCATCGCTGTTGTTGTTTAGGGGGGCGGCACTCACCACCACTACGCGGTTTGTCAAACATGTACGTATTCTTCTTAAATCCTCTGGTTGTGATCCGTCCGTTGTATTCAGCCACTCGCCAGGCTTTGGGGCAGCTGTTTCAACGCCACGTCATGATGTGCCAGCTTACGTGAATAAGAAATAGGGGGCATTAGAAATCCAGTATTACGTGCACTGCACCCCCAGTCCATAGTCAGAAATGGATGATGCATTTCAGTCATCGGTGTGGTGATTACTATGTGAGTTAATAGCGCTTTGTTCTCATTATGAGTTTTGCCCTCTATTTTTCAGGTGTACTCCTACGCGGCAGTATATGGCACACATCTAACTGCCTAGATAGGTTACAGGATTAATAGGAATAGGAGTTTAGTATGAGGTTCTGTTAGGTAGGCTCGCTATTTCTATGAGCACCGACCACAAGTGTGAAGGCTAATTATTATTAGCCTGTATTTGTGGGAGGGGCGGGGATTTCACTATAAGAACCTGCGGCAGCTCCTGTGTCTGACGCCGCGGGTTCTTCACGTCCCACCCAACCCTCCCTCAATATCATTTCACTCCATGACTATCATTACACATCAGGGTATGCCCTCTATTTTTCAGGTGTACTCCTACACGGCAGTATATGGCACACATCTAACTGCCTAGATAGGTTACAGGATTAATAGGAATAGGAGTTTAGTATGAGGTTCTGTTAGGTAGGCTCGCTATTTCTATGAGCATCGACCACAATTAATGATATAGTCCACACAATAGGATACCCGACACTGCCCGGCTCAAGCTCTCCAATAGATCCAATCATTTCCACCTGCAGCAATTCCGTTCACACAGTGACTTGGTGGTGCTCACAGTGCCCAAGAAAGGTAGTTCACTTCAAACACAATATCCAGCAATAGGAAGAAATACACCGGGCAACTCACCATTAGATGCTTGTGTGTCTTTATTGGATAAAATGGTATATCAGTGCGGCAGACGCTCGTGCAGGGATGTATCACAGGCTACGGTCCGTTTCTCGCGATACTTTGCACTTCAACAGGCCTGACACGTCACTGCCCACCTGCTATCATGGACACACCCCTGACAGTAGTGTACAAGTAAGTGATTTAAAACAACTCTAAAAACATATACATGCAGAACAGATATAGATGAATTCACAAAAGTGCATTTAGTTCAGTCATGTCATTAAGACCACTACGACCCATTGCATCTAAACGCAGTATCCACCTTGTTTCTTTTCTCAGCAGAACTTCATCTTTATTCCATCTACTGTGAGCATATTCAACTCTTTCAATACCGGTAAATTTAAAGGGCTCTGTTTCTCCTTTATGTGCTTCATTAATGTGATCAATAAAACGCAGAGCTCCTATTCCGGTCTTTAACCCCTTAACCCCTTAAGGACATAGGGCGTATCCATACGCCCCCGTTTCCAAGTCCTTAAGGACCGAGGGCGTATGGATACACCCTGAGCATTTCCGGCCCCCACCGCTAGCCGGAGGGGAGCCGGAGCCGGATGCCTGCTGAAATCGTTCAGCAGGCATCCCGGCATATCGCCCAGGGGGGTCATTATGTCCCCCCATGTCGGCGATTGCCGCAGATCGCTGGACAATTCAGTCCAGCGATCTGCGGCAGATTCCGGGTCAATCGGGTCTCCAGTGACCCGATGACCCGGAATTACTGGCTGATCGGGGCCGTCAGAGACGGCCCCGAACAGCCATTGCCAGCAGGGGTGAGGTGGCACTGGTGCCACCTCACGATCGCCCTGATTCGTCGGCCGGATTACCGGCCGACGAATCAGGGCACCTGCTGCGGGTGTCACTCCCGCAACCCGCTCCGCCCCTCTTCCGGAGGACGTGAGCGGGTGCGGGAAGACGACCCCCGGTGCTGGGGACCCCGATCCCCGGCGCCCCTGTTGGGATCGGGGCCCCAGGAGCAGCGGCGGCGGCGGAGACGACGAGGGACTGACCTGTGCTGCTGGATCGTTGGAGGTGAGTGACAGCCTCCTGCTGTTGCTTAGCAACAGCTCCCAGCATGCAACAAGGGCATGCTGGGAGCTGTAGTTATGCAACAGCAGGAGGCAGACCACCACAACTCCCAGCATGCCCTTATGGGCATGCTGGGACTTGTAGTTTTGCAACAGCTGAAGGCACATTCTTTCTATGAAAAAGTGTACCTTCAGCTGTTGTGTAACTACAACTCCCAGCTTGCACAATCAGCTAAAGTGCATGCTGGGAGTTGTAGTGGTGCATCTGGTGGTTGCATAACTACAACTCCCAGCATGCCCGTTGGCTGTCGGTGACTGCTGAGAGTTGTAGTTTTGCAACAGCTGAAGGCACACTGAGTTAAGTAGTAAACCAGTGTGTCTCCAGCTGTTGCATAACTACAATCCCCAGCATCCCCAGCCAATGTAGTATGCCTCCGGCTGTTGCATAACTACAACACCCAGCATGCCCTTCCGCTGTCCGTACATGCTGGGGGTTGTAGCTTTTGCAACAGCTGAAGGCACACTGGTTGCAAAACACTGAGTTTGTTACCAAACTCGGTGTTTCACAACCTGTGTGTCTCCAGCTGTTGCAAAACTACAACTCCCAGCATGCACTGATAGACCGTACATGCTGGGAGTTGTAGTTTTGCAACAGCTGGATGTTCCCCCCCCCAATGTGAATGTACAGGGTACACTCACATGGGCGGAGGATTACAGTAAGTATCCGGCTGCAAGTTTGAGCTGCGGCAAATTTTCTGTCGCAGCTCAAACTGCCAGCGAGAAACTACTGTGAACCCCCACCCGTGTGACTGTACCCTAAAAACACTACACTACACTAACACACAATAAAATAAAAAGTAAAAAACACTACATATACACATACCCCTACACAGCCCCCCTCCCCTCCCCAATAAAAATGAAAAACGTCTGGTACGTCACTGTTTCCAAAACGGAGCCTCCAGCGGTTGCAAAACTACAACTCCCAGCATGCACTGATAGACCGTCCATGCTGGGAGTTGTAGTTTTGCAACAGCTGGATGTTCCCCCCCCCAATGTGAACGTACAGGGTACACTCACATGGGCGGAGGATTACAGTAAGTATCCGGCTGCAAGTTTGAGCTGCGTCAAATTTTCTGCCGCAGCTCAAACTGCCAGCGAGAAACTACTGTGAACCCCCGCTCGTGTGACTGTACCCTAAAAACACTACACTACACTACCACAAAATAAAATAAAAAGTAAAAAACACTACATATACACATACCCCTACACAGTCCCCCTCCCCTCCCCAATAAAAAGGAAAAACGTCTGGTACGCCACTGTTTCCAGAACGGAGCCTCCAGCTGTTGCAAAACAACTACTCCCAGTATTGCCAGATAGCCACTGACTGTCCAGGCATGCTGGGAGTTTTACAACAGCTGGAGGCCACCTGTTTGGGAATCACTGGCGTAGAATACCCCTATGTCCACCCCTATGCAATCCCTAATTTAGGCCTCAAATGCGCATGGCACTCTCACTTTGGAGCCCTGTCGTATTTCAAGGCAACAGTTTAGGGCCACATATGGGGTATCGCCGTACTCGGGAGAAATTGGGCTTCAAATTTTGTGGGGTATTTTTTGCTATTACCCTTTTAAAAAATGTAAAATTTTTGGGAAAACAAGCATTTTAGGTAAAAAAAAAAATTTTTTTTTTACATATACAAAAGTCATAAAACACCTGTGGGGTATAAAGGTTCACTTAACCCCTTGTTACGTTCCCCGAGGGGTCTAGTTTCCAAAATGGTATGCCATGTGTTTTTTTTTTGCTGTCCTGGCACCATAGGGGCTTCCTAAATGCGGCATGCCCCCAGAGCAAAATTTGCTTTCAAAAAGCCAAACGTGACTCCTTCTCTTCTGAGACCTGTAGTGCTCCAGCAGAGCACTTTTCACCCCCATATGGGGTGTTTTCTGAATCGGGAGAAATTGGGCTTCAAATTTTGGGGGGTGTTTTCTGCTATTACCCTTTTTAAAAATGTAAAAATTTTGGGAAACCAAGCATTTTAGGTAAAAAAAAAAAAAAAATGTTCACATATGCAAAAGTCGTGAAACACCTGTAGGGTATTAAGGTTCACATTACCCCTTGTTACGTTCCCCGAGGGGTCTAGTTTCCAAAATGGTATGCCATGTGTTTTTTTTTTGCTGTTCTGGTACCATAGGGGCTTCCTAAATGCGACATGCCCCCAGAGCAAAATTTGTTTTCAAAAAGCCAAATGTGACTCCTTCTCTTCTGAGACCTGTAGTGCGCCAGCAGAGCAATTTTCACCCCCATATGGGGTGTTTTCTGAATCGGGAGAAATTGGGTTTCAAATTTTGGGGGGTATTTTCTGCTATTACACTTTTTAAAAATGTAAAATTTTTGGGAAACCAAGCATTTTAGGTAAAAAAAATATATATTTTTTTACATATGCTAAAGTCGTGAAACACCTGTGGGGTATTAAGGTTCACTTTACCCCTTGTTACGTTCCCTGAGGAGTCTAGTTTCCAAAATGGTATGCCATGTGTGTTTTTTTGCTGTTCTGGCACCATAGGGGCTTCCTAAAGGTGACATGCCCCCCAAAAACCATTTGACGCTCCTTCCCTTCTGAGCCCTCTACTGCGCCCGCTGAACAATTAACATAGACATATGAGGTATGTGCTTACTCGAGAGAAATTGGGTTTCAAATACAAGTAAAAATTTTCTCCTTTTTACCCCTTTCAAAAATTCAAAAATTGGGTCTACAAGAAAATGCGAGTGTAAAAAATGAAGATTTTGAATTTTCTCCTTCACTTTGCTGCTATTCCTGTGAAACACCTAAAGGGTTAATACACTTACTGAATGTCATTTTGAATACTTTGGGGGGTGTAGTTTTTATAATGGGGTCTTTTATGGGGCATTTCTAATATGAAGGCCCTTCAAATCCACTTCAAACGTGAACTGGTCCATGAAAAATAGCGAGTTTGAAAATTTTGTGAAAAATGTCAAAATTGCTGCTGAACTTTGAAGCCCTCTGGTGTCTTCCAAAAGTAAAAACTCATAAATTTTATGATGCAAACATAAAGTAGACATATTGTATATGTGAACCCAAAAAAAATATATTTTGAATATCCATTTTCCTTACAAGCAGAGAGCTTCAAAGTTAGAAAAATGCAAAATTTTCATTTTTTTCATCAAATTTGGTGATTTTTCACCAAGAAAGGATGCAAGTTACCATAAAATTTTACCACTAAGTTAAAGTAGAATATGTCACGAAAAAACAATCTCGGAATCAGAATGATAACTAAAAGCATTCCAGAGTTATTAATGTTTAAAGTGACAGTGGTCAGAATTGCAAAAAACGCTCCGGTCCTTAAGGTGAAAAAGGGCTCGGTCCTTAAGGGGTTAAGGACACATGACGTTCTCATACGTCTCCATTTCCGAGTCCTTAAGGACACATGACGTATGAGAACGTCATGTGTTTTACCGGCCCCCCGCAACCATCTGGAGCGGAGCCGGTCCCCGATGCCTGCTGAAATCGTTCAGCAGGCATCGGGGCATATCGCCCAGGGGGGTCATTATTGGACTGAATTGTCCAGCGATCTGCGGCGGATTCCGGGTCAATCGGGTCTCCAGTGGCCCGGTGACCCGGAATTATTGGCTGATCGGGGCCGTCAGAGACGGCCCCGAACAGCCAGAGCCAGCAGGGGTGAGGTGGCACTGGTGCCACCTCACGATCGCCCTGATTCGTCGGCCGGATTACCGGCCGACCAATCAGGGCGCCTGCTGCGGGTGTCACTCCCGCAACCCGCTCCGCCCCTCTTCCGGAGGATGTGAGCGGGTGCGGGACGTGCACCCCGGGTGCTGGGGACCCCGATCCCCGGCGCCCCTGTTGGGATCGGGGCCCCAGGAGCAGCGGCGGCGGCGGAGACGACGAGGGACTGACCTGGTGCAGCGAGGATCGTTGGAGGTGAGTGACAGCCTCCTGCTGTTGCTTAGCAACAGCTCCCAGCATGCAAAAAGGGCATGCTGGGAGCTGTAGTTATGCAACAGCAGGAGGAAGACCACCACAACTCCCAGCATGCCCTTATGGGCATGCTGGGACTTGTAGTTTTGCAACAGCTGGAGGCACATTCTTTCTATGGAAAAGTGTACCTTCAGCTGTTGTGTAACTACAACTCCCAGCTTGCACAATCAGCTAAAGTGCATGCTGGGAGTTGTAGTGGTGCATCTGGTGGTTGCATAACTACAACTCCCAGCATGCCCGTTGGCTGTCGGTGACTGCTGAGAGTTGTAGTTTTGCAACAGCTGAAGGCACACTGAGTTAAGTAGCAAACCAGTGTGTCTCCAGCTGTTGCATAACTACAATCCCCAGCATCCCCAGCCAAAGTAGTATGCCTCCAGCTGTTGCATAACTACAACACCCAGCATGCCCTTCCGCTGTCCGTACATGCTGGGGGTTGTAGCTTTTGCAACAGCTGAAGGCACACTGGTTGCAAAACACTGAGTTTGTTACCAAACTCGGTGTTTCACAACCAGTGTGCCTCCAGCTGTTGCAAAACTACAACTCCCAGCATGCACTGATAGACCGTACATGCTGGGAGTTGTAGTTTTGCAACAGCTGGATGTTCCCCCCCCCCAATGTGAACGTACAGGGTACACTCACATGGGCGGAGGATTACAGTAAGTATCCGGCTGCAAGTTTGAGGTGCGGCAAAATTTCTGCCGCAGCTCAAACTGCCAGCGAGAAACTACTGTGAACCCCCCGCCCGTGTGACTGTACCCTAAAAACACTACACTACACTAACACAAAATAAAATAAAAAGTAAAAAACACTACATATACACATACCCCTATACAACCCCCCTCCCCAATAAAAATGAAAAACGTCTGGTACGCCACTGTTTCCAAAACGGAGCCTCCAGCTGTTGCAAAACAACTACTCCCAGTATTGCCAGATAGCAGTTGACTGTCCAGGCATGCTGGGAGTTTTACAACAGCTGGAGGCACCCTGTTTGGGAATCACTGGCGTAGAATACCCCTATGTCCACCCCTATGCAAGTCCCTAATTTAGGCCTCAAATGCGCATGGCGCTCTCACTTTGGAGCGCTGTCGTATTTCAAGGCAACAGTTTAGGGCCACATATGGGGTATCGCCGTACTCGGGAGAAATTGGGCTTCAAATTTTGGGGGGTATTTTCTGCTATTACCCTTTTAAAAAATGTAAAATTTTTGGGAAAACAAGCATTTTAGGTAAAAAAAAAAAATATTTTTTTACATATGCAAAAGTCGTGAAACACCTGTAGGGTATTAAGGTTCAAATTACCCCTTGTTACGTTCCCCGAGGGGTCTAGTTTCCAAAATGGTATGCCATGTGTTTTTTTTTTGCTGTTCTGGCACCATAAGGGCTTCCTAAATGCGGCATGCCCCCAGAGCAAAATTTGCTTTCAAAAAGCCAAATGTGACTCCTTCTCTTCTGAGACCTGTAGTGCACCAGCAGAGCACTTTTCACCCCCATGCGAGGTGTTTTCTGAATCGGGAGAAATTGGGCTTCAGATTTTGGGGGGTATTTTCTGCTATTACCCTTTTTAAAAATGTAAAATTTTTGGGAAACCAAGCATTTTAGGTAAAAAATATATATATTTTTTTTACATATGCATATGTCGTGAATCACCTGTAGGATATTAAGGTTCACTTTACCCCTTGTTACGTTCCTTGAGGGGTCTAGATTCCAAAATGGTATGCAATGTGTTTTTTTTTGCTGTCCTGGCACCATAGGGGCTTCCTAAATGCGGCATGCCCCCCAAAAACCATTTGTCGCTCCTTCCCTTCTGAGCCCTCTACTGCGCCCGCCGAACAATTAACATAGACATATGAGGTATGTGCTTACTCGAGAGAAATTGGGTTTCAAATACAAGTAAAAATGTTCTCCTTTTTACCCCTTACAAAAATTCAAAAATTGGGTCTACAAGAACATGCGAGTGTAAAAAATGAAGATTTTGAATTTTCTCCTTCACTTTGCTGCTATTCCTGTGAAACACCTAAAGGGTTAATACACTTACTGAATGTTTTTTTGAATACTTTAGGGGGTGTAGTTTTTATAATGGGGTCTTTTATGGGGTATTTCTAATATGAAGACCCTTCAAATCCACTTCAAAACTGAACTGGTCCCTGAAAAATAGTGAGTTTGAAAATTTTGTGAAAAATTTCAAAATTGCTACTGAACTTTGAAGCCCTATGGTGTCTTCCAAAAGTAAAAACTCATAAATTTTATGATGCAAACATAAAGTAGACATATTGTATATGTGAACCCAAAAAAAATATATTTTGAATATCCATTTTCCTTACAAGCAGAGAGCTTCAAAGTTAGAAAAATGCAAAATTTTCATTTTTTTCATCAAATTTGGGGATTTTTCACCAAGAAAGGATGCAAGTTACCATAAAATTTTACCACTAAGTTAAAGTAGAATATGTCACGAAAAAACAATCTCGGAATCAGAATGATAACTAAAAGCATTCCAGAGTTATTAATGTTTAAAGTGACAGTGGTCAGAATTGCAAAAAACGCTCCGGTCCTTAAGGTATAAAATGGCCTGGTCCTTAAGGGGTTAAAGAGCGAGCATGCGGTGGAAAAAAGGTCTTTTAGTTTTCCCAATATAGTAGCGATTGCATGTACATGTTAATGCATAAACAATATGGGATGACCTATGACATGTAATTAACTGTTTAACACGGACTTCATATCCATTTAATGTTATAGTTTTTGCCTTAGAGTTAAGTTGACAGAATAACAGGACCCAAATGCATTATTGCCTGTAGGTCTCTGTTCAGACAGCCAATCTCTCCCTTTTGTTCTTTTTTGCTGTTGTTTTTGTTTTCTCATGATATCTCCAATGGTTTTATTTTTCTTATACGTTACTAGGGGTCTTTCTTTAGTAAATCCAGCCAGATCTTCATCGCTTTGTAGTAGATTCCAATTATTAAGAATGGCATTTTTTATTATGTTATTTAATGGCAAATTCTCAAAGGAATAGACTATTCTACCTTCTTTGTCTTTCCTCTTTTCTTTTCCCCTAGTACTGCCTCTCTTGGGACTCTTGCTGCTTTTTCCCTTGCTTTTTTAAAATAATTCTTCAGGATAGCCACGTTCTATTAAACGTTTCTCTAACTCATCTGCCTGAATATTATAATTATCTTGGTCACTATTGACTCTCTTTAACCTTAAAAATTTTGCTATAAGGGATACTGCGCTCTATCTGTACATCTAAGAATTCCAGATGTTTATCACCATACTGGGACGTGAAACACATATTCATGTCATTGGTATTATTCATGAATTCAACAAATTCGTTGAACTCATTTTGCGTTCCGTCCCAGATGATGAATAAATCATCTACAAAACCCAGGTACATTTTTATTTTACCAATAAAGGGATTAGCAGTAGAAAAAACTTATTTTCTTTCTGTCTGAACAGAGACCTACAGGCAATTATGTGTGTGGGTCCTGTTCATTCTGTCAACTTAACTCTAAGGCAAAAACTATAACATTAAATGGATATGAAGTCCGTGTTAAACAGTTAATTACATGTAGGTCATCCCATATTGTGTATGCATTAACATGTACATGTAATCGCTACTATATTGGAAAAACGAAAAGACCTTTTTTCCACCGCATACGTGAGCATGCTCGCTCTTTAAAGACCGGAATAGGAGCTCTGCGTTTTATTGAACACATTAATGAAGCACATAAAGGAGAAACAGAGCCCTTTAAATTTACCGGTATTGAAAGAGTTGAATATGCTCACAGTGGATGGAATAAAGATGAAGTTCTGCTGAGAAAAGAAACAAGGTGGATACTGCGTTTAGATGCAATGGGTCGTAGTGGTCTTAATGACAGGACTGAACTAAATGCACTTTTGTGAATTCATTTATATCTGTTCTGCATGTATATGTTTCTAGAGTTGTTTTAAATCACTTACTTGTACACTACTGTCAGGGGAGTGACCGTGATAGCAGGTGGGCAGGTACTATTTAAAACGTGTTTCTGAAGGCAGTGACGTGTCAGGCCTGGGGAAGCTCGAAGTATCGTGAGAAACGGACCGTAGCCTGTGATACATCCCTGCACGAGCGTCTGCCGCACTGATGTACCGTTTTATCCAATAAAGACACACAAGCATCTAATGGTGAGTTGCCCGGTGTATTTCTTCCTATTGCTGGATATTGTGTTTGAAGTGAATTACCTTTCTTGGGCACTGTGAGCACCACCAAGTCACTGTGTGAACGGAATTGCTGCAGGTGGAAACGATTGGATCTATTGGAGTGCTTGAGCCGGGCAGTGCCGGGTATCCTATTGTGTGGACTATATAATTAATGAAATTGCACGGTCAATGGCGTGCGCGCAAAAAAAATCCAAAGTCCAAAATAGCGAATTTTTGTTCACTTTTGACCCGTTGTGACCCGTTTTAAACACCGGGACAGGGCGTACGGCGTACAGGTACGCCCTACGTCCTTAAGAGGTTAAAAAGTGTATCATTGGCTTCTGACAAGGGTTCATTAAAGTAGATAAGATGTCTGTCTTATTATAGATGTGTTTTACAGAAAATCTGTCCGCTCCATAAAAGGTACGCAGCTCCTGATCCTGGCAGATAGGTGGTAGGGTGGTAGTTTCGCTTATCACCGTTTCAAGAGTTAAACTAGTGGTGCTGAGCTGCAGGGTGGGGGAGGGAGGAGGAGGCACACTGATGCAGTACCACCAGTTTGGAATTGGTCACATTGGCGCACCGGGCCCACCTCCAAACCACACTCCACACACAGGGCTGCTGCTGGGTAGCCCTGTGTGTCTGCTCATTGGAGAATTCGCAAAAATCCTGTTTCAGATGGGGAAATTTCCAGAAGGTCAACAATCACTGCAGCACTCCACATCTCAAAATAAAACTTCTCCAGCAGTAACAGGTTTGAAGGGTACCTTCTCCCTCAGACAGCTGGAGCAGTTTGCAATCGAGGAGTAGGCCAAGATTCCAAATGTTTCACATCTGTGGACACAGAGCTGATGTGACTTGCCAAAAAGCTCCACTTTTGTCTTATCTGTCCAAAGGACATTCTCTCAGAGGCTTTGGCATTTAAACAGATGAGACAAATCTGGAGCTCCTTGGCAAGTCAGCTCTATGTTCATAGACACAAAAATGAAGCATACAAAGAAAAGAACACTGTACATACTGTGAAGCATGGAGGAGGCTTGGTTATGTTTTGGGTCTTGGTCTGTTTTGGGTCTTGAATCTGTACAGGGTTTTTAACGGAAAGGTACCAACAATTTTGTCCACATCTGTATACAGGGGCTAATAAGACTAGCTCCACCTTTATACTAGACAATTCTAGGATATTCTAGGATGATAAACTAGGGAGATGCTGTCCGCCAGAGGTGGCCTCAGAGAACAACAAGTTTGTTTGTTAACTCCTTTTTATGAGCCATCATGTGGTACAATACAAAAATCTAATTAACCATTCTTGCACCAGGCATGTAGTAGGGCATGTTCGGCTAATGATCGGATGCCCAACCCAATACTCTTATTCTTTTGATATGAATTAAATAATTGTGGAGGTGTTTACCATTTTGAAAGAGTGCCGGACAAACGCTTCCTTGAGTAATAAAATGATCGCCAAGATTTCTTTTCTGATCCTTACACCAGTTATCAATGTAGGAGAAAGCAGCAATCATAATTCAAGCTATCAACCACATGAGCCACTTCCTTTGTATTTTCCTGCAGCATGTACTAAATACTGACTACATAAAGGACATGGATTGTGTATTATTCAAATTAATTTTATTTGCATACTAGTTAAATGAGTGCTGGGAATCTTTCCTACATGACTAAGATGATTACAATTAGGGTCAGTGTGAGAAAGAATGCAATTAAATATTCTCATTGGTTGTGTACTAATTTTTATGACCACAATGACCTTTCTCTTTAATGATAGGGTTATATGCTGTTATCAGGGAGCAAGAAGCAACCAAAAAGCACTAAAAACTGAAAAATTTTCATTAGTAAATATTCAGCTTTTCTTTTTGTACACTGTGTCACTTTTTGCGTGTTGTGTGTTTACCGGATTTGTCAGGATGCGGTAGCCCTTCTGGATGTCCCTTCTGGGGGTCTAGGGGAGGTGTGTGTAACCATCAGATTCCTCACCTCCCTGCAAAACCCCCGGGTACTCCTGCATGGGCAGGGTACCAACCGTTAACGGCTCTGCCAGCATCCCCTGCCCATGCAGGAGTACCCATAGTTTTTGCAGGGAGGAGCGGAATCTGATGGCAACACACACCTCCCCTAGACTGCCAGGAGGGACACCCAGAAGGGCTACCGCATCCTGACAAATCCTGTGAACACACCACACACCAAAAGTGACACAGTGAACAAAAGAAAAGCTTTGGCGAAAAGGGACATCGAACCTGGAACCTTGCAGGTGCCTTTTGGCCCGGAGGGGAAGGGTATGGTTTGTTGGGGGGCCTCTCTCTTTTCGTAGAAGTGCTTGTGATAGACCACATCCTGTGTGCACGTTTTTTTTTTTAGTGTAACACGTTTGCACTTTCTCTTGCACTTGGGTGATACGAGAGCACGTTCCTCAGCTCATAGAAAGATTTTGACAATTTACCTAATGTGCAAAAACTAAGGATTTGTACACATTAGCTTACTGTTCAAAATGTAATGGTGGCAGGCTATGCTGGATCTGATCTTAAATGGATCCTGACAAATCCCTTTGATATATAATGTGATCCCTCTGGTATTCATTGGTATTTCTGAGTGCAAGAACAGTACTACAGTCTATGTTATTTATGCCATCAAAAATATTGGAACCCTTCAAAAACCTAAAAGAACATAGGATTATATTTATTTTTCATAGGAATATATAAAAGCTATGTTGCCCGTTTTACTACAGCTCTTTTTACAATGTAAGCCAGATCAATGCTACCGAAGCAAACCAATGACACTTATGACATAGTTCTATATTGACCTAGCATGCAATTAAATAAATATAAAAAGCTAAATTTTTTGTATTCATTTAAGTGTAATATATATGATAATGATAACCAATGTAAAAGGAATAATAAACAGAATAATAGATACTATTAATAGTGCTTTTGGGGGATTCTTACAAATATATATTCAAATCCCAACGTGTTAATGTTATTATCTATAATACTCCATGGGTTAATTACTGGTGATACATAGAATATAAACCCCTAAAGATGTTTGTATGCAAAGAGAAATATTCTCGCTTCAGAAATGCAACTATTCTCCACATTAGTAAATGAAAGTATCAGGATGCATAGAAACCATCAACATTTAAGTTTTCTCTGCTCTCTTTAAAGGACATCTGCAGCCATAACAACTTATCCCCTATCCACAGGATAGGGGATAAGTGTTTGATCGTGGGGGGGTCTGACCGCTGGAACACCCCATGATCTCCCAAACGGGCCCCAGCATTGCCACTGTCACGATTCGGCTGGCAGGAGGTGGATCCTCTGTGCCAGAGAGGGATTGGCGTGGACCGTGCTAGTGGACCGGTTCTAAGTTACTACTGGTATTCACCAGAGCCCGCCGCAAAGCGGGATGGTCTTGCAGCGGCGGTAGTAACCAGGTCGTATCCACTAGCAACGGCTCAACCTCTCTGACTGCTGAAGATAGGCGCGGTACAAGGGAGTAGACAAGAGCAAGGTCGGACGTAGCAGAAGGTCGGGGCAGGCAGCAAGGATCGTAGTCAGGGGCAACGACAGGAGGTCTGGAACACAGGCTAGGAACATACAAGGAAACGCTTTCACTGGCACAATGGCAACAAGATCCGGCGAGGGAGTGCAGGGGAAGTGAGGTATACATAGGGAGTGCACAGGTGAACACACTAATTAGACCAACTGCGCCAATCAGTGGCGCAGTGGCCCTTTAAATCGCAGAGACCCGGCGCGCGCGCGCCCTAGGGAGCGGGGCCGCGCGCGCCGGGACAGGACCGACGGAGAGCGAGTCAGGTACGGGAGCCGGGGTGCGCATCGCGAGCGGGCGCCACCCGCATCGCGAATCGCATCCCGGCTGGAGGCGGTATCGCAGCGCACCCGGTCAGTAGATCTGACCGGGGTGCTGCAGTAGCGAGGATGTTGCGAGCGCTCCGGGGAGGAGCGGGGACCCGGAGCGCTCGGCGTAACAGCCACTCTGTTAGAGCGGCTAAGATGCATGCTGTTGACCTCAGTGAGGTCGACGGTACATCCCCTCCACGCCCCATACAGCTCTATGGGAGAGGTGGGGAGGCACGAACGAGGCTAGGTTTCCACACAGGTTTTTTTCTGGTGTTTTTTTTTTTTTTGTAAAACTGCCACTGCAGTTTTGAGCCAAAGCCAGTAGTGGATCCAAAGGGAATAGGAAATATAAAGTAAGGTCCTTCCTGTTGGATCCACTTCTGGATCACAAACCTGTTTGGAAACCTAGCCTAAACCTTCTTTATTCTCTAAGGCATTTATAATGATTTGTGAACAGATAAATCATGTTACTGGAAATCTGACTTTTTGTGCATAATACATTATTTAACTAGTGTTATTTCTTAATCATTGCAATGCATTGGCTGCAGTGTCAATTAATCTTCTAGTGCCATCTATTGGAAACATTATGTATTAAAATTCCTTTGGTAAATTCCACGACAATTATATTTATAAAAGTGTGCTCAGTGTATATTTTATATAGTTTAGAGAATATTATTGATACAACTTGATACAACAATATCTAAAAAGACATAATCATCTTATAGTATGTGGGTAATGAACAGCTTTAGAACATGGTTTGGCTACATATTTCATTTATTTACAATCACATACCATATAGGCAGAGATTGAAGAATTATTTCACTAGGGTTGAGATTTAAAGAAATTCAAAGGGAATTTTACAGATTGAATGGATAATTTAATTTTAGCTCTAAGGCTAGGTTTCCACTTGGTTTTTTTTCTGGCAGTTTTTGGAAAACTGCCACTGCAGTTTTTGAGCCAAAGTCAGAAGTGGATCCATAAGGGAGGAGAAGTGTAAGTCCTTCCTTTATATTTCATATTACTTATGGATTCACTTCTGGCTTTGGCTTAAACTGCAGTGGCAGTTTTCCAAAAATTGCCAGAGAAAAAACCAAGTGGAAACTTAGCCTAAGACCTAATGTTCACAGAGTTGTATGGAGCCACAGAAGACTAAGAAGCTATGATGCACATCTGCATGCCTCCATTTTATATGGATATGTTTAGAGACCTTTTTTCCTATGGGTTCAATTGGAATCAGAGAGAAAAAATAAAAAACAGTTCCATCAAACCCCATATTTTGTTTCTATTTGACCATAGAAGTGTAGGCTAGGTTCACACTACAAAATTTCCGAGAGTAGTTCTGCTCAGAAGTCCCAAAGTTGTCAATGAGATACCTTAGTGCACACTACAGAATTTCAGCAGTGGAAAATCTCATCTATAGGGACGGCAATGTTGGCACGGTTCTGATTCCGTTGGTGCTGGAGACCCTCGGAATCTCTGGCCAGAATATTTCAGAATGTTTCCTCAATGTTAACCTAGCCTAAGTGTTTTAAAATAGAAGATATCTTAGCCCAGGCATGCACCCAGAGCACTTGAGAGATACATCCAAATGGCAGCTCTCCATTGCCACACTCCCTCAACAGGTATCTTTCAATAGAAAAAGCAGGGCTTTACAAAATTTTAATGTCTCTAACTCAAGCTGGCCATTTTGAATCTGTCTGCTTAAATATGTTCAATACACGAAACACAGACCAACACATAAATAAGCATGAGGAATTATAGTACCCGTATATAGTCTAAAAATAACTACATCACCCTGTTATGACCATATTCTCTGTACCATGACTCCTGTCATATAACCAGATATCTGGGTATTTCCCAAGTATAAACATGGAAATAAAAATCCTATATAAATGACAGCAATGGCTGTAAACATTCTTCATGTATCCTGATGAGTATCCAGCACTATAGTATTATGAAATTTAAACAAATTGATGTAAGATAGGGATTTACATTTGTACCTATTGCGATATCTGTGGTAGCAAGTGGGTTAGCCTAAGGTGACTGGTGAATTTTTTTTTCCTGTTCTTACCAGACAAATACTAAGATATCTGGTTAGAAGACTGCATGCAGTCTTAAAAAGGCGATGTAGTCATTTTAAGCTATATACATGTACCATAATCGTTCATGCTTATTTATTTGTTGGTATGTGTTGTAGTTTGACCACATTGTAGCTGACAGAATTTAACTTATTGGGGACCAAGGATGTACAGGTACGCTCTTGTGTCCCGGTACTTAAGGACCAAGGACGTACCTGTACTCCCTGGTCCCATTAGCGGTGTTTGAAGCGTGCTCACAGGCAGCCAGGACCCAGGGTTAATGCCGGGCCCCGCTGATCGGGCCAATGCCCAGGATTACCCTTTAGATTCTGCGATCAAAGTTGATTGCGGCGTCTAAACCGAAAGAAAAAGTGTCCAGGCAGCTCAGCGGAGCTGATGAAGACCATTGCGGTGAAACCACAATGTCCTTAGCTGAGAGGACGGCAGGAGTACCCTTACCTGCCTCCTCGCCATCCGATCTGTGCTCTGCTATGCTATGGCATATCATTGATCAGTATATGCATCAAAAGATCGCATGTTGTAGCCACCTATGGGGGCTAGAAACAAATAAATAAAGTGTTGAAAAAAAAAGTTAATAAAAGTGAATTAACCCCTTCCTAATAAAAGTTGGAATCTCCCCCTTTTCTTAAAATAAAATAATGAAATAAAAAATAAAAATAATCTTATGTGGTACTGCCACATGCGTAAATGTCCGATCTATTAAAATATAAGGTTATTTAAACTGCACGGTTAATGGTGTACATTAACCGTGCAGTTTAAATTGTGAATTTTGTGAATTTTGTGAATTTTTTTTTCACTTAATATATCATAAAAAAATACTAAATTGCGATCAAAAAGTCCACGGCTCAAAAAACGAGCCCCGTATGCGGTAAAATGAAAAAGTTATATGGATCAGAAGATGACAATTTTAAAACATACTAATTTTGTTGCATGTAGTTATAATTTTTTAAGTAGTAAAATAAAATAAAACTTACATAAATAGGTATCCTTGTAACTGTATGGACCTATAAAATAAATATAAATATTATAAAGATAAATATATAAAAAGTGCACTGTGTAGAAACGAAAGCCCCCAGAATTTACAAAATGCTGTTTTATTTTTATTTCACCGCACAAATAAGTTTTTTTTTGTTTTGCCACATATTATGTTATAAAATAAGTGATTTCATTACAAAGTACAATCGGTGACACAAAAAACAAGCCCATATGGGTCTGTTGATGCAAAATTGAAAGTGTAATGCTTTTTAGAAGGGGAGGAGGAAAAAACGAAAATTGGCCTCGTCCTTAAGTTCAAAATGGACTTGGTCCGAAAGGGATTAAATTTATGTGCCAGAAATAGGTCTATATGGCACTTCTTTTCATCAGAAGGGTTATTCAATTCTGCTAGTCATCAGTATTCATAAAAGGATTGATAAAATGTGACATGAACAATTCCATTCATGATTTTATGGTACGATCCATTTTTATTGATTAAATTACATTTATAAAAAGGTAAAATAGAGGAAATGAAAAAATCTCATTAATGTCAATGTATAGAGGATAGATATATTAAAAAGTGTATCATTGGCTTCTGACAGTGGTTCATTAAAGTAGATCAGATGTCTGTCTTATTAAAGATGTGTTTTACAGGAAATTTGTCCGCTCCATAAAAGGTACAAAGCTCCAGATCATGGCAAATAGGTGGTGGGGGAATACCATTAGTTTTGCTGATCACCGTTTGAAGAGTCAAACTTGGGGTGCTCAGCTGCAAGGTGGGGGGGGGGGGGAGGAGGAAACATGCTGATGTAGCAGCTCAGCACCACCAGTTTGAAATCAGTCGCTGGGCCCGCCTCCAAACCTCACTGCGCACACAGGGCTGCTGTGGGGTAGCCCTGTTTGTGTCTGCTCATCAGGGAATGCACAAAAATCCTGTGTTCATATGGTGAAATTTCCAGAAGGTCAACCATCTTTGCAGCACTCCACTCCTCAAAAGAAAACTGTTCCAGCGGTCACAGGTTTGAAGGGTACCTTCTCCCTTAGACAGCTGGAGCAGTTTGCAATCGAGGAGTAGGCCAAGATTCCAAATTTTTTGCATCTGTGAACTAGTGATGTCGCGAACATAAAATTTTCGGTTTGCGAACCGCGAATGCGAACTTCCGCAAAAGTTCGCGAACCACCATTGACTTTAATGGGCAGGCAAATTTTAAAACCCACAGGGACTCTTTCTGACCACAATAGTGATTTAAAAGTTGTTTCAAGGGGACTAACACCTGGACTGTGGCGTGCCGGAGTGGGATCCATGGCAAAACTCCCATGGAAAATGACATAGTTGATGCAGAGTCTGGTTTTAATCCATAAAGGGCATAAATCCCCTATTATTCCTAAATGGTTTGGAATAACTTGCTTTAGCCCCCTTTAGGCATCACATAGTTAGATTCCCCCCTTTAGACAGCACATAGATTCCCCCATATTAGGCAGCACATAGTCAGAGCCTCCCTTTAGGCAGCACATAGATTCCCCCCTTTTAGGCAGCACATAGTTAGAGCTCCCCTTTAGGCAGCACATAAGATTCCCCCATATTAGGCAGCACATAGTTAATGTGCAAGGCAGCAGTGCTAACCTCTGAGCCACCATGCTACCCTTAGCATACATCTAATATTCACAGTTGCTAAAATGGACAGAGATGTCAGCAGAGAGTACCAGAAAAATTAGGCATGTACACATGCCTGAAAAATTTGGTATTGTTGCAGCCGCTTCTGTAGCAGCGGCCAGAAAAATTGCAGCACCATAACAAGTGCAGCAGGAGAGACCAGAAAAATTAGGCATGTACACATGGATGAAAAATTTGGTATTGTTGCAGCCGCTTCTGTAGCAGCGGCCATAAAAATAGCAGCACCATAACAAGTGCAGCAGCAGAGGCCAGAAAAATTAGGCATGTACACGTGGATGAAAAATTGGGTATTGCCGCAGCTGTAGCAGCAACCATAAAAATTGCAGCACCAGAAAAAGAGCAGCAGCAGAGGCCATAAAAATTAGGCATGTAAACCTGGCTGGAAAATTTGGTATTGTCACAGCTGTAGCAGCGGCCATAAAAATTGCAGCACCATACCAAGTGCAGCAGTAGAGGCCAGAAAAATTAGGCATGTACACATGGATGAAAAATTGGGTATTGTCACAGCTGCAGCTGTAGCAGCGGCCAGAAAAATTGCAGCACCATAACAAGTGCAGCAGCAGAGTCCCGAAAAATTAGGAATGCACACCTGGCTGGAAAATTTGGTATTGTCGCAGCCGCTGCTGTAGCAGTGGACAGAAAAATGTCTGTTTGTTTCGCCAGGCAGAAAGTGCCCTAAAACATTATGGCTTGAACCCTAGTTGGTGGCGGATAAGTCACGCAAGTCATTTGGCATTCAGAGTTCAAATACAGCAGCGTGTGGACCATTTTTAGCCCAAGGCAGCTCATCTGATCAGGCCTTGTTCAGTCAAATGTATCGCCCAGTGTCAGTCCCTTCGGGATCCATCCCTCATTCATCTTAAGAAAGGTGAGGTAATCCAGACTTTTTTGACCAAGGCGACTCCTCTTCTCAGTGACAATACCTCCTGCTGCACTGAAGGTCCTTTCTGACAGGACACTTGAAGCGGGACAGGCCAGAAGTTCGAGCGCAAATTGGGATAGCTCAGGCCACAGGTCAAGCCGCCACACCCAGTAGTCAAGGGGTTCATCGCTCCTCAGAGTGTCGATATCTGCGGTTAAGGACAAGTAGTCTGCTACCTGTCGGTCAAGTCGTTATCTGATGGTGGACCCCGAAGGTCTGTGGCGATGCGTAGGACTTAAAAAGCTCTGCATGTCCTCCATCAACAGCATGTCTGTACAGCATCCTGTCCTTGCCGGCGTGTTCGTGGGAGGAGGAGGGGGATTACTTTCACCTCTTCCCCTGTTAGACCCCTGTTGTGCTGTGACATGACCCTTATACGCTGTGTACAGCATACTTCTTAATTTATTTTGGACCTGCTGAATCCTTTCTGCCTTGCTGTAATGCGGGCATTTTATGTTTATACCGGGGGTCTAGTAGCGTGGACAGCCAGTACAGGTCGTTCTCCTTCATCCTTTTTATACGAGGGTCCCTCAACAGGCACAACAGCATGAAAGACCCCATTTGCACAATGACGGATGCCGAGCTACTCATGTCCTGTTCCTCATCCTCAGTGATGTCAGGGAAGGTATAATCTTCTCCCCGCCAGCTACGTACAACACCACGGGAACCAGATAGGTGACAAGGAACACCCTGGGATGCCTGCTGTGGTTGGTCTTCCTCCTCCTCTTCAAAGCCACATTCCTCCTCTGACTCCTCTTCCTCACAATCCTCTTCCAGCGTTGCCGCAGGTCCAGCAAGCGATGCTGATAAGGCTGTTTCTAGTGGTGATGGTGTCCACAACTCTTCCTCTTCACGCTCATCTACTGCCTGATCCAGCACTCTTTGCAGGGCACACTCCAGGAAGAAAACAAACGGTATGATGTCGCTGATGGTGCCTTCGGTGACCAGGTTTGTCACCTCCTCAAAAGGACGCATGAGCCTACAGGCATTGCGCATGAGCCTCCAGTAACATGGCAAAATAATTCCCAGCTTTGCAGATGATGTCCTAGCACCCCGGTCATACAAATATTCGTTGACGGCTTTTTCTTGTTGGAGCAGGCAGTCAAACATTAGGAGTGTTGAATTCCAATGTGTCGGGCTGTCGCAAATCAAGCGCCTCACTGGCATGTTGTTTCGCCACTGGATATCTGACAAGTGCGCCATGGCCGTGTAGGAATGCCTGAAATAGCCACACACCTTCCTGGACTGCTTCAGGACATCCTGTAAGCCTGGGTACTTGAGCACAAAGCGTTGTACAATCAGATTACACACATGTGCCATGCACGGCACATGTGTCAACTTGCCCAACCTCAATGCCCCCAACTAATTTGTTCCGTTGTCACAAACCCCCTTGCCGATCTCCAGTTGGTGCGGAGTCAGTCATTGGTCCACCTGTGCGTTCAGGGCCGACAGGAGCGCCGGTGAGGTGTGACTCTCCGCTTTAAGTCAAGTCAACCCCAAGATGGCGTGACACTGCCGTATCCGGGATGTGGAATAGCACCTGGGGAGCTGGGGGGGGGGGGTGCCGGTGATGTGGAGCAAGACGCAGCAGTGGAAGAGGACTCGGCCGAGGATGTTATGGAAGAGGATGGAGTAGGAGGAGTAGAGGAGGTAGCAGCAGGCCTGCTGTTAGGCTGAGCGTTCCTCTCTCTGCAGCGCCCCGGTCAGACCCGCTGACCGGGAGCGCTGCACTGTCATTGCCGGGGGGGATGCGATTCGCATAGCGGGACGCGCCCGCTCGCGAATCGCATCCCAAGTCACTCACCTGTCCCGGTCCCCGACTGTCACGTCCTGGCGCGCGTGGCTACGCTCCTTAGGGCACGCGCGCCAGCTCTCTAAGATTTAAAGGGCCAGTGCACCAGTGATTGGTGCCTGGCCCAATCAGCCTAATTAGCTTCCACCTGATCCCTGTCCATATTACCTCACTTCCCCTGCACTTCCTTACCGGATCTTGTTGCCATTGTGCCAGTGAAAGCGTTTCCTTGTGTGTTCCTAGCCTGTGTTCCAGACCTCTTGCCGTTGCCCCTGACTACGATCCTTGCTGCCTGCCCTGACCTTCTGCTACGTCCGACCCTGCTCTTGTCTACTCCCTTGTACCGCGCCTATCCCAGCAGTCAGAGAGGTTGAGCCGTTGCCCGGTGGATACGACCTGGTTGCTACCGCAGCTGCAAGTCCATCCCGCTTTGCGGCGGGCTCTGGTGAAAACCAGTAGCAACTTAGAACCGGTCCACCAAAACGGTCCACGCCAATCCCTCTCTGACACAGAGGATCCACCTCCAGCCTGCCGAATCCTGACACCTGCCTGCAAGTCGTGGTGGTGTCACCAACTCCTCTGCAGAGCCACTCATTCCATGGTTGGCAGCCATCACCAGGTTTACCCAATGCGCAGTGTAGGTGATATACCTGCCCTGACCATGCTTTGCAGACCAGGTATCAGTGGTCAGATGGATCCTTGCCCCTACACTGTGTGCCAGACATGCCATAATTTCCTTTTGAACAATGGAGTAAAGGTTGGGGATTGGCCTTTGTGCAAAAAAATTTCGGCCGGGTACCTTCCACTGCGGTGTCCCAATGGCTACAAATTTTTTAAAGGCCTCAGTCTCCACCAGCTTGTGTGGTAAAAGCTGGCGGGCTAGCAGTTCCGACAAGCCAGCTGTCAGACGCCGGGCTAGGGGGTGAATTTGAGACATTGTCTTCTTGCGCTCAAACATCTCCTTGACAGACACCTGACTGGGCAGATGTGCAGGAACTGCTCAAGGCGAGAGACGGAGAGGCGGATGGTTGAGAGGGGGCAAGGAGGGCCGCAGTGGTTGACCTGGCTGAAAATGCTGGACCAGGAGGAGGATGGCGGCTTTGACTTTGTGTGCTGCTTATACTGACGTGTTGATCCCATAGGCGTTTGTGATGTGACATCATGTGCCTTCACAAAGCAGTTGTGCCTAGGTGGGTGTTGGACTTCCCACGACTCAGTTTCTTCTGGCACAGGTTGCAAATGGCCTCGCTGTTGTCAGAGGCAGAAACACAAAAAAAATGCCACACTGCTGAGCTCTGCGATGACGGCATTCTGGTGGTGGCAACAGCATCGTTGATTGGCGTCCCGTCTGGCTGACCCCGTGTGCCAATGCATGCTGTCTGACTGTGCCACTAGCTCCTTGCGACGACCTCCCCCTGCTTCCAACTCGTCTCCTCCTCCTCTCTGTCTCCCCATTGGAACTTTCCCCCTCTTCTTCTCTTCTAGCGGGAACCCACGTGGCATCCACGGACACATCGTCATCATCAACACCTTCACCGCTATCTGACACCTCAAGAAAGGAAGCAGCAGCGGGTACAACATCATCATCACACCCTACGTCCATGTGTGTAATGCTGCCTGACTGAGACATATCCCTGTTAACTACATCCTCTGGCAATAATGGTTGCGCATCACTCATGTCTTCAAACTGATGTGTAAATAACTCCTCTGACGGATCGAGTAAAGCTGCTGCGGTGCTAGTGTTGGTGGTGGCGGCAGGTGGGCAAGTGGTAGCATGAGAGGTGCCCGAAGCTAAGCTAGAGGAGGAGAAGGACGGTGCGTCAAGGTTCTGAGCGGAAGCTGTAGTAAATTGGGTGTCTAGGGATAGCCAGTCAACTAAGTCCTCAGAACTTTGGGGGATCAGGGTATGTGGCCTATTAACACTGGCCATTCTAGGGCCAAAGGGAATCCCAGCACCACCACGACCCCTGCGGGGTGGCCTTCCTCTGCCTGTCATTTTTTTGGTTAAATTTGCACAACTGTCACACCTAATGTAATTTGCACTAGGGTGACACAATTTGCCCAGCAGGCAAAAAAAAATGGCAACTGTGACGTGAACTGACAGTGGCGACTGATTTTATTTAACAGCCAAAAAAGTTTTTTTTTATTTTTTTTTATTTGCACAACTGTCACAGCTAATGTGATTTGCACTAGGGTGACACAATTTGCCCTGCAGGCAAAAAAATGGCAACTGTGACGTGAATTGACAGTGACGACTGATTTTATTTAACAGCCAAAAAAGTTTTTTTTTATTTTTTTTTATTTGCACAACTGTCACAGCTAATGTGATTTGCACTAGGGTGACACAATTTGCTCTGCAGGCAAAAAAAATGGCAACTGTGACGTGAACTGACAGTGACGACTGATTTTATTTAACAGCCAAAAAAGGTATTTTTTTTTTAATTTACACAACTGTCACACCTAATGTGATTAACACTAGTGTGACAATGAGCAAAAAAGCTTGCCAGCGGAGTTTCGCTTTTAAGCAGTGGTCCCCAACCAGGGTGCCTCCAGCTGTTGCAAAACACACGGCCTGATATATTTCAGCCCTTTGAATACTGTAGTAGTTAGTTGCTTGAAGGAACTTAAGTTTTATACTGGAGTACCCCTTTTAACCAGCAGTTCCCTCCCAACCAGGGTGCCTCCAGCTGTTGCAAGACACACTGACTGATATCTTTCAGCCCTTTGAATCCTGTAGTAGTTAGTTGCTTGAAGGAACTTACGTTTGATTCTGGAGTACCCCTTTTAACCAGCGGTTCCCTCCCAACCAGGACTGATATCTTTCAGCCCTTAAAAGGGCTTTTTTGGGTGCTGTCCTTAAAACAGATGTTACACTAGTGCTTTAGAAGTAAACTGGACCCTGAATACACCACCTAGCAGCAACCTAGCTATCGCTTTCCCTATTACAGCAGGAGCAGCTTCTCTGATCTTCCACTTCCTAAGCCTACAGCATGCCGAATGAAGGTAAAATGGCATCCGTGCAAGAGGTAGGAGGGTCTGGAAGGGAGGGACTGCTGCTGACTGGCTGTAATGTGTCTGCTGACTCTGACTCACAGAGTCAAAGTTTACTGCAATGTTAAAGTATAGGGGGCGGATCGAACTTCACATATGTTCTCCTGGCGATGCGAATGCGAACATGCTAAATTCGCCGGGAACTGTTCGCCGGCGAACAATTCGCTACATCTCTACTGTGAACATAGAGCTGATGTGTATTGCCAAAAAGCTCCACTTTTGTCTCATCTGTCCTAAGGACATTCTCTCAGAAACTTTGAGGATTGTCCTTTACACAGATGAGACAAAACAGCTCTATGTTCACAGACACAAAAATGAAGCATACAAAGAAAAGAACACTGTTCATACTGTGAAGCATGGAGGAGGCTTGGTTATGATTTTAGTCTGGGTCTGTTTTGGGTCTTGAATCTGTACAATTTACAATGAATTCTAAAGACTATCAAGTCATTCTTGAGAGAAATGTGTTGTCCAACATGATAGCGACCCAAAACACACAGCTAAAAACACCCAAGAATGGCTAAGAGCAAAACACTGGACTATTCCGAAGTGGCCTTCAATGAGCCCTGGTCTGAATCCTATTGCACATCTGTGGAAGGAGCTGAAACGTGTAGTCTGGAGAAGACACCTTCACACCAACTGGAGCAGTTTACTTATGAGGAGTGGTACCAAGATACCCATAGACAATCCTTATTAAGAGGTACAGAAATGGATTGCAGTGACTGCCTCAAAAGGTTATGCAACAAAATATTAAGTTAATGGTCCCATCATTTTTATCCAGGACAGTTTCATTATTTTGTTTTTCAAATTGATTCTGTTGAACCACAATTCAGAAGAAATGTCTGATTTTTATCAGTTTATTTTCAGTAAATTTTTATTTATTATTACTTTTGTCAGTTTTAAGTTATTTTAGGGAGCATTGTAGGTTTTTCAGTCTTTAACTGAAGGGTACCAACAATTTTGTCCACATCTGTATACAGGGGCTAATAAGACAAGATCCACCTTTATACTAGACAATTCTAGGATATTCTAGGATGATAAACTAGGGAGATGCTGCCCACCAGAGGTGGCCTCAGAGAACAACACGTTTGTTTGTTAACTCCTTTTTATGAGCCATCATGTGGTACAATACAAAAATCCAATTAACCATTCTTGCACCAGGCATGTAGTAGGGCATATTCGGCTAATGATCGGCTGGCCAATCCCAATATTCTAGTTCTATTGATATGAATTAAATAATTGTGGATGTGTTTACTATTTTGAAAGAGTGCGGGACAAACGACAAAGTGCAGGACAGACGCGATAATGATATGATCGCCAGTTATTAATGTGGGAGAAGGCAGCAATCAGAATTCAAGCTATCAGCCACATGAGCCACTTCCCTTGTCTTTCCCTGCAGCATGTACTGAAAACTGACTACATAAACAACATGGATTGTGTATTATTCAAACTCATTTTATTTGCATACTAGTTAAATGAGTGCTGGGAATCTTTCCTATATGACTAAGATGATTACAATTAGAGTCAGTGTGAGAAAGAATGCAATTAAATATTCTCATTGATTGAGTACAAATTTGATGACCACAATGACCTCTCTCTGTAATGATAAGGTTATATGATGTTATCAGGGAGCAAGAAGCAACTAAAAAGCACAAAAAACTGAAAAATGCTCATTAGTAAACATATTAAGCATTTTGAAATTTACCTAATGTGCAAAAACTAAGGATCTGTTCACATTAGCTTATGTTCAGAATGTAGAGGTGGCAGGCTATGCTGGATCTGATTTTAAATGGATCCTGACAAATCCCTTTGATTTATAATGTGATCACTCTGGTATTCATTGGTATTTCTGACTGCAAGAACAATGCTACAGTCTATGTTATTCATGCCATCAAAAATACTGGAACCCTCCAAAAAAACTAAAAGAACATAGAGTAATATTTATTTTTCATAGGAATATATAAAAGCTATGTTGCCCATTGTGATACAGCTCTTTATACCATGTAGGTCAGTTGTACTAGGGAAACATCAATGCTACCAAAGCAAACCTATGACACTTATGACATACTTCCATATTGACCTAGCATATAATGAAATAAATATATTAAAAAAAAATATATATATATGTTAACATTTTAGGATTCATTAAGTGTAATATACATGATAATGAAAACCAATGTAATAGGAATAATAGGTAGAATAATAGACACTATTAATAGTGCTTTTGGGGGATTTTTACAAATATATATTTAAATCCCAATGTGTTAATGTTATTATCTACAATACTCTATGGGTTAATTACTGGTGATACATAGAATATAAACCCCTAAAGATGTCTGAATGCAAAGAGAACTATCAACTATGCGAAGAGAGCCATCAACATTTATGTTTTCTCATCTCTCTTTAATATAATAACCAGAAAGGATACAAGCAATAAAATCTAAACACTTTTAGGCTTGGTTCACACTACGATTTGCCGATACGGTCGCCGGATCCGGCTGGGGGAGTGAAAACCGGGCACTCCTGCCGGACTCGACTTGTATCTTATTCATTTGAATGATCCGATCGGAGTCAGATAGTGATAGGTTTTGTGACCGGACCTAAAACCAAGGCATACCACTGCAGTTTTGAGCCACAGCCAGAAGTGGATCCAAAGGGTATGGGAAATTTAAAGGAAGGAATTATACTTCTCCTTCCTGTCTGATCCACTTCTGACTTCAATAAACTTCAGTGGCAGGTTTCCAAAAACACCAGAAAAAACCTGTGTGGAATCCTAGCCTAAACCTTCTTTTTATTTTGTGGACAGATAAATCATGTTAGTGGAAATCTGACAATTTGTGCATTATATATTAGGTAACTAGTGTTATTTCTAAATCATTGCAATGCATTGGCTTCTGTGTCAGTTAATCTTCTAGTGCCATCTATTGGAAACATTATGTATTAAAATTCCTTTGGTAAATTGCATGACATTTATATTTATAAAGGTGTGCTCAGTGTATATTTCATATAGTTTAGAGAATACAACAATATCTAAAAAGACATAATCATATTATAGTATGTGAATGATGAACAGCTTTAGAACATGGTTTGGCTACATATTGCATCTATTTACAATCACATACCATATAAGCAGAGATTGTAGAATTGTTTCACTAGGTTTGAGATTCAAAGAATTTTAGAGACTAAATGTAGAATTTAATTTTAGCTCAAAGACCTAATGTTCACAGAGTTGTATGGAGCCACAGAAGACTAAGAAGCTATGATGTACATCGGCATTCCTCCATTTTTATATGGATATATTTAGAGACCTTTTTCCTATGGGTTCAATTGAAATAGGAGAGGAAAAACAAATACCGGCCTATAACACGCACCCCTAAGGTTTTTTACCCAAATATCCTTGTTAAAATGAGGGTGTGTGTGTGTGCGGATATACCTTGGTAAATTGTTCCTGGCCTTCAGAAGCCGCTGCAGTTCAATTATTTAAAGCGGGCACTTTAAATCATATGACTGAAGCGGCTTCTGTGGAGACAGAGTCCCGCCGCTGCCCGATACCCTACCCGTCCATGGTTTTATTGTTACATTTCCTGGGGAATGTGGTCCTTCAGGCTTCGGTGGTGTCATGAGCTTTCACTGTGCACCGCGCACTGACGAATGACGTTACGTTGAGGACGTCACTCGTCATTGCGCAGCACACAGTGACAGTGCAGGATGCCGCCGGAGCCTGAAGGAGTGCAGTCCCCAGGACATGTAACTATAAAACCAGGGATGGGAAGGGAATCGGGCAGTGCCAGTGGGACTCTGGCACCTACTTTAAATCATTGAACTGCAGCGGCTTCTGCAGGGCCAGAAACAGTTTATGGGCATATAACACGCAGATAGACTTTAGGCTAAATAATTTTGCCTAAAAAATGTGCGTTATACGCCGATAAATACGGTAGTTCTATTAAACTCCATATCTTGTTTCTATTTGACCCTAGAAGTGTAGGGCTAGGTTCACACTACAATATTTCTGAGTGTAGTTCTGCTCAGAAGTCCCAATGTTGTCAATGAGATTTCTTAGTGCACACTACAGAATTTCAGCAGTGGAAAATCTTGTCTATAGGGACGGCAATCTCATCACAGTTCTGATTCAGCTGGTGCCGGAGACCCTCGGAATCTCTGGCCAGAATATTTCTGCCCGGAGTTTCCTCAATGTTAACCCAGCCTAAGTGTTTTTAAAAAGAAGATATCTTAGTCCAGGATTGCACCCAGAGCATTCGGGAGATACATCCAAATGGCAGTTATCCATTACCACACTCATTAAACAAGTATCTTTCTTTTTTTTATTTTTTTTATAAAACTGTTTATTTATAATTTTTTGAAAAGAACATTTCCATAAAGTTACAGACAGAAAACAATCAACATGGTTGACAGCGTATGTTTAGAAGTCATCTCGGATCAGTTGACGAAACATAGTCTTCCCATGATTTCCAAATCTTATGGAGTATAAGGAATTTTATAATCAGTCATAGCTTAAAGGTACTCCATTTGTTTTATCACCTCGATTTTGTTTTTTAAGGCTTGGGTGGACGGGGCCTCTTTTCGTTTCCACCACTGCGCATGCAGGCATTTTGCAGTGGTTAAAACATGGAGAAGGAGTCTAGCGGACGTGTTAGAAAAACCAGGGGGTAAAAGGTTCAGGAGATAGACAGAAGGATTAAGGGAGACTTTGAAGTTACTCACTTTGTGTATTGTGGGATGTACTTCAATCTAATAATGTCTAAGTGACGGCAGTCCCAGAAGATGTGAGGGAGTGTACCTATTTTTGACTCACACCTCCAACAGATGGGAAATAAATGAGGAAAAATGTATGTAGTTTATCAGGAGAGTGATACCAATGGTTAAGAATTTTAAACTGGTTTTCTTTATGGATGTACAGTATGAGAATCTAGCGGCGATCGAGAAAATGTGGCCATCCCCCTTCCATCCAAGTGTACTTATTTGGGCCTTAAATCCTCTCAAAACACCTAACAGCCTATTAGGGCCGATGAAACTAACTAAGAACGTATGAGATTATTTTGTCAAGAATTCTCCCTTAAAATCGCCAAGGCCACTTTTATTCAACCCTCAAATCCCCAATAGTAGCAATACAGAAATTACTTCCCCATGGATTAGAACTCATTTCATGCTGCTGACTTAGTGGACCCGATTAAGAGAATTTTCCAACCCTTTAGAATCTTAAAGGATAAACATAATCTTCCCAATGCATCATATTCCTTCTATCAAGAAGTAAAAACGCATTTGGATGTACCTTCAGACGGTTTCACATTCCCCAAATCTACATCCTTTGAATTACTCTGCAGAGGTTCAGCTTCCACCAGAGGTCTAATTTCCACAATTTATGACCTTCTATCCTCACCAAAGGATACTACTACTGTCCACCATGGATATATGGACAAATGGGAAGCTTATCTAAACAGGTATCTTTCAATAGAAAAAGCAGGGCTTTACAGAAAGTTAAACAGATTTGTAAATTAGTTCTATTAAAAAATCTTAATCCTTCCAATAATTATCAGCTTCTGAAGTTGAGTTGTTCTTTTCTGTCTGACAACAGTGCTCTCTGCTGACATCTCTGTCTGTCTCAGGAACTGCACTAAGTAGAAGAGGTTTGCTATGGGGATTTGCTTCTACTCTGGACAGATCCCGAGACAGTCATCAGAGAGCACTTTGACAGAAAAGAACAACTCAACTTCAACAGCTCATAAGTACTGAAAGGATTAAGCTTTTTTTATAGAAGCAATTTACAAATCTGTTTATTTTTTTGGAGCCAGTTGAGATATATATATATATATATATATATATATATATATATATATAAGTTTTTTTTCCTGGATAACCCCTTTAATGTCTCTAACTCAAGCTGCCCACTTTTGAATCTGCCTGCTAAAATATGCTAAATACACGAAACACATAAATAAGCATGAGGAATTATGGCACTGGTATATAGTCTAAAAGTAACTACATCACCCTGTTACGACCATATTCCCTGTACCATGACTCCTGTCATATAACCAGATATCTGGGTATTTGCCAGATATAAACATGGTAATAAAAATCCTTATATGAAAGACAGGAATGACTGTAAACATTCTTCATGTATCCTGATGAGTATCCAGCACTATAGTATTATGAAATGTAAACAAATTGTAGTAACATAGGGATTTAGATTTGTACCTGTTGCGATATCTGTGGTAGCAAGTGGGTTAACCTAAGGTGACTGATTAGCAAGAATTTTTATTTCCCTGTTCTTACCAAATAGCAAGATATCTGCTTATATGACTGCATACAGTCTTAACAAGGTGATGTAGTTATTTTTAGGCTATATGCATGTACCATAATTGTTCATGCTTTTTTATGTTGTCATGCATTCTGACTAGTTCGGAATGAAACAAAGAGAAATGAGTCTACATTTTTACCATGGCAGCAAATGTTTAAGCAGATGCATGCAAAGATTAACCCTAAATACCAAAATAATACATTTTATTTATTTGAATATAAAATGGTGCATCAAACAATCATATATTTTATATTTAAACTCTGCATATAATTAGCTCTACACTGTATCAGCCATAATACGTTATTCTGATATTAAATAGAATTTTAGAATTGCACATAGTCTTGTTATGCTATTGTTCCTCATACTCCTTGCACTTCTTGATGGATCTGTAATATTCCACACATTCTCATAAACATTTAATTCTCCACAATAACAAATAAGGTTCTCAGAACAACAACTTTGTTTGAGGCATCTCTAAAGGTCCCAGCTACAATGCCCTTCATAGTCAGACATTAGCTATACATAATATGGTGTTGAGAGTTTTCACAAGGGTCAAAACTGTCCTTATTTTCTTATATTTTTATTAATTGAAAACTTTAACCTGTCAAATTTTGTCCCGGGCATGAAATGTGGTGTTATAGAGACACCTAAATTAATTGTATTGTCACTGTCCGGGGGGGGGGTTTACGTCACAACAGCCATGCTCATAAATATATCCACATGCCACGAGAAGGGGAGCACATAGGAGAGCGGAACCAGTAGTTGTCATGTTCATGTAATAAAATAATCCAGAAGGGGGGCCTGCATGGAAGCACCATGAGGCATAAAGGTATCATGGGTCAATAAGCCTTCCCTGAAGTTACCTGAGAGGCGAAGCCATGAGAAGCCAGAGAGGTCCTGTCAGATGCAGCAATATGACTGTACAAGGGTCCTTTGATTACACTTTATTCCCCTCTTTATTCCCATATATCTGGTAACATACTAGATCTTATTTGATTGTGATCATTTGATGCATATGAAAATGATATCAATTAGTATGTATGGTAAAAGATGTTTCCTAATCTCCAGTTTGAGATGGTAGATTCTAGAATATGGAAAACCCTCCCATCTACTGCAGAGAACGGGGCATGTTCTGTGCTTATTAATGCATACATATAATGCATATAGCATAGTCTTATCTTTCACCATCTAATTGACATAATACAAATATATCCACAAGGAAACTTATTTAAGTATTCCTTCAAATGTATTCAAATAAATATGTCCTACCAGATATGTATGGTTAGTTAGGGGCTGGAGAGTTCATACAAGTTACCTCCATTTAATATATCGACAGATTAGATATTGGCCCATCCTTTATATCATTTGGTCTAATAACATATGATATATTGAACTAACCATTGTTGTAAAATGAAACTAATTTCTGTAATGTGTAGTTGTACCTACTAAGATAAGCTTATTATGCTTCATTAATGTTCTACGTATATAATCCTATCTCTTTATATCATGTAGAAGTAAGTTACTAACATTAGCTAATAATGCTTACTAATATTATATATGATCATATTGATTGGTGAATCATATATACATTTAATCATTGTGTTTATATACTCATGTATGTTTATTAATCATAACCAATAAATCTGCATATTTTAGAATACCTATGTATTGTTTTGTGATGTTGCAAAGATACCGCTAAGAGCTAATAAATTAACTAAACAATTCTGGGTAAATAGTAGCCCAGAGACATGAATTGCATTGTTTATATTTTTGGCAATTCATCAGGTCTCATCTTGGTGACCATAGGTATAGGCTATATTGGTGTCATGACCTTGTGCCATTAGCAGCACAATTAACGGGCTCCACATATTTGGTGGTCCCTTAGCGTTATAACCGGGAAACATTAATGGAGGTCCCTTGCCAAAATAATCGCAACATTATGTTGGTTTGTGCTGTATATTGACCACATTGTAGCAGACAGAATCTAAAGGTTTTTTTTTACGAGGGGATTTATGTTGATGATATATAATGAGTCAAATCCCACACTGTACAGTATACCTGTCCTTTTTTTCTGTGGCGGTAGACTGGTCTCTACTATTTACTATCCTGCCCTGAGACACAGCAGCATGAACATAGTGACAGGTTCCATTGGGCTTTTTAAAAATACTCTTACACAATAAAGACTCCTACATATTTTTAGATCAAAAGGCGTAATGGGTTGAACTATAATAGAATTTTCTGGTAAAAAGTTTCCTCTTATACATATGACACAATCAAACACTTTTTAAATTCATTTATTTACAAGGAACATATAGGAGAATAACCATTTGCGATTGTACAAATATTAATACTGAGCTCTCTTTATGTTACAGGTAGGAATTCCTAATGGGATTATCAAAAGCAAGAAACCATTCCATTGTGCATGAATTCATTCTTACCGGCTTCTCTGAAAGACCTGATCTGAGAATATTTTTGAGCTTATTGTTTTTATGCATTTATCTAGCTACTATTTTTGGAAATGGTGCAATATTGTTTTTTCTATCTCATAATGTCAAATTACATGTTCCAATGTACTTCTTCATAAGTAACCTGTCTCTTATCGATCTGGTGTATTCTTGTAATATTGTTCCAAAATGTCTTGTTGGTCTCATTTTTGATCAAAGGTCTATTTCCTATCTCGGCTGTGCCATACAGCTTTTCCTTTACTGTGCTCTTGGAAGTACTCAGTGCATTCTTCTTGCTGTTATGGCTTATGACCGTTATATGGCAATCTGTAGTCCATTACACTACAATGTAATAATGCAGAAGAAGACATGCCTGAGACTTGTGCTTGTAGCTTATATCCCCGGTTTAATGCATTCTCTTATAGAGATTTGTTGCACCTTTCGTCTTTCCTTCTGTGATTCGAACGTCCTCCATCATTTTGTCTGTGATTTCCCTCCTTTATTAAGGATCTCCTGTTCAGACACTACAATAAATGAAATGGTTTTATTTGTTTGTTCATCTTCTATCATTATACCTTGTATTATATACATTCTGGTGTCATATGGCTCCATTTTTATTGTAATTCTAAAAATAACAAGTGCAGGAGGAAGACAGAAGGCGTTTTCTACATGTACCTCTCATATCACTGCAGTGATATTATTTTATGGTACTGTGCTCTCTGTTTATGTCAGCCCTAAATCTCCATCTTCTACAGACAATATACATGCAACCACTATCCTTTATACTATGGTCTTACCCATGTTAAATCCAGTGATTTATAGTTTGAGAAATAAAGACATAAAATCTGCCCTAAAATCAACTATTGTAGTGAAATGTCATTGAGTACAAATGAAAATAATCTTCAAAAAAAAAAATCCTGTAAGAAGTAAAATATAGTATTCTTCATTGTCTAATGTTATTTATAAAATGCTTTATAATTACAAATCAGATGTTTCAATCAGGTGACCAACCTTTATTTAAAGGGGTACTCCAGGCCTAAGACATCTTATCCCCTATCCAAAGGATAGGGGATAAGATGCAGAGGTCCCCTCCCATAGACTTGCATTGCGGGGGCAGGGCTTGACATCACATGGGGGCAGAGTCGAGACATCACGATACTCCAGCCCCGTAGTCGTGCCCCGGCAGATTCTGAGGCTGCATCGCTGCGTGCAGCTCTCAGAGGGGGGTGCTGCATGCGAGATAGCGGGACCCCCACGATCAGACGTCTTATCCCCTATCAAACGTCTTATCCTTTGGATAGGGGATAAGATGTCTTAGGGCCGGAGTACCCCTTTAAAATGTAATTTTTAATGTTAGCTACAGACATAAAGGTACAACCTGATATGACAAACATGATACTTGTTGGAACACAGACCACTGTTCATGCCAAAGATAAAAAGATAGTTTCATATTGTGAAGAGCATTCTCTTTAATTTGTTCAACATGGACTTTTTAATTAATTAATAATTTTTACCATTAACCACCCCAAAAAAGGTTTTAAACATGTTCCAGTGCAATGTTTTATGGGTTGTCATTTAGGAGGATATGTGGTATCTCGGAATAAAATGATTGGCAGTAACTAGTGGATAGCTTTTGGGAGGGGGGGGGGGGGTGATCACATACCTGTGGCCTTACTGGATTCTTAAAACATAGTAATATTAAGGATGCCAGTAAAAGTTCAAAAGATCACTCCTACTAAAAATAAGCTCTCAAAAAACTGTCAGTGGAAAAATAAAAATGTTATAGCTTTTGAAGGGGAGGATGAAGGCAACATATTTGGTGGGTTGAGAATTGGTTAACTGGTTAGCGATCTCATAGATTGGTGTTCATTTATGACTTCAGCATTGATCTTCGTGCAACCCTTTTCTGCAAACACTTTTTTTTCACCCCCTTAAGGACCACAGGTTTTTTCATTTTTGCACTTTTGTATTTTCCACTTCACCTTCTTAAAATCAGATGCTTAAAAATTTTCACCTACAGACCCATATGAGGGCTTGTTTATTGCACCACTAATTGTAATTTGTAATTATGTCACCACCAAATTTACGGTGAAACAAGAAAAAAAATATTTGGTATTTTGTAAATTTTGGGGGCTCTATGCAGTGAACTTTTCGGTAAAAATGACACCATATATTTATTCTGTAGGTCCATATGGTTACAAGGATAACCAATTTATATAGATTTTATTTTATTTTACTACAAAAAAATATATATATAACTACATGCACCAAAATTAGTATGTTTATAACTTATAACTTTTTTATTTTTTCCATATACGGGGCGGTATGAGGGCTCATTTTTATTGGTACCATTTTGGCTTTGATGGGACTTTTTGATCGCTTAAAAAATTCTTGGGGTATACAAAGTTACCAAAAATACGCAATTTTGGACTTTGGAATTTTTTTTACGTGAACGCCATTGACCATGTGGTTTAATTAACATTGTATTATTATAGTACGGACATTTACGCATGCGGCGATACCACATATGTTTAGTTTTATTTTTGTTTACCGTATATACTCGAGTATAAGCCGACCCGAATATAAGCCGAGGCCCCTAATTTCACCCCAAAATCCCAGGAAAAGTTATTGACTCGAGTATAAGCCTAGGGTGGGAAATACATCATCCCCCCCTGTCATCATCCAGACCCCCGTCATTAACACCCTCATCATCATCACCCTGTCATCATCCCCCCTTCATCATCGCCGCCTGTCATCATCCCCCCCTTCATCATCACCACCTGTCATCATTCCACCCCCCCCTTCATCATCCCCTTGTCATCATTCCCTTGTCATCATCCCCACCCCCCTTCATCATCCCCTTGTCATCATCCTCTTGTCATCATCCTCTTGTCATCATCCCACACACCCCCTTCATCATCCCCTTGTCATCATCACCACATGTCATCATCACCACTTGTCAATGTCTGATACAGTGGTCTTCAACCTGCGGACCTCCAGATGTTTCAAAACTACAACTCCCAGCAAGCCCGGGCAGCCATCGGTGTAATTAGCAGACACTTTCCCATTCACTTGCTTTTAAAATTATCAACAGAAATTATTTAAAATGTAATAGAAAAAACGGCCACTAGGTGGCTCTGTTCTGTTTCCTGCCACAATTAATACAGGGAGTTTGGTCGCCTCCTGGTCTAGCAGGAGACCAAACTTAGGAAGTGCCTTTCTGCACTGAGCTTGATTGACAGCTGCAATTAGCCTCACTGAAAAATGCATAGTCTCACTGAAACATGGACAGAGCCTGTGGTCTTCTATTCATCACAGCACTGCAATGGTGGGAGGGCGGAAGGGGTCCCCCAGCAGGCTTCAGTGATGTCATGCCTGCTGGGATATTGAGCAAGATTAAAGGTAAGATACAGAGCTTTTTAAAGCTCTAAAAAAAATTTAAGGCTGGGAGGAGTGTTAGGAGTAGTTAGGGAACATAGCCTGAGTTGGTTTAGAAAAGTTTATTAGGTGACAGTTTATTTTTAAATCACATTTATTAACTTTTTGTTATACTTTTTTTTTAGTCAATACGGGACTATACGGGACTATTACATGCAATTCTGAGACTGCATACACTGAACAATGCTAGGCTATAGCATAGCATTGATCAGTGTTATCTGTGCTCGATTGCTCCAGTCTGGATCTCAGGCTTGGAGCAATGGAATGACGATCGTACGGCAGAGAGGAAGGTAAACACCCTCCTGCTGTCCTCTCAGCTGTTCGGGATGCCGCAATTTCACCACGGCGGTCCCGAACAGCTCCGCTGAGCTAACCGGCAGTGTTTTCTCCCATTTTAGATGCCGCATCCAAAGGGTTAATACTGGACATCAGCCCAATAGGCGATGCCCGGTATTAGCTATGGGTCCTTGTTGCTGATAGCAACCGGGACCCACCAGGTATGACGCGCGCTTAGCTCCTGAGCGCGCTTCACATAACGGGAGCCGGTCACAGACGTAACTATATGCCTGTGGTCATTAAGGGGTTATATAGTTCAACACGACTCAATCAGCCGACCAATCAGCTTTTGCTCATTCATTGGCTGTTTGCTGGCTCTATTACACAAGGTGATATTGCCTGTTTGGCCAATAATTGTCCCATGTAATAGGGCCCTAAGGTTAACATTCTTCCTAATCCAAATCTCCCACTTCCACTGCTTCTCTAGAATGCACTTATTCCCAATATACACACTTTTTAATTGTGTCCTAAAAACCCATCCCTTAGGCCTTTTCCTTAATCCAACACTTCTCTGTTTTTCCCCTTCCACATTATTCCACAAACCCTAATGCCTCCATATAACTGTATTCCATGCACTTCAGCTGTGTGTACAGAGACACTGGTTGGATGACAGACTTATGTTTACTGCTCTACTTTACTTTATAAAAGATGAACCTGTACAAAGCAAGCATGTTTATCTTGTGTTATCCCCATTTCCCAGTTGAGCATTTATAAATATTAAATATTATTAAAACTGGAATCTGATTGGTTTCTATGGGCAACTACCCCACTTTTCCTTTGCACAAGGTCTGAAAAATCATCCTCTTAAAGAAAGATTATTATGATTATTATTGTTGTTCTTTGTTCTTCTTATGAAACTTGGTATTTTGCCTTATTATATTGCATACAACGGTTTACAAAAAGAGCAATTTTTCCTTTTTTTTTTTTATTAGGCCATGTTCACACATCGGATTGGAATTCTGCACGGAGATTCCGCTGCAGCAGAGTCCCGTTAAATTCAAAGGGATTCTGCTGCTCTGTGCACACGGCGGAATTTCCGTGGCAGATGTTTCCGGCCTGGAAATTCAGTTTTACATGTCTGAAAACGGTCATTCTTTCTGCAGATTCCACAGGGAATGCATAGCTGTCCATTTTAATGCTGGTGCCTGCAATTTGCGGAATGTCTGCACAGAGATTCTCCTTGTGGACATTCCGTAGTGTGAACATAGCCTTACATGCTGATACATGGTTTACTGACATTAGTGAGCTGCCTATAATCTACAGATGTAGCAGAGTTAACAGTCAGACTAGGTGCATTAGTGCTTATAGTTAACGCGCTTCAACTGTTCATACTGTTATATGTTATACTGTTGTTGTAAAGAGAAGCCGGCACTTTTAAGCATGGAATAAAGATGACGTAATTTGGTCAATAGACAGTGATGGCAAAAGGTAGCGTTTGTAATCCACGAGGCGGTGGTGCATAAACCCGGAAAAAATACAAATAAATTATGCACAAAGAAGAAATAAGGATGCGCTCACCGGAGAGTGCATCATTATTTCTTCTTTGTGCATCTGCTATATATTTATCACCACCCTGACACTGTGCGATGCGTAGGCCTCTTTAACATGTAGCTTTTTTGTACAGTATTAGTAGTAACTCTTTATAAGCTCAGCAAAAACACCCAAAAAGCATTTTTTTTCTAGCTTTTTTAAGTGAAAACCTAGCCTTACTTATTTTATCATAGAGCTACTTTTTGTCTTATTTAAATTGAATAAAACAGCTTGTATACTGTGTTGCTGTGTTGTTGTTTTTTTTTTTTTTTGTGTAAAGTATTTGTCCATTTGGAGTGGTGTTCCAGTTAACCATGTATATAGCAGAGTCATCTCTTTACTGACTTCAAACAACACGCAATACTGAGTAACTATAGGAATCAACTGAATTTTGTATTATGAAAATGATTTGCATACTATGTATGAGTGCCGGAAATCTTCCCTATATGATTAAGAGGATTACAATTAGAGTCGGTGTAAGAATAATATTAAATATTCACCTTGGCTTATTACAAATAGGATGACCACAATAACAGCTATGTGCTATTATCAAGCTTGTTCAGCCAAGTTCCTATATTTCCTGAGAAAATCACTTTAAAAAAAAAACTTTTGCATTGGTGTCATACTGACACAAAATCGCCCAGATAAACATAGTATACTGTAATTTGCACCTAAGTCTTGTTTTATCTTAAAAGCCAAAAAATATCATTCTATGTACAGGGGGTAACTGCCTACAGAGGAGAAGAAAACTACCTATATACCGGGGGAACTACCCACAGGTGGGGAGAAACTACCTTTTTAGGGACCTATGTACAGAGGGCAGAGGGGAACTATCTGCAGGTTGGAAAAACTACCTAAATGGGGGGGGGGGGGGGGTGATATACAGGGAGAAACTACCTACAGAGGAGAAAAAACTATATACTAATTACAGGTGGGAGAAAATACCTATGGGGGCCTATATACAGAGGGAGATTACCTGCAAGGGGGGGACTACATATATCAGGGCCTATGTACATTTGGGAACTACCTACAAGGGGGGCTGAAACTACCCATATGGGGTCCTATATACAGGGGAGAACTACCTATAGGAAGAAAAACTACCCATGTGGGGGCCTATATACGAAGGGGGGAGGGGAGGGATGAAACTACCTATCTAAGGGCCTATATACAGGGGGAGGGGGAAACGTATATACAAGGGGGAACTACATGCAGGAGGAGAAAAATGATCAATATAGGGGCCTATATACAGGGGGAAACTACTTATGGGGGGAAACTACTTATATGGGGGCCTAATATATAGGGGGGAGAGGAACTATTCACTCAAGACATCATGACTTTACAGTCTACCTCAGTTCAAAAGGGAAAGGTAGCTGAAATATTCAGCACAATATACAGAACAATATTTAGCACAATATTCAGCACTATGCACTGAAGACCCAATTACTTTACAGTCTAGCTCAGCTCAAAGGAAAAGGGAGCAGAAACATTCAGAACAATGTTCAGCACTCTGCACTGAAGGCTCTACAGTCTAGTTCAGCTCAAAGGGAAAGTAAGCAGAAAAATTCAGCTCTATACACTGCACTGAGGTTCCACCAGCATTGCCTGACTTTTGTCTTTACCAGGTTGCTGCAGAAGACAATCTCCTAGCAGGACTGCAGGCAGGACCAGAAGGAGGACCCTTCTTGGCTAAACTTTAAGGGGTTAATTTAACACACAAAGTTACAAAATCTTATTAAGAAGTATATAAGAAAGGATGGGAAAAAAAAACTTAAGGACAGAGCGTTTTTCCGTTTTTGCACTTTCGTTTTTTCCTCTTTGCCTTTTAACCTGTTGGGGAAGAAGGACGTACCTGTACGCCCTTCACCCACTCCCTTTCTATAATGCAGGGCCACGCCGCAGGTCTAACAACGGCTGGGACCCGTGGTTAATAGCACGCAACACTGTTGGGGTGCCGCGTGCTATTAACCCTTTAGATGCGGCGTTCTAAGTTTATCGTCGCGTCTAAAGTGAATCTAAACTGCTGCCGGTTAGCTAGGGGGCAGTTTGGGATCACCGCGGCGAAATTGTGACATCCCGAACAGCTGTAGGACACGAGGAGGGGCCCCCTACCTGCCTCCATGCTGTCCGATCGTCGAATGACTGCTCAGTGCCTGAGATCCAGGCATGAGCAGTCAAGCGGCAGAATCATCGATCAATGGTTTACTAAGAGAAAGCATTGATTAATGTAAATGATCAGTGTGTGCAGTGTTATAATCCCCTAGTGGGGCTATAACATTGAAAAACAAAAGTTCATTTAAAAAAAAAAAATTAAGATCATTTAACCCCTTCCCTAATAAAAGGTTGTATCACCCCCCTTTCCCCATTGAAAAAAAATAATACCTAATATCACCCCCTATGTGGAAAAATAAAAGTTATAGCGGTCAGAAGATGACAATTTTAAACGTATAAATTTTCCTGCATGTAGTTATGATTTTTTCCAGAAGTACGACAAAATCGAACCTATATAAGTAGGGTATCATTTTAATCATATGGACCTACAGAATAAAGATAAGGTGTCATTGTTACCAAAAAATGTACTGCATAGAAATGGAAGCCCCCAAAAGTTACAAAATTGTGTTTTTTCTTCAATCTTCTTTCAATTTTGTCCCACAATGATTTTTTTTTCTCTTTCGACGTAGATTTTTGGGTAAAATGACTGATGCCATTACAAAGTAGAATCAGCCGTCATATTGATTTTTAGATGAAAATTGAAAGGGTTAGGATTTTTAAAAGGTAAGGAGGAAAAAAATGAAAGTGCAAAAATGGAAAAGCCCTCTGTCCCCAAGGGGTAAAAAATCATAACCCTTTCAATCTTGCACCTACAGACCCATATGATGGCTTATTTTTTGCGCCACCAATTGTCCTTTGTAATGCCATTTTGTAATTTTTGGGGGCTTCCGTTTCTACGTAGTAAATTTTTTGTTACAAATGACACCTTTTCTTTATTCTCTAGCTCCATACGGTTAAAATGATTCCCTACTTGTATAGGTTTGATTTTGTATTATTACTGAACAAAAAAATCATAAATGCATGCAGGAAAATTTATACGTTTAAAATTGTCATTTTCTGAGCCCTATAACTTTTTTATTCTTCCATGTTCAAGGGGCTATAAGGGCTCATTTTTTGCGCCGTGGTCTGAAGTTTTTATCGGTACCATTTCTGCATTTATCGGACTTTTTTATCGCTTTTTATTCATCTTTTCATGAAATAAAAAGTGACCAAAAATACGCTATTTTGGAATTTGGAATTTTTTTTCGCGTACGCCATTGAACGTGCAGTTAAAAAGTGGTATATTTTAATAATTCGGACATTTCCGCATGCTGCGATACAACATATGTTTATTTTTATTTACACGTTTTTTTTATTTTTTATTCTTGGAAATGCCAGGTGATTCAAACTTTTATTAGGGGGAGGGATCATTGAAAGGGTTAATGATTTTTTTTACACTTTTCTTATGCAATATTATAGCTCCTATAGGGGGCTATAACATTGCATTAACTGATCTTTTACACTGATTGATCCATCTCCATAGGAATGGATCAATCAGTGTTTTCGGCGATTGAATGCTCAAGCCTGAATCTCAGGCTTGAAGCATTCATTCGACGATCGGACAGCGCAAGAGAAGGTAAGAAGACCTCCTCCTGTGCTACAGCTGTTCGGGATGCCGCGATTATACCGCGGTGATCCCGAACAGCTCCCTGAGCTAGCCGGGCACTTTTACTTTCGTTTTTAGCCACGTGGCTCAGCTTTGAGCGCGCGACTAAAGGGTTAATAGCGCGCGGCACCGCGATCAGTGCCGCTCGCTATTAGAGGCGCATCCCGGCTTCACTATGACGCCGGGCCCGCCGCGATATGATCCGTGTAACCCCGCGTTATATCACGGGAGCGGGACTAGGGGCGTAAGTTTACACCCGTGGTCCTTAACAGGTTAAAATGTTACCCTGCTTAAATAGGTTTCATTTTGTTTTACTTCCGGAAAAAATCATAACTACATGCACAAAAATTAATATGTTTAAAAATGTCCTCTTCTGACCCCTATAACTTTAATTTTTCTGCATACAGGGATGTCTGAAGGCTCACTTTTTGTGCCATGATCTGAAGTTTTTATTGGTACCATTTTTGTTTGGATCAGACTTTTTCATCGCTTTTTATTCTTTTTTATGGCATAAAAAGTGACCAAAAATACGCTATGTTGGACTTTGGAATTTATGTACGCAATTGACCGTGCGGTTTAATTAACGATATATTGGGACTATAACATGCAATACATTGATTGCATACACTGATCAATGCTATGCCATAGCAATGCATTAATCTGTGTTTTCAGCGCTCGATTTCTCCAGCCTGCATCTCAGGCTTGAAGCAATCAATCACCGATCGAACTCCGAGGAAGAAGGTAGGGACCCTCCTCGTGTGTCCTCAGCTGACCAGGAGACTGAGCTGCCGGGATGTATTTTTTTTTTACATTTTAGACGCGGGATCAATTATGATTGCCGCATATAAGGTGTTAATACGGGACATCACCGCGATCGGTAATGTCCGGTATTAGCCACAGGTCCCGGCTGTTGCTAAGTGCCGGGACCGACCCGATATGATGCGGGGTCACGGGGATTGTCCTTAAGAGGTTAAATAGGCTAATCTATAACATATTAATTGGTATTCCTAATGACCAGGAATACCTGGTCCTGAAGGAGTTACAGGGTGTTGCACATCTTGGTGGACTCACTACCAGAGGCCCCAAAGAACCTGAAAAATTAGGACAGCATGCAAAAAATGTTATGCAAAGGGCATACACTAGCTCTAGTGTCACAGACTGGAAGCAATGTTTCAGACCCTAATGGTCTTTTATCAGGCTGATAGGTGCAGGGTAATAGGTACCAGCTACTTCAGGAGACATTGGTCCAAGCTACCTCACCCTTATTACCTTGGTAAAAGGTTTAAAACATCACTTCCTGTTTGTTAGAGAAAAGCTATAAGGCTAAGTCTCCACTTGTTTTTTTTTTTTTTTTGCAAAACGCAAAGAAAAACGCCAATTCTGCCACATGGCGTTTTTTTGGTCAAAAAATGCTTTGGCCAGATGTTAGCTGTAAGTCAATGAGAAATCACAAATTTCGAATTCCACTTTGCGTTTTTTCACTTTGGCGTTTTTTAATCCTTTTGGCGTTTTTCACTTTTTCTGCGTTTTTTTCCGCTCTTTGGCGTTTTGAAAAAAAGCTGTAGTTCCCTCAAACCAGCGTTTTTTGTCAAAATCGTGGCGTTTTGCTCCAATAGAAGTCTATGGGAGTGAGAAAGCGCCATGAAAAACGGTATGTGGATTTTAACTTTGGCGTTTTTGCAGGCAGTTTTTAATCTTTTTTGGACTTTAACGATCCAAAAAAGTGATGTGGATAGCTGTTTTTAATAAAATTTCGTAGGGTACCATAAAAATTTTTTTTTTCAAAAATATGCAGTAGTGAAGGAAAAAATTGTATCTATGATTGGCCAGATGGTTCCAGCCAATCACAGCTCATTGTGAGAAATACATTATACAGGAGTATATACATTATACAGGAGGATCACAGCGGGTGTCAGGAGTGATAACCCGCAGTGATCTTTCCATAACTGCAGGTAATACTACTCCCAACATGGAGTACACTCTGCCTCATGCTGGGAGCTGTAGTACCTGCATTAATAGACAGATCGCAGCGGGTGTCAGAAGTTACACTTGCTGCAATCTGTCTATTAATACAGGTACTACAGCTCCCAGCATGGAGCAGAGTGTGCTCCATGTTGGGAGTAGTAGTGCCTGCTTAAGGACACATCACAGTGGATGTCACTACTGACACTCTCTGTGATCGTCCTGTCTATAGCAGAGATGGAGCTGCTGTATGCATTTCTCACATCCCTGCTCTGCACTGTACTTCGGGCCGGCCACTCATTCATTCATCTTTTCCTCAGAGCTGTGATTGGCTGAAACCATCCAGCCAATCACAGCTCTGGGTGGGAAATATGAATTTCTGTTGACATCAGTGGCCGGAGTATAGTGCAGAGAGGCGAGCGATGTATAGACCCGCTCGCTTCTCTGCTATATTATGGACGATATATGTCTATAGTACAGGTACTATCACTCCCAGCATGGAACAGTCTGTTCCATGCTGGGAGTAGTAGTGCTACATAAAAAATGTTAAAAATGTATTAAAAAAAAAGTGAAACACACACTTTATTAAAAATAATAAAAATTGGGTTATAAAATATATACATTGCGTTTAATAAGAATTTTTCCATCACTGCTGCATCCTTTTTTTTTTTGGTACCCAAAAAATTTTGGGTACCAAAAAAAAAAAAACGCCAAGGTGCAATTTCCACACAAATGAAAAAAACACCAGAAAAAAACGCAAAAAAAAACCCAAGAAAAAACGCATGATGACGTCACTTTTTAATCCCTAAAAACGCAGTGCAAAAAAACAGGTGGAGACTTAGCCTAAGAAGATCTGCAACTTATTTCCATACCATTTTACCATATTTTTCTACTCTTTGAATTTCTGTTACTTGTCAAAGGTCATTTTGTCAAAGGGTGCATTCACACCATGTTTTTGCATAACAGCTCCCGTATAATTTCAATGTGAAAACCGTATGGAACCATATTGAAAACCATATGCATTGACTCTCCATTAAAAACTGTATGCCAAACGATGCATCCGGTTGCATCTGTTTTGGGTCTTTTACATTTTTTTGGTCCCAGTGAAAACCAGTATTGAAACGTGTACTTTTTTTTTAACAAGGGAGTCAACGGGAACCGTAGAGAAACGTATGTGGGTACGGTTCCATCCAGTTTGCACCATACGGTTTTTGACTTTGCACATTTTTTTTCTTGGAATTTCAATCAAACAAGTGAAACTTTATTGATAATGGAGTAAAAAGTTAAAAAGTATACATTTTTGTTCTTAAAAAATGGATGCAACCGGACATCATTTTTCAAACCGTATACGTTTTTTAACCGTATAGGGGTTAAAATTTGTACTCACAGTTTTATACAGTTTAGTCTGGTTTTGAGGAAACCATTTTTCATCAAAAACCTGATACGGGAATTGTATTGCAAATCGTGGTGTGAATGCACCCATAGTGATAATGGTGGCCATGGTTCTGGAAAGCTGAAGGATCCAGGTTTGGAAAAAGTGTATCACTAATACTTACTGACTACATGAACAGGGCACTTGGTGCATTGAATAAAACAGTGTGCAAGTAAAGTGGTACAGTATTTGTCCATTTGGAGTGGTGTTCCAATTAACCATGTACATAGCAAAGTCACCTCTTTACTGGCTTCTAACTACACGCAATACTGAATAACTACAGGAATTAACTTAATTTTGTATGATGAAAATGAGTCTTATTTGCATACTATTTCTGAGTGCCGGAAATCTCTCCTATATGATTAAGAGGATTACAATTAGAGAAGGTGTAAGAATATTATTAAATATTCACCTTGGCTAAATATAAACTGGAGGACCACAATGACAAGAATAACCTCCCTTCCCAATGACAGGGCTATGTGCTATTATCAGGAAACAAGAAGGAACTAAAATGGAGTATGGGATGTGTTATATCTTGGCTGGCTTAGGGAGATGGCAATTTATTGGAACATTTTCACACCACATTCAATATAATTATATTTCATGGTGAGAGACTTATTGGGAGTGGGACAAACTGCATTTCTGGGGAGGGGGGGAACAACCTATATGGGGCATTACATACAGGGGTACCTACCTGCAGAGGGGTTGAAACTATAAATATGGGAGTCTATATACAGTGGGAACTATCTGGCATTTTACACAAACTGTAAAACTGGACAATTTGGTTGTGGAAGGGTACTGTGGGCATTAGGGTAAAAAAAAAAAAAAAAAAAAAAGAATATATTCCAGCAGTCCATGTGTCAGCATGAATGGACTCCTATTAGTCAGTAAGAGCTGGAGGGATTATACCTACAGAATAAATATTCTGGCAATGGTTGCCACAGTGTAACATTTTCAGAATAGTAAGTAATTAAAATGGAGAAGACATATTCATACATGGACTCCAACAAATGAATCCATTAAGGGTTAATATGAACTAACTTGGTAACACATGTATGTTGCAGAACCTAAAATAATTGCCGGTGTCTACATAGTGTACCAACGTAGGAAACAAAATAAATACCACATATCCTATTACTTATCACATATCCTATTAATTCACATAAATGTTGGCATACATAATGTGTGAATTACAAAAGGCCGGGGTCTGCATATTAACTTGGCATAGGTACACAGTTATAACAAAAATTACATACGTAATTAAGCAGATAAAAACAGGTGCTTCAACGGCTATGATAGAAGTCAGTCTTGCAGAGTATACAGAAAAGGGTGTATCGATATACCACCGGTGCCATTTTGCTGGAGGTTTGAGCAAGCTGGAAGAAATTGTCATGATGATCTTTGCTGGATGGAGAGGAAAAATAAAAGTGAATGACTGCGATCAGAGAATGCGTCACCTGTGAGTCCCCAGATGTAACTGCACTATAATCACTTATATGGTCTATAGTGATAATAAAAGTTGTTAACCCCTTAAGGACTCAGCGCTTTTCTTTTTTTGCATTTTAATTTTTTCCTCATCACCTTCTAAAAATCATAACGCTTTCAATTTTGCACATAAAATTCCATTTGATGGCTTATTTTTTGTGCCACCAATTCTACTTTGCAGTAACATTAGTCATTTTACCAAAAAATCCACGGTGAAACAGAAAAAAAAATCATTGTGCGACAAAATTGAAGAAAAAAATTTCATTTTGTAATTTTGGGGGACTTCCGTTTCTACAGAGTGCATTTTTAGGTAGAAATGACACCTGATCTTTATTCTGTAGGTCCATATGGTTAAAATGATACCCTACTTATATAGATTGAATATTGTCGTACTTCTGAAAAAAATCATAACTACATGCAGGAAAATGTATACGTTAAAAATGATCATTCTGACCCCTATAACTTTTTTATTTTTCCGCTTATGGGCCGGTAATTTTTTGCGCTGTGTTCTGAAGTTTTTATCGGTACCATTTTTGTATTGATCGGACTTTTTGATCACTTTTTATTCATTTTTTCATGATATAAAAAGTGACAAAAAATACACCATTTTGGACTTTGGAATTTTTTGCGCGTACGCCATTGACCGTGCGGTTTAATTAATAATATATTTTTATAGTTCAGACATTACTGCACGTGGCGATACCACATATGTTTATTTTTATTTACACCGTTTTTTTTATGGGAATAGGGTGATGATTCAAACTTTTATTAGGGAAATGGTTAAATGACCTTCATTAACTTTTTTTCCCACTTTTTTTTTGCAGTGTTATAGCTATAACACTGCACACACTGATCTTTTACACTGATCCCTGCAAAGCCATAGCTTTGCATGGATCAGCGTTATAGGGGGTTGATTGCTTTGATCGCCGCCTCTAAAGGGTTAATAGCACGCGACACAACGATCGGTGCAGCGCACTATTAGCCCGAGGTCCCGGCTATCATAAGCCACCGGGACCGACCCGGTATGATACGGGGTCACGGCATGACCCCATTTTAAATACCGGGACTGGGCGCATGGCGTAAAAGTACGCCCTGCGTCCTTAAGAGGTTAAGGTATGGTGGTAATATTCAGACAGGTAGTATTATGTAGAGATATAGGGGCATCACTGGATATGCATGCACTGCAGTCACTTACATGGTCTGTCAGGGTAATCATAGCAGTTGTTGTTTTCATCTTAAGAGGTCCTCCTAAACTCAGGTGACAGGTTGACAACATTATTGCTGTTAAAGGGAACTCTGATCTTAGTTTAAAAAATGTCATCTGGACCCACCCTGTTAGGCTAAGTTTTTTATTGTGCTCTGGGTCCATTTGTCTCTTTGTTTATGCCGAACAGACCTCAAAATGGGTCACAGCACAACTGACGCTACTGGGTCACCCCGGGGATCCCGACGGATCCCATTGACATGAATGAGGTTTGTCAGGGATCTCCAGTCCTATTAAATATGATCAAGAGAAATGGGAGACCCCTAGAGCTAAATTTCAAGTGTTATTGAATAGGGTCTGAATACCTTTGCCCATGCAAAATTTTTAGTTGTCTTATTTTTTTTAATAAATTTGTAAAAATGTCAAAAATTCTGTTTATACCTTGTCACTAGCTGAGTACCCGGCGTTGCCCAGTTTTTCCTTCCTCATCCTTGTTGGGGAGGAAAATCAACAGAGGAGGAAGCTTTTGACTTCATATCCCATCCCCATATATTGTTGTCAAATCCCGACCCCATATCCCATCCTCATACCCTGACCTCCTATCCCGTCCTTCTATCTCGACCTCCTGTCCCGACCTCCTATCCCGTCCTCCTATCTCTACCTCCTATCCCGACCTTCTATTCCGTCCTCCTATCTCCACCTCATATCCCAACCTCCTATCCCCTCCTCCCATCTCGACCTCCTATCCCGACCTCCTATCCCATCCTCATATCCCTACCTCCTATCCCGTCCTCCTATCTCCACCTCCTATCCCGTCCTCATATTCTGACCTCCTAACTCAACCTTCTAACTCGACCTCCTATCCTGTCCTATCTCCACCTCCTATCCTGTCATCCTATCTCGATCTCTTATCTTGACCTCCTATCCCGTCCTCCTAACCCGTTCTCCTATCTCCACCTCCTATCCTGTACTCTTATCCCGACCTCCTATCCCGACCTCCTATCCCGACCTCCTATCCCGACCCGTAATATGTGCACCAGGTATTGAAATATCTCCAGCCGTACGGAAGTTATGTGAGAACATACATTTCCCATTGATTTTCATGGGACTTTAAACAAAAACTCCGACCCTCACAAATGGAGGTGGTTAAGAGTTAAATTAACTATCCTATATTTTAAGTGGACATATAACTAACATGTGACCAAGTATTATCGAAATATCTCCAGCCGTTTGGAAGTTATGCAGTAACATATATTTCCCATAGAGTTGTATGGGACTTTAAACATAAACCCCGCCCCTGGCAAATGGGGGTGAGTAAGGGTTCAATTACCTATCCTATGTTTGTTATTGACATATAAGTAACATGTGTGCCAAGTTTCATGTTAATATCTTTAGCTGTTTGGACGTTTTTGTGGAACATACATACATACATACATACACACACACACACACACACACACACACACACACACTGAGTTTTATATATATAGATTATGGTTTATTGAGTGCAGAATGATGGGGGAAACTTGACATTTTTTTTATTTAGATTATTTATAAAATCCACAATTTAACAACATGTAAAAAGTCAAAGGGACTTTCCGAAAGCATTGTACAAAATGATAATAATGACCAAAATAATAGTAACAATAAGCAGAATAATAAACAATATTAACAGTGCTTGTTGGGTATTCTTGACAAAATATATTTTCAAACTCCCAGAGCGGTGATGTTATTATCTATAATACCCTATGGGTTAATTACTGGCTATACATAGAATATAAACCCCTGAAGATGTACATGTTGAGAAATATTCTCACTTCAGGCGTTCAGAGACAATGCAAACATTAGAAAATGAAAAGATCAGAATGCATAGAAGAGATCAACATTTACACTTTCTCTTTAATATAACAACCAGAGAGGGTACAAGCAATAAAATCTAAACTCTTGTGACAAGTGTAAAGGTTTGTTTTTTTATTTTTCTTTCCAAGCTTCTGTAGAAGTAGTTAAATATGTATACATTCCTGGAGTGCATTTTTATTGAACTGTACATAAAGATTTGCATACCGGAGGAACAGTAGGTTAGTCTGGAAAAAAAAAACCATGGTGAATGCTGTATTCAGCTGAATTTGCTGCAGATATAATTTAGTAGCTATTTTGGTGTAAAAGCAAATGGTACGGTGGAGCTTATGGTGGTTGCCAAATTTATAAAAATAACCCTTTTATTTCTCAGCCATGTGTCAAGAGATGGAGCTAAGCTGCTCAAGTGCCAAAGCCTTGCACACCTTTTTATTCTTCTTCCAGCCTCTCCTTGACTGGCGTACAAGACTCTTTACATCAATCAAGGTGATGGAAAGCGAAGATGTGAAAGGCTTTGGCACTTCAGCAGCTGGGCTCCGCCTAATTGTCCCTTGGCTGATGAATAAAAAGGTGATTTTATAAGTTTGGCAACTACGATCAACACCAGGAAAGGTACAGTTTGCTTTTATACCCCAAAAGAGCCACCCAACAGTGTCTAAAAACACAAAGCAGAGGTGCTCCCTGTGGAGGATCACGCGTGCTAATGCCATACAGGGACATGGTCTCACTCCGGTTGTGTATCGACATACACAACAATGGTCAGCACGTGTGGAAGCAAGGATTATTGTGTTTGTCTGCAGCCTTCCCAGAAAAGCTTGTAAAGCTTGATTCTCAGACGCTGACAGGAGCAAAGAGGCTTCAGGTAGGTAGGTTCAGGTATAAAAAGCTTTATTCAGCCAAGATGCAGCGCGTTTCACTGCGCAGGCGCAGCTTCCTCAGGCATCAGCCAAGATGCAACGCGTTTCACTGCCCAGGCGCAGTGAAACGCGTTGCATCTTGGCTGAATAAAGCTTTTTATACCTGAACCTACCTACCTGAAGCCTCTTTGTTCCTGTCAGCACCTGAGAATCCCTACTTTTTATGCAGTTCACTGGGTCTTACCACCCAACAGTGTTTGGAACTCTTGGCAACAAATAGAGTTGACAGATCTCCTATAAAAGTTGAGAGGAACCTTCATGACTGAGTGTCATTTATTTTCAATGAAATTGCACTAAACAACTGAACCCTTATTATATGTTCACACTATTAAAATACATTTCATATCTGTTTACATCCCTTTATTATTTAATGTGTCCCAGACAGCTTAATCATGTTACTGGAATTCTGACATTCTGTTCATTATAGGTTGTGCATCCAGTGTTATTTCTTAACCATTGAAAGTGTTTAGTGCCATCTATTGGAACTGTAATGCAGTAAACTCTCATTGGTACACATTTCAGTCTATTGGAGACTGCAGTGTTCGCACGGTCTTATTATTCAGTAGGAATCTCCAGGCGGAAATTTTCTAATGTGCACCCAGTTGTATGGAGTCATAACAGATCAATGAGCGATGCTGCACCTCTGCATGCTTCCATTTTCATATAGAAAAGTACAGCTAATGTCTTCAAATGGAATTATGGAGAAAAACAAACTATGCCATGTCCCATCTGATCCTATATTTTGCAGCCATTTGGTCACAAGAGTATAAGGCTAGGTTTCCACATGTTTTTTTCTGGCATTTTTTTTTTTTTAGAAAACTGCCACTGCAGTTTTTGAGCCAAAGTCAAAATGGGAACCAGTAGGAAGAAGTATAAGTCGTTCCTCTCTTGCTTATGCCAGTGTAGAAGTATTAATATTGAAATCTGTTTTTATGATACAGGTATGAATTTCTGATGGAATTATCAAAGGCTAATAACAATTCCTTTGTACATGAATTTATTCTCACCGGCTTCTCTGGAAGACCTGATCTGAGAATATTTTTGAGCCTGTTGTTTTTATGTTTTTATTTTACTTCTATTTTGGGGAATGGTGGAATATTGTTTCTTGTGTCTCATAATGTCAAATTTCATGTTCCAATGTACTTCTTCATAAGTAACTTGTCTCTTATCGATCTTGTGTATTCTTCTGATATCGTTCCAAAAATTATTGTTGGTCTCCTTTTTGATCAAAGGTCTATTTCCTATCTCGGCTGTGCCATACAGCTTTTCCTTTACTGTGCTCTTGGGAGTACTGAATGTATCCTTTTTGCTGTTATGGCTTATGACCGTTATATGGCAATCTGTAGTCCATTACACTACAATTTAATAATGCAGAAGAAGACATGCCTGAGACTTGTGCTTGTAGCTTATATCCCCGGTTTCCTGCATTCTCTTATAGAGATTTGTTGCACCTTCCGTCTTTCCTTCTGTGATTCGAACGTCCTCCATCATTTTGTCTGTGATTTCCCTCCTTTATTAAGGATCTCCTGTTCAGACACTACAATAAATGAAATGATTATATTTATTTGTTCATCTTCTATCATTATGCCGTGTATTATATTCATTCTAGTGTCATATGGCTCCATTTTTATTGTGATTCTAAAAATAACAAGTGCAGGAGGAAGACAGAAAGCGTTTTCTACATGTACCTCTCATATCACTGCAGTGATATTATTTTATGGCACATTGCTCTCTGTTTATGTCAGCCCTAAATCTCCATCTTCTACAGACAATGTGCATGCAGCCACAATCTTTTATACTGTGGTCTTACCAATGTTAAATCCAATGATTTACAGTTTGAGAAACAAAGACATAAAATCTGCCCTAAAATCAACTATTGTAGGGATATGTAATCAAGTAGGAATACATAAATAAAGAAACAAAAATTAATTGAATGAATAAATAAATACATATTTTTAAGTTGTAGAAATCAAAAATGAATGAATTGCCCCAAGTTCTTCATCTGACATCAGCAATCCCAGGATAGGTCACTCCAGAGCGCTGAGATATGTCTGTAAGACCACAAGTCTGATGACTCTAACTGACAGCACAAGTACCAGTGGGTGGACTAAGACTAAACGGTCATAGTATGGGTGCAAAAATGTCTTTATTACGGATATGTGAATCCAACTAAGGGGTAGGGTTACATGTGTATTTTGCTGTGCATTTGCACTTTTCCTACATTTTGCTTTTTTTTGTTTTTACACATGCTCTGATGTGTCTGGTTTTCCTCAGCTCAAATCCACCACATTGTCTGTGGAACCTTAGTAAATATGTTGGGTTTTTGTGAAAATGTTGGGGACATGCCCGTTTTTGGTGACCACGCCACCTTTTCCGGATGGCCATGACCTTTTTTTGTTTTTTCTTAGTAAAATGGAGAGTTGGTTGGGTTTTCAAATCTGGTGCAGGCGCACAACATGACAAAACATGTCAGGTTTACAAAAGTAAATCAGGGCCATTGACTTCAATGTGTGGGAAAATGTGCAGCAGCAAATACACAGCAAAATACTGCATGTGGGACCCTGCCCTATGTATTTAATGAAATTTATATTTTATATAATGACATTTTAATTAATTTTTAAACAGAGATCCATTTATGTGGGCGGGCAGGGTACTAAAAATGTAGACAACAATAATAAAAATGTAGTGTATATGTGTTTTTCACTTTTTTTAAAATATTTTTAGGTAGTACTTCTACTCCCAGCATGGAACACACTGTTCTATGATGGGAGTAGTAGTTCCTGTACTAATAGACAGATCCACCTGGGTGTCACTCCTGACACCTGATGCAATCGTCCATAATATAGCAGATATGCGGAGTGGCTCTATACAGCACTCGCATCTCTGCACTATACTCTGGGCCGGCCAGTGATATGAATAGAAATTCACATCACTCGTTCATATTTTCTGCCCAGAGTGGGGATTGGCCGGATGGTGGCAGCCAATCCCTGCTCTCAGCGGGTAATATGAATGGTGAGTGTCCAGCCGGAGTACAGAGCAGAGATGCAAGCACAGGAGAAAGCAGTTCCTCATGTCAGGGATGAAGGATTATTGTAGCAGGTGTCAGGGGGTGTTAAGGACCTAGGGCGTACCTGTACATCCTGAGTCCGCTCCCGTTGTATAACGCGGGGCCACGGCATGGCCTCTAACAACGTCTGGGACTCGTGGCTAATAGTGTGTGGAACTGATCGTGGTGCCGTGCGCTATTAACCCTTTAGATGCGGCGTTCAAAGTTGAACGCTGCGTCTGAAGTGAAAGTAAACTACCCCCGACTAGCTCAGCGGGCTGTTTGGGATCGCCGCAGTGAAATTGTGGCATCCCGATCAGCTGTAGGACAGCAGGAGGGTCCCTTACTTTGCATCCTGGTGTCCGATCGCCGAATAACTGCTCAGTGCCTGAGATCCAGGCATGAGCATTCAAGCGGCAGAATCATCGATCAATGGTTTCCTATGAGAAACCATTGATCAATGGAAAAAAAATCACCCCCCTTTTCCTATAAAAAAAAAACTGTGTGAATAGAAATAAACATGTGGTATCGCCTTGTGTGGGAATGTCCGAATTATAAAAATATATAATTAATTAAACCGCACGGTCAATGTCGTATGCGCAAAAAAATTCCAAAGTCCAAAATAGTGTATTTTTTGATCACTTTTTAAATCATGAAAAATGAATAAAAAGCAATCAAAAAGTCCGATCAATACAAAAATGGTACCAGTAAAAACTTCAGATCATGGTGCAAAAATGAGCACTCATAGCGCCCCATATGCAGAAATATAAAAAAGTTATAGTGGTCAGAAGATGACAATTTTAAACATATACATTTTCCTGCATGTACCGTATTTATCGGGTATACCACGTACCGGCCTATAACACGCACCCTCATTTTACCAAGGATATTTGGGTAAAAAAAGTTTTTTACCCAAATATCCATGGTAAAATGAGGGTGCGTGTGTGCGCGTGTATACCCCGATACACCCCCAGGAAAGGCAGGGGGAGAGAGACCGTCGCTGCCCGCTTCTCTCCCCCTGCCTTTCCTGTGGTCTAGAGCCCTGCTGCCGGCCCTTCTCTCCCCCTGGCTATTGGCGCCGCTGCCCGTTCTGTCCCCCTGACTATCGGTGCCGGCGCCCCATTGCCGGCGCCGATAGCCAGGGGGAGAGAAGCGGCGCCGACAGCCAGGGGGAGAGAAGGGGCAGCGGCACCCATTGCCGGCGCCGCTCCCCCGTTGCCCCCCCCCATCCCCGGTGGCATAATTACCTGTTGCCGGGGTCGGGTCCGCGCTGCTTCAGGCCTCCGGCGTGCGTCCCCTGCGTCGTTGCTATGCACGGCGCGGCGCACTGACGTCATGCGCCGCGCCGTGCAGCGCATAGCAACGACGCAGGGGACGCATGCCGGAGGCCTGCAGCAGCGCGGACCCGACCCCAGCAACAGGTAATTATGCCACCGGCAATGGGGCGCCGGCACCGATAGTCAGGGGGACAGAACGGGCAGCGGCGCCGATAGCCAGGGGGAGAGAAGGGCCGGCAGCAGGGCTCTAGACCCCAGGAAAGGCAGGGGGAGAGAAGCGGGCAGCGACGGCCTCTCTCCCCCTGCCTTTCCTGGGGGTGTATCGGGGTATACACGCGCACACACGCACCCTCATTTTACCATGGATATTTGGGTAAAAAACTTTTATTTACCCAAATATCCTTGGTAAAATTAGGGTGCATGTTATAGGCCGGTGCGTGGTATACCCCGATAAATACGGTACATCTTTTTTTTTGCGTGCTATGCAAGGTTTGCAGAAATTTTAAGGTAGTAGAACATAGGAACACCCCCAAATTACCCAATTTTAAAAACTAGACCCCTCAAGGTATTCGCTAGGGGGTACAGTGAGTATTTTAACACCATAGTTAAATTTTACACCATAATTTTATAAAGTCAGCGTAAAAAATTTGAAATTTGCCTTTTTTCACAAATGTATCATTTGTGGGGCCTATTTTTTGTACATCACTTCTGATATTGCAAGAAATGCACACTATATTTTATTAAGCTGCTCGGCCCGATAGCCAGGGGGAGAGAAGGGCCGGCAGCAGGGCTCTAGACCCCAGGAAAGGCAGGGGGAGAGAAGCAGGCAGCAACGGCCTCTCTCACCCTGCCTTTCCTGGGGGTGTATCGGCATATAACACGCACATAGACTTTAGGCAAAAAATGTTAGCCTAAAAAGTGCGTGTTATACGCCGATAAATACGGTAGTTCTGATTTTTTCCAGAGGTACGACAAAATCAAACCTACATAAGTAGGGTATCATTTTAATCATATGGACCTACAGAATAAAGAGAAGGTGTCATTTTTACCGAAAAATGTACTGTGTAGAAACAGAAGCCCCCAAAATTTAAAAAAATGCTTTTTTTTCCTTCAATTTTGTCTCACAAATCTGCTTGTCTTGGGAACTGCAAAGAGTAGAAGACATTTGCTATTGGGATTTGCTTCTACTCTGGACAGTTCCCGAGACAGGTGTCATCAGAGTGCACTTACAAAAGAACAACTCAACTTCAGCAGCTCATAAATACTTACTGAAAGGACTAAGATTTTTTAATTGAAGTAATTTACAAATCTCAACGCAAAACGAAGATGTGATTGTTACGCCGAGCGCTCCGGGTCCCCGCTCCTCCCCGGAGCGCTCGCTTCTCTCTCGCTACCGCAGCGCTCCGGGCTGCTCCACTGACCCGGTGCGCTGCGATACCGTCTCCAGCCGGGATGCGATTCGCGATGCGGGTAGCGCCCGCTCGCGATGCGCATCCCGGCTCCCGTACCTGACTCGCTCTCCGTCTGTCCTGTCCCGGCGCGCGCGGCCCCGCTCCCTAGGGCGCGCGCGCGCCGGGTCTCTGCGATTTAAAGGGCCACTGCGCCGCTGATTGGCGCAGTGGTTCCAATTAGTGTGTTCACCTGTGCACTCCCTATTTATACCTCACTTCCCCTTCACTCCCTCGCCGGATCTTGTTGCCATTGTGCCAGTGAAAGCGTTTCCTTGTGTGTTCCTAGCCTGTGTTCCAGACCTCCTGCCGTTGCCCCCGACTACGATCCTTGCTGCCTGCCCCGACCTTCTGCTACGTCCGACCTTGCTTCTGTCTACTCCCTTGTACCGCGCCTATCTTCAGCAGTCAGAGAGGTTGAGCCGTTGCTAGTGGATACGACCTGGTCACTACCGCCGCAGCAAGACCATCCCGCTTTGCGGCGGGCTCTGGTGAAAACCAGTAGTGACTTAGAACCGATCCACTAGCACGGTCCACGCCAATCCCTCTCTGGCACAGAGGATCCACTACCTGCCAGCCGGCATCGTGACAGTAGATCCGGCCATGGATCCCGCTGAAGTTCCTCTGCCAGTTGTCGCCGACCTCACCACGGTGGTCGCCCAGCAGTCACAACAGATAGCGCAACAAGGCCAACAGCTGTCTCAACTGACCGTGATGCTACAGCAGCTACTACCACAGCTTCAGCAATCATCTCCTCCGCCAGCTCCTGCACCTCCTCCACAGCGAGAGGCCGCTTCTGGTCTACGACTATCCTTGCCGGATAAATTTGATGGGGACTCTAAATTCTGCCGTGGCTTTCTTTCCCAATGTTCCCTGCACTTGGAGATGATGTCGGACCAGTTTCCTACTGAAAGGTCTAAGGTGGTTTTCGTAGTCAGCCTTCTGTCTGGAAAAGCTCTGTCATGGGCCACACCGCTCTGGGACCGCAATGACCCCGTCACTGCCTCTATACACTCCTTCTTCTCGGAAATTCGAAGTGTCTTTGAGGAACCTGCCCGAGCCTCTTCTGCTGAGACTGCCCTGTTGAACCTGGTCCAGGGTAAATCTTCCGTTGGCGAGTACGCCGTACAATTCCGTACTCTTGCTTCAGAATTATCCTGGAATAATGAGGCCCTCTGCGCGACCTTTAAAAAAGGCCTATCCAGCAACATTAAAGATGTTCTGGCCGCACGAGAAATCCCTGCTAACCTACATGAACTCATCCGTCTTGCCACTCGCATTGACATGCGTTTTTCCGAAAGGCGTCAGGAGCTCCGCCAGGATATGGACTTTGTTCGCACAAGGCGTTTTTTCTCCCCGGCTCCTCTCTCCTCTGGTCCCCTGCAATCCGTTCCTGTGCCTCCCGCCGTGGAGGCTATGCAGGTCGACCGGTCTCGCCTGACACCTCAAGAGAGGACACGACGCCGCATGGAGAATCTCTGCCTGTACTGTGCCAGTACCGAACACTTCCTGAAGGATTGTCCTATCCGTCCTCCCCGCCTGGAAAGACGTACGCTGACTTCGCACAAAGGTGTGACAGTCCTTGATCTCTACTCTGCTTCTCCACGTCTTACTGTGCCTGTGCGGATATCTGCCTCTGCCTTCTCCTTCTCTACTATGGCCTTCTTGGATTCCGGATCTGCAGGAAATTTTATTTTGGCCTCTCTCGTCAACAGGTTCAACATCCCAGTGACCAGTCTCGCCAGACCCCTCTACATCAATTGTGTAAACAATGAAAGATTGGACTGTACCATACGTTTCCGCACGGAGCCCCTTCTAATGTGCATCGGACCTCATCACGAGAAGATTGAATTTTTGGTCCTCCCCAATTGCACTTCCGAAATCCTCCTTGGACAACCCTGGCTTCAACTCCATTCCCCAACCCTGGATTGGTCCTCTGGGGAGATCAAGAGTTGGGGGCCCTCTTGTTTCAAGGACTGCCTAAAACCGGTTCCCAGTACCCCTTGCCGTGACTCTGTGGTTCCCCCTGTAACCGGTCTCCCTAAGGCCTATATGGACTTTGCGGATGTTTTTTGCAAAAAACAAGCTGAGACTCTACCTCCTCACAGGCCTTATGATTGTCCTATTGACCTCCTCCCGGGCACTACTCCACCCCGGGGCAGAATCTATCCTCTGTCCGCCCCAGAGACTCTTGCTATGTCGGAGTACATCCAGGAAAATTTAAAAAAAGGCTTTATCCGTAAATCCTCCTCTCCTGCCGGAGCCGGATTTTTCTTTGTGTCCAAAAAAGATGGCTCTCTACGTCCTTGCATTGACTACCGCGGTCTTAATAAAATCACGGTAAAGAACCGCTACCCCCTACCCCTCATCTCTGAACTCTTTGATCGCCTCCAAGGTGCCCACATCTTTACCAAACTGGACTTAAGAGGTGCTTATAATCTTATCCGCATCAGAGAGGGGGATGAATGGAAAACGGCATTTAACACTAGAGATGGACACTTTGAGTATCTGGTCATGCCCTTTGGCCTGTGCAACGCCCCTGCCGTCTTCCAAGACTTTGTTAATGAAATTTTTCGTGATCTCTTATACTCCTGTGTTGTTGTATATCTGGACGATATCCTGATTTTTTCTGCCAATCTAGAAGAACACCGCCAGCATGTCCGTATGGTTCTTCAGAGACTTCGTGACAATCAACTTTATGCCAAGATAGAGAAATGTCTGTTTGAATGCCAATCTCTTCCTTTCCTAGGATACTTGGTCTCTGGCCAGGGACTACAAATGGATCCAGACAAACTCTCTGCCGTCTTAGATTGGCCACGCCCCTCCGGACTCCGTGCTATCCAACGTTTTTTGGGGTTCGCCAATTATTACAGGCAATTTATTCCACATTTTTCTACCGTTGTGGCCCCTATCGTGGCTTTAACCAAAAAAAATGCCAATCCCAAGTCTTGGCCTCCTCAAGCGGAAGACGCCTTTAAACGGCTCAAGTCTGCCTTTTCTTCGGCTCCCGTGCTCTCCAGACCGGACCCATCTAAACCCTTCCTATTGGAGGTTGATGCCTCCTCTGTAGGAGCTGGAGCGGTCCTTCTACAAAAAAATTCTTCCGGGCATGCTGTTACGTGTGGTTTTTTTTCTAGGACCTTCTCTCCGGCGGAGAGGAACTACTCCATCGGGGATCGAGAGCTTCTAGCCATTAAATTAGCACTTGAGGAATGGAGGCATCTGCTGGAGGGATCAAGATTTCCAATTATTATTTACACCGATCACAAGAACCTCTCCTATCTCCAGTCTGCCCAACGGCTGAATCCTCGCCAGGCCAGGTGGTCTCTGTTCTTTGTCCGATTTAATTTTGAAATTCACTTTCGGCCTGCCGATAAGAACATTAGGGCCGATGCTCTCTCTCGTTCCTCGGATGCCTCGGAAGTTGAACTCTCTCCGCAACACATCATTCCTCCTGACTGCCTGATTTCCACTTCTCCAGCCTCCATCAGGCAAACTCCTCCAGGAAAGACCTTCGTCTCTCCACGCCAACGCCTCGGAATCCTCAAATGGGGTCACTCCTCCCATCTCGCAGGTCATGCAGGCATCAAGAAATCTGTGCAACTCATCTCTCGCTTCTATTGGTGGCCGACTCTGGAGACGGATGTCGTGGACTTTGTGCGAGCCTGCACTGTCTGTGCCCGGGATAAGACTCCTCGCCAGAAGCCCGCTGGTTTTCTTCATCCTCTGCCTGTCCCCGAACAGCCTTGGTCTCTGATTGGTATGGATTTTATTACAGACCTACCCCCATCCCGTGGCAACACTGTTGTTTGGGTGGTCGTTGATCGATTCTCCAAGATGGCACATTTCATCCCTCTTCCTGGTCTTCCTTCAGCGCCTCAGTTGGCTAAACAATTTTTTGTACACATTTTTCGTCTTCACGGGTTGCCCACACAGATAGTCTCGGATAGAGGCGTCCAATTCGTGTCAAAATTCTGGAGGGCTCTCTGTAAACAACTCAAGATTAAATTAAACTTTTCTTCTGCATATCATCCTCAATCCAATGGACAAGTAGAAAGAATTAACCAGGTCTTGGGTGATTATTTACGACATTTTGTTTCCTCCCGCCAGGATGATTGGGCAGATCTTCTACCATGGGCCGAATTCTCGTATAACTTTAGAGTCTCTGAATCTTCCTCCAAATCCCCATTTTTCGTGGTGTACGGCCGTCACCCTCTTCCCCCCCTCCCTACTCCCTTGCCCTCTGGTTTGCCCGCTGTAGATGAAGTGACTCGTGATCTTTCCACCATATGGAAAGAGACCCAAGATTCTCTTTTACAGGCTTCATCTCGCATGAAAAAGTTTGCCGATAAGAAAAGAAGTGCTCCCCCCATTTTTGCTCCCGGAGACAAGGTATGGCTCTCCGCTAAATATGTCCGCTTTCGTGTCCCCAGTTACAAACTGGGTCCAGGCTATCTTGGTCCTTTCAAAGTCTTGTGCCAAATTAATCCTGTCTCTTACAAACTTCTTCTTCCTCCTTCTCTCCGTATTCCTAATGCCTTTCATGTCTCTCTTCTTAAACCACTCATCATCAACCGTTTCTCTCCCAAATTAGTTTCTCCCACTCCTGTCTCCGGTTCTTCTGACGTCTTCTCAGTGAAAGAGATACTGGCCTCCAAGACGGTCAGAGGAAAAAGGTTCTTTTTGGTGGATTGGGAGGGCTGTGGACCTGAAGAGAGATCCTGGGAACCTGAGGACAACATCCTAGACAAAAGTCTGCTCCTCAGGTTCTCAGGCTCTAAGAAGAGGGGGAGACCCAAGGGGGGGGGTACTGTTACGCCGAGCGCTCCGGGTCCCCGCTCCTCCCCGGAGCGCTCGCTTCTCTCTCGCTACCGCAGCGCTCCGGGCAGCTCCACTGACCCGGTGCGCTGCGATACCGTCTCCAGCCGGGATGCGATTCGCGATGCGGGTAGCGCCCGCTCGCGATGCGCATCCCGGCTCCCGTACCTGACTCGCTCTCAGTCTGTCCTGTCCCGGCGCGCGCGGCCCCGCTCCCTAGGGCGCGCGCGCGCCTGGTCTCTGCGATTTAAAGGGCCACTGCGCCGCTGATTGGCGCAGTGGTTCCAATTAGTGTGTTCACCTGTGCACTCCCTATTTATACCTCACTTCCCCTTCACTCCCTCGCCGGATCTTGTTGCCATTGTGCCAGTGAAAGCGTTTCCTTGTGTGTTCCTAGCCTGTGTTCCAGACCTCCTGCCGTTGCCCCCGACTACGATCCTTGCTGCCTGCCCCGACCTTCTGCTACGTCCGACCTTGCTTCTGTCTACTCCCTTGTACCGCGCCTATCTTCAGCAGTCAGAGAGGTTGAGCCGTTGCTAGTGGATACGACCTGGTCACTACCGCCGCAGCAAGACCATCCCGCTTTGCGGCGGGCTCTGGTGAAAACCAGTAGTGACTTAGAACCGATCCACTAGCACGGTCCACGCCAATCCCTCTCTGGCACAGAGGATCCACTACCTGCCAGCCGGCATCGTGACAGTGATATTCGGCACTGCTCCTACTGGCTAAGCTGGACTGTGAGACGGGCGTACGACAAGGATAAACCAATAGAGATGTGGTGGTGCTCTGACATAGTGGCAAAGTTCAAATCTTCAATACAGTGGAGAGTTAGAAAAACATCGGCACTCACCAGTCTTCTCTTTAAAAGCTTCTTTATTGATACATACTCACAACATGAAATGCAGTCAGGGAGAGGGATCTGTGCAGGGGGGGGGGGGTAAGTAGTAGGCAACAGACTCTGTTTCGCTCGTTACACGAGCTTCTTCCGGAGCCAGTTGATTATATATATATATATATATATATATATATATATATATATATATATATATAAAGTTTTTCCTGGATAATCCCTTTAACTGCAGGTTCTACTGCTCCCAACATGGAGCACACTCTGCTCCATGCTGGGAGCTGTAGTACTTGCATTAATAAACAGATCGCAGCGAGTGTCACTTCTGACACCTGTTGCGATCTGTCTATTAATGCAGGTACTACAGCTCCCAGGATGGAGCAGAGTGTGCTCCATGTTGGGAGCAGTAGTATCTGCAGTTAAGGACAGATCACAGCGGATGTCATTCCTGACACCGCTGTGATCCTCCTGTATAATGTATAGATGTGGGCGGCCGGCCACTCTTCTATGGTTCCCTGCACTAATGTATATATGCACCTATTCATATTTCCCACAGAGAGTTGTGATTGGCTGGAACCATCTGGCCAATCACAGCTCTCTGCAGGAAATATGAATAGATGTATATATACGGAAGTGTCAATCAGTACAGTTATTACTACTGCCATCATGGAACAGTGTTCCATGCTGGGAGCAGTAGTACTACCTAAAAGATGTAAAAAAAAAATAAAAAAAACACACACACACACTACCTTTTTATTATTGTCGGCTACATTTTTAGTGCCTTGCCCGGCAACATAAATTAATCCCTGTTTAAAATTTTAATTTTCATTTTATTTAACCCCTTAATGACCACGGACGAGTATAGACATCCAGGTTGGCGGGCGTTCCGTGACCGGGACCCTGCTGCACTGCCGGGACCGAAGTAAACTTCGATCCCGGCAGTTTTAACCCTTACAGCCGCTGTCGGAAGTGACCACGGGCTGTAAGTGTAATGACAGAGGGAGGGAGCTCCCTCTGTCCCCCCTGCAGCACCCCGCGATCGCGAGGTGCTGCGTGTAATCCCCCGCGGGCGGGGACCTGCCGCACTGCCGGGACCGAAGACAACTTCGATCCCGGCAGTTTAACCCTTACAGCCGCGGTCGGAAGCGACCGCCAGCTGTAAGGAGTTTTGACAGAGGGAGGGGGTCCCTCTGTCTCTCTCCTGTAGCACTCCGCAACTATCGCGGGATGCTGCTGCTTACCTGGGCAGCCAGGGGTCTTTACAAGGACCCCAAGGTCTGCCCCGGTAATTGCCTGCAAGGACATGCCAGAGGCACGTCCTGATATGCTGCCTGCTAATGTAAAACTAGCAGGCAGCATATATATCTGCAATGCTCTCTGCAATGCTCTCTGCAATGCGCTCTATGTGACCCTACACTGCGTCCCATTCATACCGCGTTTCCGCAGTATTAGAGGTATCCTTCAGCATCACGTCAAAAAGAGTGATGCTGATGTATACTGTAGCAGCTCCATCCATTTCTGAATGAGACTGCTACAATATACAGTGGCATTCCTTTTTTGACATGACAACGGACACCTATACTGCAGAAACGCAATATGAATGGGGACTATTCATATAATGAGGCCCTGAAAGCCAAAGGGGCTCATCTCCTTCTGGGTCCTACCACGCGGCCAAGGAACCAAATATGGCCTAATCGTGGGTATTTCCAAACACGGGCCGAGCAGTTTAATAAAATATAGTGTGCATTTCTAGCAATATCAGAAGTGATGTACAAAAAATATGCCCCACAAATGATACATTTGTGAAAAAAGGCAAATTTCTAATTTTTAACGCTGACTTTGTAAAATTATGGTGTAAAATTTAACTAAGGTGTTAAAATACTCACTGTACCCCCTAGCGAATACCTTGACAGGTCTAGTTTTTAAAATTGGGTAATTTGGGGGTGTTCCTATGTTCTACTACCTTAAAATTTCTGCAAACCTTGCATAGCACGCAAAAAAAAAAGATGTACTTTTCAAATTTTCAAAATTTTCAAAATTTCAAGTTAAATTGTTAGGCTTCTAGTTAATTTAAAATGTTAATTAAAAACAAAAAAAAAAAAAGCTGTCAAAATAAATTAGACATCTAAAAGTATAAGTTCCATAAACTATTTGGTCAGAGGGGGAGATTTATCAAAACCTGTGCAAAGGAAAAGTTGTCCAATTGCCCATAGCAACCAATCAGATTGCCTCTTTCATTTTGCAGAGGCCTTGTTAAAAATAAAAGAAGCGATCTGATTGGTTGTTATGGGCAACTAGGCAACTTTTCTTTTGCACAGGCTTTGATAAATCTCCCCCAGTATGTATAAATATATGCAACCTATTAGTGTTAAAATAGCAAAAAATCGTAATTTTTAAAAAAATGTCATGATTTTTTGCACTGTAAAAAAAAAAAACTATAAATGATATCGGCTTACTTTTACTATATACATGAAGGACGACTTGTGACAAAAAAACAATGTCAGAATTATCGTGATTGACAAAACGTTACCAGAGTTATTCTTTAATAAAGACAGACATCCCCGATTTGAAAAAACAGGCCTGGTCTTTCAGGGGCGTACAGGTTTATTTGGGTTGGTCCTTAAGGGGTTAAAAAGGTATCTCCATTGCTTTTTTGGATCACTAAAGTCCAAAAAAGAATAAAAACCGCCTGCCAAAATGCCAAAGTTAAAACCCACATTTCGTTTTTCTTGGCGTTTTTTTACTCCCATAGACTTCTATGGGGGAAATACGCCACAATATCAGGGGGGGAAAAACGCCATAGGTTCAACATGCTGCGACTTTGCAAAACCGCCAAGGAGCTAAAAAAAAAAAGAAAAAATGCCAAAAGGATTAAAAAAACACCAAACTGAAAAACACAAAGTGGAAAAAGAATTTTGCTAACATCTGGCCGCAGTGTTTTTTCAATGAAAAAATGCCATTGTGGCTGTTTTGGCCTTTTTTTTTGTGGGGGGGGGGGGGGGGACCGCACACAAAAAAAACAAGTAAAAACTTAGCCTCAAGCTGTCTGTGAATGCTGGTTGTAGTTAAGCAACAGCTGGAGGCTCACTGTTGCTTAACTACAACTCCCATCATTCCCAGACATCGAAGACTGTCTGTGAATGATGCCACTTCATCAATGGAGGTGGTACTACAGAAGAAGAGCCCCAGATTAGGAAGAAGGTCAGTAAGTAGATCTTTGGTATGCGGTATACAGCTAAGGCTGTATACTGTATACAAACCCCCTTTCCCAAAGAGTTAAAAAGCAAGTTAACTCTCATATCGCGCATATCGCTTAACCCAGCAAGGGGTAAAAGCATCAGCTGTGCCCATGGCTGTTTAGCTGTGGGCACAGCTCATCCCTTAACCTGGCAATGTAGGGATATCTTTAATCCATGTTAAAGAAAGAAGTATTTTGCCAGACACTGCTCACCAGTCACGGAGTGTAGATTAAGCTATACCCTTCAACACTCACAGTGGTTTAGGCTATACCCTTTTATTCAGTCTTCATCATTTATCTTTCATCTTTGTGTATTATCAGGGCCCTGTTGTATGCTCTTTTTACATCTGTATACCATTATATCATACTTAATTTAATATAATTTAAGGTTATTACGAGGTCAATGTATACCTCCTTATCCCCACCTGTCCATTTTCTGGCCCTACTAGATACACTTGCGAATTGCTCTTTTTCTTTTTACTGATCTCTACTTTATTTGCACATTTGGGTATTAAGTTGCCAGTTAACCTCAGTGTACATTAGAACCCAGCTGTGCTATTCCTTTTTTACTCTTCAAATTTCTATTAAGATGGTACTTGTGTCCTGTGACCAGGAAATTTTGCATTGGACACTTAACTTGTGGTCTCTTATTACCACACATAGACCACTGCCCTGAAGTGCTCTGGGTTTCTTAGAGTCTAGTTATACCCCTGAACAATACCATATAAAGATAATACGGTGAATAGGAATATTTTATATTTATATCTGCTGAAATTATCTGAATTTGTGCCAAGCTTGTCAGAGTGGAGGAAAAGGTAGGTGTGTCTTATATTTTAGAACTTTTTACATTTCACTAGCACCATTCTGATACGTACTCCAAAATGTATAGAGGCTGCATAACAAAAATAACTCCTATAAATAATAATGGCCTTGGATTCAGTTAGGTCTAATTCCCTCTGAAACACTTTATTCTGTAGGGATTAATTAATGTAGGAAATTAATAAATATAAAGCACGCAAAGCAAAAGCGTCTAAATAAATACATAGCAGCTGGTCTTCATGATGTCGCCTTGTTTCATTCTGAAAGCTTTCAAATGACAGTGGGTATTGTTACTTGGTGCTTAAAACTACGTGCTATATAGATAGTATGCGCTATTTATTTTATTTTATTGTATGATCCATACAATTGCTTTAACCTACACCTTATATTTTAACTTACTGTTTCCAATACCACAAGAACATTTCCTCACTTGCAGGAGGAGGATTTTTATCTATCAGCCTCTTACTGGTGCAGTTGGGCTGTCTCATAGTCTTTAATAGCACCAGGTTGTGGTCAACCAGTTCTTTTGCTAATTTGTTGGGGCCTAAATAATGTTCAGACCATACATTACCACTAGCTCCTTGGATCTATCACAATCCACAATGACACCCTCTGAAGGTTTCTATGTCCAAGACCCATGTCACTCTTCAGCATATACCATCCTCAATGGCAGTGTAGGCCAGTCCTCTGTCCAGACTTTCAACAGGCCTCATCGTCTCTCATGCTTGTTGATGATTATAAAATGTTGTTAATGGTGTTGGAGTGTGATTGTAGTGTTACAGGGATTACCATAGCAGAAAAGCTATACAGGGGAAGTGCATTAGTTGTGCATTAACCCCTTAAGGACTGAGCCCTTTTTCACCTTAAGGACTCGGCCATTTTTTGCAATTCTGACCACTGTCACTTTAAACATTAATAACTCTGGAATGCTTTTAGTTATCATTCTGATTCCGAGATTGTTTTTTCGTGACATATTCTACTTTAACTTAGTGGTAAAATTTTGTGGTAACTTGCATCCTTTCTTGGTGAAAAATCCCAAAATTTGATGAAAAATTTGAAAATTTTGCATTTTTCTAACTTTGAAGCTCTCTGCTTGTAAGGAAAATGGATATTCAAAATAATTATTTTTTTTATTCACATATACAATATGTCTACTTTATATTTGCATCATAAAATTGATGAGTTTTTACTTTTGGAAGACATCAGAGGGCTTCAAAGTTCCGCAGCAATTTTCCAATTTTTCACAAAATTTTGAAACTCGCTTTTTTTCAGGGACCAGTTCAGGTTTGAAGTGGATTTGAAGGGTCTTCATATTAGAAATACCCCATAAATGACCCCATTATAAAAACTGCACCCCCGAAAGTATTCAAAATGACATTCAGTAAGTGTTTTAACCCTTTAGGTGTTTCACAGGAATAGCAGCAAAGTGAAGGAGAAAATACACAATCTTCATTTTTTACACTCGCTTGTTCTTGTAGACCCAATTTTTGAATTTTTACAAGGGGTAAAAAGGAGAAAATTTTTACTTGTATTTGAAACCCAATTTCTCTCGAGTAAGGACATACCTCATATTTCTATGTTAATTGTTCGGCGGGCGCAGTAGAGGGCTCAGAAGGGAAGGAGCGTCAAATGGTTTTTGGGGGGCATGTCACCTTTAGGAAGCCCCTATGGTGCCAGAACTGCAAAAAACCCCACATGGCATACCATTTTGGAAACTAGACCCCTCAGGGAACGTAACAAGGGGTAATGTGAACCTTAATACCCCACAGGTGATTCACGACTTTTGCATATGTAAAAAAAAAAAAAATTTTTTACCTAAAATGCTTGGTTTCCCTAAAGTTTTACATTTTTAAAAAGGGTAATAGCAGAAAATACACCCCAAAATTTGAAGCCCAATTTCTCCCTATTCAGAAAACACCCCATATGGGGGTGAAAAGTGCTCTGCTGGCGCACTACAGGTCTCAGAAGAGAAGGAGTCACATTTGGCTTTTTTGAAGGAAATTTTGCTCTGGGGGCATGCCGCATTTAGGAAGCCCCTATGGTGCCAGGACAGCAAAAAAAAAAACACATGGCATACCATTTTGGAAACTAGACCCCTCGGGGAACGTAACAAGGGGTAAAGTGAACCTTAATACCCTACAGGTGTTTCACGACTTTTGCATATGTAAAAAAAAATAAAAAAATTTACCTAAAATGCTTGGTTTCCCCAAAAATTTACATTTATACAAAGGGTTAAAGCAGAAAATACCCCCCAAAATTTGAAGTCCAATTTCTCCCGATTCAGAAAACACCCCATATGGGGGTGAAAAGTGCTCTGCTGGCGCACTACAGGTCTCAGAAGAGAATGAGTCACATTTGGCTTTTTGAAAGCAAATTTTGCTCTGGGGGCATGCCGCATTTAGGAAGCCCCTATGGTGTCAGGACCGCAAAAAATACCCACATGGCATACCATTTTGGAAACTAGACCCCTCGGGGAACGTAATAAGGGGTTAAGTGAACCTTAATACCCCACAGGCGTTTCACGACTATTGCATATGTAAAAAAAATAAAAAAAATTTTACCTAAAATGCTTCTTTTCCCAAAAACTTTACATTTTTAAAAAGGGTAAAAGCAGAAAATACCCCCCAAAATTTGAAGCCCAATTTCTCCCGAGTACAGCGATACCCCATATGTGACCCTTAACTGTTGCCTTGAAATACGACAGGGCTCCAAAGTGAGAGCGCCATGCGCATTTGAGGCCTAAATTAGGGATTGCATAGGGGTGGAAATAGGGGTATTCTACGCCAGTGATTCCCAAACAGGGGGCCTCCAGCTGTTGCAAAACTCCCAGCATGCCTGGACAGTCAACGGCTGTCCGACAATACTGGGAGTTGTTGTTTTGCAACAGCTGGAGGCTCCGTTTTGGAAACCATGGCGTACCAGATGTTTTTCATTTTTATTGGGGAGGGGAGGGGGGTTGTATAGGGGTATGTGTATACGTAGTGTTTTTTACTTTTTATTTTATTTTTTGTGTTAGTGTAGTGTAGTGTTTTTAGGGTGCAGTCGCACGGGCGGGGGTTCACAGTAGTTTATCGCTGGCAGTTTGAGCTGTTGCAGAAAATTTGCTGCAGCTCAAACTTGCAGCCCGATACCTACTGTAATCCTCCGCCCATGTGAGTGTACCCTGTACATTCACATTGGGGGGGACCTCCAGCTGTTGCAAAACTAAAACTCCCAGCATGCGCTGACAGACTGTACATGCTGAGAGTTTTAGTTTTGCAACAGCTGTAGGCACACTGGTTATGTATCACGGAGTTTGTGACCTTACTCAGTGTTTCAAAACCAGTGTGCCTCCAGCTGTTGCAAAACTACAACTCCCAGCATGTACGGTGCATGGTGTAAGGTGACTGCTGGGAGTTGTAGTTTGCAACTGCTGGAGGCACACCGGTCGTGAAACACTGAGTTAGGTAAAAAAAAAAAACTCTAAGTTTCACAACCAGTGTGCCTTCAGCTGTTGCAAAACTACAACTCTCAGCAGTCACCGACAGCAAACGGGAATGCTGGGAGTTGTAGTTATGCAACCAGCAGATGCACCACTACAACTCCCAGCATGCACTTTAGCTGTTTGTGCAAGCTGGGAGTTGTAGTTATACAACAGCTGAAGGTACACTTTTCCATAGAAATAATGTGCCTCCAGCTGTTGCAAAACCATAAGTCCCAGCATGCCCATACGGGAATGCTGGGAGTTGTGGTGGTCTGCCTCCTGCTGTTGCATAACTACAGCTCCCAGCATGCCCTTTTTGCATGCTGGGAGCTGTTGCTAAGCAACAGCAGGAGGCTGTAACTCACCTCCTGCTGTTGCTTCATCGCTGGACTGTCCCTCGCTGCCGCCGTCGCTCCTGGGGCCCCGATCCCAACATGGACGCCGGGGATCGGGGTCCCCAGCACCCGGGGTCATCTTCCTGCACCCGCTCACGCCCTCCGGAAGAGGGGCGGAGCGGGTGCGGGAGTGACGCCCGCAGCAGGCGCCCTGATTGGTCGGCCGGTAATCCGGCCGACGAATCAGGGCGATCGTGAGGTGGCATCAGTGCCACCTCACCCCTGCAGGCTCTGGCTGTTCGGGGCCGTCAGAGACGGCCCCGAACAGCCAGTAATTCCGGGTCACCGGGTCACTGGAGACCCGATTGACCCGGAATCGCCGCAGATCGCTGGACTGAATTGTACAGCGATCTGCGGCGATCGCCGACATGGGGGGGCATAATGACCCCCCTGGGCGATATGCCGGGATGCCTGCTGAACGATTTCAGCAGGCATCCGGCTCCGGTCCCCAACCGGCTAGCGGTGGGGGCCGGAATTCCCACTGGCGTATGGATACGCCCTGCGTCCTTAAGGACTCGGGATGCAGGGCGTATCCATACGCCCTGCGTCCTTAAGAGGTTAAAGGGGTACTCCGGTAGAAAACAATTTTTTTCTAATCAACTGGTGCCAATTTTATTCCTTTAAAGTTTATGGACATAGGGTTTATAATTAATAAAAATAAGGGTAAGAACACATAGACAATGCTTTTCATGTATTAACCCCTTAACGACGCAGGACGTATATTTACGTCCTGAGCCGCCTCCCGCGATTTGAAGCGGGGTCGCACTGCGACACCGCATCACATCGCGTCGGTCCCGGCGCTCATCAACGGCCGGGACCTGCGGCTAATACCACACATCACCAATCGCGGCAATGTGCGGTATTAACCCTTTAGAAGCGGCGGTCAAAGCTGACCGCCGCTTCTAAAGTGAAAGTGAAACTATCCCGGCTAGTCAGTCGGGCTGTTCGGGACCGCCCCGGTGAAATCGCGGCATCCCGAACAGCTTACAGGACACCGGGAGGGCCCTTACCGGTATCATCGGTGTCTGATCGACGAATGACTGCTCCGTGCCTGAGATCCAGGCAGGAGCAGTCAAGCGACGATAACTCTGATCACAGGCATGTTAATACACGCCAGTGATCAGCATGAGAGATCAGTGTGTGCAGTGTTATAGGTCCCTATGGGACCTACAACACTGCAAAAAAAAAGTTTAAAAAAATAAAACAGTGTAAATTAAAAAAAATATAAACATATGTGGTATCGACGCGTGCGTAAATGTCCAAACTATAAAACATATATAATTAATTGAGCCGCACGGTCAATGGCGTATGCGCAAAAAAATTCCAAAGTCAAAAAAGCGTATTTTTGGTCACTTTTTATACCATTAAAAAATGAATAAAAAGTAATCAAAAAGTCAGATCAAAACAAAAATCATACCGATAAAAACTTCAGATCATGGCGCAAAATATGAGTCCTCATACCGCCCTGTATGTGGAAAAATAAAAAAGTTATAGGGGTCAGAAGATGACATTTTTAAACGTATAAATTTTCCTGCATGTAGTTATGATTTTTTCCAGAAGTACGACAAAATCAAACCTATATAAGTAGGGTATCATTTTAACCGTATGGACCTACAGAATAATGATAAGGTGTCATTTTTACCGAAATATGCACTGCGTAGAAATGGAAGCCCCCAAAATGTTACAAAATGGCGTTTTTTCTTCGATTTTGTCGCACAATGATATTTTTTTCCGTTTCGCCGTGAATTTTTGGGAAAAATGGCTAATGTTACTGCAAAGTAGAATTGGTGATGCAAAAAATAAGCCATAATATTGATTTTTAGAGGGAAAATTGAAAGGGTTATGATTTTTAAAGGTAAGGAGGAAAAAACGAAAGTGCAAAAACTGAAAAACCCTGAGGGGTTAAGGTAAGGGCTTAGATTTTATATTATACCTTTAGAAAACTTTCTTGTAGTATTATTTGCTCTAGCATTTCTAATCAGAGAGTTGCTCATCATCTTACTAGCCCTCCCTATTTATGCTCATTGTGTGGGATATAAAAAATAAACCTCTACTTATCTTGGTTAGGGATTCGCTAAGCAGCAGTATGACAAGTCACGCTGCAGCTCAGGAAGACAATCGCATGGGGGACCATAGCAGGACACAGGAGACGACACAGGAGACACCGCAGGAGAGCTGGAGGTAAGTAGAGGTTTATTTTTTTATATCCCACACCATGGACATAGTGAGAACCCCCCTACTCCCACCGGGTAGCCCCTTTATGGTGTATTAACTCACAGTATTCTACACAGATTTGATGCGCAGGATTTTATGCTGCAGATTCTAATGTAAACGAAATGACTGAATACAGTCAAATTGAAATTGTAAAAAAAATCTTTTTATAAAGAAAGTATCTATGCTGAATTACATCTATTTTCATTTTGCAGAGATGTCTTAATGGCCATTTCTGAAGACAACCACTCCTTGATAAATGAGTTTGTCCTTATTGGTTTTTCTGGTGAACCTTACCAAAATGTATGTTTGTTTTTTGTGTTTTTAATCGTATATATTGTTTCTCTTTTGGGAAACATTGGGATCATTTATCTTGTCTGTAATAATATAAAGTTTCATACACCCATGTACTTTTTTCTTAGCAACCTTTCTGTTATAGATGTTGTTTATGCATCAGATATTGCTCCAAAGATGCTCGTAGGCCTGTATTTTAGTAAGACAACAATTTCTTATTTAGGTTGTGCTATACAACTCTTCATATTCTGTGCTCTTGGAAGTAATGAGTGTATTCTTTTTGCTATTATGGCTTATGACCGTTATGTGGCAATATGTAACCCACTACACTATAACCTGACAATGCAGAAGAAGACATGTCTGGCATTGATGCTTGGAGTTTATAGTACTGGACTTATTCATTCTCTAATAGAAACTAGCTGCACCTTTCATCTTTCCTTCTGTTCATCTAATATCCTCTATCATTTTGTCTGTGATTTCCCTCCATTATTAAGTATCTCTTGTACAGACACAACAATAAATGAAATAGTTCTATTTGTTTTTTCATCTTCTGTCACCACGCCTTGCATTGTGCTCATTATTGGGTCATATATGTCTATTTTTGTAACCATTCTAAAAATAACAGCTCCAGAAGGAAGGCAAAAGGCCTATTCTACATGTGCCTCCCATATGATAGCAGTGACGTTACTTTATAGTACAGTTCTTTATGTGTATCTTGCTCCAAAATCTCCATCCTCTAGAAATAATGTAAATATGGCAACTGTGTTTTATACAGTGGTACTACCAATGTTAAATCCATTAATTTATAGCTTGAGAAACAAAGACATAAAATTAGCTATAATACAATTATTCCAAAGTAAGCTTTGAGCAATTTTTTTTCAACCATCTTTTCGACGGCCATAATATGGATGTTAGGATTTCTAATTGATCATTCACATGGAGATAGAAATGCAAATCCAACCATTAGAATCCATTAGAATCTGATTCTTTTTCTAAAAAAAATAAATAAAAAAATGTAAATTATGTATGCAAATTGTATGATTCTTAATATTATGCTGCCTTATTAATTACACAGTAGGATTTTTTTTAACAAGTCTGTTTTTATTGTTAGGAAATAGAAACAGAATTACAAACAGTAACAAAAGAACAGGAGCCGAGCTCTGTAGACATTTACAAGGAAATGTAGTTTCATAACAATAGCGGATATAGAATCAAATACATGTTTGTACGATACAACCTTTTAAAATAGACAGTAGTAATATAAATTTCAAGAGAAGGCATCCTTTGCACTAACATTTAACAAAACAAATTGAAAGAAACATTATACTGAAATCAAGGTTAGGTTGTGGGACCTGTTACTCATCTCAAGAGTGTCTATTCAGATAGGGGCATGAGAGTAACAGTTTACAGGCCCCATGTTATGCAAAGCGGGGGAGGGGAGGGGAGGGGTGTGTGGCCAGGAAATATCACAGGGTTGGGAGAGGGGAGTTGGAGTTTGGTTAAAGATAGGAAGAGAGATTCCATAAATCTAAGGAAAATATTCCAAACCAGTTAGAGCGGGGATGTGACAAGTTGTTAGGTTGTGTGAAGGCATTTATAGGAGAGCTTCAAATCTATCATGAGTAAGGGATGGCCAAATAGTTAGCTCCTCCGTACACATTAGGATTTTTTTTTAAATGTTTGGAAGAAAAACGTAGTTATTGGAGCAACACTGCACCCATATGATTTTGTGAAATTGATAACAATTTTCTGCCATGGTTTTCTTTGAAAAACTATTTTATATATCCTATTTCTAATAATGAAGAATTATAGGATGTTGCAGAATCTTGTAATACCTTTTTTATTGGACTTACAGTATTTTGTAAAGACAAGCTTTCGGGATTCCACCCTTTATCAATTCCAAAGCATTTCTGACTACAAAAGGTTACAATCCAAGAACAATTAATAAGAAAAGCCACTCTGCCTTTCAAACACCACGTGAACACCTGCTACAATACTGAGAGAAACAAACCTCATCATGCGTACCACTGGTAGCCACTTACAATCCGGCCCTTGAGGAAATATGCAAAATCATCAAGGTCCTGCAGCCAATATTAGCAGAAGATGAATTGTTAAAAGAAATCTTCCCGGAACCTCTCATCTTGGCCTTTAGACAACCACCCAGTTTAAAACAAAAGTTGGTTAATAGGAAACTACCCACAAAAAACATCATATACAGACAATGGGACCAAACCATGCACCAAACCTCGCTGTAAGCTCTGCCAACACATCTGTACAAAGTCTGAGGCCACCCACAACAACAGGACATACAAAATGAAAAGACTATACTCCTGCACAACTGAGAATGTTATCTATATGATACAATGCACCAAGGATGAACCTCCAAAGATCATCTATCAACAACCATAGAGAAAAGGACTAATGCACCCCAGTTGGACACCATTTCACCCAAACAGGCCACTCCATACATGACCTTAAAATCAAGATTCTGAAAGGAAACTTCAAAAACACCCAAGAAAGAAAGACATTTGAAGCCAAAATGATAGTTTTTTTTATCATTCAAACAACAGAGGACTCAATGTAGTTTGAGCTTCTTAGCCCATTATCAAAACTTACAATGACCTGTGCTGTATTGTCTTCTCTTCTGTATTACCCCATGTCCTGCTGTATCACCATCTCACCCCTGCTACCCCCATTCTTCTCATCGAATCTTATCGATTTAGTCTATTGTCCTATAGCTATACATCTACAGACCCATATAAGGGCTTGTTTTTTTGCATGTCCAATTGTACTTTGTGATGAAACCTTTCATTTTACTATATAGGGGAATAGAAAATAGAATAGAAAACCCTAAAACTTTACAAACTTTGGAAGACTTTATTTTAACGCAGTGCACTTTACGTTAAAACTGACACAGTATCTAATCTGTGGGTCAATAGGATTTTTTTAAGTCCCTCTAGTGGACTTTATTTTATTGCTAATACTGTTTTGTGCTATGCATAGGCATATCACTGATCATTAATATCGGCGGTCTACTTGTATAGCCTGCCTCTTGCACCAATCCCTACCTCAACAGTGACACTGCTCAAAACACTAATCCACTTCCTAATTTTTCTTAACTCAACTGTAAATTTCTGCTTATTGGCACCTATTACATTAACTTTCTTTGCCATTTCTCTAAGAAACAAATTCAAATTTCTCCTACTAGTCTACAAAGCTCTCTACAATGCAGCACCATCATATATCGATCAGCTATGATATTCAATTGAATCTGTTAGATCTATATCTTGATTAGTATTATGGAGGTTGTGCTGAGCTGCAGCATGCATGCCTCCTCTCTCCCCACCCCTCCTTGCCGTGCTCTGCATGACTTATAAACAGAGCTCCACGTACAGCACTTGCAGTCCTATACATCAATCAATTAATCAATCAATCCAGGGAGGAATGGGGGAGGGAGGAAGCTGCATGCTTCAGCTTAGCAATGCCAGCATGACACTTGAGCTCTGAGCATGATATAGAGTTTACATATTCCCTTTAAATCCATTAACTAGTGAAATGAATCGGATAATGATCATGGGCAACCTAAAATGAGCACAGCCTACCAACATACTTTACTCGGCAGCAACCAGCTGCTTTGTCCTCAAAACCTACAAGATGTTGGAACAAACTGAAATTGTCATTAACCTATTACAGTCGCATAATGACATCCCTGTACTTTGTAGTCTGCACGCACCAAGCCATGAAGAGCAGGCAGTAGAAAGTTATTATTTTAATTTGGGTAAAAAGGGCACTGTTATCTGAGTCTGGTGTACAAAATACATTACTGATCTTGTTGTATCTGGGCACACCGGAGAAACATTACCATTGAGTAAAGCACAAACTAGCATGCTATTACTATGTAAGAACACTGTTACTGTTTCGGACCTAAAGAGGGCACTATTACTATTATGAGACCTCTTTTACTCTATGGGGCAAAAAAGGTGTTAGTATTAGTGTGTGGGGAACCAAGGTTGGGCATTATTACCACACTATTACTAGCTGGGGCACTATGATTGGGGATTTTGCAGATGGCGGGAGATAGGTAGTATGCTGGGAAAGTGAGGAATCAAATATGTATGGCAAACTGTGCAAAGATGAGTTGTGATCAGGAGTTGTGGGATGGATGGATGAAAAAAAGGATGGAGTAGAAAACTGCTATAAAAGATGACATTATCTTTGAGTCACTGGATATAACGTTACTGAATTCACTATATGGTGAATTTTATTTAAGAGCCATGTGGTGGTCTGATTGACTGTATGTGCGACATCCTTGAAAAATAATTCTGCTGCTAACATCCTGATACCAGATACCTAGGGCTGGAATGGGACTAAAAAGCAGCCTTGGTAAACATACCACAGCAACTCATATACGATGTCCCCTCCCTGTATTGCATAAAAACAATGGTGAGATTTGCAGTACACCTCTCATCACTCCCTAAACTAAACCACAACTTCAACACAAGAATGGAAATTTGACAACATATAAATACACAATCACACAGTTGGAGACAAAAGTACTCTGCCTTTTCAGTCAGGAATAGGTGCATACTACCACAATACAATCACCAATATTTCCTCAATCCCGTCCTCACATCCCATCCCTCATATGCTAACTTCAAGTCCTGTCCTCATATCCCAAAAACATATCCTGTGTTCATATCCCATCCACATATCCATCCTCTTATTCCATCCTTATATCTCATTATCATATCCTGACGCACATATTCTGTCCTTATATTCCATCCTCATACCCTGTCCTCAGGTGGGGCTGAGCTGTGTTAAAAATATTGCAGGCCAAAAATGGAAGGGGATGTGGCTTTGTGGGGCATGGCTTGTGGGAGGGGGCAGGCTTTGCAAGCTGGATCAGAGATGCCCAGAGCTTGTGGACTGGAGCTGAGCCATGATGAAGAGATTGTGGTTAAGCGACATGTAATGTGGATATATCAGATCAAAGTGATGTTTTTGACCTTTAGCTGAAACAAAATAGGGCTGAAAAAAGAAGGGCTGTGGCTTGTGGGGAGGTGTAGCTTGCAAGCTGTACCTACACACTCACCAGGAGATGCAGAGAGAAGCTTGTGAGGTAAGGTACATTGGGCCTGATTTACTAAGAGTGGCTTGTAGTTTTCTTTGTGGATTTTGTTCCTGACAGGTCTTTTCTGATGGTATTTACAAAATTCTCCCAATGTTTTGCTTTTCCCTACACTTTTTTATTTTTACAACAGTTATAAACTGTCGGGTTTTCCAGAGCTCAAATCCACCACATTTATATTAGTAAATATGTTGGGATTTTTCAAAACTGTAAGGGAAACACCCCTTTTTTAATATAAGTTGAGAGCACAGGGAAGCAATTACTAATAATTTAAAAAATCTTTCATTTAACACAAATTTCTAAATTATACAATTTAAATGTATTCATAAACTTGACTATACACCACAAAACCTTGCAAGATTTAAATATTGGAGTCACTCTAACTGCTCCAGATGTGGAACGGAAGAGTTGAATTTCTTTCATATCATATGGAATTGTGATACAATATATGAATTCTGGACTAAAATATTTAACCATTTGAAGGAAAGAGATATTATTCGAGACCATTCATTATTATCATTTCAGCAAGTGATTCTTGGAATAGATAATAAAGGGGTAAGTGGGTAAACTTATGGCTAGAGTCTTTATTTGTGCAAAAACTCTTATCTTGAGAGTCTGGTTATCGGACATGACTCCAAACTATGGGGCCTGGATTAGTGCAACAGTCAAAAAAAGGAATATTGAAATATAGTAACATATGGAATAAATGGTAATTTAGCATAAAAATTCTTCTCCCCTGGATTGGGTTGGGCGAGGGGGGAGGGAAATATATCAAAAATTGAAAATTAAACTGTAAATTTATTTTATCCTGTCCTTTGTAATATGTACTGATCCATTTTGTATTGTATTATTTGTACATTTAAAAAATATAAAAATTAAATAACCCCCAGTAAATATACACACACATTTACACAATTCACAAAACAACAAAAATGTAGAGATTGATCATATTTGTGTTTTATTTACATTAGAATGCTTTTATCCTCTTCAGTGCTAGCTTTATTTCTCGATTCCGCAAGCTGTATATAAGAGGGTTTAGCATAGGAATAACCAATGTATAAACTATAGAAACAATTCTGTCTTGTTCTAAGGAATATATAGAACTCGGCCTCATATACATGAAGATAACTGTGCTGTAGAATAGAATTACACAGGTGAAGTGAGAGGCACAAGTGGAAAAGGCTTTATGTCTCCCTTTGGAAGAGTTACCTCTAAATACAGCTTGTAAAATGGCAATATAAGAAGTGACAATCACAATAATGGAAGTGAAAGTGACAGAAGATGCAAAAATAGACAGAATGAATTCATTTATAATGGTGTCAGAACAGGACAGCTTCAGCAGAGGTGGAATATCACAAAAGAAATGGCGAATGTAATGAGAACCGCAGAATAAAAGACGAAAAGTAGAACATGTCTGTATTAAAGAGTGAAGAAAGCCGCCCACATAGGATCCACTTATCAACTGAACACACTTCATCCTGGTCATGATCTTCAGGTAAAGGAGAGGATTACATATGGCTACATAGCGATCAAAGGCCATGACTGCAAGTGAAAAACTTTCACTACTCCCAAGGGCAACGAAGAAATACATTTGGCATGCACACCCAATATACGATATTCTTTTCTCCACTGTAACTAAATCAGCCAACATTTTAGGTGTGATGCCTGAAGAATACCAAAGGTCAATAAATGCCAGGTTACAAAGGAAAATATACATCGGTGTGTGCAGATGAGTATCTGCCACTATAAGCAGCATGATTCCCAGGTTCCCTGAAACAGTGATTAGATACATAGACAGGAAGACTGGAAAGAAGAAAATCTGAAGCTTTCCTTGATCACCAAATCCTAAAAAGTGAAAAGCTTTTTCTGATGATGCATTATACGCTCCATGACCTGTAAAACAGATTAAACCGCATTACAAACTCTAATGTCCTCTTATAGGAAATACATCATAGATGTAATGGTCTTACCGTAGATGGCAGGGAGGTGGATCTGCTGACCTGTGTGGACAATGGCTGAACTGCACCAGGGAGCGGAGTCTAAGGTGCTGCTGGTTTTCCCCAGAGCCCGCAGCAAAGCGGGATGGTCTTGCTGCAGCAGGCGCCACCCAGGTCGCTACCCCTGGCACGATCTGTCCACACAGGATGCCCAGATGAACTTGGCACAGAGAAGTAGCATAGTTAGACGTAGCACAGGTCAGAAGGCTGGCAGCAAAGAAGCCTAGTCGGGTCACAGGAACAAGGTCAGTAGACAGGCGGCAAAGGAGCAAAGTCAGGTCACAATCTAGAGGTTAAAAACACTAATATGGCACAAACTCAGAAATGCTTTCTCTAGGGCACTAAGCACAAAGATCCGGCACCATATTAGGGAGGTGCCGGGGACTAATATAGAGTCCTCTAAGAGAAGAACCAATTATGGGTGTCCTAACCCTTTAAATTTAGCAATGCCAGCAAGTGCGTACCCTTAAGGGAAGGGGATGTTCGCGCCGGCGAAGGAGGACAGAGAAACAGCCGGGTGCAGAGCGAGGTGAGGGGGACGCTTGGGACTTGCATGTGGGTGCATCCCACATAGCGAGTCCCAGAGCCACCACGGGCACAGGAGGGGGAGTGCTCAGGTTGCCCCTAGCAACGCTCAGGACACATGTGCGGGCGCATTCTGCAACGAGAGTCCTAGGATGGGTAGAAACAGGGGAGAGTGCTGCCCTTAACAGTACCCCCCTTGGGTCTCCCCCTCTTCTTCGGTCTAAGAAAGTCTCGAACAGACTGCAATTAAAAATATTTTCCTCCGGCTCCCAAGACCTCTCTTCTGGACCAAACCCCTTCCAGTCTACAAGAAAATAACGTTTTCATCTAATAGTTTTTGTAGCAAGGATCTCCTTAAACTCAAAAATGTCTGAATTACCAGAGACAGGAGAGGGAGCAACAACTTTCTGAGAGAAGCGGTTAATGACCAAGGGCTAAAGTAGGCAGACATGGAAAGAATGCGGGGGGAGGAGGGCAGGCATAATTTGTAAGAGACAGGGTTGATCAACCCAATTGTCCTGCTGGGCAGAAACAAAATGTTGCAGGTAGCCTTCCAGAACCTGATTAACCCCTTAACAACCATGGACATAAATGTACGTCCTGGTTTGGCGGTACTCGGCGCACCAGGACGTACATGTACATCCTGTGTATGGCCGGGAGCATCGGAGCGGTGCTCGCGTCATACACAGCAGGTTCCAGCTGCTATCAGCAGCTGGGGACCCGCCGGTAATGGCAGACATCCGCGATTGTGCGGATGTCCGCCATTAACCCCTCAGATGCCGTGATCAGGTTTTGGAGGATCTGGTCTAGAGAGATGTGGTGCAGTAGCGAAGGCAGGCTTAAACTGAGAAAAGGCCTCTTCAACCTTGGGAGACCAATTTTTGCTGTGAGGGGGGAGTATTGCATCTTTGTGCTCGGGGGGCGGTCCTCCGAGTCCAGTGTGTTCTGCGGACACTGCGGGGCACTCCACTGTGAGTGGGGGAGTGTCCGGGTGCCGATATCATCCGCAGAGCCTGTGCGGTAGGGAAAATCAGGTGCTGGCACTGTGGAAGGAGCTGGGGTGCGCCCGATGCGGCAGCCCCAGACTCAGCAGGAGACAACAGCGCCGACCCCAGCAGCAGCTAGCCCAGCACAGAAGAGGATTCTAAGACCAGCAACACTACAAGTCCCAGCCAGCCCAGAGCTTGTTAGTCAGGTCAAGAGTGCAAGGTGTGTGAATGCTGAGTGTAGTAGTGTATTTGGAAGTGTCAGTGGAGTGAATGTTGGTGGGAGTGGTGGTGGTATGAATGGGAAGTCTAGTATGGATGGAAATAGAGAGGATGAGAGTAGTGGTGTGAATGATGGTATAGGTGGTTCTGGGTCTGGTCTGGCTGCCCCCCCCCTGGTAGTGATTGCTCCTAGGAGCTATGCCAATGTCGCTGCCAGGGGTTCAGGGGGGTCCCCGTCTCCGTCCGACTCTGCAACAGTGCCTCCTGGAGGCTCTATGCAGGGGTGACAGGTCGATCCAGGTAGAGGGAAGGGGTGAGGTCGACCTGTCTTTCTGGATAGAGAGGCACGGTTTGGGGGCTTTCTGAGAGCGGAATGGGGAGGTGGTCTGGTCCCTCCCGACACCCGGGCAGGACAATAACCGTAGGAATGTGGTCCGTCTGATTTGGAGGGGTGAGGATGCGTGTCCACCTCGTGCTAAAGTGGTTGAGCTCCTCCTTCAGATGGAATTCAGGGCAAGTGACATCTTTGCCCTGATTCACCCCTACGGTTCGTCTGAGTTTCTTGAACTCTTCTGGTCAAACTATGAAGTGGCGAAGAACGAGCCCGGCTGGCGGGATTTCGCCGTTAATGCGATTTCCCGTCAGAACTCTGTCAAGAAAGTGACCGTTTTGACCCGTAACGCGTCGCTTTCTTGTTATGACATCATGACCTGGCTCGGACGGTATGGGGATGTTACGGATATGTCCAAGAAAAACTTTGAGCACGGGATCTGGTCTGGGGCCTGGACATTTTCCATCAAACTCAAGCGTTCAGGGAGTACGGTAACCCACATTCCGTCAGCCGCCTTCCTTGGACGGGATAGGATCCAGGTCTTCTACCAGGGGCAGCCTGAGGTCTGTCACAAGTGTGGCAGCCCCACCCACTTTAGCGCAGCCTGTACTGTGCAGGTCTGTGCATTGTGTGGTGGGGTGGGTCATCTGGCCGCATCCTGCAGGCAGATCTGGTGCCACCTGTGTGGTGTCCTCGGGCACCCTTTTAGCCGTTGTCCCAGCGCCTTTGCCCGTGCTGCAGCCGCTCCGGCTGAGGGGAGCTGTGAAGCTGCCTCGGCTGGGGAGGGTACGGGCTGGGATGGGGGCGCAACAGGGCTAGTGGCGAAGCAAATTTTTGTATATGCGAAAATTTGCATATGTAAATTTTCGCATATGCAAATTTCTGCATATGCAAATTTTAGTATATGCTAATTTTCGCATATGCAAATTTTCACATATGCGAAAATAAAACGCAAATGTTCCGAATATGCGAATTTAGCGAATATATGCCGAATATTCGTCCATATATTCGCGAAATATCGAGAATTGGAATATGGCCTATGCCGCTCAACACTAGTCGCAGGTCTAGGATAGATAGGTTTTATTTAAAGGAGGAAGCCGTCTCTTCCGCAGTGTCCGTGGTTGAGTTCTCCGATCACTGTATGATTTTGTTTTCCCTGAATGTTTCAGAAACCCCCCGGATGGGTAAAGGTTACTGGAAGCTAAATTCGTCCCTCCTAAAGGAAGCGGAGGTAAGACAGTCCTTTGAAGATTTTCTTCAAAGTCAGGTACCTTTACTGGATCTTTGTAGTAATAAGCTGTAGTGGTGGGAGATATTCAAGAAGCGGGTTGCGGGGTTCTTCCGCCAGCTCTCGAGCCTCAGGTCCCTGAACAAGTATCGCCTGTATCAGGGTCTGAGGAGGAAACTCGAACTTCTCGACTGGAGGTAGCCGAGAGGATATCTCCAGAGTGAAGTCCTTGCTGATGAGGTGTCAGTACGATAGGCACGCATCTTTGGTTTGTGAGAGGGATTACGGGAGGTACCGCTCGCCCGACCCTTACAGAAACTGTAAGATGTCAGTGAGTAGTAAAGTCATTTCAGGACTGATTGATAGTACAGGATCTCTGAATCGGTCTAGATCAGGGATCTTGGAGGTCGTCAGATACTTCTACTCGCACCTCTTGGGAAGGAAGGATCTGGATCGGGATGTGATGTCGGGTTTCCTGGCTTAAACCATTCCTGAGCCAGGGGTAGACCTCTTGGCATTTTGGCAGAAGAAATCAGGGAAGAGAAAGTGAGACTGGTGATCGAGGGGCTTGCCCCTAAGAAGTCGACAGGTCCGGATGGCTTAACATCCGACTGGTACAGGACCTTTAAGGAGTCTTTAGCTCCGCTCTTGACTAAGGTATTCAATGAGTGTCTCTCCTCGGGCACTCTGCCGAAGTCAATGAGGAGGTAAGCCCTGATTCTTCTGTCAAAGGGTAAAGATCCTAGCCGTATTAAGAATTGGAGGCCCATAGCTCTTCTCAATACGGACAGGAAGCTTCTGGCCAAGATACTGTTTAACGGCTGGTGAAGTTTGCACCCCGGCTCCTTTCAGGGGCTTAGCACTGCTCTGTTCCAGGCCGAAGCACCTTAAGTGCTGTCCTTGGTGTCAGGGAGGCAGTGGAGCGGAGTTGTGCAGATTTCTGGAAGGGGTACTTACTGTCCCTGGATCAGGCCAATGCGTTTGATCGGGTGAACCACGAGTACCTCTGGTCCGTCCTCCTGAGATATGGCTTACCGAGTACTTTTGTTAATTGTCTTAAGTGCAGGGGCAGAGAGTTTCCCGCTGGTGAGCGGATGGTCTGGCTGCTCTTTTGAGGTGGGGTCCGGAGTCCGTCAGGGTTGTCCTTTGAGCCAGCTTTTATACGTGTTTGCAATCGATCCCTTTGTCCCGAGGGTAGATTGTGGGTCGTTGGCTGGAGTCGGGATGAGTCTGGCTGAGCTGGATGTCACCCAGAGAGTGGTGGCGTACGCTTACGATGTCACTATTTTCTTCTCCGAGAGAGAGGAGGTCGATGAGGTGGACCGCTACTCGGAGGCATACGGGTCTAAGATCAACTGGGATAAGTGTGAGAGTCTCTGGCTGGGAAGGGGGATCCCACGTTTGATCTCCCGGACACCCTTCCAGGGCCCCAAGAATTGGCAAAAGTCTTAGGCATCACATTTATCCAGGATGATTATCCCACCAAAAACTGGGATGGTAAGCTCCAGGATGCCACTCAGAAGGTGGACGAGTGGAAGTGTTGGTCTTTGACCCTTAGGGAAAAGGTACACTTGATCAAATCGTACTTGCTCCCCTTGTTTATCTATCTGGGCAGTGTATGTATCTTGCCAGAGGCTTACTACACTAGGATCTACAGCCTGTTTTTCCAGATGTTATGGGGGAACAGGATGAACCTAGTCAAGAGGGAGGTTACGTACCACACGAGGAGACTAGGGGGTTTCTCTATGATAAACCCAGTGGTGTTCTTAAACAACACCTTCTTGAAAGCCAACATCTCAAACCTCTGGTGAGAGAGGGCTTCTCCGTGGGTACTCTCCTGCAGGGAATAGTTTCGGCCTTTCTTCCAGGAACGGGAGAGAGGAGGGCGAGTGAAGGACCTCCGTACGCCCCACGGATATCTTCCGGCTTACACTACCCCGATTCTGAAGGCAATACATCGGTGGGGTCTGGGAGTGTGGGAGATCAGGACCCAGTCAAGGCATTTCCTTGACAAACGGGTTCTGTTGACCCACTTCCAGATGCCTCTAGCGCTCAGGGACTGCCCAGGTCGAGATCCGAGGGTGGGGTTGCATCTTTTGAACATGAAAAGGATCCCCCAGAAGTTTTGGGACTTGGCCTGGCGCTGCTTTCAGGGGAAGCTATATGTAAAGGACAACCTGAAGTGCAGGAAATCTGATGGCCGAGAAGAGTGCTGGGACACGCTGGAAAGCATGGACCACTTCCTGCTTTATTGTCCCTTTAATATAGGGGTTTACAACCGGGTTGGTGCTTCCATCGGCTGGAGTCAACTTGCCAGCCTTACCTATCCAGAATGGGCTTATGGGGCATTTAGGAACCTGGGTGGCCGAGACCGGGGCAATTTATTCTTAGTTTGTTTAATCATTAGGTACTACACGTGTAACGCACAGTGTTTAGTGTCAACCCAACAAAAAATCCTCTCCGAAGTGGAGGTCTGTAGGAATATCACCGGTGACCCCGGGAAGATCAGGTCTTTGGAGTATGGCAGTCTTGGTACCAGTAGGGCTTCTCTCCTATGGAGAGGGTTTTCTTTTGATGTGCCCTAGGTACTAGACCTTTTGGGTAGAGTACCTTATGTTTTGGTTAGGGGAAGTGTTATAGGGATAGAGATAGGGTGAGAGTAGGGTCAGTTTTAATGGAGGGATAGAATTAGGGAGAATTGTAGGGGGAGTTAGGGAAAGAGTTTAAAATTATTTTGATGTATCAAGTCTGCCATCCTTCTTCCCGGTGGTGGGCTAATGCATGTGCACGCTAGCTTTTTGTTTTGTTTTAAGCTGATACGTTATGAAGGGCTTACAGGCGACCAAACTTGGGCCTAAAGTGGGTTCTGGTTTAGTGTGCATAAGTTTGTGTTTAAGTTGGTTGGGAGGAGTGCTAGGTGGGGAGGGTGTATCTGTGGGTGGTGGTGTTTTTTGTTTATTTGTTTGCTTTGGGGAGGACCTGACATGGATCAGTTAAGGACAGGACTTTGTGAACTGCATGAACGGTATGGACTCTGACCCATGTGCAGGAGGGGTGGTGTGGGTGAGGGCACAGTTTTAGTGTAGGGTTTTTTCCATTTTTTTTCTAGGGTTTTCTGTTGATTTTGCTAAAAGGTTTTCTGTAGTGCATATGTTTATTTATGCATATGTTTATTTATATGTTTATATATTTGATTGTTTATTTATATTCTATAATATATATGTGGTTTATTTGATTTATTTCAGTTGATATGTGGTTTATTAGGTTTATTATTTTTTTCAGTTTTGTTTTGTTTTATTGTTTTGTTTTCTTCTTGTGTGTTTCCCGAGTATGGATGTTTTTGAGTTATAGCCGGGTAGTGCTAATTTATTTATTTTAAGCCAAGTTGTGCTATTTTTATGTTAATTTTCAGTATGTGTGTGTCAGTGTGCTGTTTAGACAGTTTGGTTAGGTCAGTGGGTTTATTTATTTATAAATTTTTCTATTAAGCTGGGTTAACCGGGCAGGCAGGGTTTTTATTTTTTATTTTATTTATGTTATAGCTGGTTAAGCTTGTTTTCTTTTTCTTTTTTCTGTATTGGATAAGTTTTGTATTTTTATAATAAAAAGAATGTCAACAGAGAGTGCTGTAGTTAGGCAGAAAAGAAATTAAAAAAGAAAAGAACTTCCTGTGGCGCATACAGCAGCTGATAATTACTGTACGGATTAATATATTTAAATAGAAGTAATTTACAAATCTGTTAAACTTTCTGGCACCAGTTGATTTTAAAAAGTTTGTTTTCCACCGGAGTATCCAATTAAAATAATGTTATAATAACATAATCAATGAATGGAGCTCCATAACGGTGCTCAGAATTCTGATGCAAACCTAGCCTAATAGGGGTATGGCTATCATTGTACTGATCCACAACATAAAGAAATAAAATGCTGTTTTACCACAAAGTGGACAGCGTAAATGCGTAAATAAATAAATAAATAAAATTGTAAAATAGCTTTTTTTCTCTACTTTATCTACTACCGACCTAATGGTAACATCTTCCCTAACCTGAAGTTCTCTCTCTTGTCTCCAAACTTTACTCGTGCTGCACCTGATTTCTGGAATGTGATACCCCCAGACATGCAAACTTATTTCTAACAACCACAGTATTGCCCTAAAAACACAAATCTTTTGACAGGGATATTACATTCTCTAATTGGTTAATCTGGGGGTGGCATTTACATTCTTAATAACACGTTCCCTATTTGCCGTGACAGATGCCTTTGTGAAAATTATTACTGTTGCAATAATCGAACAGACCATGTTGCCAGATTGACACTATAGTTTCTACCAGTATAACCTAAGCAATATTAGAGATATGGTAGGAGTTGTTGTTTTACCTATCATCTCTGCACACCTTAGAAGTGGGTACATCACTGATGGAACACAGGAAAAATATACAGGGACATCTGAGACTTACAGGTCTAGGGTATGAAGAACCCTATTCACTTGCACTGAATGGAGAATGTTAGCTTATATGATAAGGCTATGTTCAGGTGCCAGTATTTCTGCATGGAATTCTGCATTAATTTATAGCCAATACATTTTAATGGGATTCCGCTGCAGAATTTCCACTGCAGGGATTCCATTGAAGTGAATGGGCAGTTATTTCTGCAGATATTACTGCAGAATTTTCATGCAGAATTCCATGGAGAAATTCTGCTGTGTGAACATAGCCAAGGATTTAGTTCAGAATCAATGTTTAACCCCTTAAGGACCAGGCCCATTTTGGCCATACGGACCAGAGCGTTTTTGCACATCTGACCATTGTCACTTTAAGTATTAATAACTCTGGGATGCTTTTACCTTTCATTCTGATTCCGAGATTGTTTTTTTGTTACATATTCTACTTTATGTTAGTGGTGAAATTTCATCGATATTTGCACATTTCTTGGTGAAAAATGCCAAAATGTTATGAAAAAATTGAAAATTTTGCATTTTTTTTTAACTTTGAAGCTCTCTGCTTATCAGGAAAATAGACATTCCAAATTAAATTATATATTGATTCACATATACAATATGTCTACTTTATGTTTGCATCTTAAAGTTGCCATGTTTTTACTATTGGAAGACATCAGATGGCTTCAAAGTACAGCAGCAATTTTCCAATTTTTCACAAAATTTTCTAAATCAGAATTTTTCAGGGACCAGTTCAGTTTTGAAGTGGATTTGAAGGGCCTTCTGTCACGATTCGGCTTACAGGTTGTGGATCCACTGTGTCAGCGAGGGATTGGCGTGGACCGTGCTGGTGGACCGGTTCTAAGAGGCTACTGGTGTTCATCAGAGCCCGCCGCAAAGCGGGATGGTCTTGCTGCGGCAGTAGCAACCAGGTCGTATCCACTAGCAACGGCTCAACCTCGCTGACTGCTGAGAAGGCGTGGGACAGAAGGACTAGGCAGAGGCAAGGTCAGACGTAGCAGAAGGTCGTGGCAGGCGGCAAGGTTCGTAGTCAAGGTGGATAGCAGGAGTTCAGGTAACACAGGCTTTGGACAACACTAAACGCTTTCACTGGCACAAGGCAACAAGATCCGGCAAGGGAGTGCAGGGGCAGTGAGCAGATATAGCCAGGGAGCAGGTGGAGCCAATTAAGCTAATTGGGCCAGGCACCAATCATTGGTGCACTGGCCCTTTAAGTGTCAGAGAGCTGGCGCGCGCGCGCCCTAGAGAGTGGAGCCGCGCGCGCAAGCACATGACAGCAGGGGACCGGGACGGGTAAGTGACTTGGGATGCGATTCGCGAGCGGGCGCGTCCCGCTGTGCGAATCGCATCCCCGACGGCCATGTCAGTGCAGCGCTCCCGGTCAGCGGGACTGACCGGGGCGCTGCAGGGAGAGAGACGCCGTGAGCGCTCCGGGGAGGAGCAGGGACCCGGAGCGCTCGGCGTAACAGTACCCCCCCCCCTTAGGTCTCCCCCTTTTTTTGTCCGACAACTGCTTTACCTGGGACGAGGACAACGGGAGTGAATGGAGGGTTTCCTCAAAGGCAGGCAGTACAGCAGGAGTGGGAATGGGGAGGGAGGGCAGAGGGTGAAGCTTGGCACGGGGAAGGGTGACACCAGGACGGGGACCATGAGGAGGCACTGAGGCTTGCCTGACGGGACTGGGAGGGGGGGAGAGGCATTTCTTGTGGCAAGCAGAGTCCCAGTTCTTGATCTCCCCGGTGGTCCAGTCAAGGGTGGGAGAATGAAGCTGGAGCCATGGCAGACCGAGGAGGACCTCAGAGGTGCAGTTGGGAAGGACGAAAAATTCAATCCTTTCGTGGTGGGGTCCAATGCACATTAAGAGGGGTTTTGTGCGGTAACGCACGGTGCAATCCAATCTAACTCCGTTGACCGCGGAAATGTAGAGCGGCTTGACGAGACGGGTCACCGGGATGCAGAATTTATTCACCAAAGAATCCAAAATGAAATTCCCAGAGGCACCAGAGTCCAAGCAGGCCACGGCTGAGAGGGAGGAGTTGGCTGAAGGAGAAATCCGCACGGGCACCGTGAGACGTGGAGAAGCAGACTTAGAACCAAGAGACGCCACACCCACGTGAGCTGGGTGCGTGCGTGCGTTTCCCAGACGTGGAGGACGAATAGGGCAATCCACCAAGAAATGCTCAGTACTGGCACAGTACAGACAAAGATTTTCTTCCCTACGGCGATTCCTCTCTTCCTGGGTCAGGCGAGACCGATCCACTTGCATGGCCTCCTCGGCGGGAGGCCCAGGTGTAGATTGCAACGGATACTGTGGGAGAGGTGCCCAGAGATCTAAGTCTTTTTCCTGGCGGAGCTCCTGATGTCTCTCAGAAAAATGCATGTCAATGCGGGTGGCCAAATGGATAAGTTCTTGCAGGTTGGCAGGAATCTCTCGTGCGGCCAGCACATCCTTGATGCTACTGGATAGGCCTTTTTTAAAGGTCGCGCAGAGAGCCTCGTTATTCCATGATAATTCGGAAGCAAGAGTACGAAATTGGATGGCGTACTCGCCCACTGAAGAATTACCCTGGACCAGGTTCAGCAGGGCAGTCTCGGCAGAAGAAGCTCGGGCTGGTTCCTTGAAGACACTGCGGACTTCAGCGAAGAAGGACTGGACTGTGGCTGTGGCAGGATCATTGCGGTCCCAGAGCGGTGTGGCCCAAGACAAGGCCTTTCCTGAAAGAAGGCTCACTACGAACGCCACCTTAGACCGTTCTGTAGGAAACAAGTCCGACAACATCTCCATATGCAGGGAACATTGAGACAGAAATCCACGGCAGAGTCTAGAGTCCCCATCAAATTTGTCCGGCAGGGACAAGCGGAGGCTAGGAGTGGCCACTCGCTGCGGAGGAGGTGCAGGAGCTGGCGCGGGAGATGGTTGCTGCTGTAGCAGAGGCAGAAGTTGCTGTAACGTGGCGGTCAACTGCGACAGCTGCTGTCCTTGTTGGGCAATTTGCTGCGATTGCTGAGCGACCACCGTGGTAAGGTCAGCGAGACTTGGCAGCGGCACCTCAGCGGGATCCATGGCCGGATCTACTGTCACGATTCGGCTTACAGGTTGTGGATCCACTGTGTCAGCGAGGGATTGGCGTGGACCGTGCTGGTGGACCGGTTCTAAGAGGCTACTGGTGTTCACCAGAGCCCGCCGCAAAGCGGGATGGTCTTGCTGCGGCAGTAGCAACCAGGTCGTATCCACTAGCAACGGCTCAACCTCGCTGACTGCTGAGAAGGCGTGGGACAGAAGGACTAGGCAGAGGCAAGGTCAGACGTAGCAGAAGGTCGTGGCAGGCGGCAAGGTTCGTAGTCAAGGTGGATAGCAGGAGTTCAGGTAACACAGGCTTTGGACAACACTAAACGCTTTCACTGGCACAAGGCAACAAGATCCGGCAAGGGAGTGCAGGGGCAGTGAGCAGATATAGCCAGGGAGCAGGTGGAAGCCAATTAAGCTAATTGGGCCAGGCACCAATCATTGGTGCACTGGCCCTTTAAGTCTCAGAGAGCTGGCGCGCTCGCGCCCTAGAGAGCGGAGCCGCGCGCGCCAGCACATGACAGCAGGGGACCGGGACGGGTAAGTGACTTGGGATGCGATTCGCGAGCGGGCGCGTCCCGCTGTGCGAATCGCATCCCCGACGGCCATGTCAGTGCAGCGCTCCCGGTCAGCGGGACTGACCGGGGCGCTGCAGGGAGAGAGACGCCGTGAGCGCTCCGGGGAGGAGCAGGGACCCGGAGCGCTCGGCGTAACACCTTCATATTAGAAATACCCAATAAATGACCCCATTATACAGACTGCACCCATCAAAGTATTCAAAATTACATTCAGTAAGTGTGAACGATGCCATAGTGTGTGATGATTCTGAGGATGTGAAATCATTGTGGGTAGAATTACAAAAGGAGGGAAATATTGAAAAAATAGTATTTGGTGTAATCTACAGACCCCCTAATATCACTGAAGAGATAGAAGTTCGGCTGCATAAACAAATAGAGAGGGCTGCCCGGGCAGGTACAGTGGTAATAATGGGAGATTTTAACTATCCAGATATAGATTGGGGCCGGGGGCTGGCTAAAGCTACAAAGGGGAGAAAATTCCTAAATTTATTGCAGGATAATTTTATGGGCCAGTTTGTGGAGGACCCAACAAGAAGTGATGCCTTGTCGGATCTGATCATTTCCAACAACGCAGAGATGGCAAGTAATGTAACTGTGAGGGAAAACCTTGGTAATAGCGACCACAATATAGTTACTTTTGACTTAAAATGTAGAAAACAAAGACAGACGGGGAAGGCAAAAACATATAACTTTAAAAAGGCAAATTTCCCTGGGCTGAGAGCTGCACTACAGGACATAGACTGGGGGGAGGTGTTCTCAAATACTGATACAGAAGGTAAATGGGACATCTTTAAATCAACTCTAAATAACTATACAGCTAAATATATACCAAAGGGGAACAAATATAAACGATTAAAACTAAATCCTACATGGCTGACAAATGATGTTAAAAGAGCAATAAACAACAAAAAAATAGCCTTCAAAAAATTCAAATCTGATGGGTCAGCTATAACATTTAACCTCTTCAGGACATAGGGCGTATGGATACGCCCTGCATCCCGAGTCCTTAAGGACCGAGGGCGTATCCATACGCCCGTGGGAATTCCGGCCCCCACCGCTAGCCGGTTGGGGACCGGAGCCGGATGCCTGCTGAAATCGTTCAGCAGGCATCTCGGCATATCGCCCAGGGGGGTCATTATGTCCCCCCATGTCGGCGATCGCCGCAGATCGCTGGACAATTCAGTCCAACGATCTGCGGCGATTCCGGGTCAATCGGGTCTCCAGTGACCCGGTGACCCGGAATTACTGGCTGTTCGGGGCCGTCTCTGACGGCCCCGAACAGCCAGAGCCTGCAGGGGTGAGGTGGCACTGGTGCCACCTCACGATCGCCCTGATTCGTCGGCCGGATTACCGGCCGACCAATCAGGGCGCCTGCTGCGGGTGTCACTCCCGCACCCGCTCCGCCCCTCTTCTGGAGGACGTGAGCGGGTGCGGGACTTATACCCCGGGTGCTGGGGACCCCGATCCCCGGCGTCCCTGTTGGGATCGGGGCCCCAGGAGCAGCTGCGGCGGCGGAGACGACGAGGGACTGACCTGCAGTGTCTGTATCGTTGGAGGTGAGTGACAGCCTCCTGCTGTTGCTTAGCAACAGCTCCCAGCATGCAAAAAGGGCATGCTGGGAGCTGTAGTTATGCAACAGCAGGAGGCAGACCACCACAACTCCCAGCATTCCCTTATGGGCATGCTGGGACTTATGGTTTTGCAACAGCTGGAGGCACATTCTTTCTATGGAAAAGTGTACCTTCAGCTGTTGTCTAACTACAACTCCCAGCTTGCACAAACAGCTAAAGTGCATGCTGGGAGTTGTAGTGGTGCATCTGCTGGTTGCATAACTACAACTCCCAGCATGCCCGTTGGCTGTCGGTGACTGCTGAGAGTTGTAGTTTTGCAACAGCTGAAGGCACACTGGTTGTGAAACTCAGAGTTTTTTTTTACCTATCTCAGTGTTTCACGACCGGTGTGCCTCCAGCTGTTGCAAACTACAACTCTCAGCAGTCACCGTACACCATGCACCGTACATGCTGGGAGTTGTAGTTTTGCAACACCTGGAGGCACACTGGTTGTGAAACACTGAGTTAGGTCACAAACTCCGTGATACATAACCAGTGTGCCTACAGCTGTTGCAAAACTGCAACTCTCAGCAGTCACCGACAGCCAACGGGCATGCTGGGAGTTGTAGTTATGCAACAGCTGGATGTCCCCCCCCCCCCCCCCCAATGTGAACGTACAGGGTACACTCACATGGTCGGAGGATTACAGTAAGTATCTGGCTGCAAATTTGAGCTGCCGCAAACTTTCTGCTGCAGCTCAAATTGCCAGCGAGAAACTACTGTGAACCCCCGCCCATGCGACTGTACTCTAAAAACACTACACTACACTACCACAAAAAATAAAATAAAAAGTAAAAAACACTACATATACACATACCCCTATACAGCCCCCCTGCCCTCCCCAATAAAAATGAAAAACGTCTGGTACGCCACTGTTTCCAGAACGGAGCCTCCAGCTGTTGCAAAACAACTCCCAGTATTGTCGGACAGCCGTTGACTGTCCAGGCATGCTGGGAGTTTTGCAACAGCTGGAGGCACCCTGTTTGGGAATCACTGGCGTAGAATACCCCTATGTCCACCCCTATGCAATCCCTAATTTAGGCCTCAAATGCACATGGCGCTCTCACTTTGGAGCCCTGTCGTATTTCAAGGCAACAGTTTAGGGCCACATATGGGGTATCGCCGTACTCGGGAGAAATTGTGTTACAAATTTTGGGGGGTATTTTCTGCTTTTACCCTTTTTAAAAATGTAAATTTTTTGGGAAAACAAGCATTTTAGGTAAAAAAAATAATTTTTTTTTTACATATGCAAAAGTCGTGAAACACCTGTGGGGTATAAAGGTTCACTTAACCCCTTGTTACGTTGCCCGAGGGGTCTAGTTTCCAAAATGGTATGCCATGTGGGTTTTTTTTTGCTATCCTGGCACCATAGGGGCTCCTAAATGCGGCATGCCGCCCGAGCAAAATTTGCTTTCAAAAAGCCAAATGTGACTCCTTCTCTTCCGAGACCTGTAGTGCGCCAGCAGAGCACTTTTCACCCCCATATGGGGTGTTTTCTGAATCAGGAGAAATTGGGCTTAAAATTTTTAGGGATATTTTCTGCTATTACCCTTTTTAAAAATAAAAATTTTTGGGGAAAACAAGCATTTTAGGTAAAATATTTTTTTTTTTTTTTTACATTTGCAAAAGTCGTGAAACACCTGTGGGGTATTAAGGTTCACTTTATCCCATGTTACATTCCCCGAGGGGTCTAGTTTCCAAAATGGTATGCCATGTGGTTTTTTTTTGCTGTTCTGGCACCATAAGGGCTTCCTAAAGGTAACATGCCCCCCAAAAACCATTTCAGAAAAACGTACTCTCCAAAATCCCCTTGTCGCTCCTTCCCTTCTGAGCCCTCTACTGCGCCCGCCGAACACTTTACATAGACATATGAGGTATGTGCTTACTCGAGAGAAATTGGGCTACAAATACAAGTAAAAATTTTGTCCTTTTACCCCTTGTAAAAATTCAAAAATTGGGTCTACAAGAACATGTGAGTGTAAAAAATGAAGATTGTGAATTTTCTCCTTCACTTTGCTGCTATTCGTGTGAAACACCTAAAGGGTTAAAACGCTGACTGAATGTCATTTTGAATACTTTGGGGGGTGTAGTTTTTATAATGGGGTCATTTATGGGGTATTTCTAATATGAAGACCCTTCAAATCCACTTCAAACCTGAACTGGTCCCTGAAAAATACTGAGTTTGAAAATTTTGTGAAAAATCGGAAAATTGCTGCTGACCGTTGAAGCCCTCTGGTGTCTTCCAAAAGTAAAAACTCATCAATTTTATGATGCAAACATAAAGTAGACATATTATATATGTGAACCAAAAAAAAATGTATTCGTAATATCCATTTTCCTTACAAGCAGAGAGCTTCAAAGTTAGAAAAATGCTAAATTTTCAAATTTTTCATCAAATTTACGGATTTTTCACCAAGAAAGGATGCAAGTATCGACAAAAATTTACCACTATGTTAAAGTAGAATATGTCACGAAAAAACAGTCTCGGAATCAGAATGATAACTAAAAGCATTCCAGAGTTATTAATGTTTAAAGTGACAGTGGTCAGATGTGCAAAAAACGCTCCGGTCCTTAAGGCCAAAATGGGCTCCGTCCTGAAGGGGTTAAACAGTATAAGGAGCTTAATAAAATCTGTAAAAATGTAATAAAAACAGTAAAAATTCAAAATGAGAGACAGGTGGCCAAAGAAAGCAAAACTAATCCTAAATATTTTTTTAGATATATAAATACAAAAAAAACAAGGACAGAGCATGTAGGTCCCCTTAATAGTGATAATGGGGAGGTTGTCACGGGCAATCAAGAGAAGGCGGAGCTACTGAATGGGTTCTTTAGTTCTGTATATACTATGGAAGAAGGAGCTGACATTGGACAGGTCAGTGCTGGTAGCACATCATGTAATGTACTGAACTGGCTTAATGTAGTGATGGTATAAGGTAAGTTAAGTAAAGTAAATGTAAGCAAATCTCCAGGACCGGATGGACTACACCCAAGAGTTCTTAGAGAGGTAAGTACCCTTGCTAATGATATTTAGAGATTCTCTGGTGTCTGGTATTGTGCCAAGGGACTGGCACAAGGCTAATGTGGTACCAATCTTTAAGAAGGGCTCTAGGTCTTCGCCAGGCAATTATAGACCGGTAAGTCTAACGTGCATTGTGGGTAAATTGTTTGAAGGACTTATACGGGATTACATACAGGAATACATAGGGGATAATAGTATTATAAGTGATAGCCAGCATGGGTTTACTAAGGATAGAAGTTGTCAAACCAATCTAATTTGCTTTTATGAAGAGGTGAGTAGAAGCCTTGACAGAGGAATTGCTGTGGATATAGTGTTTCTGGATTTTGCTAAAGCATTTGATACTGTCCCTCATAGACGTCTGACAGGTAAGTTAAGGTCTTTGGGCTTGGAAACTTTAGTTTGTAACTGGATTGAACACTGGCTCATGGATCGTACCCAGAGAGTGGTGGTCAAGGATTCGTACTCTGGTTGGTCCCCGGTTGTTAGTGGTGTACCCCAAGGTTCTGTACTGGGCCCGCTGCTGTTTAATTTATTTATCAATGATATAGAGGATGGTATTAACAGCTCTGTTTCTATCTTTGCAGATTACACCAAGCTTTGTAGCACAGTACAGTCTATAGAGGATGTGCATAAGTTACAAGATGACTTGGATAGACTAAGTGTCTGGGCATCCACTTGGCAAATGAGGTTCAATGTGGATAAATGTAAAGTTATGCATCTGGGTACTAATAAGATGCATGCGTCGTATGTCTTAGGGGGGATTAAACTGGCAGAGTCACTGGTAGAGAAAGATCTGGGTGTACTTGTGGATCACAGACTTTAGAATAGCATGCAATGTCAGGCTGCTGCTTCCAAAGCCAGCAGGATATTGTCATGTATAAAAAGAGGCATGGACTCAAGGGACAGGGACATAATACTCCTCCTTTATAGAGCATTGGTACGGCCTCACCTGGAATATGCTGTTCAGTTTTGGTCGCCTGTACATAAAAGGGACACTGCAGAGCTGGAAAGGGTGCAGAGACGTGCTACTAAACTAATATGGGGCATGGAACATCTTAGCTATGAGGAGCGATTAAAGGAGTTACAATTGTTTAGTCTTGAGAAGAGATGTTTAAGGGGGATATGATAAACGTATATAAGTATATAAATGGCCCATGCAAAAAATATGGTATAAAACTGTTCCAGGTTAAACCCCCCCAAAGGACGAGGGGGCACTCCCTCCGTCAGGAGAAGAAAAGGCTTAGTCTCAAGGGGCGACACGCCTTCTTTACCATAAGGACTGTGAATTTATGGAACAGTCTACCTCAGGAACTGGTCACAGCAGGAACAATTAACAGCTTTAAAACAGGGTTAGATACATTCCTGGAACAAAATAACATTAATGCTTATGCAGAATTATAAAACTACATCCCTTTCCCTTATCTCCTTACACCCTTCACTTCAATTCCCTGGTTGGACTTGATGGATGTATGTCTTTTTTCAGCCATACTAACTATGTAACTATGTTAACCCTTTAGGTGTTTCACAGGAATAGCAGCAAAGTTCAAGAGAAAATTAAAAATCTTCATTTTTTACACTCGAATGTTCTTGTAAACCCAGTTTTTGAATTTTTACAAGGGATAAAAGGAGCTAAATCTTCCTAAAATTTGTAACCCAATTTCTCTTGAGTAAGGAAATACCTCATATGTGTATGTAAAGTGTTCGGCGGTCGCAGCAGGGGGCTTAGAAGGGAAGGAGCGACAATGGAATTTTGGAGAGTGAGTTTTGCTGAAATAGTTTTTGGGGGGCACGTCACATTTAGGAAGCCCTTATGGTGCCAGGACAGCAAAAAAAAACACATGGCAACTATTTTGGAAATAACACCCCTCAAGGAATGTAACAAGAGGTACAGTGAGCCTTAACACCCCACAGGTGTTTGAAGACTTTTAGTTAAAGTTGGATGTGTAAATCATTTATTTTTTCACTAAAATGCTGCTGTTCCCCCAAATTTTACGTTTTTACAAGAGGTAATAGTAGAACATGCCCCCAAAATTTGTAACCCCATCTCTTTTGAGTATGGAAATACCCCATGTGTGGATGTCAAATGCACTGTGGGCGCTCTATAATGCTCAGAAGAGTAGGAGTCACATTTGGCTTTTGGAAAGCAAATTTTGCTGAAATGGTTTTTGGGGGGCATGTCCCATTTAGGAAGCCTCTATGGTGCAAGGACAGCAAAAAAAAACCTCACATGGCATACTATTTTGGAAACTACACCCCTCAAGGAATGTAACAAGTGGTACAGTGAGCCTTAACACCCCACAGGTGTTTGACAACTTTTCGTTAAAGTTGGATGTGTAAATGAATTTTTTTTTCACTAAAATGCTGCTTTTCCCCAAAATTTTACATTTTACATGGGGTAATAGGAGAAAATGACCCCCAAAATTTGTCACCTCATTTGTTCTGAGTATGGAAATACCCCATGTGTGGAAATCAAGTGCTCTGCTGGCGCACTACAATGCTCAGAAGAGAAAGAGCGCCATTGAGCTTTCGGAGAGTGAATTTGTTTGGAATGAAATCAGGGGCCTTGTGCGTTTACAAAGCCCCCCATGGTGCCAGAACAGTGGACCCCCCACATGTTACCCCATTTTGGAAGCTACACCCCTGACAGAATTTAATAAGGGGTGCAGTGAGTATTTACACCCCACTGGCGTTTGACAGATCTTTGGAACAGTGGGCTGTGCAAATGAAAAATTAAACTTTTCATTTTCACGGACCACTGTTCCAAAAATCTGTCAGACACCTGTGGGGCGTAAATACTCACTGTACCACTTACATTACGTGAGGGATATAGCTTCCAAAATGGGGTCACATGTGGGTGTGAGGGTCCATTATTCTGGCACTATGGGGGCTTTGTAAACACACGTGGCCTTCAATTTCGGAAACATTCTCTTTCCAAAATCCAAATGGCGCTCCCTCTCTTCTGAGCATTGTTGTGCACCCGCAGAGCACTTTACATCCACATATGGGGTATTTTCTTACTCAGAAGAAATGGGGTTACAAATTTTGGGGGGCTTTTTTCCTATTTTCCCTTGTGAAAATGAAATATTTTGGGTAACACCAGCATTTTTCCATACAACTTTGAAGAATTTTCATTAAACACCTGTGGGGTGTTAAGGCATACTTAATTTTTTTTGCGTTTATGTCAGAACTACTGTAAAATCACCAATTAAGGCCTCAAATGTACATAGTGCGCTCTCACTCCCGAGCATCATTGTGCGTCCGCAGAGCATTTTATGCTCACATATGGGGTATTTCCGTACTCAGGAGAAATTGCGTTACAAATTTTGGGGGTCTTTTTTTTTCCTTTTACCTCTTGTGAAAATGAAAAGTATGGGGCAACACCAGCATGTTAGGGATAATGTTTTTATTTTTTTACACTAACAGGCTTGTGTAGACCCCAACTTTTCATTTTCATAAGGGGTAAAAGGAGGGGAAAAAAAATGTGTAGTGCAATTTCTCCCGAGTACGGAAATACCCTTTATGTGGGCGTAAACTGTTTCCTTGAAATACGACAGGGCTCTGAAGTGAGAGAGCGCCATGCGCATTTGAGGACTAAATTAGGGATTGCATAGGGGTGGACATAGGGGTATTCTACTCCAGTGATTCCCAAACAGGGTGCCTCCAGCTGTTGCTAAACTCCCAGCATGCATGGACAGTTCAGTGGCTGTCCAGATATGCTGGAAGTTGTTGTTTTGCAACAGCTGGAGGCTCCGTTTTGGAAACACTGCCGTACAATATGTTTTTCATTTTTATTGGGGGGGACAGTGTAAAGGGGTGTATATGTAGTGTTTTACCCTTTATTTTGTGTTAGTGTAGTGCAGTATAGTGTTTTTTTAGGGTACATTCGCACTGGCGGGTTACGGTGAGTATCCCGCTAGAAGTTTGCGCTGCAGCGAAAAATTTGCCGCAGCCCAAACTTGAAGCAGGAAACTTACTGTAAACCTGCCCATGTGAATGTACCCTGTACATTCACATGGGGGGGGGGGGGGCAAACCTCCAGCTGTTTCAAAACTACAGTTGTACTTTTGCAACAGCTGGAGGCACACTGGTTGGAAAACATTCAGTTAGGTTCTGTTACCTAACTCAGTATTTTTAAACCAGTGTGCCTCCAGCTGTTGCATAACTTAAACTCCCAACATGTGCTGATCGCCGAAGGGCATGCTGGGAGTTGTAGTTATGCAACAGCTGGAAGTACGCAACTACAACTCCCAGCATGCCAAGACAGCTGTTTGATGTTTGGGCATGCTGGGATTTGAAGCTTTGCAACATCTGGAGGTCTACAGTTTAGAGACCACTGCACAGTGATCTCCAAACTGTGGCCCTCCAGATGTTGCAAAACTACAAATCCAAGCATGCCCAGACAGCAAACAGCTGTGTGGGCATGCTGGGAGTTGTAGTTTTGCAAGATCTAGAGGGCCCTCCAGCTGTTGTAAAACTACAAATCCCAGCATGCCCACAAAGCAAACAGCTGTGTGGGCATGCTGGGAGTTGTAGTTTTGCAACATCTGGAGGGCTACAGCTCAGAGACCACTGTATCGTGATCTCAGACTGTAGCCCTCCAGATGTTGCTAGGCAACTCACCGGGTTCCGTAGGATCCAGGGAGCCGCATAGCCGTCCTCTTCTGCCGCCTGCTGCCACCACGATCACTGCCCCCTGCCACCACCGATGGGTAAGTGGACTTCGTCCCCGTTCCCCTTCGGTTTACCCGTTCTGTCCGGCCTATTGTGGGTGGGCAGAACGTGGAAACCGAAAGTTAATCCCCCCGCCCCCGATCTGCTATTGGTCGTCTCTTCTGGCGACCAATAGCAGGGATAGGAGGGGTGGCACCCCTGCCACCTCGCTCCTATCCCTTCAGGGGGATCGTGGGTGTCATGGACAACCGCGATCCCCCTTATATTCCGGGTCACCATAGACCCATATGACCAGAAATTGGCGCAAATCTAAAGTGTAAATTCACTTGCGATTTGCGCCTATCGCTGACATGGGGGGGTCGGATGACCCCCTGGGCATTTGCGCGGGGTGCCTACTGAGATTCCACATGACGTACGGGTATGTACTTGGTCCTTAAGAGGTTAAGTCCTCATCTTAGCTTTAGAGTTGTTTAAACTAAGAACATGCAATCTACTAAAAGGATTTTTACATTAATGTTGATCAACTAACCAGCAGAGCTGCAGCTCCAGCAAACACACAATGAAAAGGGCTGGAAGCAGCTAACTCTGTTCATATTTGTAATATGCATTGATTAAAAACATTGTATATTTTTGGGTGAAAAAATGCTGTCCCTGCAGTTATTGCCCGTGTTTCCCTGTGAGGAGTCCAAATACAGGAAGTAAGGACAGGTCAAGCAGGGCTTGTCAATCATCCTGATGTGTGAGCCAAAGGAGTGTCACAGAGCCTCACTGCACAGGGCCCTGCTTGTCCACCCACACTTCCTGTATTTGGACTCCTCACAGGGACACACAGACAATAGCTGTAGGGACAAAAATATACACATTTTTTTAACCAATGTATATTACAAATATACATACAGTGGGGCAAAAAAGTATTTAGTCAGCCACCAATTGTGCAAGTTCTCCCACTTCAAAAGATGAGAGAGGCCTGTAATTTTCATCATAGATATACCACAACTATGAGAGACAAAATGAGAAAAAAGAATCCATAAAATCCATAAAATCACATTGTCTGACTTTTAAAGAATTTATTTGCAAATTATGGTGGAAAATAAGTATTTGGTCACCAACAAACAAGCAAGATTTCTGGCTCTCACAGACCTGTAACTTCTTTAAGAGTCTCCTCTGTCCTCCACTCATTACCTGTGTAAATGGCACCTGTTTGAACTTGTTATCAGTATAAAAGACACCTGTCCACAACCTCAAACAGTCACACTCCAAACTCCACTATGGCCAAGACCAAAGAGCTCTCAAAGGACACCAGAAACAAAATTGTAGACCTGCACCATGCTGGGAAGACTGAATCTGCAATAGGCAAGCAGCTTGATGTGAAGAAATCAACTGTGGGAGCAATTATTATAGAATGGAAGACATAGAAGACCACTGATAATCTCCCTCGATCTGGGGCTCCACGAAAGATCTCACCCTGTGGTGTCAAAATTATCACAAGAATGGTGAGCAAAAATGCCAGAACCACACAGGGGGACCTAGTGAATGACCTGCTGAGAGCTGGGACCAAAGTAACAAAGGCTACCATCAGTAACACACTACGCTGCCAGGGACTCAAATCATGCAGTGCCAGACGAGTCCTCCTGCTTAAGCCAGTACATGTCCAGGCCCATCTGAAGTTTGCTAGAGGGCATTTGGATTATCCAGAAGAGGATTGGGAGAATGTCATATGGTCAGATGAAACCAAAGTAGAACTTTTTGGTGAAAACTCGTCATGTTTGGAGGAGAAAGAATGCTGAGTTGCATTCAAAGAACACCATACCTACTGTGATGCATGGGGGTGGAAACATCATGCTTTGGGGCAGTTTATCTGCTAAGGGACCAGGACGACTGGTCCGTGTAAAGGAAAGAATGAATGGGGCCAAGTATTGTGAGATTTTGAGTGAAAACCTCCTTCCATCAGCAAGGGCATTGACGATGAAAGGTGGCTGGGTCTTTCAGCCGGACAATGATCCCAAACACACCACCCGGACAACGAAGGAATTGCTTCGTAAGTAGCATTTCAAGGTCCTAGGGTGGCCTAGCCAGTCTCCAGATCTCAACCTTTGAAGGGAGTTGAAAGTCTGTGTTGCCCAGCACAGTAAGTGTGTGAAAAACTTGGGAAGACTTATAGAAAACGTTTGACCTCTGTCATTGCCAACAAAGGGTATATAACAAAGTATTGAGATGAACTTTTGTTATTGACCAAATACTTATTTTCCACCATAATTTGCTAATAAATTCTTTAAATATCAGACAGCGTGATTTTATGGATGTTTTTCTCATTATGTCTCTTATGGTTGAGGTATATCTGGTGAAAATTACAGGCTTCTCTTATCTTTTTAAGTTTGAGAACTTGCACATTTGGTGGCTGAATAAATACCTTTTTTTGCCCCACTGTATAATGGTATTATCTATATTATTTTAAAAGTTTTTGTTAACGACAGGTACACTTTAAGGCTGCGTCTCCACTTGGCATTTACTTGCACTGCAACTGCAGTTTTTGAACCAAAGGGGAAATATAAAGGAAAGACTAAGGCTAAGTTTCCATTTGGTTTTTTTCTGGCAGTTTTTGGAAAACTGCCACTGCAGTTTTTGAGCCAAAGTCAGAATCCATAAGAAGGGAGAAGTGTAAGTTCTTCCTTTATATGTCCTATTCCTTTTGAATACACTTCTGGCTTTGGCTCAAAAACTGCAGCGTCAGATCTCCAAAAACTGCCAGAAAAAAAAAAGAGGAAACTTAGCCTTATGCTTATCCTTTGTCATGAATCCACTTCTAGCTGTGGCTCAAAAACTGCATTGGGATTAAAAAAAAAAAAAAAAAAAAAAAAACTGCCAAGTGAAAACACAGCCCTAATGAAACCATCTGTTTCCAGCCCATTCATTGTGTATTTGTTGAAGCGGTGGCTCTGTCTAATGTGTCATGTACATAACATGTTGTGTGCACTGTGCAGCTGAATTTACGAGCAAAACTTCAAAACAAAATTGCGCTCAGAAATTCTGGAGTGTGAACCCAGCCTCGATCCCTAGAAAACCGCTTATAGTTTACTTCAGTTTTTTTTTTTAATATATCTAAAGTGCATAGGATTTTGAAGGAGTGCCTGGGTCTGGTATACGGGACTCACTGTACATGAGCCCCTAGTGGGAGAATATGCTACAACTAGTGAAGAAAGAAAAGTGCACAGGTCACGTAAAAAGTCAAATGTTGGAGTAACCAATTGATTAAATATGATATAGATATCCAATAAAATTATCATTTGGAAGTCAGTGATGGGGCATGCAAGTCACTTCTTGGTTTGTTTATAGACAGGGAGAATCAATCTCTTGTCACTGACCATTGTTAAATCCATCCATGTTCACATCTGTATATTGCTTTTTTGTAGTAAGTTGATTTCTTGTCCTTGGAGGAATTGTTCAGTTTCCTACTACTGGATGTCCTTGCATAGTGGTAAAGAATTGTCAGTAAGAACATTACACGTAAAGCCGGCTCATTTATATTGACACACTAAATGCAGGAGCTTTTATATCTTTGAGTCTTCTCCTGGGGATAAATTAGCTGGTGTAGTATGATTATACTGAATAGAAATTAATTATAAATGCACAGAAATCATCCTTGTCCCACATGATTAATATTTCCATCTTTTGTTAACAATCTAATTAATAGTATGTTATTTGTTACTAGCACATAAACTATGAGTATTAAATAGAGTTGAGAATTTTTAAGAAACTCGCTTCAGCAGGTTTGCCAAGGTTTGCCAAAAAGTTTTGTTCGAGTGAATAAGTTTGTACCAACTCTCGAACTCAGCAATAATCCTAAACACTGTTTAGAGCCATAACGCCCTGTATAGGTACCTAGGATGTATTCAAGTAGTTTTAATGGGGTACTAGTGGAATTTTTTTTTTTTTATTAACTGGTGTCAGAAAGCTGCTGTATGCTCCAGAGGAAGTTGTGTAGTTATTTTCTGTCTGACCACAGTGCTCCGTGCTGACACCTCTGTCAGGAACTGTCATGAGTAGGAAATGGCCCTCATTTATTAAAAGGGACAAGTTTTGACGTACAATGATAAAAACAAAAAACAAATGATGTCGCTATGGAAATTTCATGCCATTCATATTAAGTTGGAGCATTTATAAAAAACAACGACAACCAAATTTTAGAACTTTATCTACAAAGTAATAAATCTACATTACAAATAGGGAACATATTAACAAGCTAATATCCTAAAACATAATCCAGCAACTATAAAAAGGACAAGAAGTTAAGTCCGTGGTTAATTTGCTGTATGTGTGTTTTCTAACCATCTATTTCATTTACCATATTTATCGGCATATAACACGCATTGGCGTATAACACGCACCTTCATTTTCATAGGGAAATTTGAGAGAAAAAAAATAAATGTAAAATAAATGACTTTGAAGCTCTGAACTATATGCCTCATCATCCCCCCACCTTTTATTCCCCCAGCTCCTCAGTTTGGTCCCTGCCAGTGCTACAGCATCCCTTTCTTTTAGGAGCCCCTGTGCCACATTTACCTCCCCCACCTGTGTGCCTCCTTTCCCCTGTGATTCCCTCTACCTCATCATTCTCCCCTGCCTTATTATTCCCCCCTGATAGTTATCCGCCTGCTCATCATTTTCTCCCCCCCACTCATCATTTCACCCCTGCTGGTTATCCACCTCTGCTCATTATCTCGCCCCCTTGCTCATTATCTTCCCCCCCCCCCCCGCTTTTTATGTTTTTATACCCCATTACCTGGCCGTGCTCCGGCAGGCTCAGGTCAGGCGACGGGTCTTGCAAGTCTGTGCGGCAGGTATGTCGAGGACGAGTGACGTCTCCTGTCGGCTCCTCTGCATGGCGTCAGGGACGTCACTCCTCATTCCCTGCAGCTCCTGCTGGTCAGTGTGGCTGCAATGCCGACTGCTTGTTAAAGTTCAGCAGCCCGGCCGCAGACAGTTTAGAACAGCCGCCAGCGGAGGCTGCAGGGAATGGGGAGTGACGTCCCTGACGTCGTGCCGAGGAGCCAAAAGGAGAAATCACTCATCCTCAACATACCTGCCGCACAGCCTTGCAAGACCCGCCACCTGACCTGGGCCTGTCGGAGTGCGGCCAGGTAATGGATAAATAAAAAACATAAAATGCAGAACAGGGGAGAAATGTTTGCTCGCAGGAGCCGCCACTGGTCACTATTTTAAAGTGGCCGTGGCCAGGCTGTTGATCTTTAGCAAGCAGCCGGCACTGTGGCCACTTTGAATCAGTGACCAGAACATTGATTGGTGTATACCATGCAGGTAGGGGTTTTGCCATAAATTTAAGTTTTAAAAGTGTGTGTTATATGCCGATAAATACGGTAGTTGGAAAATTTTTACTTTATAATAAGAAGTTAATAAATATGTGATGTTTGTATGTGCGTTTGCAACAAGCCCTTTGGTAGAGTTTCTGGTTGTTTTGATGGGACATTTGGGGATTTCTGGTGCACCATGGCACATCAAGGTCGCAAATTGTTGCACTAAGTGTGCGCCCAAAACAAAGCATAACAACAAGTTGGATTCAGTTTACTAAATTAGGGCCAGCATGTTTTCTAACTTCACAAAAAACTGTTTTTCTGATAAATGTTTTCACTAACTAAATGTCACATATGGGCAGGGAAGGAGTGCTCGCTAAGCTCACCCGCGCCCCTGTCCCTGCCTACTTGCCTGCCTATCCTAAATGATAGGCCCGGAAACTGGTCGACAATCCCTTCCTAAATAAGTGAGGGGAGTCAAATGTCAACACAATAAAATACAATCCTGTCAGTTGTCAGGAGCAACATGGAAACAAGCAACTAACAAAGACAAACTAAACATACACACATAAAGTCAATGTCAGTCAAACCGAGTCTAGCCAGGAGTGGGTAGAGGTGCCAAATCGCTATAACAAAAGAGAAGTCAGATAGGAAGCCAGAAGTCAAGTTTCCGGGTATACAAGGAAATAAGGGAATGCTAGATAATCAGGTAATGACCAGTTTCACAGGCATCTTCCCAGTGTCTGATGCCTGGTAATATAGGGAGATGCACATGTGGTCAATCAGTAGCTAGCCACTCAGACAGCAGGGCGTAACCCGGCAACCTTGCAACAACACCTTGTCAGCACCTGTTAACCCTGCTGGTGCTGACACTATATGTATGTGCCTCTATAAAGTCAAGTCCTTGGGAAAAAGTGTTGGAACTTAACCAAGATTTTCAGCCATGCCTCTCTGCGTACCCTCTGCTATGCCCCTAACAACACCCTTACTGTTTCCAATACCACTAGAACATTTCCTCACTTGCAGGAGGAGGATTTTTATCTATCAGCCTCTTACTGGTGCAGTTGGGCTGTCTCATAGTCTCTAATAGCACCAGGTTGTGGTCAACCAGTTCTTTTGCTAATTTGTTGGGGTCTAAATAATGTTTAGACCATAAATTACCACTAGCTCCTTGGTTCTATCACAATCCACAATGACACCCTCTGAAGGTTTCTATCTCCAAGACCCATGTCACTCTTCAGCATACACCATCCTCAACGGCAGTGTAGGCCAGTCCTCTGTCCAGACTTTCAACAGGCCTCATCGTCACTCATGCTTGTTGATGATTATAAAATGTTGTTAATGGTGTTGGAGTGTGATTATAGTGTTACAGGGATTACCATAGCAGAAAAGCTATACAGGGGAAGTGCATTAGTTGTGCATTAACCCCTTAACGACGCAGGACGTATATTTATGTCCTGCGCCGGCTCCCGCGATATGAAGCGGGATCGCGCCGCGATCCCGCATCATATCGCGTGGGTCCCGGCGCTAATCAACGGCCGGGACCCGCAGCTAATACCACACATTGCCGATCGCGGCGATGTGCGGTATTAACCCTTTAGAAGCGGCGGTCAAAGCTGACCGCCGCTTCTAAAGTGAAACTGAAAGTATCCCGGCTGCTCAGTCGGGCTGTTTGGGACCGCCGCGGTGAAATCGCGGCGTCCCGAACAGCTGATCGGACACCGGGAGGGCTCTTACCTGCCTCCTCGGTGTCCGATCGACGAATGACTGCTCCGTGCCTGAGATCCAGGCAGGAGCAGTCAAGCGCCGATAATGCTGATCACAGGCGTGTTAATACACGCCTGTGATCAGGATGAGAGATCAGTGTGAGCAGTGTTATAGGTCCCTATGGGACCTATAACACTGCAAAAAAAAAGTTAAAAAAAAGTGTTAATAAAGGTCATTTAACCCCTTCCCTAATAAAAGTTTGAATCACCCCCCTTTTCCCATAAAAAAAAAAAAAACAGTGTAAAAAAAAATAAAAATAAACATATGTGGCACGCGGCGGCGTGCGTAAATGTCCGAACTATAAAAATATATCATTAATTAAGCCGTACGGTCAATGGCGTACGCGCAAAAAAATTCCAAAGTCCAAAAAAGCGTATTTTGGTAACTTTTTATAACATTAAAAAATGAATAAAAAGTGATCAAAAAGTCAGATCAAAACAAAAATCATACAAATAAAAACTTCAGATCACGGCGCAAAAAATGAGTCCTCATACCGCCCTGTACGTGGAAAAATAAAAAAGTTATAGGGGTCAGAAGATGACATTTTTAAACGTATAAATTTTCCTGCATGTAGTTATGATTTTTTCCAGAAGTGCGACAAAATCAAACCTATATAAGTAGGGTATCATTTTAACCGTATGGACCTACAGAATAATGATAAGGTGTAATTTTTACCGAAATATGCACTGCGTAGAAACGGAAGCCCCCATAAGTTACAAAATGGCGTTTTTTTTTCGATTTTGTCGCACAATGATTTTTTTTTCCGTTTTGCCGTGCATTTTTGGGTAAAATGACTAATGTCACTGCAAAGTAGAATTGGCGACGCAAAAAATAAGCCATAATATGGATTTTTAGGTGGAAAATTGAAAGGGTTATGATTTTTTAAAGGTAAGGAGGAAAAAACGAAAGTGCAAAAACGGAAAAACCCTGAGTCCTTAAGGGGTTAAAGGGGTACTCCGGTAGAAAACAATTTTTTTCTAATCAACTGATGCCAGAAAGTTAAACAGATTTGTAAATTACTTCTATTTAAAAATCTTAATCTATCCAGTACTTATCAGCTGCTGCATGCTGCAGAGGAAGTTCTTTTCTTTTTGAATTTCTTTTCTGTCTGACCACAGTGTTCTCTGCTGACACCTCTCTCCGTTTTAGGAACTGTCCAGAGTAGAGGCGTCAGCTGATGGAAGAAGCGTCGGCTGACACGAAACTAGTTGCCACCTGTGGTGTGCCCCTGCATCTGAGAGCAGCTGCTCTCACTCCCCGCTCCATGAATTCTTCTGCAGTATGTTACCATAAGAGGCAGATGACACAATTGAATCATACGGACTGGTACAATTTGCTGCACTGGCAATGCCTGATGGCTATTTTCTTTCTTTACTATTGTGTTACCTTTTTTACTGGACTAGCAGTATTTTGTAAAGATAAGCTTTTGGGATTCCTCCTTTTATCAAGTCAAAAGCATTTCTGAGTACAAAAGGCTACAATCCAAGGACCATTCATATACCATTATGCTGCTGACAAGACTAAGGGAAAGCAGATTAACCCCTTAAGGACCAAGCCCATTTTCACCTTAAGGACCAGGCCAATTTTATTTTAGCATTTTTGTTTTTATCTCCTCGCCTTCTAAAATCCGTAACTCTTTCATATTTCCATCTACAGACCCATATAAGGGCTTGTTTTTTGCGTGACCAATTGTTCTTTGTAATGAAACCTCTGATTTTACCATAAAATGTACCGCGAACCCAAAAAAAATATTTTTTAGGGAGGAAATTTTCATGAAAACCACAATTTTGCACATTTTGGAGGGTTTAGTTTTCACACTGTACAATTTAAGGTAAAAATGACATGTGTTCTTTATTCTGTGGGTCAATACGATTAAAATGATACCCATGGCTAGATACTTTTATATTTTTGTACCGCTTAAAAAAAATCTAAAACTTTTTGTACAAAATCAGTCATCTAAAATCTCCCTATTTTGACCACCTATAACTTTTTCATTTTTTTGTATATAGGGCGGTATGAGGGCTCATTTTTTGCGCCCTCATCTGAACTTTGTATTGATACCACATTTGCATATATAAAACTTTTATATCATTTTTATTAATTTTTTTTATAAAATGTGACAAAAAAGCATCATTTTTGGACTTTTTGTAAAAACGATTAAGTTTACGCCGTACACCGTACGGGATCATTAACATTATATTTTGATAGTTCAGACATTTACTCACGTGGTGATATCAAATATGTTTATTAAAAAAATTACTCTTTTTGGGGGTAAAATGGGAAAAACTGACAATTTTTTTTTGGGGGGAGGCGATTTTTCACTTTTTTTTTTACTTATTGTTTTTACATTTTTCAACTTTTTTTTTAACACTTTTTATATCCCCATAGGGGACTATCTATAGCAATCATTTGATTGCTAATACTGTTCAGTGCTATGCATAGGACATAGCACTGATCAGTATTATCGGTCATCTTCTGCTCTGGTCTGCTCGATCAGACCAGAGCAGAAGATGGCCGGAGCCAGGTGAGGGGACCTCCGGCCGCCATTACAGAAGATCGGATCGCAAAGGCAGCGCTGTGGGCAATCCGATCTACTATTTTAACATGCGCATTGCCGCAGATGCCGTGATCTGTACAGATCACGGCATCTGAGGGGATAATGGTTGACATCCGCGCAATCGCGGATGTCGGCCATTGCCGGCGGGTCCCCGGCTGCTGAAAGCAGCCAGAACCTGCCGTGTATGACGCAAATACCGCTCCGATGCTTGTGGTCATACACTGGACGTAAATGTACGGGAACTACCGCCAAACCAGGATGTACATTTACGTCCGTGGTTGTTAAGGGGTTAACTATCTAATCTTCCCTTGCGTCTTTATGCAGTCTTTAATTATAATGCTTGAAAAAAGTCAATGGAGTGGACCATGGAGCACTCTGACATATATGGTCCAAAGTGACTGAACCCTTTTAAGCCCAAGATGTGGCAGCAGCCCCCGTAGAATGAGCCCTAATAAACTCTGGGGGCTCAGAGTCCTGGGCCTCATAGGCTGTCTTCATACAGTCAGTTATCCACCTAGATCTTGTAGGTTTAGAAACAGTTTTGCCTCTGCAACTCCCCTGACAAGAGACAAAAAGGTTCTTATCCTTGTGTAAGGGCTTGGTACGTTTGATGTTAAGTTCTAGACACCTTACTTTGTCATGACTACTATAGTCCACTTCTCCATCCTCAGAGGTGGGAGTATACCTCGGGAGGCAAATTACTTGGCTAGTGTTTGAAAAGATGGGACACTTTGGAAGAAAAGATGGTAAAAATCTTATCAGTACTTTGTCAGGATGAAAAGATAGGTATGGCTTTATTGCTGCTAGGACCTCCAATTCTCCTACTCTTTTGGCAGTAGTAATTGCCAACAAGAAGGCTACCTTCATGGATGCATATTTTAGGGGAACCTCTTCTAGAGGTTCAAATGGATGTTCACATACTTGATTTATAACCAAGGTTAGGTCCCAAGGGGTTACAGATTGAACCACTCTTGGTCTTAATCTGTCTAAGGCTTTAAGGAAGTCTTTCACTTATAATACTTGATGTAACTTAGTCTGAAAACAGGCTGATAATGCAGACACTTGAACTATAGTATTAGGAGAAAAAGCCTTATCAAAACCATCCTGTAAAAATTCAAGTATTTGTGGAATAGATGGAGAAGTGGGATCTAAATTTCTAAATGTTCTTGATTCTAGCATGTTTTCTGTGTAGAGACACTCCTAGAGTGTGCTAGTGTATTTACCCCCCGATCAGAAAACTCCTTGAATCTTAATACGGGCTTACCAACTTCCAGGCTGTTAGGTGGAAAGTTTTTAGGCTGTGGCAAAACTGGGTTCCCTGAGAGACAAGGTCTGGTCGCAGGGCCAACTCCCAATAGATTCCCTGAGATATCATCATCAGAACAGAAAACCACAACCTCTTCGGCCAAAATGGAATGATCGCTATTACCATGGCCTGATCTTGCTTGATCTTGGTAAGACCCTCGGAATCATCAAGGTTGGTGGGAACACATAGGCTAGCCTGAATGTCCAAGGAATGGACATTACGTCTATCATAAACGGGTGGTCTGTCTCGTAAAGAGAGAAAAACTTGTTTAGTTTTGTAGTTAGTCTGGTTGCCATCAGATCTATCTCTGGAAGTCCCCACAAATCTTCAATTTGCTGAAAAACCTCCTGGGATAGAGACCATTCCACCGGAATAGACACATTCCGACTGAGGCGGGCTGCAAGGATGTTCAAGGATCCTCTGATGTGAAGAGCTGACAACCTGGTTGTCTTCTGCTCAGCCCAAGATAATATTCTCCTACTTCTACAAGTAGGATTGAGGACCTTGTGCCTCCTTGTTTATATAAAACATGGAGGCCATGTTGTCTGTCTTGATTCTGACTGCTTTCCCTACCAGGAAGGGTTTGAAGTATTTTAGTGTGTAGTAAATGGCTCTTAACTCTTTCACATTTGAAGATAGTTGATTTTCTTCTATCATCCAGAATGCTGAGGTGGTCTGGAGCCCTAGATGAGCACTCCACCCTGATCCTGAGGAGTCTGTCGTGAGTGTCATCCAGATAGGTTCTTCCAAGGATACACCGTCTTTGAGGTTTATCCACTACTGAAGGGATTTCCTGGTAGCGAGAGAAAGTCTGTGTACTGCTTCCAGATCCTAGGAAGTTCTGTTCCACTTTCTGAGAAACTCCAACTGTAGAGGCCGTAAGCGCCATAGCACCCAAGACACGGCATCCGCCGAGGAGGAGAGAAGACCAAGATACCTCATTAGAGTTCTCAGGGTTACTTCGCGAGGAGATTTCAGATAACGACCTTCCAACTGGATGCAAGCTTTCCTCTGAGCAGATGGGCAAATGTTCATGGACTGGGAATTGATTACAAAACCAAGGAATTGTTTGGTTGTGGCTGGAACTAGGTCTGATTTTCTTGATTGACGATCCAGCCTAGATATTTTAGTAGGGAAAGAACAGTCTGAAGATGCTCCTGGAACATTACTTGTGTACTGGCTATAATCTGCCAGTTGTCTAGGTAAGGAATCATTTTTATCCCCTGTAACCTGAGGACGGACACCACCACAGATACCACTTTGGTAAAAACAAACGGGGCTGTGGTTATTCCAAAGGGGAGCACTTTGAATTGAAAATGTTGAGGAACCCCCTGAATATGAACCGCAATTCTCAAGTATTTTCTGTGCACGGGAAGGATGGGAATATGGAAATACGCATCCTTCAGGTCTAAGGAGGCCATATAGTCTCCTTGAGACAGGAGAGGCTTGACCGATTTTATTGTTTCCATGTGAAATGTCTTTTTCACTATATATATCGGTTTAATTTTCCTGAGGGCTTTGTGCACTAGAAATACTGGAGAATATACTCCTGTTTTTACTTGGGACGGTGGCACTGGTTCTATGGCGGCGAGTGGCAGAAGGTCTAGTATAGATTTTTACAGTAGAACTTTCTCTGTAGCCTGAAGGTTTGATGACATTGTAAACCTGTCTTGGTGAGGAAATGGAAAAGAGAGAGCGTACCCGTCTTTTATAAGTTTGAGGACCCATGGGTCTTTTATTATTTGCTCCCACATCAGAAAAAATTAAGAAAGGTGAACGCCTACTGGAATATCTTTACCGTCAAAATTCAAGCTTTTTATTTGGCTTGGGATTCCTTGGATCTCCACCACCTCCTAGATGTTCCACCACCGTGAAGCCTAGTAAAGCCTCTAGAGGGTCCAGGTCTTTGAGGTGATTTAGACCTGTAATTAGTGAACTTGCGATGGGCTCTAGGAGCCTGCAATGATTTCCCTTTCTTGTCAGGCAGATCTGACATAAGATTATCTAATTCTGCACCAAACAATCTACCTGGTGAATTTTTTTTATTACATAAATGGTATTTAGAAGGATTGTCCCCAGACCAGGGACACAACCAAAGGGCCCTGCGACCCGCTTTTGACAATGCCATAGTTTTTGCAGCAAATCTTATTTGTTGGTTGGCCAAGCTAAATTAAAGTGGTATTCCGGGCCAAAACTTTTTTTTATATATCAACTGGCTCCGGAAAGTTAAACAGATTTGTAAATGACTTCTATAAAAAAAATCTTAATCCTTCCAATAGTTATTAGCTTCTGAAGTTGAGTTGTTGTTTTCTGTCTAACTGCTCTCTGATGACTCACGTCCCGGGAGCTGTGCAGTTCCTATGGGGATATTCTCCCATCATGCACAGCTCCCGGGACGTGACATCATCATTGAGCAGTTCGACAGAAAACTTCAGAAGCTAATAACTATTGGAAGGATTAAGATTTTTTAATAGAAATAATTTACAAATCTGTTTAACTTTCCGGAGCCAGTTGATATATATAAAAAAAGGTTTTGCCTTTAATACCCCTTTAACATGTTTAAAAGTGGCCAGAATATCATCTCTCTGGATCCCACTGTCTATGTCTTCTTGAATTTTATTTAGCCATTTCCTAAGGGAACAGACTAGTTCCTGGGAAGCGATAGAGACCGCGTTCTGGCTAGCTGCAGCAGTATAAGTTCTTTTAAAGGAGACTTCAATTCTACGGTCCATGGGGTCCTTGAGACTTGAACCGTCCTCGGCAGGAATGAGTTCTTTTAGACAGCTTGGCTATTGCTACATCAACCTTTGGAGTGATCAACCAGCCCTTGGACTGTGACTCTTTCAAAGGAAACATTAATTTGAACCTTTTAGAAACCACAGGAGCTTTCTCTGGTTTCATCCATTCTGTCAGGATAAGTGAATTAACCAAGCTGTCCACCTTAAAGGCCCTTGGCCCTCTAGATGATGAAGAAGCTTCTTCTTCATCTAAAGGGTGGTCCTCGGTCTGCACTAACTTAATAAGTTTGTGTGTCTTCTCAGCGGGAAAATAAATTTTCCCTGAAGTCAGGGCTTCATCATCTGATATGCTCTCAGAAGCTAAAGTAGCTTTGTCTTCCAAAAAGGTAATGTCCTCGTCCATAGGGGAGATTGGTGGACTAGTACAATATCTAGTTCTCTTCTTAGGCTGTGAAGCCAAAGTATCTTTTAAACTATTAATGGATCCCTCCACAAAATCCTTTACACAGATTAAGCATCTCTTATAGTGGGTTCTTCGGACTCCAAGAGACAGGGACGGAAGGATTGACATGTAAAGTATTGTCAGTCATCAGGAAGAGGGATGTGACACTCCCTACATGCTAGGTGTTTGCATTTTTGAGTGGACTTAGTAGCAGACTCTCTACCTCCTGAGTCCCTTGATGACATCTAAAAAATATATACAATGTATAATCAGCATAGTGTAGGAATAGAAGGGAGGGTAGGTGGGTAGAAAAAAGAACATAATATCTTTAAGCAGAAGTAAAGTTCATTAATCACAATCACTTTAAATGCAGCAATCAGAAGATTGGAGCAGGCTCAAAGAGACGTGTCTGTAGGCTGCAGGAGCTTGTCCTGGAACACCCCTTCAGTAATAACATAGAAATTTGGAACACATGGCTAGGCTGGCTTACACCCAGCTAGCCTACCAATAGGAAGGATACCATAGAGATGAGCTCTGCCTCCTTCCAGAGTGTCACAGCATCCCACGTGACTAATATGCAGAGAGATTGCAGACGCAGGTCCGGACTCACAGGACACCTGAATAGCGTGCCCACTTCGGAGGTAACGCCGGCACCTCCCCAGAGTAAAACACACATTCTTCATATAGATGGTATAACTCTGTCCTGCACACAGGACTGAAAAAAAACTCAGTGACCGGGGGTGATAGAGGGTTTATATGCTATCAAGGAGGGGTGCTAATACTAATTTTTAATTAAAAATTCCACAGTCCTGCAAGTACACAGGGGACCAAGTTAACCCATTATTGTGCTGCTGAAAGATGCTAGGGAAATAATATTGATCATATTTGTGTTTTATTTACATTGAAATGCTTTTATCCTCTTCAGTGCTAGCTTTATTTCTCGATTCCGCAAGCTGTATATAAGAGGGTTTAGCATAGGAATAACCAATGTATAAACTATAGAAACAATTTTGTCTTGTTCTAAGGAATATTTAGAACTTGGCCTCATATACATGAAGATAACTGTGCTGTAGAATAGAATTACACAGGTGAAGTGAGAGGCACAAGTGGAAAAGGCTTTATGTCTCCCTTTGGAAGAGTTACCTCTAAATACAGCTTGTAAAATGGCAATATAAGAAGTGACAATGACAATAATGGAAGATAAAGTGACAGAAGATGCAAAAATAAACAGAATGAATTCATTTATAATGGTGTCAGAACAGGACAGCTCCAGCAGAGGTGGAATATCACAAAAGAAATGGTGAATGTAATGAGAACCGCAGAATGAAAGACGAAAAGTAGAACACGTCTGTATTAAAGAGTGAAGAAAGCCGCCCACATAGGATCCACTTATCAACTGAACACACTTCATCCTGGTCATGATCTTCAGGTAAAGGAGAGGATTACATATGGCTACATAGCGATCAAAGGCCATGACTGCAAGTGAAAAACTTTCACTACTCCCAAGGGCATTAAAGAAATACATTTGGCATGCACACCCAATATACGATATTCTTTTCTCCACTGTAACTAAATCAGCCAACATTTTAGGTGTGATGCCTGAAGAATACCAAAGGTCAATAAATGCCAGGTTACAAAGGAAAATATACATCGGTGTGTGCAGATGAGTATCTGCCACTATAAGCAGCATGATTCCCAGGTTCCCTGAAACAGTGATTAGATACATAGACAGGAAGACTGGAAAGAAGAAAATCTGAAGCTTTCCTTGATCACCAAATCCTAGAAAGTGAAAAGCTTTTTCTGATGATGCATTATACACTCCATGACCTGTAAAACAGATTAAACCACATAACAAACTCTAATGTCCTCTTATAGGAAAAACGTCAAAGAACAGCCAGGGGCATACAGATTTCATGTGTATGCCAGAATCAGGGGTTGGCTTACACCCACAATCTACCATGAAAAACTGGTACATGATGGTGGTATTAAGGAGGTATTGGAAGGTTTATAGAATCGAGTTCTCTCCATACCTGGCGGCTGCTGGCTCTTTTTAGCAGATAACAACTAAAGAGTAGCATTAAATAAAAAGAGTAGCCATACTTTTTGGCCACCTAACATAAAAAAAAGATTTAAAAAAATGATCAAAGAATCCCATCTACCCCACAATGCTCTACTGTTAAAACTAAAGATTATGGCGCAAACAAGAAGCCCATACTTTAACATGTCAAGGCAGGTGGTGAATCCTCTGGACCTGTGTGGATGATGACGTGAGCCGTGCCAGGGAGCAGAGTCTAAGGGGCCATTGGTTTTCACCAGAGCCCGCCGCAAAGCGGGATGGTCTTGCTGCAGCAGGCGGCACCCAGGTCGCTACCCCTGACATGACTCGTCCAACAAGGTAGCTGGAAGGTGGCGTGGCACAGAAGGAGACTGGCAGGATGTGGCAAGATGGCAGTAGGTCAGGGCAGGTAACACAGGTGCAGGGTAGGTAAGGTAGCAAAGAACAGGTACACAGTAACAGAGACACAGAACTTTCCCTATGGCAGTAGGCAACCAAAGATCCGCCAGGGAACCAAGGGAGGAGCTGATATTTAAGAACAGGGGACAGGTGCAGACACTTGATTAATTGAGCACCTGCCCTTTAAGTGAAAGAGCTCCGGCACGCGCGTGCCCTTGCCTCCTCATTCATTCACCACCCCCGGTTCCCGACATGTCCCGCTGCTGCCCTGCTCAGAAGCACACTGGGGCCAATGCATTATTATAAGCATGCTGGAGCCAATGAATTATTATGAGCACACTGGGGCCAATTAATTATTATAAACATGCATGGAGGCATAAATTTGGGGGACAAAGTAGTAGGTTAAAAACCCCGCCGGGAGCCCTGAATGGCTCCTCGTTGCCAGCCATTCAGGACTCCCGGCGGGGGATTTAAAAATAAAAGTGTACACAGTAGTATATACATGCCGCTAGCTCCCCTGCTTTATAACTGCTGATCGCATTGGGTCTCAGAAGTGCGATCAATCCCTATCCCCTATACTACTACTTCCAACATGGAACATACTCTGCTCCATGATGGGGGTAGTAGTACAAGCACTAATGTAGCCTCCGCAGCCAGGGAACTACTACTCCCATCATGGAAAGAAGTTGATGGGAGTAGTAGTAGTCCCGGCTGCTGGAGTCTGCCAACGGCTGATACTAATGGATGAGAAACAAAATGGCACCCCTTTGCATCAGTTTGCATCCGTTATTAGAATGCTCCGTTTAGGAGGCAATAATGGAGAAAATATGAACTTTAGCGATCCAAAAAAGTGATGGAGATGCCTTTTTAATAAAATGTTGTCAGGTACCATTAAAAAAAATATTAAAAAAGATACAGTAGTGATGGAAAAATGTTTATTTAACAGAATTTATCTTCATTATAATGAGAGTTAAATTTTTAAACATGGATCAATTTATGTGGGCAGGCAGGGCACTAATAATGTAGCCGACAATAATAAAAATGTAGTGTGTGTGTGCTTTTCACTTTTTTTAAAAACATTTTTTAGGTAGTACTACTACTCCCAGCATGGAACACACTGTTCCATGATAGGAGTAGAATTCCCTTAACTAATTGACAGATCGCTCGTATCACTTCTGACACCTGTTGTGATCCTCCTGTATAATGTATAGATGCGGCTGGCCGCTCTTCTATGGTCCCCTGCATGGCCTTATATATACCTATTCATATTTCCCGCAGAGAGCTGTGATTGGCCAGATGGTTCCAGCCACTCACAGCTCTCTGTGGGAAATATGAATAATAGGTATATATTTACGGCATATGCTCATACTACAGTGCGACCAGAGAAGAGCAGCTAACTACCCGCATCTATACATTATATAGGACGATCGCATCTGGTGTCAGAAGTGACACTCGCTGCGATCTGTCTATTAATGCAGGTACTTCAGCTCCCAGCATGGAGCAAAGTGTGCTCCATATTGGGAGCAGTAGTACCTGCAGTTGAGGACAGGTCCCAGCAAATGTCACCTCTGACACCCACTGCAATCGTCCTATCTATTGCAGAGCTGTGAGAGCAGGAGAAAGCTGCTCTCATCTACACATTATACAGGACGATCGCAGGGGTGTCACTAATGAAGAAATTAGTTATTTAGAATCGAATCGAAGTTCGGATTTGGTCTGAATCAAATTTTTCATGAAATTCGGAACAAATTTGACTTAGATTCACTACGCTCATTTCTAGTTATCACATTCTCTAATTGGTTAATCTGGTTGTGGGATTTTAATTTTTAATAACACGTTCCCTATTTGCCGTGACAGATGCCTTTGTGAAAATTATTACTGTTTTAATAATCAAACAGACCATGTTGCCAGATTGACACTATAGTTTCTACCAGTATAACCTAAGCAATATTAGAGATATGGTGGGAGTTGTTGTTTTACCTATCATCTCTGCACACCTTAGAAGTGGGTACATCACTGATGGAACACAGGAAAAATATACAGGGACATCTGAGACTTACAGGTCTAGGGTATGAAGGACTTGCACTGAATGGAGAATGTTAGCTGATATGATAAGGCTACGTTCAGGTGTCAGTATTTCTGCATGGAATTCTGCATGAATTTATAGCCAATACACTTTAATGAGATTCCGCTGCCAAACTTCCACTGCAGGAATTCCATTGAAGTGAATGGGCAATTATTTCTGCAGATTATACTGCAGGATTGTCATGCAGAATTCCATGCAGAGAAGAAAATAAACTTTTTATATAATGTAGATAATACTATTATATGCATATTTGTAATATACATTGATTAAAAAATATGTATATTTTTTGGGTGAAATAATGCTGCAGTTATTGCCTGTGTTTCCCTGTGAGGAGTCCAAATACAGGAAGTGAGGACAGTACAAGCAGGGCTTGTCAATCATCCTGATGTGTGAGCCAGGGGAGTGTCACAGAGCCTCACTGCACAGAGCCCTGCTTGTCCACCCACACTTCCTGTATTTTGACTCACAGAGACTCACAGAGACACACAGACAATAGCTGTAGGGACAAAAATATACACATTTTTTAACCAATGTATATTACAAATATACATACAGTGGGGCAAAAAAAGTATTTGGTCCGCCACCAATTCTGCAAGTTCCCCCAATTAAAAAGATGAGAGAGGCCTGTACTTTTCATCATAGTATACTTCAACTATGAGAGACATAATGAGAAAAAAAAATCCCAAAATCACATTGTCCAATTTTTTAAGAACTTATTTGTTAATTATGGTGGAAAATAAGTATTTGGTCACCTACAAATAATCAAGATTTCTGGGTCTTACAGACCTGTAACTTCTTCTTTAAGAGACTCCTCTGTCCTCCACTCGTTACCTGTGTTAATGGCACCTGTTTGAACTTGTTATCAGTATAAAGTATAGTAGACACCTGTCCACAACCTCAAACAGTTACACTCCAAACTCTACTATGGCCAAGACCAAAGAGCTGTCGAAGGACACCAAAAACAAGATTGTAGACCTGCACCAGGCTGGGAAGACTGAATCTGCAATAAGCAAGCCGCTTGGTGTGAAGAAATCATCTATGGGAGCAATTATTAGAAAATGAAAGACATACAAGACCACTAATAATCTCCCTCGATCTGGGGCTCCACCAAGTTCTCACCCAGTGGTGTCAAAATGATCACAAGAATGGTGAGCAAAAATCCCAGAACCAACACGGGGGGACCTAGTAAATGACCTGCTGAGAGCTGGGACCAAAGTAACAAAGGCTACAATCAGTAACACACTACGCCACCAGGGACTCAAATCATGCAGTGCCGGACGTGTCCTCCTACTTAAGTACAGGGCCCGTCTGAAGTTTGCTAGACAGCCTTTGGATGATCCAGAAGAGGATTGGGAGAATGTCAGATGAAACCAAAGTAGGACTTTTTTTTAAGAACTCAACACGTCGAGTTGGAGGAGGAAGAATGCTGAGTTGCATCCAAAGAACACCATACCTAATGTGAAGCATGGGGGTGGAAACATCATGCTTTGGGGCTGTTTATCTGCTAAGGAACCAGGACGACTGGAGTGGCTTTGTAAGAAGCATTTCAAGGTCCTGGAGTTGCCTAGCCAGTCTCCAGATCTCAATCCCATAGAAAACCTTTGGAGGGAGTTGAAAGTCAGTGTTACCCAGCGACAGCCCCAAAACATCACCGCTCTAGAGGAGATCTGCATGGAGGAATGGGCAAAAATACCAGCAACAGTGTGTGAAAACCTTGTGAAGACTTACAGAAAATGTTTGACCTCTGTCATTGCCAACAAAGGGTATATAACAAAGGATTGAGATGAACTTTTGATATTGGCCAAATACTTATTTCCCACCATAATTTGCAAATAAATTCTTAAAAAATCAGACAATGTGATTTTATGGATTTTTTTTCTCATTATGTCTCTCATAGTTGAAGTATACCTATGATGAAAATTAAAGGTCTCTCCCATCTTTTTAAGTGTGAGAACTTGCACATTTGGTGGCTTACTAAATACTTTTCTGCCCCACTGTATAATGGTATTATCTACATTATATCAAAAGTTTTTGTTAATGACAGGTACACCTTAAGGCTGCGTCTCCACGTGGCATTTGCTTGCACTGATTTGCTCCCATTTTGAGCCAAAGGGGAAATATAAAGGAGAGACGTATGCTTATCCTTTGTCATGGATCCACTTCTAGCTGTGGCTCAAAAACTGCATTGGGATAAAAAAAAAAAAAAAACTGCCAAGTGAAAACACAGCCCTAATGAAACCATCTGTTTCCAGCCCATTCATTGTGTATTTGTTGAAGCGGTGGCTCTGTCTAATGTGTCATATACATAACATGTTGTGTGCACTGTGCATCTGAATTTACGAGCAAAACTTCAAAACAAAATTGCGCTTGGAAATTCTGTAGTGTGAACCCAGCCTCGATTCCTAAAAAATTTTACTTCAGTTTTTTTTTTTAAATATATCTAAAGTGCATAGGATTTTGAAGGAGTGCCTGGGTCTGGTATACGGGACTCACTGTACATGAGCCCCTAGTGGGAGAATATGCTACAACTAGTGAAGAAAGAAAAGTGCACAGGTCACGTAAAAAGTTAAATGTTGGAGTAACCAATGTGTGAAATAAGATATAGATATCCAATAAAATTATCATTTGGAAGTCAGTGATGGGACATGTAAGTCACTTCTTGGTTTGTTTATAGACAGGGAGAATCAATCTCTTGTCACTGACCATTGTTAAATCCATCCATGTTCACATCTGTATATTGCTTTTTTGTTGTAAGTTGATTTCGTGTCCTTGGAGGAATTGTTCAGTTTCCTACTACTTGATGTCCTTGCATAGTGGTAAAGAATTGTCAGTAAGAACATTACATGTAAAGCCGGCTCATTTATATTGACACACTAAATGCAGGCGCTTTTATATCTTTAATGTCTTCTCCTGGGGATAAATTAGCTGGTATAGTATGATTATACTGAATAGAAATTAATTATAAATGCACAGAAATCATCCTTGTCCCACATGATCAATATTTACATATTTTGTTAACAATCTAATAAATAGTATGTGATTTGTTACTAGCACATAAACTATGAGTATTAAATAGAGTTGAGAACTTTTTAGAAACTCGCTTCAGCAGGTTTGACAAGGTTTGTCAAAAAGTTTGGTTCGAGTGAATAAGTTTGTACCAACTCTCGAACTCAGCAATAATCCTTAACACTGTCTAAGAGCCATAACGCCCTGTATAGGTACCTAGGATGTATTCAAGTAGTTTTAAAGGGGTACTCCGGTGGAAAACCAATTTTTTTAATTAACTTATGCCAGAAAGCTGCTGTATGCTCCAGAGGAAGTTGCATAGTTATTTTCTGTCTGACCACAGTGCTTCATGCTGGCACCTCTGTCAGGAACTGTCCAGAGTAGGAAATGGCCCTCATTTACACTGCTCAAAAAAATTGAGGGAACACTAAGATAACACATCCTAGATTTGAACGAATGAACTAATCATATGAAATACTTTCGTCTTTACATAGTTGAATGTGCTGACAACAACATCACACAAAAATGATCAATGAAAATCAAATTTATCAACCCATGGAGGTCTGGATAGGGAGTCACACTCAAAATCAAAGTGGAAAACCACACTACAGGCTGATCCAACTTTGATGTAATGTCCTTAAAACAAGTCAAAATGAGGCTCAGTAGTGTATGTGGCCTCTACGTGACCGTACGACATCCCCACAACACCTGGGCATGCTCCTGATGAGGTGGTCTCCTGAGGGATGTCCTTCCAGACCTGGACTAATGCATCCGCCAACTCCTGGACAGTCTGTGGTATAATGTGGCGTTGGTGGATGGAGCGAGATATTATGTCCCAGATGTGCTCAATCTGATTCAGGTCTGTGGAACAGGTGGGCAAGTCCATAGCATCAATACCTTCCTCTTGCAAGAACTGTTGACACACTCCAGCCACATGAGGTCTAGCATTGTCTGGGCATTAGGAGGAACCCAGCGCAAACCGCACCAGAATATGGTCTCACAAGGGGTCTGAGGATCTTATCTTGGTACCTAATGGCAGTCAGACTACCTCTGGCAAGCACATGGAGGGCTGTGCGACCCCAAAAGAAATGCCACCCCACACCATTACTGACCCACCACCAAACCAGTCATGCTGGGGGATGTTGCAGACAGCAGAACATTCTCCATGGCATCTCCACACTCTGTCACGTCTGTCACATGTGCTCAGTGTGAACCTGCTTTAATCTGTGAAGAGCACAGGGCGCCAGTGGCGAATTGGTCAATATTGGTGTTCTCTAGCAAATGCCAAAGGTCGTGCACTGTGTTGGACTATAAGCCGATCTGTGGACGTTGGGCCCTCATACCACCCTCATGGAGCCTGTTTATGACCCTTTGAGTGGACACATGCACATTTGTGGCCTGCTGGAGGTCATTTTGCAGGGCTCTGGCAGTGCTCCTCCTTGCTCACAGGCAGAGGTAGGAGTCCTGCTGCTAGGTTGTTGCCCTCCTACGGCCTCCTCCATGTCTCCTGATGTACTGGCCTGTCTCATGGCAGTGCCTCCATGCTCTGGACACTAAGCTGACAGACATAGCAAACCTTCTTGCCACAGCTCACATTGATGTGCCATCCTGGATGAGCTGCACTACCTGAGCCACTTGTGTGGGTTGTAGACTCCGTCTCATGCGACCACTAGAGTGAAAGCACCGCCAGCATTCAAAAGTGACCAAAACATCAGCCAGGAAGCATTGGAACTGAGAAGTGGTCTGTGGTCACGCCTGCAAAACCACTCCTGTATTGGGGGACTGTCTTGTTAATTGCCTATAATTTCCACCTGTTGTCTGTTCCACTTTCACAACAGCATGTGAAATTGATTGTCAATCAGTGTTGCTTCCTAAGTGGACAGTGTGATTTCACAGAAGTGTGATTGACTTGGAGTTACATTGTGTTGTTTAAGTGTTCCCTTTTTGAGCAGTGTACTAAGAGGGACAAGTTTTCACGTTTAACACGCATTGGCGTGTAATACGCACCTTCATTTTCACAGGGAAATTTGAGAAAAAATAAAGCAAAAATAAATTACTTGGAAGCTCTGAACTGTATGCCTCACCATTCCCCTATCTTTGATTTCCCCCTGCTCCTCAGTTTGGTCCCCCCCCCCCTCCCCCAGTGTCACATCATACTCCCCTTTTATGAGCCTCTGTGCCACATTAACCTCCCACATCTGATCACCTGTGCCTCCTTTCCCCTGTGATTCCCCCTGCCTCATCATTCTCCCCTGCCTCATTAATCCCCCCTGCTTATCATTTCCCCCTGCCTGTTATCTCCCCCTGCTTGTTATCCCCCCCTTTACTCATTATCCCGCCCCCCTTGCTCATTATCCCCCCTGCTCATTACCCCCCCCCTGTTCTTTATCCCCCCCCCCCTGCTCATTATCCCCCCTCCCCCCTGCTTTTTATGTTTTTATACTCCATTACCTGGCCATGCTCCGGCAGGCTCAGGTCAGGCGGCAGGTCTTGCAAGGCTGTGCAGCAGGTATGTCAAGGATGAGTGACGTCTCCTGCCGGCTCCTCTGTATGGCATCAGGGATGTCATTCCTCATTCCCTGAAGCCCCCGCTGTTCAGTGTGGCCGCAGCGCCGGCTGCTTATCAAAGTTCAGCAGCCCGGGCACGGACAGTTTAGAACAGCAGGGAATGAGGAGTGACGTCCCTGACGCCGTACAGAGGAGCCGACAGGAGACGTCACTATTCCTTGACATACCTGCCACACAGCCTTGCAAGGCCTGCCACCTGGCCTGAGCCTGCCGGAGTGCGGCCAGGTAATGGATAAATAAAAAAAATATAAAATGCAGAACAGGGGAGAAATGTTTGCCCACAGGAGCCGCCGCTGATCACTGTTTTAAAGTGGCCGCGAATAGGCTGCTTATCATTAACAAGCAGCCGGCACTGTGGCCACTTTGAATCAGTGACCAGAACATTTATCGGTGTATAACATGGAGGTAGGGTTTTTGCCATAAATTTAAGTTTTAAAAGTTGTGTTATATGCCGATAAATAAGGCAGTTGGAAACTTTTTACTTTTTAATAAGAAGTTAATAAATATGTGATGTTTGAATTTTCGTTTGCAATTACACCCCATTGGTAGAGTTTCTGGTTGTTTTGATTAGACATCTGGGGATTTCTGGTGCACCATGGCACATCAAGGTTGAAAATTGTTGTGCGCCAAAAAAAAAGCAAAATTACAGATCAGATAAAGTTTGCTAAATTAGGGCCAAAGTGTTTTCTGATTTTGATTTTTTTTATACATTTTTTCACTAACTATATGTATGTGTCTCTAGAAATAGTGTTGCTCGCGAATATTCGCAATTCGAATATTATTCGCGAATATCGCATATTCGCGAATTCGCGAATTTCGCGAATATAGCGCTATATATTCGTAATTACGAATATTCGTTTTTTATTTTTTATTTTTTCTTCACAGTACACATCACAGTGATCATCCCTCTCTGCTTCCAGCTTGTGTGCTGTAAAGAAGGCTGTAATACTACTGTGCGAGACTGGCGTGCGAAAATTCGCACATGCTAATTTTCGCATATGCGAATTTCCACGTATGCTAATTTTGTATATGTTAATTTTCGCATTCGCGAATTTTCGCAGGCGCGAATTTTCGCATATGCGAAAATAAAACGAGTATATAACGACTATGCGAATATTCGCGAATATATGACGAATATTCGTCCATATATTCGCGAATATTCGCGAATTCGAATATGGCCTATGCCGCTCAACACTATCTAGAAAGTAAAGTCCTTGGGAAAAAGTTTTGGAACTTAACCAAGATTTTCAGCCATGCCCCTATGCGTACCCTCTGCTATGCCCCTAACAACACCCTCAGCAATGCCAAAGCACACCCTCCTCAACATATTTAATATTCTCCATCTGCTGTGCACACCACAACACGTGTGTCGCTAACACTTTACTCATTGTTTGTGGAGCAGGGCTGCTTCATTGAGAATGTATGAGGCACTTGGTTTCCCATGCAGTAGTGAGTAGATTAGTGGGTTGGAAAACGCTAGCTTGCTAGGTCGCTCCAGTAGATCCACACATGCCTTCAGGTAGTTTTCACCATTAAGGAGGTGGCCGACATATAAAAAAAATGTTTTTCTGAGCCTCTGCCTCCTATCACTGATTTTACCTGCCCGCTTGCTTTTTACTATGGAAGGAAAATGGGCCTGGACAGTCCTGCAGGACTACTGCTAGCTGCGTTCCTGTTGTGGGAAAAGTGGAGGAACTCTGTTCCTATGCGTTCCTGCAGGTCTCGAGCCCTGATTCAGACCCTTTACTCAGTACTTAGCTGAAGCCCCTTTGGCAGAGATTGCAGCCTCCAGTCTTCTTAGTTATGAGGCCACAAAGTTTGAATATCTGGATTTAGAAGTTTTTTGGCATTCTCTGCAGATTCTCTCAAGCTCTGTCAGGATGGATGGGGACTGTTGTTGGAAGCCATTTTCATGCCTCCCCAAGATGTTGAGTGCAAATCAGGGCTCTTGCCATGCCATTCCAGTGTTGACCACTCTTTGTTGGTTTTGTGTTTAGATTTATTGTCTTTTTGGAAGGTGAATTTTCATCCCAGTCTGAGGTCCAGAGCACTATGGATCATGTTTATCATGAATATCTCTTTACTTTTCTATTCAGCTTTCCCTCCACCCTGACCAGTTTTCCTGTCCCAGATGCAGAAAAACACTCCACAATTGAGAATTGAGGCGGCAAAGTTAAATTTTGTATATCACCAAACTAATACACCAGTCACATTAGAAAAATATCAAAATTTTATTAAAAATTATGGATTGTAGATGTGCACCATGTCGGTTTTCTACCTGACTTCACATTGTGTTTTCTATCCCCTCTTTTTTTTTTTTGTTTGAACATGTGTCTGCACTCTTCCCCACCCCCTCAGCCCAACCCTATATAAGTAGTAGTTAGCTACACATGGGCCTTTTCTTTCCTGGCAGCCTCCCAGTCTGAATGGGAGAGCATGGTAAGTGAGCTGTAACATCCTGTTCACACTGTTGTGGTGCTGTGCGGCGTCCATTGCTGCCGTTGTGCTGTGTCTGCGGGGAGGTGCGACCCATGGACTGGTTTGAGTGGCATTGGGGCCGCTCTGCCAGTGGGTCGTTCCCCCTGTGGGCACTGGTGTCACGGTGGTGGTGGTCGCCGCCCAGTGCTACGCCATTTTATGCTAGGAACTTTAGGGACCCACTCTAAATAGGTGGCCTTGACGTGGCGAGTGGACTTTGTACTTTTTGATCAAAACGTATATACTAACAACCTGTTCGTTTTTGAAATTATGCTGAGAAGCAATTAGATCATTGTGCAAGATTGTAGATGTGCACCATGTCTGTTTTCTACCTGAATTCATCAAAATGTTATTGTTCAAAATATAGTTAAAAAAAAAAAACCATTAACATAGAACATGAGAAAAATGGCACTAAAATGAAACAGGCATAGAAAAGAGGGGGTGTTGATACAAGTGTACATACAAAATGGCATCCAAGATACAAAGCAATAAGTGTATTACAGTGAGAGAGAAACAGAGAGGCATATAACATAGTATAGGAATAGTTCCACGGATAACCAAGGTTAGCCACATAATAGAAAACAGAAAGGTAAATAAAATAGTAATAAATAGATATGCACTTATTAGATCATTCTTGTCAACATGCATTTCATCTGGAGACACAGTACCACCTACCCCTATGAATGGTTCGCGTAATGCTTCCTCAGGGGGGTTACAAACCGATTTATCTAAGAGCGAAACACACAAGAGAGACGTTCTACTACAGCCACGGAAGAGACTTCAGGTAAGATTGATTAATATCATAGTTATATTATGTCTTACCATGCACAGGCATCAGAAGTACAGGCCACATTGACCAAGTATTGGGACCGCTTACTGATGGACCACACTCTGAAACTATTTACTCAAGAGACCTGCAATTACATTTAGGCGTTCAGCTAATTTACGCAACCTTTTGGTGCGCAGTCATCATTGTGGACAAAAAATGGATAGATTGTTTGGTTCGAAGGGACCCAAATGGGGGTGTTTCAGATGTGGGAAATGTGTTGCATGTCCAAATGTAATAGATGCCACGCAGTTTGTTGACTCGAGTGGATTGTGTTCCTTTCAAATCACCCACACAATTACATGTACAATGATAGGAGTCATATACCATGCTACCTGTCCATATGGTCTGATCTATGTAGGGATGACTACTCGTGAATTGAGGAGGAGAGTGAGGGAACATGTTCTTGGAACTGAAGCATCAAAAAACAAAGATGACGTCTCCCGACTGACGAAAATATCACAACACAGGAGCTAAATGTGCTCCTGTCCAAGTTGCTGTTACTGCAGTCCCTCCCTTTTTTTAAGTGGTGGACTCTGCACCTTTCAGAGAACTGATGGCTTGTGCTGAGCCGAGGTGGAGAGTCCCAAGCTGTCATTTCTTTGCAAAGAAGGCAGTACCAGCCATGCACAATTTTGTGGAACAGAAGGTGGGCCAGTCCTTGAGCCGGTCAGTGTGTACCAAAGTGCATGGCATGCTGACGTGTGGAGCTGTAACTACGGTCAGCGACAATACATGTCCTTTACGGCCCACTGGGTAAATGTGGTTCCTACAGCTACAACAGCAACTTTGACAGGTCACGCCGCTTCTGCCTCCACGCTCTCAGGCCATTGGTCCTGTGACAGTGTGCAACTCCGCCTCCTCATCCTCCACCGTGTCCTCAGACTCCACTGCATGGACAAGTCTCAGTGCCCCTCCAGCATACCATGTGTGCTGGCCACGGCTGTGTCACGCTGTTCTTCATTTGCCTTGCCTTGGCAAACTGCTAAAATTCAGTCATCAAGAAATTGAATCATGGCTTACTCCACGAAAACTGGAAATGGGAACCATGGTGACCGACAATGGGAAGAACATCTTGTCTGCGCAGCGACAAGGATGCCTGAGACATGCACCCTGCATGGCACACGTGTTCAATCTGGTTGTCAAACAGTTCCCAAAGTGTTCCCCCCATCTGCAAGAAATCCTTACAATGGAAAAGAAACTTTGTATGCACTTCAGCCACTCCTCCATCGCAAAGCACACCCTCCTTGAGCTGCAGCGTCAGAACGGTATCCCCCAACATAGTCTGATTTGCGACATTTCCACACGTTGGAATCCACCTTCCATGTGTTGGACTGACTACACGAGCAGAGAAAAGCCATCACTGATTTCTTGATGATCCAAGCGGATAGGGGAACTCCCCTGTGTAACTTCAATGTCAAGCAGTGGCAGCTAATGCCTGACACCTGTTGTTTACTTAGGCCCTTTGAGGAAGCCACATTATTGGTCAGTCGCCATGATTATGGGAGGAACATTGTCATTCCACTTCTTCATTTACTACAACATGTGTTGGAAACAATGGTTGAGCAGAGCAATGGAGACGTGGTGCCTACATCTCACGGCCACATGAGCCCTGTGGGGGCTGAACTGAAGGAGGAGGGGGAGGGGCACAGTGGAGAACAGTTTAGGTTTCCCGAGATGGCAGTTTTTGTAGTCATCTGACAGGAGAGGAGGAGCAGGAGCAGCTAGAGGAGCTAGAGGGTTATGAGGAAGGTGAGACAGAGGACCCAGACACATCGTGGCAGTATGCAATGGAGATGGAGGCAGGGAGTCCCTCCAAGTCACTTGCACAAATGGCATGATGCATGCTCACTTGCTTGTGTAATGACCGCCGAATTGTCACCATTCGGCAGCGGGATGAATTCTTGCTCTCCACCTTATTGGACCCTTGCTACTGGCACAAAATGGGGGCCTTTTTTAAACCCACTGAGAGGGAGGACAAACTGACCTACTACAGAGACATCCTATGTAGTCAGTTGGCCGATGCCTATTTGCCCCATCGTCCATCCTCTTGCAGGTCTGACTCGGGGGGGCCTCTGAGCTCACCTTCCACTGCCATGGCTGCTGGGGAGGGGTGGGGTGGCAAAAGCAGTACCAGCTTAATCAGCAGCAGCCTGCCTGAGTCTACAGTCGCTGTTGAGTAGCTTTCTTCACCTGCATAGTGAAGCAACTCATCAGCAGCAGGTAGACCTGGAGCAGGACCTGAACCAGCAGGTGGTGGCATACCTTGACAGGACCATGCCAACACACCTTGAAGATCCACTGGACTTGTGGGAAGCCAATCTTGATTTGTGGCCCCAACTAGCAGAGTTTTCCCGGGAAAAGATGTCCTGCCCGGCCAGTAGTGTGCCATCAGAGTGGGTGTTTAGTGCGGCGCTGGCCATAGTAACGCCAAGGAGAACTCGTCTGTCCATGAAAAATGTGGAGAGACTGACCTTTGTGAAGATAAATCAGGCATGGAACTGCCAGGATTTCCACTCACCAATGCCTGATGCATCAAAGTAGATTGACTATCGTGCCACACCAACACTTCACAAATATGGATTGTGCAAAACATATTTAAGGCGCTGCTCCCCATTTACAGACATTCTTCGGCATCAGACCACAAGTAAGTATTGAGGATATGCATTAGCTAAAACTTAACATTTCTTATGATAAAATAAATGTACCCAATTTTTTTTTTAATCAAACAAAAGGAAAGGTGTGCAAGAAGCACCATGTACCACCTACACCACCAAGTATTGATGTGATGCAAGGGTACTGTATTGCCACGCCCCCCCCCCACTATGTCGCCAGGTCACTTTCAGGACTCCTGATGCTTTTGATGCCACTTCCAGTCTGTCTCATTCTACCACCATATGTTTTCCTCATGCTGCTGCCACCTCCAGGCTGTCTTATTCTGCAACTATATTGTTACGCCGAGCGCTCCGGGTCCCCGCTCCTCCCCGGAGCGCTCGCAGCATTCTCTCATTCGCAGCGCCCCGGTCAGACCTGCTGACCGGGTGCGCTGCGATATTACTCCAAGCCGGGATGCGATTCGCGATGCGGGACGCGCCCGCTCGTGATGCGCATCTCGGCTCCCGTACCTGACCCGTTCCCCGTCTGTGTTGTCCCGGCGTGCGCGGCCCCGCTCCTTAGGGCGCGCGCGTGCCGGGTCTCTGCCATTTAAAGGGCCGCTGCGCCACTGATTGGCGCAGCAGGCCTAATCAGTATTCTCACCTGTGCACTCCCTACCATACCTCACTTCCCCTGCACTCCCTCGCCGGATCTTGTTGCCATTGTGCCAGTGAAAGCGTTCCCTTGTGTGTTCCTAGCCTGTGTTCCAGACCTCCTGCCGTTGCCCCTGACTACGATCCTTGCTGCCTGCCCTGACCTTCTGCTACGTCCGACCTTGCTCTTGTCTTCTCCCTTGTACCACGCCTATCTTCAGCAGTCAGAGAGGTTGAGCCGTTGCTGGTGGATACGACCTGGTTGCTACCGCCGCTGCAAGACCATCCCGCTTTGCGGCGGGCTCTGGTGAATACCAGTAGCAACTTAGAACCGGTCCACCAGCACGGTCCACGCCAATCCCTCTCTGGCACAGAGGATCCACCTCCTGCCAGCCGAGTCGTGACAGTAGATCCGGCCATGGATCCCGCTGAAGTCCCACTGCCAGTTGTCGCCGACCTCACCACGGTGGTCGCCCAGCAGTTGCAACAGATAGCGCAACAAGGTCACCAGCTGTCTCAACTGACCGTGATGCTACAGCAGCTATTACCACAGCTCCAGCAACAATCTCCTCCGCCAGCTCCTGCACCTCCTCCGCAGCGAGTGGCCGCTTCCGGCTTACGATTATCCTTGCCGGATAAATTTGATGGGGACTCTAAGTTTTGCCGTGGCTTTCTTTCGCAATGTTCCCTGCACTTGGAGATGATGTCGGACCAGTTTCCAACTGAAAGGTCTAAGGTGGCTTTCGTAGTCAGCCTTCTGTCTGGGAAAGCTCTGTCATGGGCCACACCGCTCTGGGACCGCAATGACCCCGTCACTGCCTCTGTACACTCCTTCTTCACGGAGATCCGAAGTGTCTTTGAGGAACCTGCCCGAGCCTCTTCTGCTGAGACTGCCCTGCTGAACCTGGTCCAGGGTAATTCTTCTGTAGGCGAGTACGCCATCCAATTCCGTACTCTTGCCTCCGAATTATCCTGGAATAATGAGGCCCTCTGCGCGACCTTTAAAAAAGGCCTATCCAGCAACATTAAAGATGTGCTGGCCGCACGAGAAATTCCTGCTAACCTGCATGAACTTATTCATCTTGCCACCCGCATTGACATGCGTTTTTCCGAAAGGCGTCAGGAGCTCCGCCAGGATATGGACTTTGTTCGCACGAGGCGGTTTCTCTCCCCGGCTCCTCTCTCCTCTGGTCCTCTGCAATCCGTTCCTGTGCCTCCCGCCGTGGAGGCTATGCAAGTTGACCGGTCTCGCTTGACACTTCAAGAGAGGACACGACGCCGCATGGAGAACCTATGCCTGTACTGTGCCGGTACCGAACACTTCTTGAAAGATTGTCCTATCCGTCCTCCCCGCCTGGAAAGACGTATGCTGACTCCGCACAAAGATGAGACAGTTCTTGATGTCTACTCTGCTTCTCCACGCCTTACTGTGCCTGTGCGGATATCTTCCTCTACCTTCTCCTTCTCTGCTACGGCCTTCTTGGATTCCGGATCTGCAGGAAATTTTATTTTGGCCTCTCTCATCAACAGGTTCAACATCCCGGTGACCAGTCTCGCCAGACCCCTCTACATCAATTCTGTTAACAATGAAAGATTGGACTGTACCGTGCGTTACCGCACGGAACCTATCCTAATGTGCATCGGACCTCATCACGAAAAAATTGCATTTTTGGTCCTCTCCAACTGCACTTCTGAAATTCTTCTTGGATTACCGTGGCTTCAACGCCATTCCCCAACCCTTGATTGGTCCACAGGAGAAATCAAGAACTGGGGTACTTCTTGTCACAAGGACTGTCTTAAATCGGTGCCCAGTACTCCTTGCCGTGACCCTGTGGTTCCCCCTGTATCCGGTCTTCCTAAGGCTTATATGGACTATTCTGACGTTTTTTGCAAAAAGCAAGCTGAGACTTTGCCTCCTCACAGGCCTTATGACTGTCCTATTGACCTCCTCCCGGGTACTACCCCACCCCGGGGCAGAATCTATCCTCTTTCTGCTCCAGAGACTCTTGCCATGTCGGAGTACATCCAGGAGAATTTAAAAAAGGGGTTTATCCGCAAGTCCTCCTCTCCTGCCGGAGCTGGATTTTTTTTTGTATCCAAAAAAGATGGCTCCCTACGTCCTTGTATTGATTACCGCGGACTTAATAAAATCACGGTAAAAAAACGCTACCCCTTACCTCTTATCTCGGAACTCTTTGATCGCTTACAAGGTGCCCACATCTTTACCAAACTGGACTTAAGAGGTGCTTATAATCTCATCCGCATCAGGGAGGGGGACGAATGGAAGACCGCATTTAACACCAGAGATGGACACTTTGAGTATCTGGTCATGCCCTTTGGCCTATGCAACGCCCCTGCCGTCTTCCAAGACTTTGTTAATGAAATTTTTCGTGATCTCCTATATTCCTGTGTTGTGGTTTATCTGGACGATATTCTGATTTTTTCTGCCAACTTAGAAGAACACCGCCAGCATGTCCGCATGGTTCTTCAGAGACTTCGTGACAATCAACTTTATGCCAAAATGGAGAAATGTCTCTTTGAATGTCAATCTCTTCCTTTCCTAGGATACTTGGTCTCTGTCCAGGGACTACAAATGGACCCAGATAAACTCTCTGCCGTCTTAGATTGGCCACGCCCCTCCGGACTCCGTGCTATCCAACGTTTTTTGGGGTTCGCCAATTATTACAGACAGTTTATTCCACACTTTTCCACTATTGTGGCTCCTATCGTGGCTTTAACCAAGAAAAATGCCAATCCCAAGTCCTGGTCCCCCCAAGCGGAAGACGCATTTAAACATCTCAAGTCTGCCTTTTCTTCCGCTCCCGTGCTCTCCAGACCTGACCCATCTAAACCCTTCCTATTGGAGGTAGATGCCTCCTCAGTGGGAGCTGGAGCTGTCCTTCTACAAAAAAATTCTTCCGGGCATGCTGTGACTTGTGTTTTTTTTTCTAGGACCTTCTCCCCGGCGGAGAGAAACTATTCCATCGGGGATCGAGAACTACTGGCCATTTAATTGGCGCTTGAGGAATGGAGGCACCTGCTGGAGGGATCAAAATTTCCAGTTATCATATACACTGATCACAAGAATCTCTCCTATCTCCAGTCTGCCCAACGACTGAACCCTCGCCAGGCTAGGTGGTCGTTGTTCTTTGCCCGTTTTAACTTTGAAATCCATTTTCGCCCTGCTGACAAGAACATTAGGGCCGATGCCCTCTCTCGTTCTTCTGATGCCTCTGAAGTAGAGGTCTCTCCGCAACACATCATTCCTCCGGACTGTCTGATCTCCACTTCTCCAGCTTCCATCAGGCAAACTCCTCCAGGGAAGACCTTCGTTTCTCCACGCCAGCGTCTCGGGATTCTCAAATGGGGACACTCCTCCCACCTCGCAGGCCATGTGGGCATCAAAAAATCCTTGCAACTCATCTCTCGATTTTATTGGTGGCCGACTCTGGAGACTGATGTTATTGATTTCGTGCGGGCCTGTACTGTCTGTGCCCGGGATAAGACTCCTCGCCAGAAGCCTGCTGGTCTCCTTCATCCTCTGCCTGTTCCTGAACAGCCTTGGTCACAGATTGGTATGGACTTTATTACGGACTTGCCCTCATCCCGTGGCAATACAGTTGTTTGGGTGGTCGTTGATCGATTTTCCAAGATGGCACATTTTATTCCTCTTCCTGGTCTTCCTTCAGCGCCTCAGTTGGCAAAGCAATTTTTTGTACACATTTTTCGCCTTCACGTTTTGCCCACGCATATCGTCTCAGATAGAGGCGTCCAATTCGTGTCTAAATTCTGGAGGGCCCTCTGTAAACAGCTCAAGATCAAATTAAACTTCTCTTCTTCTTATCATCCCCAATCCAATGGGCAAGTAGAAAGAGTTAATCAGGTCCTGGGTGACTATTTACGGCATTTTGTTTCCTCCCGCCAGGATGACTGGGCAGATCTTCTACCATGGGCCGAATTCTCATACAACTTCAGAGTCTCCGAATCTTCTGCCAAGTCCCCATTTTTCGTGGTGTACGGCCGTCACCCTCTTCCCCCCCTCCCTACTCCCTTGCCCTCTGGTTTGCCCGCTGTGGATGAAGTGACTCGTGATCTTTCCACCATATGGAAAGAGACCCAAAATTCTCTTTTACAGGCTTCATCCCGGATGAAAAGATTTGCTGATAAAAAAAAGAAGAACTCCCCCCATTTTTGCTCCCGGAGACAAGGTATGGCTCTCCGCTAAATATGTCCGCTTTCGTGTCCCCAGTTACAAACTGGGACCACGCTATCTTGGTCCTTTCAAAATCAAGTGCCAGATCAACCCTGTCTCTTACAAACTCCTTCTTCCTCCTTCTCTCCGTATTCCCAATGCCTTCCATGTCTCTCTCCTTAAACCACTCATCCTTAACCGCTTCTCTCCCAAAGTTGTTTCTCCCATTCCAGTTTCCGGATCTTCTGACGTCTTTTCTGTGAAGGAGATTCTAGCATCCAAAACGGTCAGAGGTAAAAGATTCTTCTTGGTCGACTGGGAGAATTGCGGCCCTGAGGAGAGATCCTGGGAACCTGAGGACAACATCCTGGACAAAAGTCTTATCCTCAGGTTCTCAGGCTCCAAAAATAGGGGGAGACCCAAGGGGGGGGGGTACTGTTACGCCGAGCGCTCCGGGTCCCCGCTCCTCCCCGGAGCGCTCGCAGCGTTCTCTCATTCGCAGCGCCCCGGTCAGACCTGCTGACCGGGTGCGCTGCGATATTACTCCCAGCCGGGATGCGATTCGCGATGCGGGACGCGCCCGCTCGCGATGCGCATCTCGGCTCCCGTACCTGACCCGTTCCCCGTCTGTGTTGTCCCGGCGTGCGCGGCCCCGCTCCTTAGGGCGCGCGCGCGCCGGGTCTCTGCCATTTAAAGGGCCGCTGCGCCACTGATTGGCGCAGCAGGCCTAATCAGTATTCTCACCTGTGCACTCCCTACTTATACCTCACGTCCCCTGCACTCCCTCGCCGGATCTTGTTGCCATTGTGCCAGTGAAAGCGTTCCCTTGTGTGTTCCTAGCCTGTGTTCCAGACCTCCTGCCGTTGCCCCTGACTACGATCCTTGCTGCCTGCCCTGACCTTCTGCTACGTCCGACCTTGCTCTTGTCTTCTCCCTTGTACCGCGCCTATCTTCAGCAGTCAGAGAGGTTGAGCCGTTGCTGGTGGATACGACCTGGTTGCTACCGCCGCTGCAAGACCATCCCGCTTTGCGGCGGGCTCTGGTGAATACCAGTAGCAACTTAGAACCGGTCCACCAGCACGGTCCACGCCAATCCCTCTCTGGCACAGAGGATCCACCTCCAGCCAGCCGAGTCGTGACATATATGGTCTCCTCATGCTTCTGCAGCCTCCAGGCTGTGTCATTCAGCCACTATATGGTCTCCTCATGCTGTTGCCAACTCCAGGCTGTCATTCAGCCCCTATGTGGTCTCCTCATGCTGCTGCCAACTCCAGGCTGTGTCATTCATTCAGTCCACTATATGGTCTGCTCTTGCTGCCGCCAACTCCAGGCTGTGTCATTCAGCCACTATAGGGTCTTCTCATGCTGCCATCAACTACAGGCTCTGTCATTCATCCACTATATGGTCTCCTCATGCTTCCGCCACCTCCAGGCTGTGTCACCGTACCGCCATGTGATCTCCTCATGCTGTTGGCACATTAAATAACACTTTTTAGGTTCATTTGAAATCTTCAATTTAAATGTGAGGCCCTATGGTCTCATCAGGCTATTGCCACCTCCAGGCTGTGTCATTCAGCCACTATATGGTCTCCTCATGTTGCCGCCACCTCCACGCCATGTCATTCAGCCACTATATGGTCTCCTCATACGTAAATGACTTCCACTGGTGTGAGACATACAGACTCGCATCGTTGGACGTCGAGAGCCTGTACACCCGCATCCTTCACGATGCAGGTGTACAAGCTGTCCGTGAAGTCTTGTCTGAAACAGACAAGACAGAACAATTTGTTTCTTGCATCTGTGAGGCTCTCCATTTCATTCTGACTCACAATGAGTTCAAAGACGGCAAGGACTGGTACAGGCAAGAGACCGGCACAGCCATGGGCACGCCGGTCTCCTACACTTACGCCAATCTGTTCCTCACCGTCTTTGAACGGAAGTATGTCTTCTCTCCTACTAATCCTTTTGTAGACACATCAAGACCTTCCTCCGGTATGTCGATGACATACTGGTCGTTTGGGACTCTTCTGAGACAGAGTTTTTTTAAGTTTGTTGAATACCTGAATCACACCAACACCCAAAATATGCTTTTCACTGCAGTGTTTGGGGGCCTTGAACTTGACTTTTTGGACGTTAAACTTAAAGTGGTGGGGGATACCCTCACCACTGAAGGATTTCGCAAACCCATTGCCAGAAATGCATTATTGTATTTTAAGAGTTCGCACCCCCTACACGTAAAGAAAAGCATTCCTTATTCCCAGTTCCTTCATCTCCGCAGGATCAACAGCGAAGATAAGGTTTTTGTGAGTCAAGCCGAAGAGCTCAAAAACGCCTATTGGCGAGACAATACCCAGAAAACATGATTGAGATGAGCCTACGAGAAGTTAGGAGCTTAGATAGATCAGCTCTTTTAAACCATAACAAAAAACGCGACATGACCCCCAAACGATTTTGTTTCTCCCTGGCCAATTCCACCATGAACCAACAGGTGGCCAGTGCTATACGCCGCAGTTGGTTCATTTTAGAAGCCAATTCTGACCTCCATGACGTGGTTCAACATCCTCCACTGGTCACATTTAGAAAAAAACATCACAATAGGTGAAAAACTAAAAAAGTTGAAAGACACCACCAACCGTCATCGCCCTGAAAAAGATTGGTTAACGAGAAATCCCCTTAAAGGCAATTACCCCTGCAGGACATGTCCACACTGCATACATATGTATATAAGTAATGCCATATCATTAGGAGGATGGTACAATCAAATTAAAGAGCTGATTACATGCAGATCCACTTTTGTGGTATATGCCTTAGTCTGTCCCTGTGGGAGGTTCTATGTGGGCAAGACCATTAGGCAGCTCCAGGTACGGTTCAGGGAACATATCCGTTCCATTCGAACCGAGCTGGGAACTCCTAGGTTCATTGCCCACATGAACCAAGCACATGGCGGCAGCTATAGCAACCTGAAGTTTTTAGGTTTAGAAAGAATTCCACCCCCGAAAAATGGAGGTGACAGAGGAAAACTCCTTCTTCAGTGAGAAGCTCACTGGATAATACGGCTAAACGCTACCGGGAATGCCGGTCTTAATGACCGAAATTAGTTCGGTTCATTTTTGTAAACACTTTGATGTTATTGTGTTGTTTAAAATGTTTTTTTTTACCTGATTGTACTTGTTAACCTGTATTTCTTCCCTGGTTTCCCCTGTGTTATTGTCACATGATAAGCCACGTGACGGCACGTACAGTCACGCAGTGGCGTAGCGTGGGTTGTCAGCACCCGGGGCAAGGCAAGTAATTTGCGCCCCCTAACCCGTGGATTTTAGCACTCGAGTCTCTTCCACTATATTAGTTAAAGAAACCCTTACCCCCTAAGCACATGTATTGTTTGTTATGAAAATACTGATGTAATGAAAGTAAAATACATCTAAATACAAGTTTATTTTCAAACACTTTATTGAGTGTGAACATGCATTACACATTCTCCACATTTTCAGCAGGTCTATGAATACAAATCTACAAATGTAGTAACCTAGCATGGGCCATGCTATTATATGTCGTCTCACAACCATCGTAAACGACAAAAAATATCAAGAACAAAAACTAAACATTAAAATGGAACCATACCCTGGAGATGATCCAAGACTGGGCTAGATGGAGCCAACCTCCTCAATCCTGTACCTCTAATTGTAATTCTTTAATCGAAGTGAAAGATATCAATCTGTATATAATTAGGTAGGCAGTAAAGTTCCCCCACATGAGGTAGGCAGTATAGTTCCCCCACATGAGGTAGGCAGTATAGTTCCCCCCACATTAGGTAGGCAGTATAGTTCCCCCCACATTAGTTAGGCAGTATAGTTCCCCCACATTAGGTTGCAGTTCCCCCACATTAAGTTGGCAGTTCCCACACATTAGATTGCCAGCTCCCCCACATTAGGTCGGGAGTTCCCCCACATTAATAGGCAGCTCCCCCACAATAGTAGGCAGCTCCCCCACAATAGTAGGCAGCTTCCCCACATTAATAGGCAGCTCCCCAACAATAGTAGGCAGCTCCCCCACAATAGTAGCAGTTCCCCCACAATAGTAGGCAGCTCCCCCACATTTGGTCAGCATTTCCCCCACAATAGTAGGCAGGTTCTCCACAATAGTTGGCAGTTCCCCAACAATATTAGGCAGCTTCCACCCACAATATTAGGCAGCTCCCCCCACATTTGTAGGCAGCTCCTCCCCACATTATTTTAGCAGTTCCCCCACAATAGTAGGCAGCTTCCCCCCACCCCACAGACATACAGCTTCCAGCCATATACAGTGTATGGCTGGAGGCTGTATGTCTGTACTGATGCCCCGACAGTGATCCGGTCACCGCTCCTCCGGCCCGGGGTCACATCTACTGCTATGGCCTATGGACCATAGTAGTAGGTGCCGGGACCGGGGGAGCAGTGACCGGAACACTGAAGAAGATGACGCGCCGCCAGTCACTTACCAGGCCCCGGCCAGCGCGCGTCCTCCTGCGATGATCCTGCAGTCCTCCTGCGTCTCTATGGTTGTACGCACGGGACGTCAGTGACGTCCCGTGCGTACAACCATAGAGGCGGAGAAGTGAAGGACTGAAGAAGGACGCGCGCTGGCCGGGGAATGGTGAGTGACCTGCGGACATCCTTATGTCCCGAAAAGATTTTTTGGGACACAGGGATGTCCGGGATAGGAATACTTCTTTTTATGTGCCCGGGCCGGCTCCCGTGTGTGGCAGCAGGCGGGGGCCGACCAGAGCATATAAAAACTAATGCTGTATACTAAAAACCAGGGGGCCTCCAGCTGTTGTGAAACTACAACTCCCAGCATGCCCGGACAGCCTTTGCCAGTCCGGGCATGCTGGGAGTTGTTGTTTCACAACAGCTGGAGGCCCCCTGGTTTTTAGTATACAGTATTAGTTTTTATATGCTCTGGCCGGCCCCCGCCTGCAGCCACACACGGGAGCTGTCCCGGGCACATAAAAAGAAGTATTCCTATCCGGAGAGCACACCCCCCCAGATGTTGCGCCCCCCTGCACCCCCCACGCTATGCCTCTGCAGTCAAGTGACTTAGTTGCCGGCTAGGTTACTAGGCGACAGTTCAGCACAGCCCCTATGAATAGGAAGGCTGCGCCGATGGATGTCATTTCCGGCTAGAAAGGCAACACTAGGTATGATCTACACCACAAAGGTCATCATCTCAATAGCTTCTACAGCTTAGTATTAGAGGAACTCACTAGGCTACCCTCCACACCATCACACCTCCTCTGTAACAACAATCTGTCAAGAGCAGAACACAAAGCACTGAAAGCACTCAAAGAAAACCTCGACATAGTAATCCGCAGTGCAGACAAAGGAGGAGGTGTTGTCCTTCAGGACCGGGCCGACTACCTGGCAGAAGCAAACCGGATTCTGTCGGACTCATCTTACTACACAAAATTACCCCAAGACCCATCTGAGACATTCCTCAAAGAATACACGGAACTTCTCAACACAGCACATTCCGAAGGGATTCTCAATAAAAATGAGAAAAGCTTCCTTAATGTAACATCTCCCCCTCTGGCTTTTTTTTACCATCTGCCCAAGATTCATAAGAACTTGGAACATCCCCCCGGAAGACCGATCATATCAGGCATCGGGTGCCTGACCAGTCAACTCTCCCACTTTATAGACCTCTATCTACAAGAAATTGTAACAACCCTACCGTCTTATCTGAAAGACTCGGTAAGTCTTATTAGTGACCTCAGGGATATCAAATGGCAACCTGGATACATCTTTTTGACATTAGACGTAACCTCTTTATATTCCAATATTCAGTATGAACTAGGACTAATGACAACATCCAATTATCTTCATCAGATGGGAAAAATGAAAAACGAACAAATACAGTTTCTAATAAAAGGATTACGTTTTATTCTTACACATAATGTGTTCACTCATGAGGGTTCCATATACCATCAACAACGGGGAACAGCCATGGGGACCCGAGTAGCCCCCAGTTATGCAAATCTATTTATGGGGGGTTTTGAGACCACTCACATTTTCGGTTCCACTGAACATTACCCCCATGTCAAGATACATCGATGATCTTTTTCTAATTTGGAGTGGAAGTGCCGTACAAGCAGATGAATTCATCACATACCTCAACAATAACGACTGGGGTTTGGAGTTTTCCCCGAACATCAGCTCTGAGTCAACAGTGTTCCTCGATCTACAAATCAGCCATGAAGAAGGTTCCATCGTCACATGCACTCACTTCAAAGAAGTAGACACAAACAGTTTTTTGGACTACAAAAGCGCACACTACAACAGATGGCTCAACAACATCCCGTTCAGCCAATACTGCCGGATCAGTACGAACTGTACGAATATCATGGACTACAAATCCCAATCCAAAATGCTACACAAACGTTTTCTACTGAAAAATTACCCAGCACCGATCTTAAAGGACGCATATCACCGGAATCTGATCACCGAACAGAGCACCCTTCTCTCCCCCAAGGACCCCTGCACTAATTCCCCATCCAATTGCAACAGTCCTATACAAAACTCCAAAAAATTCTCCACCAACTTCATCACCACATACAATCAATCTCACAACCGGATCAAAAATATACTCAAAAAACATTGGCACATTCTTTTACATGACCCCATTTTGAAAAAAATCATTCCCCCAGCACCTGGGATCACTTTCAGACGAGCTAAAACACTGAAGAAACTTTTAGCTCCTAGTCGTTTAAGGAAGAAGTGTGCCACCAACTCGCAGCCTACAATAACTCCAATGAAGATGGGGTCATACAAATGCAGACAAAAAAAATTGTCTCTGTTGCAACAATATCAGTCACAATACTACCTCTTTCACTTCAAGGATCACTGCCGCCACCTTTCCCATCAAATCACATCTCAACTGTGGATCTACCTTCGTCATCTACCTAATTGAATGTAACTGTGGCCTCCAATATATAGGGAGGACCACCCAAGCCCTGCGAAAACGACTCAACGGTCACCAGTACAACTGTTCCATTGGGTTCCAAAAGCACAGCGTTTCCCGCCATCTGGCCGAAAAACACAACAAAGATTTCAACCTAATCAGGATCACTCCGATTGAACAAATTTCACCCGTCACAGAAAATAGGACAGCTACACTGAACAAAAGAGAGGCATTTTGGATCTACAAAATGCACTGCCTCCAGCCAGATGGACTAAATGAGCGCATTGAACTTTAAAAAGCCAGATGAATCCCCTTGACACCATATGACAGTACAACATATCATAATCACACATCAGCATCTCTCGCCCATTCTGCCCACCCTACCAAACTATTCACACCCACAGCCAATCCATCCCACATGTATCCATATGGGCTCATCCATATGTATCCATATGGATTCATCCCTAAACCCATCCATCACACATGCCTTCATATCCCCATCCCCCCCCCCACTACCACCAGACACCCCATCAGCTCCATACATCCCCCCTCCTCCCCTCCTTCCTTTCACCCCCCTCCCCCCCAGTGCCTCCAGCACACTGTCACATCACACACCCATCCCCACCCCTGTCACCCACATCACCGGACACCCTCATCGACCCGCAAAACACCACTGCGATCCTCCTGTCAGCTCATCAGCTGACAGGCGCACATCGCTTCAGTCCGGCGTCTGTGGTTGCCGAGACAACCCACCGGAAGTGACGCGCCGGTATCAGCGTACATAAGCGCGCGCTCCCAGCACACTGAACAGACCAGCAGCGGTGCAGACGTCAGACAGGATCATTTTCCAGGTATGCTTTGCCTCCCTACCCCACCATATCAATCACCCACCCAGACCTACCCTTAACTCTCTTCTTTCTGCCTCCCTTCTTCAGCTCTCCCACATTGAACATAGGAATATGGGGTAAGTCCTCTTTGACACCATCCTGATATTTTATTTCTCCAACCCTTCTCCCCCTGGAACTTCCCAAATAATACAAAATATATATATAAGACCATGCTTTTAATTGTTTTTATTACATGGAAAAACTCTGCTTACCATCTATGTTTTATGCATGTCATTCCATTCAAATACTTACCTACTCATCTGTCAGCCCATAGACCATCCAATGGGACACTGCCGATCTATTTACATGGATGTATTTATTTATTTATTTCTTGATCTGTATTTCATTCGCCCCCTGTTCTTCTCTGTGTGTGAACTTGTTGGCGATTTCCTAGACATGCATAGAGAATTACGGATTCACTGTTCCCAAGAAAATGTTTTTCTTTTTATACCATTTTTATATGTTTCTTTTTACATTTTACATATCTTCTGTACCAGACCTAACACCGTCCATATGTTTTTTGATCAAGATGTATGTATATAATCAGTTTGAGATATACAGATATACCTTCTTTTATTATTTTAGAATTGTTAAGTGGACCTGAGGAAGGCATCAGCGGATGCCGAAACGCGTTGTCCCAATTAATCTCAATAAAAATCGTTATCCTGCACCGCCTGAGTTTCTCAGTAATTTCACCACCCGAGCAGCACCTCCACTGTACCGGCTTCTTTTCACCCTTTCTCCTCACATTGCATATCGGCTCCTTATTTAGGAGCTCGATGCCGGTGGGAGAGCAGCAGCTCATCCAACACTAGGGCTGCACAGGTCCCAGTGCGGCCCCTCCAAGGTCGGTATATCACTGTTGGTGTGGTGGAGGGTGCACATCAGTGAATACATTTCTCTCAGGGAGCGCCCCCTGCACCTTTTTCTTTCCTTTCGTCTCCTATTTCCGGCTAGAGGAAGTGCGCTAAGTCGCATGAAACAACTTGTCCCGGAGTTCCCCGCCTCCTATCCCGCTCCCCGGCCTGTAGCCACCGTTATGCCTACTGGATTGGAATAAAAGACCTGATTTGTGAGTGCGGCCTCTGCCTGTTTCTTGTCTTCGCATTGTATGCACCTCCGCTACAGGCTTTTCTTTGAATCTCATCCAAGTGTGTATCTTCCGCTTTGAGTGTTGCTTAATTACATATGTGCCGGCATCTCTTCCCCTCCTGCTTTTTTGTCTCCTGATTAGGATGCCACTTCCAGGCTCTGTCATTGTGCCACTCTGTGACAGTGTTTCTAATAGCGACGCCTCTAATCTGCATGTCATACTGAATAACAGTATTATTTCACTAACTCAGCACACACCCTATAAAAGTTGCCCAGTTGCCCATAGCAACCAATCAGATTGTGTCTTTCATTTTTGACAAAGCCTCTGCAAAAGGAAAGACGCAATTTGATTGGTTGCTATGGGCAACTGAGCAACTTTTCCTTTGCACAGGTTTTGATAAATCTCTCCCAAAATGACGCAGAGATTTTTCATTTTTTGTGTTATCATTTTTTCTTCCTCACTTTTTAAAGTTCATAACTTTCAATTTATCTCAATTTTCCATCTATAGGGCTTGTTGTTTGCAGGACCAATTGTACTTTGTAATGACATCACTCATTTTATCACAAAATGTATGCTGAAGCCAAAACAAAATAATTTGTGGGGTAAAATTGAGAAGAAAAAAATAGAAAAAGAAATGCGATTATGCAAATATAGGGAGTTTAGTTTCTAAGCAGTGCATATTACGGTAAATTTATGACGTTATCCTTATTCTGTAGCTCCATACGATTACAATGTTACCTAATGTATATAGGTTTTGTTTTTGTTTTAGTGTCAAAAAATTATAACTTTTTGTAAGAAAATTAGTATGCTTAAAATGATCTTTTTCTGACCCCTAGAACTTTTTCCCCATATATGGGGATGTTTGTGTCATGATCTGTAGTTTTTATTGATACAATTTTTGTTTTGATCCTTTTTTATTAATTTTTTTATGGTATATGAAGTGACCAAAATATGCAATTCTTGACTTTAGTATTTTTTAACGTCTATGCCATTCATTGTGCTGTTTGTTAACATGATATTTTGCTAGTTCAGTAAAAAAAGGACAAGCTAGCTGTCAGGATCCGGGCTGGTATGCAGGAAGGGCACTGGAGTGGATTGTCTGTGTCAGTGAGGCGATGGCGTGGGCCGTACCACGGGAACGGAATCTAAGAGGTTACTGGTTTTCACCAGAGCCCACCGCAAAGCGGGATGGACTTGCTGCGGCAGGTAACCCCCAGGTCGTTCCACGCGATAGCGACTCAACCTCACTGACAGCTGAGACAGGCGCGGTACACAAGGACAAGGCAAGGCGAGATCAGACGTAGCAGAAGGTCAAGGCAGGCGGCAAGGTTCGTAGTCAGGGACAACGGCAAGGGGTCTGGATACACAGGCTAGAGAACACACAGAAACGCTTTCTTAGGGCACAAGGCAACAAGATGCGGCAAGGACAGGAAGGGGAAGTGGGATTATATAGTGTGGGAAATGATTGGAACTGATTGGGCCAGGCACCAATTAATGGTGCACTGGCCCTTTAAATGAGAGACCCGGCGCGCGCGCCCTAGAGAGCGGGGCCGCACGCCGGGACTGAGCAGGAGGACGGGGCAGGTGAGAGGAACGGGATGCGTTCCCAAGACCTCTCTTCGGGGCCACAATTCTCCCAATCAACAAGAATTTTTTTTTTTACCTCGGATGACCTTGGAGGCGAGGATCTCTTTCACCGAGACGACATCAGAGGACCCAGTGACAGGGGCAGGAGCGGTGACCTTGGGGGAATAACGGTTAAGTATGAGGGGTTTGAGAAGGGAGACATGGAAAGAGTAAGGAATACGAAGAGAGGGAGGAAGATGGAGCTTGTAGGAGACAGAATTAATTAGATGTTTGATTTTAACCTCCCTGGCGGTATGATTCTGTCTGGAAATTTGTACCAAAAGCGGTACAATTTTTTTAACTGAATTTCATATCTCCCTTCGTCCATTTCACATCTCCCCTGTCACATTCCCCCTCCCTTGTCACATCCCCCGAAACATTCTCCCCCCTCCTTGTCACATTCTCCCCCCTCCTTGTCACATTCTTCCCCCTTGTCACATTCCCCCCTTGTCACATTCTCCCCCTTCATGTTACATTCCCCTCCCCCTGTCACATCCCCCCCCTTGTCACATCCCCCCCTTCATGTCACATTACCCTCCCCCCTGTCACATCCCCCCCTGTCACATTCCCCCCCTGTCACATTCCCCCCCTGTCACATTTCCCCCCTTCATGTCACATTCCCCCCCCCTTGTCACATCCCCCCCTCCTGTCACATTCCCCCCTTTGTCACATTCATCCCCCTTGTCACCTTGTTCTGCAGCAGCATACACTAGGTTTGCCGGGCAGATTTCAAACCTAGTGTATTTGCTGCAGAACAAGTCCTTTCCCCTTCAGCCAATCACAGGCTTTCCCCCAACTGCGGCCTGTGATTGGCTGAAAAGTGAAAGGTCCTAGAAGATGAATAGTGAAGAGAGGACACCCCGGACAGCACGGAGGGAAACAACATCTTCCGGGACCGGGATTAGGTGAGCAAAAGTTTTTTTTTATTTTACTACTTGTTTTTTTTTTACACTTAGCTAAGTGTTTTTCTAACAGGGGGCCTCCAGCTGTTGTGAAACTACTACTCCCAGCATGCCCGGACAGCCTTTGGCTGTTCGGGCATGCTGAGAGTTGTAGTTTTGCAACAGCTGGAGGCCCCCTGGTAGGGAAACACTGACTTTTAGTATTTTTCTTTACCTGCTCTGGCCGGCCCCTGCAACGGGAGCCGACCAGAGCAGATAATCGCATGTTTTCCCGGGGGCCGCATCGCTATATCGCATTGCTTTTGCGATATATCGTGCAGCCCGGCCGGGAACTCTGTAATTCTACCTCGAGCGTGACTCGGGATTACCGATCCTGGCAGGGAAAATTAACCCCGAGTCACGCTCAGGATTACCGCTCAGGAGGTTAAAAGGCCCGAGGTAACGAGGGCCCAGCTTGTAGCTAGGGACCCGGAACCGAATGAACATGGCAGAGAGCCATACTTTGTCACCAGGGGCATAGACAGGAGGAGTTCTTCTCTTCTTATCCGCATGTCTCTTCATGCGAAACGAGGCCAGTGAGAGTGACTTTTGAGTCTCCTTCCAGATAGATGAGAAGTCCTGAGTTAATTCATCTACGGCAGGAACTCCAGATGAAATGGGAATGGGAAGGGGGGGCAGACGGTCGTACACCACAAAAATTTGAGATTTGGCGGAAGACTCAGAATTCTTGAAATTGTATGAAAATTCGGCCCAGGGCAGCAGATCAACCCAATCATCTTGACGGGAGGAGACAAAATGTCGCAGATAGTCACCAAGAATCAGATTCACCCTCTCCACTTGTCGACTGGATTGGGGGTGATAGGCGGACGAGAAATTTTATTTGACCTTTAATTGAGTGCAGAATGCTCTCCAAAATTTTTAGATAAATTGAACGCCTCTTTCAGAGATGATATGTGTGGGAAGCCCGTGGAGACGAAAAATCTGCAGAAAAAAATGCTTTGCCAACTGTGGTGCAGAAGAAAGGCCAGGAAGCGGGACAAAATGAGCCATTTTGGAAATACGATCAACGACCACCGTAATGACGGTGTTGCCATGAGATGAAGGAAGGTCCGTGATGAAGTCCATGGCTATGTGGGACCATGGCTGTTCAGGCACTGGCAGGGGGTGGAGAAGACCTACAGGCTTCTGAAGTGGAGTTTTATCACGTGCACATACTGTACAGGCCCGTATGAAATCAGTCACATCTTTTCCAGGGAAGACCACCAGTAGTGTCTGGAAATCAACTGTATGGATTTTTTAATTCCAGCGTGACCAGCAAGATGGGAGGAATGATCCCATTTGAGAGTCTGGAGGCGAAGACGTGGAGGAACATACGTTTTTCCTGGAGGAACTGGCACCAGAGAAGCAGGAGCAGAGGAGATCAGGCACTCTAGAGGTATGATGTGCTGAGGAGGGGTCTCGGCTTCGGAGGCATCGGTGGAACGTGATAAGGTATCAGCCCTGATATTCTTATTTGCAGGACGAAAATTAATTTGAAAATTGAAGCGGCAAAGAACAACGACCACCTGGCCTGGCGAGGATTTAAACGCTGGGCGGACTGAAGATAGGACAGATTTTTATGGTCAGTGTAGATGGTGATAGGGTGAAGGGACCCTTCCAGGAGAAGTCTCCACTCTTCAAGTGCCAACTTGATGGCCAACAGTTCACGGTCTCCTATGGAATAGCTCTTTTCAGGAGGAGAAAAAGTTTTGGAGAAAAAACTGCAAGTGACGTTTTTTCCTTTAGCGGTTCTTTGAAGAAGGACAGCCCCGGCTCCTACCAAGGAGGCATCAACCTCAAGGAAGAAAGGCTTCAGTGGATCTGGCCTAGATAAGACTGGTGCAGAAGCGAAGGCGGCCTTAAGGCGAGTAAAAGCTTCATCCGCTTGGGAAGGCCAGGACTTCGGATTTGCGCTTTTCTTTGTCAGTGCCACAATAGGGGCAACGATGGTGGAGAAGTGGGGAATGAACTGACGATAGAAGTTAGCGAATCCGAGGAAGCGCTGGATAGCACGAAGTCCAGAGGGGCGTGGCCAATCCAAGACCGCGGAGAGCTTGTCAGGATCCATTTGAAGACCCTGTCCAGAGACCAGGTATCCCAGGAAAGGAAGACAGCTACGTTCAAAAAGGCATTTTTCTAATTTGGCGTAAAGATGGTTTACACGAAGGCGCTGGAGTACTTGACGGACATGGAGCCGGTGTTCCTCAAGGTTGGAGGAAAAAATTAGGATGTCATTTAGATAGACCACTATGCAGGTATACAGTAAGTCCCGAAAGATTTCGTTGACAAAATCTTGAAAAACTGCAGGGGCATTGCAAAGTCCAAATGGCATGACGAGATATTCGAAGTGGCCATCTCTGGTATTAAAAGTGGTTTTCCACTCATCTCCGTCATGAATTCTGATGAAGTTATAGGCGCCCCGGAGGTCAAGCTTTGTAAAAACTTTTGCTCCGCGCAGACGGTCAAAGAGCTAAGAGATGAGAGGCAGAGGGTAGCGGTTCTTTACTGTAATTTTATTGAGGCCACAATAGTCTATGCAGGCCTGGCGAGGATTTAAACGCTGGGCGGACTGAAGATAGGACAGATTTTTATGGTCAGTGTAGATGGTGATAGGGTGAAGGGACCCTTCCAGGAGAAGTCTCCATTTCCTATGTTGTTGTATGGCCCGCTCAACCGGAAACAGACAGCCGGAAGCTGCAAATGCCATGTGATAAGCTCGTAATGCGCACAGTGTAAAAGATGAAAGCAAGGCTCTAAATACAACATACTAGTATCTATGCAGGAGTGAAAGCGAAGCTCCAATCATACGGATGTGAAAGTGAGGCTCTGGTATCTATACATATACATATAGGGATGAGAACGAGGCTCCATTCATACAAAGGTGATAGCGAAGCTCTATACATAGGGGTGGCCCAAGATGTCTGTCACGGGATCTATTATCTATTGATTTTACTAGTTCAGACATTTTATGTTTATTTTTGTTTACATTACTTTATTAGAAAATGGGAAAAGGGTTAATAGCCTAGCAGCGGCGATTGCAGCTGCAGGCTTTTAGCTGAGGCCTCTGGCTGATGACTCCATTTGCCCTTCCCAGGACATGCCCATATGTCATATAATGAAAAGGGGTTAACCCCTTAACAACAATGAAGTAAATGTACATCTTGGTGCCGTGGTACTTAGCGCACCATGGCCCTCATTTACTAAGAGTGGAGTGTCGGTTTGTGTTTTTGCAAGTCCTTTACTCCTTTTTTTTCTGATGCTATTACTAATCTGTCACCCAATTTCCCTTTCTTTCTGTCACAGGGTTTTTTTCTGTCGCACAAAATGTATTCTGTACGACAGAAAAAAGTCTCTGCAAATTCTGACTACATTAGTGCTTGTACTATTACCCCCATCATGGAACAGGGTCTGTTCCATGTTGGGGGTAGTAGTAGAGGGGCTGAGGGATTGATCGCACCGGGTCTCACTTCTGAGACCCGATCCGATCAGATGTTATTAAGCAGGGGAGCGGGCGGCATGTTCCGATCCCCTGCAATGTACAGTAAACTTTCATTTTTAAATTCCCCACCAGGAGCCATGAATGGCCAGGACTGAGGAGCCAATCAGGGCTCCTGGCAGGGTTTTAATATAGAAGCGCTGTGGTGGGCAAAGATGTATAGAATCGCTTGGGGGTATATATCTGGCCCCTCCAGCGTTTCTATATATATTTCCCCCTGCTGTGCTATATCAAACTTAGTGCCCGCTGTGCATGAATAAATGCACTGCCCCCCCAGCGCTATTATATATATCTATATTGACCCCCGCTGCGCATATACTGACCCCTCCTGCGCATATTTCTATATATATATATATATATATATATATATATATACTGACCCCCCCTGCTGCCCGCTCACGCTGCTAAGAGTTTGTCATTCATAGCGGGCAGCAGCTGCATATCATGCTGTGGGGGTCAGACATATGGATATATGTCTGACCCTCACATCATACATATACAAATGCCGGCTGCTTTACTTGTCATTCATAGCGGTGAGCCGGCATTTGTATATGTATGATGTGAGGGTCAGACATATATCCATATGTCTGACCCCCACAGCATGATATGCAGCTGCTGCCCGCTATGAATGACAAACTCTTAGCAGCGTGAGCGGGCAGCAGCCTTCCGCTCCGCTGCTAATAGAGTTTTCATTCATTGGCAGCCAGGGGGAGGGAGAGCATGAATATTAAAATGCGCAGCTGGGGGGGGGGGGGGTCAGTATATATACATAAATATGCACAGGAGGGGTCAGTATATGCGCAGCGGGGGTCAATATAGATATATAATAGCGCTGGGGGGGCAGTACATTTATTCAAGCACAGCGGGCACTAAGTTTGATATAGCGCAGCAGCGGGAAAGAAATATAGAGACACTGGAGGGGCCAGATATATACCCCCCCAGCGATTCTATATATCTTTGCCCACCACAGCAATTAAAACCCTGCCAGGAGCCCTGATTGGCTCCTCAGTGGGGATTTTAAAAATGAAAGTTTACTGTACATTGCAGGGGATCGGAACATGCCGCCCACTCCCCTGCTTAATAACATCTGATCGGATCGGGTCTCAGAAGTGAGACCCGATGCGATCAATCCCTCAGCCCCTCTACTACTACCCCCAAAATGGAACAGACCCTGTTCCATCCTGGGGGTAGCAGGATTCACTCCGTTTTGAGGAATTTACCGACAGCTCTGAGCTGTCGGTTTTCTGTGAAGCAAAACTCACAGGTTTTCCTGTGAGTTTTCTTCACACTTGGAGTGTTTTTTCTCTTTTTGTCAGGAACACGCCCCTTTTGTCAGGAAAAACGACCCTTTTGTTTAGTTTTTTTTTCACTGAATAATTTTGATTTTGTTGGGTTGTGCACCAGATTCTGGCTCAAATTCTGGCGCAAAACCTGACAAAAAGTGTCGGGATCCTGTTAGTAAATCAGGGCCCATGACGTACATTTACACGTCGTCATGACGTCGTCATCGGCGGCAGATCCCCCAATAAAAAAGAAAAACGTCAGTTTTTCCCATTTTATCCTCAAAAAAGCGTAAAAAAAATAATTGATACACATATTTGGTATCGCCACATGCGTAAAAGTCTGAACTATTAAAATATATTGTTAATTATCCCATACGATGAATTGTGTAAATGTAAAAAAATTTAAAAAGTTCAAAATTGATGCTTTTTTGTCACATTTTATTCCAAAAAAAATTTATAAAAAATGTATAAAAAAGTAAAACCTAAGCAAGAGTGGTGATGATAAAAACTACAGACCATGGTGCAAAAAATGAGCCCTCATACCAAAATAGGGCAATTTCAAACATACTAATTTTGTTAAAATGGTTTGAGATTTTTTTAAGTGGTACAATTATAGAAAAGCATATACCATTGGTATCATTTTAATCGTATTGACCCACAGTATAAAGAAAACATGTAATTTTTACCGAAAAGTGTACAGCGATAAAAACAAAACCTTCCAAAGTTTGCTAAATTGCGGTTTTCTTTTCAATTTTCCCACATAAATAATATTTTTTTTGGTTGCGCCGTACATTTTATGGTAAAATAAGTCATGTAATTACAAAGTACAATTGTTGACGCAAAAAACAAGCCCTCTTATGGGTCTGTGGATGGAAATATAAAAGAGTTATGATTTTTAGAAGGTGAGGAGGAAAAAACGAAAATGCTAAAATAAAATTGGCCTGGTCCTTAACCCCTTTTCCGTTTTTTCATTTTCAATTTTTCCTCCCTGACTTTAACCCCTTAAGGACTCAGCCCATTTGGACCTTAAGGACAATTTTATTTTTACGCTTTCGTTTTTTCCTCCTCCCCTTCAAAAAATCATAACTCTTTTATATTTTCATCCACAGACTAGTATGAGGGCTTGTTTTTTGCACGACCAGTTGTCCGTTGTAATGCCATCACTCCCTTTACCATAAAATATATGGCGCAACCAAAAAAAATACTATTTGTGTGGGGAAATTAAAAAGAAAACCGCAATTTTGCAAATTTTGGAAGGTTTTGTTTTCACGCTGTACAACTTACGGTAACAATGACATGTGTTTTTTATTCTCTGGGTCAATATGATTAAAATGATACCCATGATTAGACACTTTTCTATTACTGTTGCCCTTAAAAAAAATTGCAAACTTTTTAACCAAATTAGTACATTTAAAATCCCCCTTTTTTGAAGACCTATAACTTTTTCATTTTTCCGTACAAGCGGCGGTGTGAGGGCTCATTTTTTGCGCCGTGATCTGTACTTTTTATTAATACCATAATACCAACTTTTATTACATTTTTTATAAAAAATTTTTGGAATAAAATGTTATTAAAAAAGCAGCTATTTTGGACTTTTTTTTTTTTTACGTTCACGCCGTTCACCGTACGGGATCATTTACATTTTATTTTAATAGTTCGGATATTTACGCACGCGGCGATACCAAATATGTATATAAAATTATTTTTTACACTTTTTGGGGGTAAAATGGGGAAAATGGGACAATTTACGTTTTTATTGGGGAGGGGGGTTTCACATTTTTTTTACTTTATTTTTTTACTTTTATTTTTACACTCTTATAGTCCCCACAGGGGACTATTTATAGCAACCATTCGATTGCTAATCCTGTTCAGTGCTATGTATAGGACATAGCACTGATCAGGGTTATCGGTCATCTTCTGCTCTGGTCTGCGGGAAGACAGATCAGAGCAGAAGACGTTTAAAATGGTCATCTTCTGACCCCTATAACTTTTTTATTTTTCTGTGTTCAGGGTGCTATGATGGCTCATTTTTTGCGCCCTGATCTGAAGTTTTTAGTGGTACTATATTTGTTCTGATCAGACTTTTTGATCACTTTTTATTCATTTTTGTGGTATAAAAAGTTATCAAAAATGCGCTATTTTGGACTTTGGAATTTTTTCATGAGTACGCTATTGAACGTGCAGTTTAAAAAGTGGTATATTTTTATAAAGCTGACATTTCCGCACGCGATGATACCACATATGTTTATTTTTATTTACACAGTTTTTTTTTATTCTTGGAAATGCCGGGTGATTCAAACTTTTATTAGGGGAAGGGATAATTCAAAGGGTTAATGATTTTTTTACACTTTTTTTATGCAATATTATAGCTCCTATGAGGGGCTATAACATTACATTAACTGATCTTTAACACTGATTGATGAACCTCCATAGGAATTGATCAATCAGTGTTTTCGGCGATTGATTGCACAAGCCTGGATCTCAGGCTTGAAGCATTCATTCGGTGATCGGACAGCGCAGGAGAAGGTAAGAAGACCTCCTCCTGTGCTACAGCTGTTCGGGATGCCGTGGCGATCCCGAACAGCTCCCTGAGGTAGCCGGGCACTTTCACTTTTGTTTTTAGCTGCGTGGCTCAGATTTGAGCACGCGGCTAAAGGGTTAATAGTGCGCGGCACCGCGATCGGTGCCGCGAGCTATTAGCGGCGGGTCCTGGCTTCACTATGACGCCGGGCCCGCCGTGATATGATGTGGGGTCGCCGTGTGACCCCGCATTATATCGCAGGACCGGGACTCATGACGTACGTGTACGTCATGGGTCCTTAAGGGGTTAAGGCCAAAATGGGCCTGATCCTTAAAGGGGTACTCCGGCGCTAAGACATCTTATCCCCTATCCATAAGATGCCTGATCGCGGGTGTCCCGCCGCACCCCGTTAGAATCATCCCCTGGAGCGTGTTCTGGCAATCACGGGGACGGAGCATAGTGACGTCACGGCTCCGCCCCCGTGTGACATCACGCTCCGCCCCCTCAATGCAAGCCTATGGAGGGGGTGTGACAACTGTCATGCCCCCACTATAGGCTTGCATTGAGGGGGCGGAGCATGACATCACACGGGGCGGAGCCGTGACGTCACTATGCTCCGTCCCTGTGATCGCCAGTAATCAGACGTGCTCGCTCCGGGGACTGATTCTAATGGGGTGCGGCGGGACACCCGCGATCAGGCATCTTATGGATAGGGGATAAGATGTCTTAGCACCGGAGTACCCCTTTAAGGGGTTAAAGTGTCATAGTGTTTGAATATTTACAGTATGTCCATGTGAAACTTTAGTTTTTCCTTTATAATACATTTTGCAAATATTTCTAAAATTCTGTTTTTACTTTATCATTATGGGATATTAAGTGCAGAATAATTGGGGAGGGGGGGCTCTTTTAATTTTTTTTTATTTTAGCACAACATAACAAAATGTGAAAAAAGTGAAAGGGTCTACAAACTGCATGCATTGTGTGTCGTATTAGGAGCCGTTACATCTTTGATTTCTCATGTGGTTATGCTACTTTGGCTATAAGTATCTATCAGCAAGGTGTATGAAATGAGAGTATCAGGCAGCCAATATGTAAATGTTGCTGATCCATTGAAGGACTGATAGTACAGCCAAACCATCATTCACCACTAGATGGCAGCATTGTGCTTTATTTAAAAAGTCTTATAGAATGCTTCTTATAAATGGCAGTGCTGCTGTGTACAACAGCAGTTCCTCGTTAGTATAGTGGTAAGTATCCCCGCCTGTCACGCGGGAGACCGGGGTTCGATTCCCCGACGGGGAGGCTTAGAAATTTTTTTTTCCCCCATAATCATTTTCTTTATCTAATTTCTCACGCAGAATGGGCCTAAGACAGGATTTTACATATAAACAAACCCCTCCCCCTTTCTTAATTGTTTGGTCATTCCTGAACAGACTATAACTCTGAAAATTAACAACCCAGTCATAGCTCGCATCCAGCCATTCTCACATATCCCCACTATTTCATAGTCTTATTTTAACATTAATAGTTCCAGTTTATCCATCCATTGAGGCTTCTGGCATTAGTATACATCCACCTGATGTTTCCTTTCTTCTTTTCAGTTATGACTGTTTTAACCCCTCCCAACACTCCTCCCCCAGTTTTATTACTTATCCGAAGCTCCCCATCCCATCTATACTATCTTCCCTTTCTATACTGTAGCCCCCACAGTCCCTAGTTTAAACACTCCTCCACCCTTCTGGCTATCTTCCCAAGCACATATATATCCTCCTAATTTAGGAGCAGCCTGTGCCAACTGTAGAGCCTGCATCTCACAGAGAAATTGGTCCAATTCTCCAGGGACCCAAACCCCTCTTTCCTATACCAGTTTCACTTGTTTAGCTCCCTGATCTTATATGCTTGTATGATGTGGCATGTGGTACAGGTAGCATTTCAGAAAATACTACCTTGAAGGTCCTTGCCTTGAGCTTACTGCCTAGGTGGGGCGCTGTGGAGACACATGTCTTGAAATTGGCACCTTATTTTTGACTCTGTGCGACCCCTAGCCTGGTATCCCTCAATGTGGTTTGCATAGCTTGCACTGACTATTATTATTTGATCTTGTGTTAAGTGATATCCAGCTCAATCTGATTTTATATTTACATGGTGGGACTATTTGTTACTGTGATGTACTTTTGTACCTTATAATTTATTTTTATACAATCTATTAGGTACACTTCGTGGCTGTGGTGTCAGACACGTTGCTTGCATGCTTATCCCCAGGGGCGGACTGACCGGCCGGTCCGGTTGGACGTAGTCCGAGGACCCAGCCAAGTAAAGGGCCCGCCGCTGCTGCCGCTGCTGCTGCTACTGAGGATTAGTGTTGCTCGCGAATATTCGCAATTCGAATTTTATCTGCGAATATCACATATTCGCGAATTCGCGAATATTCGCGAATTCGCGAATATTCGCGAATATAGCGCTATATATTCGTAATTACGAATATTCATTTTTTATTTTTTTTTTCACAGTACACATCACAGTGATCATCCCTCTCTGCTTCCAGCTTGTGTGGTGTAAAGAAGGCTCTGATACTACTGTGTGAGACCGGTGTGCTAATTTTCGCATATGCTAATTTTTGTATACGCAAATTTTCGCATATGGTAATTTTCGCACGTGCGAATATTCGCATATGCGAAAATAAAACGACTATTACGAATATGCGAATATTCGCGAATATGTCGAATATTCGTCCATATATTCGCGAATATTCGCAAATTCGAATATGGCCTATGCCGCTCAACACTACTGAGGATCCCAGATCCCCAGCCGACAGCGCTGCCTTCTCCTGTATGTACGGTAAACGCACATATAGGAGAAGGTGTCCCATCTGTGTCAGTTGCATCTGCGACATACACAGAGGAGACATGACCTCCATCCCCAAACAGCGCAGGCGCCGATGACGTCACTCCTCGGCACCTGCAATGTGGAGGAAGAAAGATGCGGGCCCCCGCTGCACTCTGGAGGTGAGGATCGCTTTGTGGGAGCTTAGATTTTTTCTTCAACCGGGTGAAAAACTCTGCTGCCTGCACCTACTGGGATGGGGGGCTCTAACTCTGCTGCCTGCACCTACTGTTGGGGGGAACTCTAACTCTGCTGCCTGCCGCTACTGGGGTGGGACGACTCTAACTCTGCTGCCTACACCTACTGGGGGGGGGGGGCTCTAACTCTGCTGCCTGCACCTACTGGGGGGGGGTGAACTCTAACTCTGCTGCCTGCAACTACTGGGGGAATGGGACTTAAACTCTGCTGCCTGCCCCTCTTGGGGGTGGGGACTCTAACTCTGCTGCCTACACCTACTGGGGGGGACTCCAACTCTGCTGCCTGCACCTACTGGGGGTGGGACTCTAACTTTGCTGCATTCACCTACTGTGGGGGGGGAACTCTAACTCTGCTGCCTACACCAACTGGGGGGGACTGTAACTCTGCTGCCTACACCTACTGGGGGGATCCTAACTTTGCTGCTTGCATCTACTAGGGGGGACTCTAACTCTGCTGCCCACACCTACTGGGAGGGGGGGTGGACTCTAAGTCTGATGTCTACACCTACTGGGAGGGAGAACTTCAACTCTGCTGCCTGCACCTACTGGGAGGGGGAACTCTAACTCTGCTGCCTACACCTGTTGGGGGAGGGATCCTAACTGTAATGGCTGCACCTGCTGGGGGGGGGACTCCAACTCAGCTGCCCACACCTACTTGGGGGGACTCTAGCCCTGCTGTCTACACATACTGGGGGGGACTCTCTAACTCTGCTGCCTGCACCTACTGGGGGGAGGGGGGAACTCTAACTCTGCAGCCTACACCTACTGGGAGGGGGGCTCTAACTCTTCTGTCTACACCTACTTGGGGGGACTCTAACTCTGCTGCCTACACCTACTGGGGGGGGGGGGGCTCTAACTCTGCTGTCTACACCTACTTGGTGGGGAAATCTAACTCCTGAAGGACGCAGGATGTATAACGGGATATAACGCGGGGTCATATCGGGTCGGTCCCAGCGGCCATCCACAGCCGGGACCCGCGGCTAATACAGGACATCACCGATCGCGGTGATGCCCTGTATTAACCCTTCAGAGGTGGCGATCAAAGTTGAACGCAGCGTCTGAAGTGAAAATGAAAGTATCCCGGCTGCTCAGTCGGGCTGTCCGGGACCGCCGTGATTAAATCGCGGCATCCCGAACAGCTTACAGGACACCGGAAGCATCCCTACCTGCCTCCTCGGTGTCCGATCGGCGAATGACTGCTCAGTGCCTTAGATCCAGACAGGAGCAGTCAAGCGCTGATAACACTGATCAATGACATGTTAACACATGCCAGTAATCAGTGTAAAAGATCAGTGTGTGCAGTGTTAATAAATGGGATTTGACCCCTTCCCTAATAAAAGTTTGAATCACCCCCTTTTGCCATAAAAAAAGCAGTGTAAATAAAAATAAACATATATAATATCGCCACGTGTGTAAATGTCCGAACTATAAAAATATATTGTTAATTAAACTGCACGGTCAATGGTGTACACGTAAAAAAATTCCAAAGTCCAAAATAGCGTAATGTTGGTCTTTTTATATCATAAATTTTTTTATAAAAAGCCATCAAAAAGTCCGATCAAAACAAAAATGGCACCGATAAAAACTTCAGATCTTGGCACAAAAAAAAGTTATAGGGGTCAATAGAAAATTTTTAAATGTATAATTTTTTTTTCTAAACTAAATAACCCTAATTCTGATAATCTTTCTGGGTACTGTAGTCCTCCCATTCCCCGTATTATCCTGGTTGCCCGTCTTTGAACCCTCTCCAGCTCCACTATATCTTTCTTGTACACTGGTGCCCAGTACTGTACACAGTATTCTATGTGTGGTCTGACTAGTGATTTGTACAGTGGTAGAATTATTTCCTTGTCATGGGCATATATGCCCCTATTGATGCACCCCAAGATTTTATTTGCCTTGACAACAGCTGCCCAACACTGGCCACTACAGCTAAATGTACTGTTAACTAAGACTCCCAAGTCCTTTTCCCATGTCAGTCGTCCCAAGTGTTCTCCCATTTAACACATAATCCCAGTCCGGATTTTTCTTCCCATGTGCATGACTTTACATTTATCAGTGTTGAACCTCATCTGAAACTTCCAATCTATCCAGATTCATTTGTAACAGTGCACTGTCCTCTATTGTGTTTACCGCTTTACAGAGTTTAGTATCATCTGCTAAGATTGCTACTTTACTATTCAACCCCTCTACAAGGTCATTAATGAATATATTAAATAGGACAGGACCCAAGACGGACCCCTGTGGTACTCCACTAGTAACAGTCGCCCAATCAGAATAAGTACCATTAATAACCACCCTCTGTTTCCTATCTCTGAGCCAGTTACTTACCCACTTACACAAATTCTCCCCCAGCCCAATCCTTCTCATTTTATGCACCAACCTTTTATGTGGAACTGTATCAAATGCTTTGGAAAAATCCAGATATACAACATCCAGTGATTGCCCCTGGTCCAGTCTGGAGCTCACCTCCTCATAAAAGCTGATCAGGTTAGTTTGACAGGACCGATCCCCCATAAAGCCATGCTGGTATGGGGTCATACATTTATTTTTATCAGGATACTCGAAAATAGCATCTCTTCAAAAACCCTCATACAATTTACACACAACGGAGGTTAAACCAAGGTTTATAATTCCCGGGATCCCCTTTTGACCCCTTTTTAAATATTGGCACCACATTTGCCATGCGCCAGTATTGGGGAACTTTCCCTGTCGCTATAGAGTCCCTGAATATTAAAAATAGGGATCTGTCGATTACATTACTTAATTCCTTTAGAACATGGGGCTGAATGCCATCTGGACCTGGCGATTTATCTATTTAGATTTTTTGTAGGTGACACTGTACTTCTTCCTGGGTTAGATAAGGTGACCTGTACTGGGGAGTTTACCTTATCTCGCTGTATTTCACCTGGCATTTAATTTTCCTTGGGGAATACAGTGGAGAAGAATTTGTTTAATATATTTACTTATTCCTGATCCCCGTTTATAATTTCTTCTTTATCATTTTTTAAAAGGACCTACGCTTTCATTTTTGACCTTTTTGCTATTTATATAGTTAAAGAACATTTTGGGGTTAGTTTTACTCTCCTTGGTAATGAGTCTTTCTGTCTCTATTTTTGCAACTGTTATCTATTTTTTACATATTTTAAATAAGTCATTCATTTTTGCTTTGGTTTTGCTTACGTATGACACATTTATCATACTATGGCAGGGGGATTTATAAATTTGGCGCACGTAAGCAAAAAACAATAAATCACTTCAGAACAACTGTTTTGAATGATTCCTCCTCTCCTCTGTGGCTTTTTAATCCCTTAAGGACCCTTGACGTATGCGTACGTCATGACACCCTGGTACTTAAGGACCCATGTCGTACGCGTACGTCATGGAGAATTCCGGTCCCCGCCGCGCGCCGGGTGGGGATCGGACCGGGATGCCTGCTGAAATCATTCAGCAGGCATCCCCTGCAAATGCCCAGGGGGGGGGGGATCATCAGACCCCCCATGTCGGAGATCGCCGCAAATCGCAGGTGAATTCACACTTGTGATTTGCGCGATTCTGGGTCATACAGGTCTATGTTGACCCGGTGACCCAGAAAATAAGGGGGATTGGGGTTGTCCAAGACACCTACGATGCCCCTGAAGGGATAGGAGCGAGGTGGCAGGGGTGCCACCCCTCCTATCCCTGCTATTGGTCGTCAGGAAGCGACAACCAATAGCAGATCGGGGGCGGGGGTTAACTTTCGGTTTCCCCGTTCTGCCCACCCACAATAGGCGGGGCAGGACAGGGAAACCGACAGGGACTGGCGCCGAAGATCCACTTACCCATCCGACGGCAGCGGGCGAAGGGGATCGGCGGGCGGCGATGTCGTGCGGCTGGCTCCCTGGATACTTATATGAAGGACATACTTGAGCCCGCACACCAACGCCAAAGTTTCTTAAGTGGCACGGGACCTAGCACTAACCTACCTGTGCCTGATAAGCAAAACCAGGGGCCAGTGGGCAATCACGGCAGCATTCAGGTTCACCTGTGAAGCTGACATACTCACATACTACATACTCAGCCACTTGGGTGGGGCTTATAGCTTGCCTCCCTCCTCCCATTGTACCATTGTATGTGTGTCCAGTTCACACTGGCGGTAACTGGAAGCAAGCTGTGAGTCGGACCTAATGCTGCTGTAATTGCCCACTGGCCTCTGGTTTTGCTTATCAGGCACAGGTAGGTTAGTGCTAGGTCCCGTTCCACTTGAGAAACCTTGGCGTTGGTGTGCGGGCTCAGGTATGTCCTTCATATAAGGATATACTGGCTAGTATCTAAATTTTAACATTAGTGTTGAGGGTTAGGTAATCTCACTGTTACATCTACCACAGTAGTGTACCTATCCCTGTATGTTATTATTCTAATTGTTATACATCTGCACCGTTTATCTGGTGTAGGATGTTAATGTGGCACTTGTAGTCTGTTGCAGGCATCCCCCACCGTATGCATTTTTATGCTGGAGATCACCCTTAGCAACAGACTACAAGGGTAGGATCTGCTCCCCAGTATGTATGCACAACCGCATGTGGGGTTGAGCATCTCCTACCTGCCAGTTGAGACCATCCCTGGATACTACGGAAGCCGGTGAGTTGCCTAGCAACATCTGGAGGGCTACAGTTTGAGACCACTATACAGTGGTCTCTAAACTGTAGCTCTCTAGGTGTTGCAAAACTACAACTCCCAGCATGCCCAGACAGCTATTTGCTGTGTGGGCATGCTGGGATTTGCAGTTTTGCAACAGCTGGAGGGCTACAGTTTGGAGATCACTGTGCAGTGATCTCTAAACTGTGGCCCTCTAGATCTTTCAAAACTACAACTCCTAGCATGCCCACACAGCAAATAGCTGTCTGGGCATGCTGGGAATTGTAGTTTTGCAACATCTGGAAGGCCACAGTTGGGAGATCACTGTGCAGTAGTCTCTAAACTGTAGCCCTCCAGATGTTGCAAAACTGCAAATCCCAGCATGCCCAAACAGCTGTCTCGGCAGCTGTAGTTGCGTACCTTCAGCTGTTGCACAACTACATCTCCCAGCATGCACTTCGGCGATCAGTACATGCTGGGAGTTATAGTTTTGCAACAGCTGGAGGCCCACTGGTTGGAAAATACTGAGTTAGGTAACCTAACTGAAGGTTTTCCAACCAGTGTGCCTCCAGCTGTTGCAAAAGTACAACTCCTAGCATGCACGGTCTGTCAGTACATGCTGGGAGTTGGAGTTTTGAAACAGCTGGAGGTTTGCCCCTCCATGTGAATGTACAGGGTACATTCACACTGGTGGGTTTACAGTAAGTTTCCTGCTTGAAGTTTGAGCTGCGGCAAATTTTTCACCGCAGCGCAAACGCCTAGCGGGAAACTCACTGTAAACCTCCGCCAGTGTGAATGTACCCTAAAAACACTACACTAACACATAATAAAGGGTAAAACACAACATATACACCCCCTTACACTGCCCCCCCCAATAAAAATGAAAAACGTATCGTACGGCAGTGTTTCCAAAATGGAGCCTCAGGCTGTTGCAAAACAACAACTCCTAGCATTTCCGGACAGCCACTGACTGTCCAGGCATGCTGGGAGTTTAGCAACAGCTGGAGGCACCCTGTTTGGGAATCACTGGTGTAGAATACCCCTATGTCCACCCCTATGCGATCCATATGTAGTCCTCAAACGTGCATGGCGCTCTCTCACTTCAGAGCCCTGTTGTATTTCAAGGAAACAGTTTAGGGCCACATATGGGGTATTTCTGTACTCGGGAGAAATTGCACTACAAATTTTGGGGGGCTTTTTCTCCTTTTACCCCTTATGAAAAGGAAAAGTTGGGGGGTACACCAGCCTGTTAGTGTAAAAAAAATTAAAATTTTTACACTAACATGCTGGTGTTGCCCCATACTTTTTATTTTCACAAGCGGTAAAAGGAAAGAAAAGACCCCCAAAATTTGTAACGCAATTTCTCCTGAGTACGGAAATACCACATATGTGGGTGTAATATGCTCTGCGGGCGCATGACAAGGCTCAGGAGTGAGAGCGCACTATGTACATTTGAGGCCTAAATTGGTGATTTGCACAGGGGTGGCTGATTTTACAGCGGTTCTGACATAAACACAAAAAAATAAATACCCACATTTGACACCATTTTGGAAACTACACCCCTCACAGAATGTAACAAGGTGTATAGTGAGCTTTAACACCCAACAGGTGTTTTAAGAATTTTCATTAAAGTTGGATGGGAAAATGAAAAAAAAAATACCCTAAATATTCCATTTTCACAAGGGAAAATAGGAAAAAAGCCCCCAAAAATTTGTAAGCCTATTTCTTCTGAGTAAGAACATACCCCATATGTGAATGTAAAGTGCTCTGCTGGTGAACTACAATGCTCAGAAGAGAAGGAGCGCCATTGAGATTTTGAAGAGAAAATTTGTCCGGAATTGAAGGCCACATGTGTTTACAAAGCCCCCCTGTGCCAGAACAGTGGACATGTGACCCCATTTTGGAAACTACACCCCTCATGTAATGTAATAAGGGGTACAGTGAGCATTTACACCCCACAGGTGTCTGACAGATTTTTGGAACAGTGGTTCGTGAAAATGAAAAATTGTATTTTTCATTTGCACAGCCCACTGTTCTAAAAATCTGTCAAACGCCAGTGGGGTGTAAATGCTCACTGCACCCCTTATTAAATTCTGTGAGGGGTGTAGTTTCCAAAATGGGTCACATGTGGGGGGGGGTCCACTGTTCTGGCAGCACTGGGGGGCTTTTTAAACATACATGGCCGCTGACTTCCATTCCAAACATTCACTCCCCAAATTCACTCCCCAAAAGCCCAAAAGCTACTCTTCTGAGCATTGTAGTTTGCCAGCAGAGCACTTGACACCCATACATGGGGTATTTCCATACTCAGAAGAAATGGGGTTACAAATTTTGGGGGTCACTGTCTACTATAACCCCTTGTAAAAATGTAAAATTTGGGGAAAAAACAGCATTTTAGTGATTTTATTTTTATTTTTTTCATCTACACATCCAACTTTAACAAAAAGTCGTCAAACACCTGTGGGGTATTAAGGCTCACTGTACTCCTTGTTACTTTCCTTGAGGGGTGTAGTTTCCAAAATAGTATGCCATGTATGTTTTTTTTTTGCTGTTCTGGCACCATAGGGGCTTCCTAAATACGACATGCCCTCCAAAACCATTTCAGCAAAATTTGCTTTCCAAAAGCCAAATGTGATTCCTTCTCTTCTGAACATTGTAGTGCACCAGCAGAGCACTTGATGTCCACACATGGGGTATTTCCATACTCAGAAGAGATGGGGTTGCAAATGTTGGGGGGCAGTTTCTCATATCACCCCTTGTAAAAATGAAAAATTTTGGGGAAAACTAGCATTTTTGTGAAAAAAAAAATCATTTACACATCCAACTTTAACGAAAAGTAGTCAAACACCTGTGGGGTGTTAAGGCTCACTGTTCCCTTGTTACGTTCCTTGAGGGGTGTAGTTTCCAAAATTGTATGCCATGTGTTTTTTTTTTTTTTTTTTTGTCCTGGCACCATAGGGGCTTCTTAAATGTGACATGCCCCACAGCGCACTTTACATCCACATATGAGGTATTTCCTTACTCAAAGGAAATTGAGTTACACGTTTTAGGAAGATTTCTCTCCTTTTACCCCTTGTAAAAATTCAAAAACTGGGTTTACTAGAACATGCCAGTGTAAAAAATGAAGATTTAGAATTTCTCCTTCAATCTGCTGCTATTTCTGTGAAACACCTAAAGGGTTAATAAACCTTTTGAATGTCATTTTGGATACTTTGAGGGGTGCTGTTTTTATAGTGGGGTCATTTATGGAGTATTCCTAAAAAGAAGGCCCTTCAAATCCACTTCAAAACTGAACTGGTCCCTGAAAATGTTCGATTTTGAAAATGTTGTGAAACATTGGAAAATTGCTGCTATGCTTTGAAGCCCTCTGATGTCTTCCAAAAGTAAAAACATGTCATCTTTATGATGCAAACATAAAGTAGACATTATATATGTGAATCAATATATAATTTATTTGGAATATTCATTTTCCGTAAAAGTTGAGAGCTTCAAAGTAAAAAAAAAAAAAAGCAAAATTTCCATTTTTTTCATCATATTTTGGAATTTTTTCACCAAGAAATTATGCAAGTATCGACAAAATTTTACCACTAATATAATGTAGAATATGTCACGAAAAAAACAATCTCAGAATCAGAATGAAAGGTAAAAGCATCCCAGAGTTATTAATGCTTGAATTGACAGTGGTCAGATGTGCAAAAAATGGCCGGGTCCTACAGTGAAAATTGGCTTGGTCCTTAAAGGGTTAAACAAAAAGTCATAGAAGCACCAAAAATGTGCAACTTTTTGACAGTGTTCTCCAAAGGCAGTTTTGTAAGCCAGGTCTGGACTAGTGTAGATTTGCAGCATTTCAGAGGGGTTTGCGATTTTTTGTGCGACATTCGCACTTGATAAATTTATTACTACTGCAAAGAGAAAACTGAAGTTGACTTTTGAAAGGTTGATTGTAGCTTTTTGCTTACTGCAAAAAGTCACAAAAAAAAGTGCTTAGGCGCACGTGCTGCCTTTCTAGTGTCAAGTGTAGGCAAAAAAATAAAACTATGTATCCTTTGTATATATTTATTTGATGGGTGTGCATTACACTGTAGTGTACCTGCTTCTTTCTCTTTTTGCAGATATAGGGGGACATTTATCATATTTGGTGTATATTTTGCGCTGTTTTATCATAGGTGCACACAGCGGATGATAAAGTTAACCCAAACTTAAAAAAAGAAAAACACACTGTACCTCAAGTCAATCATCTGACACATTTCTGCGTGTCCTCATTGATGGTGTAGGGTTGGGCAAAAGTGCTGCGTGCGCAAAGTTAGTGCGCAACTTAGGATAAAGCGCACATGATGAATTGCTATCCACTGCAAAAAAGTATCCACTAACCACCATAACTTAGAAAACAAATGGAAATCCTCTATCAAAAAAATGTGCACAAAAAAAGCAAAAAACTTTTATAAACTATTATAAACTATTGATTCATATAGGTTAAGCCTCCTTTGTTTCCAAGTTGATAGATTATATATTTCACTGCATTTGCCAAGTAGCTGAGTGAGCCTGCACTATGACCAGAGTTACCCTATACCAATTCATTTACATATACAATCTGTCAGTTTGACCCCTTGTGAATATACTTTTCATCTATCACACAGTCACTCCAGATTGTTAAGTAAATGACAGAGGCATCCCAGCTGCCAGCATTGAAATTGCTTCATAGGTGGCTGCACACGGCATACACTAAAGGCCGCTGCCTGACTGATTGATGGCCGGTCAGTGAGCAGCAAATCTCCATGGATCATAAAATGCTACTTCTGTAATTTTTCAACCAGAGTCAATTCCCATTTTCTGCCCCTAACCCTCGTATATTGAGACTGCTGTGTTCATGATATTCATCACTGTACATACTTATGTACTATACTGTATACTGATGCTCCTATTATGATTCTAATGGATATTATTACAATCAGTGATGTTGCAGAGATCCCGGCTATACACTTGGGGGATGGCAGTAGCCTGGAAAAATCATTCACCAAAAAACAATACCACTATGCAGTGCCCACATAACAGTGTGGCAAACTCTTAGGGCTCTTAGTATCTGGGGGATAAAGCAGTGCAAAATGCTAAAAAACATGGTGCACATTATGAATAATATATATATATATATATATATATATATATATATATATATATATAAGCCAAAAAAGTATTGCAGCACTACTCAGCCTCAAAGTGTGGGTGCCAGCGTCCAAAAAACTTCTTGACCAAAAGTCCTCAGTTTAAATAGGATCCAACAATAACGCAGCACTCCAAAGAACGGTGAAAAAAGTGTTGATTTATTCCTGTCACATCAGTACAAGCAACGTTTCTGCTCCTATGGAGCCATTTTCAAGCTTAGTGTCACACATCAATAGGGGGTTTAAATACCCATGTGCATTAAACATCATACAAATTTCAATTAAGTGCTCATTACATGAAAACATTAAAATTTTGTAAACAGTGTATACATACATCTTCCCTTGTGTATATATCATAGATCTTCAGTGCATCTTTTATATATTAAAGTGCAAATTAGTGCATATTAGTGCATATAAGTGTTTTAAAACATAGCTGCGCTCGAAATTGGATGCTCCACTGACATTATGTTGATACATAGCAGCTGTATAATGTAATTATACATATATAATATAATGAAATGGGGAGTTTGACTCTTACCCGCTCTGTACTCGTTTAATGGCGTCCAGTGGCGTGGGTGAAAACACCACTGCGCCTGTGCAGGAAGCGGTCCCAGTCCAGAGCTGTCGCGCGAACAAGTCACATGACTAGCCCTGGGTCATGTGATCACTTCCGCATACTACTGCACTGAAAGCGTCGCCCGTTGTCCTGGTTACCACCTGTGCTGATCAGCCCTGGTGTAAAGCAGGAGACAGGCGCGGCGGATGTTATAAAGATACATGCCAGACTTGAATACAAGTTATTCCATAAAAACTAGTGATATATACTTATTATTAACCGAATCTATATATATAGTGCATGAAGGTCAGTTCGTTAACCAACAAGGATATTAGATGAAAAAATAAAAAAATATATAAATATATATATATATAAAAAAATAAAAAAGTACAAAAACTAAAAATAAATAAAAAAATAAAAAAAATGATAAAGATTTAAAAATAAAGAATTATTTTAAAAATAAAAAATTACATAAAAAAAGATAAATAAATAAACAAATGAAAAGAAATTTTTATAAATAAATATCATTCCTTATTTATAAGGATCCCTTCTTTTTTAGGGCAATTTTATACCCAGACACACCTTACATTTACATCTCAGAACCGCTCCTCTTGTGTAGGACTTTCATCCCTCAGAGTCATCTCTGATCTCCAAAGGGATGTCTGTCACCGGGGGACAGTGACATTGGGATTGTAGGGTCCCAACATGTCTCCGTCTACCCACCTACATCTTAATTGGAGCTTCTCTGTTATCATAGCAGCATCAGTCATACTCAATGTGGTCTCGGTTATCCATTGATGGTATATAAATAAAAAGGAAATAATAAAAAACAAAGTATAAAAAAATAAAAAAGAAAGAAATTTAAAAAAAATTTTAAGAAATGAAAAAAAATAAATGTGTGTTGAGACAGGGTCACCCACCAACTGTATAGGGGGACTCTCTCTCAATTACACATCAAACTGTTGGAGAGGGGAACCGACATGCATGCACACTGAACCAATTCAAATTCTATAATACCATATTATATTCAAGGAAGGCACATATTCTAAACATAATTCTTGAAGTTTATTGATCTCTAGAATAACGCCATACAGATGATCTACACAGAGCAGGTAATGTCTTCTCCTTGATGTTTCATCTTGTATTAAATCTATAAGAATAGACAAACAGAAAAAAGTTGTAAAAATAATATCCAATTATACATAGTACCCTATCCAAAACTGTGTATGACTGCCTTAGGATTCAGAGTCAAAACTCTATGTGGCACCTCTGGTTATGCACTCTCTGCCATATTCTAAATAATGTTAAAATCTACATTTAGGCCCTTTGGTCTTAGTGAATCCAACTTATGAATCCACCACATTTCTCTCCTTTTCAATAATGCCAATCTATCACCTCCTCTTGTTGGTGCTGGTACAAAATCAATCGCCATAAATTTCAAGTCCTTCTCGGAATGTTTACACTCAATAAAATGTTTAGAAACTGGTAAATCAACTTTACCTTTCCTTATGCTATACCTGTGATTGTTAATTCTAACTTTTAAGCTCCATGTGGTCTGTCCCACGTATAACTTCTTGCATGGGCACATAAGGATATATATGACCCATGTAGAGTCACACGTAAGGAAATACCTACATGTATGTACTTGTTGGGTTACTGGATGTATAAATGTAGATCCTTTCATCATCTGATTACAATTTATACAGGACAGGCAAGGATATGATCCCATCCTCCTAGGGGTCAAAAATGTCTGCCCTGTTTTTTTCTCTGGTATGACTTCTGTTTTAACCAATTTGTCCTTGATGTTCTGACCCCTCCTATAGGACATGAGTGGACCAACCGAAAATTCATCAATTTCCTTGTAGCTGTTTCTCAATATAAACCAATGTTTATTCAATATTTTTGCAATCTGTCCACTCATGTCATGATAGGTAGAGGTAAATGGAATACGTTTGTTCTCAATTCTTGGTTTTTTCAACAATACAGATTCTCTATCTAGAGTCTCCACCGTTTGTCTATGTTGATCCACCACCCTCCTCGGGTATCCTCTCACCAGGAAATTATTTGTCATGGTTTCAAGAGATTGTTTTAAAGCATCTTCATTATCCACCACCCTTCTTGCCCTCAGCATTTGGCTGTAGGGCAATGATTTTATCATACTCCTGGGGTGGTGGCTATTGAAGTGTAGCAATGTATTTTTGTCTGTTGGCTTTGTATATAATTGTGTTGTCAATTTGCCATTTACTTTCCTCACCAATACATCCAAAAAACTCACTTCAGAGGTAGAATGTGTCATCGTAAATTTAATATTTGGGTCCATATTGTTCAAAAATTCGTAAAATAGCTGTAACTCTTCCACTGACCCTTCCCATAGGAGGAAGATGTCGTCGATGAACCGCCACCATCCCAGACATTGTCTGAAATGGTGGGATTCATAGACGACACCCTCCTCCAGGGTAGCCACAAATAGGTTCGCATACATTGGCGCCACATTCGTCCCCATGGCGGTTCCGGTTAACTGTAAATAATATTTGTTATCAAAAACAAAATAATTGTTATTCAAAATAAGATTCAAAAGTTGTAAAAGAAAATCCTGAACCGCCATGGGGAAGTCTGAGGTCACCAATGTCTTTTTTACTGCCATCAAGCCCCTTTCATTACAAATAGAGGTGTATAAACTTGATATATCCAAGGAAACCAAGATTGTGTGATCTGTAATTTGTATAGGTTTAATTTTCGACAAAAAGTCATTGGTATCCTGGATATATGAAGCTGTCCGGAAAACAAAGGGTCTCAAGACCCTGTCCAAAAAAATGGATGCTTTATTCAATACAAATATCCTTGTTGGTTAACGAACTGACCTTCATGCACTATATATATAGATTCGGTTAATAATAAGTATATATCACTAGTTTTTATGGAATAACTTGTATTCAAGTCTGGCATGTATCTTTATAACATCCGCCGCGCCTGTCTCCTGCTTTACACCAGGGCTGATCAGCACAGGTGGTAACCAGGACAACGGGCGACGCTTTCAGTGCAGTAGTATGCGGAAGTGATCACATGACCCAGGGCTAGTCATGTGACTTGTTCGCGCGACAGCTCTGGACTGGGACCGCTTCCTGCACAGGCGCAGTGGTGTTTTCACCCACGCCACTGGACGCCATTAAACGAGTACAGAGCGGGTAAGAGTCAAACTCCCCATTTCATTATATTATATATGTATAATTACATTATACAGCTGCTATGTATCAACATAATGTCAGTGGAGCATCCAATTTCGAGCGCAGCTATGTTTTAAAACACTTATATGCACTAATATGCACTAATTTGCACTTTAATATATAAAAGATGCACTGAAGATCTATGATATATACACAAGGGAAGATGTATGTATACACTGTTTACAAAATTTTAATGTTTTCATGTAATGAGCACTTAATTGAAATTTGTATGATGTTTAATGCACATGGGTATTTAAACCCCCTATTGATGTGTGACACTAAGCTTGAAAATGGCTCCATAGGAGCAGAAACGTTGCTTGTACTGATGTGACAGGAATAAATCAACACTTTTTTCACCGTTCTTTGGAGTGCTGCGTTATTGTTGGATCCTATTTAAACTGAGGACTTTTGGTCAAGAAGTTTTTTGGACGCTGGCACCCACACTTTGAGGCTGAGTAGTGCTGCAATACTTTTTTGGCTTTTGTATACTTTGATGCTATTGCTTGCACACACATAATGGATGAATATCTCGAAGCTTCACCTGTCTCATCATATGCTGAGGAGGAGGTGAACAGAATTCTGGGTGGACTGAATGGGGATGCAGCTTTTTTGGCCACACCAACTATCAATGATGTTAAACGTAACTATGAAAACGAGTCTAGGAGATACATTGTCTTGGATTTACACCTTATTACATTGGGGGAATATTACAAATGCAAACGTATACCACGTGGAATGAGATCACGATTGAGACCTTCTGTACATACTGAGAATCCAATGTTTAAGAAGAGATTTGAGGAGATATCAGATAGATATGCCCTTGATATCATCTTATTGAACTTGGACTTTTTACAACAAGAACTGTTGGTAGTGAAAGGTAAACTGGAATCTCTAGAGACTGATTTAACCTCTATGTTGTCTTCAGATGATCTTGGGATATACAAGGAGAAAACAAAAACCTTCCTTGATAAATTCAGGACTGATATTATGGAAACTAAAAAGAAGAAGTGGTTTAGAGATTTAAGTGACTACTCAAAGGATCGAGTATATAATTGGAATCAAAATGCATTTAATTATACAAGACAGGATATAAATCGTAAAGGAGTAAAACCTAAAATGCCAACAGATGGATCTAACACTTCTGCATTTTTTGAAAAAGGTTTTTTAGGTCAAGGGGGGAACCGGAGTACCCCCACAGGAAGCCAACCAGAAGAGGGGGCAGAAGAAGAAACCGGAAAAACAAGATCACAAAGCCACCGCCCCCAGAGACAAGGAAACAAGAGGAATCAGGGTCCCAAGAAAAAGACATAAATAGAACTGTGGTAAATATATCATCATATGATCTGTCAGATACTGAATTGTCTGTATTATCGAAGGGTCTCTCATATTGTCCTACTACTAAAATGGATTGGTTTAGTTTAGAGTGTGATTTACAAACATTCTTTAGAAGATTGAAATTGAAAATTTGGTTTAACACACAAGATAGAGGTAACTTAACCACATCTATTGATCCTATGAGACAAATGTTGAAATTGAAAGATTTTGAATTGTACAATACCAGTACATTCAATCCAGTGATTGCTTCTCATCCCTTAGAGACATTTATGTCCTTAGTTAAACAAGATATTCAGAAATTAAAAGATGAAGATAGTGGCATTAGAAAGTATAATTTATCTTTTGCAGAGAAGCAAGCACTGGATGGACTGGCTTCTAACCACGACCTCACCATCAAACCAGCGGATAAGGGTGGTGGGGTCGTGGTTATGAATACTGTTGACTACAAAAAAGAGATTTATAGACAACTGGCGGATGTACAGACATACAGAGAGCTGAAAGGGGATCCCATGAGAGAGATCATGGGTAGACTTACCAATATAGTTGAGGGGGCATTCGCAGATGGACTCATTGATAAAGACCTGAAAGAATTTTTGATAATTAGATACCCCATTACACCGAGGTTATATATCTTACCAAAGATCCATAAGTCCCTGTGCGATCCCCCTGGAAGACCGATAGTATCGGGTCGGGATGCTGTATTGAGTAAAGCATCCATTTTTTTGGACAGGGTCTTGAGACCCTTTGTTTTCCGGACAGCTTCATATATCCAGGATACCAATGACTTTTTGTCGAAAATTAAACCTATACAAATTACAGATCACACAATCTTGGTTTCCTTGGATATATCAAGTTTATACACCTCTATTTGTAATGAAAGGGGCTTGATGGCAGTAAAAAAGACATTGGTGACCTCAGACTTCCCCATGGCGGTTCAGGATTTTCTTTTACAACTTTTGAATCTTATTTTGAATAACAATTATTTTGTTTTTGATAACAAATATTATTTACAGTTAACCGGAACCGCCATGGGGACGAATGTGGCGCCAATGTATGCGAACCTATTTGTGGCTACCCTGGAGGAGGGTGTCGTCTATGAATCCCACCATTTCAGACAATGTCTGGGATGGTGGCGGTTCATCGACGACATCTTCCTCCTATGGGAAGGGTCAGTGGAAGAGTTACAGCTATTTTACGAATTTTTGAACAATATGGACCCAAATATTAAATTTACGATGACACATTCTACCTCTGAAGTGAGTTTTTTGGATGTATTGGTGAGGAAAGTAAATGGCAAATTGACAACACAATTATATACAAAGCCAACAGACAAAAATACATTGCTACACTTCAATAGCCACCACCCCAGGAGTATGATAAAATCATTGCCCTACAGCCAAATGCTGAGGGCAAGAAGGGTGGTGGATAATGAAGATGCTTTAAAACAATCTCTTGAAACCATGACAAATAATTTCCTGGTGAGAGGATACCCGAGGAGGGTGGTGGATCAACATAGACAAACGGTGGAGACTCTAGATAGAGAATCTGTATTGTTGAAAAAACCAAGAATTGAGAACAAACGTATTCCATTTACCTCTACCTATCATGACATGAGTGGACAGATTGCAAAAATATTGAATAAACATTGGTTTATATTGAGAAACAGCTACAAGGAAATTGATGAATTTTCGGTTGGTCCACTCATGTCCTATAGGAGGGGTCAGAACATCAAGGACAAATTGGTTAAAACAGAAGTCATACCAGAGAAAAAAACAGGGCAGACATTTTTGACCCCTAGGAGGATGGGATCATATCCTTGCCTGTCCTGTATAAATTGTAATCAGATGATGAAAGGATCTACATTTATACATCCAGTAACCCAACAAGTACATACATGTAGGTATTTCCTTACGTGTGACTCTACATGGGTCATATATATCCTTATGTGCCCATGCAAGAAGTTATACGTGGGACAGACCACATGGAGCTTAAAAGTTAGAATTAACAATCACAGGTATAGCATAAGGAAAGGTAAAGTTGATTTACCAGTTTCTAAACATTTTATTGAGTGTAAACATTCCGAGAAGGACTTGAAATTTATGGCGATTGATTTTGTACCAGCACCAACAAGAGGAGGTGATAGATTGGCATTATTGAAAAGGAGAGAAATGTGGTGGATTCATAAGTTGGATTCACTAAGACCAAAGGGCCTAAATGTAGATTTTAACATTATTTAGAATATGGCAGAGAGTGCATAACCAGAGGTGCCACATAGAGTTTTGACTCTGAATCCTAAGGCAGTCATACACAGTTTTGGATAGGGTACTATGTATAATTGGATATTATTTTTACAACTTTTTTCTGTTTGTCTATTCTTATAGATTTAATACAAGATGAAACATCAAGGAGAAGACATTACCTGCTCTGTGTAGATCATCTGTATGGCGTTATTCTAGAGATCAATAAACTTCAAGAATTATGTTTAGAATATGTGCCTTCCTTGAATATAATATGGTATTATAGAATTTGAATTGGTTCAGTGTGCATGCATGTCGGTTCCCCTCTCCAACAGTTTGATGTGTAATTGAGAGAGAGTCCCCCTATACAGTTGGTGGGTGACCCTGTCTCAACACACATTTATTTTTTTTCATTTCTTAAAATTTTTTTTAAATTTCTTTCTTTTTTATTTTTTTATACTTTGTTTTTTATTATTTCCTTTTTATTTATATACCATCAATGGATAACCGAGACCACATTGAGTATGACTGATGCTGCTATGATAACAGAGAAGCTCCAATTAAGATGTAGGTGGGTAGACGGAGACATGTTGGGACCCTACAATCCCAATGTCACTGTCCCCCGGTGACAGACATCCCTTTGGAGATCAGAGATGACTCTGAGGGATGAAAGTCCTACACAAGAGGAGCGGTTCTGAGATGTAAATGTAAGGTGTGTCTGGGTATAAAATTGCCCTAAAAAAGAAGGGATCCTTATAAATAAGGAATGATATTTATTTATAAAAAATTCTTTTCATTTGTTTATTTATTTATCTTTTTTTATGTAATTTTTTATTTTTAAAATAATTCTTTATTTTTAAATCTTTATCATTTTTTTATTTTTTTATTTTTTTATTTATTTTTAGTTTTTGTACTTTTTTATTTTTTTATATATATATATTTATATATTTTTTTATTTTTTCATCTAATATCCTTGTTGGTTAACGAACTGACCTTCATGCACTATATATATAGATTCGGTTAATAATAAGTATATATCACTAGTTTTTATGGAATAACTTGTATTCAAGTCTGGCATGTATCTTTATAACATCCGCCGCGCCTGTCTCCTGCTTTACACCAGGGCTGATCAGCACAGGTGGTAACCAGGACAACGGGCGACGCTTTCAGTGCAGTGGTATGCGGAAGTGATCACATGACCCAGGGCTAGTCATGTGACTTGTTCGCGCGACAGCTCTGGACTGGGACCGCTTCCTGCACAGGCGCAGTGGTGTTTTCACCCACGCCACTGGACGCCATTAAACGAGTACAGAGCGGGTAAGAGTCAAACTCCCCATTTCATTATATTATATATGTATAATTACATTATACAGCTGCTATGTATCAACATAATGTCAGTGGAGCATCCAATTTCGAGCGCAGCTATGTTTTAAAACACTTATATGCACTAATATGCACTAATTTGCACTTTAATATATAAAAGATGCACTGAAGATCTATGATATATACACAAGGGAAGATGTATGTATACACTGTTTACAAAATTTTAATGTTTTCATGTAATGAGCACTTAATTGAAATTTGTATGATGTTTAATGCACATGGGTATTTAAACCCCCTATTGATGTGTGACACTAAGCTTGAAAATGGCTCCATAGGAGCAGAAACGTTGCTTGTACTGATGTGACAGGAATAAATCAACACTTTTTTCACCGTTCTTTGGAGTGCTGCGTTATTGTTGGATCCTATATATATATATATATATATATTTTTTTTTTTTTTTTACTATAGGTGTTTGCACAATCTATATGTAATTTTAATAGTCTTAAATGGTCACTTTCTTTTTGAACAACTTCACTCCATTTGATAGCCTATGTCAATCCAAAAATGGTTCCTTACCCCAGATAAGCATCTCCAAAATCCTGGCCACTAGGTGTCGCACATCCTTGCAATCTGCTGTCCACTGCCTGTTGTTAGGGAAAAATCTGTTTCTGGTAACAGTCATAGAAAGACAAAACACAGGTGGGGGCAGGGCTAAGTTAAGCTCTGTTCAGTGGAGATGGAGCAGTGTACATGTCTTGGGATGAGCAAATCGAATCTGCCGAATCAGAATTCGTTACCAATTCATGAAAATTTTGATCCGTAACGAATCCGAATATTTTTGCGTGATTTGATAAAACGAATTGCTTCATTAAACTCCATTTAGTGTGGTCCAGGCTCCAGAGCATCTAAAATGGTGGCTCCACATGTGAGGACACGAGGCAAGGAACTCTGGGAAGGCTGGTAGGCGGGATCACCCTGAATCCCATGCAGCATGCAGCGTATCAGCAGCCAGCCACCCCTGTGATGTCACAGCCCTACATAATCAGCAGCCATCGCTGCAGCCAGCCATTTCAGTGTTTTATTGCAGAGAGGGTTTAATTGCAGAGAGAGAGAGCAGTGTGTGTGTTGAACAGAAAAACAGCTTTACAGCAGCGATTCACCTCAAGCCCAAATCACTGCAGAAAAGCACTGACAGGGAAGGGAGAGAGAGCAAGAGTACACATTTAGATGTACTACTCAGTGACTCTGTACTGCTGCACTGGGGTGAACCGCTGCATGTCATACTTAATAACAGTATTATATCACTAACACAGCACACTCCATATGCGTGTTATGACAAGGCAAAGTGTTCTACACCCCTATTGAGGCTCTCTGTAGCCCGAAAATAGCCATTTTTAATAGTTATTCGCCGCGAACAAATTTGTATCGAACCAAATTTTTTCGGAAAATTCAGTGAATCGACCAAATCGAATTTTTCAACAATTCGCTCATCTCTATACATGTCCATTCTCCAAAGGATTCTTATTGTTCCAGAAAGGTAAATAGAGGATTTTGTTTTCATCTCAACAGCAGTCTGCAGACTTATCTTCAGCAGCAGCAAAGTGTTTTTCCTTTCCTGCTCACACATCACCTTGCATCAGTAACCCCTACTCCCTCCACATGCCATCTAAATCATCAGCCCAGCAAAGTGCCACGCTACTCAATGCACTTTTACTAGCACTACGTGATGTCATAACGGAGTAGAGTATGTGTTGTTATTGGTCAGAGAAGTAAGAAAAAAGGAAGAGCTTTTGTGTGTGCTACAGTGTGCAAACAGCTCAGGTCTGGTCCTGCCCCTTAAAATGTAGAAAATGAGAAATAGCTGTACATCATGGAGTGGGCTCTCAGGGGCTCAATACCAGCAGTGAGACCACTAAAATCACCTTTTACCACTGTAAAGGGTCTATCTAACTGTAAAGGAATGCTTAAACTGTCTACATAGTTAGTAACAATAAAATAATCCCTTAATTATTATAAAACTTGTAAAAAAAACAGAACATGAAAAACCAGAACAGTCTAACTACAGTTTAAAGGAGTTCTCCACTTTAGATAATTCCTACTTGCTAGGCTGGGTTCACATACCGTATTCCACTTTAGATAATTCCTACTTGCTAGGCTGGGTTCACATACCGTATTTTTCGCCGTATAATACGCACTTGGTGCGTCTTATACGGCAAATATACATTAAAACCCTGTCCTATCGCGGCGGTCCCTGCGACCATCAACGGCCGGGACCTGCGGCAAATACAGGAAATCACTGATCGCGGTGATGCCCTGTATTAACCCTTCAGATGCGGCGATCAAAGCTGACCACCGCGCCTGAAGCGAAAGTGAAACTAACCCGGCTGCTCAGTTGGGCAGTTCGGTACCGCCGCGTTGAAATCGCGGTGTCCCGAACAGCTAACAGGATACCGGGAGGGACCTTACCTGCCTCCTCTGTGTCCGATCGGCGAATGACTGCTCCGTGCCGAGATCCCCTGCATGGCCGGCGCTCTCCTTCGTCGTCATCACGTCGTCGCGCACTTTGTACCATCATCCAATAGAAGTGGCGTGCGTAGCGAAGTGATGGCGGCGACAGAGAGCGAGGATCCCGGGCAGCAGAGATGTTCCGGAGTGACGGGGACACCTCGGGGATGCGGCGACAGCGATGGAGGGCGACATCCAGGGCAGCGGTGACGGGTCCGGAGCGGGGACACGTGAGTATTACCTACTGTGGTCCAGTGGTCTTCAACCTGCGGACCTCCAGATGTTGCAAAACTACAACTCCCGGGGTAGCGCCGTGCGCAGTACACCCGGAAGCGGCATTCTCCTGCATATCTATCTCTGCAGGAGAATGCCGCTTCCGGGTGTACGGCACGCGGCGCATGCGGGACGCTACCCACGTGACCTACACCAGGAGGAAGACTGCGATGAGGCAGCCATGAATATTCATGAGCCGGGCAGCCACTCCGCCTGGCGAAAATTACGTAAGCGATTCTGTGCTGATGCTGCGGACCTCCCACTGAGTCCCAAGCCTGGGAATACCATATAACTAAAAATGAAGATATCTGGCGAACCGCTGCACAGTTTTTAATGAGGTAAGAAGCGTTTTAATCAGGATCAAGCACACTACAAGCCTGATGACAGATTTCCTTTAATACCTACCGTATATACTCGAGTGTAAGCCGACCCGAATATAAGCCTAGGCCCCTAATTTCACCCCAAAAACCCAGGAAAAGTTATTGACTATATGTCTAGGGTGCAACTATAAGCCTAGGGTGGGAAATACATCATCCCCCCATGTCATCATCCCCCCTGTCATCATCCAGACCCCTGTCATTAACACTCCCGTCATCATCACCCTGTCATTATCACCCTGTCATCATCACCCTGTCATTTTCACCCCCGTCATCATCACCCCATCATCATCACCCTTTCATCAACCCCCCCCCTTTCATCATCACCTCCCGTCAATCCCTTCAGTGGTCTTCAACCTGCGGGCCTCCAGATGTTGCAAAACTACAACTCCCAGCATGCCTGGACAGCCATCGGCTGGTCCGGGCCATCTATGCTGCAGGGACCGTCCGATGGGGAGGGTTAGTTGTTCCGGGCTGTCCATTTTCACCAGGAGGCCTTCTTCTCCACTCCGTGCTGGCCCCGGACTAGTGATGTTGCCTTGACGACGACGCACAGGGAGGTTCACGCGCAGGGACACCTACTGTGTACGGACGTCCCTGTGCGTCGGCATCAAGGCAACGTCACTAGTCCTGGGCCGGCCCATAGCAGAGAAGAGGGCCTTCTGGTGAAAATGGACAGCCCGGAACGACTAACCCTCCCCACCTGACGGTCCCTGCAGCATAGATGGCCCGGACCAGCTCACCCTTCCTTCCCACCGAGGGGAGGTGAGTAGAAAACTAAAGGGGGGTCTGGATGATGACGAAGGCCCGGCAGTGGTCCTCAACCTGCAGACCTCCAGATGTTTCAAAACTGCCGATGGCTGTCCGGGCATGCTGAAGGTTGTAGTTTTGAAACATCTGGAGGTCCGCAGGTTGAAGACCACTGATAAGAGATTGACAGGCGGAGAGTTCACTCGAGTATAAGCCTAAGGGGGTGTTTTCATGCTGAAAAACTCGGCTTATACTCGAGTATATACAGTATGTATTTTGTAGTGGAAAGTGAATGAAAGAAATGAAGCCCGTATTTCATTAAGAATTAATGGGTTGTAAAACCAGGCCCCATTCTAGTAGCCTTGGAATTTATTGCAAGCCAGCCTTGTAATATGTATGGTCCTATTCTCTGCTCTCTTCCTCCGAAAGATTTAAAGCCTGAGAGAAAAAAAATGTGCCTCCTGAGCTACCATAGCAGACGCAAAGAGCATCTAATCCCATCCCCCTTATCCTCCTGCATTTATTGACACATAATGAATTTAGCAGACGGCAGCCACAGCTGGTTTCACTAGCTCATGCATGGCAGGGAAAATTATTTTACACTTGTTATCTATAAGAACAGATTTGAATTCGGTATATTCTGACACCTCACAATGGTTGATGCTGAGGTCTTAGTGCAAATACTAGGTGTATGAACATCTCCTGTACCTATCAGCAAGAGGCGAACATCGCAGTCAGCCCTATTCTTCTGTTCTACAAAAGGACTCTTTCATGTACGAACATGACTGGGAGTGGAAAGTGCCTTATTTGGCTATTCTTTTGCATTTGGAATCTGAAAAAAGCTTTTGGTAAGTCAGTTTTAACCTTTGTGTTTTAGACGTTGTGGTCATCGTATTGCAATATTGCCTATGACACATACAGCATGGCATCAGTCAATGGCTATTAGAGTCCAATCCTATTAAATTCCCATGCTGAAAATGAACTGGTAAGAATAATAATAATATAAATAGTGATGTAGAAGCACTTCAGATGTGATCCATATGTCTAGCATGTGCTGGTGAGAACTGATTCAGCATGTCGTAAACAATATACAAGGTGTAGCCTTTACGCCCTGTAATACTTTATTACCAATTCCTTTTGTTGTTGCTATAATTTTTATTTGCTTAGTTACATTTTCATCGTTTATAAATATTTACAGAAGTTTTCATTATGTATAAACAGTAGTATTTTTTTCAGACTTTATAGTCATATTATTTATATTTATTACATAACAGTTTATATAGAAAATGATTTGTTTTGTTAACATTAGATTGGATGGAAATATACAGTTGGCAATGCGCTTAATCACATTATGGGTCGTGCACATAAAACTGTCTTAGGGTACGTTCCCACACGGCGTATTTGCTGCGTATTTGCTGCTGCGTGTTTTATTTTCCCTGTTGAAGTCAATGGGTAGGAAAATACGCAGCACCAAATACGCAGCAAATACGCAGCAAATACGCAGCAAAATACGCCACGTGGGAATGCACCCTTATAGTCTATACATAATATATGCATATCATTTCCTTTACAACAATGAATACGCAACACTTTTGTGTAACCAAAATTTCTGTTTTACGTACGTCACATAAGGATTGATGCATTATAGGATACCTAAAAAATATCTCAAACTGCTTTTATGTATGTAAAGTATGTCTAAACAGTGAGTGGTGGATATATAGTTGTGGTTGCCCCAGTTTTGTGGTATATTTTTATATTTTTTTTGTGTGTCTTATCATGTATTAATAAAATTTAAGAAGGCTGTGCGCCATTTTCGTGCTATGCTCGTCAGTTTTACATTTTGTCTAGCAGAGTAGGCATGGCGCAGACGGATATGTCATATTTATGATGCATGCTTTAAAAATAAAAAAAAGAAGTAAAAAAAAATCACAGGTCTGCTTCACTGCTGCGGTGGTGTAAATATACACACATCAAACCAGAAAACCTATACTATATGTAAAAAGATTTTTTAGTAAATAAGTAGGCAAAAATACTTACATAATGGCAAAAAGACAATAAAGTGACTTTAAAAAATCCCCTTAATAACACCGCTGCAATTTAGCAGAATTTTATGGTCCAATATTTTGCAGCAATTCATGGACCCATTAAAGTTTTACTCAATCAAACTAAGATCATAAAATATTATGGTGTTCTAGGCTCGGTTCTATAGAACTGCCGGAGATTTATTTTTTGGGTTGTAATAAAGTCGCTAAAAAGCAACGATATTATGGCCAAGTGAAAAAGACTTTAGGTTGCACAATAAATTTTCCTTATTGAAAAGAGGCCAGTTTTATTTCTGGCATAGTAATTTCTGCATACGTAGGTAGTTCCCACTGCAGAGACATTAATAACTTCTGCTCTGCAGGCACAAGAAATGGCTTAAGTTCCTGGGATAAATTACAGCTTTAGTAAACAGCAGCAATGCATTGTGTAATTTATTATTGATTTGCCAATCCAATTACTGCATATTGATGTTCACTGTGTCAGAAGAATTTAGGTAAAACATAAGAAATAGAATGTCCCATGTTTGTATGAGGCATGTAAATCACACCTAATCTATGTGAGGAGTGTAATTGTTGAATTCATTATGTTGTAATGTATACTATTCTGTCTGTGATGTAATGAAGTCATCGGCAGCTCTTTATTGCTGTAACAAGTGAATGGCATTAATTGGCATTACTTTTTGGGTGAATTGCAGCAATTTATTGTACATGTGCCTAATTTCCATAAACATGTGCTACACTTCTGTCATTATGTTGCACAGTAACACAGTCTTCAGTGCACACAGATATATGTACTTAAAGATTACTCTTCGAATACTATTATACAAGTAGGAGTTTTATGTGCAGAAGTATGAATATATGTGGTATACTGCATTCATCATTGTATAATATTAAGGGATTATCACATGAGAACAACCCTTGTTAAAAAAAATGTATAAGAAAATTTGGGCATGATAGAAGATGTGGCTTCTACTTGGGAACTTCACTTTAAAAGCGTAAATGCGTAAGTCAGATTGGAGAGAAACAGACAAGCAGCTGTTCTCTCTCTGAGGAATACAAGCAGGCCATGTATTAGGGTTGGATCACATGGACAAATCCCCTAAAAAAAAAATTCAGAACATGCAGTTTACAGCTCCAATTGACTTCTGATTTTTTAGGTAAGTAATATATAATAATACAATACAGTTAAGAGCCATCATTGGAAGCAACCACCACACAGAATAGAAAGATGAAAATTAATTGTAATGAGTAGGATCTGGTTCTGACTTAAGGGTTTTCTTGTGCTCGACGAACCATGATGTGTTGCTGTGATGATGCTGGGGCCTATAAGTGGGCCTGAACATAGAGCCAATGACATCTGATCTCAGCATCCACGCCCTTCTCAGCTGCACATAAATACGCAGTCAGTTTGTATCTCACGTTGCATGTTTTCAGTTTCTCTGCATTAGCTTTTATTTTCCTTGCTTGTTTAATCCTGTGCATTCTGAGAACAGGGAGCACCGTCCAGTTGAGGATCTGCCATTTCAAGAGTTCCTTCTTTATTCACAAAAGGTTGAGGTTTTATACAATTGAGGCTATGTGGTTAGTTGCTGGACAATTCCCATTTTCGGTCACAGTTATCTGATCGCAGAGAATAGAAACTTGTCTAAAAATAATCACAGAGACTTGAGAAAAAGACAAAATAGGCGGATGATGTTGAGGATGATATAGACACATGGAAAAAATAAACAGAATTTGTTTACCTATAAGTTGTCAGCTATGGATTGTATGTCAAACTGAGTGATATAAAATTATGAAATAAGTTGCAGAATGAAAAGACCATTATTGCTAGCCTGCTACTTAAAAGGCCC